>NC_133330.1:202522223-203842223 GCF_042186555.1 Aquarana catesbeiana
CAGATCACGATCAGATCATCTATATAGCGCCCAAAGAAAATGATGTTTGCTGAGTGTGGGTTATTTTTGCCCATATAAAGTTTTTTCTCCCAGTAAACCCATAGCCAGGTTGGCATAGGAGGGGGGCGAAATTTTGCTCCCATGGCGGTCCCCTGTGCTTGCAGGAAGAACTCACCATTAAAATCAAAAGTAGTTATGGGTTAAACAAAAATTGGTAGCCTCCATGATGAAAGCAGCTTGTCTGGGGTTTAAAAAGAGGGTCCTGGGCAAGAAAGAATTCCAGCTCTGGAATTCCTTTCTTGCCCAGGACCCCTCTTTTAAAACCCCAGACAAGCTGCTTTCATCATGGAGGCTACCAATTTTTTGTTTAACCCATAACTACTTTGATTTTTAATGGTGAGTTCTTCCTGCAAGCACAGGGGACCGCCATGGGAGCAAATTTCGCCCCCTCCTATGCCAACCTGGCTATGGGTTTACTGGGAGAAAAAACCTTTTATATGGCAAAAATAACCCACACTCAGCAAACATCATTTTCTTTGGGCGCTATATAGATGATCTGATCGTGATCTGGGACGGCTCCCCCAGATTCAGATTACATCATTTGTGGACCACTGTAACCATAATCCCTATGGACTTGCCTTCACCCACACCTCCGACCCCACCCCATTTAGCATATCTCGATTTGGAATTGGGTCACATGGACGATAGAATCATTGCTAAAAAATTACACCAAGCCAACTGCTGGGAATTCCTTTTTTACATTTTCACAGCTGCCACTATCCGAAGTGGATGAAAAAATATACCAAAGGGGACAGTTCTGCCGTCTCAGGACAGAACTGTACCCTCGATAGCGATTATGCCAGCCTCCAGCATTCCATTAAAAAAACAAATTCGCTGAAAAAACAATACCCTAAAGAATTGGTTGATGTAGCTTGTGCATCCTATTCCAAGGGTAAAACCAGCCAAAACAAAATACTTGCCCAACAGATCACTCCACCAGATTTATCACGACCTTTCACTTCGAATATAAAAAAAATGGAAAAACATCATTGAAAAAAAACATTGGGGGATTCTATTACAGGACCCCCTTCTCAAAACTCTTCTCCCTACAGTACCACGAATCAACTTACCGTAAAGCACCTAACTTGAAAAGTAAAATTGCCCCAAGCAAATTCAAAACCACTGTGACCAACGACCATGCCACCACACTTATACCTTTGGTTGGCATGTATCGATGTAAAAAAAACCCTATGCAAAAACTTGTGCCTTTGTTAAAACATGGACAAAAGTCATTCCTTTCCAAAGGTTAAAACGTACCAGATAGACCAATTCTACAATTGTTCTTCTGATTTTGTAGTCTACGGCCTTATGTGCCCCTGTGGACTGATCTATGTCGGTAGAACAATCTGCCCCCTCAGACAGCGTTTCGGTCAACACCGGAGACTGATAGAGGGTGGCAAAAGACATGCACAGTGTCCCACGACATTTTGCTAGTTTTCACCAAAAATCCACCACGGGCCTCACTGTATGGGTAATTGAACAAATCCCCAAGTCATATACTCCCGCCGAACGTTTCAAAAAGCTCTGTGCAAGGGAAACGTTCTGGATTTACAATCTCGACGTCCTCTCGCCTGGGGGCTTGAATGAGGGCATCGAGATTGCCACCATATTATAGATATATATTGCTTTTATTTGCTTATATATGGTATGTGTATATTCATTGCTTGTATTTTTATCATCCTTACCACAGGTTGTATACACACTAACATATCTATTATTGTGGGGGTGGCGGGTCCACGAGTAAGTATATTCCATCCCCCGCCCCCTCCCCTGCCCTCGTTCTTTCCCATTACCCCCCTACCCCCCCCCCCTTTTTTCTCCATTCCTTTCTTCCCCCCCCCCCCCCCTCCTTTCCCTTCTTGCTTTTCCTTCCCGCCCCCCCCCCTCCCCCCCCTTTTTTTCCCCTCCCCTTGCTCCTTTCTCCTGGTTTTTCCCTTGCGGACTGTGTTACATCGCTAATTATGTTTACAGTGTGTACTGATATTTATATTTATATAATCACCATCTCTTGTGTATTTTACATATATAAATTTCTTATTTTATATATATATATATCTTTTATCTTGCACTGGTCCATGATCAATAATATTATTATTATTAATTTTTAGTACCATCCCAATTCTCAATTGATACACTTACATGTTCTTATATATGGTCCATATTGGTTGCATATGCACCAGATTTTATTCTGCAGGTGGATGTGTACTGGTTTTTAATCAAATAATTTTTTATTTCCAATTTTAATTTTTAATTTTCATTTTCCAATTCTATGTATAACTATGCTCATATGTCTCCTATATATGTATGTACAGATACTCCATGCTTAAACTTTATTAACTTGTGCCCCACTTCCATGTGCATTATATCTAGTATTGCCAAACAGCTGCATTGTATCCGGATACTGTTTATTATTCTCAGCCCCGCCCCTTCCCCCTCCCTCCCAAAGACTACAAAAGGACTGCCATTACATCTGCCCCCTATGCTTGAAAAAGGAGTGCCGCTATTCCTGTCATCTATAGCGCGCAGACTCGGAAACGCGTCGCAGAGCTGTGACGTCACGGCCCGGCGCCGCACTGCGCTTGCTTTCCAGGCCTCGTTCTGGCTCCCTGTACGGCCGTCACCATCTCTCTCCACGGAGCCGTACGAGCCTCAGACGGCAGCGCGCCCGGCGATCGGCTTTGACGTCCCCCCATCCCCTCCCTGGAACCCACAGACCGTTGGTCTTTGTTATTCAACCTACTACCCATTCTTAAGTGCTATCTGGAGACCCGAGGGAACTCCCACCGTGTTCTGCCATCACCATCCATCCCTGCCAGGACTTGATGTGTGACCAGCACTGCACGGACTCGCTGAGACTTGTGGTCCTCCAACCTCTTCTCTACTCAGAGATGCACCGGAACGCAATACTACAGTCCTCCATGTGAGTGGATATTGTTTGTTGTAATAAATGATTATTGATTTATACTCAGAGGCGCCCCTCTTCCTTGTTTTAAACATTATTAAAAGGTCCTCCTCCTTCCTTATTTGAAGGACAAAATCGAAGTACCCTTCGATCAATGTATTCTGATTCTGGTAGTGGAGAAGTCCAGCTGACTCCTCCGCTGTCAGACTACAATGGCACAGTGGAGAGGATTCCAGCATGCACCTCAAATGTGTGGATGAGGGAATTGGTTCCGTTTTTTTTTTTTGTTCAGCCCCCCGGCTGAACGAAAAAACTGAGCCATGTATGGCCAACTTAAGTAACAATTTCAGAATCTTCCTCCTTCACATCTGTAGCTCAGTGCAAGTACCTGTCTTCATTGGATTTATTGTAACAGACATCAAGCGGGCATTATCATGTCCCTACTTGGACTGCGCAAAAAAATATTCTGTGCATCTCTGTAATATATGCTTATTTACTCATTATGTATGCATTTAAGGACCCTGCAAGTACCGAAAAACTATTCATTGATCTGCCAGAAATCCATTTAGAACCTAATTTCCTGTTGGGGACCAACAACCCACGTTTTTTTCTAGACTGGAGTTGCAAGAATTGGTTGACTATTCAAACCAGTAAATCCCTCTCTCCCTTCTGATCTTTTTTTTTTGTTTGTTTGTTTTTTAAAGATTTTATTAATTTGTGTTTGTTTTTTAAAGATTTTATTATTTTTTTGTTTGTTTTTTAAAGATTTTATTTTTTTTTGTTTGTTTTTTAAAGATTTTATTGTTATATGTAAACAAAGTACATTGAACAATATTCATATTACAAAACTGGATACATATAAATCATATCTCACAGCAGAAACTATATACATTAGACAGCATCACACAACCTGTAGTGTAAAATACAGTTGGACAAGAAGGTACTCATGGTAGAAAAAAAAAAAAAAGCAAACAAAAAGAAAATACACAAAGAAACAAGAGAGTAACACATGTCCAAATTGAGAAACACACCAAAGCTATTTCCTTTACATATAACATTGTTCTTTTTTTTTCTTTTCCTTCTATTAAATACTATTTCTGTTGCTACAGTTATTGCCCATCTCAGTCCTCAAACCATATATATCACCTCTGCTCTGATACACAAACATCATCAGAGTATTGCTTTAGGGATTCGCAGTTGCATCTGAATGAATCTGAAGCCCATCTGGACCATATTTTTGTTCATTTTTTGGGGCACCCCCTAGCTTCATATGTCATCCTATATAAAGGAATATCTGAATTAACTAGTTTTTTCCAAGCAGACAATTTAAGTACTTCTGTATCTGTCCAGTTCAACACAATCAATTTCCTGAATAGGATACATAAAAAGGATTTAGTGTAGTTATCCATAATGTCATCCTCAATCGCCCCCAAAGGCACAGTAAAGGGCTACATATATTTAGAAAAGCAACAGTATCTGCCAGAAATTTAGTAACTAGCCTGACATTTACGACTAAGTGCATTATAACGTTTCCCCATTTTGGATTTTTTTACCTTCTGGCAAAATTGCTAACCATCTATCTCGTGACCGATGACAATGTTTACGGTTAGTAAGAGTGGAGTGGAGTAGTAGCTGGAGATTAGTTTTTATGATCCCGTTGTAGCAAAAGAGTTTTCAATTTAGTATTAGAGGATGACACCCCTCACAGACCATGTTGCACCATTGCAGCATGTTTGGGTTGGACATAACGAAAGTACCAGGAACAGGGTACACTTCACTGTAATCACTAAAAAGATTTAAATTCTCCACCCTCATAAACATGATGCACATATTTTATACCAGAATGTGCCCATCTATAGCCCTCCTCCATCCCGAGAAATTCACCCAAGTTAGGATTGTGCCACAGAGGAGCATTTAATGAAAGACATGCAGGCATATCTGAAATTTGTTTGAAGCATATTGTAGCAATCCTCTTTGATAACTGCAATATAGTCATACCCTTAGGGGTGGTACCCTCACCTCTATAAAAAAAATGTAAAATGTTTCATAGGAGGTGACGACTACCTCTTCGACCGCTGTTGCTGCGTTATTCAAAAGGAGGAAATGTTCGCCAATGCACATACACCAACTGTGAGGCAAAGTAATACGCTCGAAGATCGGGTAGTGCTAAGCCACCTCTACAAACTGGAAGTTGTAATATCTCTAAAGACATTGTAGGTACTTTGCCCCCCATTAAAGGAACTAAGCAAAGAGTTAATATATCAGAAGATTTTAAGGAATATTATCACGTACCTGGTAGCAGAGCCTGAAATGATGAAGAAGGCCTTTCTTACACCTCTGACTCAGGGCCCCTGGTAGTGTGAACAGAAGGCACAGGCGTGCCCGTAGGTTTCGCAAAATGGGTGAAAACAAATGTAGTAACAATCTACACATTCACAGTAGCGCAATAAAAAAATGCGTAAAGACATAAAATATGAATATTTAAAAATAGTTTCCATATTCATAAAATGTCCATATCAAAAAACTCATAAATCACAAGTCCATTGTGAGAAACTGGTGTAGGTACATGCAAGGAAGTAGAGAGGAGACATTGCTGGAAATGGAAGCAGAGGAGGTGGAGAGAGCTATAATCTATTTTCAGTCTGGAAAGATCGGAGCAGATTGTCATTAGGGATGGGCCGAACGGACCCCTGTTCGGTCCGCACCAGAACTTTCGAACACCACAAAAGTTGGGACCGAATAAGTCAATGGAACCCAAACATCAAAAATCAAAAGTGCCCATTTTGAAGGCTTATATGCAAGTAATTGGGCATACAATGGTTATAGGGGTCTGGTTCCTGCCCTGGGGGACATAAAATAAAAAATAAGTTGTGAAAAACGTAATTTTTAAATGAACAGTGATTTTTTTATTTTAAAGTGAAAGCATAAAGATGAAAAAAAAATCCTTCCTATATAGTGCCTGGGGGTGCCCTCAGTCTACCTGTAAAGTGGCAGATCTGTACCATGTCTAGAATCTGCTGCAGCAATAATTGCATTTATAAAGCCCAAAAAAATGACATTTTCCCTGCAAGCTGCTTTATTTTGCTCAGCAGCAGCTGGGGAGACTGTGTGTATGATGAGGCCACAATGTAGTGCACTGGGAACAAGATTAGAGATTTTTTGGATACACTTTGGTGTCACTTTGACTTTGGATAGAAGTCAGGTGCATAAGGTGTGTAAAAAATTGGTCTATGGGGGTCGTGGCGCCTTCCCACCGTAATCCTATAGAGGTAATCTTGATGAAAGCAAGAATTGGCCTTGATGTAAAAAATTGCAATGGTATGCCCCTGTTAAACAGGTGCAGAAAAATTGGTCTTTGGGTGTCAGTGACGCCTTCCCACCATCACCCTATAGAGGTACTCTTGATGAAAGAAAGAAGTGGCCTTGCTGTAAAAAATTGCATCATCATTACCACTGGAGACAACTTGGCAATACGCTGCGGCTGGGGGAACATGAATGCCAATTTGTCTACCAGTGTTCCTCCCTCTCTCTAGGCTCATGTTCCTGTCATCCATTACCTCAGAACCAACATCTGAATCCAGTAATGGCTGGGCATCATCAAGAAGCAAGTGGCTGACGCTGTGGTCAAATAACTCAGCTGACTCTTCCATGGCTGATGTTGGGGCTATGGCAGGAATAGATGTGGACAAGGAGGCAGGTTTATCCACTCTGGCAACTGCAGGGGACTGCACACTTGTCTCTGCTTGCATAACAGAGGATGAAGAGGATGAGGTAGGTTAAGTAAGCCAGTCCACTACCTCCTCTGCATGCTGTGGCTGGATAGCATGGGCAAACTCACTAAATAGAGGAAATGATGCCCTGTTTGAGGACTGACCACCATGTCCACCTTTGCCTGTGGACACATTTGTTGTTGTCTCCCTTACAGTGCCAAGGGAACGTCTGCCTCTCCTTGTTGTCCTCCCAGACATTATTGGGAGGCAGGGGGTGGTGCACTTTATTTTGAGTACTCACACTACACAGACATACTCCACGGATACACTATAAAATACTTCAAAATAATGTGCCAAATGTACAGTAACGCACAAAACGATACGGCGTTAAACTGGAAGTAATGCACACCGAACTATATGGCGTTAAACTGGTAATAACACACAAAATGATATAGCATTATGCTTGCAGTAACGCACACAGAAGTAAATGGTGCTAAACTGGCAGTAATGCACACAGAACTATATGGCGTTAAACTGGCAGTAACACACACAAAACTATATGGCGCTAAACTGGCAGTAACGCACACAGAAGTAAATGGCGTTAAACTGGCAGTAACGCACACAGAAATAAATGGCGTTAAACTGGCAGTAATGTAATAAAATAGACGGTGTTCAATGGTCACTATACTGACGCTATCTGAACTGTCCTAACTCTAGCTATACACTAATGTCAAGATTACTGACACGGTCTCACTACACTACATTGAAACTATCTGAGCTGTCCCTACTCTAGCTGCACACTAAGCAAAGCTATATGATGGTCCTCCTTACTACACTCACACTATCCCTACACTGACCCTAAACTAATATTCTACACTGACAATTGAAGCAAAATAGCACAGTATAGCACACTTATTAACTAATAGCACTGAACAGAGCACTATTCTATCTCTCTCCATGCTAAAATCACACTAAAAATGGCTGCCATTGAAAGAATACTTTTATACTGTGGGGCGGGGATGAACCATGATTGGATAAAGTAATGATGACAGTGTCCAATCATGACTCTGACAGTGCTCTGTGCCCTTATTGGCTAAAGCTTTTACTGCTTCAGCCAATCAGGGCTTACAATGCACTGTTCAGTACCACAATGCATTGTGGACAGTTCGAGGGGCTGAACAAATGGTTGAAAGATCCGTTTGTTCAGCTGTTAGCCAAACGTCTGAAAAAACGGAAGTTTGGCCCGAACTTATGCTCGGGCTGTACCGTTTGCCCATCCCTAATTGTCATCTGCTTAAAGCAAGATTCATTGTATATGTGATTGAAATTTATAAAATCTGGTGAACCTAATTCTATAAGGGTTTGGAACTGGCACTTGATCACTTTGGTGAAGGTATTATGGTGATTTTAAGTCTTTGGATATGCACCAGTTTCTCACAGTGGACATTGGTGATTTATGAGTTTTTTGATATGGACCTTTTTTGAATATGGACATTATTTTTAAATATTCCTATTTTTATGTCTATACACATTTTTTTCATTGCGCTACTGAGAATATGTAGATTGTAACTACATTTTTTTTACTCATTTTGCATATTATTTTATTTTAAGTAGCAGCACTTTATATAGAAGTTTATTTATTTTTATTGTAGCGCAGTGCTTATTTGATAAAAGCCTGTAGGTCTTGCCAGTAACCACGTCAGGCAGGAGAGGTTGTCAGTAGTCTTCAGTGAAGCAGGCGGCTCGTGGACAGCTGGAGGATGGCAGACTGAAGCAGGCTGGTTTGATAGCGGGCAGGTGAGGCATGCACTGGTAGCAGCCTGTAGGACAGCAGGCACAGCAGAATGTGTCAGAAAGCAGAGTCAAGCAAGCTGGGTCATATTCTGGGAGGATGGATCAGGTACAAAGAAACAGCCAATAGGGTGGTCTGGATACAAGCCGGGTCAGGAGCCAATCAGTGGAAGAGAAGCAAATGGAGCAGACAGAAGCAGAGACAAGGACAAGCCGGGGTCAGCAACTGGAATCAAGATACATAATAACAGGATCACAGGATACAGGGAAGGCTGAAAGATAAAGCAGCACTCATACTGAGC
This sequence comes from Aquarana catesbeiana, assembly GCF_042186555.1. Taxonomy (NCBI): domain Eukaryota; kingdom Metazoa; phylum Chordata; class Amphibia; order Anura; family Ranidae; genus Aquarana; species Aquarana catesbeiana. Next base: position 202,530,989 of record NC_133330.1, read on the forward strand.
ACTGGCTGAGTTTAAATAGTTTGTTTGGTGCCAACATCTGTCCCAGGTGCAAGCATGTGCTGGCATGAACAAGATTGTGTGACGGCATGTGTGCATGCGAGTATGCACATGCGCATATGCATAAGCCAGTGCCCAATTCTTGCGAGCATGGGAACATGTTTTAGCCTGTGCAAAGTAGGCCTTTCCTTACAAATATACATTGGGGCATTGGAAGGAATATAGAGTAATTTCAGCAAGAAAATCATCTTAAACAAAATTATTCTACCTAACAATGTTAATGGGAGGTCTTTCCATTTATGTGCTATTTCCTTAAAAGCCCTGATAACTGGGCAAAGATTAATGCCTGGAAAGGCCTCAAAAGGCAGCTGTATATTGATTCCCATATATTTAAATGAGTTGAGATCGGGCACATAAAAGGTAGTCTCAAAGTTGGCTGCCTTTTTAAGGGGAATAACATTGATTTCACCCAATTTATGCACAATCCCGAGTATACCCCAAATTCCTGTATAAGGGAGAAGGCCACAGACAGCAAAGAACCTGGATCATTCAAGTGTACCTGTAATAGCATATCACAGCATACAGTGATACACATTCTTTAAACTCCCCAATGCGAAGGCCCTGTATCAAAACATCCTCTCTCATTTTCGCAGCCAATCGCCAGTGCAAACAGGAAAAGGGATAAAGGGAAACCCTGCCTGGTTCCCCTATATTTTGGAAAAGATTCAGAAATAAGTCCATTAACCTATGTTGAGCCATCACCATAAAGAAATCGTACCTATGACATTTTGACAATAATGGAAAAAGGTACATTCATTCAACTCAATTAAAGGCTTTTTTGTATCCAATGATGCAATCATTCTTTTGCCAGAATTATGGGTAAGTTGCAAGTTAACAAACAGCCTTCGAAGATTGATTTGATCATATCTACTTAGCATAAAACTAGTCTGATCTGATCCCACTAGTTGAGTAATCACCATCTGCAGCCTTCTCGCCAACAGCTACACTCCTCATCTTTACATGAACCTCTGACACAATTAGCAGGTACTTATCAAACAGATATTATAAAGCAGAGAAGAAGGCGCTTCTAAGTGCAGTAATAAAACAGTGTAAAGACAAGGGTTAAAAACACTTACAAGATGGAAGTGAAAAACAGGCATATCAGCCCCTGTTCACACCTATGCGAATTAGATGCGGTTTACATCGCATCCAATTGGCAGGACATTTTAAAATACATTCATTTGAATGTATCTGGTTCACATATGTGCGTTGCATTCGCACTGCGCATTACACAAAAAACGTGTGCGTAGTTGCAGTGCGAATTACAAGCCCATTATCTCCTATGGGAATGCATCTGATTCGCAGATGCATTGCGTTCTGAACATGGATTTTCTCCTTCTCTTCACTACACCTCCCCCTCTCCCCCCCCTCTCCCTGCTCACTGATCCGCAGCTACAATGCAGAGAAACCTTTGAACAACTGATTTTTATCTTCCCAGTGAAACCTGAGCTTCAATTCGCACCGCACATGTGTGAACCCAGGCTCAATGAATCCATAATGTCCAGTGGGATGCCTACTGGGAGTAAAGACAGCTGCAGGTGGAAGTTCCAGCCAACCAGCGGTGGTAAATACTGTCTCTCTGATCCAAGATGGAGGGCCGTACTGCCAGGACCAGCATGGAATCCAGGCAACTGGAAGTGACATCAGAGTGGGTGGTACATGTTTCAGAGCATGCCCAGTCGCTCCTTCTTCAAACCAAACCCCCAGGTTGGTTAATCGGTCCCAGCACTTACCCCATCTAGGTCGTGGCCTTCCTCCGGGCGGTGTGCAGCGTCTCCTCCTTCCTCGGCTTCATAGCGGCATGGCTTCCCCAGTGTCTCCTCCCTTCCCCTCCTCGGCGGCAAATAGGATCGCTTCTCCTCTCAGCCAATCAGGTCTCAGGACCCGTTTCCTGAGCTGAGATTTGCCGGGAGGAAAATCAGGAAGTCAATAGCAAATATTAATTCGCTATTGTCACACAACTGGGTGGGCTCAGGGAGCAGTGCTCTGCCCCCGAGCCTCCGGCTCTAATCATGTGCTTCTAAAAAGACAAACTCCCCATTGGAATCCACGCGTCCGGTGCCCTGCATGTAAATTAGGATCCGGGCGCATGGATTAGGGGGGCGGTGCCCCTACATCCCATATGGACGGACCGTCGATATGCAGGTGGATTTTGGGTTGGGTTGTGGGTACATTTTCTGTAGGCTCAGATGTGGAACAAGTAGGTAGTAGTGTTGCATAATGCAGGTAAGGATTGAATGACAAGTTACAGAAACAATATTTTTCAGTCACTGGTATACAATATTCAGCCATATGAGTAATACTTTGCTTCAATTAATCAGTATAACTCCACTGTCTGTTTCTAACTTTAATTTTTGGTTTGTCCCCAGGTACGGTAGCATTTTGAAAGCTGAATCTTGGTTGACTACCCTTAGGTCCATAAAGTCCAAAAGGAAAGGTAGAAACTATAAATCAGCCTTTTTTGACCAGGGTGCCCAGGCAACCCTGGGGTGCCTTCAGGTTTCTTCATGGGTGCCTTGGCAAAATGCCTAATAATTGCCCAAAAATTCTGTGCAAGCCAGTGGGTGGATCAAGCCCGTCTTCTAGTTACCCAAAGATACAGGTTTTTATTGTGCACCATTACAAGCTTCTAGCAACCAGCATCCTAACATCCAATGACATCATCAGTTGATAAGGAGGACATTGGACGTTTGCACAGCATCCTTGTTTGCCCCTCTCCCCCTCTTCACCTCTCTGTCAAAATTGGGGTAGTGTTAGTGGAGTGAGGGAGAGAAACTGAGTGAGAAGAGAAACATTTGAATACTTGTCAGTACCAGTGTGCAAAAGTGTGTTTGCTTTGGATGAATAAATCATCTCTAACATGGGTTACTCTTCATGTGTGGATGCTATTGCATTATATAAAACTATTAGTTTAGTTTTTTACATTTTAAAATGGACTGCCATGAGAATTTTAAAGGATGCCTTGACTGAAAAAAAGGTTGAGAAACACTGCCATAGATAAAGGGTTCAGTACAGTCATAACAATGTCAAAACCATCCCTCCTTACAAAGATAACATTACCTTTGCTTTCTGAAGGAAAAACATCAGATTTTAGTTTTTTTTTGTTTTTTTTAGAGCAGTTTGTTGGAAATATTCAGGAAATTCATTTGCCTATTATTATTGTTGTCACAGTGTCAAAATAGTAATAGATAATAATAGTTAACAGAATCCATAATTGGAAATAAAACATATTATTTTCCTTCGTCTGATCGTCAGTTCTTTACCTTTCACTTTTCTCTTTACTATTGACTACACTCATTCTTCTGTTTTAGTCTCATTCTACCTCCTTACCCAAATTGCAATCTCTTCCCAAGTTCAATGTTTTACTACATTTTACATTTATCTACATTTTTCTGCAGATGCCTGGTCTCTCACAAGACCCACTGATTGTCTTAGATGAAGCCTCTGAGCTTCAGGTCAAATCTATCACTTCTGCTGTGTCCTATGTGGTGCATACAACTTCCATAGAGACAGTTTCATCTGGATGGGAAAGAGTTACTGCAGAGCACATTCCTTGTGTTCCTAGGATTGAGAGACTGCAGCTAACAGTATACTATACAATACTGTAAGTTGTTGTGGTGTCTTCTAAGTGGGAATGCAGTGTTTGTTATCAGTAGGTAGAACTTAAGCTGGCAATACACAGTTATTTTTTTTTTTTTTTAGTTTAGCCAGTGGGCTAAATGTAAAAAGAAAAAAAAAACTGATAGATTCCTCCATCCACACAAAGGATAAACGATTTCCCCCCACTGGGACAATGCAATCCACCCGCAGATGTCAGAATACATCAATCAGTGGTTGCAGCTGATTGGCAACTAGGGATGTGCCAAACACTCCCCGATTCGGTTCACAGCAGAAAATGCGAACAGGCAAAATATTTGTGTGAACACCGTTAAAATCTATGGAATGTGAAAAAGCTTAGAAGCAAGTACCATAAAAAGTGTTTAGGGACCCAGGTCCTGCCCCAGGGGACATGTATCAATGCAAAAAAAAAAAGTTTTAAAAACATCCGTTTTTCCAGGAGCAGTGATTCTGCTTAAAGTGAAACAATAAAAATATATTCCTTTAAATATCGTGCCTAGGGGTGTCCTTAGTATGCCTGTAAAGTAGAACATCTTTCCCATGTTTATAACAGTGCCACAGCAAAATTACATTTCTAAAGGAAAAAAATTTCATTCAAATCTGCTTGCGGCTGTAATGTATTGTCGGATCCCGGCAATATAGATAAAAATACCCAAAAAAATGGCGTGGATGTCCTTCCCAAAATCCATACCAGGCCCTTCAGGTCTGGTATGGATATTAAGGGGAACCCCTCACCAATTTTTTTTTTTTAAAATGATGTGGGGGCCCCCAGGCATTATATACTCTATATACTTTGAACAGTAGTATATATACTATACGGCCTGCCCTATATACTCTGCAGAAAATTGGGCTTTAGGTGTTGGTGGTACCAGAACCCTGTAAGCCCTCACAGTTACTATTGTTGGGCGCAAGAACGGCCCTGCTGTAAAATATTATATCAAGAATTGTAATTACATGATCCTGTTAAACAGGGGCAGAAAAATTGAACCTTTGGTTTTGGTGGCGACAGAACACTGTAAGACCTCACAGTTACTCTTGCTCGGTGCAGGAATGGGCCCTGCTGTGAAATATTATATCAAGAATTGTAATTACATGCCCCTGTTAAACAGGGGCAGAAAAATTGGGCCTTGGATGGTGGTGGTGGTACCACAACACTGTAACCCCTCACAGATACTCTTGTTGGGTGCAGGAATGCCTCTGTTAAAAAGAGGCAGAAAAATTGGGCCTTGGGTGATGGTGCCACAACACTGTAACCCCTCACAGATACTCTTGTTGGGCGCAGGAACGGGCCCTGCTGTGAAATATTATAACAAAAATTGTAATTACATGCCCCTGTCAAACAGGGGCAGAAAAATTGGGCCTTGGGTGGTGGTGCCCTAAACCAAAAATATTGTTGGAAGCTAGCAATCAAGATTGAGGAGGAATAGGATAGTCAGCATTGGCAGTCTTCAAGGGATCCCACATCCATATCAAATTCAATGAGTTACATCAGCATCAGGTGCTTGATAGCTGCTGATATAAGACTGATTCATTTTTATGAATGTGAACCTATCAACTGAGTCTGTGGTCAGGTGCACTCTTTTTTTCCGTTACAAACCCTCCAGCAGCACTGAATGTGTATTCAGAAAGCACGCTAGATGCAGAACAGGCCAGTAGCTCAATTGCATATTGATCAAGTTCTGGCCAGTGGTCCATCCTCAAGACAAAGTAACCCAGTGGATGCTTTGTTGAAAGGTCTCCAAGTCTGCTCTTGCCCCTAGATATTCCTGCACCCACCATATAATACAGACGCTGGTGATGGTTGCTTGAACCGATCAGACCTTGGCGCTGATGACTGAAAATTGTTTAAAGGCATCAGTCAGATGCCACCTTTTCCGCTGCTCTTCCTCTGACTGAATGAAGCCTCAGCAACACGTTGTCCAGTACCAGGAAATGGTAACCTCCCAGGGTCTGGAAATGCATTGCACAAACTTTTCTTCAAGGCCTCCTGAAGATGTTTCATCTTCTGCTTGCTCTGCGAAGGCAGGATGAGTTCTGCAACCTTACCCTTGTAACGTGGATCAAGAAGGGTTGCCAGCCAGTAATGATCCCTCTCCTTTAGACCACGAATCCTAGGATCCTTTCACAGGCTTTGCAGAATCAGGGAGGCCATGCAGCCTAAGTTTGCAGAGGCATTCAATTCTGAGTCCTCTGGGTCACTAAGGATCACATGATCTGTAAGTACCTCCTCCCAGCCACATATAACTCCTTGGGTTTCTGGGGACTGAAAACCATCCCTTGAAGACTGCTGTTGAGTGTTATCCTCTACATCAATGCTGACACAATCCTCCTCCTCCTCTTCTTCCTATGTGTTTGGTGGGCCGGCAGGAATGCTATCTGGATAAAGGGGGCCTTGAGAGGAAAGGAAGTCCTCCTCTTCCTCCCGCTGTTCTGCCTCAAGTGCCCTGTCCATGATTCCACAAAGCATGTGCTCCAACAGCAAGACTATAGGGACAGGGTCACTGATGCATTCATTGTCACTGCTCACCATCCTTGTGGCCTCCTCAGGAAAATGCATGCATCCTTGATTAGTAGCCACTGGCATGGTGAAAAGAAGCCAAGCTCTCCTGACCCTGCCCTGGTACCATACTCACACAGGTACTCATTGATGGCCCTCTTCTGTGTGTGCAGCCGCTGCAGCATTGTCAATGTTGAGTTCCACCTAGTGGGCATGTCACAAATGCAGTGGTTGGTAGGCAGGTTGCATTCCTTTTGAATGTCAGCCAGCCGAGCCCTGGCATTGTATGACCGGCGCAAATGACCAAAGACTTTTCTGGCCTGCCTCAGGAGATCCTGTAAACCTGGGTATCTGCTCAAGAACTGCTGCACCACCAAATTCAAGACATGTGTCAAACATGGAACATGGGTCAAGTGTCCCTGTCGGAGGGCGGAGAGAAGGTTGGTGCCATTGTCGCATACAGCCTTTCCTGAAGCTGGTGTGCCATCAACCACCTCTGAGCCTGCCCCTGCAGAGCTGACAGAATCTCTGCCCCAGTGTGGCTCCTGTCCCCTAGACCGATCAACTCAAACACCGCATGGCATTTTTTAGCCTGACTGCCTGCGTAGCCCCTTGAACGCTTACGGAGCACAGCTGGTTCAGAGGACAAATCTGCAGAAGAGGCCATAGAGGAAGAAGAAGAGGAGGGGGTGGAGGAGAGAGCTGTGGCAGAATAACCACTAGCATTTTGGAGGTGTGGTGGTGGAACAAGCTCCAACAACACTGAACTCTGTCCTGCATCCTTCCCAGCTGCCAGCAGAGTTACCCAGTGCACCGTGAAGGAAAGGTAACATCCCTGCCCATGCCTGCTGGACCATTAGTTAGTGGTAACATACACCTTACTGCTGACCGCCCTGTCCAACGAGGCCAACACATTGCCTTCCACATGCTGGTAGAGAGCCGGAATGGCCTTCCGTAAAATGAAACTGCATTTTGGAACCTGCCACTGGGGTACAGCACATTCCACAAATTAACAAAAGGGGGTAGAGTCTACCAGCTGAAAAGGCAGTAGTTGCAGTGCTATAGCAATTTGGCCAAGCTAGCATTTAGACGCTGAGCATGTGGATGGCTGGGACCAAATTTTTTACGGTTCAGCAACTGGGGTAGGAAAATTTGCCTGATAACATCAATTGGTGGTGTACTGCTAGCAGATTGGCTGCAAGTACTTGGGACACCTATTGCTATACCTTCATTCCTCTCAGTGCAGGTTTTTGTGAGGTCCGGAGGTATAGTAGGGTTGGAGATCCCAGATGAGGGATTTTGTCTTTGATGTGGGTCTTTCAAGTGCTGTTGCAAATGGACTGCAAGCAGCTGCTGTTCTGGCCAGGCTTGACCTGCTTCAGACATAGGTTGCAAACAGCAACGGTGTGATCTGCTGCACACGTGTCAAAAAAGACCCACACCAAGGAACTTTTAAAAGTCAGTGGGGAGTCAGCAGCTCTGCGGTGTGATGCAATAGGGTGGCTGCCTTTAAGCTGCCCCCTAGAGGACATCCTGCCTCATTGGAGTTGTGCATCCTCCTCCTCCTCTCATCTCTCAGGCACCCAAGTACAGTCAGTGACCTCATCATCCCCTCTCTCCTCGTCACTGGAGAAAACTTGGCAGAATGATGCAGCTGGGGGAACATGATTGCCAGTTTCTTGTCCGTCTGTGGCACCCCCTCTCTCTAGGCTCACCTTACTCCCTTCCTCAACCTGGGAACCAACATCAGAGCATTCAAATCGCTGTGCATCTTCCAGCAGCATGTACCCAACACTGTGGTTGAATAATTCTGAGGACTCCTCCATGCATGATATTGGGGCTATGGAAGGAGTGACTGTGGACAAGGAGCCAGTGGAATAGACTGCTTTGGCAGCTGCGTTGGAAGGAAAACTACTCTGAGCCTGGGTGACAGAGGATGAAGAGGATAAGAATGGCTTTTTTATCCACTCCACCAACTCTCCTGCATGTTGTGGCTCAATAACACGGCCAGCAGCAGAAAAAAGTGTGCCCCACGGCCCCCTGCAGAGGATTCACCATGTTCACGACCACCACTGTTGACTGTAGACACAGAGGCTGCTTGTCCTCTTTTAGTGGCCTGTGAGCATCTGCCTCTCCTTGGTGGCCTTCCAGACATAATGTATTTTTGTTTACAACAACACACTACATGATAATAACCCCAAATACACCTCCAAGATGACCACTACCTTGCTAAAGAAGCTGAGGGTAAAGGTATTGGACTGGCCAAGCGTGTCTCCAGACCTAAACCCTATTGAGCATCTGTGGGGTATGCTCAAATGGAAGGTGGCGCAAGGTCTCTAACATCCACCAGCTCCATGATGTCATCATGGAGGAGTGGAAGAGGACTCCAGTGGCAACCTGCGAAGCTCTGGTGAACTCCATGCCCAAGAGGGTTAAGGCAGTCCGGGAAACTAAAGGTGGCAACACAAAATATTGACACTTTGGGCCCAATTTGGACATTTTCACTTAGGGGTGTACTCACTTTTGTTGCCAGCAGTTTAGACATTAATGGCTGTGTGTTGAGTGCTTTTGAGGGGACAGCAAATTAAATTTACACTGTTATACAAGCTGTACACTCACTACTGTACATTGTAGTAAAGTATAATTTCTTCAGTGTTGTCATATGAAAAGATATGATAAAATATTTACAAAAATGTGAGGGGTGTACTCACTTTTGTGAGATACTGTATATATATATATATATATATATATATATATATATATATATATATATATATATCAATCAAATACACTGCCACTAACTGAATAACCTGCCTGCTTAATCTAACTCAAGCTATCTCTCTGTCCACGCCAACAACACTACATACTGTCGCCGTGTAAGCAGCCTTATATAGCATGGGGTATGCACTTAGTCCCCCTGAGGCATGATTGGCCAAAGGCCCCCTGCCTTTGGCCAAATTTGGCTCTCTCAGCAGAGCGCGCTGTGATTGGCCAAAGCATGCAGGTCAGGTGCATGCTTTGGCCAATCATCATACAGCAATGCACTGCGATCTTGCTGTGAAAAGTAGAGCTCAATTCTTTTAGGGTCAGTGTATGTATGTCATTTGGTTTAGGTGCTTTATTCACCTTTAATCTGTCCAAATATTTATGGACAATATAAATTTTGAGCCATTGGGGCTGTGTTGATATTGTTCCCATTATGAACCTGATCTCTCCCATGCTCCACAGAGCTAATAATAATACTAATAATATATTTGAAGAATTTCTTTGGGTTTGTCTTACTCTTTTTTGCAATCTGTTGTTTGTTCTGAATTTTTGCGGCCTTGATTTACTTTTTACATATTCTGTTATATGCCTTGTAACATTTAAATGATGATACTGTTTCTTAATTTTTTTTTTTTTTTTAAAAGCTCTTTTCTTATCATTTATAGTTTTTTTTTTTTAACTGTGGTCGTAAAACACATAGGATTTATGTTTAGCCTTTTGGGAATACAGTATATTTTGCTGTGTGTTCGCATACAGTTGTTTTGAAGAATTCCCATTTCTGTTATGTGGTTATCGATGCCAATATTCCCTCCACGTCTAATTTTTGGAGAGCCAAGAAAGAGAGGGGGAAAGGTGTCTTCTAACTGCAGCATTAAAGCACAGGCCTGTGTTACAATCATCTTCAGTCCTGACTCTCGTTTTCCGGTGATGCCACGCTGGCCAGCATTGAATTCCTGGAACTACAAGATGTACATGCCTCTGTCTATTATCTCCCAGCCACCTGGACCAACTGGCAGGGCCTGTGGGACTACAGAGAGTTGAGGGCTCAGTACTACATGATGAGCATGATTATTACTCACACTCTGTGAGTATTTTTTATCTTGTGGCAATACAAATCTGTACTTTAATACTGGACTTAGGTGGCACCTCCCCCCTTTCTTGTCTATATAGTCACAGAGCTTGACACACTCTCAGGCTGCCACAATTATTTTATGAACTGGGCTTGTTTTTTCTTTATTATCTGCTTAGAGACTTCCTTTTTTGGGCATACACCTTCTGTGCGCCATAGTTTTCTTGATTTATACATTTTGGAGAGCAAAATTTGGAAAATTTGCTCTCTTAAAGTTAAGTATTTTTATCTTTTCAGTATGTGCTTGTTGTTTACAGCTAACATTAAATGAAATCATGTTATGGTCACTGCTACCCAGATGTTCTTTTATATGAACTTTAGTAATAAGGTATGCATGGTTTGAGATTACCAGATCCAGCAGAGCATCATTCTTAGTGGGGGCCTCTATGAACTGTACCATAAAATTGTCTTGTAATAGGTTTAGAAATGTTTGCCCTTTAAATGTTCCTGCAGTGCCATTACTGCAGTCAGTAATCTCCAGGTAGTTAAAATCACCCATTATTATCACTGTCCCAGCCCTTGCAGCCCTTTCTATATGTGCAAGGAGCTGAGTCTCCACCTTCTTATTAGCACTGGGTGGCCTTGAACAAACTCCAATGATTAACTTTTTAGTATGCACGCCTGTTTGCAATTCCACCAATAATGCTTCAGCCTCATCACACTCTCCATCAACTAGGTCCCCTTTTCACACCCGCTTCTTACATAGAGACAGACCCCACCATCTTTCTGTTTTACCTTGTCTCTCTGAAAGAGAGCATAGCCAGGAATATTAATAGCCCAGTCATGCGAAGAGTGAAGCCAAGATACAGCAATATCTATCAAATCATAGTTCTCTTCATACACCAAAGCTTCCAACTCACCTATTTTGCTTGGCAAACTTCTGGCATTGGTGAAAAAACATTTTAATTAATTGTCACATTTTGTACACGTATTTTGCATATTTTTTATTTTAGTACAGATAGCACCATTTTCCATGGTTGTTTGTAACATAGGAACCTTCTTATCACCTGCCCTAGCCCTCCCCTCCACCTTCACTCATTCCACCCCCAATATGGGCTGACCCCTGTCTGACCTGTCTGCCCCATTATAATCGAATTCACCCTCCCCCTCAATCCTAGTTTAAATACTCCTCCAGCCTTCCCATAAACCTCTTCCCCAGCACAGCAGGCACCCTTCCATTTAGGTGCAGACCATCTTCCATTATATTTTATACTTAGCAGTTTCACGTTATATAAATCTTGACTGTAAGTATTCAAGCTAGTATGTTTATGGGCATATCATATTATGGTGGGTAAATATTGCTTTTGACTCTTTCTTAGTTGACAGCAATTGACTTGAACTTAAGGGTAGGGTATATTCTGAAAGTCATATTAATCTGGGATGATTCACAAATGCACATATCTCTACCTAATGGATTTGGTTACTAAAGGTAATGGCTGATTCCTTTCTGTTTAGTATTGGCACATTTGTCATTACTGTCTTTGGCTAAATTAGAAAATGTCTATTGATGCTGACTAAACAGACAAGTAGCTGATGTATGCAGAGGTGGTTATTTCATTCCAATTTTCTAACCTGTGTGTCCTGTAAGAATACAAGCTAATGAGTTTCTGTGTGGAATGGACATTGAAATGGTTGGCTATAAATGTAACAATCGTTGGGCCAATATGTTATAGATTCAAGTGACTGATGCTATTATGTGTGTCTGAAGAAACTTTAAGGAACAAGAGTATTAGCATGAAACAATCTGCTGAAGCATCAAAGGACATCTGCGTGAAGAGTTCTGCTTTAGATTCTAGAGAAATCTTCTGTGGGACTTTTCAAATGTGTATAAGTAGGTAGGTTCTTAAATTCATCATAGCAGGAAACACGTTGATAGAAATTGACTTGACTTAGCAGGCAACAACCTCTGTATCTCAGCTTTTTGAAAAATGGTGTGCAGGATGCCAGGGATGGGTCCTGGACAGGAGACATGTGTTCCCATGATTTGGGTTGTGGACCAATGCAGGTCGAGGGGTTTTGGTTAGAAAGGGAAACCCAACTAACAGTTTTACCAAGATTGTTAAAGTGGTAGTAAACTGTATTTTTTTTTTACGTACAGGTAAGCGTATAATAATGCTTACTTGTAGGTTATATAAATATCTTTTAAATGTGCACCGTTTAGGAGATATTCTAGTGAGCAACTGCAGGTGATGTCACAGGTGCATGCACTCTGAAGGAAAGGCATATCAATGCGGTTCCTTCAGAGATCTGTGCCATGGTCCTGACTCCCACGCGCATGTGTGGGAGTGACGTTATTGCAGCTCGGCCAGTCAAGCGGCTGCCATCCGCTAACCGGAAGGAAGACTGGGTGAAGATGGAAGCCTTTGCAGTGGTGACAAGGTAAGTGGGTTTTGTTTCAAGGTAAGTCTTCATAATATGCAATGCATACCAGCACGTTATGCCTCTAACTTGCAGGGGGAAATATTTTTTTCTTTTTAAGTTTACTACCTCTGAAAGTCCTTATATGGGACCCAGCATTCGGAGGCTTAGAGAAACATTGGTTGGGAAAAAAGTCTCCAACCCTGATTTTGGCCTTAAAAGGGTTAACCCTGTAGGAGATGCCTGAAAAGGAACAAGAAGCAGTCAACAGATGTCTGTGGAGTGGACTGGAGCAGAACACAGCTGTGTGAAAAGTGTGGACTGGTTTGTGACTGATATACGGTTGCTGAAGCTCTTTCAACATTTTGTGACCCCTAAGTAGGTGGAAACTTTGTGCCAGAACAAGCGTGTGATGGTGGTGAGCTGAAAGCTTGTATATGATAAAAGTATGGACTGTTTTTGTTTCATTTTTACATGCTATAGGAAGCTGTTTTCTTTTAAGGTTTGGAAAATAAAGAGTGTTGATTTTACCTGCACAGCTGCCTGGTCACCCTGGGCCCCCTCATATCACAATGGCTAATTCATCATGTATTTAAAATGTTTCTATGCATGATAATATAATGAATGACCCTTTTCCCATGGCATAATTATTACAAGATACTTGAATGAAAGTATATCCAAAGTTGCTTCTTTTTATTTTGGATAGAGCAGGTAAAAATTAAAACCCCTGTCAGTTTTTTTTCTGTATTTCATTGGGGATATATTGTCACCAGAACCCCTATTGGGATATTTCTCTACTATTACTTTTCTGGTGAAACCTGAGCACAAGCACTGCACTGACAACAGGCTGCATGTGTTTAATCTCAGGGCATATTTCCCAATTGTTGGTGGCTGCAATTTTCTTTTTTCACAAGCCTTTTTTTCAATGCAGACCTTCCATTAGATAGGAAAGTCTGCCCCACTGAAAGCCACCCAAGATAAATAGACTGCAAATGCAATTTAAAAATGAAACTTTTTAACAATAAAAATGGAATTTAAAAAATAAAGGACAAACTACTTATTCTGGTCTAGCTTATAATGCTTCCAGGAGGCGCCGATGACATTACTGTAACAGACTAGAAAACCAATTGAACTTTAAAGGTGTTGAATCACCTCTCAGTATAATTCACAGTACACATTCATTGAATAAAAAAATATTTCTTTGTTAACCAAATTGTTAAAAACTGTAAAGTTAGGGGTTAACATATATAACAAGTGTTTGGCGCAAAGGTTAAAAGCAATAATCCACATAAATGACAATATTATGCATATAAATGATGAACTGGACCAAGGGATAAGAAAAAATAATAGTAGTCTATGATGGTGTGCATAAATTCGATGATGAGGTATAAAGCTCACATTCACGGCAGCCTTCCAATGGGAGTGGAAACCATATTCCCAAAAAGCACTGTAAGAAACAAAGAAAGGAGGCACCTCTGGGTACAGGCTTAAAAACAATTTTAATAAAAAGAGCAGCAACAGAGATTGCACTCACATTTGTGTTGAGTTAAAAAGGCATATGAGAGTCCCAGATGTAACTGGAGGGGTCCGTGAGGTCGATCATCCCTGCCATGGATGTGAAATCAGACTGGTCTTTCAGATGCACTGTGTCCACCGGCCGGCAATGATGGAGGAATACCAGAATGAAGCTTGGAAGGCAAACAGCAATCCAGGCGAGGGGCGATGACATCACACACACATGCAACGCGTTTCCTGAGTCAGCAAGCCGTGAATGGCATGATGGCTGCACTCCTTTGTCAAGCTCCCTTATACATAATAAAAGCATAATTTTTGCATATCATCAAATCCAAGGCACCCCAAAGATAGAGAGAAACCCCTCCTTATGCGTTTCGCCTTTGTCGGCTTCCTCAAGGGCTTAATGGGGTGCAGTGACCATGGGTTAAATTTAAAATAGATTATGACACAGGAGGATCCAATAAAGAATCTCTCTTCATGTGGCCAGGCACCAGGCAAGTAAAGACACTGAGGGCTGCATGGACCAAGATAGCTCACCAGGGGGGGTTTGCACCCGGCAGTTCCCCATAAAGTAGAAAGAGAGATAGCACCATTTCCAACAGTGCCTGGCCACATGAAGAGAGATTCCTTAGTGGATCCTTCTGAGTTGACTTGGTCAACTGGGACCATATATGTCTTTCTATGACATTACTGTACCCTACCACTCTCTCCTGGGATAGCTGGCCACTCAACTCCCACATAAATACCTTCCTACAATGGACTGGAGTGCATTCTTTTGGGAGTTTAAGAAACATCAACCATGCCACCTAAAAATGTTCTAAGCAAGGCTGAGGTGAGTATATTTTTAATAACAGTTTTATTAAATAAATCTAGCAGGTGATGTGACTTTAGGGTGTGGGGCTTTCAATTGTGACAACATTGGAATATGTCTGGGTAATGTGCTTCAGCACATAAACTTACACATGGATTTCAGATTTTCGAATATTCAGATTTTCATTCTTATTTTCGGATTTCCAAATTTTTGGATTTTCAAATTTTCAGATTTTTGTTCTTATTTTCGGATTTCCAAATTTTCGGATTTTCAAATTTTCGGATTTTTGAATTCCTGGATTTCCGAATTTTCGAATTTCGATCATATTGAATGACGCAAAAAAGGGGAAAAAAAATAAATAAAAAGAAAAAAAAAATTTGGCAGTGCACATGTCTACTCCTCTGGGCAGTGAGTCTTCTTTGCAGCGTCTCTTTTTGTTCCCCTGTGACTCCATGAGATCTGAATTTTGTTTTCTCTGTAATTCAGAAACCGCCTTTTAACTCTAGAGACATTCCACTCTCTACGCCCACCTATATGGTGGTAATACTTGTAGCCATTGTCATTGTAAGATGAGTGTCTGAGCTAGTGGCCTTATCTTACAGGGAACCTTTTCTGGTTTTGCATATTAACAAGGTAGTACTTTATTCTTGTCTATGGTAGTTTCTGCAGATCTCTGTGGACCAACCCTTGGAATAGCAGTAGTCTGTAATTCCTCTGACTTTTCATAGCCAGTTTGCGGTGATATGGCAGGCCAAGCAGAAAAAAATGCACATAGTGAAAAAACAGCTCCCCAGCTGATTTGGTATTGCATTGCTCACTTGTTGCTGACCTTGGCTTAATCTGTGACTTTGCTACTTTCTCTAGTCTTGCTCCACACCACTGCCAAGTACCTGCTTGCAGATTTAGCTGCGGCCTGCTATGTATAGCCCTGCCATCTATCTGTTAATCTCACCTGTAAACTCTGCCACCCTGAACTTTCGGACAAATCAGAGTTCCACTTCAACTTCTGCTGGTTCTCCTGGTGGAGATTACCCTGACACTCCTGTCCAGAGGTTTTGCTGGATCTTCCTGGTCAGCATCTGCAGTCATGGGTTCTACAAGTTACATTTTCCAGCACTCATGTTCCTCCTATCCTATTTCACTCTCTGTTTCAATTTTCAGGTGTGCTTGGGCATTAGATATCAGTGAGGCTGCCCTTGTAATCTTGGTCTCCTGTCAGATAGGTGACAGGCCCATTCGGGCCTTCATTTTGTCTCCTACAGCCTCCTGGCTATTGATTTTCTCAGGCTGGGCTCATCAGATGAGATCTATTGCCTGTCCTTAGAACCGGACAGGCCAGCACACAGAAACACACTCCTGGTGTCTGTTCACATACACAGCTGCTCCCTACAACACCCAACTGACAATCGGTCCCTCACCCACAAAGACACTGCATGCTAAACCATACTCTATTCATTTCATAATATGCATCTTTTTTTTTTTTTTTCTCTCATCAAAAATCTTTTTATTGGTCTCAGAGAAAGACAGAATTGAAGATAGTTCATAACAATAAGTGCCAAAGACAGGTTTAGACATGTAGGACGGTTACCCTGTTTGTGGTTGTAATTAAGAACATTACTAGAAAGGCAGTCAAGGTATAAAAGGTAAGAGAAGAGACAGGGGAGAAATAGCAAAGATGGGAGAAGAGAGCAAGCGAGCCTGTTTATGGGGAAGATATACGTTCCTCTATAACGGATTCCGGTTCACTTACATGAGGGGAGGGCCGGTTTTCCTGTGGACGGTAGTGCGGTTCAGGTTCGGTAGCTGATGTTGTTGGTCTAAATAAAATAAATAATAAAAAAAAGACTAATTAAATGGGGAAAAAGAAATACACTTACCAAGGTAATAGGAGGGTATTGTCAAAATCCGAAGGTAAATAATGCTTCACCCACAATTTAAAATAGATTATGACACAGGAGGATCCAATAAAGAATCTCTCTTCATGTGGCCAGGCACCAGGCAAGTAAAGACACTGAGGGCTGCATGGACCAAGATAGCTCACCAGGGGGGGTTTGCACCCGGCAGTTCCCCATAAAGTAGAAAGAGAGATAGCACCATTTCCAACAGTGCCTGGCCACATGAAGAGAGATTCCTTAGTGGATCCTTCTGAGTTGACTTGGTCAACTGGGACCATATATGTCTTTCTATGACATTACTGTACCCTACCACTCTCTCCTGGGATAGCTGGCCACTCAACTCCCACATAAATACCTTCCTACAATGGACTGGAGTGCATTCTTTTGGGAGTTTAAGAAACATCAACCATGCCACCTAAAAATGTTCTAAGCAAGGCTGAGGTGAGTATATTTTTAATAACAGTTTTATTAAATAAATCTAGCAGGTGATGTGACTTTAGGGTGTGGGGCTTTCAATTGTGACAACATTGGAATATGTCTGGGTAATGTGCTTCAGCACATAAACTTACACATGGATTTCAGATTTTCGAATATTCAGATTTTCATTCTTATTTTCGGATTTCCAAATTTTTGGATTTTCAAATTTTCAGATTTTTGTTCTTATTTTCGGATTTCCAAATTTTCGGATTTTCAAATTTTCGGATTTTTGAATTCCTGGATTCTCAAATGTACGTATCTGGTCATTCTCAATAGCTGTCATTTTAGCGACTATGAGTGCCCTATTCATACTATGTTTGGCCTCAGCCACGACCAAGTTCTGAAATTTCCAAGCCCTAGCAATGGTCTGCTTGGATGCCGTGGACAAGTGTAGAAATAATTTAAATTGGGAATGAGTCAGTTCGGCTAATTTTAGGTTTAAGAGAGCTGTTGCAGGATCTGGTCGCAGATTTGTTTCTAGTGCTTTGGAGGCCATTGCAAAAATGGCTTTCCAGAATTCTAGAGCAATCGGGCATTGTCACCACATATGTAAGTGAGTGCCAGTATCAGAGCAGCCTCAGAAACAAAATTCAGAATAGGATGGGACAAATTTTGCGATTCTAGCTGGCACAAGGTACCGAGAGGACCTTATAATTCATTTCTAAAGCAGAGATATTAGGAGAGGCTGATTTAGTGGCCATCCATATACCAGACCAATCTGCGACCTCAAATGTGTGCTGCAGCTTCTGTGTCCATTTATCAGTATATGGTGGCAGAGAATTGTCCAGGTTGACAATGAGTTGTTGGTAAAGAATCGATATGAATCGATATGAGCCCCCGTACGCGTGGGTCGCTTTTGCAGATACATTAAAATTGTGTCATCTGTGTTAGCAGGGATCCTTACCTAAGAAATGGCGTGTAAAAATGTTTAACTTGTAGGTATTGGAATAACTCAGACCTCAGGAGTCCGTAGGTTTCACATAGGGAGGTAAATGTATATATAGCATTGTTAATGACCAAGTTGTGCAATCTAAAGAGATTGGTAGAAGACCAGGCAGCAAATGCACTAGGAGATTCTCTGCAGGGTAAAATACCGGGTTCCTGAGAAATGAGAGGAGGGGGTTATGCGCAGATTGTAGGTTGCGAATGGTTCTAAATTTATCCCAGATAGATAAAGAGTGTTTTGTTATGGGGTTTAGTATGGATGTTCTATCAGCCGGATGCAGCCATAACATGTTTGCTACAAAGATGGGATCGCAATTGACAGATTTTACTGCCACCCACATTGGTGTTTCTTTTGTTGCATGATATGTGGGTAAATGAGCGAGTTGTGCTGCATAATAGTATGTAGAAAAAGTTGGTATCCCCAGCCCTCCACTCACTTTGGGAAGATAAAGTGTGGATTTGGGGATGCGTGGCCTGATATCGCCCCAAATGTAGGACATTATTCTGCGTTATGTAAGGCGTAATAAGTAACTTGGAACTGGGATAGGAAGTACTCTGAAGAGGTAAAGGAATTTAGGCAATATTGACATTTTAGTGACATTGATCCTTCCCATCCAGGATAGGGAAAGAGAGGACCATTGTGACATGAGAGTAGTAACCTGTTTACGCAAGGGTAAAAAATGACCAGAACAGAGATCGGTAATAGAAGCTGTGAGTTGCACACCCCAGTATGGAAGTTGATGTGGCACCCATGTGAACGGCAGCGAAGTCTTGGCTTGTTAGAGTTTCGAAGGAGATAGGGAAATGTTAAGTGCATTTGACTTTTTGGGGTTTACCTGGAGGCTGGAAATTTGGGCAAAGTTCTCTAACAACAAGAGCAGTTTAGTGGCAGACATGTGGGGATATGATAGAAAAATGAGTATGTCGTCCTCAAACAGGCATACTTTGTGTTGTTGTCCTCCCAGCTCTATCACCCAGACATCAGTATCGAATCTGATCAGTAGCGCCAAAGGTTCAATGAGTAAGATGAACAACAGAGGAGAGAGGGGACAGCCTTGCCTAGTGCCTCTCTGAATATTAAACATTGCGGATTTACAGCCATCATATTTAATGTATGCCAACGGATTACCATAGAGAGAGGAAACCCATGTTAGGAAATAGGAAGCATGTCGGGATGCATCTAGTTTTGGCAGTGTGTGATAGGAGGAGGGCGTATCGAATATTATCACCAGCTTGACGAATGGTGACAAATCCTGTTTGGCCGCGATGGATTAGATGGCCTATGATGGTATTTAAATGTGTTGCCATGATTTTGGCTAATAGTTTGATGTTGAGATTCAGGAGGGAGATGGGGCGATAGTTTGCCCAGGAGGAAAGGTCAGGTAGTGGTTTGGGTGGTGGCTGGGTGGTGGCTGAGGCTGCATAAAATTGGGGGTAGGAGGCGCTGAGGTATTTAGGAGTGCATTTTTCAGTGAAATTCGTTTTTTGTAGACAAATTATGTGAGCTTTCACAGCTGCAAAAGTGCGTAGTGCCTTGGTGCATTTATGCGGGGTATTGAAGCCTTGAATATTCAAGGTCAGGATGTTTAAGGGGGCCATAGGTGGGGTAAGTTTGGTATAGTAGTGGTGTGAATCAAACCCAATTTAAGAACTGCAACTACTGTAGGGAAATAGAAAGAAAAGGGGGGAGAAAAGGCATTAAGAACATAGAGAGAACATACAGCCCTCAAAAATGTAAGCAGTGTTGTAACATAACAGTAAAATAATAGGGCATGGGAGCATTCTAGGGGAGCGGCGTGCGGTCCCATAGAGGCTCGGAGACTACCGTCAGGGCCCTGCATAATAGAAGCAGGGAGCTGAGGGCAGAAAATGTGGATGCAATAAGTTCCAATGGGGGGAACATCACCGAAAGAAAAAGAAACAACATTGAATGACATATATACTAGTAGCGTGGTAATAGAACTAAAGGAGGTCCGTGGGGACCCACTACCTAAAATTAAGGTTGAGGTGTGAGGTGTGAGGTCGAGGCGCAGACCTTACATAATGCAAATAAACATAGGCAACGGTCGAATGAACGTGACATGAGTTACTGGTCACTAAGTTTACTATCGAAGGGACCATCCTACTGAATTTATGTTATAAGCCCAGCGGGCCAGGAGCCCCTTCACCTAAAAGTCCCTGTTCTTAACCAACAATAGAGCTTCAAATTTGATCAAACTGTGAGTTTTGGCTGGAAACAGTCCAGACTAACGTGAACAGGGTGGGATAAGATAGCTGATCACAATAAGAAACCAGTGTCTACTAAAAAGAAAATGGGGGGGGGTGATTAAGGCAGTCTTCATCATCTTCTTCATCATGACACAAAAGGGATGCATGGAGGCTGATACTTGTCATCTGGTCATAATCAGTCCATGGAGTCCTCAGTGGAACCTGCAGGGTTCTCGAAGTGACCAAGCTTGTAGAGGCTTCCACGGGCGTGATCTTGATCCGCGGTTGCTGCTTTCTGTGGAGAACAGGAAGCTGAGAGTCTGTGGGACGAATCCCTACTTGAGGTGTGATCCAGTAGGTCCAGATCTTGAAAGGCAGTCTGTAACTCCTCAGCTGTGCAACAGATGTATTTGGTTCCCAAGTGGGTGAGGCGAACAGAGCATGGAAAGCCCCAGTGGTATAGGATCTTATGTCACTGTAGAATCTGGAGGCGTGGTTTCAGTGTGCATCTCTTTGCCACCGTGAGAGGGGAAAGGTCAGTGAATATCTGATATGTGTATCACTGAAAGGCCAATGCATCCTTCTCTCTGGCTGATGCAAATAGCTGTTCCTTTGTGCGGTAATAGTGGAATTTAGCAATTATGTCTCTAGGAGGACTGTTAGTTTTGCACAGTTCTAGGGCCCTGTGCACTCTGTCCATTTCCAGTCTTTCAACAGGGATACCAGGTTGCAATTCCTGGAACAGGGCCGTCATCAAGGCCATCAACCCTCACTTTCAGCTCAGCAGTTCTCTGACCTAACTCCCTGATCTCACGAGTCAGTTTGTCTGTGATCTGGTCAGAAGTCTGCTTGAGGGCTTTCTGCAGCATCTGTTCAAACTGCTTGAACATGCCTGCGTGGATCACAGTCTGTGTGCTGCCTGTGCCAGAGTCTGAGTCATCGTTACTGACCTGGGATTGATGAGTGTGCAGTGAGGATTTAGCAGAGTGCGGTGTGCTGGGCAGGGGGGAAGAAGCCGGCGCTATCTTGGGAGGCTTAGTCAGGGTGTCTTTGATGTTTCTGGAGCGAACCATCTCTCTGGAGCCTCCAAAAACCATAACTGCAGTAGTGACGATCTGCCCGTGATTGGAGAAGGTGGCGGATGCTGTGCAGGGAGCCGATGCATGACCGTGTATTCTGGTGAGGTTCTCTCTGGAGCGGAGTCCGCACATGCGCCCCCATAATATGCATCTTTAATCAGTGACATAACATCTATCTGTCACACAAGATACAATCTGTCTTCAAGTGATGGCATTTTACAAAACACATACCTGAAATTATATTTTGAATATTCTAGGAATACTTGGATATATTGTATGGAAGAGGATTTCCGGAAATGTGGGGTGTGGTTTTGAAGTGTTTTTGTGCATTTTGTTTATACTTTTACTCTGACCAATTCCTAAAAAACTGGAGATTTTAGCACATTTTTTTTTTCTTTTTACCGCTTGCCAACCAGCCGCCTCAGTTTTACTGTGGCAGAATGGCACGGCTGGGGGAAACAACGAACCTTACTTCGCTTTGGCTTTTGGCCATTAGAGGCGCGAGCATGTTATGTGCTAGGAGCCGATGTGAATGGCCGCCGGGCTCCCGCAATTGCTCGTGACAGAGTGAGAACTGGGATCTGTGTGTGTAAACACATGTCCTTCCCGGCCAGTGACATTTAATCAGTGCATTTTTATAGCACCGATCAATGTAGAATTGTCAATGGTCCCCAAAATGCGTCAAAAGTGTCCAATTTGTTCGCAATATTGAAGTCCCAATAAAAATCCCAGATCGCTGCCATTACTAGTAAAAAAAAAAAAAAAAAATAAAAATGCCATAAATCTATCCCCTATTTTGTAGACGCTATAACTTTTGTGCAAACCAATCAATATACGCTTGTTGCGATTACCAAAAATATGTAGAAGAATACATATTGGCCTAAACTGAGGAGAAAATTTGTTTTTTTTTATAAAAAATGTGGGATATTTATTATAGCAAAAAGTAAAAGATATTGTGTTTTTTTTTCAAAATTGTCGCTCATCTTTTGTTTATAGCGCAAAAAATAAAAACCGCAGAGGCAACCAAAAGAAAGCTCTACTTGTGGGAAAAAAGGATGTCAATTTTGTTTGGGTACAGCGCAATTGTCAGTTAAAGCGACACAGTGCCATATCGCAAAAAGTGACCTGGTCATTGAGCAGCCAAATCTTCCGGGGCTGAAGTCATTAAACACCTCTGCTCCAGAAAGTTTTACCCTCTTCATGACCAATCCATTTTTTGTTATTCAGCACTGTGCTACTTAAATTGGCAATTACATCATTATACAACACTGTACCCAAAGAACTTTTTTATCACTTTTTTTTTTTTTTACATAAATTGAGCTTTCTTTTGGTGGTATTTGGTCACCACTGGGTTCTTTATTTTTTATTATATAAACAAAAAAATACTGAGAATTTTGAAAAAAAAAACAAACAATATTTTTTGCCTTCTGCTATAAAACATATCCAATAAAATAAATTAAAAAAAAA
The DNA here is from genome assembly GCF_042186555.1 of Aquarana catesbeiana. Classification (NCBI taxonomy): domain Eukaryota; kingdom Metazoa; phylum Chordata; class Amphibia; order Anura; family Ranidae; genus Aquarana; species Aquarana catesbeiana. The sequence continues at coordinate 202,553,811 of NC_133330.1, forward strand.
TCGAAATTTCTTCATAAATTTTGGCCAAAATGTATTTTTATACATATCTTTGGTAAAAAAAAAAAATCACAATAAGTGTATATTGATTGGTTTGCGTAAAAGTTATAGCATCCACAATTTATGGTATATATACTAGAATTTTTTTTTCTTTATACTACTGATGGCGGTGATCAGCGACTTAATGGGACTGGGACAGTGCGGCAGACAATCTGACACTAACTGACACTGAGTGGGAACTGACTAACTGCCACTGATATCACCAGTGCCACTAATACAATGATCAGTGATAATACTATACACTGTCACTGTACTAATGACACTGGCTGGGAAGGGGTTATTATCTAGGGCGATCAATGGATTAAATGTGTGCCTAACAAGTGTTAATATGTGTAATATGTGCTGCTTTTTACTAAAGATTTCTTTGTATCTTATCTCTACTTTGGTGGGATAAGAAACAGGGGAATTGTTCCCTCTGTACAGAGCTGTGGGCTGTGATTGGTCATTCAGCGGGTCCCAGCCATGAATTATTGGCCAGGACCTGCTAACAGACTTCTGCTGTGTATAATCACAGTGGGTGTTGGCGGGGGGAAGGAGGGAGCAAAATACCAATACATCAATTTGCTTGTATGGGCTACCCTTGCTCAGTAAACTATGGGCAGGCAATCCAAAAGTAGTTAAAAGTAAAGTTTCCTATAACTTTTAGCTTATTGCTTTTACTTCTACTGGTCAGTTTAGGCCTTTTAGTGCTTCATAAAAAAAATCAGTTGTTGCAGCCAAAACTACCCATAAGGGCATTTTTCAAGTTAAAATTAATCAGATTGGAGTGCTGCTGCTATATTTAAGCCAAGCTAAAAGTAAAAAATAAATATACATAGGGGCAGAGCTTGCTGGAGACTGTAATGGACACCTGATCGTGGAGCTCCAGTATCAACGGGAGCCCAGCGTCTTGTATTGACCTGACATGGCACTAATCTGACACCGCACAGCAGCGTTCTAGCTCCCCAACATCCAAAGCACACCAGGGGGACCAGACTAGGCGCAAGAAGGAGGGTGGCCACCCTCAGAAGCTGACAGCATTCTTCAACCCAGAGCCTAGGCAAGATGGAACCGGATCATCCTCTAGCAATCCATTGTTTGGATTGCTCCACACAACAATCCAAACAATGGGGCACAACCCAGAAAAGAAGTAGCCCACCTAAAAGCCAGCAACCCTCACAGGCTAAACCAGCATTGGGGGCCCAGAAAAGTCAAGATTTCCTGATGGATGCCTTGGATTCTGGACATGAGATGAGCGCTCTCCATGACTCCGGGGATGACACTAGGGAGCTGCCTGACTCTATTGATCTTTTCCCCACAAATATTCAGCCAGTTATGGACACTGTGCTTAAGGAGATGTTAGTTTCCCTGAGAAGTTCTCTCCAATCTGACATGATCTCATGTGTACACAAGTTCAGTACAGAATTACAGTCAGTCTCCTCTAGAGTGGATCACATAGAGACCAAGACGGGGGAATATGCAACAACAATTAACAATCTGGTAGATGCTAATGAGAGCCAAGAGGATGACATGGATATAATCAAGGCTAAATTGGCAGATATAGAAGACACATCTAGAAGAAACAAGCATGTGAATGTGAAGATCAGGGGATCCCTGAATTTGTCCAGCAGCATGATTTACGTAAATATGCTACTGAGCTATTCAATACAGTGATGCCTGATCTATCTGCCTTAGATCTGATGGTGGATAGAATTAATTGTCTACCCAAACCTGCCTATCTCTCTGACAACATACATAGAGATGACAAACTAAGACTGCATTTTTACCACGTTAAGGAACGACTAATAACTGTATCAATAAATAGGGATCAAGCCCCGCTCCTTATTCCCACCTTCAGTTTTATGCTGATTTGTCCCAATATACGCTCCAAAAGTGCAGAAACCTGAATAATATCACAAATCACTCAGGAACCACAAGCTCAGTTATAAATGAGGGTTTCCGAGGAAACTTATTGTGACCAAAGACGTGGGCAGAACATGTGGTGGATTCAGTGGATAAAGGCATAGCTCTTTTAAAGACATGGGGAATTGTTCTTGAATCCCAGGTGCAAGCCATACAGGCTGGAAGCCATGCTAGAGTTGACGTTGAATAGTGACCGATAAACATGTGCACACTGAAATATTTCGTTTCGGAATTTCGTTTTCGTCCAAAAAAATACATTTATTTAGTTACTCCCGAAATTTTTTTTTTATTTATTTCGGTTTTCGTTAAAAATTGCATTCGTCCGAAAATCCTAATTAAGGTCGAATCTGTCATTGAATGCTTATGGTGTCTGTCGAATGTTCAAAGAAGATTCGACGGAGCAGCTAAACTGTGCGACGCCGTATAGTTTACCTGCTCCGTCGAATCTTCTTAGAACTTTCAACAGACACCATAAGCCAAAGTACTGTGTACTTAGTTCTAGCTATTTTACTGCTCCTCCTCTTTGGTTACAATCAGCCAATAACATTCATCATCATCATTATTTTTATTTATCTTTCCTCCCCTACGTCGAATCTTTCCTCCCCTACGTCGAATCTTTCCTCCCCTACGTCGAATCTTTTCTCTCTATGTCAAATCTTTTCTCCCCTACGTCGAATCTTTCCTCCCCTACGTCGAATCTTTTCTCCCCTACGTTGAATCTTTTCTCTCTACGTCGAATCTTTTCTCTCTATGTAGAATAATCTTGTACTAATAGAGTTAAGGTTAGGCACATTCGACCACAGGTTTGATGGACAGATTGTTATTGTCATCATCATGTCGAATCTCCTATCTATATCGAACTGTTGTAGCAACGAAAACGAAAATAAAGCATTTGTTTATGTCGGATCTTTCGTTTTTCGGACTCTGCACTTTCGTTATCGTTTGTTAAAACGATAACGAAAATACCTGAAATTCGGACGAAAATGCATTCGGACGAAAACGAATGCACATGTCTAGTGACCGACAAGAACGCACTTTCACATATGTAACCTGTTAATGAGTTACGTTTCTCTACTCAAGTTCCCACATAGGAGGATTTCCTTTGATCTGAACTTTCTTTTTTTCCTCTACATCTCTGAGTGGCCACACCCAACCACTGATCATCATTGTTTGGCTACTTGCCAATGTTACCCAATGTTACTGTTCATTTACACTTTACTTTTTTTTTACGTTTTTACAGTCAGAAGTATCTTTCCTCTCCCTTTACACCTAAGGGTAACAGAGGGACAACCATACGGAGACCGGCTCCTTATAAGAGTATACACTACATGCCTTTATGGATTGGAAATCCACTCAAAGTAAGTGAAAATCTTGCATCATGCACCATTCAAAACAAGAGGGATTTTTTTGGAACTTTATATGAGATTTGTGTTGTCACACATCTCTATCCCTAAATGTGGTGAATACCAAGGAAGTTCGGGACTTTGAATGAGGTATATGTGTTGGGACAATTAAAACCAAGTAATAGAAATGTGTTTATTGTCTAAAACACATAACAAAAACATGCATCAGTGAATACATTGGGCATAGTACACACATGAACAGCATATTATAAAACATAGGCATGTAGTTGTCAGTTCGTACACATATTGTAAACAAGTAATCCTCCATATAAAAAACCTGAGAGCACAAGGCCATTGCCCATGGGTAAAACATATTGCATCATTGTAAGTCTGACGCGTTTCATGGCAGTGTAGCCATTCTTCAGGGGCAAATGATCAAAACATAAAATCTGTGGAGAGACATAAAGAAATCACATGTAATTTCTGATCATGCAAACCCCGATAGGGGTAGCGGACACATTTGGTAAGAAATGTTAGAAAATGTCAATCTCCTATGTTACTTACATATTTGGCAGCATGTGGAGGTATGCACACTGGAGCAATTGGGCCAACATATATGTCTGAGCATGGGAGCTGAGGCTGGGTCTGTAGCAGAGCTGGGAGAAGAAAATGTGGTTCCAGTGAACGTCCCGAGAATGTTTGACCAAGGTTACACTATGGGCTAGAATTTGACGTCGGGGCTGGAGTTTTTATCATGGCTGACCAATGGGGAACTACGTTTGGGTCTGTATGAGAGCCGATCGCCACTCTGACGTTTCCCCTGCATGTCATGTCAGCATGACGCTGGTTGAGTCCTGTTTTGTGATACTGGGAACAGAAGGAACCCTGCACATGTTATGGGTACATGCATATGCACATATATGCCACCCTTTACTCTTTTTGTTACATTTATCTGGTCTGTGGGTTTTATTTATTGCTACCCACTTTGGTTTTATACTAGCATATATATTATCATCCATCCCCAGATTCCAGCATGTGCCTATGTTTTATAATATGCTGTTCATGTGTGTACTATACCCAATGTATTCACTGATGCATGTTTTTTGTTATGTGTTTTAGACAATAAACACATTTCTATTACTTGGTTTTAATTGTTGAGTCCTGACACATATACCTCATTCAAAGTCCCGAACTTCCTTAGTATTCATGCACCACTCAACTGCATCCAATCCTCCTTTCATGGCAGTAAACTCTCACCATTAATTCTGAAGGTCTCAATCATCCTGCAAAACGCAGATCCCTTTGGAAAGAGGTCTTCAGCAAAATTGTGACATTCTCTGCATGCAAGAGACACACTTTAACAACCTTGCACCTCATAAATGCACTCACCCTAAGTTTCCTGTATATATGCAGCCAATGAGGATACAAAAAAGAAGACAGTATTGGTAGCAATAAGAGACTCAGTGGCTTTCAAGCTTCACAAAGTACTGGCAGATCTTCAAGGTCGCTATATAAAATTCTAGTTTGCAACATAAATTCCACTACTTATACTGTGGCGAAAATTTACGACCCCAATACCCAACAAATCAGCTTCTTTCACAAGATCATTAAAAAAATCTGAACACTACAACGGGAATGTGGGGACTTCAACATGACCCCTGACCCAACCCTCGACTCCACTTCAAAGCCTAAAAGACCTCTACCATCGTTCCAGTCTGTGTTGAAAGCATACGAATTATATGACGCTTAGAGATGTCCTAATGCCAAGGAGTGGGACTATTCGTTCTTCTCTAACAGCCATAGATTGTATAGCAGAATTCCTTGCAGACAAGTGGCTACTATTCAAAATCAAATCCTCTGTGATTAATAACATCACTTGGTCAAATCACGCCGTAAAGTTAGTGGCAGGGGAATTTCCTCAATTAACCCTACTTACATATGGTGATCCAATCCCCGGCTTTTCCAGGATGCTCCAACCAAGACTAAGATCGAAACAACAACTTCGAGAATTTTTCAAGCATAACCATAAAAGTCAGTCGCTAATCCATTTGTTATGTTGAATGCCCATAAGGCATTTGTGAGAGGCATTCTATACAACAAAGGGCGAGGGTTAGGAGGATGAGGCAGCTACACATCCAGGCCCTAACATCAAAAATTTATACTCTTGAGAAACAAAATAAAATGCAACCCTCCCAATTTTGACAAGAGCAACTGACACAAACCCGCAATGATCTCAGACTGCTCCTCCTGGTAGACTTTGAAAGAGCCTTCAGGAGGCTCAAAATGTCCTATTGCACAAGTGGCAACAAAGCGGGAAAATTACTAGCTAATCTACTCAAAGGACATAGATACAGAACTCAAATTCTGTATATTACACCCCAACACCCAAACAAAACAATTTCACCCTCAAGCAACTGCGGATGCTTTTAGCCATTATTATGGTTTGTTGTACAAACTTAAAAATGACTCCACCATATCACAACCTACACCAGCCATGATTGAAGCTTTTCTAAAACCACTTAAACTCCCCTAGCTCTCAGACCACCATCTCAACAACCTTAATTTCCCTGTAACTGAATCTGAGGTCCCTCGTATTATCAACTCATTACCAAACAACAAATCTGGCTTCACAGGAGAGTACGACAAAACCTTTCAGAATATCCTAACTCCACACTTAGTGGAGATTTTTGGTTCTGTTCCTGCCTTTTCCTCATTCCCTCTGGAAATGCTTAAAGCCATGATAGTTGCACTGCTGAAGCCAGGGAAGCATCCAGTCACACCACAAAACTTTTGCCCCATATCATTATTCAATAATAATCTCAAAATGTATGCATGGTGTATCGGCCACCAGACTAGTGGACATTTTGCTTCCCCTTTAACACAAAGACCAGTCTGCATTCACCAAAGGGCACCAGACAGGCGACGCTACCCGACTCTTAATAAATGTGATTCACCTAGCCAACAAACAGGAAACGCTTTCTCTGCTCCTGGCACTGGACGCAGAGAAGGCGTTTGATAGGATACATTGTGAATTTCTGGCACGAGTAGTAACTAAATTTGGATTCACAGGCTCCATCTATTCAGCTATTATGGCGTTATACACCAACCCATCGGCCCAAGTTTACATCTCAGGAGCCTTATCGACATCCTTTGAGATTTCCAGTGGGACACCGCAGGGATGCCCCTTCTCCCCATTGTTCTTTACTTTGATTAAACCCCTAGTCACATATTTACGCTCGCACTCCCAAATAACTGGTCTAAATGTGGGTAACAGATCTCACACTATTAGCTTATTCATTGATATTCATTGATGCTAACTAATGTCGAAACTTGCCAGACTTCGGTACACTTGGCCTTGAACAAATTCAATGGTATTTCATATTATTAAGTAAATGAGATGAAATCTTATATCTTATATCTTCAAGACCAAACAAAAACTGGAGCACCAGTTTCCATACACGTGGAAAGATGATGGAATGAAATACCTGGGCATTACTTTAACCCCTAAACTTGAAGATCTTATTTTAGCAAACTACACTCCCTTCATGAATACATTTAGTTCCAAATTAGACAAACTAGCTTGAGTTGAGCTATCATGGATGGGCTATCTGGCGGCCTTCAAAATGCAAATACTACCACAACTGTTACTGTATATCTGAATCCCTTGACGAAGATACAATATTTTCCTTGTATCGACACACGTAGGGGAGGGGACTGGACAGTGCAGGAGACAGCTGGTCTACCTTATGGAGTAGAAGCACACGATCTCATCAACGGCTTGGCGCTAGTAAGGCATGCTATAGAGCAGTGCACTAACGCACCAGACCCATGTGAGTGCCCTATAATAGGGCTTTGTTTGCAGTAAATAAAATATTTTAAAACGGTATCACACTATGGAGTTTCTTTTGATATTTATATGTGAGGAGGCTACATCTTTGAGCAGTGTTTGGACCTTGCAACCTGACCTGGAATCTGTTTTGATGATTCAAAAGCGTGTATTGACCAAACTTAATTGCGAGGTCACACGCTCTGAGGTGAGCGGCCATTACCTGGTGGTGGGGAGCACCTGAGTGTAATCACTTCTGCAGATCGCTATATTCACCGTCACCTATCAAGTCACGTTTATTATTGTGATAAGGACACTGAAAACTGATCCTGGATGGTCAGAGTATCACAGACTTAGATGCACTTGGGCACTTTATGGATCACTTTTGTATCGATATTTATATTTTATGATATGTGTGTATATTCACGTTATATAATGCTGTAAGCCGAATGACAATTTTAGTCGCTTATATATTATTATTATTATTATTATATTCTTGGATTTGATTTATAGGCACATCACTTTAATTAACAATTTTTTTTTTTTTAGGTTTTTGCTGCAGGTTCAGCAGATCATTAAGGGGCTAGCGCAGCACATGATTTATTTATTTAACTGTTATATCTGTTTAGGACATTACCAATCCCAATACCCAATTCTTACTATAATACCCTACAAACCATATTGAATAAGTACCTTTGGCAGGGTAAGAAAGCCGGGTGCGCATTTAATAAGCTAACCAAACAAAGAAAGGTGGGTGGAGTGGGTCACGTCCACCGGCAAGATTACTATTTTGCGACCATACTAGCGCAATCAAAACACTGGATAGCTCCAGGAACCAACTCCCTATGGGTTGACCTGGAACAATCTCAAATCTTCAGGGGGAACTTACATGATTTTTTGCTAACAGCAACTTACAACACTACCCTGGATAGCAAATTAGCCCCTCCTATCCTAGCAACACTCCGTTCCTGGGTATATCTTTTCAAATCCCAACAGTGGAGTAGTAACGTAATGCTCTTAAAATTTCCTATATCTGCATTCTCCTATCTTATCCCAGATATTAATCTCTATACCCGGAAGGAAATGGGTATCAACCACTTAGACAATATACTATTTGGCCCAGCACGCAAAACATTCAGAACTCTACAATTGAAATATAGACTCCCTTCCAATGAACAGTATAAGTACATTTAGATTGCCCATTTACCAAACAAGAATAAGCACCTGCTGACAGCACTACCTGTGAGACTAGCTAGCACAATATTATCAACATCACCCAACCTCTCATAAAGGTATTTTGTTTATCTACTCATGCCTACAGGAGAAAGACATATGCATTAAAATGTCACCGATAGTAGCTTGGGAAAATGGAATAGGGAAAGAATACCCTGTGAAACACTGGAGGAAAACCTTGACTATCATTTATACCTCCACCAAGAGTGCCAATCTCTGAGAACTGCATTAAAAAATATAACTGCAATCGTACTTAACATCGCACTAAATATCTATAATTTATCCCCATCATCTGGCACCCTAATTCATATACAGTACTGTGGTCTTGCCCAAGACTATACCTATTATGGACCTAGATAGGGAGAATTATAGCCAAAATCCCAGGTCTAAACCAGGACCTATCTCCAGGAATGGCGATTTTATCCTTAGAACTGAGTTCTATTCCCTTAGAACCATAATTTCTCATATACTACTAGCAGCACGCCTATACTATACTCAGTCACTGGAAAAAGGCAAAAGCCCCAGAGATTGCAGAAGTAATTTGAACAACCTATACTCACAGCCCTTATGAGATTCTTTTCTCGTCAGCTGTTGGGAAATATGATGTGGTTTCACAGTGTTGGGTACCTTGGCTTAAATGGTACTCGGAAGGCTCTATTTTCTGAATTCATGTATATAAAATCTTGCATAATTCTATAACTATATGTTTCTCCTCTTTCGAGGACTCAAATGGTCTTACAATGTTTGTAGTGTAACCATTATCACTCTGACTGGTATGTTATGTTCCTGTTTCGTTTCAGTTCCCTTTTGTTATTTTTTATTTATTGGTAGTACATCCCTTCCATATGTTACATGAGTTGATGAAACATTATTGGCAGAAAAAGATATATGATTAACAGACAGGCACCCTGACAACTAAAGAGAGGTCATGAGTGGGCTTAACAATTAACCTCTCAAATACCAGGGTGCAAGAGTCCAGGGCTTACTACGCATGCACCAATGCACCAATGGCGTGCTGCCGCAAGAGGAAATCCGTGCCAACTGAGCATGCGCCAAAGACGCCTCAGTATGCCAACCCGCACCTGCGTACTTGATGGAAAAAGGCAGGAAAATGCCCAGGACGCACACAAGAAGTGATCTCAACCTGATGGAAAAAGGTGGGGAAATGCCCAGGAAGCGCACAGGAAGTGACCTCAGCCTGATAGAAAAAGGCGGGAAAATGCCCAGGAAGCACACACAAAGTGACCTCAAACTTCCCTATATAAGCCCAGCCCAGACACTGCCAAATTGCTGGATTATCTTCAGTTCCCCCTTGTTCCTGTGCTAGCGTGTGATCTGTCTGAACTTGTTGTGATCTGGAAACCTATTTGACTACTCTTGATTGCTACTTGCCTTTGACCTCGGATTTGTACCTTAACCATGCTACTTCTTTGCCCCTTTTGTACTCCCCGACCCTGGCTTGGATCTCGACCATTCTTCTGATTAACCCTTTTATACTTTGTTACCCAACTGGACTTTGACCTTGGCTCGGATCTTGGACTAAGGCTTGCATGGTGCTCTGAACACCTGGCACCTGTGCCACTCGGGGGTCCACCAAGTCTCTGTCTCCATCTCCAGAGCCTTCAAGGACCCGAGGTGCAAGAGAGGCCTCCCCACTACTTTGGTTTCACATCAGGTACGTGGCCCTCATGACAGAGTAATCCAGCCATATCTGAGACTGAGGGGAGTGCTTCCGTCTTCGAGGCCCTGTGCCAAGATACATACAAGAGGGGTATTTTCAACTGGAAGGTCGGCTGACTGCAATGGCCAATCCCTCAGTTCAGAGCCCTGCGGAACCACCTGTTATGGCTATGGAGCAGCCCATCTTTACTCCAGCTCCTGAACCACGGGTTCCTATACCGGAACGCTTTTCAGGGATTCGCCACAAGTTCCAGGCTTTCAGGAACGCCTGTCAGCTATACTTTACCTTACAGTCTAGGACCTTCTCTTCAGAGAATATAAAGGTTGGATTCGTAGTAGCCTTACTTACAGAAGAGCCCCAAGTATGGGCTCATCATCTATTGGAAAGGGAGAGTTCTATACTGCACTCACTGTCTTCTTTCTTTGATGCCATGGCAATGCTCTATGATGACCCACAACAAACCACCACAGCTGAAACAGTGCTGACCCCTCTACAACAGGGGAAATGCCCTGTTGAGGACTACAGTACCTGACCACGAGATTGTGTTTCCAGTGCGATCCCAGCGCGCTGGTTCTTGGCGACAGGGTACTGTGCATGTCGCGCTGGCTCGCTCATCGGGAAAGGAAAACTTTTTTTCCTTTCGCGATGAGCGACAGGCAGTGCTGACAACTGTCTGGTATGAATCATGAGGGGGAACGCCGCGCCAAATTTTAGATTAAAAAATGGCGTGGATTCCCCCCAAGGGGCATACCAGGCCCTTAGGTCTGGTATGAATTTTAAGGGGAACCCCCTACACCGAAAAATCGGCGTGGGGGCCCCCAAAATCCATACCAGACCCTTATCCGAGCATGCAGCCAGGCCAGTCAGGAATGGGGGTGAGGACGAGCGAGCCCCCCCCTCCTGAACCGTACCGGGCCACATGCCCTCAACATGGGGGTGAGTGCTTTGCTCTTTTGCCGCTCTTTTGCTAGTGGTGGCACGGTGGCCCAGTCTTCGCCGTCTTCTCTTCTTCTTTTCTTCCGATGTTGACACAACGCTGTCTCCCGCTGTTATACTGTGTGAGTGGTGCTCGATCACTTATATAGGCATGGGGCATGGTCACCGGGTGCTGTCACCCGGTGACCCCGCCCCTTATGATGTCACAGTCCCGAGGCATGATGGGACTGTGACATCATAAGGGGCGGGTCACCGGGTGCACCCCATGCCTATATAAGTGATCGTGCACTGCTTACACAGCATAACAGCAGGAGACAGCGTCGTGTCAACATCGGAAGAAGAGAAGAAGAGAAGACGGTGAAGACCGGGCCACCGTTAGCAAAAGAGCAGACGATAATGGAGGAGCCTGGCAGAAGATCCGGACACCGGGAGAAGAGGCCGGAGAGAGCGGAGAGGTCGGAAGAAGACCCCCGGAGCTGCCTAATAATTTACTTTTAAAACCTGTGTAGCATGTTTTTTTATTGACACTTTTTTCCCTAGGTGAATGGGTAGGGGTACCATGTACCCCATACTCATTCACATAGGGTGGGGGGCGGGATCTGGGGACCCCCTTATTAAAGGGGGCTCCTGGATTCCGATAAGCCCTCTGCCCGTATACCCTGACAACCAACGACCAGGGTTGTTGGGAAGAGGCCCTTGTCCTCATCAACATGGGGACAAGGTGCTTTGGGGTGGGGGGCCAACCTCCCCCAAAGCACTCATCCCCCATGTTGAGGGCATGCGGCCTGGTACGGTTCAGGAGGGGGGGGGGGGCGCTCGTCCCCACCCCCATTCCTGACCGGCCGGGCTGCGTGCTTGGATGAGGGTCTGGTATGGATTTTGGGGGGACCCTCACGCCGATTTTTCGGCGTAGGGGGTTCCCCTTAAAATCCATACCAGACCTAAGGGCCTGGTATGCCCCTTGGGGGGAACCCACACCGTTTTTTTATTTAAAATTTGGCGCAGCGTTCCCCCTCATGATTCATACCAGACAGCTGTCAGCACTGCCTGTCGCTCATCGTGAAAGGAAGAAAAAGTTTTCTGTTCCCGATGAGCGAGCCAGCTCGGTGCAGGCTCCCGCGACGGGGCTCGTAGGTGTCAAATCTCGCTGATAACAGCGGGGAGATTGACACAATATCGCGGTCACCTACTGTACGTAACAGAATTCCGCAAGTGGGTTGCAGACACTGCATGGAATGACCCTGCCTTGTGCCATCAGTTTCACTTGGGCCTGTCCGAGCCCCTCAAAGACGAATTAGGAAGAGTGGGGCTCCCTGATACATTGGAATCTACAATTCAGTTGGCTATCCAGCTTGCTCGCAGACTCAGAACATTGCAGGGAACGATCTGGTATGGACCGTCCCACATGGATGCTCCCACGAGTACCCATGGCTCCACACCTGAGAACCCCTGAGACCTACGCATCAACCCCAATTCATGACGCAGAACCGAGGGCAACTCGGCTTAGTTTGTGTACCCTTCACACCCAAAGAGCGACAACACTGTCGCCTGAACAATCTATGCTTGTATTGTGGTGGAGCGGGTCACTTTCTTCAGGGATGTCCCATTAGGCCGAGTAAGTGGATCAAACCCCCTTCTGTTTCACTGTACGTTGTTAAATCCTCACATCTCACTCTTTGCCTCTCTTTGCAGATACCGGGAAGGATAATCCAAGTAGCAGCCATTATTGACTCTAGGGCTTGCAGCTGCTTTATTGACATCCACTTCTCCAAAATGTATGGAATCCCACTATGCAAGAAGCCCCAGCCATTTACCGTTCATCTGGCAGATGGCTCCACACCAACCTCGGGTCCCATAACCCATGAGACCACCCTCATTTTGGCCACCACCAAAGCAGACCATCGGGAATATCTTCGGCTGGACGTGATTTCTTCCCCCCATTTTTCTGGTTATTTTGGGATTACCGTGGCTTTGACAGCACCAGCCACAGATTGATTGTTCCATTGAAGTTGTGTCTTTCGGCTCACCCTATTGCTTACACCACTATTTCCCACAATGAGCCTGTTCGACGGTTCAACCCCTTTCCACAGATGACAACACTCTTCTCCTCCAGGTTTACAGTGACTTCCTGGACGTCTTCAACAAGAAGGGGGCTAAATCCCTACCGCCTCACCAGCCATATGATTGCCCCATTGAGCTTCTTGGTTCTACAATACCATTTGGGAGGATCTTCCCACTCTCTGAGCCTGAATTAGAAGTCCTCCTAAAATACATCTTAGGAAAGGGTTCATCCGGCCCTCTACCTCTCCTGCTGGCGCTGGACTCTTCTTGTGGAAAACAAGAACGATTCTTTAAGACCATTTATCGACTACAGAGAATTGAACAGTATCACAATCAAGAATCGATACCCGTTGCCTCCAGTCCCTGAGCTCAGAGGTTCCGCACCACCAACGTCTTCTTAAAATTGGACCTACGGGGGCCTACAATTTAATACGGATAAGAGAGGGCGATGAATGGAAAAGTGCCTTTCGCACTAGCTTTGGCCATTTTGAGTATTTGGTCATGCCATTTGGGCTGTGTAACCCCCCAGCAACTTTCCAACACTTGGTGAACAACATCTTTTGGGATTTTCTTGACCTCTTTATGATAGTGTACTTAGATGACATCCTTGTTTTTTCAACTTCCCTCGAGGCACATCATATCCACATGCAAAAAGTCCTTTTTCACCTCCAAGCCCATAAACTCTACGCCAAGCTTGAAAAATGTGAGTTTGAGAAAGATACCATACAATTCCTTGGCCTCATTATTTAGACTTCTGGCATCTCCATGGACCCACAGAAGGTAACTGCAGTTCTTGAATAGCCAGTACCCTCGGACTGTAAGAGTGTCCAGAGGTTTGTGGGATTCGCCAATTTTTATAGAAGATTCATCAAAGGCTTCTCGTCAATAAATTCACCTATCACACAACTCACCAAGCAAAACAGCTGTTTTCTGTGGTTCCCCTCAGCAGAAACGGCTTTCGAAAAACTCAAGAAGCAATTCACCTCTGCCCCTGTCCTTTGTCATCATGACCCAGCCCTGCCTTATGTGTTAGAGGTCGCTGCTTCAGAGATTGCGGTTGGGGCAGTCCTTTCTTAGTGCCACAAAACCATAGCCATCTTGCATCCTGTTGCCTTCTTTTCCAGGAAGTTGTCCCCAGCCAAAAGGAACTATGATGTAGGGGACCAGGAACTATTGGCTATTAAACTGGCCCTGGAAGTATGGCGATATCTATTGGAAGGAGCCTCGCACCCTATACACTGATCATAAGAATTTGGAATACCTCCGTACAGCTAAACGTCTCAGACCTAGACAAGCCAGATGGGCTCTTTTCTTCACATGATTTCAAATACATTTTACATACCGTCTGGGATCCAAGAATTGTAAACCTGATGCTCTATCCTGCATGTATCCAACATCGGATAACTGGCCAACGATGGACGCGATACTCCCTGCCTATAATTTCTTCCTACTTACGGATGACCTCTTGTCCAGGATTAAACTGGCCTCCTCTCTAGACCAACTGCCCTCAAGAGAACATCTGCAAGAAGAGGATGGACTTTTCTTCCATGACCATGCTGTGTTAGTGCCCCTTCAACTGAGTGTTCCTGTGCTCAAACTCTGCCATGACAACAAGTTAGCAGGGCATTTCAGGGTGACCAAAACCACTGATCTGCTTTTGCAAACCTTTTGGTGGCCTACACTCAAGGCAGACTGCCACGCTTACGTCAATTCTCATTTTATTCCTATGATTGGCACTCCTTCCAACCCAGAAACAGCTCAGGCTTTTATCAAGGAGATCATACGCCTCCATGGGGTCCCCAGCAATATTGTATCGGATCGTGGGGTCCAATTCACCTCTAAATTCTGGAAGGAGCTCTGTCTTGCTCTAGACATCGAGAACCACTACTCTTCAGCCTACCACCCTCAGACCAATGGACAAACGGAACGCACGAACCAAACTCTTGAACAGTACCTTCGTTGTTTCTCCACCTTTGTCCAAGACAATTGGGCATCCCTACTTCCTTGCGCAAAATTTGCATACAACAACGCAATACATTCTACCACTAAGCAATCAGCATTCTACGCCAACCTGGGGTACTGCCCATCCTTTTTCCCCTGTCCTAGCCGCTTCCGCTTCGGTCCCGGCTGTCTGGAACAGAGTGGAGTTTCTACACAACAACTTAGAGATCCTAAAGGATACCATGGCCAAGGCACGGCTGAATTACAAGACCATCTATGATCGAGGGTGACGGGGGGACCTAATTCTTCAACCGGGATACAAGGTTTGGCTGTCTACCAGGCATTTGAAGTTGGCCTGTCCCTCCAAAATGTTGGGCCCTAAGTTCATTGGGCCCTTCCCTGTCCTGTCCCAATTCAACCCTGTTGTCTACAGACTCAAACTGCACTCAACTTACCGGAGCCACCCTGTCTTCCATGCCCCCCTCCTGAAGACTGTGGCCCCGAACCCCTTTGGGGAACGTGGGGCCCATCCTCTTCCTTCCTCTATGATTAAAGGGATTGAGGAGTACGAGGTGGAGGCCATTCTGGACTGCCATAGAAGGGGCCTCAGATGCCAATTTCTGGTACAGTGGAGGGGTTCCAGCCCTGAAGAGAATTCCTGGGAACCTGGGTCACATATCCACGATCCAGTTCTTTCAACGAGCTGACCTCAAAGTGACCTCAACCAGATGGAAAAAGGTTGGAAAATGCCCAGGAAGCACAGACGAAGTGACCTCAAACTTCCCTATATAAGCCCAGCCCAGACACTGCCAAATTACTGGATTATCTTCAGTTCCCTCTTGTTCCTGTGCTAGTACGTGATCTATCTGAACTTGTTGTGACCTGGAAACCTATTTGACTACTCCTGATTGCTACTTGCCATTGACCTCGGATTTGTACCTTAACCATTCTACGTCTTTGCCCCTTTTGTACTCAGCTGCCAGATTGGAACCGACCCCGGCTTGGATCTCGACCATTCTTCTTCTGAATAACCCTTTTATACTTTGTTGCCCAATTGGACTTTGACCTCGGTTCGGATCTCGGACTAAGGCTTGCACGGTGCTCCGCACCCCTGGCACCCGTGCCACTCGGTGTCCACCAAGTCTCTGTCTCCATCTCCAGAGCCTTCAAGGACCAAAGGTGCAAGGGAGGCCTCCCCACTACTTCAGTCTCACATCAGGTACGTGGCCCTCATGACTAGGGATGAGCCGAACACCCTCTGTTCGGTTTGCACCAAAACCTGCGAACGGACCGAAAATTCGCACGAACGTTAGAACCCCATTGACGTCTATGGGACTCGAACGTTCGAAATCAAAAGTGCTCATTTTAAAGACTAATTTGCATGGTATTGTCCTAAAAAGGGTTTGGGGACCGGGTCCTGCCCCAGGGGACTTGTATCAATGCAAAAAAAACTTTTAAAAACGGCCGTTTTTTCGGGAGCAGTGATTTTAATGATGCTTAAAGTAAAAAAAAAGTGAAATATTCCATTAAATATCGTACCTGTGGGGTGTCTATAGTATGCCTGTAAAGTGGCGTGTGTTTCCCGTGCTTAGAACAGTCCCTGCACAAAATGTCATTTTTAAAGGAAAAAAAGTCATTTAAAACTGCTTGCGGCTTTAATGTAATGTTGGGTCCTGGCAATATGGATGAAAATCAGTGAGACAAACAGCATGGGTACTCCCCCGGTCCATTACCAGGCCCTTTGGGTCTTGTATGGATATTAAGGGGAACCCCGCGCCCAAATTAAAAAAAGGAAAGGCGTGGGACCACCAGGCCCTATATACTCTGAACAGCAGTATACAGGAGGTGCAAACAAGACAGGGACTGTAGGTTTGTTGTTAAGTAGAATCTGTTTGTAATTTTGAACTGGTACATTTTTAACATGTTTAGCTCCAGCCAAAAAATCTATTTTAAGCTTTTTGGAAAACATAGGGAAGGGTTATCACCCCTGTGACATTTGTTTTACTGTCTGTGCTCCTCTTCAGAAGATTTCACCTCACTTTTTGTCCCAATGACAAATGTTTTTTGAAAAATGGGGGTTTTTTGTGAAACAAGGATTGGTGATAAAGCATCAGTGGAAAGAAAAAATGTTTTTCCCATATTAACTCTTACAGGAGAGAATTTCCCTTCCTAGGGGTAGATTTCATCTCACTTCCTGTTGTCTCCTTCCGTTTGCAAGTAGGAGTCGTTTGTAAGTTGGATGTTTGAAAGTAGGAGCTTGCCGTATATACTCAGCAGAAATTTGGGCCTTAGGTGTTGTTGTGGCCACAACACTGTAAGCCCTCACAGGGCCCTGCTGTGAAATATTAGCTCAAGAATTGTAATTACATGCCCCTGTTGAAAAGGGGCAGAAAAATTGGGCCTTTGGTGGTGGTGGTGCTGGTGCCACAACATTGTAAGTCCTCACTCACTCTTGATGGGCACAGAAACGAGCCCTGCTGTGAAATATTAGATCAAGAATTGTAATTACATGCCCCAGTTGAACAGGGGCTGAAAAATTGTGCCTTAGGCACTGGTGCTGGTGCCACAACACTGCAACCCCTCACAGATACTTTAGTTGGAATGCAGGAATGAGCCCTGCTGCAAAGTATTGCATCAACAATTGTAATTACACGCCCCTGTTAAACAGGGGCTGAAAAATTGGGCCTTAGGCACTGGTGGCGGTGCCCAGAACCAAAAATGTTCTTACAAGCTATCAGCGTGATCATTGAGGAGGAAGGAGGATAATTACTCAGGATAGTCACTCAGCATCAGCATAGGCAGTCTTTGACGGGATCTGAGATTTAAAAAAAAATGATTCGGTTACATCAGCATCAGGTGCTTGGTAGCTGGTGGTTATCCAAGACTGATTCATTTTTATGAAGGTCAGTCGATCGATCGAGTCGGTGGACAGACTCACCCTGTGATCGGTTACAAAGCCTCCAGCAGCACTAAATGTGCGTTCCAAAAGAACACTGGATGCAGGATAGGCCAGTAGCTCAATTGCATACTGTGCAAGCTCTGGCCAGTGATCCATCCCTAAGACCCAGTAACCCAGAGGATTTTCGGTGGGAAAGGTGTCCAAGTCAGATCTTGCCCCTAGGTATTCCTGCACCATGTAAAACAGACGCTGGCGATGGTTGCTGGAACCGATCATATCTTGGGGCTGCGGACTAAAAAATTGTCTGAACACATCAGTCAGACGGCCACCTTCTCCACCGCTCCTTCTTTGACTGGCTGAAGCCTCAGCAACACGTTGTCCAGAAACAGGAGTTTGTAACCTCCCAGTCTCTGGGAACGCGTTACACAGACCTTTCTGCAAGGCCTCCCGAAGATGTTTCATCCTCTGCTCCCTCTGCGACGGCAAGATAAGGTCCGCAACCTTACCCTTGTAACGTGGATCAAGGAGGGTTGCCAGCCAGTATTGATCCTTCTCCTTGATACCACGAATACGAGGATCCTTACGCAGGCTTTGCAGGATCAGGGAGGCCATGCAGCGTAGGTTTGCTGAGGCATTCTGGGTCACTAAGGACGACATGGTCCGCAGCCACCTCCTCCCAGGCACGTACAAGTCCATGTGTTTTTTGGGACTGATCCCTTAAAGACTGCTGCTGATGCTGAGTGCCAGGCTCCACCTCCATGCTGACACAATCCTCCTCCTCCTCCTTGTCCCCTTCCTGCGTGATCGGCGGGTACGCAGGAACACTGTCTGGATAAAGGGGGCCTTGAGAGCTAAGGAAGTCCTCCTCTTCCTGCCTCTGTTCTGCCTCAAGTGCCCTGTCCATTATTCCATGCAGCATGTGCTCCAACAGGTGGACAAGGGGGACAGTGTCACTGATGCATGCACTGTCACTGCTCACCATCCTTGTGGCCTCCTCAAATGGTGACAGGACAGTGCATGCATCTATGATCATGGCCCACTGGTGTGGGGAAAAAAAAACAAGCTCCCCTGACCCTGTCCTTGTGCCATAGTTGCACAGGTACTCATTGATGGCCCTCTGCTGCGTGTGCAGCCGCTGCAGCATGGCCAACGATGAGTTCCACCTGGTGGGCATGTCACAGATTAGGCGGTTCTTGGGCAGGTTAAACTCCTTTTGGAGGTCTGCCAGCTGAGCACTGGCATTATATGACCGGTGGAAATGCACACAGACTTTCCTGGCCTGCCTCAGGACATCCTGTAAGCCCGGGTACCTGCCCAAGAACCGCTGCACCATCAAGTTAAGGAAGTGAGCCAAACAGGGCACATGGGTCATTTGTCCCTGTTGGAGGGCAGAAAGGAGGTTGGTGCCATTGTCGCAAACCACCATTCCTGCCTTAAGTTGGCATGGCATCAACTACCTCTGAACCTGCCCCTGCAGAGCTGACAGAACCTCTGCCCCAGTGTGGCTCCTGTCCCCCCAAGCACACCAGTTCAAGCAACGCATGGCATCTTTTGGCCTGCATACTTGCGTAGCCCCTTGAATGGCTATGGAGCACCAATAGTTCCGAGGACAAAGCACAGGAAGAGGCCATGGAGGAAGAAGAAGAGGAGGGGGTGGAGGAGAGAGGTGTGTTACAATCATTAGTAGTGGCATTTTGGAGGCGTGGTGGCGGAACAACCTCCAACACTACTGCACCTTGTCCTGCATCCTTCCCAGCTGCCAGCAGAGTCACCTAATGCGCCGCGAAACTTAGGTAACGTCCCTGTCCATGCCTGCTGGACCATGAGTCAGTGGTAATATGCACCGTATCGCTGACCACCCTGTCCAGCGAGGCATGGACATTGCCTTCCACATGCCGGTAGAGAGCCGGAATCGCCTTCCGTGAGAAAAAGTGGCGTTTGGGTACCTGCCACTGAGGAACCGCACATTCCACAAACTCACGGAAGGGGGCAGAGTCTACCAACTGAAAAGGCAGCAGTTGAAGTGCTAGCAATTTTGCCAAGCTAGCATTCAACCGCTGGGCATGTGGATGGCTGGGAGCGAACTTCTTTTGGCGGTGCAGCAGCTGGGGCCGGGAAATTTGCCTGGTACAATCTGACGTCGGTGTACCGAAAGCAGATTTCCCACAAGTACTTGGCTGTGACACCTAATTCTACACCTTCATTCCTCTCAGTGCAGGTCTCAGAGAGGGCGGAATGTATAGTGGGGTTGGAGATTTCAGCTGATGAGGAGCAAGGAGAGGTCCTCTTCGTTCTTTGGTGTGGGTCTTTTAGATACGCTTGCCAATGAACTGCATGGCAGGTCAACATATGTCTGGTCAAGCATGTGGTGCCCAAGTGGGAGATGTTTTGGCCACGCGAGATACGCTTGAGACATATGTTGCAAATAGCAGCGGTGCGATCTGATGCACTCGTCCCAAAAAGGCCCACACCAAAGAACTTTTGGAATAACGCGCAGAGACAGCTGCACCCTGCACATGCGGAGCTTTGGGGTGTGATGCAGTCAGTGTGCTCCCTTAGGCTGGCCCCTGGAGGGCATCCTGCCTTGTTGGTGATGTGCCTCCTCCTCCTCTCTCCTATCAGGCACCCACATTGAGTCAGTGACCTCATCATCCCGTCCCTCCTCATCACTGGAGCAAACCTGGCAGTATGCTGTAGCAAGGGGAGCATGACTGCCAGATTGCTGTCCTTCTTGGGCACCCCCTCTGTCTGTGCTCACGTTACTGCATTCATCTAGCTCTGTATCATCATCAGAACCTTCTAAACGTTGGGCATCCTCCTGGAGCATGTACCCAACACTGTGTTCAAACAGTTCGAGGGACTCCTCAGGAGGACATGGTGGGGCTAGGGAAGGAGTCACTGATGCCATTGAGCCGAGGGAAGAGGCTGCGTTGGCAGCTGCTTTGCCAGACAAAGTACCCTGAGCATGGGTGAGAGAGGATGAGGAGGATGAGGACGGCTTGGTCATCCACTTGACCAAGTCTTCCGCATGTTGCGGCTCAACGCAGCCAGCTGCCGAAAAAAAGGCCAAGCGTGTCCCATGGCCACGTGCTGATGAGCATGCACCGTCTCCACGACCAGCACTTTTGCCTCTAGACACAGAGCCTGCTTGCCCTCTTTTATTGGCTTGTGACTGTCTGCCTCTCCTTGTTGGCCTTCCAGACATATTAATGGCCTGTAGCTGCACTAAGCTGGGATATATATATATATATATATATCCACCAACCACCAACCTTCTACAGGTAGCTTTAGCTGAACACTGTGCAGAGCTCGCAAAAAACTAACTTGTAGTTTATTTAGCTGCCTACAGTAGTGATAGGATCAGGAAAACACCACCAACCTTCTACAGGTAGCTTTAGGTGAACACTGTGCAGAGCTCGTAAAAAACTAACTTGTAGCTTATTTAGCTGCCTGCGGTAGTGATAGGATCAGGAAAACACCACTAACCTTCTACAGGTAGCTTTAGCTGAACACTGTGCAGAGCTCGCACTACACTAACTTGTAGTTTTAGCTGAATACTGTGCAGAGCTCGCAAAAAACTAACTTGTAGCTTATTTAGCTGCCTGCGGTAGTGATAGGATCAGGAAAACACCACCAACCTTCTACAGGTAACTTTAGGTGAACACTGTGCAGAGCTTGCAAAAAACTAACTTGTAGCTTATTTAGCTGCCTGCGGTAGTGATAGGATCAGGAAAACACCACCAACCTTCTACAGGTAGCTTTAGGTGAACACTGTGCAGAGCTCGTAAAAAACTAACTTGTAGCTTATTTAGCTGCCTGCAGTAGTGATAGGATCAGGAAAACACCACTAACCTTCTACAGGTAGCTTTAGCTGAACACTGTGCAGAGCTCGCACTACACTAACTTGTAGTTTTAGCTGAATACTGTGCAGAGCTCGCAAAAAACTAACTTGTAGCTTATTTAGCTGCCTGCGGTAGTGATAGGATCAGGAAAACACCACCAACCTTCTACAGGTAACTTTAGGTGAACACTGTGCAGAGCTTGCAAAAAACTAACTTATAGCTTATTTAGCTGCCTGCGGTAGTGATAGGATCAGGAAAACACCACCAACCTTCTACAGGTAGCTTTAGGTGAACACTGTGCAGAGCTTGCAAAAAACTAACTTGTAGCTTATTTAGCTGCCTGCGGTAGTGATAGGATCAGGAAAACACCACCAACCTTCGACAGGTAGCTTTAGATGAACACTGTGCAGAGCTTGCAAAAAACTAACTTGTAGCTTATTTAGCTGCCTGCGGTAGTGATAGGATCAGGAAAACACCACCAACCTTCTACAGGTAGCTTTAGGTGAACACTGTGCAGAGCTTGCAAAAAACTAACTTGTAGCTTATTTAGCTGCCTGTGGTAGTGATAGGATCAGGAAAACACCACCAACCTTCTACAGGTAGCTTTAGCTGAACACTGTGCAGAGCTCGCAAAAAACTAACTTGTAGCTTATTTAGCTGCCTGCGGTAGTGATAGGATCAGGAAAACACCACAAACCTTCTACAGGTAGCTTTAGCTGAACACTGTGCAGAGCTTGCACTACACTAACTTGTAGTTTTAGCTGAACACTGTGCAGAGCTCGCAAAAAACTAACTTGTAGCTTATTTAGCTGCCTGTGGTAGTGATAGGATCAGGAAAACACCACCAAAAAAAGGTAGCTTTAGGTGAACACTGTGCAGAGCTCACAAAAAACTAACTTGTAGCTTATTTAGTTGCCTGTGGTAGTGATAGGATCAGGAAAACGCCACCAACCTTGGACAGGTAGCTTTAGGTGAACACTGTGCAGAGCTCGCAAAAAACTAACTTGTAGCTTATTTAGCTGCCTGCGGTAGTGATAGGATCAGGAAAACACCACCAACCTTCTACAGGTAGCTTTAGCTGAACACTGTGCAGAGGTCGCACTACACTAACTTGTAGCTTTAGCTGAACATTGTGAGGAGGACGCACTACACTAACTTGTAGCTTTAGCTGAACACTGTTCAGCGGACGCACTACACTAACTTGTAGCTTTAGCTGAACACTGTGCAGAGGTCGCACTACACTAACTTGTAGTTTTAGCTGAACATTGTGAGGAGGACGCACTACACTAACTTGTAGCTTTAGCTGAACACTGTTCAGAGGACGCACTACACTAACTTGTAGCTTTAGCTGAATACTGTGCAGAGGTCGCACTACACTAACTTGTAGTTTTAGCTGAACACTGTTCAGAGGATGCACTACACTAACTTATAGCTTTAGCTGAACACTGTGCAGAGGTCGCACTACACTAACTTGTAGTTTTAGCTGAACACTGTTCAGAGGACGCACTACACTAACTTGTAGCTTTAGCTGAACACTGTGCAGAGGTCGCACTACACTAACTTGTAGTTTTAGCTGAACACTGTTCAGAGGACGCACTACACTAACTTGTAGCTTTAGCTGAACACTGTGCAGAGGTCGCACTACATTAACTTGTAGTTTTAGCTGAACACTGTGAGGAGGATGCACTACCCTAACTTGTAGCTTTAGCTGAACACTGTGCAGAGGTCACACTAAGCTAACTTGTAGCTTTAGCTGAACACTGTGAGGAGGACGCACTACACTAACTGTAAATAGTCTAGCTGCCTGACTGTGGTACTAATAGGATCAAAAGAACACCAGCAATTTTCTTCAGGTAGCTATAAATACTGTAACAAGACAAGCCTGCCTGTCAGTAGGAAGATAACAGGAACGGAACGGATCTAGCTAAACTGAATACAGTGTATATATATATATATATATATATATATATATATACACATACACACACACACAGATATATATATATATATATATATATATATATATACACACACAACACCTGGGATGCATATATATATACACAATACACTGTAAGTGCAGCTAACTCACTGACTGTCCTGCCTAATCTAGCTAACTCAAATGAAATGACACTTTCTCTCTCTCTCTCTAAGCACGCCGGAGCACACTACACAGGGCTGCCGTGCAGGCGGCCTTATATAGTGTGGGGCGTGTTCTAAACCCCCTGAGCCATAATTGGCCAAAGCCACCCTGGCTTTGGCCAATTACAGCTCTCTCTACTGACGGCGCTGTGATTGGCCAAGCATGCAGGTCATAGTGCATGCTTGGCCAATCATCAGCCAGCAATGCACTGCGATGCCGCAGTGAATTATGGGCCGTGACGCGCCACACAAATTTGGCGCGAACGGCCCATATCGTTCACAATTCGGCGATGTCCGAGTCGAACATGGGTTCGACTCAAACACGAAGCTCATCCCTACTCGTGACACAGGGGAAACAGTTCTTTTCCTTGCTGCAGCATAGTTTACCAGAAACATGGTATACGTTTTTATGACCTGATATGGACTGAATGTAACTACAATATTAAGCTATATCTTATTACACTTTGTTTGCTTTTCCTTTTGTAAATTGTAAAACTCAATAAAAATCTATTGAAATTAAAAATAAATATACAAACATGTGATGCCAGAACACTCTGTAGCTGATGCTGTTCATAAAAATCGTACTGTTCTATACAGCTTAAAATCATCTCCCAAGCATGTAATGTAAAGAATTGGTGTTTTTCCTATGTCACAATAAAAAGATGCTCTTCCTGCTATAAAATATTTTTAGAATTTATTTTGCATTGTTAAATATCCCTCATGACAGTGGTGCCCAGCCATTCACACCCTTTTTGACAAATCTTACCAATTAGCCTTGAAAATGCGAGAATTAAGTTCAACGTATTGACACTACCTAAAAACAGAGGAGGAATAGGCCTTCCGAACTTCAAAAAATACCAACAAGCGACTCACATTACGAGAATAATAGATTGGCATTGCCATAGTTCAAACAAAGACTGGATCCAATTAGAACAAACTTTATCCCCAACCAACCTTCCCTTCTACCCTTGGTCAACACTCCAAAACAGACAAAAATCTAAACCACCCCTTGGTGGCGAACACTCTCAACATTTGGCACAAAGTGGCAGATAAACATACTCTTGCCTCAGTACCCGGTCCACTGACACCAGTCACTAATAACCCTGACTTTATACCGGGCTACCAACTGAGGAATACACCGACTCGCATGGCCTCTCAATGTCTAACAGACTCCAAGGTCAAAGCTCTAGAAGCCTTACAAGCAGAATGGGGCGAACCGTTTCCTGGCTCCTGTTTCTACGTGTAATTAAAGGATTTCTTGCTAAATAGCAAACATAGAGCATCATATTGCTTACCATTACTCCCTCTTGAGAATCTTTGTTTTAAAAGATCACCAATAGCTAACACCACTTCTCTAGCTTACCTTTGGCTGAACCAAGCCCAGCACACTGATGACATAAAACATAGAGAAAAGTGGGAAAGTGATTTAAAAACTAAGATCTCTGATAAACAATGGGAGAAAGCCTGTATCATGACTCACAAATGCTCTCTAAGCGCTAAATATCAAGCGATTTCATATAAAATCCTTACCCAGTGGTATATTACACCTCAAAGAGCCAGGAGGTGGTCCGTTGCAAACTCAGACACTTGCTGGCGATGTGGCGAATATGTCGGTACATTCCTCCACATTTGGTGGGATTGCCCACCAATACATGAATACTGGGTTGAAGTTCAAAAATGGATTAAATTCATAACGGCTACTAAACTAGAACTCACCACAGCTGCATGCCTGATTAATGTGAATAACTTCACCATAAGTAAATACAAAAGGTCTCTTTCCAGACACCTTCTACTGGCAGCCAAAACACTCATCCCCCTTCATTGGAAGACCACACACATACCCAACATTAAGGACTGGTTAGACAGAGTAAATTACATTTATAGAATGGAAGAAATCGCCGCCATGAAAAAAGAGAACAGCACAAACTTCAACAACATTTGGCAACCATGGCTGTTATTTTCCCACTCTCCTGAATTCCAAATACTCAGTGTTTAGTTTACCACATGTCTTAGACTGCTGCTTCAATGATCTTTTGACATGGATGTCAACCTTTGATCCACCGCCACTTTATCTTACTCCTAGACATTGTTAACGAAATCTCTGCTATGTATCCTATATGATAAGCTAGCAAAATGTTAATCACTACCAATATTTTTTTGGGACTCTATCTGCTATGCTCCTTCCCCTACCCCCCCCCCCGCCCTTTCCCAACCCTCCCTCAACACCTTCCCCTCCTCATCACCTCCCCTTTCCCCACTTCTTTCTCAAAATGTATCTACCGCATTCATAGACCCCAAAACTACCTACTCAACTATTTGGTTACATTTCTTTGTCTATTATAATTGTACAATGATAACTATTAGTCACTGTTATTTGGCTTTGAAACTTACATGTCTTATTTAAATATACTGTTACGAACTTTAATAAACCTTTGATTGTGAAAAAAAAAAAAAAAAAAAAGAAAATGGCCAGAATTTAGAATTACAATTTGCCCCTATAGACTTCGATGGGGTTCACTGCCAACTTTTGCAGATTTCAAGGAATGATTCAACAAACCACCTGTGAATTGAATGCAAGGAGATTCACTCATCTGTATTGTCCCTCATACCTCATGGCATTAGGGACTGGCACTTTGTGGCAACCACTCGTTATGAGCTGTTTGGGTTTCGCTGCTGTACAATGCATGTTGATACTGTATGGACAAAAGTTCAGTGCTATATCAGCAGCAACTGACATGGCAGGACTGTAATATAAAAATGCCAAAAGAAAAAAAAGAAATATTATGGCCTTGATGTAGACTCCATCCATTGCTGTCTTTCTCCTTTTCTTACAATATTACATGTGTACATGGAACAGCAATTGTGTAAATGAAAGTTGCCAACAATCCCCTGTGATTCGTTACGGGCTTGTAGTAAATTTAATGAATGTGACTGTAATATGTTATTAGGGTCGCTGGGACCTGAGATCAGTCACAAATGATCGCACAGAGCAGTAATTATTTACAGCTGATTGCTGATCTAAATGAGCCATGTAGTAGGTCTCATTCATTTCCATTTATTGCAAAGCTTATAATCAATGTAGCCATGAGTACAGTAGAGCCATTTAAAGCCAAATCACTATACCACTCTTTATTACACAAACACTTCCAGTATACACTGGCCTGGCATTTTTTTTGTTAACAGTCTTAACAGTAATGGGTTATAAACACAGTTTTACAGTTATTTTATTTTTTGCCAAATATTTATTTTTCTATGCCAATGACTGAATATTTATGAACAGAAAATGTCAAATACGTGTTTACGTTTGTTTTTGTTTCCTTTTCATTTTCTTTTAAAAGCAGTTTATTTTAAGTGAGGATCAAAAAATAGGCACTTCAAGATCATTCTTTACAAGGAAGATAGGATTTTGGGTAAATAATTCATTTTAATTAAAGGAAATGTTTGCTCTTTCTGTATTGAGAAATTCTGTAGCATTTGTTTGCCCTCCTTTTGTTACTCTGTGTTGCTCCTGTTAATTAAACAAACGAGTCTCATCATTATTCTTTGGAGATGCTGTTAATCTGTGAGGATAACACAAGCTGTCTTTATGCCAATGTTGAATTTATTGCTTTGGGAAGCCTTGAAGCAGAGCTGTACTTGGACATTAAGACTTGATGATACATTGTCTATGATTTGGTGAAACAGATGGACTTCATAGTGTTTGCTCTGTAACTGATATGGAATCACATGGCTTTAGAGGGAGCAAGACAGGATTTCATGTGCTCAGTCTTGATTTCTTTGTTAATGCTATAAATTCCAGTTGTTCAGATCTTAAATTTTTATGACTACTTGCTGGACAGAAAACAATGTATTTTGGAGGATGTTAACAACATACTGGAGGAGTGTAAGCAAATGGAAATGAATCAATTCAAAAGTTAAGTGATCCACTGAAATCACACGATATACAGAGAGCCAGCTGAGATGGCTACAGCTGAGACATTGCACTACCACTGCTCCATTGCCTTTCCAGGCATTCATTCTTATTTATAATTTAGTCACAGGAACAAGTATCTTAATCTGGATTGCTCACAAAAAAAAAGCAGGTCCCAGTTGTTCCTTTGCAGAAGGGGGTTAAATATGATTGGTTTCTACGAGGTAAAAAACATTATCCAAACAGTAGTTCCCCTGACATACAGTATACAGATGTGTGTGATTGTGCAAAGATTAGGCTTAATTCACAAAGTTACCACATCTGAATAAGGACCCTTAAAAGGTCACAGTTTTTTTCAGATCAATCCAATCTGATTTGAAAAATTACAGTGACATGCCCAAAAATAAAGACTCTTACCCTTCATCGATTGAGCCTATTGTTAGTTAATTATTTTCATTCTCCTAAATATTTAAGGCTGAATTCTAGCTTTCCATACAGTACACAGATATACGCAGTCCTACCATGACACACAGGCTGTTCCTAAGTGATGGTGAAAGAGGCACAAACGTCAGCTAGTGTGTGTGTTTGACTCTATTTTGGGCCAAAGGTTGTGCTGCTGGAACCATACTTGGGAACCGTAATTGTTGGTGTACTAGTTTTCACTTGCCCTATTTTTATGGTTTCCTTACATACCTTGGTGGCTGCACAAAACAATCTGTGGAGCAGGATTCAATTAGAGTTCTACTGGTCATTATTGGTGGGCATATGTGTACCGAATGTGTGTGTATATTACAGAAACTATTGTCAGTATATGATCCCCTTACACGTTGTGTTGAGATAGCTGTTAAAATGTATACATCTTTTTGTATTCCTCCTAGATCATGCTGAAGAGTGAATCATAGCTTTGGATTATATTGTGTATTAGACATATTTCAAATCTATCTATCTATTCTATCTAATCGATCTATTCTATCTAATCTATGCTGGGATGATGATGACGACTGTAAATGAAGTTATCACAATATGCTCAGACCATGAACACAAAGATGGTCAGTTGATTGGCCAAATAGGTTTGGCCAATCATATGTAGTTTTTTTTTATACTTATTGTATATAAAAGTGTTTTTACTATAGGATTCTATATGTATATAAATTACATTTCTGTATATATTTCTGTAATTTGGTGTTGCTTATATTGTACTCATGTGAGCTATGTTGACAGTCTAAACCCTTTCAACCTATTTTATACTTATCAGATGAAGTCTAATGAGACGAAACGCGTCGGATGGACTCCACTGCCGCCACGATTTTACACAAAGCGCTTTTTATCACTTCATAAATGTAAGTTAAATAATAAAAAAATACTGCGCTGTATAAAATTATTGAAAATTAAAAAATTATGTGCAAATAAAGCTACAGGAATTTACCATCATCAATTGTTGAAAATATGTGAAAAAATAAGTGTATAAAAAATCAAAGCAGCCGCTATACGTGGGATACACACAAAAACATAGGAAATGAGAAGTAGCAGCGCTAACAACAGTGATAACAATATGTAGTTGTGAACATTAAATGAATACAACAAAAAATAACACATATAGGAAAAAATGTCCATTTATAAAAATTGTGCAAAGCCTAAAGCCCATAAATATATCCTCATTGTGATGATTAGATACGATGATTGTAAAGACAAATCCTCCACTGCACCGCAGTGATGACACCATATAAAGTGCACGCTTACCCCAAGGCAAGCTTTAAAAGCTTGCAACCTTTTACCCGGTCAGGGCCTTTATCCAAGAGGAAATCGGGGGGGCAATATTCCACCAAGCCTCACGGAAGGGGTCAGTCCCAGCACAAATCTCGTCAGGTATACAAATCCAAGGTACCAAGATAGGTGACACTCAAAGGTTCCCCATGAAAAGGAAAGGAATCGACATAGCGTAATCCTGATAACTTATATTTATTAGTAATTAAAAAGACACTTACAATGTTGTAGAAATAAAACAGCATATAGCAAATCAGCCCACTGGCTATAGCGAACACCCATCCTGCTGACGGCACACGCGGAACATCAGCACGTCAGCTCCTCCCGATGCGCGTTTCGTCACACAATGACGTCGTCTGGGGCACGGGCGACGCACTGACGTGTCGCATGTAAATACACATTGGTTTGAACCAAGCCTCGATGTGGATCAAAACAGGAAATCAACTTGCGCTTCACCAGTGTACCTGGCAACGTTAAAAAACACCATCTTAGGTGTTGGAAAAAACACTGCAATAGAAAAATGAACTTAAAATTAATGTGAATGCAATAAGAGTTGGGAGAGAAGATCATAAGCCAAAAAGTAAAAGACTCCACCGATCTAGATTAACCCCTAACCAAACTCCTTGCACCTTTATATAAAAATATATTTATTTATATATATTAGTTTATTGCATCTCCGAGAATAGGAAAAAATAATGAAAAAAGAAGGAAAACCCAATATACGTATTATTAATTTTGTTTATAAAATTAATCTCTATTCCCATTGATGAGTACATTGATCAGATATTAAATGAAGCTAAAAACCGAGATAAATGATAAAAACTAAGCCATAGCAGGATTTATTAAGACTAAAAAAAAAGGGGACTAGAACAGGATTATGGATAAAGAACAAGAGAAACAAACAGGGGATTGTAAATACCAAATCACCCTTACCTAATGTTAAATTAACTGGGGCCAAAATTAGGCCCAGTTGACAAGGGAAAATCCCCTAAACAATATTTATTATTCAAATTTCAAATGTTTACATGAATAGTGTATAGGAGAAAAAATAAAATGAAATATTAATCAAAATGAAATATTAATAAAAAATGCAAAAAAAAAAGATTTCCATTGACTTCACATGGAGGGTCGTAACTTAGCATATATTCGAATATGAAGACATCTAGTATACAGACCCCATCAGTTACTACAAAATAAATGTCTATTAAATATTACAACTAATCAGGCCTAAAAAGACAAGTATACATGTAAGGAAAGCCTAAAAGTAAAAATGTAAATCGATGGCGGTTTTTAAGGACCAGATTGCTGTCAAGAATTATCAATAAAGGCATTAGTATCGGTATCTATGTTGAGCCCATATGGGGTATAACATTTAATTTTATGGATCCACAGCATCTCGAGTCTGGAGATACTCCTGACCAGAGAGCTAACTCTCCAGTGGGGACGATATCTATCAATCCCCAAGAAGAGGGTTTTGGAGGGGTCTTTGTTATGTGTGGTCAGATAATGTTTTGAGACTGAGTGTTTTGGAAACCCATTTTTAATGTTGGTAATATGTTCATTAAGTCGAACAGAGAGGGGTCATCTAGTCCTGCCCACATACTGTAACCCGCAAGGGCACTGGAGCAGGTAGACGAACCCCTCCGTTGAACAGGTAATGAAAGGCTCAATGTCATGTTCAACCTGTGTACTGTGGGAAGTGAACTTCTGGGTATGTCTACACGTGCCAGTATTAAAGGAACACACCCGACATCTTCCACATTTATAATAGCCTGTCAGATTGTCAAAAAGACCTTTCATACCGATGGTAGGGGGATCAAGGATATTGGGGGCCAATCTGTTTTTAAGGGACGATGCCCCTCTAAATATGACCTGTGGCTTATCTGGTAAAACTGATCTCAAAAGGGGGTCGTTACCCAAAATATGCCAATGTTTGTTCAGTAAGTTCTTAATGTTGTTATGCTGTACCGAATAAGTTATAATGAATGGGAGAAGGACAGAATTGTTCTCAGAAGGTGGCCTATCAGTCAGCAACTTGTTTCTATCTAAACCGTTAACTTCATTCAGAGTGGATTTTATTGTTTCCAAAGGGTAGCCCTTCTCCAAAAATCTATCAACCAAAATCTCAGCTTGTTCTAAAAACTGGGTGGCATCTGTACAATTACAGTATGTTTAAGACGTATGAATTGGCTCTTGGGGACAGAACGAAGCCAAGTTTTGTGATGGTCGTCAATGTACCTAGCCCACAGATTTAACTGGGGCCTCTGACAAACATTGACGACATCCTCCTCCCACAAAGCCATAAAAAGATTTGCGAGGCTGGGAGCATATTTGGCCCCCATAGCAACTCCACGATCTTGAAAATAATAAAGTTATTCCCGCGCTATCAAATATGGAAGACGGCTAGAACTGGAAAAGCTGCTTGCACCGATTCGGGTACACACCTGACCTTCACAGTGAATAAGTATAAATGGGTGGTGCTGCGCTAATCCTCACTAATCAAATCTAATATCATATACCAAATGCAAAAATAATAAATAAAAACGTGATATGTGACACTAACCAGAAAATATCACTAATCCAGTAGAGATAAAAAATTATATCATATACGTGAAAGTATATATTAATGATGGCACATAAATATGACCACCTAGCAATTTAGTGAACCTTGCAATCATTCAAAAAAACGTTCCATGATATCGTGCAATAAATAAAGAGATAATTTAAACTGTGTGCAAACAATGCTCAGAAAAAGTGACAATGTGCAATGGGGTATTCCAGTCAAATGAATCCATACCCCATACTGAATACAAGGTGACAAATGTGCAAAAACGTCCATCCAAATAAGTATAACATAAAAATAAAAAAGTCCCAAACAGTTTAGTGCAAAAGGTGCTATACACGGAAAATCCTTGATATAGCTGAAATATGTGACGGCAACGGTTTAACATGCGGCCGTTGCAATTAAAGTGCTCAGCGTGGATAACATCACAAGTGTCTTCGTGTGCATACACACAAGTGGGTAGTGGCCCTTTACCTTAGGGTAATAGGGCAAGCGCATATAAACAGCAAGCCTTTGGGGTGTCCACCTAGGGGCTCCAGTGCGTCCCTCACAATCCTAGATCCGAGATATGGTTCCCTCAGATGTAGTGCAGGGGGATATATAAACAGCAGGAAGGATCCCAATAGTGTAATACCATTTGATCAGATAAATTTTATTAAAAAATAAAGGTACTCACATCACAGAATAAAAACAACAATTGTATCCAACGAGCGGCGAGCTTGTGAGCCTCTAACAGCGTCTGCAGCCTATCTCGTCCCTACGCGTGACGTCACACCTCACGTGACTTCAGGGGTATGGATTCATTTGACTGGAATACCCCATTGCACATTGTCACTTTTTCTGAGCATTGTTTGCACACAGTTTAAATTATCTCTTTATTTATTGCACTATATCATGGAATGTTTTTTTGAATGATTGCAAGGTTCACTAAATTGCTAGGTGGTCATATTTATGTGCCATCATTAATATATACTTTCACGTATATGATATAATTTTTTATCTCTACTGGACTAGTGATATTTTCTGGTTAGTGTCACATATCACGTTTTTATTTATTATTTTTGCATATGGTATATGATATTAGATTTGATTTTAAGATCTTTTACTCACCTTTATGACACAAGTTTGCTTAGTGAGGATTAGCGCAGCACCACCCATTTATACTAACTCCACGATCTTGGCGGTAAAATTGTTAATCGAACCAAAAATAGTTGTGTGATGCCGCATACCTCAAAAGCTCCATGATAAAGTTAATTTGTTCATCATAAATTTCAGAATCCCGCCTAAGGTAGTATTCGACTGCAAAAAGGCCCAAATTGTGAGGAATTATCGTATACAGGGATGTTACATCCGCCGTAACCATCCACATAGTGGAAGTGGGGGTGTACTTAGACAAAAGATTAATAACATGTCTGGAGTCCTTGATAAGGGAGGGCATTTTCCCTACCAGGGGTTGTAGAAAGAAATCGATATACCTGCCCACCCAGGACGTGAGGGAATCTATCCCGCTCACAATAGGATGTCCCGGGGGGCAGGTAGGATGTTTATGCACTTTAGGTAAGTAATATATAACTGGAGTGCGGGGGGCTTTTGGAATGAGATACAACTTCTCTTTTTTATTTACGATCCCTTGTATAAATCCTCCTTCGACTATCATAGTCTCGTCTATTGAGGACTACAATCCCCCCCCTTGTCAGCAGGTCTAATTACCAACTCTTTGTTGTTACTAGGGATGAGCTTCGAGTTCGATTTGAACTCATGTTCGACTCGAACATTGGCTGTTCGCAAGTTCGCCGAACAGCGAACAATTTGGAGTGTTCGCGGCAAATTCGAATGCCACGGAACACCCTTTAAAAGTCTATAGGAGAAATCAAAAGTGCTAATTTTAAAGGCTTATATGCAAGTTATTGTCATAATAAGTGTTTGGGGACCTGGGTCCTGCCCCAGGGGACATGGATCAATGCAAAAAAAACTTTTAAAAACGGCCGTTTTTTCAGGAGCAGTGATTTTAATAATGCTTAAAGTCAAACAATAAAAGTGTAATATCCCTTTAAATTTCGTAGCTGGGGGGTGTCTATAATATGCCTGTAAAGGGGTGCATGTTTCCCATGTTTAGAACAGTCTGACAGCAAAATGACCTATTGCATTGCCGGTCTGACAATACACATAAAAGTTCATTGATAAAAACGGCATGGGAATTCCCCACAGGGGAACCCCGAACCAAAATTAAAAAAAAAAAAATGACGTGGGGGTCCCCCTAAATTCCATACCAGGCCCTTCAGGTCTGGTATGGATATTAAGGGGAACCCGCACCAAAATTAAAAAAAAAATGACGTGGGGGTCCCCCTAAATTCCATACCAGACCCTTCAGGTCTGGTATGGATTTTAAGGGGAATCCCGCGCCAAAATTTAAAAAAAAAACGGCGTGGGGTCCCCCCAAAAATCCATACCAGACCTTTATCCGAGCACGCAACCTGGCAGGCCACAGGAAAAGAGGGGGGAACGAGAGAGCACCCCCCCTCCTGAACCGTACCAGGCCACATGCCCTCAACATTGGGAGGGTGCTTTGGGGTAGCCCCCCAAAACACCTTGTCACCATGTTGATGAGGACAAGGGCCTCATCCGCACAACCCTGGCCGGTGGTTGTGGGGGTCTGCGGGAGGGGGGCTTATTGGAATCTGGAAGCCCCCTTTAACAAGGGGACCCCCAGATCCCAGCCCCCCCTGTGTGAAATGGTAAGGGGGTACTTTTGTACCCCTACCATTTCACTAAAAAACTGTCAAAAATGTTAAAAATGACAAGAGACAGTTTTTGACAATTCCTTTATTTAAATGCTTCTTCTTTCTTCTATCTTCCTTCATCTTCTTCTTCTGGTTCTTCTGGTTCTTCCTCCGGTGTTCTCGTCCAGCATCTCCTTCACGGCGTCTTCTATCTTCTTCTCCTCGGGCCGCTCCGCACCCATGGCATGGGCGGAGGCTCCTGCTCTTCTCTTCATCTTCTTCTCTTCTTCATCTTCTTCTTCATCTTCTTCTCTTCTTCTCTTCTTCATTTTCTTCTCTGGGCCGCTCCGCATCCTTGCTGGCATGGAGGGAGGCTCCCGCTGTGTGACAGCGTCTCCTCTTCTGACGGTTCTTAAATAACGGGGGGCGGGGCCGCCCGGTGACCCCGCCCCCCTCTGATGCATGGGACATGACGGGACTTCCCTGTGGCATTCTCCGTGATGTCACAGGGAAGTCCCGTCAAGTCACCGTGCTTCTGACGGTTCTTAAATAACGGGGGCGGGGCCACCCAGTGACCCCGCCCCCGTTATTTAAGAACCGTCAGAAGAGGAGACGCCATCACACATTGGGAGCCTCCCTCCAAGAGAAGAGCGGGAGCCTCCCCCATGCCATGGGTGCGGAGCGGCCCGAGGAGAAGAAGATAGAAGACGCCACAGAGGAGATGCTGGACGAGAACGCCGGAGGAAGAACCAGAAGAGCCAGAAGAACCAGAAGAAGAAGAAGAAGAAGAAGAAGATGAAGTAAGATAGAAGAAAGAAGAAAGAAGAAGCATTTAAATAAAGGAATTGTCAAAAACTGTCTCTTGTCATTTTAACATTTTTGACCGTTTTTTAGTGAAATGGTAGGGGTATTTTTGTACCCCCTTACCATTTCACATGGGGGGGCCGGGATCTGGGGTCCCCTTGTTAAAGGGGGCTTCCAGATTCTGATAAACCCCCCGCCTGCAGACCCCCACAACCACCGGCCAGGGTTGTGGGGATGAGGCCCTTGTCCTCATCAACATGGGGACAAGGTGTTTTGGGGGGCTCAAAGCACCCTCCCAATGTTGAGGGCATGTGGCCTGGTACGGTTCAAGAGGGGGGGCCGCTCTCTCTCCCCCCTCTTTTCCTGCAGCCTGCCAGGTTGCGTGCTCGGATAAGGGTCTGGTATGGCTTTTTGGGGGGACCCCACGCCGTTTTTTTTTTAAATTTTGGTGCGGGGTTCCCCTTAAAATCCATACCAGACCTGAAGAGTCTGGTATTGAATTTAGGGGGACCCCCACGTCATTTTTTTTTATTTTGGCCGGGGTTCCCCTTAATATCCATACCAGACCTGAAGGGCCTGGTATGGAATTTAGGGGGACCCCCACATAATTTTTTTTTTTAATTTTGGTTCGGGGTTCCCCTGTGGGGAATTCCCATGCCGTTTTTATCAATGAACTTCTATGTGTATTGTCGGACGGCAATGCAATAGCATTTTGCTGTCAGACTGTTCTAAACACGGGAAACATGCGCCCCTTTACAGGCATACTATAGACACCCCCGAGCTACGAAATTTAAAGGGATATTACACTTTTATTGTTTGACTTTAAGCATTATTAAAATCACTGCTCCTGAAAAAACGGCCGTTTTTAAAAAAAATTTTTGCATTGATCCATGTCCCCTGGGGCAGGACCCAGGTCCCCAAACACTTTTTATGACAATAACTTGCATATAAGCCTTTAAAATTAGCACTTTTGATTATTCATGTTCGTGTCCCATAGACTTTAATGGTGTTCGCGTGTTCGAACAAACTTTTTTCCTGTTCGAATGTTCTAGTGCGAACCGAACAGGGGGGTGTTCGGCTCATCCCTAGTTGTTACATAATGAGTCAAGACCTGTCTGGAACTCCCGATTTAGCCTCACCTTTTTAATAGGCATCTTTTCAAGGTCTCTTAATAAAACATCTTGTAAGTAATGTAAGTGTTCTACCTTTTAATAAAATTTCTATTGTTTACGAAATTATGCTATGTAGCCCCTTTTTTATCCCCCATGGGCTATCCTCTCCTGATGTGTAACCACCTATATGGAGACGGTATCTTCGGTGACGGTTCAAGAAAACTCCAGGATCCAATCACTCAGGACCCCCAAAGTTTCACCCCCATTGTTGGCTGACAATACAAGCTAGTTTTTACTCATAGAACGTAAGTTCTTTTGAGTTCAAACCCTCTGGTAAGCCTGCATTTATCCTGGTGGTGGCATTATCACACTGGTATTCTCATTTTCCATCTACCACATTGGCTTTTTGTACGGTGATCAGGACCATCTCACCTCAATATGGACTGTTATTAACCACTGTACGCTGTGGATTTTTTTGATTTTTTTCACATATTCTTTTATCATATGTGTTATTCATATTTATGAACACAAATCTAGTGGTCTTTACACTGTTTCAATTTATGTTTATAACATAATTATGGTTATTTTGTTTAACACTCCAGCGCTACACTTGATGCACTTATACTTATCTTATACTTATCTACACAACACTACCACTACAATTGAGATGAATCGCTACCTATTTATTATATCTTAGCAGGTCTCTATTTGGTGTATTTTAAATATTTGACTGGAGTTAAAGCGGTTGTAAACCCCACTTTGTTATTTTTACCTACAGGTAAGCCTATACTGAAGCTTACCTGTAGTTAAAATGAATATCTCCTAAATGTGCACCGTTTAGGAGATATTCACCCTGTATTCAGCCGCTGACGTCAGGGGTGCATGCACTCTGAAGGTCCGGCATACTGTGTCTGATCTTCAGAGCTTCTTGCTGGAACCGAGGGAGTGACATCATCATGGCTCAGACGACTCACAGCGCCAGAGCCTGCAAATCCAGAGGAAAGTCTGGGGGAATATGTCAGCCCTCTCAGCGGTGACTGGGCGACACTAGGTGGCCTTTGTTCTAAGGTAAGTATTTCATAAAGTGCTAGTATGCGATATATACTAGCATATCATGCCATTGTCTTGAAGGTGGTTTTTGTTTTGTTTTTTTTTGCGGTTTACTGCGGCTTTAAGCCTAAAAATGAGGCTCTATATATC
Source organism: Aquarana catesbeiana (assembly GCF_042186555.1). NCBI lineage: Eukaryota > Metazoa > Chordata > Amphibia > Anura > Ranidae > Aquarana > Aquarana catesbeiana. Next base: position 202,591,744 of record NC_133330.1, read on the forward strand.
AACTTAAATGAAGGAGATGCACAAATCTCTAAATAGAGATGCACAAAAGTTATTTTTGGATTCCTAGCTGAAATTTATACAAATTAGCATTTTCTGACTTGCTGATACATTTAGTTAGTATCATATCCATGTGTCAAGATAAGTTTTATAAAATATGCTGAGAACTGACATCTTGGTCAGTTTACGTGCTTCCGTCATCCGCAGCCCTGCTCTGTCTCCTTTCTGGTCCTGTGTCCCCCTCCCCTCTCCCCTCCCTGCCTGTCAGCTCATGACAGTGCCACCCAGCCCCCTCCTGCTGCTTGAATAACTCTAACTGTATACACCATCAGTACTGCCTCCTGCAGCAAAAATTAAGTGTAGAACCCTACAGTCATAGGCCATCATACTTGAGCTGTAAAGTAGTGAAACACCAATGGTCTCTGAAACAAGTTAGAGAGGGCAGAAACCTGCTACTTTTAATCGTTTTGAGAGCCAAACACTGATTCCAGACCAAGCCAATTTCCCATCCAGTGGCCACCATCACTATTGGGTTTGCTGTTTTTAAACATTATTTATATGTTCTGTTCTGCGATTGCACGTAGGTCTGTGAGTACCTGTGTATTGTCTTGTTGTGTACCTGTGTATTGTCTTGAGTATTAGTGCCAGGAAGCTAGCTGTTAGGTAATTTGGACAGGGTAAAATCCCCAAATCCTCACTAAATTTAATAGGTACGATGCCCGGCGGGTGTGGAGAGGCGACTCTTTGTACATCTTGCCGCATGTATGCGTTCCTTGATCATCCGATCGAGGGCGAATACTGCTGTGCAAAATGTAAGCACATTGTTTCCCTGGAAGCCCAGGTTCTGAATCTGGGGAAGCAACTGTCAGCACTGAGAAGTCCCTCCATACTAAAAGTGAGCCAGGAATGTACACGGCAGGTGCCGGCAGGGGCCAGCACAGAGGCGGGTGGAGACAAAGAGGTGCAGGCACTAGCAAAGAGTAGATGGGTGACAGTCAGGAGGGGTAGAGGGGGAAGTGCCAGAGAGGCCGATCCAGGACTGGAGCATCCCAATAAGTACACTCCATTGAGTGACATTGGTGAAACCAGTCAGGGACCAGCACTGCTGGAGATGAGGGACTCTCCTAGCTGCCAGGGGAAGAACTCCTCCAGTGAGAGTGGGGGGGCAGCAAAGGGAAAGGAAAGACAGATTCTGGTGGTAGGGGACTCAATTCTTAGAAGGACAGAGAGGGCAATCTGTAACCAAGACCTGAAGCGCCGAACAGTATGTTGTCTACCGGGCGCTCGGCTTCGGCACATCACGGATCTTGTGGACAGATTACTGGGAGGGGCTGGGGAAGACCCGGCTGTCATGGTGCACGTTGGCACCAATGACAAAGTCAGAGGCAGATGGAGTGTCCTAAAGAACGATTTTAGGGACTTAGGTGCTAAATTGAGGAAAAGGACCTCCAAGGTAGTATTCTCAGGAATACTACCTGTACATCGAGCCACACCAGAAAGGCAGAGGGAGATTAGGGAAGTAAACAAGTGGCTGAAGAGCTGGTGTAGTAAGGAGGGGTTTGGGTTCCTGGAGGACTGGGCCGACTTCTCAGTCGGTAACCGGTACTATAGAAGGAACGGACTGCACCTAAATGAGGAGGGTGCAGATCTGCTGGGAATGAAGATGGCCAAAAAGTTAGAGGGGTTTTTAAACTAGGCGATGGGGGGGAGGGTCCAGAGACAGTGATAGCCAGCGTGGAAGATATTCCAGAGGGTAGTATTGGGGGCATTAGTGGTAGGTTAACCAAAGCACAAAAACACAAGGTGAGTATAGTAGCAAGTCCTAGTTGCAATTTTGAAACACCCAAATACGAGGACAATATGCGACCGGTCTAAACTATGTGGCATGTTCACCAATGCCAGGAGCATGGCGGACAAGATGGGTGAACTAGAGATACTGTTGTATAAGGAGAATTTGGATTTTGTGGGAATTTCAGAGACCTGGTTCAACAGCTCTCATGATTGGCTGGCAAACATTCAAGGGTATACCCTATACCGCAAGGATAGAGAGGGTAAAAAAGGGGGAGGGTATGCCTATATATCAAGAATAATGTACAAACGAATGTGAGAGATGACATCACTGAGGGAGGTATAGAGGAGGTGGAATCCTTATGGGTAGAGCTCCAAAGGGATGAAGCTAAGGGGAAAATAATACTGGGAGTATGCTATAGGCCCCCTAACCTGAGGGAGGAAGTGGAGACAGATCTCCTATCACAAATTGGATTAGCAGCAAGGATGGGAAGTGTTATCATAATGGGGGATTTTAATTATCCAGACATAGACTGGGCGGAGGGAACCGCGCATTCATTTAAGGCTCGCCAGTTCCTTAATGTCTTGCAGGACAATTTTATGGGTCAGATGGTAGACGCACCAACTAGAAATAAAACATTACTGGATCTACTGATTACCAACAATACAGACCTGATCACAGATGTGGAAATACGGGGCAATTTAGGTAACAGTGATCACAGGTCAATTAGTTTCAGTATAAATCACACAAATAGGAAACATGAAGGGAACACAAAGACACTGAATTTCAAAAGAGCCAACTTCTCTAAACTACAAACCTTGCTAAAAGGCATAAATTGGGATAAAATATTAGGAACAAAGAATACGGAGGAGAGATGGGTTTGCTTTAAGAGCATATTAAATAAGGGCATTAGCCAATGTATCCCATTCGGTAATAAATTTAAAAGAGCGAACAAAATCCTGGATGGCTTAACTCCAATGTAAAAATGCATATAAAAGCAAAGGAGAAGGCCTTCAAAAAATACAAGGTTGAGGGATCATCCTCAGCATTCAGACTTTATAAAGAATGCAATAAGAAATGTAAGGGTGCAATTAGGACGGCTAAGATAGAACATGAAAGACACATAGCGGAGGAGAGCAAAAAAAATCCCAAGAAATTCTTTAAGTATGTCAACAGTAAAAAAGGGAGGACAGACCATATTGGCCCCATAAAGAATGAGGAAGGACATCTGGTTACAAAGGATGGGGAGATGGCAAAGGTATTGAATTTATTCTTCTCCTCAGTCTTCACGAGTGAATCGGGGGCTTCAGTAACCAAAACTGCAGTGTTAATCCTCATGACACAACACAGGAAGCACCTCCATGGTTAACAGAGGACGGAATTAAAATTAGACTTGAGAAACTTAACATTAATAAATCACCGGGACCAGATGGCTTGCATCCGAGGGTACTTAGGGAACTCAGTCAGGTGATTGCCAGACCGTTGTTCCTAATTTTTACAGACAGTCTATTGACTGGAATGGTACCAGCTGATTGGAGAAAAGCCAATGTAGCTCCAATATTTAAAAAGGGCCCAAAAAACATCCCTGGGAATTACAGACCAGTTAGCCTAACATCAATAGTATGTAAACTCTTGGAGGGGGTGATAAGGGACTATATACAAGATTTTAGTAATAAGAACGATATCATTAGCAGTAATCAGCATGAATTCATGAAGAATCGTTCTTGCCAAACCAATCATTAACCTTCTATGAGGAGGTGAGTTGCCATCTAGATAAAGGAAGGCCCGTAGACGTGGTGTATCTGGATTTTGCAAAAGCATTTGACACAGTTCCCCATAAACGTTTACTGTACAAAATAAGGTCCGTTGGCATGGACCATAGGGTGAGTACATGGATGGAAAACTGGCTACAAGGGCGTGTTCAGAGGGTGGTGATAAATGGGGAATACTCAGAATGGTCAGGGGTGGGTAGTGGGGTTCCCCAGGGTTCTGTGCTGGGACCAATCCTATTTAATGTTTATAAACGACCTGGAGGATGGGATAAACAGTTCAATCTCTGTATTTGCAGACAATACTAAGCTAAGCAGGGCAATAACTTCTCCGCAGGATGTGGAAACCTTGCAAAAAGACCTGAACAAATTAATGGGGTGGGCGACTACATGGCAAATGAGGTTCAATGTAGAAAAATGTAAAATAATGCATTTGGGTGGCAAAAATATGAATGCAATCTATACACTGGGGGGAGAACCTCTGGGGGAATCTAGGATGGAAAAGGACCTGGGGGTCCTAGTAGATGATAGGCTCAGCAATGGCATGCAATGCCAAGCTGCTGCTAATAAAGCAAACAGAATATTGGCATGCATTAAAAGGGGGATCAACTCCAGAGATAAAACGATAATTCTCCCGCTCTACAAGACTCTGGTCCGGCCGCACCTGGAGTATGCTGTCCAGTTCTGGGAACCAGTCCTCAGGAAGGATGTACTGGAAATGGAGCGAGTACAAAGAAGGGCAACAAAGCTAATAAAGGGTCTGGAGGATCTTAGTTATGAGGAAAGGTTGCGAGCGCTGAACTTATTCTCTCTGGAGAAGAGACGCTTGAGAGGGGATATGATTTCAATTTACAAATACTGTACTGGTGACCCCACAATAGGGATAAAACTTTTTCGCAGAAGAGAGTTTAATAAGACTCGGGGCCACTCATTACAATTAGAAGAAAAGAGGTTTAACCTTAAACTACGTAGAGGGTTCTTTACTGTAAGAGCGGCAAGGATGTGGAATTCCCTTCCACAGGCGGTGATCTCAGTGGGGAGCATTGATAGCTTCAAGAAACTATTAGATAATCACCTGAATGACCGCAACATACAGGGATATGTAATGTAATACTGACACATAATCACACACATAGGTTGGACTTGATGGACTTGTGTCTTTTTTCAACCTCACCTACTATGTAACTATGTAACTATATATATTTACTTTTTATCATATCCATTTTTTATTTTTTATTCCTAAGCTCATCCCCGTTCTTGTCAAACAAACAAACAAACACAGGCAAGAACTGTCATGCAACCTGAGCACACTTCAACACTACATTTTCCCTGTGGAAAAGAATAAAACTGTTTCCTTGCAAGCTAGGGCTGCAAGCTCAGAAGCTTGCCTCACAGAGATGATGGCTACAAGCAACACCACCTTGTAGGTGAATGTGGAGAGAAAAATATATCTAATGTGTTTAATAGATATGTTTATAAAGTGCAGAGAGAGCTAGATTAAGTTGTAATCAAGGAGTGAGTGGCAAACACTCTCTGGAACATAATAAGGGCAGGATCCTGACCTTTGATAGTGCTGCGAGTCAAATTCTGGACCCAGCCTTTCTACCAAACGCCACCAATACTTCTTTTTTTTTCACTTTTCGTTTTTTGTTATTTTATTTCTTCCTTGGACAAAAGGTTGTAACTATATTGCTTACATATGCATGGACTATTGGATGTCAAGGATGTACCAGTGGCTAGAGGTGGCCCAATATGTGATGCAAGAACTAGACTGCCCTGCTGAATGTATCAGAGAATGCCTTCAGAGCAGCGATTGAGATTGGTGACTGAGAAGCTTACTTTTATCACCCTGGGGCTATGGTGTGCAGTGTTTTGCAATATTTAAGAGACTCAGAATAACACAGTAATGTAAAATTAGCCAGCAGCAGGAAATAGCAAGGCTAGGCTCGATTTACTAAAGACAAAAGAAACACAGTCTGGTGCTTTACTAAAAGAATTAAAGTATTACAAAGGGCAAAACTTTTTTTTAGTCTTGGATAGATTAGAAAAGGATTAGAACACCTGTCAATATGTATTGCAGTCTGTTCCCCTGTAAGGAAGAATCAACCTCTTTCTTTATTCTGTTTACGGTTATCATCGAAAGTGAAAGTAAAAGAAAATCCTACATTTTGGGTTGACCCCAGAACAGTGATGAACGGGAAATTTTCCAATGGGGACACTATTTCTAGTGACCCTAGTGACACCCTGGGATTCCTTAACTTAGAAAACTGGCTAAAAGATAACTCTGAGAGTTCAGAGAGCAGTGGTTAAGGATTCTTACTTTGAATGGTCTAAGGTTATCAGTGGTGTCCCCCAAGGTTCAGTGTTGGGACCCTTACTTTTTATTTTTAATTTTTGTAAAATATTTATTGGATTATTACATTACAAAGTATACAGTGGAAAGTGTGCGTGTGCATGTGTGTGTGTGTGTGTGTGTGGGGGGGGGAGTAAGGGAGGGAGAGGAGAGGGGTGTATTTACCTGTAAACAGTGCTATAATGAAATATTCCATTTCATGGAATTCACAATATCAGCATAACAAACGATTAAACTATGAAACTCTCAGGAGTGAAAGCATCATTGACTGTAACAAAGTGAGGACTGCCATAAGTGGTAAATAGACAATAATGATAGACAGGGTTGCCTGTCAGGGACTAGGGGATTGTGGTCTGTTAACAATACTAGAACAATAGAACAATGAGAGGGGATTAAAGTGTTGGGGGATTAAAAGGATTGGACGGATCAGATATTTTGAGTTTACCCAAGGTATTAGAAATATCTCGCTTCAAGTACCAGTCAGTATATTGGAATGGGTGTATGATACAGGATAATTCTTTGGCAATGATCGTATACTCCATATATTTTTGCTACCTGGCAAAAAAACAAGTAGAGCGTAAATTTAAGACAATGGTGTCCAGTCTCTCAATATGGAAAAGGGACAGTAGTGTTCGCTTCACAGCTTGTAGGGAAGGTGGAGATGGTTTGATCCAGTGCCACATGATTGTTCTGCGAGCTACTAGTAGACAGATATGAGACCATTGTGTGAAAGTCCCCTTCCAGATCCCGTCAATGAGGAAGGGGAGACTGGTGGATCACATCTAAATAGACACAAGATATGAAGATATGAGTAGCCATATCTTGCTAACCTTAAAGATATATGTGAGCACTGAGTCCCAATATGTAGATATTGCAGAGCATTCCCACAAACAGTGCAGCAGTGTAGGGCGGGATAAAGAGCACCAAGGGCATTGAGCTTGGGTAGGTTCTGAGATGCTGGTGCGGAATGGATAGTATGCTCTGTGGATGATTTTAAAGTGGGTTTCCCGCCAAGCTTCTGAGATAGTTAGTTTGTGAATTTGGCGATAACTTTGTACGATTTTTTCCAGAAGTTCAGTGTCGTTGAAGATAGAGGACCACTTGTGGAATGGAGTAAGATGATAGATAAGATGCATAATAAGGTGAGAGTAGAGACTGGAAATAGAGTAATCATCTTTCTGGAGCACTACATCAAGGTAGGATTTTTGAAGGGGATCTGTTTGAGGTCCATGACAAGTTCGTAGATAGCTGAGCAATTGATGGTGGTGAAAAGCATGGGATGGTGGCAAAGAGAATTCCCATGAAAGAACCTGATAAGAAAGTGAGGTCACGTGTGCTCCAAAAGTTGAAGACTGTGTAAATAGGGGAAGGGAGGAACATGGGAACTTTTTAATATCCTTATAAATGATATAGGGTCTGGGATTAAAAGTACCATTTCAGTGTTTGCAGATGACATCAAGCTATGCAGTGGAATAATGTCCTTACATGATGTCTCCAACTTACAAGCCAACTTCAATACACTGTTTCATTGGGCAACTATGTGGCAAATGAGGTTTAATGTTGATAAATGTAAAAGTTATGCACCTGGGGGCTAAGAATATGCATGCATAATACATACTAGGGGGAGTACAACGGGGGGAATCCATAGTGGAGAAGGATCTGGGGGTTTTGGTAGGTCATAAGCTTAATAATAGCATGCAATGTCAAGCTGCAGTTTCCAAAGCGAGAAAAGTCCTTTCTTGTATTAAGAAAAGTATGGACTCCAGAGAGAAATATAATTTCGCCCCTGTTTGTATACCTGTGGGTATAGGATTGTGTATATGGGATTGTATTTTTTTTTTTTTTTGTTTCTTTTCTGGTTGAACTAGATGGACTAGTGTCTTTTTTTTTTAACCCGACTAACTATGTAACTTTGGAGGAATTGCCTCTCACTTCCAAATTAGGCTAAGGGACAGGAAGTGAAGATAAATCACCCCACTGGAGACACAGATGACAAAAAAAACTGATAGGGGTTATAATAAAATAAATATAATAAAACATTTTACCTATAGTTCTACTCTAATATACTGCTGAGAATACAGCAATGTACAGGTGACCAGCAGTAGGACAGTTTTAATCAAACATAAAAAGAGCTACAGTATTTGGTAAATGCCTAACTTTTATTTTATCTGTGCGGATAGGAAAGTGCAGTAAATCAGGGTGAATTTTTAACATTTTAAACTGTGCATTTTTTAAATTGTGAAATACAATTTGTATAAGTTGTAACCTGTGTTTCTTATGCATCAAAAAAGTCTATTATTTAACAAATGTGTCACCTAGGCTTCTTCTAACTTTTATATTGTGAGGGGCTCAAGGGTTTATGGCTGATGTGTAGGAAACATACTTTTTGTTTTCTCAGAATCCTAATAAGTTCTGTCCTTGGTCCTGGGTCTGTGTAGAGCTTTGGGGGGGGGATACATTTTACATTCCTAGGGCCACATCTGACCTGTTAGCCAGATTCCATTTTTAGTCTCATCTGTGCACAGGTCTATTCAGTAAACTGTATGTGAACTCACTGATGGTCAGGGTAATTTTGCTTTCTCTGTTTTTAGGGCCTGCTGATGAGTGGGCAAAAGAATGCGAAAAGGGTACAAGTGCTGCCTGATTGTGTTAGGGAACCTATTAAAGGCACATTATTAGCCAGGAACTGACCACAACTCAGTTAGTGACTCGGGAGAGTAGATGCTTTGTTTGTATTATGCTATGGACCTATTGTGCAAAGCCCTCCTGTATTGAAATCATGAACATGAGAACTGACCTCAAACTAACTAGAGGAAAGTTCAAAACTAATCTTAGAAAGTAATATTTTACTGAAAGGGTAGTTGATGCCTGGAATAAACTTCCAGCAGGGGTAGAAAAAAAAAAAGTCTGACTCGATGGTCTACTCTGCCTTTTTCTGTCGTCCTTTCTTTATGTTTCTATGAAACAGTGTTTGTTTGCTGCCTTGATGAATAAAAGAAAAACCTACTTGGTCTGTTTCTCCAGTCTGTCCCTATCTTGTGCATTGTGTACCACTCCCAGAACTAGTTAAGCATGATATACAGTGTATATATATATATATATATATATATATATATATATATATATATATACACACACACACACAGTATCTTACAAAAGTGAGTACACCCCTCACATTTTTGTAAATATTTTATTATATCTTTTCATGTGACAACACTGAAGAAATTATACTTTGTTTCAATGTAAAGTAGTGAGTGTACTGCTTGTATAACAGTGTGCATTTGCTGTTCCCTCAAAATAACTCAACACACAGCCATTAATGTCCAAACCGCTGGCAACAAAAGTGAGTACACCCCTAAGTGAAAATGTCCAAATTGGGCCCACAGTGTCAATATTTTCTATGGCCACCATTATTTCCCAGTACTGCCTTAACCCTCTTGGGCATGGAGTTCACCAGAGCTTCACAGGTTGCCACTGGAGTCCTATTCCACTTCTCCATGATGACATTGTGGAGCTGGTGGATGCTAGAGACCTTGCGCTCCACCACCTTCCGTTTGAGGATGCCACACAGGTGCTCAATAGGGTTTAGGTCTGGAGACTGCTTAGCCAGTCCATCACCTTTACCCTAAGCTTCTTTAGCAAGGCAGTGGTCATCTTGGAGGTGTGTTTGGGGTCATTAGCATATTGGAATACTGCCCTGCGGCCCAGTCTCTGAAGGGAAGGGATCATACTTTGCTTCAGTATGTCACAGTACATGTATAAATAAAAGTGCAGCGCCGGATAATAAACCAATATTTTACCAAGTGAACATAATGTGTATGCTTACACTAAGGCAAAGTATATGTAATTAACATATACTTTATATATTAACATATACTTTACATTATCCGGCGCTGCACTTTTATTTATACATTTATCTTTCTGTGCCCTATATCAGGGTTATAGTGCTTAGCAGCAGGATATCCTTCATGGTTTAATTTCAGTAATTTATATGTTTTTTATTTATCACGCACATAGCGCAATTTCTTCCTTTATAATATGTCACAGTACATGTTGGCATTCATGGTTCCCTCAATGAACTGTAGCTCCCCAGTGCCGGCAGTACTCATGCAGCCCCAGACCATGACACTCTCACCACCATGCTTGACTGTAGGCAAGACACACTTGTCCTTGTACTCCTCACCTGATTGCCGCCACACACGCTTGACACCATCTGAACCAAATAAGTTTATCTTGGTCTCATCAGACCACAGGACATGGTTCCAGTAATCCATGTCCTTAGTCCGCTTGTCTTCAGCAAACTGTTTGTGGGCTTTCTTGTGAATCATCTTTAGAAGAGGCTTCCTTCTGGGATGACAGCCATGCAGACCAATTTGATGCAGCGTGCAGCATATTGGTCTGAGCACTGACAGGCTGACCTCCCTACCCCTTCAACCTCTGAAGCAATGCTGGCAGCACTCATATGTCTATTTCCCAAAGACAACCTCTGGATATGACGCTGAACACGTGCACTCAACTTTTTTATTTGACCATGGTGAGGCCTGTTCTGAGTGGAACCTGTCCTGGTAAACCGCTGCATCATCTTGGCCACCTTTCTGCAGCTCGGTTTCAGGGTCTTGGCAATCTTTTTATGACCTAGGCCATCTTTATGTAACAATTCTTTTTTTCAGATCCTCAGAGAGTTCTTTGCCATGAGGTGCCATGTTGAACTTTCAGTGACCAGTATGAGAGAGTGAGAGCGATAACACCAAATTAAACACACCTGCTCCTCATTCACACCTGAGACCTTGTAACACTAATGAGTCACATGACACCGAGGAGGGAAAATGGTTAGTTGGGCCCAATTTGGACATTTTCACTTAGGGGTGTACTCACTTTTGTTGTTAGCGGTTTAGACATTAATGGCTGTGTGTTAAGTTATTTTGAGGGGACAGCAAATTTACACTGTTATTCAAGCTGTACACTCACTACTTTACATTGTAGCAAATTGTCATTTTTTTTAGTGTTGTCACATGGAAAGATATAATAAAATATTTACAAAAATGTGAGGGGTGTACTCACTTTTGTGATAGAGATATATATATATATATATATATATATATATATATATATATATGTATATACACTTTATATTTATAAGGCGATCATTTACAATTATTTTTAAGTTAAGGAGACTATACCTTTGAATATAAGTGAAATGCTTCTGACAGGGCAATTTTTTACATTTTTATTTGAATATTTAAGTAAAGAAAAAAAAAAAAAAAAAAATATATATATATATATATATATATATATATATATAGATAGATAGATAGATAGAGAGAGAGAGAGAGAGAGAGAGAGAGAGAGAGAGAGATGTATATACCTTTTTTCCCTTTTTCTTTTTTTTTTACAAGTGATCATATTCCCTCAGTTCTCAGCTACATAAGAGCTAGGGGAGGAGAAGCAACAGCACACTGATCTTCCCAGTGAAAGGTTGTCCAGGAGGGGTGTGTCAGGACAAGTCTGATCATTGGAGGAGAGCACACTAGAGAACTGATCACGCTGTATTTTCATGCCTAGTGTGGTCAGTTTTTATTAGGAAAGCAGAAAGACTGGCAAGTTCACCAAGGATTTCACATAAAGGAAGCAATACAAAGAGAATAGGACACTTTTTCATCCAAGTACATGGTACAGCAGACACATATCAGGAATATGAAAAGCTGGGATAACACTTTAACTGGCAAAGCAAAATTGGTACAGAAAGTGTAATACTACATGCATATTTAAAATTTTAATATTTTCTAGCTAGTTTCTATGGACATTCAGAATGTGTCGGTTTCATGACTGTTTGCGATAACTACAATTACAGTACATTTTCCTGGAGCCATACATGCTGTAAAAGAAACCAGAACATGTCTTGTTTTAGATTACTCACACTGTAAATGCAAAATTCCCAGAAACCTGAGTTACATACTGTATGCTATTAAAAGGCATACTGTAAGAACAGAAGAGCAATTGTCAAATTAGCAGTCTTGGTATTTATACAACAATCAGGAAGCTTATCAGGCAAATTTGCTTAAACATGCTTGAGGCACAGATGTTGCAATAAAAGTACATTTGATAGATACATGGGGGGGGGGGGTTTGTCAAATGCTGCTTGAAATTTGTGGAACCTGAACTTAGTTGAGAACCCCACTGAAGTCAATGGAGGACAAATCTTAATACTAAATCCTGGCTATTTTCAAGCCCAATAGGCAAGGTATTGTCATAAAAGGGCATGTGAAGCAGGGCACTGCTATGGGGGACATTTACCAATGCGTAATTTTTTTAATACATTATATTAGGAAGAGGATAGTTTTAATGTGACTTTGAGAGGGACATGGAAAAAGCACCAATCCTTTCCTTGTCAAAAGAAGTTTATTGAGTATACAATGTTATAAAGATACATAAAGTAAGTTTACAAGGATCTATAAAGTAAGCTCATTGTTTTACAGTAGGGTTTATATAGGTAAATATCATGAAATTTCAAATATTAAACATTGGGTTCACGTAAACCTAAATTAAAGATATATATCATTTCCTTAGTTACTTTTGTAGGTATTTAAATGATTTATACCTACTATACATATTGTTTACAAGTAGAGTGTATATAGGTCAAATAAATTCTGATAATGAGCTTTAATCGTAAGGTGGAGAAAAGGAAAGAGAAAGAAGAAAAAGGGTTGGAAGGTAGATGGTCCACAAGGTTGTCCCGCTCGTCAGTTTATTATTCTTTTTAGTTCTCTTAGAAGCCTTAGAATGGGTGTCTCTGTAAGTCATTTAATCTGTTACCATGGCAACAGGACAGAGTCATTGAAGTTTGACAGGAACTGTTGTTTTATCCAAGGATGCCAAAGTTTTTCAAATTTTGGAATTTGATTTTGATCGATGGCTACCATCTTAGCATGGGACATTGTATTATTCATTCTGTGAATTGTTTCTGCTAGTACCAATGTAGGAGATTTCCATGCCTTGGCCACTGTTTGTTTTGCAGCCGTTATTAGTTGGATCATAAGTTTGAATTGAGAGAGTGTTAACCATTCCGGTTTTAGATTAAGTAAAGTTAAATATGGATCTGGTTTTATTATTTTTTTAAATATTTTAGATGCAATCACGAAGACTTCCTTCCAGAAGGTTTGGATTACTGGGCACGTCCACCATATGTGTAAATATGTGCCTATTTCTGGGCATCCTCGAAAACAAAGAGCTGAGGTATTAGGTGAATATTTTGCCACTCTAGCGGGTACAAGGTACCAGCGAGTTAGGACTTTATAATTTGTCTCCAGTGCTAAGATGTTGGGTGAAGATGACTTAGATGTGAGCCATATGTTAGACTAGTCCGTGTCTTCTAAAGTTCGTCCCAGGTCCTTCTCCCACCTCTGAACGTAAGAGGGTCTATTAAGATTTGCTACTCCATATAATTGATTATAAAGTGATGAAATTGTACCTTTAGCAAATAGATCTTTTGTACAGATTGATTCAAAAATGGATAATTGGGATAATGGTGTATCCCCCTTTAGGAATGGTGTATAGAAATTTTTGATTTGTAGATATCTAAATATCTCAGAGTTTGGTAGATCATATTTTTCTCTAAGCGATGGGAATGAAAGGAATGATTTAGATGCTATGAAGTCATTTAGTGTCTGAATGCCTGATGTTGTCCAAGCTTTAAAAGAATTTGGGTAGATCCATGCCAGATAAAAGGCCGGATTTCTGATAAAAGAAAGGAGAGGATTGTGTGGAGATTGTAACTGATATTTGGTTTTTAGTTTATCCCAGAGAGATAAGAAGTGTTTAGTTATGGGATTATGAATTTTAAAGCGGTCTTTAGGATCAAGCCATAATAAATTTGATATTAATAGAGGGTCATTTTCTGAAGCCTCTATAAATACCCCTAATGGGATTTCCTGTTTTGCATGGTATTTGGACAGACTGGCAAATGTGCTGCTCTGTAGTAGTTAGTAAAATCAGGGTATCCCAGGCCTCCTTTATTTTTGGGAAGATGTAGTGTGTGTATTGGTATACGTGGTTTAGAAGAGCCCCATATAAACGAAGTTGCTCTTTTTTGTACTATTCTCAAAAAATAGGAAGGAATTGGAATAGGGAGGACTCTGAATAGATAAAGCAATTTGGGTAGAATAGTCATTTTGATTGCATTAATCTTCCATATCCAGGATAAAGGAAGTTGCGACCATTGTTTTATTAGATTTGTGATCTGTCTTAATACAGGAGGATAATTGGTTGAGAATAAGTCAGAATGAGATGCTGTTAAATGAATTCCAAGATATGGGATTGATTTTTCTGCCCATGTGAATGGGAGTGCAGCCCTAGCCGGGATCAATTCCATGTTTGTGAGTGAAATATTAAGCACTAGGCATTTCTTAGGATTAATCATAAGGCCGGATAGGGCTGCAAATCCATCAAGAGCTGGTATTAAGTTAGGACCAGAGACCTGTGGTGATGATAGAAAAAGTAATATATCGTCTGCAAATATACATAATTTGTGTGTAATACCTCCTACTTCAATGCCAGTTATAGTTTGGTTTGTTCTGATGTATTGGGCCATGGGTTTGAGTATAAGGCCAAATAATAAGGGAGATAATGGACAACCCTGTCGGGTACCTCTTTCGATATTAAAGGCTTCGGATTTGTATCCAGCATATTTTATATAGGCTTTGGGTTTATTATATAATGCTTTGATCCATGTTAAAAAGTGGGGTCCAAAACCCCATTTTTGTAATGAATATTGCATATATTGCCAGGATACTGTGTCAAATGCCCTCTTAATATCGAGAGATAGAAAACATAAAGGGATTTTACGTTTTTTAGCAATATGTGCCAATAACACTGCCCTGCGTATATTATCGCCTGCCTGTCTATTTGGCATGAAGCCTACTTGATCTCTATGTATTAATTTTCCTGTAATGCTATTGAGGCGTTTTGCTATTATTTTTGCTAATAATTTAATATCGAGATTTAACAGAGAGATAGGCCGATAATTCACACAGGAAGTATCATCAGAAAGGGGTTTTGGGATCATACAAACAATTGCCATTAGTGTTTCTTGCCGAAAAGAATGTCCATCTAGAAGTTTGTTAAAAGTTTCATTGAGAATGGGAGAGAGTATATCTGAGAATGTTTTATAGTATAAAGCCGAGTAGCCATCTGGGCCTGGTCTTTTGTTAAGTTTTAGGTCTTTTATGGCGTTAGCAACTTCATCTATAGTTATAGGCTCATCCAAACTGCTTTTTTGATTCTGAGATAACTCAGGTAAGGTTATTTTTGAGAAGAAGGATTCAGCCTCTCTAGGATTAAATTCATTGTTTGTCTTGTATAAAGTTGCGAGATGTGAGTGAAATTTATGGACTATTTTAACTGGATTACAAGTGTAGACATTTTTTGATAATTTCAAACGTATTGGTTTGAAAGATTTGTTAGTTGAATTTAATGCCCGAGCCAAATATATACCTGGTTTGTTTGTATTCATGTAGAAATTGTGTTTGGAGCGTTTGAGAGATTTATCAACTGACTCAGTGAGAAATAGATCGTATTCCAATCTAGATTTTTCCAGATGAGATTTTGTACTCTGAGATGGATTATCTTGAAATGATATGTAGGCTGCATTAAAATTGAGTTCTAGTTTTTTTGCTAGATTTTTGCGTTCCCGTTTAAATAGTGCTATTTGTCTTTGTATTGTACCACGCAAGACAGGCTTATGAGCTTCCCACAGTGTTATTGGGGAGATGTCTGTTGTATTATTAATTGATATGTATTCCTTTAAAGCTTGTTCAATGGCCATCTGATGTAGTGGGTGTTTGAGCATTATGTCCGGTAAGTACCACGTTGGGTCATGCGCTTTTGGTATGGCTGAGGCTATAGTAGTGTATACTGCATTATGGACAGACCACGGAATCGGAATTATATCTGATGCAATAATTTCTGGTATCATTCCTATTGTTAGAAAAATATGATCTATTCTGGTGAAGGTTTGATGAGGTTGCGAGAAATAAGTGAATTTCTTTTTCATTGGGTTACTTTCTCTCCACGAATCTACCAGATTGTATTTGGAAAGAAGTGGAGAAAAAGGTAATCTAGAGGTTATTTTGGATGGTGTAAAAGGTGATTTATCTAGAAATGGGAGGAGGACCTGGTTCGAATCCCCACACATTATCACTGTTCCTATTTTGTGTGTATTAATCACTTGTAATATATGTGAGAGGAATGGTGTAGGTTGTTTGTTAGGAGCGTAGTAGGAAATCACCGTGATTGCTGTATCCATTATATAACCCATGAGTATCAGGTATCTACCTTCTGGGTCTTTAATTTCTGATGATAAGGTGAATGGTGTGGATCGGCGAAATGCAATTAGAGTTCCCCTTTGCTTGGTACAGGCAGAAGCCGTGTAAATTTGTTGATAAAAAGGAGAAATATATTTTGGAGTAGAATCTTTGGTGAAGTGTGTTTCTTGGAGGCATACTATGTGAGCCTTCTTGTTATGGAAAGTACGGAAGGCTTTGGTCCTTTTTTGAGGGACATTTATTCCCTGAACATTCAGGGAAAGTATATTCAGTGGTGCCATGGCAACAGATCAAATAGTTTTGACTTACTTTTTGTTATGCAGAGCTGACTGCGCAGATCAACCTGTGTGGACTGAAGAGATGAATAGATAGAAAAGAAACCAGTGAATTCTGGAGTAAAGAGTAAACAAAAAACATATGAGATTAGATGATACATTGTATAAATTCTTTTTTGCAAGTAATCACAATTTACCCGTGAAAGAGAATAAATATCTCTCTCAGGGGAATAAGTGCCTTCGTCACACTCCCACATAATATGGTTGGGAGAATGAGGAGGGCTAATGGGGGTACACGGATCTTCCGCTTACAGGAGAGAAGTGCTATGTCAAAAGACATCAAAATGATGTTTCATTAATTGGAGTGCAGAATATAGTTTTTGTTGAAATTATTTATTCCAGGGTGGTTGTATATGGTTAGTCTTGCCCTAGGCTAAATAATTCAGTTAGAAAGGTACTGTTAATAACTTTGGTATTGATGAAGATAGTTTGAATTATTTTGGGATTTTAACCCTTTTAGAGTAAACAAATACATATTTTATTCATATGTAACTGTTTAGATATGTTAACTGATAAAATTGATGTTGTATTGCTTCAGATTAGAATAAACAAAAACACAATTCTAGGAACTAGTTAGGTAATAATGTATTTGTTTTAAGAAAAGAAAGAAAAAGCTTCCATTACTTCTGGATTATTGAACATATTTGTCCTAAAAAGTAATAAATCTATTGTTATTACCTGATAATATATAACTGAACAAGAATTTCCTTATTTCACTTATATATTCTAAGGCTATATGAATCAGAAGTAATAAGAAATATAACTGGAATGTAACATAATCCCACACAGTGTGTGACTATCAGAATGCAGTTACATTCAGTTATAAATACAGGTTTTTTTATAGAGAACCATCTCTTAGTATAATAAATGAAGAGATATCAGGAATTAGGATGTCAGTCCATTGAATCTTCTTGGTCCATGGATGATGTGGCATAACGGCCTCTTTTGTGAGAATGATGATTCCCATTTTGTTCTGAAATTTTCTGAGTGCTGCCTGAAGGTGAAGATGATGCCATTCTTCTGCGTGTGGGGGTGTTGCTGCTTGTGGGTTCTGTCAGATTTAATTTTAAAAGGATTTGTTGTAGTTCATCTGCTGATCTGCTTCTGTAAATTGTACCTTGGTAGTTAAATCTGACTGAAAAGGGGAAGCCCCATTGATACATAATGTTGTGGCGTTGCAGTTCCATTAGTTGGGGTTTCATGGATCGTCTTTTAGTAATAGTAAGTTGGGATAGGTCAGCAAAAATTTGATAATTGTGTCCTTGAAAATTAAGTTCCTTTTTTTCTCTTGCAGCAATTAGTATTTGTTCTTTCGTTCTGTAATAATGAAATTTTGTGATTATATCACGTGGGGGTCCATCTTTCTTTTTGGCTGTGAGGGCTCTGTGTACTCTGTCCAGTTCTAAACGTTCAATAGGGATATCTGGCTTTAGTTCTTGTAATAGAGCAGTAATAGTAGATTGCAGGTCTGTCACAGTTTCAGGTATTCCCCTTATGGCTCTATTTTCGTAATCTTCAAGCTTAGTTTGAAGTATTAAATTCTCTTCTTTTAATTGTTCCAATTCTGTTATATTTACTTGGGTTGTAATTTCAATTTCATCCATTTTTATTTCTAGGGCTGCGGTGCGGTTTCCCAGCTCTCTTATTTCTTTGGTTAGGCTGTTTGTTATTTGGTCTGAGGTTTGTTTTAAAGCCTTATGAAGCATCTTTTCAAATTGTAATAATATTACTGGGGATGCTGAGGAGGCTTGTGGAGAAGTTTGTGAGAGGATTTGTTCTGTATCTGACTCAAATGGAGAGTCTTGCTGTGACATTTTCTGTCTGTGAGAGCGCCCTGATGCTGTATCTTGTGAGGTGACTGGAGCTGCTTTAGTTGCAGTGAGTGCCTGTGAGCTCTTTGTGAGGTGATTTTTATTTCTGCCACGGTTTCCTCCCAGTACCATATTTCCTGCCCAAACTTTCACAGTTTGTTCCCTGGGGCAAAAAGGTTCAAATGGATACCTTTTGAGCCTGCAGGCTCCGCTTTGTCCTTCTCTTCTCTCCTCAGCGGTGCGGAGCTCTAACAATGCATGTCTGCTCCGCTAGGCTCCGCCCATCTCCCCCAAAGCACCAGTCCTTTCAACTACAAACGGAGATGCCTTGAAGCTGTTGTGTTATAGAAGAGTACAATTTTCACAGACAGTGTTAATCATGGTGCATTATAGTATCACATATTGTTGACAGGTAATTGATGTTTTAACTTTTACATTTAGAATCGCTAAAATACAGCAACAATACTTTAAGCGGATTTATTTACAATAAATGAAAGGCTTTATAGGTAGTTTTGGCCGTGACTTCAGATTTTTTTATATCAATGGTAATAGACCCTAATTGAACAATTAAAGTAGCTATAGATTTAACCCCTATAGGATAGTTTACTCATAAACAATAAAGCTAAAGACCTTAACTTTGTACAAATTGGCCAGTGGCAAAACAATTTTAAAATAGTGTGAACTTTTCTTAGTACCACACTGCATTGTCTTAAAAGAGTAATAAAATGTGAAAATAGAATGCACAAAAAAAACCTGCAAAGCACCACTCCACTTGTCCCAAACCCCTTCCAATCCCCATATCCTAGATTATTCCCAAAATAGGTACAACATAGAATTCAGATATATGCTTGATAGAAGATGACTAGCATCAATGCAGTGTATGAGCACTTCAATAGGCACTGAATAGAAAGAGACGAGACGGGTTTTATCTTGCAATAAAAATCAGAGTAATAATGAGAGACAATAGCTACAAATATTGTTCAGTGGCTAGCTAAGCTGCAATATACAGGGAAGGTAAGATGAGGCAGGATGTATCTTGAAACAGAAATTAGAGTGTGCTATTTGAGAAACAATAGCCACAGGTATTGTATAGTTGCTATATAGTGCAGTTCAGGATGGCTGTGGTGATCAGATACTATCTGAATCTGCAAAAATTGTCCACTATAAACATGCCAAATCCAACAATCTGAGTCTCACTTTGTTTAACCACTTGCCGACCGCCTCACGACGATATACTTCAGCAGAATGGCACGGGCAGGCAAAGTAACATACGTTACTTGCCTCCCGCGGGTGGGGGGTTCTGTCGGACCCCCCCTGGTGCCTTAGGTGGTCGGTAAAGTTCCCTGAGCGATCCATGCTGAGAGGGATGCCATCCATTCGTGGCCACCCCCTTGCAATCGTTCCCAGCCAATGACAAGCTTCCTCTGCCTCTGTAATGTAAACAGCACTTTGTTTAACCACTTGCCGACCACCTCACGATGATATACGTTGGCAGAATGGCACAGGCAGGCAAAGTAACGTATGGGTACGTTACTTGCCTCTCGCGGGTGGGGGATCCTATAGGACCCCCCGGTGCCTGAGGCGGTTGGTAGAGTACCCTGATTGATCCCTACTGAGAGTGATGCCATCCATTCGTGGCCACCTCCTCGCGATCGCTCCCAGCCAATGACAAGCTTCCTCTGCCTCTGAAATGTAAACAGCGGCAGAGGAAGTGATGTAATCTCTCCTCATGTCGGTCTTTTCCGTTCCGGCGCTGAGGAGAGAAGACATCAAGTAAGTGCACCAACACTACACGAACAGTAGAACACACTAGGCACACATTTCACCCCCCATCACCCCCCTATCACCCCCTGTACCCCCTGTCACAGTGACACCAATAGCAGTTTTTTTTTCTTTCTGATTACTGCATTGGTGTCAGTTTGTGACAGTTATAAGTCGTAGGGCAGTTAGTGTTAGCCCCCTTTAGGTCTAGGATACCCCCCTAACCCCCCCTAATAAAGGTTAACCCCTAGATCACCCCCCTTCGCCAGTGTCACTAAGCAAATGTTTTTCTGATCGCTGTATTAGTGTCACAAGTGACGCTAGTTAGGGAGGTAAGTATATAGGTTCGCCGTCAGCATTTTATAGCATCAGGGACCCCCATATACTACCTAATAAAGGTTTTAACCCCCTGATTGCCCCCTAGTTAATCCTTTCACCAGTGATCACCGTATAACTGTTACGGGTGACGCTGGTTAGTTAGTTTGTTTTTTATAGTTTCAGGGCACCCGCCGTTTATTATCTAATAAAGGTTTAACTCCTGATCACCTGGCGGGTGATATAAGTTAAGTTTTAGGGTCAGATAGGGTCTGCGTCACCCCAGGCAGCGTCAGGTTAGTGCCAGTACCGCTAACACCCACGCATGCAGCATACACCTCCCTTAGTGGTATTGTATCTGAACAGATCAATATCTGATCTGATCAGATCTATACTAGCATCCCCAACAGTTTAGGGTTCCCAAAACGCAGTGTTAGCGGGATCAGCCCAGATACCTGCTAGCACCTGCGTTTTGCCCCTCGGCCCAGCCCAGCCCACCCAAGTGCAGTATCGATCGATCACTGTCATTTACAAAACACTAAACACACATAACTGCAGCATTCGCAGAGTCAGGCCTGATCTCTGCGATCGCTAACAGTTTTTGTTGGTAGCATTTTGATACAGTCACTAACAGTCAGGAGCTTTTTTGCCTGTGAGTCTCACTAGTGTACCACTAAATTTAGAGCCCAAAATGGCAAATAGAAGGTACACTAGTGAAGAGGCCTACACGTTTCTGAGCATGACAGATAGTGAAGAGGAAGTCACTCATCTGTCAGATTCAGGCTCAGAATACGATCCTGTAGAGGACTGTAGAGGCTCCATGACAGATAGCTCTGACGACGGAGTTGTGGTCCCTGCCAAGGTCAGGCGTATCAGACCCTGATCTTCTTCTGCTGTTGTTGAGGTGCAAGAATCTCAGGTCCCTCGTATGGAGCAGAGCAGTACTAGAGCCGCTATTCCTTCTGGTGAACTGGAAAGCACCAGCGGCCTAGTACACCCTGGTCGTAGTCAATCCAGCACTGCAGTAACACTTGGTGACGTGGCGAGTCCCATAAGTGCAGTTCAAGCTGGTGAGGTGGCAAGCACAAGTAGTGTCCCACTGCCCCCAAGAAGATGAACACAGGCCCATCATGCCCATAGTGCCCTTCCTGCTGCATTCGCCAATCTTAATTGGGAACCCACCACTTCTGCAGCACCCGTACTTCCCCCATTCACTGGCCAACCCGGAATTCAGGTGGAAACAGTTGATTTTACGTTACTTGATTTTTTCGATGTTTTTCACTGAAGATCTCTATAGATCTATTGTGGACCAAATTTGTACGCTGATTAACACATCGCCACTATTCCCCAGTCCTCCCTTGCCAGAGATTGGAAACCAATTACGGTTTCTGAATTTAAGATCTTTCTGGGCCTTTCCCTCAACATGGGCATAACTAAAAAGAGTGCGTTGCGGTCATATTGGTCCACTGACCCAATTCACCATATGCCCTTGTTCTCTGCCTCCATGACCAGGGCACGATACGAGCAGATTTTCATGCACTTCAACAACAATGAACTCTGTCGTCCTCGTGGAGACCCTGGATACGATCGGCTCTACAAAATTCGGCCCCTCGTAAACCACTTCAACCAACGTTTTTCAGACTTGTTTATGCCCCATCAAGTTGTCTGCGTTGATGAGTCCCTGATTAAGTTTTCTGGTCGCTTTTGATTCAAACAGTACCTTCCCAGCAAGCGTGCCAGATACGGGGTCAAGATGTATAAACTCTGTGACAGGGCCACAGGCTATACATGTAGTTTTATGGTTTACGAGGGCAAAGATAGTCACATAGAGCCGACAAACTGCCCTGACTACATAGGAAGTGCTGGCAAGATTGTGTGGGACTTGGTGTCACCCTTATTCTTAAAGGGGTACCACTTGTACGTGGACAATTATTACACGAGTGTGCCACTTTTTAGTCACCTGTTTGATCATCAAATTGGAGCATGTGGCACCGTGCGACCTAATCACCGGGGCTTTCCCCAGCTGCTTGTAGATTCTCATCTTAGTCTGGGGGAGAGAGCCTGCTTGAAGTGTAATAATTTGCTTGCTATGAAGTGGAGGGATAATAAGAATGTTTTCGTTCTTACCTCCCTTCATGCAGACACGACGGTCCAAATTCCTACGGCGACTGGTGTTGTAGAGAAACCCCTCTGTGTCCACGAATATAACCTTAACATGGGAGGGTTGGACCTCAACGACCAGTTGTTGGCACCGTACCTAGTTGCCCGTAAGGCCAGACTCTGTTACAAGAAAGTGTCGGTTTATTTATTTCAATTGGCTTTGCTGAATGCTCATGTGCTATACAGAGCTTCAGGATGGACTGGATCCTTCCTTAAATTACAGGAAGAGATCGTCAGAGCCCTTCTATTTCCAGACGATGCTCCACCTCATCTTCCCCAACCAAATGCAGTAAGCCGGCTGCATGAGAGGCATTTTCCTTATGTCCTCCCTAGTACCCCTACCCAATGAGCCCCCCAAAGAAGATGTTGTGTCTGCAGCAAACGCGGATATAGGCGTGACACCCGCTATTATTGTCCCTCCTGTCCTGACAATCCTGGTCTTTGCATTGGTGAATGTTTTGAACGCTACCATTCACTAGTTTAGTATTAGCGTAGGGTACAGCATTGCACAGACTAGGCACACCTTCACAGGGTCTCCCAAGATGCCATCGCATTTTGAGAGACCCGAACCTGGTACCAGTTACAAAAGTTACAGTTACAAAAAAAAGTGTAAAAAAAAAAAGTAAAAAAAAATAAAAACACAAAAAATATATAAAATAAAAAACAAAAATAGTTGTCGTTTTATTGTTCTCTCTCTATTGTTCTGCTCTTTTTTACTGTATTCTATTCTGCAATGTTTTAATGTTATTATGTTTAATCATGTTTGCTTTTCAGATATGCAATTTTTTTATACTTTACTGTTAACTGTGTTTTATTGTTAACCATTTTTTTGTTTTCAGGTACGCAATTCAGCTGCAGCGTGGATTTATTTATCTTGATAGCAACAGCGTTTGCTCCCATGATACATAAAGCCGTGACTCCAGCGCTGTAGGAGGTGATTTCACCACCACAGTTACATACTTCAGCATATATGCCGAAGCATGAGGGCAGCAGGGGCGGAGGAGCAATTTGCTCCTACCTTTTGCGGGAGGATGCCCCCATGCTTCGGCACATATATATATTTTAGGCACAGGTTGCGTTAAAAAATGTTTTACTTTTTACTATTTTTTTTGTATTTGCTTTGCAGGTATGGTAAGTCTTACTGTTATACTGTAATGTTATTTTGTTTTATTGTTAACCATCATTTGCTTAGTAGGTACGCCATTCAGTTGCAGCGCGGATTTATTTATCTTGACAGCAACAGCGTTTGCTCCCACGATACATAAAGCCGTGACTCCAGCACTGTTGGAGGTGATTTCACCACCACAGTTACATACTTCAGCATATATACCGAAGCATGGGGGCAGCAGGGGCGGAGGAGCGATTTGCTCCTAACTTTTGAGGCAGATGCCCCCATGCTTCGGCATATATAAATAATGTATGTATGCCCATCATTAGAAGTGGGTGGATGAAGGGAGGTATTCTAATGGTGGGCATACCCACCGATCAATCTCTTTTTTTTGTTCAGCCCACAGGCTGCATGAAAAAAAGTTTACAATATATGCCCAACAGGGACCAGCAATGTACTGGTATGTTGCTGGACTTTGAGTGGTTATACCAGAATGATGCCTGCAGGTTTAGGTATCATCTTGGTATCATTCTTTTCAGCCAGAGGTCGGCTTTCATGTAAAAGCAATCCTAGCAATCCTAGCAGCTAATTAGCCTCTAGACTGCTTTTACAAGCAGTGGGAGGGAATCCCCCCTCCCACCGTCTTCCATGTTTTTCTCTGGCTCGCATTTTTTTGGAAAAAACACACTTTTTTAAATTTTAATGCACTAAAACACACTATATTTCCCAAATGTTTGATGAAATAAAAAAGATGATCTTAGGCTGAGTACATGGATACCAAACGCGGGATACCAACAGGGAACCTGAGAATGCAGCCGTTGGTTCGGCCAGCTGACCATAGAGCTGATCAGAGACCAGAATGGCTCCAATCATCTCTATGGCCTAAGAAACCTGAAGCTACGAGCATTTTATGACTTAGATTTCGCCGGATGTAAACAGCGCCATTGGGAAATTGGGAAAGCATTTTATCACACCGATCTTGGTGTGGTCAGATGCTTTGAGGGCAGAGGAGAGATCTAGGGTCTAAAAGACCCCAATTTTTTCAAATAAGAGTACCAGTCACTACCTATTGCTATCATATTTACATTCCCTGAGATAACAATACAAATGCTAAAAAAAAAAAAAAAAATGAAAGGAACAGTTAAAAAATAAGATAAAAAAGCAAAAAAAAAAATAAAGAAAAAAAAAAAAGCACCCCAGTCCCCCCCGCTCTCGCGCAAAGGCGAACGCAAGCGTCGGTCTGGCGTCAAATGTAAACAGCAATTGCACCATGCATGTGAGGTATCACCGAGGTCAGATCGAGGGCAGTAATTTTAGCAGTAGACCTCCTCTGTAAATCTAAAGTGGTAACCTGTAAAGGCTTTTAAAGACTTTTAAAAATGTATTTAGTTTGTCGCCAGTGCACGTTTGTGTGAAATTTTAAAGCATGTCGCGTTTGGTATCCATGTACTCAGCCTAAGATCATCTTTTTTATTTCATCAAACATTTGAGAAATATAGTGTGTTTTAGTGCATTAAAATTTAAAAAAGTGTGTTTTTTCCCAAAAAAATGCGTTTGAAAAATCGCTGCGCAAAAACTGTGTGGAAAAAAAATGAAACACCCACCATTTTAATCTGTAGGGCCTTTGCTTTAAAAAAATATATAATGTTCAGGGGTTCAAAGTAATTTTCTTGCAAAAAAAATAATTTTTTCATGTAAACAAAAAGTGTCAGAAAGGGCTTTGTCTTCAAGTGGTTAGAAGAGTGGGTGATGTGTGACATAAGCTTCTAAATGTTGTGCATAAAATGCCAGGACAGTTCAACCCCCCCCCCCCCCCCAAATGACCCCATTTTGGAAAGTAGACACCCCAAGCTATTTGCTGAGAGGCATGTCGAGTCCATGGAATATTTTATAATGTGACACAAAAAAGACAAATTTTTTTTTTTTTTTGCACAAAGTTGTCACTAAAGGATATATTGCTCAAACATGCCATGGGAATATGTGAAATTACACCACAAAATACGTTCTGTTGCTTCTACTGAGTTCGGGGATACCACATGTGTGAGACTTTTTGGGAACCTAGCCGCGTACGGGACCCCGAAAACCAAGCACCGCCTTCAGGCTTTCTAAGGGTGTAAATTTTTGATTTCACTCTTCACTGCCTATCACAGTTTCGGAGACCATGGAATGCCCAGATGGCACAAAACCCCCCCAAATGACCCCATTTTGGAAAGTAGACACCCCAAGCTATTTGCTGAGAGGTATAGTGAGTATTTTGCAGACCTCACTTTTTGTCACAAAGTTTTGAAAATTGAAAAAAGAAAAAAAATAAATTTTTCTTGTCTTTCTTCATTTTCAAAAACAAATGAGAGCTGCAAAATACTCACCATGCCTCTCAGCAAAAAGCTTGGAGTGTCTACTTTCCAAAATGGGGTCATTTGGGGGGGGGGGGGTTGTGCTATCTTGGCATTTTATGGCCTATGAAACTGCGATAGGTAGTGAGGAGTGAAATCATAAATGTACGCCCTTAGAAATCCTGAAGGCAGTGACTGGGTTTTCGGGGCCCCGTATGCAGCTAGGCTCCCAAAAAGTCCCACACATGTGGTATCCCCATGCTCAGGAGAAGCAGCAGAATGTATTTTGGGGTGTATTTCCACATATGCCCATGGCATGTTTGAGAAATATATTAATCATTTAGTGACAACTTTGTGCAAAAAAAAAAAGTTTGTCATTTTCCTGCAACTTGTGGCAAAATATAAAATGTTCCATGGACTCAACATGCCTCTCAGCAAATAGCTTGGGGTGTCTACTTTCCAAAATGGGGTCATTGGGGGGGGGGGTTGTGCCATCTTGGCATTTTATGGCCTTCAAAACTGTGATAGGTAGTGAGGAGTGAAATCAAAAATTTACACCCTTAGAAATCCTGAAGGCGGTGCTTGGTTTTCAGGGCCCTGTACGCGGCTAGGCTCCCAAAAAGTCCCAAACATGTGGTATCCTCATACTCAGGAGAAGCAACAGAAGCTTGGGGTGTCTACTTTCCAAAATGGGGTCATTTGGGGGGGGGGGGGTTGTGCCATCTTGGCATTTTATGGCCTTCAAAACTGTGATAGGTAGTGAGGAGTGAAATCAAAAATTTACGCCCTTAGAAATCCTGAAGGCGGTGCTTGGTTTTTGAGGCCCTGTACATGGCTAGGCTACCAAAAAGTCCCACACATGTGGTATCCCACTCAGGAGAAGCAGCTAAATGTATTTTGGGGCACAATTCCACATATAACCATGGCATGTGTGAGCAATATATCATTTAGTGACAACTTTTTGTAAATTTTTTTTTTTATCATTATTCAACCACTTGGGACAAAAAAATGTAATATTCAATGGGCTTAACATGCCTCTCAGCAATTTCCTTGGGGTGTCTACTTTCCAAAATGGGGGGGGGGGTTGTACTGCCCTTCCATTTAACACCACAAGAAATGAGATAGGCAGTCATAAACTAAAAGCTGTGTAAATTCCAGAAAATGTACCCTAGTTTGTAGACACAATAACTTTTGCGCAAACCGATAAATATACGCTTATTGACATTTTTTTTACCAAAGACGTGTGGCCGAATACATTTTGGCCTAAATGTATGACTAAAATTGAGTTTATTGGATTTTTTTAATAACAAAAAGCAGAAAATATCATTTTTTTTTCAAAATGTTTCGTCTTTTTCTGTTTATAGCACAAAAAATAAAAACTGCAGAGGTGATCAAATACCATCAAAAGAAAGCTCTATTTGTGGGAACAAAAGTACATAAATTTTGTTTGGGTACAGCATTGCATGACCGCGCAATTAGCAGTTAAAGCGACGCAGTGCCAAATTGAAAAAAGTGGTCTGGTGAGGAAGGGGGTAAATCCTTCCGGGGCTGAAGTGGTTAAGCTCATTGTGCTGCAACTCCTCATATGTAAACTAGAGATTTCCTTAGGTGGACTGTTCGTGAGTGGCAGATTTTCAGTCACAATTTCATTTTTTACTTATGTTATTATTACATTTTTTGTATATGAATTTATATTTTTTACTTCTATATTTTGGTATTGTTTGGTAGTTGGGCTGCATCCAGTAGAGGCCAAGCACATCTGCAATTCCTCTGCTTTGTCATCACTTAATGAGCTCTTTGCGTTTTTGTGATTCGAACCAATCTCTGTCCCAAACTGGCTAGACGTCCTTTTTGAAGATCCTACTTCTCATACGTCAAATCCACTGCCCCAGAGACATAGACGGCCCCAATCGAGAATCGCTGCTCCTATTCCATCCCACACCCATCCTGCTGATCCAGAAACGTGATAGCTTCCAAGTTCCCTGTGAGCTTCCCAGGATGACCTCCCACTGCTCAGCCAACAGGGCTGTACTCCTCAGGCACGAAAATCTGCTTCCTCTAGCCCGCCTTAACTATGTTTAACCCTATGGCCCAGGGTACCCTGAGATGCTGTGACATTTACTTAGCTAACAACACAAACAAGTCTTACCTGACACCCAGCCACCTTGGGGAGTACTGTAATCCGTGCCTGGGCCCAACCACGACTGGAGTATGCCTGGGTAGTTTCCACCTATACTCCTGACCTTCTGGTTGACCGGCCTGTTTTTCGGAGGTTTGGGTGCCACACCAGTATGACTGGTCACATGGAGCTCATCTGGGATGATAAACGGTTAAATTGTTATATGGTTGTGGTTTTTAGTCCTGTTATTTGTCTGTTTGCAAGTAAGAGGCAAAATTGAGCTGCTTCCTGCAACCCATATGTATACCGTAGATTCATTCTCCCATGGGAGGCCGGTACTCCCGGGCTGTAGATCCCACTAGTCCTCAAACTACAGCATTGCCAGGCTTCTTTATGCAACTTTCCTTTACTTTCACAGGGAAAGGCTCAAACGGCAGTTATATGTTTTGGCCAATTCTCTCTGTTCAGGGTTCCTGTGAATTATAGTTAAGTTACCTTGGTCTGGGGTAGCCCATTTGTAGTGTCGGACACACCACGGTTGACACTACTCCCCCACATAGGCCCGTTCTCCATCTGAGTTTCGAGTGTAAACCTTATACTTGATTTGAGTTTACCATAATTAGTTGTGTTCATGTATTCACTGTTGTATATTTGTGCTATCACTCTTGAGGGAACCTACCTGACAGGTGGTCTCATCATCTCGACTTTCAATCTCTTTATCTTACTCTTTCTCTCTTTTTCTCTCTTTATTTCTCCCTTTTCTTGTTCTTATACTCTCCCCCCTTTTTTTTTTTTGTGCAGGGATTACCTCATTCATTACCATGCCGGCAGTGATCTTGCTCTCCCTGAATGCCCACGATCTGAACACACTGGAAAAGAGGTCACAGGTGCTAAGTGACATATGGAGGAACCATGCCCAGATAGCCATTCTACAGGAGACACACTTTAGGGCTTCGAAACTCACAAATTTTGGGAACTCCAGATACCCCTTTGTTTACCACAGCTGTTCTCCAGACTCTAAATCTCGGGGGGGTCAGTATTCTTATCTCTAAAAATGTAGCATGGGCGTTGTCCGCAGCGCTCAGGGACGACCTGGGGCAATACCTTTTTGTGAAGGGCTCCATTTTTGGGCAAGTCGTAACCCTAGTCAATATCTACGCCCCCAACATAGGCCAAGTGGGTTGTATTGAGGACTGCTTGGACAAACTGACTGACTTTGCAGACGGGCAGTTGATTCTAGGAGTGGACCTGAATGTGGCCTTGGACCCCCTATTGGACACCTCCATGGGGTTCTCCCATCTGTCATATGCGGCCCTTCATCGAATTAAGAAAGCCCTGACGGCGGTTCACTTGGTAGATGCTTGGAGGATTGCGCACAGTGACACTCGGGACTATACCTTTTTTTCGCCCTCTCACAACTCTTATTCGAGATTGGACTATCTCCTAGTGCACCAATCGGCCCTTCCACTAGTGACATCCAGCAGTATAGGGGTGCGAACCTTCTCAGACCAGGCACTGATCTAATTGACTCTCATACTGGGTAGGGCAAAGCCCACCAACCTGGGTCTTGGCGGTTAAACGAGAGTCTGATCCAGCAGCCCCAATATACTAAATTAGTAGAGGAGGAGATTAAAGCGTACTTTGCAGCCAACAAAGCGTTTGTGACCTCTCCCTGCATGCTATGGGAGGCTCACAAATGCGTAATTAGGGGAGTCCTTATTAAATTAGGAGCTAAAGTGAAGAAAGACAGACAACGTGAGGTCGACTCCCTCTTAGAGCGCATTGGAACTTTGGAGAGGCAACATAAACGATCTCTATCTCGTGATGTGGCCGTCGATTTACAAAACTTACGTGACTCTCTTAACTCCCTTTTAATGGTTAAAGCAAAACTCATGTACTCATGAAAACAATTCTATGAATTTGGTGATAAACCGGGCAGACACCTGGCGCGTGCGTTACGTGAGACCACAATGCGTTCCTATATCCCCTCACTGATGACTTCTTCGGGTCAAGAAATCTATAAATCACAGGACATTGCCAACTGCTTTCGCAGCTATTATGAGAAACTCTACAATTTGACCCCATTGGGTACTGAACCTAATTCTTCAGCCCAAACTCTATTATAGACGAGTATCTGCTCTCCCCAGGTGTCCTCATGTTGACGCCTCAGGAGAGAGAAGAGCTGAAAGGTCCTATTACAGAATAAGAAGTCCTCGGAGCCATTCATTGAAAAAACGCCGGGTCCCAACGGATTTCCGCTACTTTACTACCATACGTATGCCACGCACCTGGTTCCGTACTTTCTGTGAGATTACAATGCGCTCCTAGATGGGACTCCACTCCCTATGGACTCCTTAATTGCTCACATAGTACTGATTCAAAAAGAGGGTAGAGATGCGACGGATGGTGCAAACTATTGTCCAATATCTTTGTTGAACACAGATGTCAAGATCTTTACCAAGAGTCTAGCCAATCGTCTGATATTGTTTGTTCCCAAGTTAGTTTACTATGACCAAGTAGGCTTCGTCCTAACAATGGAGGCCAGAGACGATACGAGTAGGGCCTTGATCCTCAATCACTTGGCCCGGTCCAGGAAAACTCCTATGTTGCTGATTTCAGCTGACCCGTAGAAGGCCTTTGACCTGGTCAACTGGCTTTTTATGAAATGCACATTGAGATACCTTGGCCTGGGACCCCATATGTGTCAATGGATAGAGGCAATCTATTCCCATCCTTCAGCAGCAGTCCGGGCCAATGAAGCAATCTCCTCTCCCTTCTTTCTGAGAAATGGGACGAGACAGGCGTGCCTGTTATTTCCCTTGATATTTATATTGGTACTAGAACCCCTGCTAGCACACATCAGGGAAAATCAGAATATTAAAGGCATTGGCACAGACAACGTACAACATAAAGTTGCGGCTTACGCCGATGATTTATTATTCTTTATTACAAGCCCCGAGACTTCCATCCCCAATTTATTGCAGGCTCCTAGAACGTACTCCACCCTATCTAATTATAAAATGAATGTGCACAAATCCAAAGCTTTGAACATAAATTTACCTGAGGTAACTCTCAGGAACATACAACAGATTTTCCCCTTCGCCTGGGCCCACCACAAAATCAAATATTTGGGCGTATATCTTACCCCCTCACTGTCCAAAGTTTTTCAGGCAAATTTCTCCCCCTAGCTCACTTCTTTACACCTAGATCTTCAACGTTGGCACAAGAATTCTTTCTCCTGGCCTGGTAGGAATAGCATTTTAAAGATGGCGGTCTTGCCAAAATTATTGTACCTCCTCCAAACATTACCAATAGTGATCCCAAGTCACTTTCTACGCTCGGTCCGTGGGGAGTTTTTGAACTTTCTCTGGGGCTACAAATCTAAAAGACTGTCTCATCGCGCCCTGTCTCTATCAAAAGACCGGGGTGGTATAGGGTTCCCAGACCCATTTAAATATTACTATGCGGTCCATCTAACGAGAGCCCTAGATTGCACCAAACATGTCTCAGAGAAGGAGTGGGTGGGGTGGAACAGGCAATGTCCCCCTTTCCGCTCTACGCTTGGTTGTGGCAGACTTCTACCCTGCTGGTACCCCTAAAATCCCACCCATTGATTGGAACTACGCTATCGGTAGTAGTAAAATCGGGTTGCGTCACAATGACCCCCCACACCCCCTCACCTTTGTCACCGGTTATTGGAGCCCAGGAGTTTCCTTCTAGTCTATCGGGGAGGAGGTTCAGGGAATTCCTCTCGACCAACAGATATAGGCTTCAAGACTTTCTTCAAGGGGACCGATGGTGCACTATTGAGTAAATTCAAGCAATGCTGTCTTCCCCTCTAGATAGATGGCGAGCAACACAGATTAGACACTTTCTCACTGCCTCACATTTCATGCCCTCCGCTAATTACTCCACATCTGACTTTGAGAGGTATATCTAGATCCTGCCCCTCTCTGCCATCTACTGTCCTTAATGTACAGGATGCTGATTGAGCCCCAAGACAGCTATATACCTCCCTTTCTACTGAAGTGGGAAAATGACCTGAATCGGGCCTTTTCAAAGGACCAGAGAGAACGCATTTTGTTTTTTGCGCTTTCGCTTTCGCTGACCCGCTGGTATAGAATACCCACACTCCTACATAAGATCTACCCTTCAGTTCCCTCTACCTGCTGGCGATGTCAACAATCTGATGGTACACTACTGCATGTGCTCTGGACATGCCCTCGGGTCTGCCCCCTCTGGGACGCTATCAGACGTGTGCTTTTTAGACTGACAGACATTTCACTGGTGGATGACCCAGGGCAGTGCTTACTCCGTATCACTCCGATGCCGAGGCGTCGTTATAAGAAGTCCCTATTGATCCATCTCCTTAATGCTGCTAAAATATGTATTCCGCAAAAGTGGAAATGTACGGAACCCCCTACTATTGGTCAATGGATAGCTGTGGTGAACAAAATTAACCTGATGGAACAATTGACGGTCGCATTACATCGAAAAAAGGAAATATGTAATAAAACCTGGTTCCACTGGCACGAGTTCCGGTTCTCTCAAGACTATAACACCTTTGTGACCACTTCAGTAGAGCAATTGTAACTGTACATGATTCCATAAACATCTGCTTTTACAACCAACCCCCCCTCTTTTTTTTTTCTTTCTTTCCATCCCCTAACTCTATTCCCTCCTCTTATTATTTCTATTGATCCTGCTTTCTCCGCCTATTCTTACCTGTCTGTCTTCTACTATCCGTGATGAAGTGCCTCTTCGTCATGTTTGAAAATTGTTTGGGTGCACCTGACTTGTGACAATAACAAAGTCTTATTTTGATGTT
This sequence comes from Aquarana catesbeiana, assembly GCF_042186555.1. NCBI lineage: Eukaryota > Metazoa > Chordata > Amphibia > Anura > Ranidae > Aquarana > Aquarana catesbeiana. The sequence goes on from NC_133330.1 coordinate 202,624,741, forward strand.
TTTATACTTAGTCCCACATAGGGGCCTAGTGAATCTGTGGTTGTTAGTGGGGATGAGTCAAACACCCCTCGGTTCGGTTCGCACCAGAACCTGCGGACGGACCGAAAGTTTGCGCGAACCCCATTAAAGTCTATGGGACTCGAACGTTCCAAATCAAAAGTGCTCATTTTAAAGGCTAATATGCATGGTATTGTCCTAAAAAGGGACACGGGTCCTGCCCCAGGGGACATGTATCAATGCAAAAAAATTTTTAAAAACAGACGTTTTTTCGGGAGCAGTGATTTTAATGATGCTCAAAGTGAAAAAAAAAAGTGAAATATTACTTTAAATATCACACCTGGGGGGGTGTCTATAGTATGCCTGTAATGTGATGCGTGTTTACTGTGCTTAGAACAGTCCCTGCACAAAATTAAATCTTTTAATTAAAGAAATAAAAGTCATTTAAAACTGCTTGCGGCATTAATGTAATGTCGGGTCCCAGCAATATGGCTGAAAATCAGTGAGACAAACAGCATGGGGACCCCCCCAGTCCATTACTAGGCCCTTTGGGTCTTGTATGGATATTAAGGGGAACCCCGCACCCAAATTAAAAAAAGGAAAGGCGTGGGGCCCCCAGGCCCTATATACTCTGAACAGCAGTATACAGGCGTGCAAACAAGACAAGGACTGTAGGTTTTTTAAGTAGAATCTGTTTTTAATTTTGAACTGGTACATTTTTAAAGTGTAGCTCCAGCCAAAAAATCTATTTTTAAGCTTTTTGGAAAACATGGGGAAGGGTTATCACCCCTGTAACATTTGTTTTGCTGTCTGTGCACCTCTTCAGAAGATTTCACCTCACTTTCTGTCCCAATGACAAATGTTTTTGGAAAATTTGGGGTTTTTAATGAAACAAGGATTGGTGATAAAGCATCAGAGGAGAGGAGACGCGTTTTTCCCATATTAACTTTTACAGGAGAGAATTTCCCTTCCTAGGGATAGATTTCATCTCACTTCCTGTTGTCTCCTTCCATTTGCAAGTAGGAGTCGTTTGTAAGTTGGATGTTTGAAAGTAGGGGCCTGCCCTATATACTCTGCAGAAATTGGGGCCTTAGGTGTTGGTGTTGCCACAACAATGTAAGTCCTCACAGTTACTCTTGGTGGGCACAGGAACGGGCCCTGCTGTGAAATATTAGATCAAGAATTGTAATTACATGCCATTGTTGAACAGGGGCAGAAAAATTGGGCCTTTGGTGGTGGTGGTGGTGCTGGTGCCACAACACTGTAAGTCCTCACAATTACTCTTGGTGGGCGCTGGAACAGGCCCTGCTGTGAAATATTTTATCAAGAATTGTAATTACATGCACCTGTTGAACAGGGGCAGAAAAATTGGGCCTTTGGTGGTGGTGGTGGTGGTGTTGCCACAACACTGTAAGCCCTCACAGTTACTCTTGGTGGGCACAGGAATGGGCCCTGCTGTGAAATATTAGATCAAGAATTGTAATTACATGTCTCTGTTGAACAGAGGTAGAAAAATTGGGCCTTAGGCACTGGTGCCACAACACTGCAACCCCTCACACATGCTATAGTTGGAGCACAGGAATGAGCCCTGCTGCAAAGTATTGCATCAAAAATTGTAATTACACACCCCTGTTAAACAGTGGCAGAAAAATTGCTACAACGCTGCAACCCCTCACATATGCTATAGTTGGAGAGCAGGAATGAGCCCTGCTGCAAAGTATTTCATCACAAATTGTAATTATACACCCCTGTTAAACAGGGGCTGAAAAATTGGGTCTTGGCCACTGGTGGCAGTGCCCAGAACCAAAAATTTTCTTACAAGCTATCACCATGAAAATTGAGGAGGAAGAGGATTGTGACTCAGCATAACAGAATAGTCACTCAGCATCAGCATAGGCAGTCTTGAAGGGATCTCACATTAAAAAAAAAAAATCAATCGGCTACATCAGCATCAGGTGCTTGGTAGCTGGTGATCCAAGACTGATTCATTTTTATGAAGGTCAGCCGATCGACCGATTCGGTGGATAGGCGCACCCTGTGATCGGTTACAAAGCCTCCAGCAGCACTGAATGTGCGCTCCGAAAGAAAGCTGGATGCAGGACAGGCCAGTAGCTCAATTGCAAGCTCTGGCCAGTGATCCATCCTCAAGACCCAGTAACCCAGAGGATTTTCGGTAGGAAAGGTGTCCAAGTCTGATCTTGCCCCTAGGTAATCCTGCACCATGTGAATCAGACGCTGGCGATGGTTGCTGGAACCAATCAGACCTTGGGGCTGCGGACTAAAAAATTGTCTGAACGCATCGGTCAGATGGCCACCTTCTCCATGGCTCCTTCTGTGGCTGATCGAAGCCTCAGCAACATGTTGTCCAGGAGGACCAGGAAATTGTAACCTCCCAGGCTCTGGAAACGCATTGCACAAACCTTTCTGCAAGGCCTCCCAAAGATGTTTCATCCTCTGCTCCCTCTGCAACGGCAAGATAAGGTCCACAACCTTACTCTTGTAATGTGGATCAAGGAGGATTGCCAGCCAGTAATCATGCCTCCCCTTGATACCACGAATACGAGGATCCTTCCGGAGGCTTTGCAGGATCAGGGAGGCCATGCAGCGTAGGTTTGCTGAGGCATTCGGTCCAGAAACTTCTGGGTCACTAAGGAGGACATGATCTGCAGCCACCTCCTCCCAGCCACGTAAAAGTCTATGGGTTTCTTGGGACTGTAAATGATCCCTTAAAGACTGCTGCTTATGCTGAGTGCCAGGCTCCACCTCCATGCTGACACAATCCTCCTCCTCCTCGTCCTCTTCCAATGTGATCGGCGGGCACGCAGGAACACTGTCTGGATAAAGGGGGCCTTGAGAGGTAAGGAAGCCCTCCTCTTCCTGCCTCTGTTCTGCCTCAAGTTCCCTGTCCATTATTCCACGCAGCGTGTGCTCCAACAGGTGGACAAGAGGGACAGTGTCACTGATGCATGCACTGTCACTGCTCACCATCCTCGGGGCCTCCTCAAATGGTGACAGGACAGTGCATGCATCCCTGATCATAGCCCACTGGCATGGGAAAAAAAAAACAAGGTCCCCTGACCCTGTCCTAGTGCCATAGTCACATAGGTACTTATTGATGGCCCTCTGCTGCGTGTGCAGCCGCTGCAGCATGGCCAACGTTGAATTCCACCTGGTGGGCATGTCACAGATTAGGCGGTTCTTGGGCAGGTTAAATTCCTTTTGGAGGTCAGCCAGCCGAGCACTGGCATTTATGACCTGCGGAAATGCACACAGACTTTCCTGGCCTGCCTCAGGACATCCTGTAAGCCCAGGTACCTACCCAAGAACTGCTGCACCACCAAGTTAAGGACGTGAGCCAAAAAAGGGCACATGGGTCATTTGTCCCTGTCGGAGGGCGGAGAGGAGGTTGGTGCTAGACATGTGCACACTGAAATATTTTGTTTCGGAATTTCGTTTTCGTCCGAAAAATTTATTTAGTTACTCCCGAAATTCCTTTTTATTTATTTAGCTTTACGTTAAAAATTGCATTCGTCCGAAAATCCAAATTAAGGTTGAATCTGTCATTGAAAGAATCTGTCATGTTCAAAGAAGATTCGACGAAGCAGCTAAACTGTACGATGCCGTATAGTTTACCTGCTCCGTCGAATCTTCTTAGAACTTTCAACAGACACCATAAGCCAAAGTACGTGTGTAGCTATTTTACTGCTCCTCCTCTTTGGTTACAATCAGCCAATAACATTCATCATCATCATAATTTTTATTTATCTTTTCTTCCCTACGTCGAATCTTTTCTCTCTATGTAGAATAATGTTGGACTAATAGAGTTAAGGTTAGGCACATTCGACCACAGGTTTGATGGACACAGATTGTTATTGTCATCATCATGTCGAATCTCCTATCTATATCGAACTGTTGTAGCAACAAAAATGAAAATAAAGCATTTGTTTATGTCGGATCTTTCGTTTTTCGGACTCTGCACTTTCGTTATCGTTTGTTAAAACAATAACAAGAATACCTGAAATTCGAACGAAAATGCATTAGGACGAAAACGAATGCACATGTCTAGTTGGTGCCATTGTCGCAAAGCACCATACCTGGCTTAAGCTGGCATGGTGTCAACCACCTCTGAACCTGCCCCTGCAGAGCTGACAGAATCTCTGCCCCACTGTGACTCCTGTCCCCCAAGCACACCAGCTCAAGCACCGCATGGCATCTTTTTGCCTGCGTGCTTGCGTAGCCCCTTGAACGCCTATGGAGCACTGCTGGTTCCAAGGACAAATCAGCACAGGAAGAGGCCATGGAGGAAGAAGAAGAGGAGGGGGTGGAGGAGGGATGTGTGGCAGAATCACCACTAGTAGAATTTTGGAGGCGTGGTGGCGGAACAACCTCCAACACTACTGCACCCTGTCCTGCATCCTTCCCAGCTGCCAGAAGAGTCACCCAGTGCGTGGTGAAAGATAGGTAACGTCCCTGTCCATGCCTGCTGGACCATGAGTCAGAGGTAATATGCACCTCACCGCTGACCGCCCTGTCCAGCGAGGCCAATACATTGCCTTTCACATGCCGGTAGAGAGCCGGAATCGCCTTCCGTGAGAAAAAGTGGCGTTTGGGAACCTGCCACTGACGAACCGCACATTCCACAAACTCACGGAAGGGGGCAAAGTCTACCAACTGAAAAGGCAGCAGCTGAAGTGCTAGCAATTTAGCCAAGCTAGCATTCAAACGCTGGGCACGTGGATGGCTGGGAACGAACTTTTTTCGGCGGTGCAGCACCTGGGGCAGGGAAATTTGCCTGGTACAATCTGACGTCGGTGTACCGCCAAGTACTTGGCTGTGACACACTTAATTCTACACCTTCATTCCTCTCAGTGCAGGTTTCAGCGAGGATTGAAGGTATAGTGGGGTTAGAGATCCCAGCTGATGAGAAGCAAGGAGAGGTCCGCTTTGTTCTTTGGTGTGGGTCTTTTAGGTATGCTTGCCAATGAACTGCATGGCAGGTCGACATATGTCTGGTCAAGCATGTGGCGCCCAAGCGGGTGATGTTTTGACCACGCGAGATACGCTTAAGACATATGTTGCAAAGCGGTGGGATCTGATGCACTCGTCTTAAAAAAGGCCCACACCAAAGAACTTTTGGAATAATACGCAGAGACAGCAGCGCCCTGCACATGTGGAGCTCTGCGGTGTGATGCAGTCAGTGTGCTGCCCTTAAGCTGGCCCCTGGAGGGCATCCTGCCTCATTGGAGATGTGCCTCCTCCTCCTCCTCCTCCTCCTCTCTCCTATCAGGTACCCACGTGGAGTCAGTGACCTCATCATCAATTCTCTCCTAATCACTGGAGCAAAGCGGGCAGTATGCTGCAGCTGGGGGAACATGACCTCCAGATTGCTGTCCTTCTTGGTTACCCCCTCTCTCTGGGCTCACGTTACTGCCTTCCTTTAGCTGGGTACCATCATCGGTGCCTTCAAAATGCTGGTCATGCTCCTGGAGCATGTACCCAACACTGTGGTCAAACAGTTCGGGGGACTCCTCAGGAGGACATGGTGGGGCTAGGGAAGGAGTGACTGATGCCATTGAGCCGAGGGAAGATGCCACTTTGGCAGCTGCTTTGCCAGACAAAGTACCCTGAGCCTGGGTGAGAGAGGATGAGAAGGATAACGACAGCTGGTCATCCACTCTACCAAGTCTTCCTCATGTTGCAGCTCAACACGGCCAGCTGTCGAAAAAAAGGACAAGCGTGTCCCACGGCCACGTGCTGATGAGGATGCACCGTCTCCACGACCAGCACTGTTGCCTCTAGACACAGAGCCTGATTGCCCTCTTTTATTGTCTTGTGACTGTCTGCCTCTCCTTGTTGGCTTTCCAGACATACTAATGGCCTGCAGTGAGATGTAGCTGCACAAAGCTGGGATGTATATATATACACTGATACTGCAGCTGACAGAATCAACTGCCTGCCTGTAGTATTATTAGTATGAGAACACCAGCAATTGTCTTCAGGTAGCTTTAGGTGCACACTGTGTAGAGGTCACAGTACACTAACTGTAAATACTGTAGCTGCCTGCCTGTGGTATTAATAGGAGCAGAACAACAGCAATTGTCTTCAGGTAACTTTAGGTGCACACTGTGCAGAGGATGCAGTACACTAACTGTAAATAATGCAGCTGCCTGCCTGTGGTACTTATAGGATCAGAAGAACACCACCAATTTTCTTCAGGTAGCTTTAGGTACACACTGTGCAGAGGACACAGCAAACTAACTGTAAATACTGTAGCTGCCTGTGGTATTAATAGGATCAGAACGACAGCAATTGTCTTTAGGTAGCTTTAGGTGCACACTGTGCAGAGGATGCACTACACTAACTGTAAATACTGCAGCTGCTTGCCTGTGGTACTAATAGGATCAGAACAACAGCAATTGTCTTCAGGTAGCTTTAGGTGCACACTGTGCAAAGGATGCACTACACTAACTGTAAATACTGCAGCTGTCTGCCTGTGGTATTAATAGGATCAGAACAACAGCAATTGTCTTCAGGTAGCTTTAGGTGCACACTGTGCAGAGGATGCACTAAACTAACTGTAAATACTGCAGCTGCCTGCGGTATTAATAGGATCAGAAGAACACCACCAATTTTCTTCAGGTAGCTTTATGTGCACACTGTGCAGAGGACGCACTACACTAACTGTAAATACTGCAGCTGCCTGTGGTACTAATAGGATCAGAAGAACACCACCAATTTTCTTCAGGTAGCTTTAGTTGCACACTGTGCAGAGGACGCACTACACTAACTGTAAATACTGCAGCTGCCTGTGGTACTAATAGGATCAGAAGAACACCACCAATTTTCTTCAGGTAGCTTTAGGTGCACAATGTGCAGAGGAAGCACTACACCAACTGTAAATACTGTAGCTGCCTGCGGTAATAATAGGATCAAAAGAACACCAGCAATTTTCTTCAGGTAGATGTAAATACTGTAAAAACACCTGCCTGCCTGTCAGTAGGAAGATATATATATATATATATATATATATATATATATATATATATATATATACACACACACACAAAACACCTAGGATGCATATATATATATATATATATATATATATACACACAATACACTGTAAGTGCAGCTAACTGACTCGCCTGCCTACTCTATCTAACTTAAATCAAATGACACTGTCTCTCTGTCTATCTCTCCGCCGCTACCGCAACACACTACACAAGGCTGCCACGCAGGCGGCCTTATATAGTGTGGGGCATGTACTAAACCCCCTGAGCCATAATTGGCCAAAGCTACCCTGGCTTTTGCCAATTACTGCTCTCTGTACAGACTGCGCTGTGATTGGCCAAGCATGCAGGTCATAGTGCATGCTTGGCCAATCATCAGCCAGCAATGCACTGCGATGCCGCAGTGAATTATGGGCTGTGACGTGCCACTCGAATCTGGCGCGAATGGCCCATAACGTTTGCAATTTGACGGATGGTCGAACATGCGATGTGAACATTGGTTTGACTCGAACTCGAAGCTCATCCCTAGTTGTTAGTATAGCCCCAGCTCCCCTATTAGGGGTTGCCACGTTCTTATTGTTGTGTTCATTAGCCCATTCTTAATGTACAAATGTATGTTGTTGGACTTTTTTGCCCTGTCTGTTGTACTTAATAAAAACCTTTAAATGAGAAAAAAAAAAAATGCAATGTCCAGTGCTTTGTTATGTTTTAATGTTGTATATTGAGTCTATACTAGAACATTTTAAAGCAATGTCATCTGCTAAGGGACAGCACACTAGAACAGTGAATCAGTTTTTTTTTTTATAATTGTATTTTTTTATTGGTTTTCAAAAATTAAGTACAAAGTTGTAACAAACGAGCATTACATTATCAATGTATGTGCATTGTACAGCAATCATAATAGAAAAAGGAAAACAAAGTATAAAGTAACAAATATAGGTAACAAAAAGTGTTCACAGTAACAAAACACATAAATATAGTAGATCAATTCCCTATGGTGTGTATAATAAGCGTAATATTGGAGGGAGTCTGGACCCTTGATATCAGTTCAGGCCATATACACAGGTAGTATAGGGTTGAATTAAGATTAGGGTGAACCTGGCGACATGGGGGTCCCGTACTCCGAAAGATCCCACGGTTCCCATATTTCAGTAAATTTGGAGACACAATCATGTACCGAGGCTGTCAAAAACTCCATTGTCCGAATCTCAGCCACCAAATGTAGTAATCTGGACCGTGGAGGAGGGGTATTGGATAACCAGAATAACGGGATAAGTCTTCTGGCGGCTAGTAATATGTAGGATATTAATTTGTTTGTCTTTTTAGATATCCCTGATGGAGGTAAGCCCAATAGATAGGTCAAGGGATCCACCGGAAGGGGCACCCCAGTCACCTTTTGTATAGGAAAATGTACATCACACCAAAAGGGTTGAATCAAGGAGCACTGCCAAAAAATGTGGAACAGTGAGCCTATATCAGTTCCACATCGCCAACAATGCTGTAAGACTGAAGGGTCATACTTATGAATTACATCGGGAGTTCTGTACCAGAACATGAGAATCTTAATGGTTGTCTCTCTCTGAGTGACACATTTGGAAGATCTAAATGTAGAGGACCAGATTCTATCCCACATCTGTATTGTAACAGGACGGCCCACTAGATGAGACCACCTGCGCATATAAAGATGCAATGTCTTTGTGATGGGAAACGACTCATGGAGGATACTATAGATACAGGAAATTAAATGTAATTGATGAGGGCCTTGGGCACACAGATATTCAAAAGTAGTAGGTTTATCTAGAGTTAGGGATGGTGATTTAGAATGAAAGAAATGTCTAATTTGCATATAGAAGTGGAAAAGATGTGGTGGAAGGTCAAATTTCTCACTTAAAGTGTTAAAGGTATGTAGTTTCCTTGTTATGGGATGGACAAGGTTCCTGAGTTGAAAGAGATGAACATTCACCCATGGGAAAATCCTGCCCAAGGACATACTATCCGGAATGAGAGGGTTAAGTAATACGTTTATAAGAGGGGAGGAGGGAGACATAAGGGAAAAGCGTTTAAGGCAGTTACGCCATATATTTAGAGTCAGTATCATTGGTCCAGTACACTGACGTTTATATATAGGATCTAGAACAGGGGGAGCGCCCCAAACCAAGGATCCCGGGTGGACCGGGTACAGTACCCCCTTTTCAATAGCAGACCTTTGGTTTGGTGCATGTAAGGAAGACCAAGAGGTAATGGCCTTCAGATGTGTAGCATAATAATATTTAGTGATGTCAGGAGCTCCTAAACCTCCTCTGGATCTAATGGCAAACAACACTGAGCTTGCTATACGGTGCGCTCCGCCATTCCATATAAACTTCAGGAAAGTTCTGTGAAGTGCTTTTAATTGTGTGGCAGGTACAGCTACTGGGAGGGTTTCAAAATAATAAAGTAATCTAGGCAGTATAGACATTTTCAAAACATTAATTCTGCCTAAGAGAGATAGGGGGTATTTGGTCCAGTTCGACAGAGATTTATTAATATCTAGTATCAGGGGAGGGAAGTTGGTATCATATAGGGAGGTATAAGAAGGGGTAAGTAATACACCTAAGTATTTAAGAGAGGTATTACACCATTTATAGGGGAAAGATTCTTTGAGTTGAGATATTAATGGCGATGGAATGTGTATAGGAAGGGCTTCAGTTTTAGAGGTGTTGATTTTGTACCCGGAAATAGCACTAAAAGAGTTCAATACTTTATGTAGTGAGGGAAGGGATATTAGTGGGTTAGTGATTGTGAGCAAAATGTCGTCTGCAAATAACGATAATTTATATTCCCCCTGTCTCATCACCACCCCACTGACATCCGGGTGAACCCGAATATACTCAGCCAGGGGTTCTAGGCACAGAATAAAAAGCAATGGCGAAAGGGGGCAACCCTGTCGAGTTCCGTTTGTCATGGGAAAGCCAGGAGACAGGAAAGACGACATTTGTACTTGCGCAGAGACATTGGAATATAACGCTTCTAAGGCTGTTAAAAAAGGGCCAACAAAACCATATATCTTTAAGGTGGTGAACATATAGGGCCAACTTAGCCTGTCAAAAGCTTTTTGTGCGTCTAAACTCAGGATCAATGCCGGTTGGGAGGTTCTGTCCAGGAGATCTATCAGATCTATTGTACGCCGGGTGTTATCTCCAGCATGTCTCCCAAGGACGAAACCTACCTGATCCCTGTGTATCAGTTTGGGGATGAATACAGAAAGTCTGGTAGCAAGAATTTTAGTAAAAATCTTGTAGTCTGAGTTTAAGAGGGCTATGGGCCTGTAGTTATCCGGGAGAGAGGGATCCTTTCCAGGTTTAGGAATAACCGATATAAAAGAATGGGAGAACTGTGAATGAGGGGGAGTACCCTTGAGAAAGGAGGCATATAAAGCTAACATGTGAGGAGATAAAATATCAATAAAAGATTTATAGTATGAGTAAGGCAAGCCGTCTGGGCCAGGGGCTTTGTGTAATGGGAGATTTTTAATTATAGCAGAAAGTTCTTCAGCTGTAACTGCTACATTTAAGCTTTCTAAATCCGTTGTAGATAGTTTCGTTAGCTTTATATTGGAAAAAAAGGACTCGAAATTTTCCTGGGTAAATTCAAATTTATTCTCCGGATTCAGGCAATTATACAGTTTATTGTAAAAGTTGCCAAAAAGTTTGGACATCTCACGAGGACAATGAGTTCTAGATCCGTCTGGTCGTATAAGAAAATCGGGCAAGGAGTTAAACGGACGAGGGCATAACTTATTGACTAGCATTCTGTGAGGTTTATTGGAGAATTCATAACATTTTTGCTTCGTCCACAACATGGATCTAGCTGTTTTGTCAAGTTTTGTTGATCTAATTTGTTCTCTGAGTTGAATGACTTTGCGTAGTTTCAGCACTGTGGGACCACCCAAAAGTCTCCGCTCAGCAGTTACCAGAGCAGACATTAGGGACTATAATAGGTTATTTCTATACCTCTTCAGTCGAGAACCCTCAGCAATACATGTACCTTGGAAAACGGCCTTGTGTGCCTCCCACAGTGTAGAAACCTGAGACACCGATCCAGTGTTGAGTAAAAAATACTCTCTCAAGCTATTTGCTAGAGTAGAGCGGGAAACTTCAGACTGCAAGAGATGATCATTGAAACGCCAATGACAGGATTTGGTGTAGGTCTGAGATAACATTAAATCTAGCATAATGGGTGCGTGGTCTGACCATGTAATGGGAGAAATATCTGAATCAACTAAATAGGGAATAAGTGGGGCTGAAATAAAGAAATGATCTAGACGGGAATACGTATTATGAGCTGATGAGTAAAACGTAAATTGTTTAGCAGAAGGGTGTTTTATCCTCCATGAGTCGAAAAGTCTATGTGACCTAATACATTTACGGAAGGCATTAGCCTGAGACAGTACTCTTTTAGATGGGGTAGGACTAAAAAGTGTTTGTCTGTCTCTAGTGGGTGACATGACCAGATTGAAGTCCCCACCAACTATCATAAAAGGTTGTGAGCAATATTGGGGAGTATCAAAGAGTTTGTTGAGGAAATCAATCTGGCCCATGTTCGGGGCGTACAAATTAACCAGTGTAAAAGAGGTAGACATGTATTCACACTCTAGAACAAGAAATCTCCTGTGAGGGTCCGCATGAGACCTCCGAACTTTAATAGGACATGTTTTTCTGATCAGAATTGCCACTCCTGCCCTGCCCGTAGAGTCAGAGGCAAGGTAGGAGGTGGGAAAAAACCTTGAGGCAAATTTGAATAATCCTCTTGACCGAAAATGGGTCTCTTGGATCATCACCACATCTGCGCCTGAAGCCCTGAAATCTTTCAGGGCCATCCAGCGCTTACTAATGGAGCCCAGACCCTTTACATTGTAAGACATAATTTTTAAAGCCATGATTGTGGTCTATATAGGAATGCCAATATGAACACCGCTAACACTATAAACATTAGAGTATTTAAAGAAAGAAAATACATATGTTGCATTTTACGGGTATTAATAATAGTAAGCAACCTCCCATCTCTAACTATTGAGATACAAACCCCAGGGCAGATCTCTCTCAAAGTGAGGTAATAATGACCATGGGGTTTCAATCTGTGAAACACAGCAGTGGATATAATTAAAAAAATTAAAAAGGAAAAACAAAAAATTAAAATAAAAAACAAAAAAGCAAAAAAGAGTTCAAAACTCTGTGTACCTGAGAAACAACAATCTCTCAGGAAGCCCTGGATGTAGACCAGGGCCTGGTAGGGACGTGAACGGACTCTCATCTGGCGACTCTGTCTGAGGGGATGAGATGGGTCCGCTGCTCACCTTGTGCATTTGGTTGCTAATAGAACAAAGTAGGACAATAGTCATTAGAGGAGTAAGAAGAAAACAAAAACCTGTAAGTCCTTAAAGAGAAAGCAAGGTTAACAAATAAAACAGGTACGTTGAACACTTAAAATTTCAAAACCTTTAGTGAGAGCATCTCATGGGATGAGAAAGGATCTTCCCCCGAAAATAAACGGGGCAGATTCAGAAGAAAACTGGTAGGGCCAGTACAGCAACATCGTTTCGTCGGGAAAGAAAAAAAAAAGAAAATTCCAGAGGAAACGGGAATGCAAAAAAAAATTTGAGAAAATAGAACCAAAAAAGGAAATTCCAGAAAAGTTCAAGGGGTTTGTTTAGAGGATCGCAGACGTTGAGGAGTGGAAAAATGCTTCTTAGATTTACCCCGGACAGGGGTCCAGATGCGAGTAGGAGTAGTCGGAGGTAGACGAGCTTGTGTGGCCGGAGGGATCATGTCCTCTTCCGGGAGGGGGGAGCCCCAAATTTTTCAAGAAGGCTTCTGCTTCTTGCAATTCATGTAGCGAGTATTGGGTGCCCTCTTTGGATACAGTTAAACGGAAAGGGAATCCCCAGTAATACGGAATCTTGAGTTGTTGCAGATATGAGGTCAGGGGACGTAAGTTCCTACGTTTAGCGAGGGTGATGGGAGAGAGGTCGCTAAAGATTTGCAATTTAGCACCTTTGAACATTATTTGGGATTTATTGCGAGTCGCCATAGTTAGTGCCTCCTTACTTTCAAAAAAGTGAAAACGTACCACGACATCTCTTGGCCTAGCTCCAGCCGGAGGTTTTGGACCCAGAGATCGATGGGCCCTATTCAGGCGCCAATCTATATCTACCACCGAGGGAGCTAGAGAGTTGAAAAGGCTCAGGAGGTAGGCTCGGAGCTCAGAATCACCCACCGTCTCGGGTATCCCTCTGAATCGAAGGTTTTGTCTTCTTTCTCTATTTTCCAAGTCCTCCTGTTGTATTTGTAGTTGAGCTACAGAAAGGCGTAAAGTATGGTTTTCCTCCTCAATTGCTTGTACGTAATTTATCATTTCGTCGAATTTGTTCTCTAGAGTGTCTGTACGGTCACCAATTTGGGTTATTTCCCCCCTCAATTCGGCAGCTAGTTTGCTTACCTCGGCCGAGACATTGGATGTAATCTGTTGAAGTAAAAGTTGTAGCTTGGAATCCAGGATGTCAGGGGTAAGAGTCGCATTTGAGGGTGACAAAGTGGGTGCAGGTATCTGCGAGTTGGTTAGAGAGGGGTTTGTAGCATCTTCCGAGACTAAAGAGGGATCCAGCAGGGCAAAAGGATTTACGGAAGGATTAGAGGAGGTAGGTTGTAATCTGGTAACAAAACGTTCCATGTTTGGTTCTTCTCGTGGTGCAATCAGTGATTTGTAGTATTGTTGCTGTTGGCCGACTTTGCCCATGAGGTATGCAGAGGATTTAGTGGTCAAACTTGTAGGCTTACCTCCGACACTGTGTATAGCTATTGTTGTTGTACGGAGGTCTCGGTGAGCAGGCTAGGACCCTGAGTTTATTTAAGCTGCATCCTTTTCATATGTAGTAGCAAGCTTCATCTGGATCCTCAGATCCCCTTGTTTGCACCTCCCCTCCTCCCCACCATTAAACTGGGAGAGAGGAGACAATATCCACAGTCCCCAGCACTCTGTGTGAGCCTGTGCAGCCTAAGGGATGGGATGAGTGACACTGGGAGTAGATTGGAGTCCCAATATGGCCGCCGGCTTCCAGGGGTAGGCCGAAGCCACGAACTATCCTAAGGGACGGCCGCCGGAAAGGTGTACACGGCTGCCCCCGGTCTCCAGAACTCCCCCGGGGATATGGGAATAGAGGGTCAGGTAGGCCTTTGTCTCCTGGGGACTCGGTTGTGGGAGATATTGCGGGATGTCTTACTCACAGTGTCCCGGGAGAGCGTCCGTAATCCAGGCCGTGGGCCGCGTCTAGTTGGTAGGCCGCAATTTGCTCAAGTCGGCCTCCGGACGGAACCCCGCGGTCCCTCTGTGTTTGCAATGTAATCCGCCTGTCTCTCAGAGACTTTGTGATCCTCTAGGCCATGCGATCCATCCGTCCACCTCTCAATCCGCACGGCCAGAGGTACAGAGCGGAGAGCCTGCCTGTAGGCCCCAAGATGGCGGCGGAGGGTCCCGGTGGCAAAGGGGAATCCTTATTTATGGAGAGGATCTGGCTGACAGGAGGCAGAAATACACTCCCAGGACCGATTAGCAATGGTCTGGGAACAAAACGTGCAGTTTGTGGCTGTGATGGGATGAGCAAAGACAAAGGATGGCTCCAGATTATTGCGGGCTGTGAGGAGTTTAGCTCACACACGTCTCTCCAGCTGCACGTCCGGACACGCCCCCCTACAGTGAATCAGTTTTATTGACCTGATTAAACAAATTCATGATCATATGTCATATTTTCAGAGTTTGATACTCTGGGTTTCTCTGTTTTTACGTGCAGTCCACTTCTATGCACACTAGGTTTCCATTTTAACCTGATTATATATGGGAGGAGTTTTGGGGAGTGTTTGTTTACTCGATTGGTTTTATCTCACTATATATATTTCTAGTCTGATTATGGTTACTAGCTATGATTAAGCATCTAATATGATGTGAAACGCATTAGCATTTTCTTCTGTACCAACTACTACCATGATGTGACAGTTTTGGATCCTTTAACACTTTTTGCCACTAATAAAAGGTGTATATTCGGAGTTCGGCCATTCAGCTACTTTCTTTGATTGTCTACACGATTGCAGAGCCTGCACCTGAAGCTGTGAGTGGGGCAGGCGTTCATCTGAGACACTAACATGCCTGGAGCGGCACTACTACTTCCTATATGATATAAGTGCACTGATGAATTTGATTTCTGTTTGTTTCTTTGCTGTTTTGTTATTATGTTTAATAATATGAAATGTGCTCTATGGACTGGATTGTATCTCCATCTTTGTACTTGACAGAGTGGTAATATATCTCTGAAGAGAAGATTACTTTGTAAAAGTTTGAAATGCATTGGCTACCCTCTGGCTGAACAAACCTTACAGTCAGAATTAAATGATTGTGTAGTTTGGAAACCAACAATCGTAAGTATCACTATGTTTAAATGAGAATTGATAAATATGTAACTATGAAAACTCACCCATGAAGTTGCTTTTATGATCTGTATATGAAAGATTGATATATCTTATGGAAAGATATTTCCCTGATCTTTTTTAAATTATAAGAAAATAAAATAGGTTACATTTTAACTCTTGAGTAGTTTTATGGTTGTCTTAAAAATCCCACCTTTGAGGTAAAGAGTTGTGTGGAATGCTGGAGGTGAGGGGGAGTAGAGGTAAACTAGGCAGGCTTTCTACTATAATTTTGTATTCATTATTGTTAGGGAACTGTAGGCATAGCTGCAGGAGGGAAACCTATGGCAGTAGGCTCCAAGAAAATGGTCTTAGCCCTTACCAAGCTTTGTTTGTCTTTGTATTTACACCACTTCCTGGTTCTATAACAAAATAGCGCCCGACAGGAAATAACATGTTCCGGTTTTTCTAGAGAATGGCGCCGGACAGGAAGTTGGATGTTTTACATTTCCTGCTTGGACTACATGAGTATGGTCGCTGTTATACAGGTACGCATTGCATTGGGGTGAAAGCTGGTGGAGGCTGGTGATCAGCAGTTGCACTTATAATTTATGCATGGAGTGTTACTCACCTAGGTGTAATTTATCAGAGTGGTAACGATATTACATCATATTCGTTTTTTTCTTTTTCCAGCCTATCTGGAATTCCAGAGATAAGGATAAAAGGAAAGGATTCATCATACTCCACATGAGTAGCATTATCAAAGCTTGTTTGATGCACTTAATTGTGTAGCCACAAATTCTGGCAAGCCTTCAATCCTTATGGTGGTCAGACACCTTCTTTTGCACTTACTGAGTGGGAAAATTAGACTTTTTTGTTTAACACGGAAGGACTTTATGTTTTTTATGTTTATGTGACCAGACATTGTATGACCAGAAGAATGGGCAGACAACATCAAAAATTAAGTGTAGAATCCTATGGCCAAAAAAAAAAAAAAAAAAAAATGACAGGTAAGTCTAAAAAGGAAAGGTATGCATGCTCCATATGAGCATTGCTAATGCAACCTTTTGCCATCTTGTCCATTTCCTTCTCCCTCCCCTTCCTACTTCTCTTCTTTATCCTCCCTATCCTCCACTTCATCCTATGCTCCTTCACCTCTTCCTCCTTCACCACTTTCTTCTTGTTAGTTTTAATTTTATTTTTTTTTCGTTTGCTGTATTTTCTGAAAAAAAGTGGGTTGGGGTTTAGTAATTCTCGGTTTTTACTTTTTTTTTGGAGCTATATTTTATTTTCTGTTGCTAGTGTACATTTATTGCAGACACATGCAAATTTGTTTGCCACACATCATCACATACTTGTGCAGTAAAGCAGTGTGCATCAAAGCATCACATACTTATCTAAAACCATAGATTACATACTTAGATTCAACCACAATAAACTTATATTCAGCATGCAGTATACATCAACCTCAAACCTCAAATTGCAATCTGGGATATCAGGTGGATTTAGCTTTTTGAGGGAGTTATATATACCCATGTGGAAACACGTAATCTAGAGGAATCATTTTAACTGTTTATAATGTATTTGCAATTTTGTTACTTTTGTATGAATACAATTTTGTAATCATTTTGAATAGAGTTGTATAGTGGCTCCTTGGGCACCATTAAAATCTATCCTCTTGGGGTGTGTCCATAAAGGCCGCTGGACAGGACGTGTGACCTCGGAGCTCTGCTGCTTCTTCTGTCCATTTAGCTGCTCATCAGGTCTGACAGTGTCTGCTACCCTCTGTCTGCCCTACCCACTCTTCAGGGAATACCTAAAGGGAAGCTCCCAGTGTCTCCTAAGTGCTCCAATAACCCAAACTCCCAGCTGAGTAGTGTGGTCGAGTGGTCTCTCTTTGCTTCCAATATGGCGTGTCAGACTGATCTTTTTGAATCTGTCTCCCTGGAGCAAGCTAACTGAAATGGTGTAATGACGGCTATATCCACCTGTCTGACTGCCCTCATCACTAAAATAGAGCATATCTAGTTGGATGTTGGTCTCATATATAGAGACCTGGATGCTTTCCAGGAGTGCATCTTGGTGGTTGAAAACCACGTTGGGTCTATGGTGCATGACTTACATGAACACACCGCACCATCTGCACTGTTCAAACTAAAGTCAAGGCCTTGGAAGCTAGAGCAGAGTATGTGGAAAACTGCAAATGGCGCTACAATCTCTGCATCCTGGGTTTGCCAGAAGAAGCTGAGGCACAAGATCCTATGTTTTTCACAGAGAAGCCTCTCCACTCGTTATTACCATAAGATAAGTTTTCTGGCTTTTTTTTCAGAGCCCTCCCACACACTTTTACTTTTGAATTGTTTAACTTTCAGGACCGTGATCTTATGCTCCATGGGGCCAGGGCCCAAGGAGAGCTTTGCTATGAAAATGCAAAATTGCCCACCTTCCCAGATTTCTCAGTTGACACCCAACAACAATGCAGATCCTTTGATGGAGTTAAACTGCGGGCTAAAGGCGTATCCTACAGTATGCTGTTTCCCATAAAGCGTTCTGCTTAAGATCGAGAGTTGAAACGCTTCTTCACCACTCCAGAGGATGCTGCAACATGGCTTAAAACAACTCACCGCAGACAGTGTCCTTGTCACCAGTATGTTTTTACTCGCCTGATGTAGGGAATTCTTATGCCCAAGGGTCTCCTTTATACCCACTGTCACAGAGGGCACCTTGCTGCATCTTCCTTTTGGCATTCTGTTTTCCCAGACGGATTACTGAACCTTGATTCCCATGAGGAAGGACTCTTCCATCTTAAGAACTTGTGGGTATACGGACCTGGTGGATATACTGTGTTATTTTATGTGTATTATCATTTTGCTCATCTGCAAACCATGCTTTGTTACTTTATGTGGAAGGACTATTCTGCTTATGCTCCAGTTTTTGCTTCCTACTACAGCGGAACACTGCCTGACTCTGGGAAGTCATCTTTTTTTTTTTTTTCCCCCATTTGCAACTCTTCTAGGCAGTTCAGTGATCTATGTTTTGTACCCTCCTCAGTAACACTGAGGGACTCACACTCTAAGTTCATTGAAACAGCAACACTACAGAGACTTGCTTTCTTGATGGTACCTAGTTCTGTCTTTTGTATCTGCTCATAGTTCACCATAGATATTTACCATGGTTTGTTCAGGGATTTAGGCCCACTCCAATTGGGGGGATGGACGGCATGGGGGGTGGAGGTTTTTGTACATAGTTTTGTGCTACTTAAGCTTGGTACATTTTAGTAGCGTAGTGCATATATTTCATTTTTATCGTAATGCATCAGTAAGTTAAAGGTTTTACTGATTTAAAATAAAACAGATATACCCTAAACCATGTATTTTTAACAGTAAGGCTCTGTTTCCACTAGTGCGACTTTTCATGCGACTTGGGACTGAAAAGTCGCATGACAAATTGTATCCCATGATTTCCAATGAGTACCGTTCATATCTGTGCGACTTCAAGTCGCAGCGACTTCAAAGTAGTCCCTGCACTACTTTGGTCCCACTTTGTTGCGACTTGAGGTCCATAGATACAGGCATTGCTTCAAATCGCGGTAAAAAGTCGCGGTAAAATCGCGGTAAAAAATCGCGGCAAAATCGCGCGACTTTGGGGACGCACTAGTGGAAACATAGCCTAAATCCTTAAAAATAACAATGTATATATGTGCTTTATTATATCTTTTTTCAAGCAAATAATTTAAAATAGAAACATGGACCAGGAGATGAAATTGGTAAATAGTGCTTATACAGGTTGAAATGAATGGTTTAAGTAGTAAAATAAGTCCATGTCCAAGTTAATTAAGGGTTAACTAACTCCATGTGCACACAATAAACACTGTCAGCTGCAGCTCTCTCACACACAGATCTGTCTAACAGGGAATGGAAGAGATAAGACAGCTACTGTGTTACTTTTGTTTTGGTTTAAAATGTTACACTGAATGCTCACTGTGATTGGCTCTCAGAGTGATCATTTAATGAGGAAGGCTTCTGACTGGCTCCCAGTCATAGGATCATCTTTCTACATAGGTCGCACAGCAGGAGTGATAAGAAACTTCAGTACATACATGCCCTGTGTACAGAGGGGGGGTTTATAGACGTGTGTAATGCCCTGTACACATGACCGGACTTTCCGGCAGACTAGGTCCGACGGTCTTCCCTACAGACTTCCCTGCGGCCCCCCCACCCCAAAGCACCTTGTCCCCATGTTGAAGAGGACAAGGGCCTCTCCCCGACAACCCTGGCCGTTGGTTTTCGGGGTCTGCGGGCGGGGGGCTTATAGGAATCCGTGAGCCCCCTTTAATAAGGGGGGCCCCCAGATCCCAGCCCCCCACCGTATGTGAATGAGTATGGGGTACATCGTACCCCTCATTCACCTAGGGAAAAAAGTGTCAATAAAAAAACACACTAGACGTCATAAGGGGGCGGGGTCACCAGATGACATCACCCAGTGAACACGCCCCATGCCTATATAAGTCATTGCGCAGCACTCACACAGCATTACAGGGAGGGAGCATCGTGTCAACATTGGAAGAAGAGAAGAGGGAAGAAGACGACGTAGAATACCGGGCCGCCGCTAGCAAAAGAGTGGCAAATGAGCAGAGGATAGTGGAGGAGCCCGGCAGAAGAACCGGAGAGCGAGAGAAGAGTCCAAACACCGGGAGAAGAGGCCAGAGAGCAGGAGAAGAACCAGACACCAGGAGAAGAGGCCGGAGAGAGCGGAGAAGTCGGAAGAAGACCCCCTGAAGTCGGAAGAAGACCCCCAGAGCTGCCTAATAAATTACTTTAACCACTTCAATACCAGGCACTTATGCACCTTCCCGCCCAGATCAATTTTCAGCTTTCAGCACTCTCACACTTTGAATGACAATTACTCAGTCATGCTACACTGTATCAAAACAAAATGTTTATCATGTTCTTGTCACAAATAGAGCTTTCTTGTGGTGGTATTTAATCACCACTGGGTTTTTTATTCTTTGCAAAACAGCGAAAATTTTGAAAAAAAACACACTTTTTTTAGTTTCTATTGTAAAATTTTGCAAATATGTAATTTTTCTTCATAAATTTGTGCCAAAATTTATACTGCTAAATATCTTTGGTAAAAATAACCCAGACTAGTGTATATTATTTGGTCTTTGTGAAAGTTATAGAGTCTACAAACTATGGTGCCAATCACTGAAAATTGATCACATCTGATCACACCTAATGTACTGAAGGCCTATCTCATTTCTTGAGACACTAACAAGCCAGGAAAGTACAAATACCCCCCAAATTACCCCTTTTTGAAAAGTAGACAGTCCAAGGTATTTACTAAGAGGCATGGTGAGTTTTTTGAAGTTGTAATTTTTTCCCACAATTCTTCGGAAAATTAAGATTTTTTTTTTACACAAACTGGTCATATTAACAGGTTATTTCTCTCATACAGCATAAGCATAATTGCAACTACACCCCAAAATACATTCTGCTACTCCTCCTGAGTATAGCAATACCACATGTGTAAGACTTTTACACAGCCTGGCCACATACAAAGGCCCAACATTGAAGTAGCTCTTTCAGGAGTTCTACAAGCATAAATTGCATATATCCTTTCTCAACCACCTATTACATTTTTGAAGGCCCTGGAGCACCAGGACAATGGAATTGTCCACAAAATGACCCCATTTTGGAAACAAAACACTCCAACGTATAATCTATGAGGCATAATGAGTCTTTTGAACGGTTCATTTTTTTCCAGAAGTTTTTGGAAAATGTGGGAAAAAAATCAAAATGCATTTTTTTTTTACACAAAGCTGTCCCTTTATAAGAAATTTATAACGCATAGCATGTGCATAGCAAAAATGACACCCCAAAATACATTCTGATACTCCTCCTGAGTATGGTGATACCACATGTTTGAAACTTTTACACAGCCTGGCCACATACAGAGGCCCAAAATCCAAGTAGCACCTCCAGGCATTCTAGCAACATTAATTACACATATCATTTTCTGACTACCGATCACATTTTTGAAGGCCCTTCATATTTCTAACACATAGCAGGTACATACCAAATAACAAAAGATTACCTGTGATTTTAGAAGTGCAGTGCTCCACAGAGTAGAGCATCGGTCCAGGCAGCAGGCAGGAATGAGATCAGCGACAGCAAAAGCAATCATCCAGGCAGCAGGCAGGAATACTGTCCATAGTTCGTACAGGCAGAGATACTGTCAGCACAGTCAGAGCACAGCCAGAGCACAGCCAGAGCACAGGTCCAGGTAGTAGGCAGAGGTGTCCTGGCAGAAATACTGTCCAAAGTCAGTAGAGGCAGCAGGCAGATATATGGTCAACACAGCCAAAGTATTGGTTCAAACAGCAGGAAGAAACATGATCCATAATGTCATGGGTCATTACAGACAGCAATATGGTCAGCACAGCCAAAGTATTGGTCCAGGCAGCAGAATGGACCATCAAGCTTAGGGCCAGGGGGACAGGGGTAGAGGCTTCTCCTACCCAAATTGTTTTGAAGCCTCCGGGCAACCAGACCCTGTTCTGGGAGCACAGAAAACGAAAAACTGGTTTTCTCTACTCAGAACGCTATTCTGAAGCCCCTCACATATGTGAGACCCCTGTGTACTAAAGTAGATGGCCAAAAGATCAGTCCAAGTGGCAGGCAAAAACATGGTCGATTAACAAGCCAAGGTCGGTGCACTTGGAAGTCAGAAACGTAGTTTAAATCTTCAGGCAGAGGCATCGTTGGTAAACAGGCTGAGGTTGGTGCACGTGGAAGTCAGAAACGTGGTTTAAATCGGCAAGCAAGGACATCGTCGGTAAACAGGCCAGGGTCAGTTAATTAATATGGTAGCAGGAAAATGGGGAAATGGCAGTCTGTTAATGATAAGGGGAACTAATATTGGATAGATTTATGATAATCTCCGATGCACAGGTCAGGTTGGGAGGGACATTGGGGACAATAATAGCTGGTATCTCTTCTTACTCCTCCTCTGCTGCATACACGGCATTTCTTTTGGCGTCTTCTTCCAGATTCTGTGGGGGGGGGATGCTATAGGAAAAGTGTTGCCTGTGAAGTCGACTCACACTATCAGAGTGAATGCTTCCTGGGGTGGGACCTTGTTGGTAAATGAGGGCAGTGACGATATCTTCAATATACTTGAGGTAGGTGATTTGTTGGTTTTGAGTTGCTTTTTGGTAGCAGACAAACAAATTAAAAAGGGCTATGTGAAACAGGTGAAACGCACATTTCTTGTAGCAATAACGGGACTTTCTGGTTTATAAATAGGGCTGTAGCATCTGATCATTTAAATCCACCTCCCCATATACATATTGTAGTCATGGACACATTCGGGCTTTACGATGGGGCCGCGTCTTCTTTGGATCTCCACCACGGTGTCATTGTGGATGGTAGAGAGGATGTGGACATCTTTCTTGTCCCTCCACTTCATGGCCAACACCTACTCGTTCCTCATGAATGCCGATTCTCTGTTTTGCAATTTTTTTGCCAACAGATTTTGTGGGAATCCCTTACGTTTTTTTTTTTTTAGATACCGGGTTTTTTTACTGTAAAGATGACGAAAAAGGGGCAGGCTGGTATAATAGTTGTCGACATATAAATGGTATCCTTTTTCAAACAGGGGGTATGCCAGCTCCCAGACAATTTTCCCACTGGTTCCAATATATGTGGGGCAGTCACAGGGCTGGAGCTGGGAGTCTTTGCCTTCGTAGATCTGGAATGTGAAGACGTATCCAGTGGCTCGATCACATAATTTATTTAATTTCAGTCCATACCTGGCTCTCTTGTTTGGTATATACTGCTTGAAGTGCAGTCGGCCAGTGAAATGTATGAGGGACTCGTCCACACAAATTTTTTGGCCTGGGATGAAAACTTCTCTAAATCGCTGGGAAAAGGAATTGATTAGGGGGCGTATCTTGTACAATTTGTCGTGGTTGGGATGATCTCGGGGAGGGCACTGTGAATTGTCATTGAAGTAGAGAAAGTGCATAATCATTTCGTATCTTGTCCTTGACATGACAGCGGAATATATGGGCATGTGTTGGATGGGGTTGGTGATCCAATATGCATGGACTTCATTCTTTTTTGTAAGCCCCATATTGAAAGTAAGGCCCAAAAACAATTTAAATTCATCCAGTGTGACACATCGCCACTGGAACATGCGGGTGTAGGAAGAATTGGGGTTGGCAGCAATAAATTGGGATGCATACAAATTAGTTTGATCTACTATATTCTGCAGAAAATCTTGTGGGAAAAATAAAGAAAAATAATCGAATTGAGAAAAATTTGTAGTGTTGGGCTGCACACCTGGCTGTGCGGTGAAATGGGGGATGATAGTGGATCCTGAGTTGGCAGGCAACCATAAGGGGTTTGCCAGGGCATCAGGAAGGTAGGACTGGGGCTGGATTCTTTGGGTTTGGGCGCGTATTTCCAGTACTTGTACTAGGCTCCTCTTACTGGGGCCTGGTGCTGCTGGTGGTGGGCAGATCTCGTGATCTTGGTCCTGATCTTGGTCCTGATCTCGTTCTTTAGGGAGGGGCGGTTTCCTCTGCGGACTCGGACTCTGATCCACTATCCTCAACTGGCTCGTATTCCGAACCAGAATCGGATGATGGGAGCTCCCCGCTGCTCTCATCATCCAACATAGCAAGAATCTCATATGCCTCCTCAGGTGTGTAAACCCTTTGGGACATTATGGCAGTGCTTATTGGCGGGCTTGTGTAATGGTACTGCTGGTGGTAGTGGTACTGATGGAGGTATTAGTGATGGGACTGTGTGGTGGTACAGATGTCAGTATGGGTAGTGGTGGTACCAATGGCGGTATGGGTGGTGGTGGTGGTACTGATGGTGGTACGGGTGGTGGTGGTACCGGTACGTGTGGTGGTGGTACCGATGGTGGTACAGGTGGTGGTACAGATGGCGGTACGGGCGGTGGTAGTGGCGGTACAGGTGGTGATGGCGGTACAGGTGGCAGTATGGGTGGTGGTGGTTCCGATGGCGGTACGGGTGGTGGTACCGATGGTGGTACCAGTGGTGGTACATGTGGTGGTGGTACCGATGGTGGTACAGGTGGTGGTACCGATGGCGGTATGGATGGTGGTGGTGGCGGTACAGGTGGTGATGGCGGTACAGGTGGTGATGGCGGTACAGGTGGAGGTACGGGTAGTGGGGGTACCGATGGCAGTACGGGTGGTGGTGGTACCGGTGGCGGCACTAGCGGCGATGCTGGTAGCGGCCTGTGTGGCAGTATAGATGGTGGGCCTGATGACGGTACTGGTGGTGGTACCGATGGTGGTACTGGTAGCCTATGTGGCGGTACCGATGGCGGTGGGCCTGTGACAGATGGGCTGATTGATAGATGGCCTGATTGGCTGGGCTGTGTGACAGGTCCTCTTTATTGGGGGGGCTGTGTTGTGCACAGCAAAACAGTTAAACAGTAAAAGACAAGACTAATCTCACTTACTGATCCCTGCTCTCTCCTCACACGATCGGTGTGAGGAGAGAGCAGGGATCAGATAGTAACTGCTGCTTTGTTGACATTTGTGACTGGCTGTGATTGGACACAGCCGGTCATGTGGTAAACAGCCAATTTCATTGGCTGTTTACCATGATCAGGGAAGCGCTGTGTCCGAGGGACACACACCGTCCCCGATCCCGGCTCTGCGCACAGAGCTTGCCCCCGTGAATCGTGTGACATCTGATCGGCTGTCATTTTGACACGGCCGATCAAGTGGTAAACAGCCAATGCTGCACCGGGCGCGTGCCGGCATGTTATCCTGCTGGACGTCATATGATGCCCAGTCAGGATAATGTAACCACTTCCCGTATGTCAATATGCTATTGACCGGGCGGAAAGTGGTTAAAAACCTGTCTAGTGTGTTTTTTTATTGACACTTTTTTCCCTAGGTGAATGGTTAGGGGTACGATGTACCCCATACTCATTCACATAGGGTGGGAGGTCGGGATCTGGGGGCCCCCTTATTAAAGGGGGCTCCCGAAATCCGATAAGCCCCCTGCCTGCAGACCCCGACAACCAATGGCCAGGGTTGTGGGGAAGAGGCCCTTGTCCTCATCAACATGGGGACAAGGTGCTTTGGGGTGGGGGGCCGCAGGGCGCCCCCCTCCCCCAAAGCACCCACCCCCCATGTTGAGGGCATGCGGCCTGGTACGGTTCAGGAAGGGGGGGCACTTGCTCGTACCCACCCCCTTTCCTGATCGGCCGGGCTGCGTGCACGGATAAGGTCGGATAAGGTCGGATTGTCCGCCCGTGTGTAAGCTGCATAAGACGCAGAAGGTAGGCAACTGGTTAATATGGTTCCTAACCCCAGACTTGAAAGGTTTGCTCCAGATCGGGAATGCAACTTGGACCTATCTAAATATTCCAAGTCATATTAGCTTCTTGATACATGGGCATTCGAAAAATGCCCACACTAAAGCCTATTCGTGCCATCGGCCACTTAGAAAACCTTGTCCCGCATGGATCTCATTTATATGAGCATCGGCATGGATACCAAGGGGTGAGTGTGAGTGATATTTTCATCTTACCGTGGGGCATCTCAGACCATGCACCAGTACTAGTACATTTGCAGCTCTATTACCCCAGCACACAGATTATGGACTGTCCCACTTTTGGATCTCTGATCCTGCAGTTAAATGCCCCTTCATATCAGTGTATTATTTTATTTTGTTAAACATTATTAACAGATTTTAAAAGAAATTCCCTGCTAAGGCTGTTCCTGCCCTTGTCAAGCAAACATTAGCAGGAATCGCAAGGCTGTAGGTAAAATACATACAAGTGTAGATCGACTGGTGGAGCTGGATGGATCACAAGGGTCACAATGGCAACCCTACCCATGCTCCAGGGGACACGTGCAGCTTCCTTGTCACATTAGGTTTTACACTGAGGGTCGGCTAACCATTGATGATGGGTAGATTGTGTCCCTTCCTTGCCGACCCCTGGAACCTGGACAGAAGGGGCAGCAGGGGCAACATTTACTAGAACCGATCCCCTCTATTTTCCTATTGTAGCAGCTGAAAGCCAGATTCTCCTCCTTTCCCTCCCGCTGGCATTCAGCTGCTGCAGGAGGAAACTAGAGGGGATCGGTTCCAGTACTTGCTGTCCCTGCCACTCCTCCTATCCATGTTCCCCTTCCTCCTTCTGCCTGGGGCCCCCTGTGTGTCATATTTTCAGGCAGACCTGATTGGTCCCTCCATTCTCCTCTATGGAGCGGTGGGTGTAATCTGTTCCCCTTCCATCTAGCAGATCGGATCGGATGGATACGGACCAGCCATCCGCCTGCTCAGCAGGGATCAGAGGACAGATCCCCTGCTGAGTAAGTGAACTCCTAGTGGAGCATGCCGCATGTGGAAGGGGCCTTAGGATGGAGAGCAGGGGAAGGAGCCAGGAAATATGTCATGATCCCTTCCTTTTCTGAATGAACACAGTGAATGACCGGTACCGATCACTCACTGTGTTAACTCATAACTAGCTTAGTAAACACCTAGCGCGTACCTCATGAGGGCACTTCATAACATTTTTCCACTCTCTCATACCATGTTGATGAGGACAAGGGAAGAGGCCCTTGTCCTCATCAACACGGGGACAAAACAATTGGGAGGGGCGTCAGACTCAAAGGGCCTGGTATGATTAAGGGGGGGGTCCCAAGCTGTTTTTTTTTTTCTAATGCAGGCTATTCTAGGCAGTTTTTTTTCTAACTACATAACAAATGAATCTGAAATAACTTCAGAGAATTACAAATTGATTCGGAACAAATCTAAATATATAAAACGAATTCCAAAAGCAAATCATTTTAATATAACAAATATGACGGAACAAAATTATTTACTTAATGACTTAATCCAAAACAAAGCTAAACACATTTTTTTTTAAGTGTACATCTCTAGGATCTACCCAGCTTTGCGAAGTACTATGCAGGTGATGCAAAAAACACCACTGGGAACTCCCTTTTGGGTAGGTATAGAATTGGTTAAGTGCGACCTGCCTATCTGTTGCAAATCTATTATGGTTGCTTTAAATCATTCCCAGTCCTACAAGAATTACTTGGTCCGTCCATCTTGGAAATATTTAGCCATTTACAGCTTTTCTATGATGCCTATAATAGGACATGTTTATCCCTAAATTAGATGACTCTGTTTGAATGTATTGAACGTATGTGTAGCAATGACCCTTGCAATTGCTGGACAAACCTGATTATAATAATAAACATATATGCGCCATTGGGAAACAGACCTTGGAGTCACTATAGATACAGAAGATTGGAATGAAATTTGGGTTACAACCAAATCCTCAGCACAGAATATTGTTGCCATGGAAACAAATTTTCAAAGTATTGACCCGATGATACTTGGTTCCTGCCAGAATCTCTATACTTATTCCAAGTTACCAGACAGTTTGTTTTCATGGTTGCGGAGGCTTGGGAACACACCTACATGTGTGGTGGGCCTGCACAACAGTTCTGGACATATATATTCCATATTATCCCCTCATTGTTTTCAACATCGATCACCTCTGACCCTCTCATAGTTCCAGCCTCTCATTAATTCCAACCCACTGGATCTGTTCATGACTCAATTTAAGTTGCTTTTACAGGTGACATAACCCTATAGAGGTGTTCCTGATGAAGGCAAAAAACATTGCAATGATATGCATATGGTTGGTGTTTTTGCCTTGTTTGACAGTTTGCAGATAGTAACAGTGCGATCTGCTGCAGATGTGCTGAAAAAGACCCAGACAGTTGAGCTTTGGGGAGTGGGCCGGGAGATAACAGCTGCAGAATGTGATGGAATAGGGTGGCTGCTCTCTACTCTCTTGATGTCAGCCTCCTTGGGGTTGTGCCTCCTCACCTTCAGTTTCCTCCTCTGCTCTATCTGGCACCCAAGTCGCATCAGTGACCTCATCATCATCTCCATCTCTTCCATCTTCATCATTACCACTGGAGACAACTTGGCAATACGCTGCGGTTTGGGGAACATTAATGCCAATTTGTCTACCAGTGTTCCTTCCTCTCTCTAGGCTCATGTTCCTGTCATCCTCAAACTCAGAACCAACATCTGAATCCAGTAATGGCTGGGCATCATCAAGGGGCAAGTGACTAACCCTGTGGTCAAATAACTCAGCTGATTCCTCAATGGTTGGGGCTATGGCAGGAATAGATGTGGACAAGGAGGCAGGTTTATCCACTCTGGCAACTGCAGGGGACTACACACTTGTCTCTGCTTGCGTGACAGAGGATGAGGAGGATGAGGAAGGTTTAGTAAACAGGGGAAATGATGCCCTGCCTGAGGAATGACCACCATGTCCACCTTTGCCTGTGGACACATTTGTTGCTGGCCCCCTCACAGTGCCAAGGGAACGTCTGCCTCTCTTTGTTGTCCTCCCAGACATTATTGGGAGGGAGGGGGCGGTGCTTATAAGCAAATGTAAAGAAGAAGTTGAAATCTGTATGTAGATGCACTTTAATCAATGTAAAGAGGTGTTTGGTGCACTTTATTTTGAGTACTCACACTATACAGACACACTCCATGGATACACTTTAATATACTGCAATATAATGCGCCAAACGTACAGTGACGCACACAACTATATGGCGTTAAACTGGCAGTACAGAAGTAAATGGCGTTAAACTGGCAGTAACGCACATAGAACTATATGGCATTAAACTGGCAGTAACGCAATCAAATTGACAGTGTTCAACGTCTGACGCTCTCTAAACTGTCCCTACGCTAGCTATACACTAATGTAAAGGTTACTGACACTGTCTCACTACACTACAGTGAAACTATCTGAGCTGTTCCTACACTAGCTGCACACTATGCAAAGCTGAATGATGGTTCTCCTCACCTACACTCACACCATCTCTAGACTGACACTAAACGAATACTCTACACTGACAATTGAAGCAAAATAGCACAGTATAGCACTGAACAGAGCCCTGTTCTATCTCTCTCCACGCCAAAATCACACTGAAAATGGCTGCCAAGAATACTTTTATACTGTGGGGCAGGAATGAGCCATGACTGGATAAAGTCATGACGACAGTGTTCAATCATGACTCTGATAGTGCTCTGTGCCTTGATTGGCTGAAGCTTTCACTGCTTCAGCCAATCAGGGCTTGCAATGCACTGTTCAGCACCGCAATGCATTGTGGTCGGTTTGGGGGGGGGGGGGGGCGAACAAACGGTCGAACATCCGAACAGCGAAAGTTTGGGCCCAAACTTATGCTCGAGCTGAACCGTTCTCCCATCCCTATTAGGTACACTGGACTTCTGGTATCTTGGTATTTAAAAAAAAATTAAATCACTGCAAAAAAAAAAAAAAAACTGCCTTGTGTTTACACTTTTTGTCCTATTCGAGCAGCTTACATAACTGCACTGCCTTTATCACATTTTCACAAATCTATTTGATATTCTATACTGTTTTTTTTATGATAGAAAACACATGTACATTTATTTGTGTCCGTACAGTTTTGACTAGTCAACCTGGGCACTCTAATCTTTCTAAATATATAAATCACACTTGCACTGCACCAAAAACTAAACACTTGAATGTGTAAATATAATGTTTACAAGAAAAAACCTTTACTATGTGTAACTATTCAACACAAACAAAATAATGCCAGTGACTGTATAGTGCTGCTGCCCCTTTAAAAATCAAATAAATTAAATCAGTGTCTGAAAGTAAATAAATAAACAGACATTAGGTGGCGTTGTAAATCCTCGTGTTTATATTGAAGGTATGAGGATTTGCAGCGCCACCTAATAGCTGTTTATTTGATTTTTTCAGACTGATTTGAATTGGTGTACTATACCCATTTCAATTTTTTTACACACTAGCTCTGCTGCTAGTTTCTTTGTGTCTACCATATGGTTGGTTTCGGCACTTGCCCAGCAGGCATCTAGTGGGGTAGATTTCCAGCAATTCAGTTCATCTCCACTTTACTTATGTATGTAGCTCCTTTTGAGGAATTGATGTTTTTCCATTACTATTTTATTTTAGAGTGCACAACTCATCTATACTTCTGAAGAAGCAGAATGTAGTTCTGGGAAACGAGTTGCGTTAAAGGCTGGCTTCAGCCCGAGTTGTATGTCTTTGTCCTTTTTACTATGGTCTATATGTATGATGCACCTGGAGGAAACTGGGTGACCCCCTAGTGGTGGTCTCAGTTCCCCCTGCAGGTTTATATCTTAGGATACTGTCACAGACCTAGCCGGGACAGAGGCTGTTGGAGAGGACTGTATGCAAGCCTGTTGCCTTTTGATTATGGGCCCTGGATTTTCAATGGATTCATTCTGTTGGGACACATCCTGTGAGGAGATACTGGTGTCATCAACCTGTGTTTATGTTAATTGAATGAGCTAATGACATTGTCCTCTATACAATGTAGGAGAGGGGACGACTGCTATTGTGTTAATTAACTGTGTGAAGCTCGGTGACCACAAGTCTGGGCGAAAGGTCATGTCTCAGTCACCTAGGCTGTATAAAGGATTAGATAATTAGCTCATGTTAATTAGGTTACATTTGTATTGTTAGAGTAATCTTCTCCTGTGTATATAAAACTGTATTCTGGTTCTGAATAAAGTCAGTTCTTGGTAGCAACAAGCAAGTGTCGCCTTGTTTGTGCTCAGAGAGGTTGGGATATCTGTATACAGACTGGGAGGAAGTGGTATATGACGGAAGCACTCAAGCGGAGTGTGGGACGTTCCGTGACAGATACCTTAAAATTGCAATACATAGTTTGATCTTACTCATACCTGGTTTAATAATTCAAGGTCCCACATAGGGATGAGCCGAACATCCCCCGGTGGGGGATTCCCAGAAGCTGCGAACGGACCAAAACTTTGCACGAACGTTTGAACCCCATTGAAGTCTATGGGACTCAAACGTTTCAAATCAAAAGTGCTAATTTTAAAGGCTGATTTGCATGGTATTGTGCTAAAAAGGGTTTGGGGACCCGAGTCCTGCCCCAGGGGACATGTATCAATGGAAAAAAAAGTTTTAAAAACTGACGTTTTTTTCGGGAGCAGTGATTTTAATGATGCTTAAAGTGAAAAAAAAAGTGAAATATACCTTGAAATATGGTATCTGGGGGGTGTCTATAGTATGCCTGTAAAGTGGTGCGTGTTTCCAATGCTTAGAACAGTCCCTGCACAAAATTACATTTTTAAAGGAATAAAAGTCATTTAAAACTGCTTGCGGCTTTAATGTAATGTCGTGTTCCGACAATATGGATGAAAATCAGTGAGACAAATGGCATGGGTACCCCCCCCCCAGTCCATTACCAGGCCCTTTGGGTCATGTATGAATATTAAGGGGAACCCCGCACCCAAATTAAAAAAAGGAAAGGGGTGGGGCCCTCAGGCCCTATATACTCTGAACAGCAGTATACAGGTGGTGCAAACAAGACAGGGACTGTAGGATTGTTGTTAAGTAGAATCTGTTTGTAATTTTGACCCGGTACATTTTTAAAGTGTAGCTCCAGCCAAAAAATCTATTTTTAAGCTTTTTGGAAAACATAGGGAAGGGTTATCACCCCTGTGACATTTGTTTTACTGTCTGTGCTCCTCTTGAGAAGATTTCACCTCACTTTCTGTCACAATGACAAATGTTTTTAGAAAATTTGGGTTTTTTAGTGAAACAAGGATTGGTGATAAAGCATCAGCGGAAAAGAGAAACGTATTTTTCCATATTAACTCTTACAGGAGAAAATTTCCCTTCCTAGGGGTAGATTTCATCTCACTTCCTGTTGTCTCCATCCGTTTGCAAGTAGGAGTTGTTTGTAAGTTGGATGTTTGAAAGTAGGGGCCTGCCCTATATACCCTGCAGAAAATGTGGCCTTAGGTGTTGGTGTTGCCACAACACTGTAAGCCCTCACAGGGCCCTGCTGTGAAATATTAGATCAAGAATTGTAATTACATGCCCCTGTTGAACAGGGACAGAAAAATTGGGCCTTAGGCACTGGTGCCACAACACTGCAACCCCTCACAGATACTCTAGTTGGAGCGCAGGAACGAGCCCTGCTGCAAAGAATTGCATGAAAATTGTAATTACATGCCCCTGTTAAACAGGGGCTGAAAAATTGGGCCTTAGCCACTGGTGGCAGCACCCAGAAACAAAAATATTCTTACAAGCTATCAGCATGATCATTGAGGAGGAAGAGGATAGTCACTCAGCTTAACAGGATAGTCACTCAGCATCAGCATAGGCAGTCTTGAAGGGATCTGACATTTCAAAAAAAATTTATTCGGTTACATCAGCATCAGGTGCTTGGTATCTGGTGGTGATCCAAGACTGATTCATTTTTATGAAGGTCAGTTGATCGACCGAGTCGGTGGACAGGCGCACCCTGTGATCGGTAACAAAGCCTCCAGCAGCACTGAATGTGCGTTCCGAAAGAACACTGGATGCAGGACAGGCCAGTAGCTCAATTGCATACTGTGCAAGCTCTGGCCACTGATCCATCCTCAAGACCCAGTAACCCAGAGGATTTTCGGTGGGAAAAGTGTTCATGTCAGATCTTGCCCCTAGGTATTCCTGCACTATTCTGTAAAACAGACGCTGGCGATGGTTGCTGGAACCGATCATACCTTGGGGCTGCTGACTAAAAAATTGTCTGAACGCATCGGTTAGACGGCCACCTTCTCCACTGCTCCTTCTTTGACTGACTGAAGCCTCTGCAACACGTTGTCCAGGAACAGGAATTTGTAACCTCCCAGTCTCTGGGAACGCATTGCACAGACCTTTCTGCAAGGCCTCCCAAAGATGTTTCATCCTCTGCTCCCTCTGCGACGGCAAAATAAGGTCTGCAATCTTACTCTTGTAACGTGGATCAAGGAGGTTTGCCAGCCAGTATTGATCCCTCTCCTTGATACCACGAATACGAGGATCCTTCCGCAGGCTCTGCAGGGTCAGTGAGGCCATGCAGCGTAGGTTTGCTGAGGCATTCAGTCCGGAGTCCTCTGGGTCACTAAGGACGACATGATCCGCAGCCACCTCCTCCCAGCCACGTGCAAGTCCATGGGTTTCTTTGGACTGTAATTGAGCCCTTAAAGACTGCTGCTAATGCTGAGTGCCAGGCTCCACCTCCATGCTGACACAATCCTCCTCCTCCTCCTCCTCCTCCTCTTCCTGTGTGATCGGCGGGCACGCAGGAACACTGTCTGGATAAAGGGGGCCTTAAGAGCTAAGGAAGTCCTCCTCTTCCTGCCTCTAGTGCCCTGTCCATTATTCCATGCAGCGTGTTCTCCAACAGGTGGACAAGGGGGACAGTGTCACTGATGCATGCACTGTCATTGCTCACCATCCTCGTGGCCTCCTCAAATGGTGACAGGACAGTGCATGCATCCCTGATCATGGCCCACTGGTGTGGGGAAAAAAAACAAGCTTCCCTGACACTGTCCTGCTGCCATAGTCGCACAGGTACTCATTGATGGCCCTCTGCTGCGTGTGCAGCCGCTGCAGCGTGGCCAACATTGAGTTCCACCTGATGGGCATGTCACAGATTAGGCAGTTCTTGGGCAGGTTAAATTCCTTTTGGAGGTATGCCAGCCAAACACCGGCATTATATGACCGGCAGAAATGCACACAGACTTTCCTGGTCTGCCTCAGGACATCCTGTAAGCCCGGGTACCTGCCCAAGAACCGCTGCACCGCCAAGTTAAGGACGTGAGCCAAACAGGGCACATGGGTCAGTTGTCCCTGTCGGAGGGCGGAGAGGAAGTTGGTGCCATTGTCGCAAACTACCATTCCTGGCTTCAGTTGGCGTGGCGTCAACCACCTCTGAATCTGCCCTTGCAGAGCTGACAGAATCTCTGCCCCATTGTGGCTCCTGTCCCCCAAGCACACCAGCTTGAGCACCGCATGGCATCTTTTGGCCTGCGTACTTGCGTAGCCCCTTGAACACCTACGGAGCACCGCTGGTTCCGAGGACAAAGCACAGGAAGAGGCCATGGAGGAAGAAGAGGAGGGTTGGAGGAGAGAGGTGTGCCAGAATCACCAGTAGTGGCATTTTGGAGGCATGGTGGCGGAACAACCTCCAACACTACTGCACCTTGTCTTGCATCCTTCCCAGCTGCCAGCAGAGTCACCCAATGCACTGTGAAACTTAGGTAACGTCCCTGTCCTTGCCTGCTGGACCACGAGTCAGTGGTAATATTCACGTTACCACTGACTGCCCTGTCCAGCGAGGCCAAGACATTGCCTTCCACATGCCGGTAGAGACCCGGAATCTCCTTCCGTGAGAAAAAGTGGCGTTTGGGAACCTGCCACTGAGGAACCGCACATTCCACAAACTCACGGAAGGGGGCAGAGTCTAACAACTGAAAAGGTAGCAGTTGAAGTGCTAGAAATTTTGCCAAGCTAGCATTCAGCCGCTGGGAATGTGGATGGCTGGGAGCGAACTTCTTTCTGCAGTGCAGCAGCTGGGGCAGGGAAATTTGCCTGGTACAATCTGACGTTGGTGTACCAATAGCAGATTGCCCGCAAGTACTTGGCTGTGACACACCTAATTCTACACCTTCATTCCGCTCAGTGCAGGTCTCAGAGAGGACTGAAGGTATATTGGGGTTGGAGATCCCAGCTGATGAGGAGCAAGGAGAGGTCCTCTTTGTTCTTTGGTGTGGGTCTTTTAGGTACGCTTGCCAACGAACTGCATGGCAGGTCAACATATGTCTGGTCAAGCATGTGGTGCCCAAGCAGGAGATGTTTTGGCCACACAAGATACGCTTGAGACATATGTTGCAAATAGCAGCGGTGGGATCTGATGCACTCGTCTCAAAAAAGGCCCACACCAAAGATCTTTTGGAATAACGAGCAGAGACAGCAGTGACCTGCACATGTGGAGCTCTGCGGTGTGATGCAGTCAGTGTGCTGCCCTTAGGCTGGCCCCTGGAGGGCATCCTGCCTCGTTGGTGATGTGCCTCCTCCTCCTCCTCTCTCCTATCAGGCACCCATGTTGAGTCAGTGACCTCATCATCCCCTCCCTCCTCATCACTGGAGCAAACCTGGCAGTATGCTGCAGCAGGGGGAACATGACTGCCAGATTGCTGTCCTTCTTGGGCACCCCCTCTGTCTGGGCTCACGTTACTGCCTTCCTCTAGCTGAGTACCATCATCAGAGCCTTCAAAACGCTGGGCATCCTCCTGGAGCATGTACCCAACACTGTGGTCAAACAGTTTGGGGGACTCCTCAGGAGGACATGGTGGGGCTAGGGAAGGAGTCACTGCAGCTGCTTTGCCAGACAAAGTGAGCCTGGGTGAGAGAGGATGAGGAGGATGAGGACGGCTTGGTCATCCACTCGACAAAGTCTTCCGCATGTTGCGGCTCAACACGGCCAGCTGCTGAAAAAACGGCCAAGCGTGTCCCACGGCCACGTGCTGATGAGGAGGCACCGTGTCCACAACCAGCACTGTTGCCTCTAGACACAAAGCCTGCTTGCCCTCTTTTATTGGCTTGTGACTGTCTGCCTCT
Source organism: Aquarana catesbeiana (assembly GCF_042186555.1). Taxonomy (NCBI): domain Eukaryota; kingdom Metazoa; phylum Chordata; class Amphibia; order Anura; family Ranidae; genus Aquarana; species Aquarana catesbeiana. The sequence goes on from NC_133330.1 coordinate 202,660,706, forward strand.
CCTTGTTTGCCTTCCAGACATACTATTGGCCTGCAGTGAGATCTAGCTGCACAAAACTGGGATGTATATATACCGATTATACTGCAGCTAGCAGAATCAACTGCCTGCCTGTAGTATTATTAGTATGAGAACACCTGCACTTGTCTTTAGATAGCTATACTGTAGGTGCAACTGTGTAGGGTACACAGTGCAGTAACTGGAAATACGTCAAGAGCCTACACGAGCACCTGGCTTCAGGTAGTTATACTGTAGGTGCAACTGTGCAGGGTACACAGTACAGTAACTGGAAATATGTCAAGAGCCTACACAAGCACCTGGCTTCAGGTAGTTATACTGTAGGTGCAACTGTGCAGAGTACACAGTACAGTAACTGGAAATACGTCAAGAGCCCACACAAGCACCTGGCTTCAGGTAGTTATACTGTAGGTGCAACTGTGCAGGGTACACAGTACAGTAACTGGAAATACATCAAGAGCCTACACAAGCACCTGGCTTCAGGTAGTTATACTGTAGGTGCAACTGTGCAGGGTACACAGTAGAGTAACTGGAAATACGTCAAGAGCCCACTCAAGCACCTGGCTTCAGGTAGCTATACCGTAGGTGCAACTGTGCAGGGTACACAGTACAGTAACTGTAAAAAATGTCAAGAGCCTACACAAGCACCTGGCTTCAGGTACTTATACTGTAGGTGCAACTGTGCAGGGTACACAGTACAGTAACTGGAAATACTGTAAAAACACCTGCCTGCCTGTCGGTATATTAGGAAGAGAAGAACAGGAGCTAGCTAAACTGAATACAGTATATATATATATATATACACATACATACACACACACATATACACACACACACAACACCTGGGATGCATATATATACACAATACACTGCAAGTGCAGCTAACTGACTCGACCTACCTGCCTGAAATCAAATGACACTGTCTCTCTGTCTATCTGTCTCTCTCCACCACAACACACTACACAGGGCCGATGTGCAGGTGGCCTTATATAGTGTGGGGCGTGTACTAAACCCCCTGAGCCATAATTGGCCAAAGCCTCCGTGGCTTTGGCCAATTACGGCTCTCTGTACACACGGCGCTGTGATTGGCCAATGTGGGTCATAGAGCATGCTTGGCCAATCATTAGCCAGCAATGCACTGCGATGCCGCAGTGAATTATGGGCCGTGACGCGCCACTCGAATTTGGCGCGAACGGCCCATAACGTTCGTAATTCGGTGAACGACCAAACACACGATGTTCGAGTCAAACATGCGTTCGACTCCAACACGAAGCTCATCCCTAGTTCCACATATGTTTACCCCTGGCACTGTTTCTAGCATTAATAGTCAGTCTCCTAGGCCAGGGTAACTATTGGTTTTGTTTTTACTCTCTTCTGCCTCACTGAACATGTGATGTGGTCTTCTTCAGGCATTTTTGCAGCTCTCCCTCGGTTCTTCTCCCATATATGCAGCCATGGGCTCGGGGATGGAGCACCCCACCAACTATGTCCATACTCACCTTGACATGCCACACGATTAACGCGTTATTTTTGGGAGCTATTGCTCTGTTTTGATTTTCTTTCCTTTTCCTCTTCTCTATCCTTATCCCCCATGTACTTGGGTCTTATTCAGGCTATTAACATTCCCACACCTTCAAGCTCCTTTATGATTCTCAGTTGGCCTCTTTCATTTCACCAACATGTCATCACAACCTCTGAATTTCTATTCCCAAAACATACAAGGTTTTAATCTCCCTCTGAAAAGGACTATGGTCTTGGATTATCTTAAATCTTGCCAAGTAGACATAGTCTTTCTGCAGAAAACGAAGTTTTATACTTAGTCCTTTCCGGTCTTCTTGAATTCCTTTTACACCGCGTCTGCCCAAGAAAAACACAGAGGGGTCTTGATCACTTTCTGCCATAACACTATGTTCCCTGGAGATAGCAGACACTATTGTATGGAACAATCCTGGACATAAGATATTTATTCAATGGTCATGTGCTCTCAACGCATGGAAATTATTTATTTTTATCATTTATTATTTATAATTTTTTTAAAATTTTCATGTGCATATACTGTATGTATATGTGTGTGTATATACAGCATAAATGTAAACAGTATGTTACTTTTTTTTTTTTTAGTATGTGTGTGTGCATATTTGGCACATACCTTGGTGTGTATGTATCTGGCACATTATGTAGCGTGTGCATATTTGGCAGGTGTTGTATGATTATTTACACCAACCTTTTTGCATCATGAGTTGTGTACAGCACCATTATACCGAAGAGTGTCGGTCAGTTATTTTTATACCATGGTTTTGTATTAGCACTGAGTATATTTTCATTTTTATCTATGATATACCAATTTTTTAGCAAATTGTATTATTTATATTTCTATTATTATTTATATTAATACATCTAATTCTGTTATGCATTAATATTTTGTATTATTCAATAAGTTTCTTTCCCCGCTTGTTTTATATGCTGCTTAATAGAGGGGTATGGGGTTGGATTGTAGGTTCTGCTGACAGCTGACCAGTGCCTTCTGAGCATGTGCCTTTGTATTGAGCCGTAGGCGTTATATTATAGCGTGCCGGATGCTGTATGTGGAATTGTAAAAAGGGGGGCAATGGCGCACGCGCAGCCTCTGAACATGGCGGACGTGCGAGTCTCTCGCTCCGTTCCCCGCCAATCTTCCAGGACTCCCGCTGCCTGTTCTATAGCTTGAAAAGGGAGCCTCTCCTTACGCCCGCAACTACCATGCATCACATGGGCAAGATTGGAGACCAGATTTATTCAGCATGGACCACTACCTTCTCAGGCCCTCATCCCTGACCTCAAGTACACAGGAAGACTCGCCAGACCCCCCGGAGCATTAGGCGCCAGAGGTAAGTACTCTCTCTGCTGCATCCCAGGCCCAGGGATCTCTCACCCCCCTAACAGTAGAAGTTCTGGATGCTAAATTACACTCTTTGGTCCAGAATCTCACACACAATATCACACAAGAGATGGGAAAGCTTGCCAAGAAACTGAGAGGGGAGATTGTCCAACTAGGTGAGCGCACTGACACCCTGGAATCTAAGTTTGATGAGCTAATACAGTATATTCAAGACCTGGAAGAGGACAATGCTGCTAACAAACATACAGTTACCCTGCTCCAAGCATAGCGGGAAAACCTGGAGAATAGGGAGCGCAGACAAAACCTGCGGATCAGAGGGATCCCTGAAACAGTGGGAGATCAGGACCTTCGTCTCTATCTTCTGAGCCTGTTCAACATCGTGGCTCCAAATATCCCTGATATAGACTGGCAATTAGATAGAGCCCATTGATCACTCGCTCCGAAACCCCCGGCTGGGGCAAATCCTAGGGACGTCATTGTACGCTTACATTACAACGACAGCAAGGAAGCTTTAACCACTGCTAACCCCAACAAATCCGGACTTGATTTTAAGGGGGCCAAGATCCAGATTTTCAGTGATCTTTCCCCTATTACCCTTACGAAGCGTAGAAGCTTACAACCTGTGACACTCCACCTCCAGGCTCACAAAGTCATATATCGTTGGGGATTTCCCTATTGCCTCTCTGTCTCTCGTGATGGTGTACAATTCTCCATGCGAGATCTTCAGGAAAGTGATACCTTTCTGTTCCAATTTGGGCCTTCCACCCCTCCCTGCTACTCCCAAACCACCAATGGCTCCAAGTCGTATCTGGACCCCAGTCCGACAGAAACACCCCAAACCTGCCTTTACACCTCGGAAGCACCCTTTGTCCAGGTACCCGACTTGATGAACACCAGTTCACCAATTCTAATTCCTGGTTCTCCCTGGACTCCTGACACTAGTCTCCGGCCAGAATCCAAAATTAGGATTTTTTTTCATCCCACGCCCATGGGGTACACCTCCTGTTACAACCATTGCATCCTTTTCTATTTGCTCAACCACATGTCTCTTTATGTCAGGTTCTCTTAACCCGGAAGATGGTGGGGAACTCTCCTTCCCCTTTTTGGAAGACCCCATGCCCCCCTTCCTAGCCCAGGCCTATGGCCCTGACCTCCTGGAGGTATCTTATCCTTCAGGTTTTTTTTGGATGTTCTTTTTTTTTTGTTTTCACTTTTTCAGGTCTTTTTTTCTGACCTGTGGCTGCTATGTTACATAGACTATATGCACAGTTGTTATCCTGCTAATATTTTCTTAAGTTTCCTTTTGTTGTTTTCTACCTCTTACTTGTTCCACACACCATGTAAGTTTCTACTCAACTTATATTATGTCATATTTCATGTGCCTTTTGAATGGATTGATTTAACATGGCGTTGAAATTCCTTACTTGCAATGTTAAAGGCTTAAACTCTATTCAAAAAAGATGGCTGGCTTTGAAAGAGTTTAAATCTTTAAGGGCTGACGTGATTATGATCCAAGAGACTAATTTCCACCCTGGGGGGGGGGGGGGGTCCATTAAATTTGCTAGAAAATGCTTCCCAACTGCCTTTATGGCCTCTGATTCTTCTGGGAAAGCAGGAGTGGTGATCTTAATTAAGCACTCATACCCCCTGTGAATCAAAACTTCATATCTGGACCCCCATGGCAGATTTATTGTCTTGGATTGTGCATACTTCAACCAATCTCTTACATTAGTCGATGTCTATGCTCCCAACTACAAACTGGCCAAATTCAGTTCCTCTCTACCATGTTTGAAAAATTGGAGAAATTCTCCCATCCTTTTATGGTCATAGGAGGGGATTTAAATTTGACCATATCAGCCGGTAAAGACAGACACATACTTTTCCCCTCCATGACAGCTACTAAAGTAAACCGCCTCTCGGCTTCCTTCAATAAACTCATGAGAGCTCATAGTCTCTTGGACATTTGGAGAATTAAACATCCTAGACAAACAATACATCTTATACTCCCCCCTCATAAACTTTAATCTAGACCGGACCATTTCTTTGTATCCCCCCCATCTTGACGTCTACGGTTTCTTCAGAAATCAACCCTATAACCTGGTCTGACTACTCCTCTGTCCCCCTTGAAAAGAGATACGGCATTCCAGTATTCTTCTCTTTTGACCAAACTCCTTAATGCTGAGAAGCTCTTGATGTCTTCCCCCATGGTGGCCCGGCTCCGAACCGTCATTTTCTTTCGAAACCAGCTCCGATCCTTAGATATGAAAAAAATTGATAAATCTCTCCTATGGTCCAAACAGAAATTCTATGAGTATTCTAATAAACCCCACAGAATGCTGGTAAATAGATTGAAACCACTCCCCTTCCATTCATCCCCAGATTTTTTCATACAATCTATTGGTACCCCTACTTATTGCCCTCATACCATGTCCAAAGTATTTGGAGAATTTTATCATGATCTGTATAACTGTCTGAAAACTGACCCCAACTATCAATTCACACAGGCCAAACGTGACACCTTTTTTGAATCCTTACATCTACCTAAACTCTCCTCTGTTCATCTCTCTTCCTAAATGCTGCGGTTACTCCCGAAGAATTAGCTGAGGTTGTCAAAAATCTCCCTAACAACCTTGTTAAAGGGGGCTTCCAGATTCCGATAAGCCCCCCGCCCGCAGACCCCCACAACCACTGGCCAGGGTTGTGGGGATGAGGCCCTTGTCCTCATCAACATGGGGACAAGGTGTTTTGGGGGGCTACCCCAAAGCACCCTCCCAATGTTGAGGGCATGTGGCCTGGTACGGTTCAGGAGGGGGGGGGCCGCACTCTCGTCCCCCCCTCTTTTCCTGCGGCCTGCCAGGTTGCGTGCTCGGATAAGGGTCTGGTATGGATTTTTGGGGGGACCCCACGCCGTTTTTTTTTTTGGTGCGGGGTTCCCCTTAAAATCCATACCAGACCCTTCAGGTCTGGTATGGAATTTAGGGGGAACCCCACGTCATTTTTTTTTTTAAATTTTGGCCGGGGTTCCCCTTAATATCCATACCAGACCTGAAGGGCCTGGTATGGAATTTAGGGGGACTCCCACGTCATTTTTTTTTTTAATTATGGTTCGGGGTTCCCCTTTGGGGAATTCCCATGCCGTTTTTATCAATGAACTTCTATGTGTATTGTCGGCAATGCAATAGCCGCGGGTAGTTTTAAATGAGTTTTTTCCTTCAAAATGTCATTTTGCTGTCAGACTGTTCTAAACACAGAAAACATGCGCCCCTTTACAGGCATACTATAGACACCCCCCAGGTACGAAATTTAAAGGGATATTACACTTTTATTGTTTGACTTTAAGCATTATTAAAATCACTGCTCCTGAAAAAACGGCCGTTTTTAAAACTTTTTTTTGCATTGATCCATGTCCCCTGGGGCAGGACCCAGGTCCCCAAACACTTTTTATGACAATAACTTGCATATTAGCCTTTAAAATTAGCACTTTTGATTATTCATGTTCGTGTCCCATAGACTTTAACGGTGTTCGCGTGTTCGAACGAACTTTTTTCCTGTTCGCATGTTCTGGTGCGAACCGAAGAGGGGGGTGTTTGGCTCATCCCTACCCCTGAGATTTTACATGATCCTGGGATCCCTCAGGTGTGCTGGAGATGCCTGGGTGGCACTGCCTCATTTTACCATATATTTTGAGAGTGTCCCACTCTCCAACCATTCTGGTCCTCTATTCAATCTCTTTTACAAAGCCTTCTTGAAATGACTCTACCCTTTGACCCGATTCATTATCTTCTGGGCCTGCCCCTCCCAGGCATCTCCAAACACACCCAAAAGTTGGTTGCCTTTATTCTCCTGGCAGCCAAAAGGGCTATTCCCTTAAGATGGCTAGCCCCCTCCCCACCTGCACTCCCACAAATGTTGCAGGTATTGACACAGATCCATAGAATGGAACACCTTACAGCGGTAGTTCACGACTCTCTCCCTCAGTTTTCCAAAATTTGGGATTCATGGGACCATTCTGAGCTTGATGCCCGACGCCATACTATTAAACCCTAGGTGACCAGCCTCCTCCCATGTCACTTCCCTGATCTTGTTTTGTCAAACTCCCTAACCCTCTATATCTACTTTCCATTGTGTTTCCCCCCTCCCCTTTCTTCAATTAAGCTTCCTTAGGGTGCTTTATTGTCTCAGTCTGAGTACCCTTGGAACCTAATTGATAATTAATCCGGAGAGTTATAGTTTTTTGTTTGTGTGATATTTTTAAGTTTGTTTGTTACGCCTGCTCTCTTGGCTCACCCCTCCCTCCTCCCTACCCCTCCCCCCCATGAACCTATTTAAAGTTCTTGTTCTACCATATGTTCAATCCCCTACCCTATGTGTATGACTTACTTTGATTTTGTAGACTACGATTCTCAGTCTGATTTTTTCTATTTGTTTTTCCTTTCTTGTAATTCTTTGAAAAACACAATAAACATACAATTAAAAAAAAAGGGGTTGGGGGCGATGATCCAGAAGTTGTCAGTTCCAGCTGGTCACACAGAGTCGCACCCATGCGTTCCAGGGGCGGCAATCACTGCCCACATTAAGATGATTTGCATATGGTGGTGGGGAGCCAGCCCATTTGTGAGTACCTTATTAGTCTTCCACACATATTAAATCAGTAGGTTTTATGACACGGGGTCTTCTATGGGCAGCACTGGATTTTGTATGCAGAGTATATTGTTGTCTTTCACGTTACTGTTTTGCCGAATTATATATATACTGTATATATTATATACACACACAAATATATATATATATATATATATATATATATATATATATATATATATATATATATATATATATATATATATAGTGGCAGGTCAAGCCTGTGCCACTCTTTAAAATGGCAGTCTGGGCCAGATTTTGCAGGAAACAGGCACGTTAATGATGCAGATAGGTGCTGGGTTTATGTTAGAGCCAGAGTTAGAGGTCAGTGGCCCAACCCTCCCAATAGGGTCTGTATTTTAAGGGAGCTGTGAGATGCACATCGCACCATACTGTCCAAGTAAGGACAGACAAGTCTGAGCCTGTGAGGATATGGCAGGTGGAAGCTGCAGGAGAAACAGTCAAGCTGACAAAGTGTTTTGTGCACGAGCACTGGGACTGTGTGTTTGACGGTTTGGAGAAGCAAGGCATGAGACCTGAGCAGTGAAGCTGTAAAAAGAGAGCCACAAGGCTGAATTCTATGTATTGTTGCATTGATGGCGAGAACCCCCTGGGAAACTTTTCAAATGTGAACTTTTTGCTTTGTTTTGAAAAAAAGTGGGCAGAAAAAGCCCTGAAACGTATATTTGGAATGAAGTAAACTCACTGCTTGGCGATACCAATGAATTACAAATTCCCCAACTTGTCACACACATACACACACACATATACATATATAAATATAAAAAATTGAGGATGCAACATGTCCTTTAGATGAGTGCAATATGTTATCTAAGATTAGTTGCTGCCATTTTTGTTTAATTTTTTAAACAACTGTATAATAAAATGTTATGATTCCAACAAACAATTGTCTTGGTACCTTAAAAGTTACCAGGACAGGGGCGTGGCTAGCCACGGACTGAAATGGCCGCTTGATCCCTAAGCTCCGCTCAGCCTACGGACAGAAAACAACACCCAGCAAGAAATAGCAGCCGCTTTCTGCTTCAACGGAGAGGAGCAGACTGATCAGACACCTGATCGGTATGTCCAGGAGCGGACAAACCGGCCTCCATCAGCCCCGCCACCTCACAGACTATTTCAAGAGAGCTGACATGCTGACGACCCAAGATGGCGCCGGCGTGCCGCCACACATCTCTCTGACTGAGCCCGGGAGCTCTCTAGAACACAGCGCTGACGACATGGACAGCTCTACCCCAGCAGAAGACTCCTCTGAGCCTTCGCCCGCTGACAGAGGTAAGAGAGCTGCACAATCTCCAGCCCTCTCACCCACAAAAGCTCCTCTGCTTAAGAAGCAGCATTGGGACACCCCAGCCACTGCAGGCCCTGAACTGCCACACACTGACTCACTAGCTGCACTGCCTGCATCTGACCAGCCAGCTTCTGAGCATACACTCAAGCTCATGCTGCTATCACTACAGCATGACATCCATAATGAATTAAGATCATTGATCTCTATACTTCACTCTAGAATTGATCAAGTAGAGGACCGCACAAATAATATTGAAAAACAGCTCACTGAACACTCTGCAGCCTATAACGAAATGGCGGATGCCCATGATCACAACACTGAGGAAATTCAATATCTGCAAGCCAAAGTCAAGGATTTAGAAGATCGTTCGAGGAGGAATAACATTAAATTTAGAGGGGTACCAGAATCAGTTAAGCCCCCAGAACTGATCCCCTACATACAACTATTCCTCGCACTCATACCTCAACTGCGCCAAAATGACATGCTCATCAACAGAGCACATCGACTTGTCAAGCCCAACCACCTCCCTGCATCTGTGCCTAGAGATGTCCTTGCATGCATCCACCTTTTCCAAGTAAAAGAAAAGATCATGGCAGCTGCCAGATCCACCTCTCCGCTTCCTGATCCTTATGTCTCTGTGTCCCTATACGTTGACATATCGGCTGCCACTGCTCAAAAAAGAAGAGAGTTCTCACAGACCACCACAACCCTCCGGAAAAACAACATCCCATACAAATGGGGCTTTCCTACCAAGCTGGTAGTCACACACCAGAACCAGAGTAATACCATTTTCACTCCCAAAGATGGCATCAAGTGCATGCTCAACTGGGGCCCAATCACCACTCCGCCACCTGAACCAATGCCTCAGTGACCCTGACCATCATCGTCTACTTCAGGCCCTAGGCGCATACTCCTGCTTCCGCCCGCAGGTAAAGACTACCTATACTTACTTTGCTCCAGCAAGTACCTCCTGGAAAAGTTTTTGTGACATTGAACCTGCACTACTTTATCTCATTGCTGTCCCTGCTGAGCGTACCACTATGTACACTCCGTACGCTTTCCCCCAGAGAAAAAAAAGTGCCAAGCACTTGAAAGACACTTTGCTGCGTCTTTAAATTTTTTTTTTTTTTTTTATTACTTCTTGTTTTTTCCTCTTTTTTTCTACCATACTAAGCTCATAGCTTACCATCGTTTCTTACATGTTTTAGCCACTGCATTGTAGGTATATTTGATTACCGTTAGAGTATTAACTAAGTTTGACTGCTGCGACTCTTTCTTACAGGTCTACCCCCTCATAACCTCCCACATACATACCTACTAACAGGGTGCAACCTACATCCTCCCCTACTCCACTGGCTATCTACCTCCCGATATGTCAATCACCTTCACATCCATTAACGCAAAGGGCCTAAACTCCCCTTACAAAAGAAGTTTATTGTGGAAAGAAGCTTTAGTACACACCTCTGACATATTATGTGTACACAAAACCCATTTCACATCCAACAAACCCCCCCTCCTGTTCCCACAAACAATACCCTCACTGCTACTTCGCCAACGCCACCAAGAAAAAGTTACCTGGACATGTGCTTTTTGTTATTTACTTATTTTAAATAGATTCTAGTGCTAGCATTAGGACAGAGACATCAAAGACCAACTTCATCCAAAACCTCACACAAAACCTTTTCACCAGGACAAAACTAAGCTGTTAGTCTCAACTATCTGCACTATGAACTATAATCATTACACTTTTTATTTCCCTATGAAATACCCACGACAAGTGGACAGAAGTGAGAATTCGGGTCATAGTACCTTACTACTAGAGACCATGGTGGATGTAAAAATCTTCAATATGGTTTAACTCAATAACGTTAATGAAACACCTACAGTAACACTTGTGTGTGCAGTTGGACTGTGAATGACAAAAAGACCAGCATATTTGCAGGGAAAGTTGTTTAGACTACATGCTCCAGAACTGGGATGAGAAACAAGAAAACTGCCTTAGGTCACCTCTAATCCTCCTTTAATGAGATTTGTTCAAGGATGCATCATTATGACCTTCACCTATTTACTTCATGATTACAAATTGGTAGTACTATCTCTACTCTGCAGGAGTCAGCAATTGTACAGTACCACAGAGACAGTAGGAAATAGGAGGCAATGAGAGAAGCTAAACAAGATTGTGCTGGTATAGGAAAGTTAGATGAAATCATATTGTATAGGTCCAGGGGTGGACTGACAACTAATGGGGCCCCTGGGCAATAGGAGATTATGGGGTCCCTGGGCAATAGGAGAAGATTATGGGGCCCCCGGGCAATAGGAGATTATGGGGCCCCAAAGCAATAGATTATGCGGCCACACAGTATACACATACAGTATACACACACAGACACACAATATACACACACAGTATACATACACAGAATACACATACACACACTGAAAAGGTACTGGAGAGGCGGGGCAGCTATAATCTTGGGATTTAAAAAAAACAGATATTTACATACTGTCCCTGGTTTTATTGAGGCTGGCAACCCTGATGGGGCACTTTAGTGGCATGGGGCCCTCGGGCAGTGCCCGAGCGCCCGAATGGTCAGTCCGCCCCTGCATAGGTCTACTGGCCTATGAACTGATCCTAATCCCTGAGCATCTGCCCATAAATACATATAACCCTCTCATTATACCAATGTGCCCCCTAAAGTGGTTGTAAAGATAAAAGGTGTTTTACCCTAATGCATTCTCTGCATTAAGGTAGAAAAAACCTTTAAATAGTTGCACCCCCCCCAAATACTTACCTGAGCCCGATCTCAGTCCATCACCATGCACATCTGCAGCAGCTTTTCTCCCCTTTCCTATAGACTTGGCTGTGATCATGCATTGAGCCATTGGCTCCCACTGTCCTCAGTCACAACCTGTGAGCAGAGAGCAAGAGGTGGGGCCAATCCGGGCTGTGGGTTCGCATAGACAAAACAGCCTGGCTCAGGAGCGAGGATACAAGAGTTCCACCATAGGAAACGTTTTTCTATGTTGGGCATTGGGCAGGAGGAAGAGCCAAGAGCACCGGCAGGGGACCCGAGAGGAGGAGGAGGATCCCGGAATGCTCTGTGCAAAGCCATTGTAGGTAAGTATGAGAAAAAAAAGCTTTACAATCACTTTACCTAATAAGGATTGTAACGTGATAAGTAGTAATGTTATACTCTAATAATGTTGATTGTCCACTCCCTTTTATTCTTTACTATGGAACACGGGTAATACCTTCTGGAACATATTTTCAAGAACTAGAAATGATTTGTGGTTAAAGGATCAATTTTTAAATTAGTAACAGTACTGCAGAGCTCTGAGGATTTTACACAGGCATACGATTTAGAAACTCTAACCAAACAATAATTAAATGTACACTATCCTTGTGCTAGGTAAAAGTTAATAAATCACATAAGAGACACAATAAAAGTGCATTAAATATAAACTTATAGCTGAGACTGCGAGCCCAGCCTTCTCGTCTCGTCTATCAGTCCCTAACCTCACAAATGTGCTTTTGGAAGAATGGTCAAACAATTCTATAGACACACTCCTAAACCTTGTGGACAGCCTTCCCAGAAGAGCTGAAGCTGTTATAGCTGCAAAGGGTGGGCTAACTCAATATTGAACCCTACAGACTAATAGGGCGTACACACGGTTGGACTTTGTTCGGACATTCCGACAACAAAATCCTAGGATTTTTTCCGACGGATGTTGGCTCAAACTTGTTTTGTCTACACACGGTCGCACAAAGTTGTCGGAATTTCCGATCGCCAACCACGCGGTCACGTACACCACGTACGACGAGACTAGAAAAGGCCGGTTCAGAACCAAGCTCGGCACCCTTTGGGCTCCTTTTGCTAATCTCGTGTTAGTAAAAGTTTGGTGAGAGACGATTCGCGCTTTTTCAGACTCGTGGCTTTCAGATCGTTTTCTGTCGTTCAGTTTGTGCTTGTGGGTTTGTATCTGCTCTTCAGTGCATGCAAGCAAGTTCCGCGTGACTTTAGGTAGTCATTGTATTCTTGTTCATTCGTTACTGTTTTTCAGGTCGCTCTTCACAGGCCTTGCTGTTCTTCAGTGCGTTCTGTTACTTTGTTCTGAGCAGCCGACCGTTTTCTAGCCATGTTTTGTATGCGTACTCCTCGTAGAGTTCATGCTGTGGGGGGGCTTGGTGTTGGGGTCCTGACCTTGACACAAGTCCAGTCCATGAACAGGGTGGGGAGGAGTTCATGGACCAAGAATTGGTTGCTTCAGCGTGACCAGTTCTCTCATATGCCTTTGCTCCGTGAGATCCGTGAGAATAATCCTGATGATTTCAGGAACTTTCTCAGGGTGACGGACCCCGTGTTTCACCGTTTGTTGGCTTCGCTGACCCCCTATATTAGCAGGCAGGATACCTGCATGAGGCAAGCCATCACTCCGGAGCAGAGGTTGGTCGCTACCTTGCGGTATTTGGCCACAGGGAGAAGTCTGCAGGACTTGAAGTTCTCGACAGGCATCTCCCCCCAGGCTCTGGGGATCATTATCCCAGAGACCTGTTCTGCCATCTTCCAGGTCCTGCAGAAGGAGTATATGAAGGTAAGATTTTTATCCTTTAATATCACATTTTATTGTATTGAATGTTTGCTAAGATATTGTATTTCTTTCCTCATTCCCTAAATACCATGATTGTAATATGCTGTGAATGTCCCCTTTGTCCTCATGCATGCTGGATTTTTATGTAATTATTATTTTAGGTCCTTCATACATATTTGCCCTTCACTAACCTCCCCAGCATGGTGTCTCCTGGCCTATATTAACCTCATGTAGTCACTTAACAATGTATTTTATCTGCTCCATAGTAGTGCCTTACCCCAAACACCCCCTAAAATGTTTGGAAATGTTATTTTTTATTTAAATTCAGGCAGAGTGCCAGAGGCTTTTTTTTGTGGTGTCCCCAAATATTTTTTAGTAACCCTCCTTCCCCCAACTGCTAAGTCAGCTGATCCCAATTCTCTATCTATCCTCAGTCATCTATCTGCTGACTTTGCCAAACCCATACACACTATACCCACCTCTTTACTGGTCAGATTTATGGATGAATTCCCCAAAGCATGTAGTGCAAGGGCCTGCCTGTATACTTTCAAATGGTACTGTTTAAAGTTTTTGTATCCTATTATTATCTTGACAGGTAATAGCAGAATGTCCAAATGTCCTCAAATGTGTACAGTGTGTATTTATATCTTTGTATTATGACACTTCTTACCTGTCCAGTGGGCTGCCAATAGTGTAACTAAGGAGGGTCTGTTCAAAGTAATACCCTGTATTTAGGCATTCATCTCTCAATGAAGTGAAGAGGGTTACCTGTCCAAGATTTCCACACACCCCCTATAATGTTACAAATGGCCCATGAGAGGGGGGGGAATATGATAGGTGTACCTTATACTTTGGCGTTGTTAAATTTCCCTTAATAAATGCTATCTGGAGGTTGCCCCATAATGTTTGTGTATAATCTGCTTGCCATGTTTCAGAGTAAAAATAGTAATGTTTATTGTTTTTTCCTCAACAGTTTCCTTCCACGCCACAGGAATGGCAGACTGTGGCCTCCCACTTTGCCCAGCGGTGGGACTTTCCTAACTACGGAGGGGCAATTGATGGGAAACACGTCCACATCATCCCACCACCCAACTCGGGGACGTACTATTATAATTACAAGGGGTTTAATAGTATAGTGATGTTGGCGGTGGTGTCGGCTAATTACGACTTCTTATGTGTGGACGTGGGGAAGAATGGCCGGATGTCCGATGGTGGAGTCATCGCCCAGACGGAGTTCTACAGGCGTCTCCAGAATGGCAGCTTGGACTTGCCAGCTCCAGAAGACAATGTGGAAGGACTCCCATTCGTGTTTGTTGCTGATGAAGCGTTTGCGCTGGGGGACCACCTGATGCGGCCATTCCCAATGAGGACCCTCACCCCGGAACAGAGGGTTTTTAATTACCGGCTGGCCAGAGCCCGAAGAGTGGTGGAGAACACATTTGGAATCCTGGCCAGCCAGTTCCGACTATTTCTGACACCCATCCATATGGCGGAGTATAAACTGAACCATATTATACTGGCGTGCTGTGTTCTCCATAACTTTTTAAGGAAACATTTGGCCAACTATGCTGGCTCAGTTGGGCCTGAAGCCGGAATCCTACATCAAACCACACTGACGGCGCTTGAAAGTGGCCGTCCTGGCTTGCCCTCCCTGAGTGCCCGTGATGTCCGGTTACGCTACCTGGAGTTCTTTGCGGGTAGGGGGGCTATCAATATGCCAGACAATATGTGAAGCCTTTTTATAATAAAAAAAAAAAAGAAATTCTTTGTGGACATTTACTGCTTGTGTTTGTTTTAGCTGACCCTTACATAAATGTTTTGAGTGCAGAAAATGTCGTGATTGTGTAACCTTATACAAAGCACTGTTGGCTGTTATTTCCTAAATGCAAAAACACATTTCACTACAAGTGCACTTGCAACTGCACTGAAACTGCACTTGTAGTGCAAAGAGGATTTGCCCTTAGGAAATAACCCCCATTTTTGCATAAAACAGCAATTACATCACCCCAAAAGTGTTGTAGTGTTGAGACAATAATTCACACATTCTTGAGTAAGCCACTTTTTTATACCTGCACAATCACATGTGCATTTATCAAAGGTTTTTAAAACAAACCAACATGTTTGTTGTATAACAATTTTTGCAGTAGCATTATCAAAAATTGAAATGCTATTTCAGATAAAACAGGCCTGTGTAAAACCAACAAGAAAGACAAAAAACTTGAACTTACAAAGTTCACATTAGGTAAAACCTGAAGGCTATATCAGACATCAGTATTTAGGAACTGGGTTTGATATAGCGTTCAGATGGGGGGAAATCACCCCTGGAAAAGCCAAATTTGGAAGATGCACACAAATTTACGAATGTCAACATGTGCTATCTGCCATCAGGGGGGATCAAGGGACGTGTTTTCTTTTCGGGGAGCAAGCCCTTCCTCAACACTACTTTATAATTGAGGAAGGGGTTGCACCCCCAAAACGCGTCCATTGATCTCCCGTCATGGCAGATAGGACATGTTGGCACACTGTGTGCATCCTCCAAATTTGGCTTTTCAAAACATTGAAAAAAGATTTAAAAGATTGGACCACAATCCCAAAAATATATTTTGTGGGGTTTTAAATTCGCCCCAAAACATCAATGATGTTATTATTTTTTTTAATAACATCATTGATTTTTTGCTGTATGTTGTGCAATTCGAGATTACACCCCATGATCTCCCCGATCAGGATCTGGGCACTTTCTGATGTAAAACGTTCTGGATCCCTCACATCACGATCACCTAAAAAGAGATAAAGAAAACAAAAACAGGTATCAAAAATCTGCCACCATCCATCTCTTACCTGAGTCTGTGGTCGCAGACACTCACCTGTTGTGGTGCCAATCTCCACCACATCTTCTTCTTCCTCCTGCTCTTCTTCGTTTGGGGGTATTTCACCTTCTTCCATAGGTGGGGGGTCTGTGGTCTCCTCGGATGAGGGGTGTCCTCCGAGTCTTTTCTCCCCTATGTAAAACAAAAATGGTATAATTAGCACACAGATATTTGATGGCAGAACTAGAAATAGGAAACATTGCTTGGAAGTGGGGTACAATTGTCTATTTTAGCCGAGTTCCAAGATGTATTTTTTTTATTGCCCTTTGTCAAGCTGCAATACTTTACCTGTTTTGTAGAAACTTCACAGATGGAGACCCCCCTATATTATACACTGGAGCACCTGTGTGGCCCCCCTAATAAAAATGGTGTTCTGGGGTCCCACACTAGTGCTCCAGTGTCCAGATGTGAAAACAGCTGCTCAGTGTCCTCTCCTTACACACAATCTAGTTTGCATTTCATTCTAGTAACAAACCCATCTACACAAACAAATATTTGGCATCCAAGTAGGCCCCAAAAAAATGTGGGAAAATGCATATGGCCTAAACAATGGTGTTTTAGAGGCCGAAAGAAAAATGTTTGATACGAACGAATAATGGGCCCATGAACATTAAAGTTGCCCTTTTAAACGTTACAATTAATAAAAGCATATGGAGCAGAACAAACGGAATAAAGACAGAAAGAATAGGAACACAGCACAACTACTTACTTTTTTGCAGCACTCTCCAGATCTTTCGGTACTACTCTGGCTCTCTCAATTTCAGGTCCGACCACCGCTTCCGGAGCTGATCTTTCGATCTTCGGACCCCGAAATTCCTCAGAAGACTCCTGACCACTTTCGCCATGATCTTGGCCTTTCGTATATTGGGGTTGGGGTAAGGCCCATACTTTCCGTCATAGTCGGACTTCCTCATGATGTCGACCATCTCCAACATCTCCCCAAAGGACATATTTGTGGCCTTAAAACGTCTCCTTCTGGATCGGGACGTGTCCGGATCCGGGCTTTCCTCCTCCTCCTCCTCGTTCCTGCAATTAGCACGCACCTGCTGTGACTCCGCCATGTGCTCTTCCCCCACTGTGCCGAACGAAAAGGGGCGGGGAATAGAATAGAAAGAACGTCAGGGGCGGGCGGAGTTACACGCATGCGCAGTGTGTATAAAGCATAACACGCGTGCGTATTACGTACGATCTGTGAGCGGAGGAAGGAGCATTGGACGCGCCGATTGTAAGAACGAAGGTAAGAGACAAAATTGTGCCTATACTGCTTCTAGATTGAGGCCTATATTGTAACAAGATTAGGAGAGTTTTGTCTGACATTAGGCTTTGTCTTGTGTTGTGTCTTGCAGTGAACATGGATATGCTACTCAAAGATAATGACTTCATGTCAGTATTCGTAGAGATGCTAAGGGAGCTGCCCTGTCTATGGGAGATTAAACACCCCCATTTCAAGAACCAAGCAAAGAGGAAGGCAGCACTGGAGCAATTGTGTGAAATTGTGAAGCAGGTGATCCCCACGGCAGACATCACCTATTTAAAGATATTAATTGGTTGCCTGAGGAGCACATATCTAAGGGAGCACAAGAAAGTCCTGGATTCACAGAGATCCGGAGCAGCAGATGACATCTATGTCCCCAGGATGTTGTACTACGACAGGCTACATTTTCTGGCAGGCCAGACTGAACCCAGGCCATCCCTCTCCAGTCTTCCTTCCACGCTTCCTTCCCCCCCGGCTGAGGCTTCTGACGCCCAACCTGGGCCTTCCAGGCCACATGTGGAGGAGCCCAGATTGAGCCAGGTATAGCATTCCTCTAAATATTTCTGCTTGTCCAATCAATGATGTTAACTAGATGTTAGTTGGGAGTACTAATTTATGATTGGGATTGATGAAGCAACAACTAAAACCATGTTCCTTTTTCATACACAGGGAAGTCTCAGCCAGGAGGTGGCTGGGCCGAGCCGGCTGGCTGATCTGCAGGTCCCTCCACCCCCCCTGAAAAGAGAAAGTGGCAGTAGGAGGAGTGCCCTAGAGGAGGCTACCGGAGGACTCTTTTGGAGGGCTACAGAGGTCCTGGGAGCACCACACACCGTGGAGGAGGACATTGCTGCCACCATTGCCTATAAAATGCAGAGGATGGAGGAGGGTCAACAAGCCATGTGTGAGGCGCTCATATTGGAGGCTCTTAACAAAGGTATGAGGGGCCAAATGACAGCTCAGACACACCTTTGCGATGGTCCTCCTCCTCCTCCTGCAGGTCCTCCTCCTCGTCCTCCCTCTCCTCCAGGTCCTCCCAGTCCTCCTCCAGGTCCTACTCCTCCTCCTGCCACATCTCCAACTGCACAGTCACAGCCCGGAAGGAAGCGTGGAAGGAAGACCAGACAGTGATTGGCCTGGGTTCAGTCTGGTCGGCCAAAAAATGCAGCCTCTTGTGGTACCACAGCCTGGGGACACAGATGTCATCTGCTGCTATCCGGATCTCTGCGAATTCTGGACCAGACTGCCCTCCCTTACATATGGACTCCTCAGGCCACCAATTTTGATGTTGAAGAATTGATGTCTGCCCTGGGGGTCCCAGGCTTCGCTAATTTCTCCTGTTGATCCAGTGTTGCCTTCCTCTTTGTTTGGTTCTGAGCCCTTAATAAAGGATTTTTGTTTTGAATTATACTCTCCTATGTGTTTTACTTCAAAAAGGACAGTTTGTTTGTGAGGATTCAGGTACATTTCAAATATACAATGTGAAATGAACAAGGGACACCAACACCAAACAATCTCCTTGAGATTAAATAATAAAAGATATCAATGGTGTTGGGGTAACTTGATACACAAAACACACACAAAAATATTCTGGAGTAAAAATAAAAATAACATTGAACAAAGATCAGCCTTTGAAAAAATCCAAACATTAAAGAAAAAAAAAGGCTTAAAATCCCAAAAAAAAAAAAAAAAAAGTTAAAACTGTCAGATGTGACCACTAATAACAATATATTCAGGGAATCCCAATAAAAAAACACAAATAAAACTTTGTGAGAAGTGTGTGTGAATATGAGCAGCAAAACTAATTAATTCTTGTCACATTATAAAGAAGAAGAGAGTGCGCTGTATTAAACCATTTTTAACATTGCAGCGTGACGAAAGTGCTATATCCATTGCGAACGCTAAGTTTACCAGAATGAGCTGTCCCGTCTCGGAATTTCTTCTGAGCATGCGTGGCACTTTGTGCGTCGGAACAGGCCACACACGGTCGGAATTGACGCGATCGGATTTTGTTGTCGGAAAATTTTATCTCCTGCTCTCCAACTTTGTGTGTCGGAAAATCCGATGGAAAATGTCCGATGGAGCCCACACACGGTCGGAATTTCCGACAACACGCTCCGATCGGACATTTTCCATCGGAAAATCTGACCGTGTGTACGGGGCATAAGACTAGGATGCCTTTAAAATTCATGTGCATGTAAAGGCAGGCATCCCAATAATTTTGGTAATATAGTGTAGGATGAACTCATCCTAAATTGCCCATATTAATTGTGCAGACACCGTGCAAAAAATTGTAAATTGTATACTCACCTTTCTGTAATTTTCCTTTCCTGGTGCATCTTCATGGCAGCATACAATGGGTTGCGACTTCACCCCCACAACCTGATAGGACTGGTTAACTATAAATCAAAGACAGACCCGGCTCACAGCATTCTCTATAACTCTCACCATTTGGGTGGGCATCTGTATGCTGCCATGAAGATGTACCAGGAAAGGAAAATTATGGAAAGGGGAGTATACAATTTTCCATTTTCCTGGTGCACCATGGCAGCATAAAATGGGAACTAACTCGCCATACGGGAGGGTGCAAGAAACCTTTTGTAATCAGTAGCGCAAGTATGCACCATGAATTTCCCAAATGTTACTGTTGTGAGCAGGGTTCACCTAATAACCGTTCCCGACCAGCGGCCGCAGTTTTACTGCAGCAGGTTGGCTTTCCTGGGCGAACCGGCATAACTGTACGTCGGCCCTTTAAGATGCTGTAGGAGGCGCGCACCTGCAGCGTGTGCCTAAAGCTGATGCGAGTACCCGGCGGGCGCGATAACCGCCGGGTGCCCATGGTCGCTTGTGACAGACAAATCCTGGTTCTCTCAGGGGAGAGGAGACAGATCGTGTGTTCACAATAAGTATGAACACCGGTCCTTCTCCTCCCCTAGTCAGTCCCACCCCCCTACAGTTAGAACACACCTAGGGAACACAGTTAACCCCTCGATCGCCCCTTAGTGTTAACTCCTTCCATGCCAGTGACATTTATACAGTAATCAGTGCAATGCATTTTTATAGCACTGATCGCTGTATAATCCTAAAAGGTCTCAAAAATTTGTCAAAAGTGTCCAATTTGTCCACTGCAATATCGCAGTCGTGATAAAAATTGCAGGTCGCCGCCATTACTAGTAAAAAAAAAAGGATAATAAAAATGCCATAAATCTATCCCCTATTTTGTAGACGCTATAACTTTTGCGAAAACCAATCAATATACGCTTATTGTGATTTTTACCAAAAATATGTAGAAGAATACATATCGGCCTAAACTGAGGAAAAAATTAGTTTAAAAAATAAATAAATCGTGATATTTATTATAGCAAAAAGTAAAATATATTGTGTTTTTTTTCAAAATTGACATTCTTATTTTGTTTATAGTGCAAAAAATAAAAACCACAGGAGGTGATCAAATACCACCAGTAGAAAGCTCTATTTGTGGGAAAAAAAAGGACGTCAATTTTGTATGGGTACAGCTTCGCATGACCGCGCAATTGGCAGTTAAATTGACGCAGTGCCGAATTGCAAAAAATAGCCTGGTCATTGAGCAGCCGAATCTTCCGGGGCTGAAGTGGTTAAAGTGTAATGAAGGTGTCATGGGAGGACCATATTGCTGACTTGCAAATAGCCTCAGGAGTCTCAGCACTGAGCTGTCCACAGAGCTGGCACTGCCCTAGTTGAATGTGCTCTTAAAACCTCAGAAACAGGAAGGTCTTGTGAAGAGTAGGCGCTTTTAATTGTCTTAACAATCTAGGAGGTGACTGAACGTGTTGATGCTGACTGACCCTGCCTTAAGCCACGCTGGAACCAAGTACATATTTCAGCTTTCCTGAATGAAAAGGTAGCTGCCAAGCAGGTCACCAGAATTAGCTCAACATCCAGGGGATACGATTCTCTCATTCAACCAAGAAAGACGGTAAATTGACTTCCTGGTTAAATTGGAAGCTAAAAGACACCCCATGGATAAAAGCAGTCTGGAGTTTTAGGACTATTCTGTCCATAGAACGTTAAGTGAGGCTCCTTGAGTACAAAGCCTGCAGTTCTGACATCCTTTTTCACAGAGGTTGTAGCAACCAGAAATACGGTATCCAGGGTTAGATTGCAGAGTGTAGCCAATTCTGTAGGATAGAAATAAGGCTTTGATAGAAATAAGAACCATAAGCAAGTTCCACATAGGGAACAATGGTTTCCTGGGAGGTCTATAACTTCATGCAAGCCTTTTAAGAATTGCATCACTAAAGGGTTAAGGACTCCTTAAACCTTTGTAAGTGCAGACAAGGCTGAACTTTAAAACATATTTGAACCTAGTCCCCTGTTCAGCCCCAGTTGTAAGAACCGTAGAACCTTGGCTGATTTAGGTGATAAAGGACTCCAGGCTTTTGCTGTGTGCGATCTGCATAATTTTCCCATATTCTTTGGCAAGTCTTATTCATGAAGACCTCTCTGGTTTGACACAAAGTAACAACTACGTGCACTGAGCACCCTTGGCTTGGTAGCCTCCATCTCTCAACTTCCATGCAAATCAAAATTAGTCTCTTGGAGCTGGATGGCAAAACTGTCCATGAGTGAGAAAATCTGTCATCACTGGAAGCGGCAGCGGTGACTCAACTCAATGCTTAAGTGTAGGAGAGACAGACACTAGAGCATTCTAAGCCAAAATGGCATATTTGAAATTATTGATAAAGGAAGTTCCACTGACAGCCTAAGAATTCTACCCTTGCACTGCTGTCTAGGCACAGTACAAATCTCGCTTCTCTTTCTAAACAGGAGTGAATGACAGAAGTGCTTTGAACACTACTCAGTACAAGATCATTCAATACTATGCCTCATAAGCTCAACATCCCATGACTTTGAGCAGCCTGCTCTTTGAAATGCGTCCCCCAACCTCTCTAGCTGGGGTTTTATGTGATAATGTTCCATCCGAAAACAATTGGTCAGTTACGAAGAACCAAGGATACTCCGGCACTTTTCTGTTGGAAGAGGACTTCACTCCCAAAGCACCTTTGGCTTTCTCTATCAGAGAACGGATATTCCCTTGTGGAAGTTCTACTGAATTTTTCCCGTCGCTATTGCAGACAGTAAGACCATTGTGCATGCCCCCGGGGAGATGTACAGACCGAAGGGGAGGCACTGAAACTGGTAGAGGAATTGAGGATGAATTGGGACAAGTAGGTGTCTGATAAACCTACAGAGCATCCAGTCTCCCAGATTTATGAATAAAATTAATTGGAGGTTTTCCATCTTGCACGACTCCAACTTCCTGTGCTTGTTGAGTTTTGTTTTTTTCTTCAACTTTAGCACTGGGCACAGATTACCTGATGTTGTTCTTTTATTTTTTTTTGCTAGGAACAGAGTTAAACCGAATCCTCATCTCCTCTGGGCAACCGGAACCTTTATGATTGCTCGTTTTTTTGTTGTTTTTTTTTCTTTTAATCCAGCTTCAAACTGGACCAGAATTTTTTACTTTTCCCATTAACTCTGGTAGCCTGGCTGACTGAAAGAGATTGAAAAGGTGAACTTTCCACCTATCAATGTTATATGATCGTTATGCTCATTGAATTACGCCCCTGCATGGGTGAACGTTTGTCATGATGTTATACTTTTTCAATAAAAATTATTGTACCAGAAAGGTGGACCTTTAAACTTCCACCAATGTCACGCCAAAATAGCTGATATGGCTCACAGATCCTGAATATTTTCCATCCATATACCCCCTGGATGCCCCCTGGATACCCCCTGGATGAGATGCCCCTGGATACCCCCTGGATGAGTGCACCCTTGTAAGGACTTCCGCTGTTCTCACAAGACAGGTGCCTTAGATCTTTAAGGCTTCAATAATGAAGATTAGTAAAGGACCTGGAGAAGAACCCAATCTTTTTCCTGGTCCGTAGGATATGGCCTCCTTGTACCTACTTGGGAGTTGCAACCTATATGCTGGACTTTTTGAATTTTCTGTTTTTTGTAAGATGATATTCCCCCTGACCTGCTAGTGGTCACCTTTGAGATGGCAGTATCCTGTCTACTCCCAAATAGATTGGATCCTTTGTCTGGTATCTTGCACCAGTTTTTTTTTTAATCTGCAGAGCTGCAATTTTATGTGAAATGCAATGCAACATGACTATCTGGAGGTGCTCTGTACACAGAATGTAACGTAGGTTAGCACATGCGCACAAAGATGCACCAGATATGAACGGTTGTGCGCATGTTTGAAGTAGCACGCATGGCGCATCCTGTGATGGATGAAGGTGCCAAATTGGCTATTTAAACCAGATCAGTACACAGATCCATTGCTGTCTTGTCTACAGCGTTCCCGTGAGTGTCCTGTTTCCTGTTTATCTGCATCTGATTCCAGTTACCTACCCGACTTGGTTTGACTACTCCTGCATCGACCCCGGCTTAAACTTTGACCACTCTCCAGTCATCTGTACCTTATCGGACCATACTGTGTATGACCCGGCTTGTCCGACCCTGCTCCAGTCTCCTGCTTCCAGCCTGTGTAGCTCTGGTACCGCTGACCTGAATCCACAGCATACCTGCATCCGCTGTCCTGTATCTACATCTTTCCTGCATCTGCTGTCCTGCATCCACAGCATACCTGCATCCGCTGTCATCTGGCACACCACTCAACTGGAAGCCCAGCAGTTAGCAAGACTTCCAGCCCTTGTGCGTCCCGAATCAGAGGAGTAAGAGAAGCCTTCCTCTGCATCCCAGGTTCTTCCTACCAGGTACGTGATAGACTCACTCAGCACATGCTGGCTATGCTGGCTATGCTGGTCTGCCGACACCTGCAGAAGCTACAGTATGTTTTTCGGACTAGTGCCTCCTTGAATGTGACAGCAAGGTGACATGTCTTGCCAGCTACATTAATGATGAATCCACCATCGGAGGAGACTGCTGCAGGTTGACCTTTAGCTTTTTCAGGGTATACAGTTTTGACAGCCTGTTTATACGGGAATTTTTCTCTGACCCCTTCAGTTCCTCCTGGATTAACTCCTCCAGTTGTTCGGTGAAGGGAATGAGTATTTTCTAACCTTATGGAGAGTTTCCTCCACTTCACCCCAGGCAATTGCATCCTTAGCTGCCCTTGTAAAAAGGCTCTATTGGGCAAACTTCAAAGCTTGTGGCCCCTTTAACGCTTTCTTCCCATGGCAAGCTTTCCAATTTGGACACTACCTACTGGCTCTGGTTGGAAGTGCTAGGCAATTCATCCACCGACTGGGGAGTACAGGCTTCATGCATCAACTCCTTGGCCGATTCTTTAATTAAGGCGGCTACTTTCCAGACTTCCCCTTCTTTGCACCAAGTGGACTTGACAAGCAATGACTTTCCACCACAAATACAGCAACCATTAGGGCTGGTAATCTGTGGTGTTTATAAACGGGGAGCAATAATAATGAGAGGTGAGATGATGACATTGATCAATGTTGCCTGGATGTCTGCGCTTGAATGGTGACTGTTCTGGCTTTTAGCAGGCTCCCTCCATCTTGAGGACTTTGCAGGGCTGTATAGAGCTTGTTCCAGGCAGATTTAACATGCTAGCTTGGCAGGCAAAGACTTTCCACCACAAATGCAGTGACTATTAGGGCTGGTAACTTGTGATGTTGGTGAACGGGGAGCAGTAAAAATGTGGGGTGAGATGATGACCTTAATCAACATTGCTTGGATGTCTGTTCTTAGATGATGACTTGTCTTGACCTTCAGAAGCCTCCCTCCATCTTGTGGTCCTTACAGGACTATAGATATTGGTTCTCTTTTTCTCAATCTTCACTACTTACCTAATCCCTATACCTTAAAAGCAATGGGTGGTCTGACTGGGCAGCATTCCCCATAGAAACAGAGCAAAGCAGCAGACTGAAATGAAAAACAGCATAAGGCTAAGTCTCCACTACTGCGACCTGAAAGTCGCACAGTTTTGCGGCAAATTTGATGTGACTTGAAGCAATGCCTGTGTATTCTTGAGGTCTATGGACACAGATATGAACGGTACTCATTGGAAATCATGGGGTACAACTTGTCATGCGACTTTGTAGTGACAAGTCGCACTAATGGAAACTGAGCCCAACACAGTGATCCCACAGCAAGCATTGAGAAGGAGATCGGAAGAGCCCAGGTAAATGCCATATAGAGCAGTGGTCATCAACCCTGTCCTCAGGGCCCACTAACAGGCCAGGTTTTATGTATTACCTTAGGGAAATGCAGACAAGAATATTGCCTTCACTGAGCAGCAAATGATATCACCTGTGATGTATTTCAGTTATCTTGCAAACCTGGCCTGTTAGTGGGCCCTGAGGACAAGGTTGATGACCACTGATATAGAGCACAATGATCCTAGAGCAGGGGTCTCAAACTTGCGGCCCTCAGGCTGTTGCAAAACTACAAGTCCCATCATGTCTGCCTGTGGGAGTTATGTTTGTAACTGTTAGCCTTGCAATGCCTCATGGGACTTGTAGTTTCGCAACAGCTGGAGGGCCACCAGTTTGAGACCCCTGTCCTAGAGCAACACTGAGAAGGAGATAGGAAAAGCCCAGGTGAATGCCATAAAAAGGGAAAACATACCTGCAAACAATGACCACATAAGTAAGGATGAGCTCCGACGTGTTCGCACAGCCCACATGCAGATCCTGCCAGGAAGTCGGCACTGCGCTGCTCTAATCACAGGCAGTGAGCCATTTCCCGATCTCTGCAGCCATGCATCGAGACAATGTCTCACTGCCTGTGATTAGCACAGCACAGTGCTGACTTCCTGGCCAGCTCTGCACGTGGGCTGTGTGAACACGCTGGAGCTCATCCTTACACATAAGCATGCATGAGTAGAGAACTCCATCATTTGTTGCCCACAAATGCCATAAAACCATTTAAAACTCACATTTGCCATTAGTGACGATATCAGTGCCTGAGCATGCTCAGATCGCCATCCTGGAAAAGCTCTAGCCAGGAAACTGGTCACAGAGGCCCCATCACTTCCTGCCTCTCATGCTCAGAGTGTACTTGCACTGCTGCCACCATCTCAGAAATGGCAATCGCCCATAACACAGAGAAAAGAAGTAAAAAGCATATGGAAAGAAAAGGTAAATGCTGTCACTTACGTCAAAGCTTGTTTAAATCTTTCTTGAGAATCCTGCACCACAAGAATTGGGCTCCAACCATATAGCTCATTTAGAGACTGTAGAGGAAGAACTTCCACCCAGGAGAGGCTAAAATATGCCCCCCTAGACCACCAGAATGGGGCTCCAATCATTTAGCTCATTTAGAGACTGTACAGAAAGGACTTCCACCCAGGAGAGGCTTAACCTGACTGGGGCGACAAACGGTAAGGGATACCTCGCGATTCCAGTCCTGATCAGGTGAGGAAAAAAAGGAAAATGCTGTGAGCCGGGTCTGTCTTTATAGTTAACCAGTCCCATCAGGTAGTGGGGGTGGAGTCACAACTCATTGTATCCTGCCATGATGCACCAGGAAAATGTTTTTAAAATATATATATATATAAGTACATCAAAGGTGCTCAGATCTTCTAAACATCAATAGCTCCTCTTTCTTTGCCATAAAGGAATGATGACAACGCGCACCACTGAAGAAAAAGTGCTTCCAAAAAGAATCACCACAAGCGAATAAATGAGCTCCTTACCAGCTGCTCTGATCCCGCAAAGAGATAATTAAACGCCTTGCTGCATAGCAGCCATATCCATCACGATCTTGAATGCAAAGGGACCACCTTCTCCTAAGCCAAGATAGACTCCATGGAGGAAGTTAAAGCGCAGAGGAAAATCCACATAGTGTAGTATTTCACCAAGATTTTAATAAAAATGATAAAATCTTATTTATAATTTTTAAGGAGTTACACAGTACTGTATGTGTTACAAAAAATCAGCAGGTTCAAGCGGTTAGGCCGACTTACGGAATAACGTCACATATGAGGCCCTTCCCAATGCATTTCCCTGAAACTAGCATCGTCTGGGGATTATTCTGAAGGTCCATTAACCACCTGAGCTCTGGAAAATGTTACTCTCTTTATGACCAGGCCATTTTTGTCTATTCGGGCTACTGGGCTACTTTAACTGGTAATTGTGCAGTCATGCAATGCTGTACCCAAACTAAATTTATATAACCTTTTTCACACTGTTGATCACCACTGGGTTTTTTATGTTTTGCACTATAAATGAAAAACAAATGAAAATTTTGAAAAAAAACACATTTTTTTTTACTTTTTGCATATTCAATAAAGATATTTTTAAAAATCGAATTTCTTCATAAATTTTGGCCAAAGTGTATTATGCTACATGTTTTTGATAAAAAAAATCCCAATAAATGTATATTGATTTGTTTACCTGAAAGTTATAGCGCCAATAAACTATGGTATATAAACTGGAATTTTTATTGTTTCATTTTTTTATACTATTAATGGCGGCAATCAGTGAAATATAATGGGACTGCAATAGTTAGCGGACAATCTGACACAAACTGAGGCATGAATCATTGGCCTGGACTTGCTGACTAGACATGTGCACACTGAAATATTTTTTATGGAATTTTGTTTTCGTCCAAAAAATAAATTTATTTAGTTACTCCCGAAATTCGTTTTTAATTTTGTTTTTTGTTAAAAATTGCATTCGTCTGAAAATCCAAATTAATTGAGGTCGAATCTGTCATTGAAGGCTTATGGTGTCTGCTGAATGTTTTGCTGCTTTGTCGAATCTTCGTCGTTCATGTTGAATGTATATAGTTCAAACAGAAAATGGACTGGTGATAGTGATCACTGATCAGACATGTCGAATCATTTCTCTCTGTGTCGAATCTTTTCTCTCTATGTAGAATAATCTTGGACTAATAGAGTTAAGGTTAGGTACATTCGACCACAGGTTCAATGGACACAGATTGTTATTGTTAGCATCATGTCAAATCTCCTATCTATATCGAACTGTTGTCACAACGAAACGAAAATAAAGCATTTGTCTATGTCGGATCTTTTGTTTTTCGGATTCTGCACTTTCGTTATCGTTTGTTAAAACGATAACAAAAATACCTGAAATTCGGACGAAAATGCATTCGGACGAAAACGAATGCACATGTCTATTGCTGACAGGCTCCTGCTGTGTACAAGCACAGTGGGTGTGAATTGAGGGGTGCATGTGGGCATGCCCTAAACCCAGAAGTCAGCAGCGACGTACGGGTACATCTCTATGCCTACAGCGGCCGCTCTTCGCAGTACATTTCGGGTGTGCAGTCACCAAGTTGTAAAGTGGCATTTTTTTCTGAAATACAGCAGAGATCAGTAACAATGGCAGCAGGATATCCAACTAATTTCTTTGCTGTAAGCACATTTTTGAACAGTTTTTTTTTTTTTTTACATTACAGAGCCACTTTAAAGCCCTAGTTTATGAAAGTAAAAACATAAAAATCAGCACAAGGGACATACAGCAACTTACAGTTAGTATGATGTATTCCTTATGTTAATTCTTCTTCTTTCAGTAGAAATCCTCCTCTGTTCTATCAACACGACCCTGCTGCTGTAAACCACCTTTGTGGCGGAGGTTAATGCAGCTAAGGGGCTGTCAGGAACTCTAATCATGAGAGGTTGACTATACCTATCCTTTTCTACATGATCCGCCATTAATAGGGGCTGTACTACAGCATCTTTGAATGGAGGGGGCAGAGCTATTATTTATGTTGCCATCCTTTGTTCAGAAAACCTAACCTCGGCTGCACTGGAATATTATGGCTTCCAATGCTGGTGGGAGGGGTCTTGGCATAAGAATAAGAACAACAAGGTGTGCCATACTAAGTGTAGCATTATGACTATAGGGGCTTTATTAAAAACAGTCATATGGCTACTCACATAACGAAAGAGATCAAAAGGCATGTATGGAAAAGATGTCCGAAGTCACCGGAGGTGCCTCAAAGTGAGCCATCTCCCAGCAGGATGGATGTCAGCCATATGGCAGGGAAACTGCCAGATGGTATCGTAACCAGCTTGGAACGCACTCGGAGCCCTGACCGGACATGACATCATGACATGTCAGGTGACACGTTTCAAAGCGTCTTCTTTTTCCTTAGACCATGTCCTGATGTCACGTCCAGTTGCTTCACTCTAAAGGTGTCACTATAGTAGCTCATGGACTACATGAACTTTTTACTAATGAGGCAATAAGGATTGTTCCTATAGGACTATTTGCTCTCCTGATGTGTCTTTGGACCGTTTCCAGTGCCATTCCCCTCTGTTTTCTTCTGTCATGTATAGTTACACCAATATAGGTGAAGTTAATTAAAGCAGTATAGTGTTAAACACAAAAACAAAAATGTATTATAATGCAGCGTACCAATCATTAGATGTGAATGAAGGCTTTGGCTTTTTTCCCCGTTTTCCCCTGGTGGTCTGTCCAGTAAGACAACTTCTGTATTAGTGAAACACAACTCCGGATGATTGTCAGTCTGGGAGGTTAGGGGGGCTAATGTTTAATGCATTAGCAGACTTAAATACAATAGACAAATTAAAGCCAAACTCCAGCTCACATGTTATAAGCAGTTATAGCAAATATGTTTTTTTTCCTTTTGGGATAAAGGTTTTGCATGAATAAATAAAATCTGACCATTTAAATCACCCCGGTCAGTGTTAAAGAGGAACTGCAGTCTGCTCACATAACTTGTAATAAAAACATCTTTGCCATTCTGAAGCTTCCCTCCAACCACTTTGCATATTATTTTATATATACTGTGATTCTGTACTTGTCAAATATGCTGCAGAAATCTCCCTCCACTGAGTCTGGCTGCAACCATTTTAACTGTGGGCAGCTGAAGCTACTGCCTGTTCCACTTCCTGGATTTACACAGATACACAGAGGCACACCTCCAGCTTTGCAACTCTCATTGGCCCTCTTATGACTCACCCCCCTTCCTTCCTGGCAAACTCTAATGAGAGTGAGTGAGAGAGCTGTGCATGATGATGACCAGACAAGAAACAGGAAGTGGGCTGTATAAGGTATTTACTGGCAGAAAAAAAATGTTTTACTATCCAAAGTTAAAACAACAAGGGTGGAAGATTTAATAGATGGAAAGTTGAAAAAATGACTGAAGGTCCGCTGTAAGTGGTTTGTCTCATCCATGTAAACGTATACATTCTGCTGAAGAGCTGGAGAGCTTGTGCTTTTGAAAAACAACAGACTTGCTGCCAGGATCACAGATGCAGTTAGAAGAAAGCCTAAAAAGGGAAAATACTAAGAAGTGGTAACATCTAAGAAGTGGTAAGCTGCAATATAATAAATGTTTGCTTTTGGCTTTAATGCTGCTTTAATTTTCCAAGCCTTCCATAACAGAGCAATTACCCATTACCAACATTAAAACATTTAATTGTTTTTGTTTTTTTTTATTTTTGACAAACCGTTAACTCCTATTATATGCTTGTATATTGTTTTTTCATAGACTTCTTTCAGATTTTTACATACAGCTTCTGATATTCCTTTTTTGTCTGCTTCTTGTACGCTTTCTTCATCCCTGGCAATAGCACTCTTCCATCAAAATAACATCACGTTTACTGTATGAGTGGAATTGGCAGCTTAACAATCTTGCTGCTGACTCACATTCTCAGAAAACCCGGCTTCACCAGTAGCAGTTGGATAGTGCTTTAACCCTTTTGAAGAACAATGGCTATAATAAAGCTACACAAGGTAGTGAAAAAGCATTTACAAAACAGGTACATAGACCCCCATATCATATATTATAGTTATTATGAACTGTGTTAAAAGGGGATTTTTTTTCTTATCCAGTACTAATCTTGTTTTTATTTGACAACGTTTTAGTTAACACAACATATCAAATTCTGATTTTGTCTTTTTGACTGGCTTGCTACCATTCCATTCTATTATTTCTGATATTTTCAGAAATTTGGCACAAAGGTTACTATTTATCAAACCATTTATAAAGCATTGCACATCAAAGTGTTACTAAAACAAATATATATATGGTGATGATCATTTTCCTCTCTTTTGCCAGCAAATGCCAAAGTTTCATTGCATTTATATAACTGCATTGTGTCTGCACTGTGTTTGCACTGGACAGCAGGTTTGCTGGATTGAGTTACATTCACTGCTATTTACCCAACTTCTAGATCGGTCTCAAACTGGCGGCTCTCCAGCTGTTATGAAACTACAAGTCGCATGAGGCATTGCAAGGCTGACAGTTACAAGCACGACTCCCACAGGCAGAGGCATGATGGGACTTGTAGTTCCGCAACAACTGTAGGGTCACCAGTTTGAGACCCTTACTCTAGACTTTCTTTTCTTCCGTTGAAAATCTAGGTCTCAGTAATATTGTGTATGCTTATAATATGGCCAATGATCCACTTACATTGATAAGGTTGAATAAAGATACCAGTCCATCCAGTTCACCATGTATGAGTGTGTGTGTATATTCCTGTATATTGCATTTGGTAAGACCCCTTTCACACTGCCAGCGGGCCACATTAGCGGTAAAGCACTGCTAGTTATAGCGGTGCTTTCCTGCCGTTTTAGCGTTTTAGTGTCCACCAGGCACAGCGGATGATAGATCAGTGTACCGGGCTGCTGCTGGTACCATGTGATCTCTGTGACCAATCACAGCAGATCACATGGCAATGTACACACTTAATGGATTCCATTCATGCCATTCATTGTGTGCCATTGTGTTGTTCTCTGTGATTGGTCACAGTGATCACGTGGCACAGGCGGGGCCAATCACAGCCCATCTGTACAATGTGATTAGCTGTGGCCAATCACAGCTAATCAGCTAATAGTACACATTGAAAAAAATCCTGATCATCTCCTCAGAGACCCGACCCGGCCCCTTATGACGTCACTGCCCGGGGCATGATGGGGCGGTGACGTCATAAGGGGCAGGGTCACCAGATCACATCACCCGGTGACCCTGCCCAATGCCTATATATGTCGTTGTGCACCGCGCACACGGCATTACAGAGGGAGAGAGCATTGTGTTAACATCAGAAGAAGACCGGAGGGAAGAAGACGACGCAGAAGACCGGGCCAACGCTAGCAAAAGAGCCGGCAAAAGAGCAGAAGATAGTGGAGGAGCCCGGCAGAAGGCACCGGAGAGCAGGAGAAGAACCAGAGACCAGGAGAAGAGGCCAGAGAGTGCGAAGAAGTCGGAAGAAGACCCCCGGAGCTGCCTAATAAATTATTTTAAAAACCTGTCTAGTGTGGGGTTTTTTTATTGACACTTTTTTCCCCAGGTGAATGGGTAGGGGTACGATGTACCCCATACTCATTCACATAAGGTGGGGGGCCAGGATCTGGGGGCCCACTTATTAAAGGGGGCTCCCAGATTCTGATAAGCCCCCCCCACCTACAGACAACGACAACCAATGGCCAGGGTTGTCGGGAAGAGACCCTTGTCCTCATCAACATGGGGACAAGGTGCTTTGGGGTGGGGGGCCGCAGGGCGCCCCCCTGCCCCAAAGCACCCCCCCTATTTTCAGGGCATGCGGCCTGGTAAGGCTCGGGGGGGGCGCTCGCTCGTCCCCACCCCTTTTCCTGACCGGCCGGGCTGCGTGCTCGGATAAGGGTCTGGTAGGGATTTTGGGGGGACCCTCACGCCAGTTTTTCGGCATAGGCGGTTCCCCTTAAAATCCATACCAGACCGAAGGGCCTGGTATGCTCTTGGAGGGAAACCCATGCCGGTTTTTTATTTAAAATTTGGCGTGGAGTTCCCCCTCAAGATTCATACCAAACACAGTGCCTGGTATTGGCGGGGATCCAAGTCGGATCCCTGTTCATTGAAAGTCAGACATATGTCGGCTTCAAGTCGCAGGGCAAAGTTGGATCCAAAGTAGGACGACTGTCATGTCGCACCAGTGTGAAGCCGGCCTAAAAGTATGCAGAAAGATTATTTAATTGCAAAATTTTATAACAAAAATGAAGAAACATGTTTTTTTTACAAACTTTTCCTTTATTTGGCAGAAAAAAAAAACACTGGTGGTTAAAATCCACCAAATGAAAGCTCTATTTGTGTGGAAAAAAAAAAGATAAACATGTTATTTACGTATAGTGTTGCATGACTTATCATTCAAAGTGTGGCAGCTCTGAAAGCTGAAAATTGGCCTAGGCAGGAAGGGGGTGAAAGTGTCCAGTACAGAAGTAGTTAACATAACACACATTAGCGCACACAATAATGAAGGGACCCTAATATTCCACTTACCCATAATTATTACAATAGTAAAAGGGTTAAACATTCAATTTTCATTAGAAAAAGAAAAAAAAAAGTTTCACTTTAACATTTAAACCATTTACTAAACATATCAGTGCATTATCCTTCTAGTTTTGTTAACTTTTATTTTTTTTTAGCTCTGTGGCTTTCACTGCTAACTTTAACAGAAGATATGATTTTTCATACAACTTCT
The DNA here is from genome assembly GCF_042186555.1 of Aquarana catesbeiana. Lineage (NCBI taxonomy): Eukaryota > Metazoa > Chordata > Amphibia > Anura > Ranidae > Aquarana > Aquarana catesbeiana. The sequence goes on from NC_133330.1 coordinate 202,694,678, forward strand.
CTGTATAGTATAATCTTCTAGGAAGAAAAAGAGTTAAAAAGCTTTCAATCCTTCAAAAACAAAAACCTTGCTTATGTCAGGAAGGTAATATTATATAGCTGGATAAAACATAATTTATTCATTTGTTCAATATACGTAGCAGTGTTTTTGTTATACCTTTTAGGATGGATTTCACTCAATTGTTTGTGTAGTGTTTCGATGTCACTTCAAGGTGAGTAGCTATCAAAACGACTATAACATTGTGACAAACAAGTAAAATCTAATTATTAGCACAGAGGAATTCACTCTGAGATACTCCTGTATCATCTCACCATAATTGCTTCTATTATTTCATAAGAACACTTTCCTATTGCTGTCTGTACTCAGTGTATTACAATGGCTGTGAAAATGTTAAACTGCAAAAAGTCATTCATATGACCTTGAAAGTGAAGCAGAAGAGACACCCCCAATATCTCCTTGAAACATTCTCCCGATCACTTTTTGTAAAAGGAATTAAATTTTCATGAGATTTCGAGTACCCAACGAACTTTTCCTGTAGAGCACAAACTGCATCTGACGTTGCTCTGCTGCGCTGAGTGACACATCCGTTTGGAAAGCTGCTTTTTTTTTCTTTTTCTTCAAGGTGATTGATGTAATTTTCAATTAGACTGACCTTTGCTGGAAATGTTTTGACTGTAATGATTTCCTGTCCACTTTACTCAGCAGTCAGAGACCTGCTCTAGCTAACAGATGTTACATTGCCCAGGAGAAGTGGGCTGTGAAGGAGAGAGAAGGGACACGTGGATTGTTGTGGCACATACCATTCCGGAATCCCCATATATAAATGTATTTATCCAAAAAAGCAGACTTCCCGTAAAGGTAAACTTCTTCTTCCTGGTAGTGAAAGCAATCATGTTTTACTAATAAATGTCATTAGCTCTCTTTTCTGTATTTTAACCTTTGCATGGAAATATTCAGCAAAACACTGTTTTTATTTTTATTAAGATTTGTTTGATACTACAAAAGATAGCCAAACACATATTTCAGGAATGATGTGGCATCTACTGTATTTTTGCATGTTTAAAGAGCTTGTACTGTCCCTTGCTTTCAAGAGAACATTGAACTATTCACCAAATTCTCTTTCCCCAAAGCAACCTAAAGTCCAAGAAAAATATGAACTTGTTGGACATCCCATTTCAAAACCACAGGCTTTTACATTTTACATGGAGTTGCAACTTTCCCTCCTCTTAGCTGCCATAACAACCTCCACTCTTTTTGATAGGCTCTGCACCAGATTTTGAAAAAGTCTGTGGAAATTTTGCCGATTGAGTAAAACAGAATTTGTGAGGTATATTGAATGATAAGGCCATTATTGTAAAGTCATTCCAATTCATGACAAAGGTGATCAGTAGGATTAAGTTCAGCACTCTGTACAGAGCATTCAAGCTTCTTTACACAAATGTATCCAGTGTTTTCATGAAAATGGCTTTGTATACAGAGGCATAGTAATGCTGAAACAAAACCATGAGGTTGAGGTTGTGCCATAAGGTAAAGCATTTTTGTGTGCTGATACATTAACAGTACACTTCACTGGAAACACTGGAACCCACTCATTTTGAGGGCTGCTAATACACTTTTGGCCATATAGCGTAAAAGCTGCCATGGGGGTTGGCAATAAAATGGATACACTACATTGTCAAAAATATTGGGATTCCTGCCTTTACACACACATGAACTTTAATGGCATCCATGTCTTAGTCTGTAGGGTTCAATATTGAGTTGGTCCACCCTCTGCCGCTATAACAGCTTCAACTCTTCTAGGAAGGCTGTCCACAAGGTTTAGGAGTGTATCTATGGAAATGTTTGACCATTTTTCCAGAAGGGCATTTGTGAGGTCAGGCACTGATGTTGGATGAGAAGGCCTAACTCACAGTCTCCACTCTAATTTATCCCAAAGATGTTCTATCAGGCTGAGGTCAGGAGTCTGTGCAGACCAGTCAAGTTCCTCCACCCCAAACTCGCTCATCCATGTCTTAATGGACCTTGCTTTTTCATACAAATTAATTGGGATTCTTCTTTTCCTCTATTTATAAACATATAGAGGAAGTAATTGTGTATATTTTACAGTACATAATAATAATTAATTTTGTTGTTTTCTCCCATTCTTTTGTTTCATTCTTTGGGGCACCAGCATATCTTTTTCTGGATTGTATATATCCTTTTAAATTCCACGTTTTTAATATCATTTTTATATCTGTTTTATATACTTTTTAGAATGTAATTACTGATAGCACTATTGTGTTATAACTATATTGATTGATATTTTATGATCAATGCCATTTATATATGTTTTGGATTGGGATGTAGAGAGATGTGTAGCCCAAGTGGCACTTTCCCTTTGCTCCTAGTGTTGGAATGGCTTGCCTCTGGATTGCTCCACACCGGCTCTCCCGCTCACTCCTCCTATAAGTATCCCGTACCTTCCTATGCCCTATTATGGTTTGATAAAGGAACACATTACCAGAGCATCAGGATCGTCCTCCAGGCGCAACGTCACTACTGCATTCCACAGTGGGTACGAAAGTCCTACTCTACATCCGAGAGGACTGCACCATTCAACACCACCAGTGGTGGCTGGCTACCAACCTGGAACCTGGGCGACCCCTCTGTTGATAACACTAGATATGCATATTCTTGAGTGAGTGTTTATTTGGCTGCTTCATTAACATTCTTATAAATATTGCACTTAGAGGCACCCCCCTGTGTGTTTTTGTTGTCTTACAGAGATCCTTTACTGTCTCTGGGAGGAGCTGCCCACCTAGTGCTCTCTTGATACATCATTCCTTCCTTTGGATTTATGGACCTTTGTAGTTTTATGAACTTTTATGAACTATAATATGACACAAATTACAACTGGTTTTATATAAGACTATGGGAGGTTTACACGCTAATTTACCAGTTATTGTGTGATATAACTTGCTGTTGTTAAGAGATAGGTAGGCAATCTGGTAGGGTACAGGAAGCATAAAACTCAATCTACGTGCTATTCCACTCCTACTAGCAATATATAGCAATATAGGAGTGAACCTGTTTTAAAAGCATCAGCACTTACTGTAATTGTGGAGTCAGCAAATTCGGTGGGTGATTGACCATCAGAACAACAAGCCTGGTCTCAACTGTCACCACTGTGTTTCTGCTCCACAGGTACTTCCCATTACTTTTCAGGAAAAGAGTATTGATAGCCAGCCTGGTCAGAATTCAGTAATGAAACAGACTGAATATAGCAGAACACCCATGGGATTGTTACTACCGCAACCGAATAACAGCTGGGCCAATTGCATTATTTATAGCTAGACTCTTGATATATATATGTTGGAAGGCTGGCCGCAGGCTAGCCTGAATTTGTGGGAAAAGTCTGAGGGCTTTAAATCCCTTCTCCTCCATCAGATCCTTTGTCAGCTCATTTCCGGGTTGGCGCAGCCAACGGACCTCACTTACGGCTTCCCTGCAGAAGCTGTCAGCTGTAGCAGTTCCTCTCGCTGTGTTCACGCCAGGCACCATCTGGGGACCCCCCGCCTATCCACTATTCATCCCAGTACAAGTCCGGCATTAGGGTGGCCACCAGCCCGCTTCTCCTGGTGCCTATGGGAGGGGGGCGTCCATCCACCCACCCTCCCACTTCACCCAGGGCTCCATCCGCTTCTCCCGGTCCGTCCACACACAGGGCTCACATCAGCATCACCAGAGGGAGGGCCGCCCGCTCACTTCTCCCCATGCTCACGCCGGTGACACGGGGGCGCTCACTCCTTCCACTCGCACCTCCTGCTCGCCGGGCAGCATGGGGGGGTGTCCACCCGCCCCGCTTCCTCCTACCGGTGCTCACGCCAGGCATCAGAGAGGAGGGGGGTTAGCTGTTTGTCCTGTAATGGATGGGCAAGGGGGGGCTGCTTGCAGCACAGCAGGTTATGGGCAGTGCATACCTAAGATTCCACAAATGAAATAAGTCTAAGTAAACACGAATATCAGGTCTTTGTGTGGCATAACCCAACTCCTTGACTATGTTTACATGACATGTTGTTTTGTTTCTGTTTTAGTGGTTCTGTCAGCAGCGTGTTTTGTCATCAGCATGTTCTGTCAGTAGCATGTTCTACCATAGTGGCTCTGTCATTGGTGTTTCTGTCATTAGCGTGTTTGTCATTGCAGTTTCTGTCATTGACGTGTTCTGTAGGGATGTACGAACGGTTCAGCCCGAGCATAAGTTCGGGCCGAACTTTCGTTGTTCAGATGTTTGTTTAACAGCCGAACAAACCATTTGTTCGCCCCCCCCCCCCGAACCGACCACAAGGCATTGCGGCACTGAACAGTGCATTGCAAGCTGTGATTGGCTGAAGCAGTGAAAGCTTCAGCCAATCTGGGCACAAAGCACTATCAGAGTCATAATTGGACACTGTCATCATGACTTTGTCCAATCATGGCTCATTCCCGCCCCACAGTATAAAAGTATTTTTTCAATGGCAGCCATTTTCAGTGTGATTTTGGCGTGGAGAGAGATAGAACAGAGCTCTGTTCAGTGCTATTAGTTAGTGTGCTATACTCTGCTATTTTGTTTCAATTATCAGTGGAGAATATTAGTTTAGTGTCAGTCTAGGGATAATGTGAGTGTAGTGAGGAGGACCATCATTCAGCTTTTCATAGTGTGCAGCTAGAGTAGGGACAGTTCAGATAGCTTCAGTGTAGTGACGGTTGAACACCGTCTATTTGATTGCGTTACTGCCAGTTTAACGCCATATTGTATTGCGTGCGTTACTGCCAGTTTAACGGCATATATTTTTGTGTGCATTACTGCCAGCTTATCGCCATATCGTTTTGCGTGCATTACTGCAAGTTTAATGCCACATCGTTTTGCGTGCGTTACTGCCAGTTTAACACCATATAGTTTTGCGTGCGCTACTGCCAGTTTAACGCCATATGGTATTGCGTGCATTACTGGCAGTTTAACGCCATATAGTTTTGCGTGCGTTACTGCCAGTTTAATGCCATATCTTATTGCGTGCATTACTGGCAGTTTAACTCCATATAGTTTTGCGTGCGTTACTGCCAGTTTAACGCCATATGGTTTTGCGTGCGTTACTGCCAGTTTAACGCCATATCGTTTTGCGTGCGTTACTGCCAGTTTAACACCATATAGTTTTGCGTGCGTTACTGACAGTTTAACACCATATCGTTTTGCGTGCGTTACTGCCAGTTTAACACCATACAGTTTTGCGTGCGTTACTGCCAGTGTAACGCCATATAGCTCTGTGTGTGTTACTACAAGTTTAACGCCATATAGTTTTGTGCATTACTGCCAGTTTAACACCATTTACTTCTGTGTGCGTTACTGCCAGTTTAACGCCATATAGTTCTGTGCGTCACTGTACGTTTGGCGCATTATTTTGCAGTATATTATATTGTATCCGTGGAGTGTGTCTGTGTAGTGTGAGTACTCAAATTAAAGTGCACCAAACACCTCTTTACATTGATTAAAGTGCATCTACGTACAGATTTCAACTTCTTTACATTTGCTTATAAGCACCGCCCCCTCCCTCCCAATAATGTCTGGGAGAACAACAAGGAGAGGCAGATGTTCCCTTGGCACTGTAAGGGGGCCAGCAACAAATGTGTCTACAGGCAAAGGTGGACGTGGTGGTCAGTCCTCAGGCAGGGCATCATTTCCTCTGTTTAGTGAGTTTGCCCGTGCTATCCAGCCACAGCATGCAGAGGAGGTGGTGGACTGGCTTACTAAACCTTCCTCATCCTCCTCTTTACCCACTTCAGTCTGTCCCTGCGATACCGAGTCATTACCTTTCAGCAGCCACCACTGACAGGGATGATGGTATAGTACAGGGTGTCCAAGGTCCTAGCAGCTCATCTACCAGCAGCCCACCATCAGCTGTAGACTGTAGCCGGCAAATTTCTCTGCCCCATCTTCTGCAGCGGAAAAAAAATACAGTCCCTGCCACCCACATGCCCAGCGCCTGAATGCAAGCTTGTCAAAGCTGTTGGCTCTCCAACTTCTGCCTTTCAGCCTGGTGGATTCTGCCCCCTTCCGTGCATTCGCACAATGTGCTGTACCACAATGGCAGGTTCCCAGTCGATAATTTTCACGTAAGATCATTCCATCTCTCTACCATCACATGGGAGGGAATGTTCTGGCATCGTTGGCAAGTCAGTCAGCCATAAAATCCACCTTACTGCTGATGTGGTCCAGCAAGCATGGGCAGGGATGATATATTTCATTCACAGCATACTGGGTAACGCTGCTTGCAACTCGAAAGGATGCAGGACAGGGCTCAGTGCTGCAGCTTGTTGTGCCCCCACATCCCCATACAGCTGGTGGTGATGATGCCAGACCTGTGAGCTCTACCCCCTCTTCCTCCTCCTCCGCCACCTCCATGCCCTCATCGCCAGAATTGTCCTATGAACATCAGGTACCCCCTAAGCGTTCAAAGGGCTTTTCCCAGAGTCAGGCTAAAAGGTGCAATGCAGTGCTTCAGCTGGTGTGTTTAGGGGACAAAACCACACCGGAGCAGAGATTCTTGTAGCTCTGCAAGGACAGGACCAGAGGTGGTTCACACCACGCCAGCTGGAGCCAGGAATGGTCCCGATAATGGCTCAAACCTCCAGTCCGCCCTTAGACAGGGAAAGTTGACACATGTGCCATGCCTGGCACATGTCCTCAATTTGGTGGTGCAGCATTTCCTAAGTACGTACCCAGGGTTGCAAGATGTACTAAAGCAGGCCAAAAGAGTCTGCAGCCATTTCAGGTGGTCATACACAGCCAGTGCTCGGATGGCTGAAATTCAGCGGGAATTCCACCTGCCCGTAAACCGCCTGATTTGTGACATGCCCACCAGGTGGAACTCCACTTTGGGAATGCTTCAGCAGCTATACATGCAGCAGAGGGCTGTCAACCAGTATTTGTGTCAGTACGGCCCGACGACAGGCTCAGGCCACCTCGGCTTTTTTTCCCCACGTCAATGGTTGATTATTAAGGATGCATGCACTGTATTGTCACCATTTGAGGAGGCCACAAGGATGGTGAGCAGTGACAGTGCATGCATCAGTGACACAATCCCTGTTGTGTTCCTGCTGGAGCAGACTCTGCATGGCATTATGGACAGAGCAATGGAGGCAGAGCAGCAGGAAGAAGAGGAGGACTTCCTTTCCTCTTAAGGCCCACTTTAAGAAGACACCATTATTCCTATGTCACAGGACACACAGGAGGAGAGAGGGGAGGAGGATGAGGAGGAGGATTCTGGCACTTTTATAGGCTTTGAAGAAGAGGAAGACATGCATCAATCTGTAAGTGATGGCTTTCCAACCCCAGGACCCTTGAGAGTAGTACGTGGTTGGGAGGAGGAAGTTCCAGATGCTGTCATCCTGAGTGACCCTGAGGAGTCTGCTTCTCAAGCCTCTGCAAATTTGAGGCGCATGGGCAACCTCATGCTTCAAAGCCTGTGAAAGGACCCAAGCATATGTGGCATAAAGGAGAAGGATGATTACTGGTTGGCAACCCTCCTTGACCACCGTTATAAGGGGAAGGTCTCTGAACTCATCCCGTCCCCACAGAGAGTGCAGAGGGTAAAATCTCTTGAGGACACATTAAAGAGGATTTTATTGAAATTTTTTCCTGACTCTAGTAGGTTACAGTGTGGTGGAAAATGTCATTTTGAGTCTTCCGTTGGTCAAGAAAGAAGCGTTGGAGAAGGCATCTACCTAGGTGAGGCATTTCGGAATTTTTTTAGTCCTCGCCGCCCAGGGCTGTGAGCTTCCACATCCCATCGGCAGCGTCTGCATCACATGGTGGACGATTATCCCGGGGCCAAAACAGAGACAGAGAGCTTTCCAGCTGATGATCCACTGGCTTACTGGGTCATGAGAATAGACCACTGGCCAGAACTTGCCCATTATGCTTGTCACGGGCATGGCCAGAGCGGAGGCTGTTGGAGAGGACTGTGTGCAAGCCTGTTGCCCACCGATTATGGGCCCTAGCATTTGAGGTGAATGAGAAATCCAGTCTGAACTGTATTAATCGGACTCAGTCATGTATATATTGTATGGGGACTCCTTACTGTATATTTGTGTCCCTGAAGAGGGAGGGGGGATTCCTCCAGCAGCCCCCTGCTGATAAGACTGATTCATTCTGTTGGGACACATCCTGTGAGGAGATGCTGGTGTTATCAACATGTGTTTATGTTAATTGAGAGAGCTGATCACATTAGCCACCAGCCCTGGCTAATAGACGAATGGTCTAGGCTGAGGAGGGGGGAGATTGTTGTTTGTATTGTTAATTGTATTAATGTGTGAAGCTCGGTGCCCACAAGACTGTCATCTGGTCTGGGTACATTTTGTAGTAAATTAGGTCATGTTAATTAGGTTAGCTTTGAGTCATCCCTGCTGTATAAAGGTCTGTGAGATCTCAAAATAAAGGTAGTTCTGATGTACTCCAAGACTGGTGTTGTCTAGTTCTTGGGGTTCCTATGGCCAGATCCATTGGACCCGTGTTCCAGAACTTAGGAAGCGGTATATGACGGAAGCACTCAAGCGGAGTGTGGGGCGTTCCGTGACATTGGTGGCAAGCAGCGGGAAAGCTTCCTGAAGTCTGGGACATCCAAACTTCCATCTGGATCCAAGGTCCAGATAGCAGGAGAGGAGAGGTACAGATACCAGCTGCCATGGAAGAGGAATTCAGAAGGAGGTTGCGAGAGATGCAGATACAGCACAGAGGACCAGTATCGGAGCAGGTCCTGCTGGGATGGTGTGATTCTATTCGCTGCAAACTCTGGAAGGAAGCGCTAGCCCGTGAGCAGCGACACCAGGGAAAAGTTCTCCCCTCCATCGAGGAAAGGTACTGGTCGCAGTACGGACTGCGGGTGCGGTTTTTGGGAGAAAAACCACACAAGAAGCAGACAGCTGAATTAAGCAGGCTGGTCTGGGCAGAGATGAAGCTGGATGAGAGCTACAGAGCCCTCCGGTGGCATGTATCCCAAGCATGTCCCTGGATAGCGGATGACAGCCCAACGGAAGGCTTAAGCTACGGCGGCTTGGGACTGTTGTTTGTGAAGCTGACAGGGGACCCTAACTTTGGGAGTGATTTGGAGCGGCGGGTGGACGAAATCATGGATTTCAGAGAAGGGCTACTGAACATTTCGGAAGTGCACTGGGCACAGGAAGATTTGGAGTTTCTGGCCGTTCAGGAATGGGAGCTAGAGATCGCCTACAGACGGCTGCTAGACATTGCTCAGTGCCAGGGCTGGGCTCCCTTTGCCTGGGACTATCAGGAAATACCAGCTGACAACCCTGAAATCCTGGCTGAAGAGTCGGCAATGTGGCAGAGCGATAGTGTGCTTTGCCAACCTGCCCCCACAGCTAGGGAGGCGGAGGTCTTATGGCGGATGCAGCAAGTGCTGACTGACCTTGATGATCCTGTTTCTGCATGGGATGATCTTGGATGGAGGAATGTGCCTGTCCAGCAGCATGCCAGAGAATCTGCAGTGGAAAATCTGGAGATTGCCATCCCCAAAACTGAAGTGCTGACAACAGGGCAGAGCTCTGCTAACCTCTGCCCAGCACTGATGGCATCTTCTGAGTTCCACGGACAGGAGATGGTGAACCTCTATCCACAGACACCAGTTATAGAGGTAGAGGATTTAATAGACTTTTCTGCTGAGGAAGAACAACCTGATGAGCCTCCAGCAGAAGAGCTGCTATCAGGGCCAAAGTTCACTGTGTTCTGCCCAGCACCAACAGTGGCTTCAGCCTTCCTGAGAGAAGAGGTAGTCAGCCTGTCTCCCACAACAATGACAGGGACATGTGATTTTCTGCCAGCAGCATCTATGGAGTTAAAACAAACTTCTCCAGCTGAAGATCTGGTAACTGAACAGAGGGTCCAAGACCTCTGTCCCACACTTTTACCAATTCCAGAGACTGGGGATTTAATAGACGTTTCTGTAGAGGAGGAACCACCTGGCAAACCCCCAGCAGAAGTGCTGGCAACCGGACAGAGGGTCCAAGACCTCTGCCCCACACCTGCAGCAATTGTGGAGGTCCAAGGAGAGAATGCAGTCATCACCTCACAACTGCAGCTTGATCTGGTGTCGGTTGATGGGGCTTCAGTCCCCACCTGTATACCCCAGGGATGCTGGGCAGTCGGCCCAGATCCCCAACAGCAGGATGGAGTGAGCCCAGTCCCCCTGTCTTCTCTCCAGCGGCAGAAAGGATTCCAGGGAGAAGGGCCAGTCCGGGCCTCTCCCCAGCGGCAGATATGTTCTCTGAGAGAGGCAGAGGATGGCTGGGTGAGTAATGCACTGTTTGGGATGATTTGTTTGGGGTACTGTGTGGGTACAGGCAGTAGAGGACTGGAGCTGTGGACTAACTTCGGAGTCAACCCGTCTGGGGTCTCCTCCTGTGTTAGTCTCCTGCCGAAAGGGGAGAAATGTCACGGGCATGGCCAGAGCGGAGGCTGTTGGAGAGGACTGTGTGCAAGCCTGTTGCCCACCGATTATGGGCCCTAGCATTTGAGGTGAATGAGAAATCCAGTCTGAACTGTATTAATCGGACTCAGTCATGTATATATTGTATGGAGACTCCTTACTGTATATTTGTGTCCCTGAAGAGGGAGGGGGGATTCCTCCAGCAGCCCCCTGCTGATAAGACTGATTCATTCTGTTGGGACACATCCTGTGAGGAGATGCTGGTGTTATCAACATGTGTTTATGTTAATTGAGAGAGCTGATCACATTAGCCACCAGCCCTGGCTAATAGACGAATGGTCTAGGCTGAGGAGGGGGGAGATTGTTGTTTGTATTGTTAATTGTATTAATGTGTGAAGCTCGGTGCCCACAAGACTGTCATCTGGTCTGGGTACATTTTGTAGTAAATTAGGTCATGTTAATTAGGTTAGCTTTGAGTCATCCCTGCTGTATAAAGGTCTGTGAGATCTCAAAATAAAGGTAGTTCTGATGTACTCCAAGACTGGTGTTGTCTAGTTCTTGGGGTTCCTATGGCCAGATCCATTGGACCCGTGTTCCAGAACTTAGGAAGCGGTATATGACGGAAGCACTCAAGCGGAGTGTGGGGCGTTCCGTGACAATGCTATTGAGTTGTTGGGCTGCCCTGCATCCAGTGTGCTTTCAGAACGGGCATTCAGTGCTGCAGGAGGTTTCGTTACTGATCATAGAACGCGTCTGTCCACAGACTCTGTGGACCGTTTGACTTTTATAAAAATGAATCAGTCCTGGATTACCAGCTATGAAGCCCCTGATGTCGATGTCACTGATTAAGTCTTTTTGGGATGTGGAATCTCTGCAGGATTTTGAGGCTGCCTAGCTTTGAGGGTGTTCAATCATTTCATCTGGAAGAATGTTTTTGGTATAGGTTTTATGGGCACAATTAACGCCCAAAGACCAATTTTTCTGCACCTGTCTGACGGGTGCATATCATTGCAATTTTTTACAGCAAGGCAAATTCTTGCTTTCATCAAGAGTACCTCTATAGGGTTACGGTGGGAAGGCACCACCGACAGCCAAAGACCAATTTTTCTGCACCTGTCTGACAGGTGCATATCATTGTAATTTTTTACAGAAAGGCAAATTCTTGCTTACATCAAGATTATCTCTATAGGGTTACGGTGGAAAGGCGCCACCGACACCCAAAGACCAATTTTAACACACCCGTTACTTCTATCCAAAGTCAAAGTGACACCAGAATGTATCCAAAAAATCTCTAATCTTGTTCCCAGTGCACTACATTGTGGCCTCATGGCACTATATTGGAAGGAATTTTTCATTTTTAGGCTTTCACTTTAAAAATCAAAAAATCACTGCTCATTTAAAAATTACGTTTTTCACAAACTTTTTTTTTTATTGATCCATGTTCTCCAGGGCAGGACCCGGACCCCATAACCATTGTATACCTAATTACTTGCATTTAAGCCTTCAAAATGGGTACTTTTGATACAGTATTTGACGTTCGGGTCCCATTGACTTTATTGGGGTTTGTTATTCGGGTCCAAACGTTTGCGGTGTTCGGACGTTCTGGTCCGAACCGAATAGGGGTCCGTTTGGCCCATCCCTAGTGTTCTGTCACAACAGCTCGGGCAAGCAGCGTGTTCTGTCATAGCGGTTTTGTCATTAGCGTGTTTCTGTCATAGAAGTTCTGTCATTAGCATGTTCTGCTACAACAGCTCGGTCAGCAGCATGTTCTGTCATAACGGTTCTGTCAGCAGCGTGCTCCATCATAACAGGTCTGTCGTTAGCGTTTGTCTGTCACAGGGGGTCTGTCAATAGCGTGTTCTATCATAGCTTTTCATTCATAGCATTTCTGTCATCGTAGCTTTTCGTTCGTAGCATTCTGTCGTAGTTTCCCTGTTGCAGCTTTTTCCAGTCATAGTATTTTCCGGTCGTAGCACTTTCCGGTCATAGCACTTTCCGGTCGTAGCATTACATTCATAGCATTTTCCTGTCATAGCATTTTCCTGTCGTAGCATTTCATTCGTAGCATTTTCATGTCGCAGCATTTTCCTGTCGCAGCATTTTCCTGTCGCAGCATTTTCCTGTTGGAGCATTTCATTTGTAGAATTTTCCTGTCGTAGCATTTTCCTGTCATAGCATTTTCTTGTCATAGCATTTCATTCGTAGCATTTTCCTGTCATAGCATTTTCTTGTTGTCGTAGCATTTTCCTGTCGTCGTAGCATTTTCCTGTCGTTGCATTTCATTCGTGGCATTTTCCTATCGTAGCATTTTCCTGTCGTAGCATTTTCCTATCGCAGCATTTTCCTGTTGTAGCATTTAATTTGTAGCATTTTCCTGTTGTAGCATTTTCCTGGCATAGCATTTCATTTTAAAGGATAATTTGCATGGTATTTTCCTAAAAAGGGTTTGGGGACCTGGGTCCTGCCCCAGGGGACATGTATCAATGTGAAAAAAGTTTTAAAAATGTCCGTTTTTCGGAAGCAGTGATTTTAATGATGCTTAAAGTGAAAAAAGTGAAATATTCCTTTATATATTGTACCTAGGGGGTGTCTATAGTATGCCTGTAAAGTAGCACGTGTTTCCCATGCTTAGAACAGTCCCTGCACAAAATTACATTTTTAAAGTAATAAAAGTAATTTAAAACTGCTTACGGCTTTAATGTAAAGTCCGGTCCCGGTAATGTGGATGAAAATCAGTGAGACAAACAGCATGGGTATCCCCCCCCCCCCAGTTCTTTACCAGGCCCTTTGGGTCTTGTATGGATATTAAGAGGAACCCCGCACCCAAATTAAAAAAAGAAAGGTGTGGGGCCCCCAGGCCCTATATACTCTGAACAGCAGTATACAGGCAGTGCAAACAAGACAGGGACTGTAGGATTGTTGTTAAGTAGAATCTGTTTGTAATTTTGAACTGGTACATTTTTAAAGTGTAGGTCCAGCCAAAAAATCTATTTTTAAGATTTTTGGAAAACATAGGGAAGGGTTATCACACCTGTGACATTTGTTTTGCTGTCTGTGCACCTCTTCAGAAGATTTTACCTCACTTTCTGTCCCAATGACAAATGTTTTTTGACAATTTGGGGTTTTTAGTGAAACAAGAATTGGTGATAAAGCATCAGTGGAAAGGAAACACGTTTTTCCCATATTAACTCTTACAGGAGAGAATTTCCCTTCCTAGGGGTATAATTCATCTCACTTCCTGTTGTCTCCTTCCATTTGCAAGTAGGAGTTGTTTGTAAGTTGGATGTTTGAAAGTAGGGGCCTGCCCTATATACTCTGCAGAAATTGTGGCCTTAGGTGTTGGTGTTGCCACAACACTGTAAGCCCTCACAGTTACTCTTGGTGGGTGCAGGAATGGGCTCTGCTGTGAAATATTAGATCAAGAATTGTAATTGCCTGCCCCTGTTGAACAGGGTCAGAAAAATTGGGCCTTTGGTGTTGGTGGTGCTGGTGCCACAACACTGTAAGTCCTCACAGTTACTCTTGGTGGGTGCAGAAACGGGCCCTGCTGTGAAATATTAGATCAAGAATTGTAATTACATGCACCTGTTGAACAGGGACAGAAAAATTGGGCCTTGGTGGTGGTGTTGCCACAACAATGTAAGTCCTCACAGTTACTCTTGGTGGGAGCTAGAACGGGCCCTGCTGTGAAATATTAGATCAAGAATTGTAATTACATGCACCTGTTGAACAGGGGCAGAAAAATTGGGCCTTTGGTGGTGGTGGTGGTGCTGGAGCCACAACACTGTAATGCCCCGTACACACGGTCGGATTATCCGATGGACAATGTCCGATCGGAGCGTGTTGTTGGAAATTCCGACCGTGTGTGGGCGCCATCGGACATTTTCCATCGGATTTTCCGACACACAAAGTTGGAGAGCAGGAGATAAAATTTTCCGACAACAAAATCCGATCGCGTCAATTCCGACCGTGTGTGGCCTGTTCCGACGCACAAAGTGCCACGCATGCTCAGAAGAAATTCCGACACGGGACAGCTCGTTCTGGTAAACTTAGCGTTCGCAATGGATACAGCACTTTCATCACGCTGCAATGTTAAAAATGGTTTAATACAGCGCACTCTTTTCTTCTTTATAATGTGAGAAGAATTAAGTCGTTTTGCTGCTCATATTCACACACACTTCTCACAAAGTTTTATTTGTGTTTTTTTAGTGGGATTCCCTCAATATATTGTTATTAGTTGTCACATCTGACAGTTTTATTTTTTATTTTTTTTTTTTTTGGATTTTCAGCCTTTTTTTTTCTTTAATGTTTGGATTTTTTCCAAGGCTGATCTTTGCTCAATGTTATTTTTATTTTTACACCAACACCATTGATATCTTGTATTATTTAATCTCCAGGAGATTGTTTGGTGTTGGTGTCCCTTGTTCATTTCATATTGTATATTTGAAATATACCTGAATCCTCACAAACAAACTGTCATTTTTGAAGTAAAACACATAGGAGAGTATAATTCAAAACAAAAATCCTTTATTAAGGGATCAGAACCAAACAAAGAGGAAGGCAACACTGGATCAACAGGAGAAATTAGCGAAGCCTGGGACACCCTCGGCAGACATCAATTCTTCAACATCAAAATTGGTGGCCTGAGGAGTCCATATGTAAGGGAGGGCAGTCTGGTCCAGAAGTCCCAGAGATCCGGATAGCAGCAGATGACATCTGTGTCCCCAGGCTGTGGTACCACAAGAGGCTGCATCTTTTGGCCGACCAGACTGAACCCAGGGTCTTCACTTTCTGGTCTTCCTTCCACGCTTCCTTCCGGGCTGTGGCTGTGCAGTTGGAGATGTGGCAGGAGGAGGAGTAGGACCTGGAGGAGGAGGAGGACTGGGAGGACCTGGAGGAGGACTGGGAGGACCTGGAGGAGAGGGAGGAGGAGGAGGAGGACCTGCAGGAGGAGGAGGAGGACCATCCCAAAGCTGTCTGTGAGGTGTAATTTGGCCCCTCATACCTTTCTCCAGAGCCTCTGATATGAGGGCCTCACACATGGCTTTTTGGCCCTCCTCCATCCTCTGCATTTTATATGCTATGAATGCAGCAATGTTCTCCTGCATGGTGTGGGGTGCTCCCAGGACCTCTGTAGCCCTCCAAAAGAATGCTATAGCCGCCTCCTCTAGGGTACTCATCCTACTGCCACTTTCTGTTTTCAGGGGGGGTGGAGGGACCTTGATATCAGCCAGCCGGCTCGGCCCGGCCACCTCCTGGCTGAGACTTCCCTGTGTATGAAAAAGGGACATGGTTGTAATGTTTTGCATCATCAATCACAATCCTAAATTAGTACTCCCAACTAACATCTAGTTATCATCATTGATTGTACAAGCAGAAATATTTAGAGGAATGCTATACCTGGCTCAATCTGGGCTCCTCCACATGTTGCCTGGAAGGCCCAGGTTGGGCGTCAGAAGCCTCAGCCGGGGGGAAGAAAGCGTGGAAGGAAGACTGGAGAGGGATGACCTGGGTTCAGTCTAGCCTGCCAGAAAGTGCAGCCTGTCATAGTACAACATCCTGGGGACATAGATGTCATCTGCTGCTCCAGATCTCTGTGAATCCTGGACTTTCTTGTGCTCCCTTAGATATGGGCTCCTCAGGCCACCAATGAAAATCTTTAAATAAGTGATGTCTGCCGTGGGGATCACCTGCTTCACAATTTCACACAATTGCTCCAGTGCTGCCTTCCTCTTTGCTTGGTTCTTGAAAAGGGGGTGGGTAATCTCCCACAGACAGGGCAGCTCACTTAGCATATCTATGAATACTGACATGAAGTCATTATCTTTCATTAAGATATCCATGTTCACTGCAAGACACAACACAAGACAAAGCCTAATGTCAGACAAAACTCTCCTAATCTTGTTACAATATAGGCCTCAATCTAGAAGCAGTATAGGCACAAGTTTGGCTCTTACCTTCGTTCTTACGATTGGCGCGTCCAATGCTCCTTCCTCCGCTCACAGATCGTACGTAATACGCACGCGTGTTACGCTTTATACACACTGCGCATGCGTGTAACTCCGCCCGCCCCTGACGTTCTTTCTAGTCTATTCCCCGCCCCTTTTCATTCGGCGCAGTGGGTGAAGAGCACATGGCGGAGTTACAGCAGGTGCGTGATAATTCGAACAACGAGGAGGAGGAGGAGGAAAGCCCGGATCCAGGCACGTCCCGATCCAGAAGGAGACGTTTTAAGGCCACAAATATGTCGTTTGGGGAGATGTTGGAGATGGTCGACATCATGAAGAAGTCCGACTATGACGGAAAATATGGGCCTTACCCCAACCCCAACATCAGAAAGGCCAAGATCATGGCGAAAGTGGTCAGGAGTCTTGAGTGGAATTTCGGGGTACGAAGGTCTAAAGATCAGCTCAGGAAGCGGTGGTCGGACCTGAAGTTGAGAGAGCCAGAGCAGTACCGAAAGATCCGGAGAGTGCTGCAAAAAGGTAAGTAGTTGTGCTGTGTTCCTATTCTTTCTGACTTTATTCCGTTCGTTCTGCTCCATATGCTTTTAGTAATTGTAACGTTTCAAAAGGTCAACTTTAATGTTCATGGGCCCATTATTCGTTCGTATCAAACATTTTTCTTTCGGCCTCTAGAACACCATTGCATTTTCACACATTTTTGGGGGCATACTTGGATGCCAAATATTTGTTTGTGTAGATGGGTTTGTTACTAGAATGAAATGCAAACTAGATTGTGTGTAAGGAGAGGACACTGAGCAGCTGTTTTCACATCTGGACACTGGAGCACTAGTGTGGGACCCCAGAACACCCTTTTTATTAGGGGGGCCACACAGGTGCTCCAGTGTATACTATAGGGGGGGCTACATCTGTGAAGCTTGTACCAAACAGGTAAAGTATTGCAGCTTGACAAAGGGCAATAAAAAATATACATCTTGGAACTCGGCTAAAATAGATAATTGTACCCCACTTCCAAGCAATGTTTCCTATTTCTAGTTCTGCCATCAAATATCTGTGTGCTAATTATACCATTTTTGTTTTACATAGGGGAGAAAAGACTCGGACACCCCTCATCCCAGGAGACCAGAGACCCCCCTCTCTGGAAGAAGGGGAAATACCAACCCAAGAAGCTGAGCAGGAGGAAGAAGAAGACGTGGTGGAGATTGGCACCACAACAGGTGAGTGTCTGCGACCACAGACTCAGGTAAAAGAGATGGATGGTGGCAGATTTTTGAGACTTTTTTTTTGTTCTTTATCTCTTTTTAGGTGATCGTGATCCAGAACGCTTTACATCTGAAAGTGCCCAGATACTCATCGGGGAGATCATGGGGTGTAATCTCCAATTGCAAAACATCCAGGAACAAATCACTGATGTTATTAAAAAAAAATAACATCATTGATGTTTTGGGGCGAATTTAAACCCCACAAAATCACTTGTTTTATGTTACTAAAATTTTTACAATGTTTAGAAAAGCCAAATTTGGAGGATGCACACAGTGTGCCAACATGTGCTATCTGCCATCACGGGAGATCAATGGACACGTTTTGGGGGTGCAACCCCTTCCTCAATTATAAAGTCGCATTGAGGAAGGGCTTGCTCCCCAAAACACGTCCCTTGATCCCCCCTGATGGCAGATAGCACATGTTGACATTCTGAACTTGGTGTGCATCTTCCAAATTTGGCTTTTCCAGGGGTGATTTCCCCCCATCTGAACGCTATATCAAACACAGTTCCTAAATACTCATGTCTGATATAGCCTTCAGGTTTTACCATATGTGAACTTTGTAAGTTCAAGTTTTTTGGCTTTCTTGTTGGTTTTACACAGGCCTGTTTTATCTGAAATGGATATTTCGATTTTTGATAATGCTACTGCAAACATTGTTATACAACAAACATGTTGGTTTGTTTTAAAAACCTTGCGTAAATGCACATGTGATTGTGCAGCTATAAAAAAGTGCCTTACTCAAGAATGCGTGGATTATTGTCTCAACACTACAACACTTTTGGGGTGATGTAATTGCTGTTTTATGCACAAATGGGGGTTATTTCCTAAGGGCAATTACACTTTGCACTACAAGTGCAGGTTCAGTGCAGTTGCAAGTGCACTTGTAGTGAAATATGTTTTGGCATTTAGGAAGTACCAGCCAACACTATTTTTTTATAAGGTTACCCAATCACGACATTTTCTGCACTCAAAACATTTCTGTCAGGGTCAGCTAAAACAAACACAAGCAGTAAATGTCCACCAAGAATTTCTTTTGTTTGTTTTTTATTTTAAAAAGGTGTCACAGATTCTCTGACATATTGATAGCCCCCCTACCCGCAAAGAACTCCAGGTAGCGTAACCGGACATCACGGGCATTCAGGGAGGGCAAGCCAGGACGGCCACTTTCAAGCGCCGTCAGTGTTGATGGATTTGGGATTCCGGCCTCAGGCCCAACTGAGCCAGCATAGTTGGCTGAATGTTTTCTTAAAAAATTATGGAGAACACAGCAGGCAAGTATTATATCGTTCAGTTTATACTCCGCCATATGGATGGGTGTCAGAAATAATCGGAACCGGCTGGCCAGGATTCCACCACTCTTTGGGCTCTGGCCAGCTGGTAATTAAAAACCATCTGTTCCGGGGTGAGGGTCCTCATCGGGAATGGCCGCATCAGGTGGTCCCCCAGCGCAAATGCTTCATCAGTAACGAACACAAATGGGAGACCTTCAACATTGTCCTCTGGAGGTGGCAAGTCCAAGCTGCCATCCTGGAGACGCCTGTAGAACTCCGTCTGGGTGATCACTCCACCATCGGACATCCGCCATTCTTCCCCACGTCCACATACAAGAAGTCGTAATTAGCCGACACCACCGCCAACATCACTATACTATTAAACCCCTTGTAATTATAATAGTACAACCCCGATTTGGGTGGTGGGACGATGTGGACGTGTTTCCCATCAATTGCCCCTCCGCAGTTAGGAAAGTCCCACCGCTGGGCAAAGTGGGAGGCCACAGTCTGCCATTCCTGTGGCGTGGAAGGAAACTGTTGAGGAAAAAACAATAAACATTACTATTTTTTCACAGAAACATGGCAAGCAGATTATACACAAACATTATGGGGCAACCTCCAGATAGCATTTAATAAGGGGAATTTAACAAGGCCAAAGTATAAGGTACACCTATCATATTCCCCCTCCCCCCCTCTCATGGGCCATTTCTAACATTATAGGGGGGGGAACTCTTGGACAGGTAACCCTCTTCACTTCATTTTGAGATGAATGCCTAAATACAGGGTATTACTTGGAACAGCCCCTCCTTAGTTACACTATTAGCAGACCACTGGACAGGTAAGAAGTGTCTGAATACAAAGATATAAATACACATTGTACACATTTGAGGACATTTGGACATTCTGCTATTACCTATCAAGATAATAATAGGATACAAAAACTTTAAACAGTTCCATTGGAAAGTATACAGGCAGGCCCTTGCACTACATGCTTTGGGGAATTCATCCATAAATCTGACTAGTAAAGAGATGGGTATAGTGTGTATGGGTTTGGCAAAGTCAGCAGATAGATAATTGAGGATAGAGAATTGGGATCAGCTGACTTAGCAGTTGGGGGGAGGGAGGGTTACCAAAAATTTGTGGACACCACAAAAAAAGCCTCTGGCACTCTGCCTGAATTTAAAGCTAAAATAACATTAACAAACATTTTAGGGGGTGTTTGGGGTAAAGCACTATTATGGAGCTGATAAAATACATTGTTAAGTGACTACATGAGGTGAATATAGGGCAGGAGACACCATGCTGGAGAGGTTATTGAAGGGCAAATATGTATGAAGGACATAAAATAATAATTACATAAAAATCCAGCATGCATGAGAACAACGGGGACATTCACAGCATATTACAATCATGGTAATGAGGAATGAGGAAAGAAATACAAGATATTAGCAAACATTCAATACAATAAAATATGATATAAAAGGATAAAAATCTTACCTTCATATACTCCTTCTGTAGGACCTGGATGATGGCAGAACAGGTCTCTGGGATGATGATACCCAGAGCCTGGGGGGAGATGCCTGTCGAGAACTTCAAGTCCTGCAGACTTCTCCCTGTGGCCAAATACCACAAGGTAGCGACCAACCTCTGCTCCGGAGTGATGGCTTGCCTCATGCAGGTATCCTGCCTGCTGATATAGGGGGTCAGCGAAGCCAACAAACGGTGAAACACGGGGTCCGTCATCCTGAGAAAGTTCCTGAAATCATCAGGATTATTCTCACGGATCTCACGGAGCAAAGGCATATGAGAGAACTGGTCACGCTGAAGCAACCAATTCTTGGTCCATGAACTCCTCCCCACCCTGTTCATGGACTGGACTTGTGTCAAGGTCAGGACCCCAACACCAAGCCCCCGCACAGCACGAACTCTACGAGGAGTACGCATACGAAACATGGCTAGAAAACGGTCGGCTGCTCAGAACGAAGTAACAGAACGCACTGAAGAACAGCAAGGCCTGTGAAGAGCGACCTGAAAAACAGCAACGAGCAGGCAAGATCACACAGAAAACTCTGATACGAACTGACTGCACGCACTGAAGAGCAGATACAAACCCACAAGCACAAACTGAACGGCAGAAAACGATCTGAAAGCCACGAGTCTGAAAAAGCGCGAATCGTCTCTCACCAAACTTTTACTAACACGAGATTAGCAAAAGGAGCCCAAAGGGTGCCGCGCTTGGTTCTGAACTGGCCTTTTCTAGTCTCGTCGTACGTGGTGTACATCACCGCGTTGTTGTCGATCGGAAATTCCGACAACTTTGTGCGACCGTGTGTAGGCAAAACAAGTTTGAGCCAACATCCGTCGGAAAAAATCCTAGGATTTTGTTGTCGGAATGTCCGAACAAAGTCCGACCGTGTGTACGGGGCATAAGTCCTCACAGTTACTCTTGGTGGGCGCAGAAATGGGCCCTGCTATGAGATATTAGATCAAGAATTGTAATTACATGTCCCTGTTGAACAAGGGCTGAAAAATTGGGCCTTAGGCACTGGTGCTGGTGCCACAACACTGCAACTCCTCACAGATACTCTAGTTGGAGCGCAGGAACGAGCCCTGCTGCAAAGTATTGCATCAAAAATTCTAATTACACGCCCCTGTTAAACAGGGGCTGAAAAATTGGGCCTTAGGCACTGGTGCTGGTGCCACAACACTGCAACCCCTCACAGATACTCTAGTTGGAGCACAGGAACAAGCTCTGCTGCAAAGTATTGCATCAAAAATTGTAATTACACGCCCCTGTTAAACAGGGGCTGAAAAATTGGGCCTTAGGCACTGGTGCTGGTGCCACAACACTGCAACCCCTCACAAATACACTAGTTGAGTGCATCAAAAATTGTAATTACACGTCTCTGTTAAACAGGGGCTGAAAAATTGGGCCTTAGCCACTGGCTGCAGTGCCTAGAACCAAAAATATTCTTACAAGCTATCGGCATGATCATTGAGGAGGAAGAGGATAGTCACTCAGCATAACAGGATAGTCACTTAGCATCAGCATAGGCAGTCTTGAAGGGATCTGACATTTCAAAAAAAATTATTCGGTTACATCTGCATCAGGTGCTTGGTAGTTGGTGGTGATCCAAGACTGATTCATTTTTATGAAGGTCAGTCTATCGACCGAGTCGGTGGACAGGTGCACCCTGTGATCGGTTACAAAACCTCCAGCAGCACTGAATGTGCGTTCCGAAAGAACGCTGGATGCAGGACAGGTCAGTAGCTCAACTGCATACTGTGCAAGCTCTGACCAGTGATCCATCATCAAGACCCAGTAACCCAGAGGATTTTCGGTGGCAAAGGTGTCCAAGTCAGATCTTGCCCCTAGGTATTCCTGCACCATGTAAAACAGACGCTGGCAATGGTTGCTGGAACCGATCATACCTTGGGGATGCGGAGTAAAAAATTGTCTGAACGCATTGGTCAGACGGCCACCTTCTCCACCGCTCCTTCTTTGACTGACCGAAGCCTCAGCAACACGTTGTCCAGGAACAGGAGTTTGTAACCTCCCAGTCTCTGGGAACGCATTGCACAGACCTTTCTGCAAGGCCTCCTGAAGATGTTTCATCCTCTGCTCCCTCTGCAACGGCAAGATAAGGTCCGCAACCTTACCCTTGTAACGTGGATCAAGGAGGTTTGCCAGCCAGTATTGATCCCTCTCCTTGATACCACGAATACGAGGATCCTTCCGTATGCTTTGCAGGATCAGGGAGGCCATGCAGCATAGGTTTGCTGAGGCATTCGGTCCGGAGTGGGTCACTAAGGACAACATGATCTGCAGCCACCTCCTCCCAGCCACGTACAAGTCCATGGGTTTCTTGGGACTGTAAATGTTTCCTTAAAGACTGCTGCTGATGCTGAGTGCCAGGCTCCACCTCCATGCTGACACAATCCTTCTCCTCCTCCTCATCCTCTTCCTGTGTGATCGGCGGGCACGCAGGAACACTGTCTGGATAAAGGGGGCCTTGAGAGCTAAGGAAGTCCTCCTCTTCCTGCCTCTGTTCTGCCTCAAGTGCCCTGTCCATTATTCCACGCAGCGTGTGCTCCAACAGGTGGACAAGGGGGACAGTGTCACTGATGCATGCACTGTCACTGCTCACCATCCTCGTGGCCTCCTCAAATGGTGACAGGACAGTGCATGCATCCCTGATCATGGCCCACTGGAGTGGGGAAAAAAAAAAAACAAGCTCCCCTGACCCTGTCCTGGTGCCATAGTCGCACAGGTACTCAATGATGGCCCTCTGCTGCGTGTGCAGCCACTGCAGCATGGCCAACATTGAGTTCCACCTGGTGGGCATGTCACAGATTAGGCGGTTCTTGGGCAGGTTAAATTCCTTTTGAAGGTCAGCCAGTCAAGCACTGGCATTATATGACCTGCGGAAATGCACATAGACTTTCCTGGCCTGCCTCAGGACATCCTGTAAGCCCGGGTACCTGCCCAAAAACCGCTGTACCACCAAGTTAAGGACATGAGCCAAACAGGGCACATGGGTCAGTTGTCCCTGTCAGAGGGCAGAGAGGAGGTTGGTGCCATTGTTGAAAACCACCATACCTGCCTTAAGCTGGCGTGGCATCAACCACCTCTGAACCTGCCCCTGCAGAGCTGACAGAATCTCTGCCCCAGTGTGGCTCCTGTCCCCCAAGCACACCAGCTCAAGCACCGCATGGCATCTTTTGGCCTGCGTGCTTGCGTAGCCCCTTGAACGCCTACGGAGCACCGCTGGTTCCGAAGTCAAATCAGCACAGGAAGAGGCCATGGAGGAAGAAGAAGAGGAGAGGGTGGAGGAGAGAGGTGTGGCAGAATCACCACTAGTAGTATTTTGGAGGCGTGGTGGCAAAACAACCTCCAACACTACTGCACCCTGTCCTGCATCCTTCCCAGCTGCCAGAAGAGTCACCTAGTGCGCGGTGAAAGATAGGTAACGTCCCTGTCCATGCCTGCTCGACCATGAGTCAGCGGTGCACCTTACCGCTGACCTCCCTGTCCAGCGAGGCCAAGACATTGCCTTCCACATGCCGGTAGAGAGCTGGAATCGCCTTCCGTGAGGAAAAGTGGCGTTTGGGAACCTGCCACCGAGGAACCGCACATTCCACAAACTCATGGAAGGGGGTAGAGTCTACCAACTGAAAAGGCAGCAGTTGAAGTGCTAGCTATTTAGCCAAGCTAGCATTCAACCGCTGGGCATGTGGATGGCTGGGAGCGAACTTCTTGTTGCGGTGCAGCAGCTGGGGCAGGGAAATTTGCCTGGTACAATCTGACGTGGGTGTACCGATAGCAGATTGCCCCCAAGTACTTGGCTGTGACACACCTAATTCTACACCTTCATTCCTCTCAGTGCAGGTCTCAGAGAGGACTGAAGGTATAGTGGGGTTAGAATCCCAGCTGATGAGGAGCAAGGAGAGGTCCTCTTTGTTCTTTGGTGTGGGTCTTTTAAGTACGCTTGCCAATGAACTGCATGGCAGGTCAACATATGTCAAGCATGTGGTGCCCAAGCGGGAGATGTTTTGGCCACGAGAGATACGCTTGAGATATATGTTGCAAATAGCAGTGGTGGGATCTGATGCACTTATTTCAAAAAAGGCCCACACCAAAGAACTTTTGGAATAACGCGCAGAGACAGCAGCGCCCTGCACATGCGGAGCTCTGTGGTGTGATGCATTCTGTGTGCTGCCATTAAGCTGGCCCCTGGAGGGCATCCTGCCTTGTTGGTGATGTGCCTCCTCCTCCTCTCTCCTATCAGGCACCCATGTTGAGTCAGTGACCTCATCATCCCCTCCCTCCTCATCACTGGAACAATGCTGGCAGTATGCTGCAGCAGGGGGAACATGACTGTCAGATTGCTGTCCTTCTTGGGTACCCCCTCTGTCTGTGCTCACGTTACTGCCTTCCTCTAGCTGGGTACCATCATCGGGGCCTTCAAAACGCTGGGCATCCTCCTGGAGCATGTACCCAACACTGTGGTCAAACAGTTCGGGGGACTCCTCAGGAGGACATGGTGGGGCTAGGGAAGGAGTGACTGAGGATATTGAGCCGAGGGAAGAGGCCGCGTTGGCAGCTGCTTTGCCAGACAAAGTACCCTGAGCCTTTGTGAAAGAGGATGAGGAGGATGAGGATAGCTTGGTCATCCACTCTACCAAGTCTTCCGCATGTTGCGGCTCAACGCGGTCAGCTGCAGAAAAAAAGGACAAGTGTTTCCCACAGCCACGTGCTGATGAGGATGCACTGTCTCCTTGACCAGCACTGTTGCCTCTAGACACAGAGCCTGCTTGCCCTCTTTTATTGGCTTGTGACTGTCTGCCTCTCCTTGTTGGCCTTCCAGACATACTAATGGCCTGCAGTGAGATGTAGCTGCACAAAGCTGGGATGTATATATATACTGATACTGCAGCTAGCAGAATCAACCGCCTGCCTGTAGTATTATAAGTATAAGAACACCGCTAATTCTCTTCAGGTAGCTTTAGGTGCATACTGTGCAGGGGACACAGTGCACTAAGTGTAAATACTGTAGCTGCCTGCCTGTGGTATTAATAGGAGCAGAACAACAGCAATTGTCTCCAGGTAGCTTTAGGTGCACAATGTGCAGAGGACGCACTACACTAACTGTAAATACTGTAGCTGCCTGCCTGTGGTATTAATAGGATCAGAAGAACACCACTAATTTTCTTCAGGTAGCTTTAGGTGCACACTGTGCAGAGTACACAGTGCACTAACTGTAAATATTGTAGCTGCCTGCCTGTGGTATTAATAGAAGCAGAACAACAGCCATTGTCTCCAGGTAGCTTTAGGTGCACACTGTGCAGAGGATGCACTACACTAACTGTAAATACTGTAGCTGCCTGCCTGTGGTATTAATAGGATCAGAAGAACACCACTAATTTTCTTCAGGTAGCTTTAGGTGCACACTGTGCAGAGGACACAGTGCACTAACTGTAAATACTGTAGCTGCCTGCCTGTGGTATTAATAGGAGCAGAACAACAGCAATTGTCTCCAGGTAGCTTTAGGTGCACACTGTGCAGAGGATGCACTACACTAACTGTAAATACTGTAGCTGCCTGCCTGTGGTATTAATAGGATCAGAAGAACACCACTAATTTTCTTCAGGTAGCTTTAGGTGCACATTGTGCAGAGGACACAGTGCACTAACTGTAAATACTGTAGCTGCCTGCCTGTGGTATTAATAGGAGCAGAACAACAGCAATTGTCTCCAGGTAGCTTTAGGTGCACACTGTGCAGAGGATGCATTACACTAACTGTAAATACTGTAGCTGCCTGCCTGTGGTATTAATAGGATCAGAATAACACCACTAATTTTCTTCAGGTAGCTTTAGGTGCAGACTGTGCAGAGGACACAGTGCACTAACTGTAAATACTGTAGCTGCCTGCCTGTGGTATTAATAGGAGCAGAACAACAGCAATTGTCTCCAGGTAGCTTTAGGTGCACACTGTGCAGAGGAAGCACTACACTAACTGTAAATACTGTAGCTACCTGCCTGTGGTATTAATAGGATCGGAAGAACACCACTAATTTTGTTCAGGTAGCTTTAGGTGCACACTGTGCAGAGGACGCACTACACTAACTGTAAATAATGTAGCTGCCTGCCTGTGGTATTAATAGGATTGGAAGAACACCACTAATTTTGTTCAGGTAGCTTTAGGTGCACACTGTGCAGAGGACACAGTGCACTAACTGTAAGTACTGTAGCTGCCTGCCTGTTGTATTAATAGGAGCAGAACAACAGCAATTGTCTCCAGGTAGCTTTAGGTGCACACTGTGCAGAGGACGCACTACACTAACTGTAAAGACTGTAGCTGCCTGCCTGTGGTATTAATAGGATCAGAAGAACACCACTAATTTTCTTCGGGTAGCTTTAGGTGCACACTGTGCAGAGGACACAGTGCACTAGCAGTTAATACTGTAGCTACCTACCTGTTGTATTAATAGGAGCAGAACAACAGCAATTGTCTCCAGGTAGCTTTAGGTGCACACTGTGCAGAGGACGCATTACACTAACTGTAAATACTGTAGCTGCCTGCCTGTGGTATTAATAGGAACAGAAGAACACCACTAATTTTCATCAGGTAGCTTTAGGTGCAGACTGTGCAGAGGACACAGTGCACTAACTGTAAATACTGTAGCTGCCTGCCTGTGGTATTAATAGGAGCAGAACAACAGCAATTGTCTCCAGGTAGATTTAGGTGCACACTGTGCAGAGGACGCACTACACTAACTGTAAATACTGTAGCTGCCTGTCTGTGGTATTAATAGGATCGGAAGAACACCACTAATTTTGTTTAGGTAGCTTTAGGTGCACACTGTGCAGAGGACGCACTACACTAACTGTAAATAATGTAGCTGCCTGCCTGTGGTATTAATAAGATCGGAAGAACACCACTAATTTTGTTCAGGTAGCTTTAGGTGCACACTGTGCAGAGGACACAGTGCACTAACTGTAAGTACTGTAGCTGCCTGCCTGTGGTATTAATAGGAGCAGAACAACAGCAATTGTCTCCAGGTAGCTTTAGGTGCACACTGTGCAGAGGACGCACTACACTAACTGTAAATACTGTAGCTGCCTTCCTGTGGTATTAATAGGATCAGAAGAACACCACTATTTTTCTCCAGGTAGCTTTAGGTACACACTGTGAAGAGGACGCACTACACTAACTTGTAAATACTACAGCTGCCTGTGGTACTGTACCAATAGGATCAGAAGAACACCACTAATTTTCTTCAGGTAGCTTTATGTGCACACTATGCAGAGTTAGCACTACACTAACTTGTAAATACTGCAGCTGCCTGCGGTACTGTACTAATAGGATCAGAAGAACACCACCAATTTTCTTCAGGTAGTTTTAGGTGCACACTGTGCAGAGGACGCACTACACTAACTTGTAAGTACTACAGCTGCCTGTGGTACTGTACTAATAGGATCAGAAGAACACCACTAATTTTCTTCAGGTAGCTTTAGGTGCACACCATGCAGAGGACGCTCTACACCAACTTGTAAATACTATAGCTGCCTGCGGTACTGTACTAATAGGATCAGAAGAACACTAATTTTCTTCAGGTAGCTTTAGGTGCCCACTGTGCAGAGGACGCACTACACTAACTTGTAAATACAGTAGCTGCCTGTGGTACTGTACTAATAGAATCAGAAGAACAATAATTTTCTTCAGGTAGCTATGTGCACACTGTGCAGAGGACGCACTACACTAACTGTAAATACTGTAGTTAATAGGACCAATAGGATCAGAAGAACACCAGCAATTTTCTTCAGGTAGCTGGAAATACTGTAAAAACACCTGCCTGCCTGTCAGTAGTAGGAAGAGAATAACAGGAATGGATCTAGCCAAACTGAATACTGTGTATATATATATATATATATATACAACACCTAGGATGTATATATATATACACAATACACTGTAAGTGCAGCTAACTGACTCTCCTGCCTACTCTATCTAACTTAAATCAAATATGACACTGTCTCTCTGTGTATCTATCTCTCTTTCAAAGCCGGAACACACTACACAGGGCCCCCATGCAGACGGCCTTATATAGTGTGGGGAATGCACTAAAACCCCTGAGCCATAATTGGCCAAAGCCACCCTGGCTTTGGCCAATTACGGCTCTCTGTACAGCCGGCGCTGTGATTGGCCAAGCATGCGGGTCATAGTGCATGCTTGGCCAATCATCAGCCAGCAATGCACTGCGATGCCGCAGTGAATTATGGGCCGTGACGCACCACTCAAATTTGTCACAAGTGGCCCATATCGGCGAACGACCGAACAGGCAATGTTCGAGTCAAACATGCGTTCGATTCGAACATGAAGCTCATCCCTAACCCTGAGGGTTTCAGTTTTGCTACCTGTCTGTTTTTTCTGTTGTAGTATTTCGTTCATAGTATTCCTGTCGTAGCATTTCTTTCGTAGCAATTCTGTTAGCTAGTGCTCACATCCAGAGTCTGTCACGTCTACGGATCCATATGGGCTGAGGTTTCGTTTTTAATTGATTGTCGTTCCACAATATTCTCGCCCGTATACCATACGTCATACATGCACGTTCACCATTACACCTTTACTACTACCCACCATGGTCTGTGGGTACCTCAGCCTTGAGTGTTCGTTTTTAATCACCTGTCTTGACGCAGCAGGTTGCTCAGTCTCTCTCACTGCATACACTAGGGTTGTGTTATCATTAGGTTCACATTCACGCGCTGTTGGTTTTGTCATTTCTGCACCTACATCCTCATACTTGTCAGGTACTTAGGGGTGCTGTAGCTTCATGGGTTGGTTGTCTGTTCTCATTTCTTTAGTTTGTGTTTCCTTAGATCAGGGCATGTCGTGCGTTTCAGAAGCGGCCAATTCACATTCATCCCTCCACCGCCGCATAGGGGTTCAGTGCATGGTAGCACCCCATCATCAAGTGGTGGGACCATACCAAAGCTAAGTTTTTTTGCTGGTATACCCCTTTCCCGAACTCAGCTGGGGGGGCAGTTCTTTTTAGGTTGTTATTCCCAACTCCGTCCCAACCTCTTTTATCCACCAGTGCAGTACATGTTTCTATGCATGATTCTTCAACCCAGATTCATGCGGTACTTAATGTGCTCTTATGTCCATGCTATGATTGTTAGACAGGATGAAGGGGATCATAGCCCGTTCGGCTTGCGCGAAGGTGTCAGCTGCAACCCCGGCTCCTGCTCTTCTCAGTACGCCTGCAGGTAATGTTGGAATTTCTTACAGTGGCATGTAGAACTGGGGGCAATCTTGGTCACAGGTGATCAATCTGGCCAATGGTTCTTTATCCAGAGTATTCCGAGGGCTTCTACCAGAGTGGGAAGGTTTCATAGGTTCATGTCTCCGGCTTTCGCTGCATATTGCCTCGGCAATTTGGCCACTATAAAGTATCTTTCAGGTGACCAGCATTTCAGGCCCCTACAAACTTCTGTCAGTCTGTCCATTTTTTGCAGCTCACCCTCTCTAAGCCATTAGGGAAGTCAGGGATGTTCTCTTTGGCAAGGCTACCAGTTACCGGCCAGGTTTTCGTGGTGTTTCAGAGTTATGTCTCCTACCCTTGGCGCAGTTAGTGCTCTAGGCAGTTCTATTTTACCACGCTTACAACTTCCCCATCATTAGAATAGATGGATAAGCCAGCGGTTCGTGATTATATTACTTTACCACAGTAACGTTGTCGGATTAAAGTATTTGTCTTTCTCTGCAATTTTCCTCGGGTCTGCTCTTTCTCCCTCTCCCCATGCATCCTCTCACTACAAACAGTTTGTTCTCATGTCCAGGTTACTTGCCAAACTAGGCTTGAATCCTAAACCCCTTTTCTGGATATTCATCTGGATTGGAGGCAGCTTTCGTAGGTCCCACGCAGGGGGTTCCTTCTTTATCATCAGGTTCATAGGGCACTGGAGACCCTCCATTTTAGCAGCTACATACATAAACCCCTTTTCTGTAGTCATCTGGGCGTTCGCATTTTCTGAACTGATGCTTGTTGCTGGCCCTTCTTTGTTGTTTTCAATTTCTCTTTATTAGATTTTCTCTTTAAAAAAAAAAATAGACATTAACATCTATACATCATATCACTTTCAAAAAATACATATAATGATATCTTCCTATACATAACCATAAATAAATAAATAAATGATCTTGATCACTAACCCTCATCTTCTCTATTTCTATATTCCTACCCTCACCTCTTCCACTATTCCATACATCTGATACATTCATACTACTTGCACTCAAAAAAAACACAAAACACACCCCACCATTATCTGTTCTCTCCCTTCCTTTTGATAACCGAAACTCATCCCATTTTTGCCATATTTCTGGCATTTGATTTATTATGTACCCTTCGTCTCTTAAATGTTTTTCCATATACTGAATCTCGTTCATTTCACAAATCCATTCTGCTGTTGTTGGACACTTTATTCCTTTCCAATTTCTTGCTATTAGTATTCTAGCTGCGGATGTCATGTGGTGGAGGATATCTGTTTTAATTGTTTTTATTGAGTTTGGTGTCAGAGAAAATAACGAGATTTTCATATTTGGGATCCCTTCTACTCCTGACACTTTATGATAGATCCCAAATATCTCATTCCAAAATCCTCTCACCCCCTGACATCCGTACCATATTTGATCCATCGTCCCTCTCTCTGTCTTACATCTCCAGCAAAACTCTGTATTTCCTTTATTAATTAAATTTAATGCTACTGGGCACCTATACAATCTCATTGCAATCTTGTAGTTTCTCTCTTGATATTTATTTGCTGTAGTTGTTTTATGTATAATTTCAAAGATTTTTTCCCATTCTTCCTCTAATAAAGGATTACCCATTTCTGCTTCCCATTTCTTTATTCCAGTTATATCTCTAAGGGGGCCAGAAGGGAGTAACAAATCGTAAATCTTTGGTAGTTTTTAGTTGGAACTTGTTCTTCAACGAGTATTTTTTCAAATTTAGTTAAAGGTCTCTTTATTTTAGGCATTCTCTCCTCTATGAATGTTCTTAATTGTTGGTATTTATTTTTGTTTTCAAATCCCATATCATGCAGCTTTAGTAGTTTCCCATCCATAAGGACCTGTACCATTCTTACGTGCTCAGTTTTACTCAATTTTAGATAATTTGTGACCTCCAAAGCTGGGGGAAATTCGGGATTAAAAAACAAAGGTGTCATGGGTCCGATCATTGTAGAGAGATTCCCCCCTTTTATTATTGTATTCCATATTTTTAATGTAGCACTTACAAAAGTTGTTAATTCTTTTTTTTTTTTTTTTGGTCTTAAGTGAGGTTTTATCCATGGGAGAATCTTTAGTTGAGGTCCTATTATTTCTTCTTCTAGGCTAACCCATTGTTTAGTTTCTTTATTATGATTAGGGATGAGCTTCGTGTTCGAGTCGAACCCATGTTCAACTCGAACATCGTCTGTTCGATCGTTCGCCGAATTACGAACGATATGGGTCGTTCGTGCCAAATTTGAGTGGCACGTCGCGGCCCATAATTCACTGCGGCATTGCAGTGCATTGCTGGTTGATGATTGGTCAAGCATGCACTATGACCCGCATGCTTGGCCAATCACAGCGTTGTCTGTACAGAGAGCTGCAATTGGCCAAAGCCAGGGTGGCTTTGGATAATTATGGCTCAGGGGGTTTAGTACACGCCTCACACTATATAAGGCCGCCTGCACGTCGGCCCTATGTAGTGTGTTCCGGCGTTGAGAGACAGAGACAGACAGACAGTGTCATTTGATTTAAGTTAGCTAGATTAGGCAGGACAGTCAGTCAGTTAGCTGCACTTACAGTGTATTGTGTATATATATGCATCCCAGGTGTTGTGTATATATATATATATATATATATATATATATATATATATATATACACTGTATTCAGTATAGATAGATCCGTTCCTGTTATTATCTTCCTACTGACAGGCAGGCAGGTGTTGTTACAGTATTTGAAGAAAATTGCTGGTGCTCTTCTGATCCAATTAGTCCTATTAGCTACAGTATTTACAGTTAGTGTAGTGCGTCCTCTGCACAGTGTGCACCTAAAGCTACCTGTAGAAGATTGGTGGTGTTTTTCTGATCCTATCACTACCGCAGGCAGCTACATTATTTTTTAGTGTAGTGCGACCTCTGCACAGTGTTCAGCTAAAGCTACAAGTTAGTGTAGTGCGACCTCTGCACAGTGTTCAGCTAAAGCTACAAGTTAGTGTAGTGCGACCTCTGCACAGTGTTCAGCTAAAGCTACAAGTTAGTGTAGTGCGACCTCTGCACAGTGTTCAGCTAAAGCTACAAGTTAGTGTACTGTAACCTCTGCACAGTGTTCAGCTAAAGCTCCAAGTTAGCGTAGTGCGTCCTCTGCACAGTGTTCAGCTAAAGCTACAAGTTAGTGTAGTGCGACCTCTGCACAGTGTTCAGCTAAAGCTACCTATGGAAGGTTGGTGTTGTTTTCTTGATCCTATCTCTACCGCAGGCAGCTACATTATTTACATGTTAGTGTAGTGCGACCTCTGCACAGTGTTCAGCTAAAGCTACAAAATAGTGTAGTGCGACCTCTGCACAGTGTTCAGCTAAAGCTACAAGTTAGCGTAGTGCGACCTCTGCACAGTGTTCAGCTAAAGCTACCTGTAGAAGGTTGGTGGTGTTTTCCTGATCCTATCACTACCGCAGGGAGCTACATTATTTACACGTTAGTGTATTACGACCTCTGTACAGTGTTCAACTAAAGCTACCTGTAGAAGGTTGGTGGTGTTTTCCTGATCCTATCACTACTGCAGGCAGCTACCTTATTTACACGTTAGTGTAGTGCAACCTCTGCACAGTGTTCAGCTAAAGCTACCTGTAGAAGGTTGGTGTTGTTTTCCTGATCCTATCACTACCGCAGGCAGTTACATTATTTACACATTAGTGTAGTGCGACCTCTGCACAGTGTTCAGCTAAAGCTACAAGTTAGTGTAGTGCGACCTCTGCACAGTGTTCAGCTAAAGCTACAAGTTAGTGTAGTGTGACCTCTGCACAGTGTTCAGCTAAAGCTACTTGTAGAAGGTTGGTGTTGTTTTCCTGATCCTATCACTACCGCAGGCAGCTACATTATTTACACGTTTGTGTACTTTGACCTCTGCACAGTGTTCAGCTAAAGCTACCTGTTGAAGGTTGGTGGTGTTTTTTCTGATCCTATCACTACCGCAGGCAGCTACATTATTTAAATGTTACTATAGTGCGTCCTCTGCTCAGTGTTCAGCTAAAGCTACAAGTTAGTGTAGTGCGACCTCTGCACAGTGTTCAGCTAAAGCTACAAGTTAGTGTAGTGCGACCTCTGCACAGCGTTCAGCTAAAACTACAAGTTAGTGTAGTGCGACCTCTGCACAGTGTTCAGCTAAAGCTACCTGTAGAAGGTTGGTGGTGTTTTCCTGATCCTATCACTACCACAGGCAGCTACATTATTTAAACGTTAGTGCAGTGCGTCCTCTGCACAGTGTTCAGCTAAAGCTACAAATTAGTGAAGTGCGACGTCTGCACAGTGTTCAGCTAAAGCTACAAGTTAGTGTAGTGCGACCGCTGCACAGTGTTTAGCTATAGCTACAAGTTAGTGTAGTGCGACCTCTGCACAGTGTTCAGCTAAAGCTACCTGTAGAAGGTTGGTGGTGTTTTCCTGATCCTATCACTACCGCAGGCAGCTACATTTTTTTAAACGTTAGTGTAGTGCATCCTCTGCACAGTGTTCAGCTAAAGCTACAAGTTAGTGTAGTGCGACCTCTGCACAGTGTTCAGCTAAAGCTACAAGTTAGTGTAGTGCGACCTCTGCACAGTGTTCAGCTAAAGCTACCTGTAGAAGGTTGGTGTTGTTTTCCTGATCCTATCACTACCGCAGGCAGCTACATTATTTACACGTTAGTGTATTACGACCTCTATACAGTGTTCAACTAAAGCTACCTGTAGAAGGTTGGTGGTGTTTTCCTGATCCTATCACTACTGCAGGCAGCTACCTTATTTAAATGTTAGTGTAGTACGACCTCTGCACAGTGTTCAGCTAAAGCTACAAGTTAGTGTAGTGCGAACTCTGCACAGTGTTCAGCTAAAGCTACAAGTTAGTGTAGTGCGACCTCTGCACAGTGTTCAGCTAAAGCTACTTGTAGAAGGTTGGTGTTGTTTTCCTGATCCTATCACTACCGCAGGCAGCTACATTATTTACACGTTAGTGTAGTGCGACCTCTGCACAGTGTTCAACTAAAGCTACCTGTAGAAGGTTGGTGGTGTTTTCCTGATCCTATCACTACCGCAGGCAGCTACATTATTTAAATGTTACTGTAGTGCGTCCTCTGCTCAGTGTTCAGCTAAAGCTACAAGTTAGTGTAGTGCGACCTCTGCACAGTGTTCAGCTAAAGCTACAAGTTAGTGTAGTGCGACCTCTGCACAACGTTCAGCTAAAGCTACAAGTTAGTGTAGTGCGACCTCTGCACAGTGTTCAGCTAAAGCTACCTGTAGAATGTTGGTGGTGTTTTCCTGATCCTATCACTACCACAGGCAGCTACATTATTTAAATGTTACTGTAGTGCGTCCTCTGCACAGTGTTCAGCTAAAGCTACAAGTAAGTGTAGTGCAACCTCTGCACAGTGTTCAGCTAAAGCTACAAGTTAGTGTAGTGTGACCTCTGCACAGTGTTCAGCTAAAGCTACAAGTTAGTAAAGTGCGACCTCTGCACAGTGTTCAGCTAAAGCTCCAAGTTAGTGTAGTGCGACCTCTGCACAGTGTTCAGCTAAAGCTACAAGTTAGTGTAGTGCAAGCTCTGCACAGTGTTCAGCTAAAGCTACAAGTTAGTGCAGTGTGACCTCTGCACAGTGTTCAGCTAAAGCTCCAAGTTAGTGTAGTGCGTCCTCTGCACAGTGTTCAGCTAAAGCTACAAGTTAGTGTAGTGCGACATCTGCACAGTGTTCAGCTAAAGCTACCTGTAGAAGGTTGGTGTTGTTTTCCTGATCCTATCACTACCGCAGGCAGCTACATTATTTACACATTAGTGTAGTGCGACCTCTGCACAGTGTTCAGCTAAAGCTACAAGTTAGTGTAGTGCGACCTCTGCACAGTGTTCAGCTAAAGCTACCTGTAGAAGGTTGGTGGTGTTTTCCTGATCCTATCACTACCGCAGGCAGCTACATTATTTAAATGATACTGTAGTGCGTCCTCTGCACAGTGTTCAGCTAAAGCTACAAGTTAGTGTAGTGCAACCTCTGCACAGTGTTCAGCTAAAGCTACAAGTTAGTGTAGTGTGACCTCTGCACAGTGTTCAGCTAAAGCTACAAGTTAGTGAAGTGCGACCTCTGCACAGTGTTCAGCTAAAGCTCCAAGTTAGTGTAGTGCGACCTCTGCACAGTGTTCAGCTAAAGCTACAAGTTAGTGTAGTGCAACCTCTGCACAGTGTTCAGCTAAAGCTACAAGTTAGTGCAGTGTGACCTCTGCACAGTGTTCAGCTAAAGCTCCAAGTTAGTGTAGTGCGTCCTCTGCACAGTGTTCAGCTAAAGCTACAAGTTAGTGTAGTGCGACCTCTGCACAGTGTTCAGCTAAAGCTACCTGTAGAAGGTTGGTGTTGTTTTCCTGATCCTATCACTACCGCAGGCAGCTACATTATTTACACCTTAGTGTAGTGCGACCTCTGCACAGTGTTCAGCTAAAGCTACAAGTTAGTGTTGTGCGACCTCTGCACAGTGTTCAGCTAAAGCTACAAGTTAGTGTAGTGCGACCTCTGCACAGTGTTCAGCTAAAGCTACCTGTAGAAGGTTGGTGGTGTTTTCCTGATCCTATCACTACCACAGGCAGCTACATTATTTAAACATTAGTGTAGTGCGTCCTCTGCACAGTGTTCAGCTAAAGCTACAAATTAGTGAAGTGCGACGTCTGCACAGTGTTCAGCTAAAGCTACAAGTTAGTGTAGTGCGACCGCTGCACAGTGTTTAGCTATAGCTACAAGTTAGTGTAGTGCGACCTCTGCACAGTGTTCAGCTAAAGCTACCTGTAGAAGGTTGGTGGTGTTTTCCTGATCCTATCACTACCGCAGGCAGCTACATTTTTTTAAACGTTAGTGTAGTGCATCCTCTGCACAGTGTTCAGCTAAAGCTATAAGTTAGTGTAGTGCGACCTTTGCACAGTGTTCAGCTAAAGCTACAAGTTAATGCAATGCGACCTCTGCACAGTGTTCAGCTAAAGCTACAAGTTAGTGTAGTGCGACCTCTGCACAGTGTTTAGCTATAGCTACAAGTTAGTGTAGTGCGACCTCTGCACAGTGTTCAGCTAAAGCTACAAGTTAGTGTCGTGTGAGCTCTGCACAGTGTTCAGCTAAAGCTACAAGTTAATGCAGTGTGACCTCTGCACAGTGTTCAGATAAAGCTACAAGTTAGTGTAGTGCGACCTCTGCACAGTGTTTAGCTAAAGCTACCTGTAGAAGGTTGGTGATGTTTTCCTGATCCTATCACTACCGCAGTCAGCTACATTTTTTTAAACGTTAGTGTAGTGCGTCCTCTGCACAGTTTTCAGCT
The DNA here is from genome assembly GCF_042186555.1 of Aquarana catesbeiana. NCBI lineage: Eukaryota > Metazoa > Chordata > Amphibia > Anura > Ranidae > Aquarana > Aquarana catesbeiana. Next base: position 202,731,715 of record NC_133330.1, read on the forward strand.
AAAGCTACAAGTTAATGCAGTGTGACCTCTGCACAGTGTTCAGCTAAAGCTACAAGTTAGTGTAGTGCGACCTCTGCACAGTGTTCAGCTAAAGCTACCTGTAGAAGGTTGGTGATGTTTTCCTGATCCTACCACTACCGCAGGCAGCTACATTTTTTTAAACGTTAGTGTAGTGCGTCCTCTGCACAGTTTTCAGCTAAAGCTACAAGTTAGTGTAGTGTGACCTCTGCACAGTGTTCAGCTAAAGCTACAAGTTAATGCAGTGTGACCTCTGCACAGTGTTCAGCTAAAGCTACAAGTTAGTGTAGTGCGACCTCTGCACAGTGTTCAGCTAAAGCTACCTGTATAAGGTTGGTGATATTTTCCTGATCCTATCACTACCACAGGCAGCTACATTATTTAAACGATAGTGTAGTGCCTCCTCTGCACAGTGTTCAGCTAAAGCTACAAATTAGTGAAGTGCAACCTCTGCACAGTGTTCAGCTAAAGCTTCAAGTTAGTGTAGTGCGACCGCTGCACAGTGTTTAGCTATAGCTACAAGTTAGTGTAGTGCGACCTCTGCACAGTGTTCAGCTAAAGCTACCTGTAGAAGGTTGGTGGTGTTTTCCTGATCCTATCACTACCGCAGGCAGCTACATTATTTAAACATTAGTGTAGTGTATCCTCTGCACAGTGTTCAGCTAAAGCTACAAGTTAGTGTAGTGCAAAATCTGCACAGTGTTCAGCTAAAGCTACAAGTTAGTGTAGTGTGACCTCTGCACAGTGTTCAGCTAAAGCTACCTATAGAAGGTTGGTGGTGTTTTCCTGATCCTATCACTACCACAGGCAGCTACATTATTTAAACATTAGTGTAGTGCGTCCTCTGCACAGTGTTCAGCTAAAGCTACAAATTAGTGAAGTGCGACGTCTGCACAGTGTTCAGCTAAAGCTACAAGTTAGTTTAGTGCGACCGCTGCACAGTGTTTAGCTATAGCTACAAGTTAGTGTAGTGCGACCTCTGCACAGTGTTCAGCTAAAGCTACCTGTAGAAGGTTGGTGGTGTTTTCCTGATCCTATCACTACCGCAGGCAGCTACATTTTTTTAAACGTTAGTGTAGTGCATCCTCTGCACAGTGTTCAGCTAAAGCTACAAGTTAGTGTAGTGCGACCTCTGCACAGTGTTCAGCTAAAGCTACAAGTTAGTGCAATGCGACCTCTGCACAGTGTTCAGCTAAAGCTACAAGTTAGTGTAGTGCGACCTCTGCACAGTGTTTAGCTATAGCTACAAGTTAGTGTAGTGCGACCTCTGCACAGTGTTCAGCTAAAGCTACCTGTAGAAGGTTGGTGGTGTTTTCCTGATCCTATCACTACCGCATGCAGCTGCATTATTTAAACATTAGTGTAGTGCATCCTCTGCACAGTGTTCAGCTAAAGCTATAAGTTAGTGTAGTGCAACCTCTGCACAGTGTTCAGCTAAAGCTACAAGTTAGTGTCGTGTGACCTTTGCACAGTGTTCAGCTAAAGCTACAAGTTAATGCAGTGTGACCTCTGCACAGTGTTCAGCTAAAGCTACAAGTTAGTGGCGTGTGACCTTTGCACAGTGTTCAGCTAAAGCTACAAGTTAATGCAGTGTGACCTCTGCACAGTGTTCAGCTAAAGCTACAAGTTAGTGTAGTGCGACCTCTGCACAGTGTTCAGCTAAAGCTACCTGTAGAAGTTTGGTGATGTTTTCCTGATCCTATCACTACCGCAGGCAGCTACATTTTTTTAAACGTTAGTGTAGTGCGTCCTCTGCACAGTTTTCAGCTAAAGCTACAAGTTAATGCAGTGTGACCTCTGCACAGTGTTCAGCTAAAGCTACAAGTTAGTGTAGTGCGACCTCTGCACAGTGTTCAGCTAAAGCTACCTGTAGAAGGTTGGTGATGTTTTCCTGATCCTATCACTACCGCAGGCAGCTACATTTTTTTAAATGTTAGTGTAGTGCGTCCTCTGCACAGTTTTCAGCTAAAGCTACAAGTTAGTGTAGTGTGACCTCTGCACAGTGTTCAGCTAAAGCTACAAGTTAATGCAGTGTGACCTCTGCACAGTGTTCAGCTAAAGCTACAAGTTAGTGTAGTGCGACCTCTGCACAGTGTTCAGCTAAAGCTACCTGTAGAAGGTTGGTGGTGTTTTCCTGATCCTATCACTACCACAGGCAGCTACATTATTTAAACGTTAGTGTAGTGCCTCCTCTGCACAGTGTTCAGCTAAAGCTAAAAGTTAGTGTAGTGCAACCTCTGCACAGTGTTCAGCTAAAGCTACAAGTTAGTGTAGTGTGACCTCTGCACAGTGTTCAGCTAAAGCTACTTGTAGAAGGTTGGTGTTGTTTTCCTGATCCTATCACTACTGCAGGCAGCTATATTATTTACACGTTAGTGTAGTTTGACCTCTGCACAGTGTTCAGCTAAAGCTACCTGTTGAAGGTTGGTGGTGTTTTCCTGATCCTATCACTACCGCAGGCAGCTACATTATTTAAATGTTACTGTAGTGCGTCCTCTGCTCAGTGTTCAGCTAAAGCTACAAGTTAGTGTAGTGCGACCTCTGCACAGCGTTCAGCTAAAGCTACAAGTTAGTGTAGTGCGACCTCTGCACAGCGTTCAGCTAAAGCTACAAGTTAGTGTAGTGCGACCTCTGCACAGTGTTCAGCTAAAGCTACCTGTAGAAGGTTGGTGGTGTTTTCCTGATCCTATCACTACCACAGGCAGCTACATTATTTAAACATTAGTGTAGTGCGTCCTCTGCACAGTGTTCAGCTAAAGCTACAAATTAGTGAAGTGCGACGTCTGCACAGTGTTCAGCTAAAGCTACAAGTTAGTGTAGTGCGACCGCTGCACAGTGTTTAGCTATAGCTACAAGTTAGTGTAGTGCGACCTCTGCACAGTGTTCAGCTAAAGCTACCTGTAGAAGGTTGGTGGTGTTTTCCTGATCCTATCACTACCGCAGGCAGCTACATTTTTTTAAACGTTAGCGTAGTGCATCCTCTGCACAGTGTTCAGCTAAAGCTACAAGTTAGTGTAGTGCGACCTCTGCACAGTGTTCAGCTAAAGCTACAAATTAGTGAAGTGCGACCTCTGCACAGTGTTCAGCTAAAGCTACAAGTTAGTGTAGTGCGACCTCTGCACAGTGTTTAGCTATAGCTACAAGTTAGTGTAGTGCGACCTCTGCACAGTGTTCAGCTAAAGCTACCTGTAGAAGGTTGGTGGTGTTTTCCTGATCCTATCACTACCGCATGCAGCTACATTATTTAAACATTAGTGTAGTGCATCCTCTGCACAGTGTTCAGCTAAAGCTACAAGTTAGTGTAGTGCAACCTCTGCACAGTGTTCAGCTAAAGCTACAAGTTAGTGTCGTGTGACCTTTGCACAGTGTTCAGCTAAAGCTACTTGTAGAAGGTTGGTGTTGTTTTCCTGATCCTATCACTACCGCAGGCAGCTACATTATTTACACGTTAGTGTAGTGCGACCTCTGCACAGTGTTCAACTAAAGCTACCTGTAGAAGGTTGGTGGTGTTTTCCTGATCCTATCACTACCGCAGGCAGCTACATTATTTAAATGTTACTGTAGTGCGTCCTCTGCTCAGTGTTCAGCTAAAGCTACAAGTTAGTGTAGTGCGACCTCTGCACAGTGTTCAGCTAAAGCTACAAGTTAGTGTAGTGCGACCTCTGCACAGCGTTCAGCTAAAGCTACAAGTTAGTGTAGTGCGACCTCTGCACAGTGTTCAGCTAAAGCTACCTGTAGAATGTTGGTGGTGTTTTCCTGATCCTATCACTACCACAGGCAGTTACATTATTTAAATGTTACTGTAGTGCGTCCTCTGCACAGTGTTCAGCTAAAGCTACAAGTAAGTGTAGTGCAACCTCTGCACAGTGTTCAGCTAAAGCTACAAGTTAGTGTAGTGTGACCTCTGCACAGTGTTCAGCTAAAGCTACAAGTTAGTAAAGTGCGACCTCTGCACAGTGTTCAGCTAAAGCTCCAAGTTAGTGTAGTGCGACCTCTGCACAGTGTTCAGCTAAAGCTACAAGTTAGTGTAGTGCAAGCTCTGCACAGTGTTCAGCTAAAGCTACAAGTTAGTGCAGTGTGACCTCTGCACAGTGTTCAGCTAAAGCTACAAGTTAGTGTAGTGCGACATCTGCACAGTGTTCAGCTAAAGCTACCTGTAGAAGGTTGGTGTTGTTTTCCTGATCCTATCACTACCGCAGGCAGCTACATTATTTACACATTAGTGTAGTGCGACCTCTGCACAGTGTTCAGCTAAAGCTACAAGTTAGTGTAGTGCGACCTCTGCACAGTGTTCAGCTAAAGCTACCTGTAGAAGGTTGGTGGTGTTTTCCTGATCCTATCACTACCGCAGGCAGCTACATTATTTAAATGATACTGTAGTGCGTCCTCTGCACTGTGTTCAGCTAAAGCTACAAGTTAGTGTAGTGCAACCTCTGCACAGTGTTCAGCTAAAGCTACAAGTTAGTGTAGTGTGACCTCTGCACAGTGTTCAGCTAAAGCTACAAGTTAGTGAAGTGCGACCTCTGCACAGTGTTCAGCTAAAGCTCCAAGTTAGTGTAGTGCGACCTCTGCACAGTGTTCAGCTAAAGCTACAAGTTAGTGTAGTGCAACCTCTGCACAGTGTTCAGCTAAAGCTACAAGTTAGTGCAGTGTGACCTCTGCACAGTGTTCAGCTAAAGCTCCAAGTTAGTGTAGTGCGTCCTCTGCACAGTGTTCAGCTAAAGCTACAAGTTAGTGTAGTGCGACCTCTGCACAGTGTTCAGCTAAAGCTACCTGTAGAAGGTTGGTGTTGTTTTCCTGATCCTATCACTACCGCAGGCAGCTACATTATTTACACCTTAGTGTAGTGCGACCTCTGCACAGTGTTCAGCTAAAGCTACAAGTTAGTGTAGTGCGACCTCTGCACAGTGTTCAGCTAAAGCTACAAGTTAGTGTAGTGCGACCTCTGCACAGTGTTCAGCTAAAGCTACCTGTAGAAGGTTGGTGGTGTTTTCCTGATCCTATCACTACCACAGGCAGCTACATTATTTAAACATTAGTGTAGTGCGTCCTCTGCACAGTGTTCAGCTAAAGCTACAAATTAGTGAAGTGCGACGTCTGCACAGTGTTCAGCTAAAGCTACAAGTTAGTGTAGTGCGACCGCTGCACAGTGTTTAGCTATAGCTACAAGTTAGTGTAGTGCGACCTCTGCACAGTGTTCAGCTAAAGCTACCTGTAGAAGGTTGGTGGTGTTTTCCTGATCCTATCACTACCGCAGGCAGCTACATTTTTTTAAACGTTAGTGTAGTGCATCCTCTGCACAGTGTTCAGCTAAAGCTATAAGTTAGTGTAGTGCGACCTCTGCACAGTGTTCAGCTAAAGCTACAAGTTAATGCAATGCGACCTCTGCACAGTGTTCAGCTAAAGCTACAAGTTAGTGTAGTGCGACCTCTGCACAGTGTTTAGCTATAGCTACAAGTTAGTGTAGTGCGACCTCTGCACAGTGTTCAGCTAAAGCTACAAGTTAGTGTCGTGTGACCTCTGCACAGTGTTCAGCTAAAGCTACAAGTTAATGCAGTGTGACCTCTGCACAGTGTTCAGATAAAGCTACAAGTTAGTGTAGTGCGACCTCTGCACAGTGTTTAGCTAAAGCTACCTGTAGAAGGTTTGTGATGTTTTCCTGATCCTATCACTACCGCAGTCAGCTACATTTTTTTAAACGTTAGTGTAGTGCGTCCTCTGCACAGTTTTCAGCTAAAGCTACAAGTTAATGCAGTGTGACCTCTGCACAGTGTTCAGCTAAAGCTACAAGTTAGTGTAGTGCGACCTCTGCACAGTGTTCAGCTAAAGCTACCTGTAGAAGGTTGGTGATGTTTTCCTGATCCTACCACTACCGCAGGCAGCTACATTTTTTTAAACGTTAGTGTAGTGCGTCCTCTGCACAGTTTTCAGCTAAAGCTACAAGTTAGTGTAGTGTGACCTCTGCACAGTGTTCAGCTAAAGCTACAAGTTAATGCAGTGTGACCTCTGCACAGTGTTCAGCTAAAGCTACAAGTTAGTGTAGTGCGACCTCTGCACAGTGTTCAGCTAAAGCTACCTGTATAAGGTTGGTGATATTTTCCTGATCCAATCACTACCACAGGCAGCTACATTATTTAAACGATAGTGTAGTGCCTCCTCTGCACAGTGTTCAGCTAAAGCTACAAATTAGTGAAGTGCAACCTCTGCACAGTGTTCAGCTAAAGCTTCAAGTTAGTGTAGTGCGACCGCTGCACAGTGTTTAGCTATAGCTACAAGTTAGTGTAGTGCGACCTCTGCACAGTGTTCAGCTAAAGCTACCTGTAGAAGGTTGGTGGTGTTTTCCTGATCCTATCACTACCGCAGGCAGCTACATTATTTAAACATTAGTGTAGTGTATCCTCTGCACAGTGTTCAGCTAAAGCTACAAGTTAGTGTAGTGCAAAATCTGCACAGTGTTCAGCTAAAGCTACAAGTTAGTGTAGTGTGACCTCTGCACAGTGTTCAACTAAAGCTACCTATAGAAGGTTGGTGGTGTTTTCCTGATCCTATCACTACCACAGGCAGCTACATTATTTAAACATTAGTGTAGTGCGTCCTCTGCACAGTGTTCAGCTAAAGCTACAAATTAGTGAAGTGCGACGTCTGCACAGTGTTCAACTAAAGCTACAAGTTAGTTTAGTGCGACCGCTGCACAGTGTTTAGCTATAGCTACAAGTTAGTGTAGTGCGACCTCTGCACAGTGTTCAGCTAAAGCTACCTGTAGAAGGTTGGTGGTGTTTTCCTGATCCTATCACTACCGCAGGCAGCTACATTTTTTTAAACGTTAGTGTAGTGCATCCTCTGCACAGTGTTCAGCTAAAGCTACAAGTTAGTGTAGTGCGACCTCTGCACAGTGTTCAGCTAAAGCTACAAGTTAGTGCAATGCGACCTCTGCACAGTGTTCAGCTAAAGCTACAAGTTAGTGTAGTGCGACCTCTGCACAGTGTTTAGCTATAGCTACAAGTTAGTGTAGTGCGACCTCTGCACAGTGTTCAGCTAAAGCTACCTGTAGAAGGTTGGTGGTGTTTTCCTGATCCTATCACTACCGCATGCAGCTGCATTATTTAAACATTAGTGTAGTGCATCCTCTGCACAGTGTTCAGCTAAAGCTATAAGTTAGTGTAGTGCAACCTCTGCACAGTGTTCAGCTAAAGCTACAAGTTAGTGTCGTGTGACCTTTGCACAGTGTTCAGCTAAAGCTACAAGTTAATGCAGTGTGACCTCTGCACAGTGTTCAGCTAAAGCTACAAGTTAGTGGCGTGTGACCTTTGCACAGTGTTCAGCTAAAGCTACAAGTTAATGCAGTGTAACCTCTGCACAGTGTTCAGCTAAAGCTACAAGTTAGTGTAGTGCGACCTCTGCACAGTGTTCAGCTAAAGCTACCTGTAGAAGGTTGGTGATGTTTTCCTGATCCTATCACTACCGCAGGCAGCTACATTTTTTTAAACGTTAGTGTAGTGCGTCCTCTGCACAGTTTTCAGCTAAAGCTACAAGTTAATGCAGTGTGACCTCTGCACAGTGTTCAGCTAAAGCTACAAGTTAGTGTAGTGCGACCTCTGCACAGTGTTCAGCTAAAGCTACCTGTAGAAGGTTGGTGATGTTTTCCTGATCCTATCACTACCGCAGGCAGCTACATTTTTTTAAATGTTAGTGTAGTGCGTCCTCTGCACAGTTTTCAGCTAAAGCTACAAGTTAGTGTAGTGTGACCTCTGCACAGTGTTCAGCTAAAGCTACAAGTTAATGCAGTGTGACCTCTGCACAGTGTTCAGCTAAAGCTACAAGTTAGTGTAGTGCGACCTCTGCACAGTGTTCAGCTAAAGCTACCTGTAGAAGGTTGGTGGTGTTTTCCTGATCCTATCACTACCACAGGCAGCTACATTATTTAAACGTTAGTGTAGTGCCTCCTCTGCACAGTGTTCAGCTAAAGCTAAAAGTTAGTGTAGTGCAACCTCTGCACAGTGTTCAGCTAAAGCTACAAGTTAGTGTAGTGTGACCTCTGCACAGTGTTCAGCTAAAGCTACTTGTAGAAGGTTGGTGTTGTTTTCCTGATCCTATCACTACTGCAGGCAGCTATATTATTTACACGTTAGTGTAGTTTGACCTCTGCACAGTGTTCAGCTAAAGCTACCTGTTGAAGGTTGGTGGTGTTTTCCTGATCCTATCACTACCGCAGGCAGCTACATTATTTAAATGTTACTGTAGTGCGTCCTCTGCTCAGTGTTCAGCTAAAGCTACAAGTTAGTGTAGTGCGACCTCTGCACAGAGTTCAGCTAAAGCTACAAGTTAGTGTAGTGCGACCTCTGCACAGCGTTCAGCTAAAGCTACAAGTTAGTGTAGTGCGACCTCTGCACAGTGTTCAGCTAAAGCTACCTGTAGAAGGTTGGTGGTGTTTTCCTGATCCTATCACTACCGCAGGCAGCTACATTTTTTTAAACGTTAGCGTAGTGCATCCTCTGCACAGTGTTCAGCTAAAGCTACAAGTTAGTGTAGTGCGACCTCTGCACAGTGTTCAGCTAAAGCTACAAATTAGTGAAGTGCGACCTCTGCACAGTGTTCAGCTAAAGCTACAAGTTACTGTAGTGCGACCTCTGCACAGTGTTTAGCTATAGCTACAAGTTAGTGTAGTGCGACCTCTGCACAGTGTTCAGCTAAAGCTACCTGTAGAAGGTTGGTGGTGTTTTCCTGATCCTATCACTACCGCATGCAGCTACATTATTTAAACATTAGTGTAGTGCATCCTCTGCACAGTGTTCAGCTAAAGCTACAAGTTAGTGTAGTGCAACCTCTGCACAGTGTTCAGCTAAAGCTACAAGTTAGTGTCGTGTGACCTTTGCACAGTGTTCAGCTAAAGCTACAAGTTAATGCAGTGTGACCTCTGCACAGTGTTCAGCTAAAGCTACAAGTTAGTGTAGTGCGACCTCTGCACAGTGTTCAGCTAAAGCTACCTGTAGAAGGTTGGTGATGTTTTCCTGATCCTATCACTACCGCAGGCAGCTACATTTTTTTAAACGTTAGTGTAGTGCGTCCTCTGCACAGTTTTCAGCTAAAGCTACAAGTTAATGCAGTGTGACCTCTGCACAGTGTTCAGCTAAAGCTACAAGTTAGTGTAGTGCGACCTCTGCACAGTGTTCAGCTAAAGCTACCTGTAGAAGGTTGGTGATGTTTTCCTGATCCTATCACTAACGCAGGCAGCTACATTTTTTTAAACGTTAGTGTAGTGCGTCCTCTGCACAGTTTTCAGCTAAAGCTACAAGTTAGTGTAGTGTGACCTCTGCACAGTGTTCAGCTAAAGCTACAGGTTAATGCAGTGTGACCTCTGCACAGTGTTCAGCTAAAGCTACAAGTTAGTGTAGTGCGACCTCTGCACAGTGTTCAGCTAAAGCTACCTGTAGAAGGTTGGTGGTGTTTTCCTGATCCTATCACTACCACAGGCAGCTACATTATTTAAACGTTAGTGTAGTGCCTCCTCTGCACAGTGTTCAGCTAAAGCTACAAATTAGTGAAGTGCGACCTCTGCACAGTGTTCAGCTAAAGCTACAAGTTAGTGTAGTGCGACTGCTGCACAGTGTTTAGCTATAGCTACAAGTTAGTGTAGTGCGACCTCTGCACAGTGTTCAGCTAAAGCTACCTGTAAAAAGTTGGTGGTGTTTTCCTGATTTTATCACTACCGCAGGCAGTTACATTATTTAAACATTAGTGTAGTGTATCCTCTGCACAGTGTTCAGCTAAAGCTACAAGTTAGTGTAGTGCAACCTCTGCACAGTGTTCAGCTAAAGCTACAAGTTAGTGTAGTGTGACCTCTGCACAGTGTTCAGCTAAATCTACTTGTAGAAGGTTGGTGTTGTTTTCCTGATCCTATCACTACTGCAGGCAGCTATATTATTTACACGTTAGTGTAGTTTGACCTCTGCACAGTGTTCAGCTAAAGCTACCTGTTGAAGGTTGGTGGTGTTTTCCTGATCCTATCACTAGCGCAGGCAGCTACATTTTTTTAAACGTTAGTGTAGTGCATCCTCTGCACAGTGTTCAGCTAAAGCTACAAGTTAGTGTAGTGCGACCTCTGCACAGTGTTCAGCTAAAGCTACAAGTTAGTGCAGTGCGACCTCTGCACAGTGTTCAGCTAAAGCTACAAGTTAGTGTAGTGCGACCTCTGCACAGTGTTTAGCTATAGCTCAAGTTAGTGTAGTGCGACCTCTGCACAGTGTTCAGCTAAAGCTACCTGTAGAAGGTTGGTGGTGTTTTCCTGATCCTATCACTACCGCATGCAGCTACATTATTTAAACATTAGTGTAGTGCATCCTCTGCACAGTGTTCAGCTAAAGCTACAAGTTAGTGTAGTGCAACCTCTGCACAGTGTTCAGCTAAAGCTACAAGTTAGTGTAGTGTGACCTCTGCACAGTGTTCAGCTAAAGCTACAAGTTAGTGTCGTGTGACCTCTGCACAGTGTTCAGCTAAAGCTACAAGTTAATGCAGTGTGACCTCTGCACAGTGTTCAGATAAAGCTACAAGTTAGTGTAGTGCGACCTCTGCACAGTGTTTATCTAAAGCTACCTGTAGAAGGTTGGTGATGTTTTCCTGATCCTATCACTACCGCAGTCAGCTACATTTTTTTAAACGTTAGTGTAGTGCGTCCTCTGCACAGTTTTCAGCTAAAGCTACAAGTTAATGCAGTGTGACCTCTGCACAGTGTTCAGCTAAAGCTACAAGTTAGTGTCGTGCGACCTCTGCACAGTGTTCAGCTAAAGCTACCTGTAGAAGGTTGGTGATGTTTTCCTGATCCTACCACTACCGCAGGCAGCTACATTTTTTTAAACGTTAGTGTAGTGCGTCCTCTGCACAGTTTTCAGCTAAAGCTACAAGTTAGTGTAGTGTGACCTCTGCACAGTGTTCAGCTAAAGCTACAAGTTAATGCAGTGTGACCTCTGCACAGTGTTCAGCTAAAGCTACAAGTTAGTGTAGTGCGACCTCTGCACAGTGTTCAGCTAAAGCTACCTGTATAAGGTTGGTGATATTTTCCTGATCCTATCACTACCACAGGCAGCTACATTATTTAAACAATAGTGTAGTGCCTCCTCTGCACAGTGTTCAGCTAAAGCTACAAATTAGTGAAGTGCAACCTCTGCACAGTGTTCAGCTAAAGCTTCAAGTTAGTGTAGTGCGACCGCTGCACAGTGTTTAGCTATAGCTACAAGTTAGTGTAGTGCGACCTCTGCACAGTGTTCAGCTAAAGCTACCTGTAGAAGGTTGGTGGTGTTTTCCTGATCCTATCACTACCGCAGGCAGCTACATTATTTAAACATTAGTGTAGTGTATCCTCTGCACAGTGTTCAGCTAAAGCTACAAGTTAGTGTAGTGCAAAATCTGCACAGTGTTCAGCTAAAGCTACAAGTTAGTGTAGTGTGACCTCTGCACAGTGTTCAGCTAAAGCTACCTATAGAAGGTTGGTGGTGTTTTCCTGATCCTATCACTACCACAGGCAGCTACATTATTTAAACATTAGTGTAGTGCGTCCTCTGCACAGTGTTCAGCTAAAGCTACAAATTAGTGAAGTGCGACGTCTGCACAGTGTTCAGCTAAAGCTACAAGTTAGTTTATTGCGACCGCTGCACAGTGTTTAGCTATAGCTACAAGTTAGTGCAGTGCGACCTCTGCACAGTGTTCAGCTAAAGCTACCTGTAGAAGGTTGGTTGTGTTTTCCTGATCCTATCACTACCGCAGGCAGCTACATTTTTTTAAACGTTAGTGTAGTGCATCCTCTGCACAGTGTTCAGCTAAAGCTACAAGTTAGTGTAGTGCGACCTCTGCACAGTGTTCAGCTAAAGCTACAAGTTAGTGCAATGCGACCTCTGCACAGTGTTCAGCTAAAGCTACAAGTTAGTGTAGTGCGACCTCTGCACAGTGTTTAGCTATAGCTACAAGTTAGTGTAGTGCGACCTCTGCACAGTGTTCAGCTAAAGCTACCTGTAGAAGGTTGGTGGTGTTTTCCTGATCCTATCACTACCGCATGCAGCTGCATTATTTAAACATTAGTGTAGTGCATCCTCTGCACAGTGTTCAGCTAAAGCTACAAGTTAGTGTAGTGCAACCTCTGCACAGTGTTCAGCTAAAGCTACAAGTTAGTGTCGTGTGACCTTTGCACAGTGTTCAGCTAAAGCTACAAGTTAATGCAGTGTGACCTCTGCACAGTGTTCAGCTAAAGCTACAAGTTAGTGTCGTGTGACCCTTGCACAGTGTTCAGCTAAAGCTACAAGTTAATGCAGTGTGACCTCTGCACAGTGTTCAGCTAAAGCTACAAGTTAGTGTAGTGCGACCTCTGCACAGTGTTCAGCTAAAGCTACCTGTAGAAGGTTGGTGATGTTTTCCTGATCCTATCACTACCGCAGGCAGCTACATTTTTTTAAACGTTAGTGTAGTGCGTCCTCTGCACAGTTTTCAGCTAAAGCTACAAGTTAATGCAGTGTGACCTCTGCACAGTGTTCAGCTAAAGCTACAAGTTAGTGTAGTGCGACCTCTGCACAGTGTTCAGCTAAAGCTACCTGTAGAAGGTTGGTGATGTTTTCCTGATCCTATCACTACCGCAGGCAGCTACATTTTTTTAAACGTTAATGTAGTGCGTCCTCTGCACAGTTTTCAGCTAAAGCTACAAGTTAGTGTAGTGTGACCTCTGCACAGTGTTCAGCTAAAGCTACAAGTTAATGCAGTGTGACCTCTGCACAGTGTTCAGCTAAAGCTACAAGTTAGTGTAGTGCGACCTCTGCACAGTGTTCAGCTAAAGCTACCTGTAGAAGGTTGGTGGTGTTTTCCTGATCCTATCACTACCACAGGCAGTTACATTATTTAAACGTTAGTGTAGAGCCTCCTCTGCACAGTGTTCAGCTAAAGCTACAAGTTAGTGTAGTGCAACCTCTGCACAGTGTTCAGCTAAAGCTACAAGTTAGTGTAGTGTGACCTCTGCACAGTGTTCAGCTAAAGCTACTTGTAGAAGGTTGGTGTTGTTTTCCTGATCCTATCACTACTGCAGGCAGCTATATTATTTACACGTTAGTGTAGTTTGACCTCTGCACAGTGTTCAGCTAAAGCTACCTGTTGAAGGTTGGTGGTGTTTTCCTGATCCTATCACTACCGCAGGCAGCTACATTATTTAAATGTTACTGTAGTGCGTCCTCTGCTCAGTGTTCAGCTAAAGCTACAAGTTAGTGAAGTGCGACCTCTGCACAGCGTTCAGCTAAAGCTACAAGTTAGTGTAGTGCGACCTCTGCACAGCGTTCAGCTAAAGCTACAAGTTAGTGTAGTGCGACCTCTGCACAGTGTTCAGCTAAAGCTACCTGTAGAAGGTTGGTGGTGTTTTCCTGATCCTATCACTACCACAGGCAGCTACATTATTTAAACATTAGTGTAGTGCGTCCTCTGCACAGTGTTCAGCTAAAGCTACAAATTAGTGAAGTGCGACCTCTGCACAGTGTTCAGCTAAAGCTACAAATTAGTGAAGTGCGACCTCTGCACAGTGTTCAGCTAAAGCTACAAGTTAGTGTTGTGCGACCGCTGCACAGTGTTTAGCTATAGCTACAAGTTAGTGTAGTGCGACCTCTGCACAGTGTTCAGCTAAAGCTACCTGTAGAAGGTTGGTGGTGTTTTCCTGATCCTATCACTACCGCAGGCAGCTACATTTTTTTAAACGTTAGCGTAGTGCATCCTCTGCACAGTGTTCAGCTAAAGCTACAAGTTAGTGTAGTGCGACCTCTGCACAGTGTTCAGCTAAAGCTACAAATTAGTGAAGTGCGACCTCTGCACAGTGTTCAGCTAAAGCTACAAGTTAGTGTAGTGCGACCTCTGCACAGTGTTTAGCTATAGCTACAAGTTAGTGTAGTGCGACCTCTGCACAGTGTTCAGCTAAAGCTACCTGTAGAAGGTTGGTGGTGTTTTCCTGATCCTATCACTACCGCAGGCAGCTACATTTTTTTAAACGTTAGTGTAGTGCGTCCTCTGCACAGTTTTCAGCTAAAGCTACAAGTTAATGCAGTGTGACCTCTGCACAGTGTTCAGCTAAAGCTACAAGTTAGTGTAGTGCGACCTCTGCACAGTGTTCAGCTAAAGCTACCTGTAGAAGGTTGGTGATGTTTTCCTGATCCTATCACTACCGCAGGCAGCTACATTTTTTTAAACGTTAGTGTAGTGCGTCCTATGCACAGTTTTCAGCTAAAGCTACAAGTTAGTGTAGTGTGACCTCTGCACAGTGTTCAGCTAAAGCTACAAGTTAATGCAGTGTGACCTCTGCACAGTGTTCAGCTAAAGCTACAAGTTAGTGTAGTGCGACCTCTGCACAGTGTTTAGCTAAAGCTACCTGTAGAAGGTTGGTGGTGTTTTCCTGATCCTATCACTACCACAGGCAGCTACATTATTTAAACGTTAGTGTAGTGCTTCCTCTGCACAGTGTTCAGCTAAAGCTACAAATTAGTGAAGTGCGACCTCTGCACAGTGTTCAGCTAAAGCTACAAGTTAGTGTAGTGCGACCTCTGCACAGTGTTTAGCTATAGCTACAAGTTAGTGTAGTGCGGCCTCTGCACAGTGTTCAGCTAAAGCTACCTGTAGAAGGTTGGTGGTGTTTTCCTGATCCTATCACTACCGCATGCAGCTACATTATTTAAACATTAGTGTAGTGCATCCTCTGCACAGTGTTCAGCTAAAGCTACAAGTTAGTGTAGTGCAACCTCTGCACAGTGTTCAGCTAAAGCTACAAGTTAGTGTCGTGTGACCTTTGCACAGTGTTCAGCTAAAGCTACAAGTTAATGCAGTGTGACCTCTGCACAGTGTTCAGCTAAAGCTACAAGTTAGTGTAGTGCGACCTCTGCACAGTGTTCAGCTAAAGCTACCTGTAGAAGGTTGGTGATGTTTTCCTGATCCTATCACTACTGCAGGCAGCTACATTTTTTTAAACGTTAGTGTAGTGCGTCCTCTGCACAGTTTTCAGCTAAAGCTACAAGTTAATGCAGTGTGACCTCTGCACAGTGTTCAGCTAAAGCTACAAGTTAGTGTAGTGCGGTGCGACCTCTGCACAGTGTTCAGCTAAAGCTACCTGTAGAAGGTTGGTGGTGTTTTCCTGATCCTATCACTACCGCAGGCAGCTACATTTTTTTAAACGTTAGCGTAGTGCATCCTCTGCACAGTGTTCAGCTAAAGCTACAAGTTAGTGTAGTGCGACCTCTGCACAGTGTTCAGCTAAAGCTACAAATTAGTGAAGTGCGACCTCTGCACAGTGTTTAGCTATAGCTACAAGTTAGTGTAGTGCGACCTCTGCACAGTGTTCAGCTAAAGCTACCTGTAGAAGGTTGGTGGTGTTTTCCTGATCCTATCACTACCGCAGGCAGCTACATTTTTTTAAACGTTAGTGTAGTGCGTCCTCTGCACAGTTTTCAGCTAAAGCTACAAGTTAATGCAGTGTGACCTCTGCACAGTGTTCAGCTAAAGCTACAAGTTAGTGTAGTGCGACCTCTGCACAGTGTTCAGCTAAAGCTACCTGTAGAAGGTTGGTGATGTTTTCCTGATCCTATCACTACCGCAGGCAGCTACATTTTTTTAAACGTTAGTGTAGTGCGTCCTATGCACAGTTTTCAGCTAAAGCTACAAGTTAGTGTAGTGTGACCTCTGCACAGTGTTCAGCTAAAGCTACAAGTTAATGCAGTGTGACCTCTGCACAGTGTTCAGCTAAAGCTACAAGTTAGTGTAGTGCGACCTCTGCACAATGTTTAGCTAAAGCTACCTGTAGAAGGTTGGTGGTGTTTTCCTGATCCTATCACTACCACAGGCAGCTACATTATTTAAACGTTAGTGTAGTGCTTCCTCTGCACAGTGTTCAGCTAAAGCTACAAATTAGTGAAGTGCGACCTCTGCACAGTGTTCAGCTAAAGCTACAAGTTAGTGTAGTGCGACCTCTGCACAGTGTTTAGCTATAGCTACAAGTTAGTGTAGTGCGGCCTCTGCACAGTGTTCAGCTAAAGCTACCTGTAGAAGGTTGGTGGTGTTTTCCTGATCCTATCACTACCGCATGCAGCTACATTATTTAAACATTAGTGTAGTGCATCCTCTGCACAGTGTTCAGCTAAAGCTACAAGTTAGTGTAGTGCAACCTCTGCACAGTGTTCAGCTAAAGCTACAAGTTAGTGTCGTGTGACCTTTGCACAGTGTTCAGCTAAAGCTACAAGTTAATGCAGTGTGACCTCTGCACAGTGTTCAGCTAAAGCTACAAGTTAGTGTAGTGCGACCTCTGCACAGTGTTCAGCTAAAGCTACCTGTAGAAGGTTGGTGATGTTTTCCTGATCCTATCACTACTGCAGGCAGCTACATTTTTTTAAACGTTAGTGTAGTGCGTCCTCTGCACAGTTTTCAGCTAAAGCTACAAGTTAATGCAGTGTGACCTCTGCACAGTGTTCAGCTAAAGCTACAAGTTAGTGTAGTGCGGTGCGACCTCTGCACAGTGTTCAGCTAAAGCTACCTGTAGAAGGTTGGTGATGTTTTCCTGATCCTATCACTACCGAAGGCAGCTACATTTTTTTAAACGTTAGTGTAGTGCGTCCTCTGCACAGTTTTCAGCTAAAGCTACAAGTTAGTGTAGTGTGACCTCTGCACAGTGTTCAGCTAAAGCTACAAGTTAATGCAGTGTGACCTCTGCACAGTGTTCAGCTAAAGCTACAAGTTAGTGTAGTGCGACCTCTGCACAGTGTTCAGCTAAAGCTACCTGTAGAAGGTTGGTGGTGTTTTCCTGATCCTATCACTACCACAGGCAGCTACATTATTTAAACGTTAGTGTAGTGCCTCCTCTGCACAGTGTTCAAATAAAGCTACAAATTAGTGAAGTGCGACCTCTGCACAGTGTTCAGCTAAAGCTACAAGTTAGTGTAGTGCGACCGCTGCACAGTGTTTAGCTATAGCTACAAGTTAGTGTAGTGCGACCTCTGCACAGTGTTCAGCTAAAGCTACCTGTAAAAAGTTGGTGGTGTTTTCCTGATTTTATCACTACCGCAGGCAGTTACATTATTTAAACATTAGTGTAGTGTATCCTCTGCACAGTGTTCAGCTAAAGCTACAAGTTAGTGTAGTGCAACCTCTGCACAGTGTTCAGCTAAAGCTACAAGTTAGTGTAGTGTGACCTCTGCACAGTGTTCAGCTAAAGCTACTTGTAGAAGGTTGGTGTTGTTTTCCTGATCCTATCACTACTGCAGGCAGCTATATTATTTACACGTTAGTGTAGTTTGACCTCTGCACAGTGTTCAGCTAAAGCTACCTGTTGAAGGTTGGTGGTATTTTCCTGATCCTATCACTACCGCAGGCAGCTACATTATTTAAATGTTACTGTAGTGCGTCCTCTGCTCAGTGTTCAGCTAAAGCTACAAGTTAGTGTAGTGCGACCTCTGCACAGCATTCAGCTAAAGCTACAAGTTAGTGTGGTGCGACCTCTGCACAGCGTTCAGCTAAAGCTACAAGTTAGTGTAGTGCGACCTCTGCACAGTGTTCAGCTAAAGCTACCTGTAGAAGGTTGGTGGTGTTTTCCTGATCCTATCACTACCACAGGCAGCTACATTATTTAAACATTAGTGTAGTGCGTCCTCTGCACAGTGTTCAGCTAAAGCTACAAATTAGTGAAGTGCGACGTCTGCACAGTGTTCAGCTAAAGCTACAAGTTAGTGTAGTGCGACCGCTGCACAGTGTTTAGCTATAGCTACAAGTTAGTGTAGTGCGACCTCTGCACAGTGTTCAGCTAAAGCTACCTGTAGAAGGTTGGTGGTGTTTTCCTGATCCTATCACTACCGCAGGCAGCTACTTTTTTTTAAACGTTAGTGTAGTGCATCCTCTGCACAGTGTTCAGCTAAAGCTACAAGTTAGTGTAGTGCGACCTCTGCACAGTGTTCAGCTAAAGCTACAAGTTAGTGCAGTGCGACCTTTGCACAGTGTTCAGCTAAAGCTACAAGTTAGTGTAGTGCGACCTCTGCACAGTGTTTAGCTATAGCTCAAGTTAGTGTAGTGCGACCTCTGCACAGTGTTCAGCTAAAGCTACCTGTAGAAGGTTGGTGGTGTTTTCCTGATCCTATCACTACCGCATGCAGCTACATTATTTAAATATTAGTGTAGTGCATCCTCTGCACAGTGTTCAGCTAAAGCTACAAGTTAGTGTAGTGCAACCTCTGCACAGTGTTCAGCTAAAGCTACAAGTTAGTGTAGTGTGACCTCTGCACAGTGTTCAGCTAAAGCTACAAGTTAATGCAGTGTGACCTCTGCACAGTGTTCAGCTAAAGCTACAAGTTAGTGTAGTGTGACCTCTGCACAGTGTTCAGCTAAAGCTACAAGTCAATGCAGTGTGACCTCTGCACAGTGTTCAGCTAAAGCTACAAGTTAGTGTAGTGCGACCTCTGCACAGTGTTTAGCTAAAGCTACCTGTAGAAGGTTGGTGGTGTTTTCCTGATCCTATCACTACCACAGGCAGCTACATTATTTAAACGTTAGTGTAGTGCCTCCTCTGCACAGTGTTCAGCTAAAGCTACAAATTAGTGAAGTGCGACCTCTGCACAGTGTTCAGCTAAAGCTACAAGTTAGTGTAGTGCGACCTCTGCACAGTGTTTAGCTATAGCTACAAGTTAGTGTAGTGCGACCTCTGCACAGTGTTCAGCTAAAGCTACCTGTAGAAGGTTGGTGGTGTTTTCCTGATCCTATCACTACCGCATGCAGCTACATTATTTAAACATTAGTGTAGTGCATCCTCTGCACAGTGTTCAGCTAAAGCTACAAGTTAGTGTAGTGCAACCTCTGCACAGTGTTCAGCTAAAGCTACAAGTTAGTGTCGTGTGACCTTTGCACAGTGTTCAGCTAAAGCTACAAGTTAATGCAGTTTGACCTCTGCACAGTGTTCAGCTAAAGCTACCTGTTGAAGGTTGGTGGTGTTTTCCTGATCCTATCACTACCGCAGGCAGCTACATTATTTAAATGTTACTGTAGTGCGTCCTCTGCTCAGTGTTCAGCTAAAGCTACAAGTTAGTGTAGTGCGACCTCTGCACAGCGTTCAGCTAAAGCTACAAGTTAGTGTAGTGCGACCTCTGCACAGCGTTCAGCTAAAGCTACAAGTTAGTGTAGTGCGACCTCTGCACAGTGTTCAGCTAAAGCTACCTGTAGAAGGTTGGTGGTGTTTTCCTGATCCTATCACTACCACAGGCAGCTACATTATTTAAACATTAGTGTAGTGCGTCCTCTGCACAGTGTTCAGCTAAAGCTACAAATTAGTGAAGTGCGACGTCTGCACAGTGTTCAGCTAAAGCTACAAGTTAGTGTAGTGCGACCGCTGCACAGTGTTTAGCTATAGCTACAAGTTAGTGTAGTGCGACCTCTGCACAGTGTTCAGCTAAAGCTACCTGTAGAAGGTTGGTGGTGTTTTCCTGATCCTATCACTACCGCAGGCAGCTACATTTTTTTAAACGTTAGCGTAGTGCATCCTCTGCACAGTGTTCAGCTAAAGCTACAAGTTAGTGTAGTGCGACCTCTGCGCAGTGTTCAGCTAAAGCTACAAATTAGTGAAGTGCAACCTCTGCACAGTGTTCAGCTAAAGCTTCAAGTTAGTGTAGTGCGACCGCTGCACAGTGTTTAGCTATAGCTACAAGTTAGTGTAGTGCGACCTCTGCACAGTGTTCAGCTAAAGCTACCTGTAGAAGGTTGGTGGTGTTTTCCTGATCCTATCACTACCGCAGGCAGCTACATTATTTAAACATTAGTGTAGTGTATCCTCTGCACAGTGTTCAGCTAAAGCTACAAGTTAGTGTAGTGCAAAATCTGCACAGTGTTCAACTAAAGCTACAAGTTAGTGTAGTGTGACCTCTGCACAGTGTTCAGCTAAAGCTACCTATAGAAGGTTGGTGGTGTTTTCCTGATCCTATCACTACCACAGGCAGCTACATTATTTAAACATTAGTGTAGTGCGTCCTCTGCACAGTGTTCAGCTAAAGCTACAAATTAGTGAAGTGCGACGTCTGCACAGTGTTCAGCTAAAGCTACAAGTTAGTTTAGTGCGACCGCTGCACAGTGTTTAGCTATAGCTACAAGTTAGTGTAGTGCGACCTCTGCACAGTGTTCAGCTAAAGCTACCTGTAGAAGGTTGGTGGTGTTTTCCTGATCCTATCACTACCGCAGGCAGCTACATTTTTTTAAACGTTAGTGTAGTGCATCCTCTGCACAGTGTTCAGCTAAAGCTACAAGTTAGTGTAGTGCGACCTCTGCACAGTGTTCAGCTAAAGCTACAAGTTAGTGCAATGCGACCTCTGCACAGTGTTCAGCTAAAGCTACAAGTTAGCGTAGTGCGACCTCTGCACAGTGTTTAGCTATAGCTACAAGTTAGTGTAGTGCGACCTCTGCACAGTGTTCAGCTAAAGCTACCTGTAGAAGGTTGGTGGTGTTTTCCTGATCCTATCACTACCGCATGCAGCTGCATTATTTAAACATTAGTGTAGTTCATCCTCTGCACAGTGTTCAGCTAAAGCTACAAGTTAGTGTAGTGCAACTTCTGCACAGTGTTCAGCTAAAGCTACAAGTTAGTGTCGTGTGACCTTTGCACAGTGTTCAGCTAAAGCTACAAGTTAATGCAGTGTGACCTCTGCACAGTGTTCAGCTAAAGCTACAAGTTAGTGTCGTGTGACCTTTGCACAGTGTTCAGCTAAAGCTACAAGTTAATGCAGTGTGACCTCTGCACAGTGTTCAGCTAAAGCTACAAGTTAGTGTAGTGCGACCTCTGCACAGTGTTCAGCTAAAGCTACCTGTAGAAGGTTGGTGATGTTTTCCTGATCCTATCACTACCGCAGGCAGCTACATTTTTTTAAACGTTAGTGTAGTGCGTCCTCTGCACAGTTTTCAGCTAAAGCTACAAGTTAATGCAGTGTGACCTCTGCAAAGTGTTCAGCTAAAGCTACAAGTTAGTGTAGTGCGACCTCTGCACAGTGTTCAGCTAAAGCTACCTGTAGAAGGTTGGTGATGTTTTCCTGATCCTATCACTACCGCAGGCAGCTACATTTTTTTAAACGTTAGTGTAGTGCGTCCTCTGCACAGTTTTCAGCTAAAGCTACAAGTTAGTGTAGTGTGACCTCTGCACAGTGTTCAGCTAAAGCTACAAGTTAATGCAGTGTGACCTCTGCACAGTGTTCAGCTAAAGCTACAAGTTAGTGTAGTGCGACCTCTGCACAGTGTTCAGCTAAAGCTACCTGTAGAAGGTTGGTGGTGTTTTCCTGATCCTATCACTACCACAGGCAGCTACATTATTTAAACGTTAGTGTAGTGCCTCCTCTGCACAGTGTTCAGCTAAAGCTACAAGTTAGTGTAGTGCAACCTCTGCACAGTGTTCAGATAAAGCTACAAGTTAGTGTAGTGTGACCTCTGCACAGTGTTCAGCTAAAGCTACTTGTAGAAGGTTGGTGTTGTTTTCCTGATCCTATCACTACTGCAGGCAGCTATATTATTTACACGTTAGTGTAGTTTGACCTCTGCACAGTGTTCAGCTAAAGCTACCTGTTGAAGGTTGGTGGTGTTTTCCTGATCCTATCACTACCGCAGGCAGCTACATTATTTAAATGTTACTGTAGTGCGTCCTCTGCTCAGTGTTCAGCTAAAGCTACAAGTTAGTGTAGTGCGACCTCTGCACAGCGTTCAGCTAAAGCTACAAGTTAGTGTAGTGCGACCTCTGCACAGCGTTCAGCTAAAGCTACAAGTTAGTGTAGTGCGACCTCTGCACAGTGTTCAGCTAAAGCTACCTGTAGAAGGTTGATGGTGTTTTCCTGATCCTATCACTACCACAGGCAGCTACATTATTTAAACATTAGTGTAGTGCGTCCTCTGCACAGTGTTCAGCTAAAGCTACAAATTAGTGAAGTGCGACGTCTGCACAGTGTTCAGCTAAAGCTACAAGTTAGTGTAGTGCGACCGCTGCACAGTGTTTAGCTATAGCTACAAGTTAGTGTAGTGCGACCTCTGCACAGTGTTCAGCTAAAGCTACCTGTAGAAGGTTGGTGGTGTTTTCCTGATCCTATCACTACCGCAGGCAGCTACATTTTTTTAAACGTTAGCGTAGTGCATCCTCTGCACAGTGTTCAGCTAAAGCTACAAGTTAGTGTAGTGCGACTTCTGCACAGTGTTCAGCTAAAGCTACAAATTAGTGAAGTGCGACCTCTGCACAGTGTTCAGCTAAAGCTACAAGTTAGTGTAGTGCGACCTCTGCACAGTGTTTAGCTATAGCTACAAGTTAGTGTAGTGCGACCTCTGCACAGTGTTCAGCTAAAGCTACCTGTAGAAGGTTGGTGGTGTTTTCCTGATCCTATCACTACCGCATGCAGCTACATTATTTAAACATTAGTGTAGTGCATCCTCTGCACAGTGTTCAGCTAAAGCTACAAGTTAGTGTAGTGCAACCTCTGCACAGTGTTCAGCTAAAGCTACAAGTTAGTGTCGTGTGACCTTTGCACAGTGTTCAGCTAAAGCTACGAGTTAATGCAGTGTGACCTCTGCACAGTGTTCAGCTAAAGCTACAAGTTAGTGTAGTGCGACCTCTGCACAGTGTTCAGCTAAAGCTACCTGTAGAAGGTTGGTGATGTTTTCCTGATCCTATCACTACCGCAGGCAGCTACATTTTTTTAAACGTTAGTGTAGTGCGTCCTCTGCACAGTTTTCAGCTAAAGCTACAAGTTAATGCAGTGTGACCTCTGCACAGTGTTCAGCTAAAGCTACAAGTTAGTGTAGTGCGACCTCTGCACAGTGTTCAGCTAAAGCTACCTGTAGAAGGTTGGTGATGTTTTCCTGATCCTATCACTACCGCAGGCAGCTACATTTTTTTAAACGTTAGTGTAGTGCGTCCTCTGCACAGTTTTCAGCTAAAGCTACAAGTTAGTGTAGTGTGACCTCTGCACAGTGTTCAGCTAAAGCTACAAGTTAATGCAGTGTGACCTCTGCACAGTGTTCAGCTAAAGCTACAAGTTAGTGTAGTGCGACCTCTGCACAGTGTTCAGCTAAAGCTACCTGTAGAAGGTTGGTGGTGTTTTCCTGATCCTATCACTACCACAGGCAGCTACATTATTTAAACGTTAGTGTAGTGTCTCCTCTGCACAGTGTTCAGCTAAAGCTACAAATTAGTGAAGTGCGACCTCTGCACAGTGTTCAGCTAAAGCTACAAGTTAGTGTAGTGCGACCGCTGCACAGTGTTTAGCTATAGCTACAAGTTAGTGTAGTGCGACCTCTGCACAGTGTTCAGCTAAAGCTACCTGTAAAAAGTTGGTGGTGTTTTCCTGATTTTATCACTACCGCAGGCAGTTACATTATTTAAACATTAGTGTAGTGTATCCTCTGCACAGTGTTCAGCTAAAGCTGCAAGTTAGTGTAGTGCAACCTCTGCACAGTGTTCAGCTAAAGCTACAAGTTAGTGTAGTGTGACCTCTGCACAGTGTTCAGCTAAAGCTACTTGTAGAAGGTTGGTGTTGTTTTCCTGATCCTATCACTACTGCAGGCAGATATATTATTTACACGTTAGTGTAGTTTGACCTCTGCACAGTGTTCAGCTAAAGCTACCTGTTGAAGGTTGGTGGTGTTTTCCTGATCCTATCACTACCGCAGGCAGCTACATTATTTAAATGTTACTGTAGTGCGTCCTCTGCTCAGTGTTCAGCTAAAGCTACAAGTTAGTGTAGTGCGACCTCTGCACAGCGTTCAGCTAAAGCTACAAGTTAGTGTAGTGCGACCTCTGCACAGCGTTCAGCTAAAGCTACAAGTTAGTGTAGTGCGACCTCTGCACAGTGTTCAGCTAAAGCTACCTGTAGAAGGTTGGTGGTGTTTTCCTCATCCTATCAATACCGCAGGCAGCTACATTTTTTTAAACGTTAGTGTAGTGCATCCTCTGCACAGTGTTCAGCTAAAGCTACAAGTTAATGTAGTGCGACCTCTGCACAGTGTTCAGCTAAAGCTACAAGTTAGTGCAGTGCGACCTCTGCACAGTGTTCAGCTAAAGCTACAAGTTAGTGTGGTGCGACCTCTGCACAGTGTTTAGCTATAGCTCAAGTTAGTGTAGTGCGACCTCTGCACAGTGTTCAGCTAAAGCTACCTGTAGAAGGTTGGTGGGGTTTTCCTGATCCTATCACTACCGCATGCAGCTACATTATTTAAACATTAGTGTAGTGCATCCTCTGCACAGTGTTCAGCTAAAGCTATAAGTTAGTGTAGTGCAACCTCTGCACAGTGTTCAGCTAAAGCTACAAGTTAGTGTAGTGTGACCTCTGCACAGTGTTCAGCTAAAGCTACAAGTTAATGCAGTGTGACCTCTGCACAGTGTTCAGCTAAAGCTACAAGTTAGTGTAGTGCGACCTCTGCACAGTGTTCAGCTAAAGCTACCTGTAGAAGGTTGGTGATGTTTTCCTGATCCTATCACTACCGCAGGCAGCTACATTTTTTTAAACGTTAGTGTAGTGCGTCCTCTGCACAGTTTTCAGCTAAAGCTACAAGTTAATGCAGTGTGACCTCTGCACAGTGTTCAGCTAAAGCTACAAGTTAGTGTAGTGCGACCTCTGCACAGTGTTCAGCTAAAGCTACCTGTAGAAGGTTGGTGATGTTTTCCTGATCCTATCACTACCGCAGGCAGCTACATTTTTTTAAACGTTAGTGTAGTGCGTCCTATGCACAGTTTTCAGCTAAAGCTACAAGTTAGTGTAGTGTGACCTCTGCACAGTGTTCAGCTAAAGCTACAAGTTAATGCAGTGTGACCTCTGCACAGTGTTCAGCTAAAGCTACAAGTTAGTGTAGTGCGACCTCTGCACAGTGTTTAGCTAAAGCTACCTGTAGAAGGTTGGTGGTGTTTTCCTGATCCTATCACTACCACAGGCAGCTACATTATTTAAACGTTAGTGTAGTGCCTCCTCTGCACAGTGTTCAGCTAAAGCTACAAATTAGTGAAGTGCGACCTCTGCACAGTGTTCAGCTAAAGCTACAAGTTAGTGTAGTGCGACCTCTGCACAGTGTTTAGCTATAGCTACAAGTTAGTGTAGTGCGACCTCTGCACAGTGTTCAGCTAAAGCTACCTGTAGAAGGTTGGTGGTGTTTTCCTGATCCTATCACTACCGCATGCAGCTACATTATTTAAACATTAGTGTAGTGCATCCTCCGCACAGTGTTCAGCTAAAGCTACAAGTTAGTGTA
Source organism: Aquarana catesbeiana (assembly GCF_042186555.1). Lineage (NCBI taxonomy): Eukaryota > Metazoa > Chordata > Amphibia > Anura > Ranidae > Aquarana > Aquarana catesbeiana. Next base: position 202,756,966 of record NC_133330.1, read on the forward strand.
GTGCAACCTCTGCACAGTGTTCAGCTAAAGCTACAAGTTAGTGTCGTGTGACCTTTGCACAGTGTTCAGCTAAAGCTACAAGTTAATGCAGTGTGACCTCTGCACAGTGTTCAGCTAAAGCTACAAGTTAGTGTAGTGCGACCTCTGCACAGTGTTCAGCTAAAGCTACCTGTAGAAGGTTGGTGATGTTTTCCTGATCCTATCACTACTGCAGGCAGCTACATTTTTTTAAACGTTAGTGTAGTGCGTCCTCTGCACAGTTTTCAGCTAAAGCTACAAGTTAATGCAGTGTGACCTCTGCACAGTGTTCAGCTAAAGCTACAAGTTAGTGTAGTGCGGTGCGACCTCTGCACAGTGTTCAGCTAAAGCTACCTGTAGAAGTTTGGTGATGTTTTCCTGATCCTATCACTACCGCAGGCAGCTACATTTTTTTAAACGTTAGTGTAGTGCGTCCTCTGCACAGTTTTCAGCTAAAGCTACAAGTTAGTGTAGTGTGACCTCTGCACAGTGTTCAGCTAAAGCTACAAGTTAATGCAGTGTGACCTCTGCACAGTGTTCAGCTAAAGCTAAAAGTTAGTGTAGTGCGACCTCTGCACAGTGTTCAGCTAAAGCTACCTGTAGAAGGTTGGTGGTGTTTTCCTGATCCTATCACTACCACAGGCAGCTACATTTTTTTAAACGTTAGTGTAGTGCGTCCTCTGCACAGTTTTCAGCTAAAGCTACAAGTTAGTGAAGTGCGACCTCTGCACAGTGTTCAGCTAAAGCTACAAGTTAATGCAGTGTGACCTCTGCACAGTGTTCAGCTAAAGCTACAAGTTAGTGTAGTGCGACCTCTGCACAGCGTTCAGCTAAAGCTACAAGTTAGTGTAGTGCGACCTCTGCACAGTGTTCAGCTAAAGCTACCTGTAGAAGGTTGGTGGTGTTTTCCTGATCCTATCACTACCACAGGCAGCTACATTATTTAAACATTAGTGTAGTGCGTCCTCTGCACAGTGTTCAGCTAAAGCTACAAATTAGTGACGTGCGACGTCTGCACAGTGTTCAGCTAAAGCTACAAGTTAGTGTAGTGCGACCGCTGCACAGTGTTTAGCTATAGCTACAAGTTAGTGTAGTGCGACCTCTGCACAGTGTTCAGCTAAAGCTACCTGTAGAAGGTTGGTGGTGTTTTCCTGATCCTATCACTACCACAGGCAGCTACTTTTTTTTAAATGTTAGTGTAGTGCATCCTATGCACAGTGTTCAGCTAAAGCTACAAGTTAGTGTATTGCGACCTCTGCACAGTGTTCAGCTAAAGCTACAAGTTAGTGCAGTGCGACCTTTGCACAGTGTTCAGCTAAAGCTACAAGTTAGTGTAGTGCGACCTCTGCACAGTGTTTAGCTATAGCTCAAGTTAGTTTAGTGCGACCTCTGCACGGTGTTCAGCTAAAGCTACCTGTAGAAGGTTGGTGGTGTTTTCCTGATCCTATCACTACCGCATGCAGCTACATTATTTAAACATTAGTGTAGTGCATCCTCTGCACAGTGTTCAGCTAAAGCTACAAGTTAGTGTAGTGCAACCTCTGCACAGTGTTCAGCTAAAGCTACAAGTTAGTGTAGTGTGACCTCTGCACTGTGTTCAGCTAAAGCAACAAGTTAATGCAGTGTGACCTCTGCACAGTGTTCAGCTAAAGCTACAAGTTAGCGTAGTGCGACCTCTGCACAGTGTTCAGCTAAAGCTACCTGTAGAAGGTTGGTGATGTTTTCCTGATCCTATCACTACCGCAGGCAGCTACATTTTTTTAAACGTTAGTGTAGTGCGTCCTCTGCACAGTTTTCAGCTAAAGCTACAAGTTAATGCAGTGTGACCTCTGCACAGTGTTCAGCTAAAGCTACAAGTTAGTGTAGTGCGACCTCTGCACAGTGTTCAGCTAAAGCTACCTGTAGAAGGTTGGTGATGTTTTCCTGATCCTATCACTACCTCAGGCAGCTACATTTTTTTAAACGTTAGTGTAGTGCGTCCTCTGCACAGTTTTCAGCTAAAGCTACAAGTTAGTGTAGTGTGACCTCTGCACAGTGTTCAGCTAAAGCTACAAGTTAATGCAGTGTGACCTCTGCACAGTGTTCAGCTAAAGCTACAAGTTAGTGTAGTGCGACCTCTGCACAGTGTTCAGCTAAAGCTACCTGTAGAAGGTTGGTGGTGTTTTCCTGATCCTATCACTACCACAGGCAGCTACATTATTTAAACGTTAGTGTAGTGCCTCCTCTGCACAGTGTTCAGCTAAAGCTACAAATTAGTGAAGTGCGACCTCTGCACAGTGTTCAGCTAAAGCTACAAGTTAGTGTAGTGCGTCCTCTGCACAGTGTTCAGCTAAAGCTACAAGTTAGTGTAGTGCGACCTCTGCACAGTGTTCAGCTAAAGCTCCAAGTTAGTGTAGTGCGTCCTCTGCACAGTGTTCAGCTAAAGCTACAAGTTAGTGTAGTGCGACCTCTGCACAGTGTTCAGCTAAAGCTACCTGTAGAAGGTTGGTGTTGTTTTCCTGATCCTATCACTACCGCAGGCAGCTACATTATTTACACGTTAGTGTAGTGCGACCTCTGCACAGTGTTCAGCTAAAGCTACAAGTTAGTGTAGTGCGACCTCTGCACAGTGTTCAGCTAAAGCTACAAGTTAGTGTAGTGCGACCTCTGCACAGTGTTCAGCTAAAGCTACCTGTAGAAGGTTGGTGGTGTTTTCCTGATCCTATCACTACCACAGGCAGCTACATTATTTAAACGTTAGTGTAGTGCCTCCTCTGCACAGTGTTCAGCTAAAGCTACAAATTAGTGAAGTGCGACCTCTGCACAGTGTTCAGCTAAAGCTACAAGTTAGTGTAGTGCGACCGCTGCACAGTGTTTAGCTATAGCTACAAGTTAGTGTAGTGCGACCTCTGCACAGTGTTCAGCTAAAGCTACCTGTAGAAGGTTGGTGGAGTTTTCCTGATCCTATCACTACCGCAGGCAGCTACATTATTTAAACATTAGTGTAGTGTATCCTCTGCACAGTGTTCAGCTAAAGCTACAAGTTAGTGTAGTGCAACCTCTGCACAGTGTTCAGCTAAAGCTACAAGTTAGTGTAGTGTGACCTCTGCACAGTGTTCAGCTAAAGCTACAAGTTAGTGCAGTGCGACCTTTGCACAGTGTTCAGCTAAAGCTCCAAGTTAGTGTAGTGCGACCTCTGCACAGTGTTCAGCTAAAGCTACAAGTTAGTGTAGTGCGACCTCTGCACAGTGTTCAGCTAAAGCTACAAGTTAGTGTAGTGTGACCTCTGCACAGTGTTCAGCTAAAGCTCCAAGTTAGTGTAGTGCGTCCTCTGCACAGTGTTCAGCTAAAGCTACAAGTTAGTGTAGTGCGACCTCTGCACAGTGTTCAGCTAAAGCTACCTGTAGAAGGTTGGTGTTGTTTTCCTGATCCTATCACTACCGCAGGCAGCTACATTATTTACACGTTAGTGTAGTGCGACCTCTGCACAGTGTTCAGCTAAAGCTACAAGTTAGTGTAGTACGACCTCTGCAGAGTGTTCAGCTAAAGCTACAAGTTAGTGTAGTGCGACCTCTGCACAGTGTTCAGCTAAAGCTACCTTTAGAAGGTTGGTGTTGTTTTCCTGATCCTATCACTACCGCAGGCAGCTACATTATTTACACGTTAGTGTATTATGACCTCTGTACAGTGTTCAACTAAAGCTACCTGTAGAAGGTTGGTGGTGTTTTTCTGATCCTATCACTACTGCAGGCAGCTACCTTATTTACACGTTAGTGTAGTGCGACCTCTGCACAGTGTTCAGCTAAAGCTACCTGTAGAAGGTTGGTGTTGTTTTCCTGATCCTATCACTACCGCAGGCAGTTATATTATTTACACATTAGTGTAGTGCGACCTCTGCACAGTGTTCAGCTAAAGCTACAAGTTAGTGTAGTGCGACCTCTGCACAGTGTTCAGCTAAAGCTACAAGTTAGTGTAGTGCGACCTCTGCACAGTGTTCAGTTAAAGCTACTTTTAGAAGGTTGGTGTTGTTTTCCTGATCCTATCACTACCGCAGGCAGCTACATTATTTACACGTTAGTGTATTGCGACCTCTGTACAGTGTTCAACTAAAGCTACCTGTAGAAGGTTGGTGGTGTTTTCCTGATCCTATCACTACCACAGGAAGCTACATTATTTACACGTTAGTGTAGTGCGACCTCTGCACAGTGTTCAACTAAAGCTACCTGTAGAAGGTTGGGGGTGTTTTCCTGATCCTATCACTACTGCAGGCAGCTATATTATTTACACGATAGTGTAGTTTGACCTCTGCACAGTGTTCAGCTAAACCTACCTGTTGAAGGTTGGTGGTGTTTTCCTGATCCTATCACTACTGCAGGCAGCTACATTATTTAAATGTTACTGTAGTGCATCCTCTGCTCAGTGTTCAGCTAAAGCTACAAGTTAGTGTAGTTCGACCTCTGCACAGCGTTCAGCTAAAGGTACAAGTTAGTGTAGTGCGACCTCTGCACAGCGTTCAGCTAAAGCTACAAGTTAGTGTAGTGCGACCTCTGCACAGTGTTCAGCTAAAGCTACCTGTAGAAGGTTGGTGATGTTTTCCTGATCCTATCACTACCGCAGGCAGCTACATTTTTTTAAACGTTAGTGTAGTGCGTCCTCTGCACAGTTTTCAGCTAAAGCTACAAGTTAATGCAGTGTGACCTCTGCACAGTGTTCAGCTAAAGCTACAAATTAGTGTAGTGCGACCTCTGCACAGTGTTCAGCTAAAGCTACCTGTAGAAGGTTGGTGATGTTTTCCTGATCCTATCACTACCACAGGCAGCTACATTTTTTTAAACGTTAGTGTAGTGCGTCCTCTGCACAGTTTTCAGCTAAAGCTACAAGTTAGTGTAGTGCGACCTCTGCACAGTGTTCAGCTAAAGCTACAAGTTAGTGCAGTGCGACCTCTGCACAGTGTTCAGCTAAAGCTACAAGTTAGTGTAGTGCGACCTCTGCACAGTGTTTAGCTATAGCTACAAGTTAGTGTAGTGCGACCTCTGCACAGTGTTCAGCTAAAGCTACCTGTAGAAGGTTGGTGGTGTTTTCCTGATCCTATCACTACCGCAGGCAGCTACATTATTTAAACATTAGTGTAGTGCATCCTCTGCACAGTGTTCAGCTAAAGCTACAAGTTAGTGTAGTGCAACCTCTGCACAGTGTTCAGCTAAAGCTACAAGTTAGTGTAGTGTGACCTCTGCACAGTGTTCAGCTAAAGCTACAAGTTAATGCAGTGTGACCTCTGCACAGTGTTCAGCTAAAGCTACAAGTTAGTGTAGTGCGACCTCTGCACAGTATTCAGCTAAAGCTACCTGTAGAAGGTTGGTGATGTTTTCCTGATCCTATCACTACCGCAGGCAGCTACATTTTTTTAAACGTTAGTGTAGTGCGTCCTCTGCACAGTTTTCAGCTAAAGCTACAAGTTAATGCAGTGTGACCTCTGCACAGTGTTCAGCTAAAGCTACAAGTTAGTGTAGTGCGACCTCTGCACAGTGTTCAGCTAAAGATACCTGTAGAAGGTTGGTGATGTTTTCCTGATCCTATCACTACTGCAGGCAGCTACATTTTTTTAAACGTTAGTGTAGTGCGTCCTCTGCACAGTTTTCAGCTAAAGCTACAAGTTAGTGTAGTGTGACCTCTGCACAGTGTTCAGCTAAAGCTACAAGTTAATGCAGTGTGATCTCTGCACAGTGTTCAGCTAAAGCTACAAGTTAGTGTAGTGCGACCTCTGCACAGTGTTCAGCTAAAGCTACCTGTAGAAGGTTGGTGATGTTTTCCTGATCCTATCACTACCGCAGGCAGCTACATTTTTTTAAACGTTAGTGTAGTGCGTCCTCTGCACAGTTTTCAGCTAAAGCTACAAGTTAGTGTAGTGCGACCTCTGCACAGTGTTCAGCTAAAGCTACAAGTTAGTGTAGTGCGACCTCTGCACAGTGTTCAGCTAAAGCTACAAGTTAGTGTAGTGCGACCTCTGCACAGTGTTCAGCTAAAGCTACTTGTAGAAGATTGGTGGTGTTCTCATACTAATAATACTACAGGCAGGCAGTTGATTTTGCTAGCTGCAGTATCTATATATATCCCAGCTTAGTGCAGCTACATCTCACTGCAGGCCATTAGTATGTCTGGAAGGCCAACAAGGAGAGGCAGACAGTCACAAGCCAATAAAAGAGGGCAAGCAGGCTCTGTATCTAGAGGCAACAGTGCTGGTCGTGAATACAGTGCATCCTCATCAGCATGTGGCCGTGGGACACGCTTGGTCTTTTCTTTGGCAGCTGGCCATGTTGAGACCCAACATGAGGAAGACTTGGTCGAGTGGATGACCAAGCCGTCATCATCCTCCTCATCCTCTCTCACCCATGCTCAGGATACTTTGTCTGGCAAAGCAGCTGCCAACTCGGCCTCTTCCCTTGGCTCAATGGCATCAGTGACTCCTTCCCTAGCCCCACCATGTCCTCCTGAGGAGTCCCTCGAACTGTTTGACCACAGTGATGGGTACATGCTCCAGGAGGATGTCCAGCGTTTAGAAGGCTCTGATGATAATACTGAGCTAGATGAAGGCAGTAACGTGAGCACGGACAGAGGGGGTGCCCAAGAAGGACAGCAATCTGGCAGTCATGTTCCCCTTGCTGCAGCATACTGCCAGGTTTGCTCCAGTGATGAGGAGGGAGGGGATGATGAGGTCACTGACTCAACGTGGGTGCCTGATAGGAGAGAGGAGGAGGAGGAGGAGGCACATCACCGACAAGGCAGGATGCCCTCCAGGGGCAGCACACTGACTGCATCACACCTCAGAGCTCCGCATGTGCAGGGCGCTGCTGTCTCTGTGCATTATTCCAAAAGTTCTTTGTTGTGGGCCTTTTTTGAGATGAGTGCATCAGATGGCACCGCTGCTATTTGCAACATATGTCTCAAGCGTATCTCGCATGGCCAAAACATCTCCCGCTTGGGCACCACATGCTTGACCAGACATATTTTGACCTGCCATGCAGTTCGTTGGCAAGCATACCTAAAAGACCCACACCAAAAAACAAAGTGGACCTCTCCTTACTCCTCATCAGCTGGGATCTCCAACCCCACTATACCTTCAGTCCTCTCTGAGACCTGCACTGAGAGGAATGAAGGTGTAGAATTAGGTGTGTCACAGCCAAGTACTTGGGGGCAATCTGCTATCGGTACACCCACGTCAGATTGTACCAGGCAAATTTCCCTGCCCCAGCTGCTGCACCGCAACAAGAAGTTCGCTCCCAGCCATCCACATGCCCAGCGGTTGAATGCTAGCTTGGCAAAATTTTCTAGCACTTCAACTGCTGTCTTTTCAGTTGGTAGACTCTGCCCCCTTCCGTGAGTTTGTGGAATGTGCAGTTCCTCAGTGGCAGGTACCCAAATGCCACTTTTTCTCACGGAAGGCGATTCCGGCTCTCTACCGGCATGTGGAAGGCAATGTCTTGGCCTCACTGGACAGGGTGGTCAGCGGTAAGGTGCATATTACCGCTGACTCATGGTCCAGCAGGCATGGACAGGGATGTTACCTAAGTTTCACGGCACATTGGGTGACTCTTCTGGCAGCTGGGAAGGATGCAGGACAAGGGGCAGTAGTGTTGGAGGTTGTTCCGCCACCATGCCTCCAAAATGCCACTACTAGTGATTCTGCCACACCTCTCTTCTCCATCCCCTCCTCTTCTTTTTCCTCCATGACCTCTTCCTGTGCTTTGTCCCCAGAACCAGCGGTGCTCTGTAGGCGTTCAAGGGGCTACGCAAGTTCGCAGGCCAAAAGATGCCATGCAGTGCTTGAGCTGGTGTGCTTGGGGGACAGGAGCCACACTGGAGCAGAGGTTCTGTCAGCTCTGCAGGGGCAGGTTCAGAGGTGCTTGATGCCACGCCAACTTAAGGCAGGAATGGTGGTTTGCGACAATGGCACCAACCTCCTCTCCGCCCTCCGACAGGGACAAATGACCCATGTGCCCTGTTTGGCTAACGTCCTTAACTTGGTGGTTCTTGGGCAGGTACCCGGGCTTACAGGATGTCCTGAGGCAGGCCAGGAAAGTCTGTGTGCATTTCCGCCGGTCATATAATGCCAGTGCTTGGCTGGCAGACCTCCAAAAGGAATTTAACCTGCCCAAGAACTGCCTAATCTGTGACATGCCCACCAGGTGGAATCCAACGTTGGCCATGCTGCAGTGGCTGCACACGCAGCAGAGGGCCATCAATGAGTACCTGTGTGACTATGGCACCAGGACAGGGTCAGGGGAGCTTGTTTTTTTTTCCCCATGCCAGTGGGCCATGATCAGGGATGCATGCACTGACCTGTCACCATTTGAGGAGGCCACGAAGATGGTGAGCAGTGGCAGTGCATGCATCAGTGACACTGTCCCCCTTGTCCACCTGTTGGAGCACACGCTGCGTGGAATAAGGACAGGGCACTTGAGGCAGAACAGAGGCAGGAAGAGGAGGACTTCCTTAGCTCTCAAGGCCTCCTTTATCCAGACAGTGTTCCTGTGTGCCCGCCGATCACACAGGAAGGGGAGGAGGAGGAGGATTCTGTCAGTATGGAGGTGGAGCCTGGCACTCAACATCAGAAGCAGTCTTTAAGGGATCATTTACAGTCCCAAGAAACACATGGACTTTTACGTGGCTGGGAGGAGGTGGCTGCAGATCATGTTGTCCTTAGTGACCCAGAGGACTCCGGACCGAATGCCTCAGCAAACCTACGCTGCATGGCCTCCCTGATCCTGCAAAGCCTGCGGAAGGATCCTCGTATTCGTGGTATCAAGGAGAAGGAATAATACTGGCTGGCAACCCTCCTTGATCCACGTTACAAGGGTAAGGTTGCAGACCTTATCTTGCCATCGCAGAGGGAGCAGAGGCCTTGCAGAAAGGTCTGTGCAACGCGTTCCCAGAGACTGGAAGGTTACAAACTCCTGTTTCTGGACAACGTGTTGCTGAGGCTTCGGTCAGTCAAAAAAGGAGTGGTGGAGAAAGTGGTCGTCTGACTGATGCGTTCAGACAATTTTTTACTCCGCATCCCCAAGGTATGATCGGTACCAGCAACCATCTCCAGCGTCTATTTTACATGGTGCAGGAATACCTAGGGGCAAGATCTGACTTGGACACCTTTCCCACCAAAAATCCTCTGGGTTACTGGGTCTTGAGGATGGATCACTGGCCAGAGCTTGCACAGTATGCAATTGAGCTACTGGCCTGTCCTGCATTCAGCGTTCATTTGGAATGCACATTCAGTGCTGCTGGAGGCTTTGTAACCGATCACAGGATGAGTCTGTCCACTGACTCGGTCAATCGACTGACCTTCATAAAAATGAATCAGTCTTGGATCACCACCAGCTACCAAGCACCTGATGCTGATGTAACCGAATATTTTTTTTTGAAATGTCAGATCCCTTCAATGACTGCCTATGCTGATGCTGAGTGACTATCCTGTTATGCTGAGTAATTATCCTCTTCCTCCTCAATGATCATGCTGATAGTTTGAAAGAACATTTTTGGTTCTGGGCGCCGCCACCAGTGGCTAAGGCCCAATTTTTCAGCCCCTGTTTAACAGGGGCGTGTAATTACAATTTTTGATGCAATTCTTTGCAGCAGGGCTAGTTCCTGTGCTCCAACTAGAGTATCTGTGAGGGGTTGCAGTGTTGTGACATCAGCACCAGTGCCTGAGGCCCAATTTTTCAGCCCCTGTTTAACAGGGGCCTGTAATTACAATTTTTGATGCAATTCTTTGCAGCAGGGCTAGTTCCTGCGCTCCAACTAGAGTATCTGTGAGGGGTTGCAGTGTTGTGGCACTAGCACCAGTGCCTAAGGACCAATTTTTCAGCCCCTGCTTAACAGGGGCGTGTAATTACAATTTTTGATGCAATTCTTTGCAGCAGGGCTAGTTCCTGTGCTCCAACTAGAGTATCTGTGAGGGGTTGCAGTGTTGTGGCACCAGCACCAGTGCCTAAGGCCCAATTTTTCAGCCCCTGTTCAACAGGAACATGTAATTAGAATTCTTGATGTAATATTTCACAGCAGGGCCTGTTTCTGTGCCCACCAAGAGTAACTGTGTAGGACTTACAGTGTTGTGGCACCAGCACCACCACCAAAGGCCCAATTTTTCTGCCCCTGTTGAACAGGGGCATGTAATTACAATTCTTGATCTAATATTTCACAGCAGGGCCCTGTGAGGGCTTAGTGTTGTGGCCACAACAACACCTAAGGCCCAAATTTCTGCTGAGTATATAGGGCAGGCCCCTACTTTCAAACATCCAACTTACAAATGACTCCTACTTGCAAACGGAAGGAGACAACAGGAAGTGAGGTGAAATCTACCCCTAGGAAGGGTAATTCTGTCCTGTAATGTCCTGTACACACGGTCGGATTTTCCGACGGAAAATGTGTGATAGGACCTTGTTGTCGGAAATTCCGGCCGTGTGTGGGCTCCATCACACATTTTCCATCGGAATTTCCGACACACAACGTTTGAGAGCTTGCTATAACATTTTCCGACAACAAAATCCGTTGTCAATGTGTGTACACAAATCCGACGCACAAAGTGCCATGCATGCTCAGAATAAATTAAGAGATGAAAGCTATTGGCTACTGCCCTGTTTATAGTCCCGACGTACGTGTTTTACGTCACCACGTTCTGAACGATCGGATTTTCCGACAACTTTGTGTGACCGTGTGTATGCAAGACAAGTTTGAGCCAACATCTGTCGGAAAAAATCCATGGATTTTGTTGTCGGAATGTCCGATCAATGTCCGACCGTGTGTACAGGGCATAAGAGTTAATATGGGAAATTTTTTTCTCCTTTACACTGATGCTTTATCACCAATACTTGTTTCACTAAAAAACCCAAATTTTCAAAAAACATTTGTCATTGGGACAAAAAGTGAGGTGAAATCTTCTGAAAAGGAGCACAGACAGCAAAACAAATGTCACAGGGGTGATAACCCTTCCCTATGTTTTCTAAAAAGCTTAAAATAGATTTTTTGGCTGGAGCTAAACACGTTAAAAATGTACCAGTTCAAAATTACAAACAGATTCTACTTAACAACAAACCTACAGTCCCTGTCTTGTTTGCACCACCTGTATACTGCTGTTCAGAGTATATAGGGCCTGGGGGGCCCACACCTTTCTTTTTTTAATTTGGGTGCGTGGTTCCCCTTAATATCCATACAAGACCCAAAGGGCCTGGTAATGGACTGGGGGGTACCCATACCGTTTGTCTCACTGATTTTCATTCATATTGCAAGGACCCGGCATTACATTAAAGCCGCAAGCAGTTTTAAATGACTTTTATTCCTTTAAAAATGTCATTTTGTGCAGGGACTGTTCTAAGCACGGGAAACACGTGCCACTTTACAGGCATATTATAGACACCCCCCAGGTATGATATTTAAAGGAATATTTCACTTTTTTTTTTTTACTTTAAGCATCATTAAAATCACTGCTCCCAAAAAAACAGCCGATTTTAAAACTTTTTTTTTGCATTGATACATGTCCCCTGGGGCAGGACCCGGGTCCCCAAACCCTTTTTAGGACAATACCATGCAAATTAGCCTTTAAAATGAGCACTTTTGATTTTGAACGTTCGAGTCCCAAAAACGTCAATGGGGTTCTAACGTTCGTGCGAATTTTCGGTCCGTTCGCAGGTTCTGGTGCGAACTGAACCGGGGGTGTTCGGCTCATCCCTAATTATGATACCAATCTATGATACGAGTCAACGATGCTGCTTGTAAGTATTTTACAAAATCTGATAGTGCTAGTCCTCCATATCTCTTTTTTCTGATCAAGTTTTCTCTTTTTAACTGGGGAATTTTATGGGCCCAAATAAAACTTACTACAGCTTTTCTTAATTCCATCATCAATTTTTTAGGAGGATCTAATGGTATTGTTTGAAAAATATATAATATTTTTGGCAGTATATCCATTTTTACTATGTTAATTCTTCCCATCCATGAATATGTTAGCTTATCATATTTCAGTAATAATTTGATAACTTTTCAGACTGCCACTTTGTAATTCAACTCCTGCAGTTGTTTCAAGTCCTTCGATATAAAAATTCCTAAATATTTGATTGCTTTTTGTTTCCATTTAAATGGAAAATCTTTTTGCAAAAGTGAATATATTTTTTCTGGTAATGATATGTTCAATATCTCTGATTTGTCATAATTAACTTTAAAGTAACTTAGTTCCCCAAATCTTTTGAATTATTTCATTAAATTTGGAATTGTTATAATAGGATTAGTTATATATATTAACAAATCATCTGCATATACAGCAGTCTTATATTCTTTATCTTTCATCTTTATCCCTTTAATATCTTTATTTTTTCTTATTGCCATGATTAGATGTTCCATTACTAATATAAATAACAAGGGGGAAAGGGGACATCCCTGACGGGTTCCATTTGATATTTTTATATCGTCTGATAATATTCCATTTGTTCTCACCTTAGCTCTTGAGTTGAAGTACAATGCGACAATCCTACTAAGCATTTTTGGACCCATACCTAACTGTATTAGTGTTTCTTCCAAGAACCGCCATCCTACCCTATCAAATGCTTTTTCTGCATCAACGGCCAAAAGACATGTCTGGATGTCGGTTCTCTGAACATATTCCACCAGTGTACAAATCTTTATAATATCATCTTTAGTTTCTCTTCCTTTCGTAAACCCCTTTTAATCTAACTTTATATGATTGGGTAAGATTGGTGTTAATCTATTCGAGATAATTTTAGAATATAATCTTATATCTATATTAGTTAAGGAAATTGGTCGATAATTTTTACATAGTGTATGATCTTTCTCTGGCTTTGGAATCAAGCTGATATGAGCTTCTGTGCTTTGTGGTACGAAACTTTGTGTATTAGATATAGAATTATATGTTTTCTTAAGAATGGGAGTAATTAAATCCTGGAAAGTCTTATAGAATCCAGTAGTATAACCATCAGGTCTGGGACTTTTCCCTAGGACCAATTCTGCAAGAGCTTGTTGGATCTCTTCTGTTGAGATATCTTTTTCCAGGTCCTCAATTGTTTCTTTAGGGAACCTAGGCAGAGCTGTCTCCTCAATGTATTTTTTAATCCCCTCCCGTTCCTTTTCCTTTTCCTTATTCCCTTGATGTGTTTTAATATTATAAAGATTAGAATAATATGTATGAAATTCTTTTGATATTTCTTTTGGATCATATGTCAAATCCCCATCTGCTTTTAAAATTTTTACTATGGAGGTTGAGGGTTGTTGGTCTTTCAATGCTTTAGCCAGTATTTTCCCAGTCTTATTTCCATACTGATACCACTGTGTTCTATTTTTATCCCTTAACCTTAGGGATTTCTCGTCGAGCACGGCTTGTAATTCTATTCTTTTGCTTTTTAGATTTATTTTATCAAACGAGTTAAAACTCTGTTTATGTTTTTTATCCAACTTCTCAATTTCCATTATCAACTGAGATTTCTTTTGTTCCCTTTTTTTTAAAAATCTTGAGCCATGCTTGACGACTATCTCCCGTAGCACACACTTTAGTGTTTCCCACTGCATGGGAACTGATGTTTCGTAATTTTTATGAATTAACAAAAACTCCCGTATTGTTTTACGTATATCCTCTTCACATTCTTTATTTTTGATTAGGTTATCATTTAATCTCCAATTCCCCCTTGTTTTTACATAATCTATTACTTTAATTTCCAAATATAACGGGGCGTGATCTGACCATAAAAATCCCCCTATATCTGATGATAGGGTCATCATCATTCCTGAGTGATTGACAAAGAAATAATCTATTCTATGATATAAATCATGTATGTTTGAGTAGTATGAATAATTCTTTTCCGTTTGATGTTGAACCCTCCAAATGTCCACCAGTTGGTACTTCACCCGCAACTCTTTAAATTCCTCTAATTGACTATTGTTTCTATGAGTATGGGTGTTGGTTGTATCAATTTTTGTATCCATAATAAAATTAAAATCACCACCTATAATTACTGTACCTTCCGCTTTCTCCATTGTACTCGACAGGGCCCTTACCCCATTCTTAATTTGATCACAGTTTGGTAAATATAAATTAATAATTGTAAATATTTTTCCATATATCGCTACTTTCAAAACCAAAGATCTACTGTCTTTACCCCTATAGTTTTGCAATATTTGATGGGGTATGTTCCTGTGGAATGCAATAGATACCCCTCTTGATTTGGAATAAGAAAATATATCATGAACCCAGGTAGCATAATTCCTATTGTTTAATTTCGGAATGTGATCTGAACGAAAATGTGTTTCTTGAAACAGATAACATCTATTTTATCTTTGTTAAATGAATTTAAAATTTGGTTTCTTTTAAAAGGAGAGTTAAGGCCTCTTGCATTGAAAGAACAGAATTTAACCTCACCCATAAAAAAAAAAAAACAGAAAAAATATATATCACTCACTCATATCGCTTCCTCTCCTAAACACCTCACACTATACACTCTCAATCTCTCTCGCCACTCAATCTGTCCTAAATCTATTTGACTTATATAAAGTCTATCTTACTAAAAGTAAGCTCCCTATTAAGGGGGAAACCAAGACTGACGATCAAGATCTACCGATCAGTCGTTAGCCTCATGCCACGTTTAATTACTAATATTTACCTTCCTTTCTATCTTCCTTATATTACTTTTATTACTACATACCTTTTAATCCATATACTCTTATTGTTATTTCCATTCCCTTCACTCCTTCATCCCTTCCCCCAACACCCCAGAATTTCCGAAGACATCGGGGTTGGGGGCAGAGAAGGCGGAAAAAAAAAAAGGGGAAGAAGGGAGGGGATAAGGGATAAACTACTTCTTAGTACATTTTTATATGATCTTTCCTCTTTCTTTCCTTTCCCTTCCCCCCTATTCTTATTAATCCCTTCCCTTATGTTACACCATAATGTATCATAGAACATATTGTAACTCAGCATTCTGTTGAGAGAAAAAAAAAACAAAACAAAAAAAAAATGTTTTCCACATCACATATTCATATCATCCCAGTGTTTGATATATTATTTCAACTTCATCTCTTGATCCTTGTGTTACATCCAAATGTTCCAGTGATCCAATATATATTAATTTTAAAACTCTATTAACTACCTACTCATTACCGTGAAAAAAAAAAATCAACTTTGTATCCCCTCCTTTCACCAATTTACCTCAGTGTTAAAAATATAAAAATATATTCCTCCTTATAATCTTCAAGTTGCAACACAGTATTACCATAATACACCGTTATCTAATATTGTGAGGGAAAAAAAAAACTATTTCAATTTTGTATCCCCTCATATCACCAAATTACCTCAGTGTTAAAAATATATTCCTCCTTATAATCTTCAAATTACAACATAGTATTCTGTTATATACCATTATCTAATATTGTGAGAAAAAAACAAAAAAAAACCCAAATGCATATACCCCCTATATCGTAACCACAGCCTCCCCCCCAACAGTGTGTCCCTTACTGTGACCTCAATATTAAAGATTCCTCTTATGTTCTTTAAGTTAAAACAAAATACTCCATATTGTTCTAGTGCCTAATGGTGTGAGAAAAAAAAAAAGGCATCCTTTTCCCTTCTTTGTTTCCCCCTATTGTTCCCCTTTTCCTTTACATACTGTGTACGTTTACCTTACTTATTACTTATTCTATAATCTATTATATTATTGTGTCCTTGTCACCTCCTTTCCTTTCCGTCACTTCCCCCCTTCCCTCATCTACTTGGTCCCATTGATGGTTTTTTAAATGTTTTCACATAGGAAATGGGCCAATCTGGTATTTTTACTTCCGGGATTTTAGGAGTTGCTAAGAACTCCGGTAGATCCTCCAGGTCCCTATATGATACTGTAAGCCCTTCATGTTGAACTTGTAGTTGAAATGGAAATTTCCATCTATACTGGAGATTTTTCTTTATTATTGTTCCAAAAGAGGCTTTAATGCTCTTCTCCGGTCCAATGTAAATTTTGATAGATCCTGGAAAAATGTTAATGGTTCTCCTTCATATTGAATATCTTTATTTTGACGTGCAACGAACATAATTTTGTCCTTTGTTTAAGTGTAATGCATTTTACAAATAAGGGCATGTGGTTTGCTAGGGTCTGGTCTCCTTGATCCTGTTATTCTGTGTGCACGATCGATTATTGACTCTTTTGCTTCAAGGTCCTGAACCATTTCCTGAAATATCTTCTGCAGTGTTGTTATCAATTCTTTTGAGCCCACATTTTCATTTAATCCTCTAATTCTTATATTGCTTCTTCTATTTCTATTTTCCTGTTCATCTAAGATATTTATTGTTTGCTTTAGTGGTTTATCTTGCTCCTGGATTTTCTCCTTTACTTTTATCAGTTCTTGCTCCATATTTGACACTCTTGTATCTATTATGCCCCATTTTTTCTTGTGTGTTTTTCGTAGATGTTTTAAGCTCTTGTATCTCCATTTTATATGATTTTTCCAGTCTATGCACATATTGTTCCATTTCTACCCTGGTCGGGAGAGATCGAATGTATGTTCTCATAACCCATTTTTCCTTATCCTCTTCCTTTTGTTCAATTATTGAACCTGTTATATCAATGGGTGAGCTGTTTCTAGGGTGGCTTACTTGTTCCTCCCCTGACGATCTAGATGTTACGGATGATTCCACTATGTTTGATAATTCCTGAGATGTCTGTAGTGCTTGTGTTAGTTGGGGGGATTGTGGTTGCAGTTGTTGGAAAAACTCCTTTATATCAGTCGTTTGCGTGGATTGTGCCCCTGTAATGTTTTTATTTTCCACTTTATCCTTTTTGTTCCTTTGAGGTTGCGGTGTTTTATTGCCTTTTTTGGGCGCCATATCGCTTCTCTTTCTCTTTTCCTCCCCTCCTTCCCCTTCACCAAGTGGCTACTGAATTTGCAGCTATTAAAAAAGCCTACCTCTTTCTTTTTGCTCTCTACAAGACTCTTTTGTCGGTTATAATGTACTGGATCATCCCCCTATATCGTTTTGTAATTTTGATATGTATTGGGATAAACCTGTTTTTATAAAGTCCTTCAAGTCCTTCAAATATTTATCAAAACTACTAAAAAAAAATTAGGTCTATCTCAGATATATTTTAATTATCATATCTTGAGCATTAATTCTCATTAACTTGGGCCATTTATGTCCTTTTATATGAACATTTTCGTATGTATTAAAGCATTCTATTCTTCATAGTATTTCCATAATTGTACCTGTTGCTCCGGAGTTGTCCAAAACGCTGTGTGGTATTTTGTCTAGGCGATTTTCCCATTCCCTTCGGTCTTTTATTATTAGCCTCGGAGTTCTCTGGGAACCTCCTAATCACTGCCATTCGTTCACGAGGTCCCCGCCAGAGGGCGCATCCCAAAGCGAGTGGCTTTCTGCTGTCTGCTTACGTTGACACACAGGAGCTCCCGCCTGGACTCACACTCGCCGTCTCCTGGCTCCATCCTCGGCTACGATCACGGCACCCCACAGGCTCGATCCCTCATGATCCTCCTGGTCTCCTCCAGCCACTTCCGCACACTCCGGACTGAGGACAGTCTTCGGTACAGCATAAGACTGTCAGGAAAGGGGCAATACTTGGAGCCAATTGAGAGTGCTACATGCAAATATGCACACAAAAAACATGCTGAAGGGAGCAGAAACAGACCTCATCAGCCTGTTGCGGGCCTTTTACTGTCTGATTAGCAGACTAAAGCCTCGTACACACAGTACAATTGTTGGCAGGGGATTGTCTGTTGACAGACTGTTGTCCTAAAATCTTACCATTAGTACGCTCCTTTTGACAATTGTTATCCAACTTTCGGCCAACAAATGTTGGATGACAGGCTAGTAAATTTTCGGCGGACAACGGTTTGACATCTGATTTTCATATGATCAGTACACAAATCCGTCACACGAAAGTGGAAAGTACAAACATGCATGATCGGAAGAAAGGAATGAGCTGGAAGCAGTCGGTCTTGTAAACTAGCGTTCATAATGGACAATTAACATTCGTAACATGGCAAATTATGAAATGTCGAAATCTCTTCTTCTTTAATGGGATAATAATGATGCTGCTTTGCTGGTGATACTGATGGAGTTATGGCAAACGTTTTTTAAAAGGCATTTTTTTTCTAGTGATATCAAGAATATTATTATAATGCTTGTTGTTTGTTTTTTTGGGCAAGTTACCACAACACCATTATCCCGTAGTTTTTAAGATCAAAGATACAACTATGTTGGTGTCCCTTGTTAATTTTACATTGTATTTTTTTTAATGTAACTGCCTACTCCCAAATTGTCATTTGAAGAAAAACACATAGCCAAGTATTATTCTACACAATTTTCTTATTGTGCAGAAAGAAAAAAAAATTAAATTACACATGCTATCTGCCATCCAAATACAAAGAACTTAACCAAAAAGTGCATTCTATTCATACCAAAATATAGAAAATATAACAAATAAAATCATTATTCAAAAAAAACAAAATAATAGAAATTAGTAAGTGGTGAAAAGCTTAAAATCCCAAGTCCAGCGGGGTTGTTGGGGTTCTTGTGTCTGGTATTGCCACTGACTGCCATGCTGCTGTGGTGGGTGGGGTGGCTGTGGTGTGTGGGTTGGCTATGGTGGTGGGGCCACAAAATCGGAAATGTGGGTGCTTTCTGAAATTTGGCCTCTCACGCTCTTGTTGAGGAGCTGCAGGATGAGTTCCTCACACCTGCTCCTTTGCTCACCAGCCATCTAAATTTATTGGCTGTCACACACCCAAATGCCTCAGGCTCATCTCGGTCATTACGGAGCACAGTAGTGGCCTGGCTGATAAAGGAAGCTGTGGCCTCCTCCAAATTCCTGCTCTTCCTGGCCCCTTTAGCATGAGGGCGTAGGGGAGGGATCTAGGGCTCTGTCTGGATGCTGGCCACTGGCTCCTCCAGACTGACACTTTCCTGTGTATGCAAATGGGACATAATTAGAATCTTTTTTAGGGTTTGGTTATCAGTCGAACACAATTTTGATCTCCTCACTATCATTCTGATCCCAGCATTTTTCATTCTTGTTCAAATCATTTTATGGTCACTACTGTCTATTGATATGGAAACCACTTTGTTAAGGCAGAAATATTTTCCCAATAACGTCTAGTTATCATCATTGTATTTTTTTTTACAAATATGTTCAACAATGCTATACCTGGGTCAAGCTGGGCTCCTCCACATCTTCATCCTGTGCATCAGGACCTGTGCAGACTTCAGGAGCTGTGGCCTCGCAGAGGTCAAAGGGAGCGTAGACAGCGATGGCCTGGGTTCTGTCTGGTCTGTCAAAAACCGCAGGCTGTTGTAATACCTCAGCCTGGGGAAATATAGCTCATCCACTGCTCCTGACCTCTCAGATTCCAGCTCCCTTGTTCAGCTCTCTTTTAAGTGTACTCCTCAGGTTAGCAATCTTATGCTTGACGTAGTTGGTGTCTGTCCTGGGGTACACAGGTTTTACCAACTCGACCAGTTTCTCCAAAGCTGCCTTCCTCAATATTTTATTTGAGTAGTCTCTACTCTTCACCCTCCAGAGACAGGGCAGCTCCCGGTACAGGTCAATGAATTGGGGGAGAAATTCAGGCAAAGTAAATTTATCCGTCATGATAAATGATATGATGCCTGCAAGACAGAACACAAGACAAACCATAATGTCTGTTGTAGCTCTAGAGAATTCTATATAAGCTTTTCTAAAATCTTTGTATGGCTTGAGATTCCAAAGATGAAGGTAAATATAAAGCATATATGAAAATTCTTATTTGGTCATGTTTTTGGACTTTCCTTTTTTTTTTTTTTGGAACTTATTGTTTTTTTTTTCTTTCAACAGGACACGGGGAGGCACCAAAAAAGGAGGCTCCAGCCAAGCCACCACAAGTGACGAAGGGAGGCTACCCTCACTCGGGGCCCAACAGGGGAGGCAACAAGGCCACCTTCCCCCCAAAACGCAAGTGCCAACTTCAAACACACTAATTTAGCCACCAACAGGGGTGTTTGTAGGTGGGCCAAACGCCATGGGCTTAGGGCAGAACTTAAGGGGTAAAGAACACTTCCTGGCTGCTGCCTGGCTCATCAGTACCCATTAATGCAGCCTTGCCAGTGTAGACATGGGTAGAGGAGAGGCCCCGGGGCTCACAGTCACACAGAGTCACGCCTTCTAGGATGGTCATCATATATCCGTATCCCATAGGAGACAAGAGGGGTGGGGGGCAACTGCAGGACTTTTTTAATGTAGGCACTTGTCAAGTGTTTGCCCTACGGAAAATACCATCACCTTCCCTTTTCTATGCATGTTTCACAGAAAAAAACCCAGAGTGCAGCACGGTGGAGTTCACTAGTCAGGAGCAAACATTGGCATCAGACCAAGTGCAAGGTTGGTCAACTAATGTAGCAAAATGGATGTTAGAAACAGATGTGACTTGGGGTGGCTTAATGAATGGTGTATTGTTTCTTTTTAGAGGAAAGTGAGTGTGGTCAGCTCACCGAGGATGTTTCTTTGGAGCCATGGGATCTGACTCCTGGACCCAGCACAGACATTACCATTGTGGACTTCAAATCCCCTGCTGCGAGTCATAGTGAGGGCCAAAGTGAACCAGAAGAGGAAGAAAGTATTCGGGAGCCTCTTGTTTGTGCAAGTAAGTATTCTTGGAGTCTTTCTTCAAATGTGTATACATGTTGAGTGTTTAATTGTCCAAACCAAATACCCACTCCACACATTAGCAAAGTATGTAGTGCCTTAACATTAGCATGGAGAAGGAAGAGGTGGAAGGAGCTGGCAATGTTGCTAGGTACCCGAGTTTGGGAGACCCAGGCACCAGGGCCAAGATTACAGAGTAGTTGCAGTGTTTACATTCCTAGTAGTGTAGGTGTCTGAAGGGCAAGCAGGTTGCAAGCAACAATAGACTGAGTAGGTAAGGATTTGACTAGTAACTTGACCATAACTCACTATATAGGGTCTCAGCCACTTGACCATCGTTCCCTTAATACTTTTTACTCTTCTTACTAGGTCATGATCTTCCACGATGCACTATTGGCAGAATGAGTGCAGATATGTTGCATTGTTTGAAGGACCTGGAGCAAATCAAGGAGGCTGCCACTGCTTTACATCGAAGAACAAGAGATTTTGTGGACATGCTTGTTAAATTTATATTTCCTCTTGCCTGGCCTGAAGTTTATTGTTCCCCTTGTTGGCTTCTGTTTACCCTTTTAATAATTACCGTGTTTTTATGACTTTTAAATGTGAAAGTTTGGGGACAAAACTCTATACTCTACTCCTCTAGGTGCACCACCAGGTCCTGTTTTCTAGATTTTCCTTAGTCTAAAAAATGATTGTGCGAATTACTAACAGTGAAAATGACAACATTACCTGTGCCAAATTCAAGAAGTCTCGAAAACATGACCTGGGTTTGCATCTTGAGGAGGAGAGTTGGGAAACACTGCCCTAACTAATGTGAATTGTAATGTTTATGTGTTTTTTAGAATCTAAAACCCCAAATTCTAAGGTGCCCCCAAATTGGGCCTTAACATTCTTATTTCCCCCATGATCCCATGCCTAAAATGTGTATAGTTCCATATATCTATTTTTCAAGAACTCCAAAACACACAGTGTGTCAACCCCTTCCTCATAACTAAAGTAGCGTAGAGGAAGGGGTTGCACCCCCGAAATGCATCCATTGATACCCTGTGATGGGAGAGAGCACATGTTGACACACTGTGTGTTTTGTGGGTTTAGAAAAATAGATGTTTATAACTACACACATTTTAGGCATGGGATCATAAGGGACATTTAATTTTTATACCTCTAGGTGTGCGTGGCTTGAAATTTTGGCTTTTAGAGGGGTGAGATCACCTCATCTGAGGAAGGCAACATCCACACAGTCTTGGGATACTAATGTCTTGTTCGGCCTTCACTTTACCAAATTTAAACTTTGTAAGTAGGGATGAGCCGAACACCCCCCTGTTCGGTTCGCACCAAAACATGCGAACAGGAAAAAAGTTTGTTCGAACACGCGAACACCATTAAAGTCTATACCAACATGAATAATCAAAAGTGCTAATTTTAAAGGCTTATATGCAAGTTATTGTCATAAAAAGTGTTTGGGGACCTGGGTCCTGCCCCAGGGGACATGGATCAATGCAAAAAAAAGTTTTAAAAATGGCAGTTTTTTCAGGAGCAGTGATTTTAATAATGCTTAAAGTCAAACAATAAAAGTGTAATATCCCTTTAAATTTCATAGCTGGGGGGTGTCTATAGTATGCCTGTAAAGGGGTGCATGTTTCCCATGTTTAGAACAGTCTGACAGCAAAATGACATTTCAAAGAAAAAAGTCATTTAAAACTACTCGCGGCTATTGCATTGCCGGTCCGACAATACATATAAAAGTTCAAAGATAAAAATGGCATGGGAATTCCCCACAGGGGAACCCCGAACCAAAATAAAGAAAAAAAAATGACGTGGGGGTCCCCCTAAATTCCATTCCAGGCCCTTCAGGTCTGGTATGGATTTTAAGGGGAACCCTGCGCCAAAATTTAAAAAAAAATGATGTGGGGTCCCCCCAAAAATCCATGTTATGACAATAACTTGCATATAAGCCTTTAAAATTAGCACTTTTGATTTCTCCCATAGACTTTTAAAGGGTGTTCCGCGGCATTCGAATTTGCCGCGAACACCCCAAATTGTTCGCTGTTCGGCGAACTTGCGAACAGCCGATGTTCGAGTCGAACATGAGTTCCATACCCTAATATAGTCCTTCTGCAGGAATTGAATGATGGCTGAGCAGGTCCCTGGAATAATAACTCCCAGAGCCTGGGAGGAGATCCCAGTCATAAACTTGAGGTCCTGGAGACTTCTCCCCATCGCCAAGTACCGCAAGGTGGCTATGAGCCAAGTACCGCAAGGTGGCTATGAGCCTTTGCTCTGGAGTGATGGAAAGCCTCATACATGTGTCCTGCTTCTTAACATAGGGGTCACCAACGCCAAAAGTTGGTGAAAGCAGGGGTCCATCCTAATATAGTCCTTCTGCAGGAATTGAATGATGGCTGAGCAGGTCCCTGGAATAATAACTCCCAGAGCCTGGGAGGAGATCCCAGTCCTAGCCCAATAATCACATGTTCTCTTCTCCGATTATGCGACGTGGATGGTTGACGAACGGCCGTTCAGAAACGAACTGAAAACCAAACTTCTACTAACACCATATTAGCAGAAGGAGTCCAAAGGGTGGCGCTTGAGAAATTAACTTCCTCTTTATAGTCTCGAAGTACATCTAGTATGTCACTACGTTTATGTTGTCGACCGACAATTTGTGTACTGTTAGTATGCAAGACAAGATCCTGGCACATGCCCTTTTGACAAAAATCGGACGCTCGGTCGGGCAAAAATTGTATTGTGTATACGAGGCTTTAGAGTGAAGAGAGGATACTACTGCATCCCTTCAGCAGTTTTGAAATAAAATAGAGGAAATGGTCCCCCATGTGCTCTGTAGTAAGGCTGTGTAAATTCCAGAACTGTAGGGACAGATATGCAGACCCTGCAGCAGGAATAAAACACCTCACATATATATTTCATTTGTGTATTTAGCTGTTTTCCCAGAGTTCAGATTCACAATTTTTAGAAATCTTCAATCACCTGCAAGTTTTAGCAGTGGTGCTACATAAATGTTTTAAATAACTTATTTAGATTCACTAGTGCTTTATTGTCTGAAAAAAATATTATAGTAATGTAGCACTGCCCCCCTAGGGATCGCTTTGTGTAGACTTCCCTGGGCTTTTCCCCTTCTTATCTTGCAGCCAGTTACTAAGGGTTTTCACATAACCGCCCGTTCTCTCATCCACTCATTTTCAATAATCAACCAGGGGTTTGTTTTTTTTTGGTATTTATTGTTGGAACTTGGATAGGAGACAGGAATAGTGGGATATTCTGGGATATTCCAACTGGAACTAATTACAACTGAGGACAACTCTCACTCGGCCTCACAGGTTAGATGTGGTAACAGATTTGCTGTTATACCATACTACACTGGTATGGGAGAAATAAGGTCTCATTTATACTTGCTTCAGCTTCAACACACATTAAGCCCAGGTTCACACTGAGCTGTGGGAATGAAGCCATGCGAGTTCTGCTGAACTCGCACAATTTCCCTCCCGCATATCAGTCCCGATTTCGGCCGCGATTTCAGAGACATCTGTGCAGGTTTCTGCACAGATGTCAATGTAAATTGCAGCCCGAAATTGCAAAAAGTACAGAAACCAGTGCAGATGCATTGATGGCAATTGCCGCTGATTTAACATGCGATTTATACATGTCAAATCGCATGTCAAAACGCTCCAGTGTGAACCAGGGCTAACGGCTAGTTTACACTTGCTTCAAAACAAGGCTTTGAAAGAGGCTTTGTTAAAGCTCTCTGAATGCTAGTCAAAGCTTCTGTTACTAAATAAAATGGTTAGTTTACAGTCCCCTTTGCACCTTGCTTTTGCTTTGCTTCGGCTTTGTTTAAAAAATGATAACCCATGTAGCTTTAGTGGTGCTTCAAAGCGTCTCACAAAGCCCCACCAAAGCCCCACCAAATCGCCACCAAAGCCCCACCAAAGCCCCACCAAAGGCTCATCGAATCCCCATCGAAGCTCCACCAAAGCCTCATCGAAGCCCCACTGAAGCCTCATCAAAGCCTCATCGAAGCACCAAGCAAAAGCAAGGTGTAAACAGGACTGTAAGCTAACCATTTTGTTTAGTGAAGGGGCTTTGACTGGCATTCAGAAAGCTTTAACAAAGCATGTCCAAAGCCATGTTTTGAAGCAAGTGTAAACTAGCCCTAAGTCCTTTGCTTGCTCTGGCAGTAGACTTCATGAAACTGTTTATCCCCAGGACACTCTCTAGCATCCCCTTTCACTAATACCCATCCTCTGACTCTTCTAGCTGAAGAGGTGGCCCTCGCAGGACAGGCCCCATGACACAGATCTGTACTCACTGTAGGCCAAATCATATCCTTTCTGGCATGTCCGCCTTCCAGTTAGCTCTGTAGGACATCTGGGTTGCAGCTATTTTCAGCTTCAGGCCCTCAGGTCAGCAACCTAAAGCCACATGGCAGCTTCTACAGAGGAGGGGAAACCGCACCCTCCCTCCGGGACCCAGCTCTCCAGCATGTGCACTTGGCATATACACAGTCACCCAACATACACTGAGGCACTTTCCTCTGCTAATGGCTAGGGCTGTAATTATGCCTGTGCTCTCATTTGTCATGTTTCTTCCCATCGACCAATATGTCCCCCTATTGGAGCAGTGTGAAACATTCAGTCGACATGAGCAGCACCTGAGCACCGTGAGCAGACCCTATCAATGGATCCCTGCTGCCTGTAGGCAGAGAGCATCTAAATTTACCTGACAGCCTTCCTGGTAAGCAGAAAGACCCAAAAACTATACTCTCTTCTAGCACCTACCTGGGTGGGTGCTACAGTATTATTATGGGAGTTCAGTACAATGATTATTAGAAACTAACAAACTAGTCAAGTACTAATAATTTAAACTAACTTAAGGCATTGAGGATGCCTTTTAGGATGTTATCTTGGAATATTTCATAAAAATAGCTATTTACATTATTCATAAGCGTTTCAATGGTAAAATATTCTATCATTTTTAGCAAATTAATAAGATTTTTAATGAATAACATATATCCTCACATTTGTGAAAGTAGGTGACAAAGTTTCATGCAAATTCACATCTGAATTTCCTGGGGGATTTAACAGTTTTCATAGTAACTTTTTTCAGGCCAAATTAAAGGTGAAACATTCATGCCAAATTTGCATTAAGACTCACGTGACCCCTTTTCACGAGATATCCCTTTTTTTGTTAAAAATCAGGTTTAACTCTGAAAGTTATGATTGCCATGTCTGAAAGAAAGAAACATACTATCTGGAGGCTGAATATAACAAAAATGTTACAGTATACTATGTGCTCTGTATGTCCCATTTTTTCTAAAGCCTTATGTGACTATATGTGGTATAGTGATAAAACCTCTTTACAACAATCAGCTTCTAACACATTTTGGATCCATAGCCAGTTTAGGGTATTACTTCAAAAAACGTACTAATGATGCCCTTTCAGCTTTGCTGACTGTCTTGAGTGCCACCGTTCATAAGATTCTGACATTTGCAAGTGTCAGTGTTTATTTTTTCCCACGACCAAGTTTTTCTCAACCTCTCTTACCTGTTATGCAAGGTTTTCTTCACAAAGCATGCTCACCTGCTCAATGAATCCAGCATTGTCCTCCTGTGATCTTCTGCTTCGCTGCCACAGTATAGGTCCTGCACCACCAATTTTTTTTTCTTATATTATTGGGAGAAGACTTTCTCTTTTAGGTTCTTTCAATCAGCCCACAATGGCATACCTCCAGGTCCACCATCCAGTTACTGTATGTCCCTGTTCCTGCAGGATATCCCAGGAGGCTGAAGGCCATGCTTTCCTCAACATAGGCTAAAAAAAAAGAAAACAGGCAACAACTACTGGGCATGATTACTTTGAGCTCTATGTGACTCATCATTGATTTAAAGGGTTAAAGGATGGACATTGCTCACATTTTACTTACAGTATATGTAGTATCTGTCTGCTCTTCTTATCTCTATTTTCCATTTACTTGCAGAAAGCTCTGTGTAAGCTCCATATCACTCTGTTTGGAGTTTACTAAGGACACTCTCTTGCGCCACATGACAATTCTGGGGATTCTTGTCAAAACAATTATACATTTTAGCCTATGGGGGTGTAATGGCCGTAAAACAAATAAGTCAAATGTATAAAGAAAAACCTTTTAGTCTATACAAGTGGGACAAAATAATAATAGGGATGTATAGGGATGTTTTACAATTTTGAGGGAAATAACATGTTTGGTTACATTGGCAAAGATAATTATGGTAAGAAGGATTCCCCCCAAAAATCTAAATGGATCTTCTTGACAATCTTCTTATAGCCTAGGCCACCTTTATGTAGTGCAACAATTCTTTTTTTCAGATCCTCAGAGAGTTCTTTGCCATGAGGTGCTATGTAGAACTTCCAGTGACCAGTATGACAGAGTGAGAGTGATAACACCAAATTTAACACACCTGCTCCCCATTCACAACTGAAACCTTCTAACACTGACGAGTCTCATGACACCAGGGAGGGAAAATGGCTAATTGGGCCCAATTTGGACATTTTAACTTTGGGGTGTACTCACTTTTGTTGCTGTCAGTTTTGACATTAATCGCTGTGTGTTGAGTTATTTTGAGGAGATAGCAAATTTACACTGTTATACAAGCTGTACACTTACAACTTTACATTGTAGCAAAGTGTAATTTCTTCAGTGTTGTCACATGAAAAGATATAATAAAATATTTACAAAAATGTGAGGGGTGTATTCACTTTTGTGAGATAATGTATATTGTAAAGTTCAGGGGTGATATCTACTGTGATAGTGCTTCTGGATCACATGCAAAGTCAATTCTCATAAACATAAAAAGTTTATTTTCTTCAATGCAGACCAAATGGTGCTTTCAGCAGCAAACATAAATACTTTGATGCCAGAAACAAGAAAACTAAAAAGAGTCCATGTATCTTCAGCACAAATGAAACATAACAAGGCATCACCCACATAGGGGATTTGCCCACTGGCAGCACAGTCCCTGACTGAACTGTTTTTAGCAGGCCTTCAGCTGACGTGCAGCACTCAGACAAGTGTCTCCTCTCCAAGCTCCCACTACTCCCCACCTGCACTAGGAGCTTCCTGTCTTTCAAGTGCTGTTCCCTGCAGGTAAGCTTAACCCTTATGGGACCAGAGCCCCCGTAATCAGAAGTGGAGGTTCTCTCCCTCTCGAATATCTCTCTAAACCTCCAAAATTCTGGGTCCCAAACAGGAAATTATTAATGCTGTAAGTAAACTGTAAGTCAATCCTCTTCTTTATGATTGCACAATCCCAGAACCTCTTACTCTGCACTGGTGAGGACCCCTAAATATACATTAAGGTAAAAAATCTTCTGTGTCACAAAATCCCCCCCACCCCCCTTATACTTACCCAAGCCCCTTCTCGATCCAGTGCTGTGCATGACAGCAGGGGCTCTCTCTGCTCTCTTCCCTTTCACAGTGCAGTTTGATAGCAGCTTGAGCCATTGGCTTCTGCTGCTGTCAATCAAATTCTGTGACCAGGAGCAGGGGGTGAGGCTGAGCTGCTATGTCTGTGTCAATAGATGCAGACAGGGCTGCTTGGAAGCGAGCCCATATAAGTGCCCTCATAGAAAGCGGCTTTCTATGGGGGCACTCACTGAAGAGGATTTGACAGGAGTGCTGACTGGGGGACCCCATAAGAGGAGGATCAGGGCCACATTGCAGGTGTGTATGACATGTTTAGGAAATGAACCAACTGGTTACCCTAGCATTGGCTTCCTTATTTTGTCTCACCCAGATTCATGGGTGTTGATCTGACACAACGTGAAACTTCCTGCCTAGAAATAAAACTGCAGAGCGAGAGCCCATTGTATGGTGAGGCACTCTTACTCCACCATAGCATATTTTTTTTTTTCAGATGTCATCAATTTCCTTCTGAGAAAAACTACCAAGTGCTCTTCCCCATTGACCAATTGAGACAGCACCACTTCTAATCTGTATCTGTATTCCATCTGATCATTACTAACTTCCTGCCTTTTGTTAAGTTGGTCAATGGTGCCGCAATGGTGGCAAAGATGGGGACAGACCGCCAATAGTAGCCAACCAACTATGCCTAGAAATGCTTTGCCTTTTTTCTTCGTTAGGAGGCAGGGCCAATTCTGTATGGCTTCTACTTTGTCCATTTGGGGTTTTACAAGCCACCTACCTATAATGTACCCTAGGTACTTGGCTTCCTCCATCACAATTGCAAACTTTTTGATTTCTTCAAAGAATCTAGGACTGGCTGGACCCAGGGGAGGTGGAATCCCAATCTGGACTAAAAATGACAATGCCATCCAGGTAGACTGAAGGGCATTGCCAATGAGGGCATAGTGACCTGTCCATTTCCCTTTGGAATGCGGGTGGGGCAGAGTGTAAGCCAAATGGTATCCTTTTATATGTAAAATGGCCTTCAAGGGCGGAAAAAGCAGTTTTCTCCCTAGCTTCCTTTGGTGAGGTCAAACGTAGTGAGACTTCCTTTGGTGAGGTCTAACGTAGTGAGATATAATCTCTCAATTAGTTTGTCTACCTAGGTCATTAGATAGGCAGTAAACTTGGTTATTTCATACATTTTCTAAACTCATTGCAGAAGCGCAGGGTGCCTTAGGGTTTTGGTACCAGCACAATTGCCCCCCCATCCATGCTTCCAGCCCCCTAATCTACATGCATGGAGTGGGGGTTGCTGGGTGATCACCGCCATCCATCCCGCACAGGGGAGGTAGGGGGGAGCGGTGGTGTTAGCCACCACTGGATCACATGCAAACCTTTTTCCTTGTCAAAAGAAGTTTATTGAGTATACAATGTTATAAAGATACATAAATATACATAAAGTAAGTTTACAAGGATCTATAAAGTAAGCTCATTGTTTTACAGTAGGGTTTATATAGGTAAATATCATGAAATTTCAAATATTAAACATTGGGTTCACGTAAACCTAAATTAAAGATATATATCATTTCCTTAGTTACTTTTGTAGGTATTTAAATGATTTATACCTACTATACATATTGTTTACAAGTAGAGTGTATATAGGTCAAATAAGTTCTGATAATGAGCTTTAATCGTAAGGTGGAGAAAAGGAAAGAGAAAGAAGAAAAAGGGTTGAAAGGTAGAGGTATGGTCCACAAGGTTGTCCCGCTCGTCAGTTTATTATTCTTTTTAGTTCTCTTTGAAGCCTTAGAATGGGTGTCTCTGTAAGTCATTTAATCTGTTACCATGGCAACAGGACAGTCATTGAAATTTGACAGGAACTGTTGTTTTATCCAAGGATGCCAAAGTTTTTCAAATTTTGGAATTTGATTTTGATCGATGGCTACCATCTTAGCATGGGACATTGTATTATTCATTCTGTGAATTGTTTCTGCTAGTACCAATGTAGGAGATTTCCATGCCTTGGCCACTGTTTGTTTTGCAGCCGTTATTAGTTGGATCATAAGTTTGAATTGAGAAAGTGTTAACCATTCCGGTTTTAGATTAAGTAAAGTTAAATATGGATCTGGTTGTATTATTTTTTTAAATATTTTAGATGCAATCACGAAGACTTCCTTCCAGAAGGTTTGGATTACTGGGCACATCCACCATATGTGTAAATATGTGCCTATTTCTGGGCATCCTCGAAAACAAAGAGTTGAGGTATTAGGTGAATATTTTGCCACTCTAGCGGGTACAAGCTACCAGCGAGTTAGGACTTTATAATTTGTCTCTAGTGCCAAGATGTTGGGTGAAGATGACTTAGATGTGAGCCATATATTAGACCAGTCCATGTCTTCTAAAGTTCGTCCCAGGTCCTCCTCCCACCTCTGAACGTAAGAGGGTCTATTAAGATTTGCTACTCCATATAATTGATTATAAAGTGATGAAATTGTACCTTTAGCAAATGGATCTTTTGTACAGATTGATTCAAAAATGGATAATTGGGATAATGGTGTATCCCCCTTTAGGAATGGTGTATAGAAATTTTTGATTTGGAGATATCTAAATATCTCAGAGTTTGGTAGATCATATTTTTCTCTAAGCGATGGGAATGAAAGGAATGATTTAGATGCTATGAAGTCATTTAGTGTCTGAATGCCTGATGTTGTCCAAGCTTTAAAAGAATTTGGGTAGATCCATGCCGGATAAAAGGCCGGATTTCTGATAAAAGAAAGGAGAGGATTGTGTGGAGATTGTAACTGATATTTGGTTTTTAGTTTATCCCAGAGAGATAAGAAGTGTTTAGTTATGGGATTATGAATTTTAAAGCGGTCTTTAGGATCAAGCCATAATAAATTTGATATTAATAGAGGGTCATTTTCTGAAGCCTCTATAAATACCCATAATGGGATTTCCTGTTTTGTATGGTATTTGGACAGACTGGCCAAATGTGCTGCTCTGTAGTAGTTAGTAAAATTAGGGTATCCCAGGCCTCCTTTATTTTTGGGAAGATGTAGTGTGTGTATAGGTATACGTGGTTTAGAAGAGCCCCATATAAACGAAGTTGCTCTTTTTTGTACTATTCTCAAAAAATAGGAAGGAATTGGAATAGGGAGGACTCTGAATAGATAAAGCAATTTGGGTAGAATAGTCATTTTGATTGCATTAATCTTCCCTATCCAGGATAAAGGAAGTTGCGACCATTGTTTTATTAGATTTGTGATCTGTCTTAATACAGGAGGATAATTGGTTGAGAATACAGTAGGTGACCGCGATATTGTGTCAATCTCGCCGCACTTCTCGGCGAGATTTGACACCTACGAGCCCCGTCGCAGGGGCCAGCGCCGAGATGGCTCACTCATCGCGAAAGGAAAACTTTGTTTTCCTTCCGCGATGAGTGACAGGCAGTGCTGACAGCTGTCTGGTATGAATCCTGAGGCGGGAACACCGCGCCAAATTTTAAATGAAAAAACCGGCGTGGGTTCCCCCCTCGGAGGCATACCAGGCCCTTAGGTCTGGCATGGATTGTAAGGGGAACCCCCTATGCCGAAAAATCGGCGTGGGGGTCCCCCCCAAATCCATACCAGACCCTTATCCGAGCATGCAGCCCGGCCGGCCAGGAAAGGGGGTGGGGACGAGCGAGCGCCCCCCCCTCCTGAGCCGTACCAGGCCGCATGCCCTCAACATGGGGGGGTGGGTGCCTTGGGGGAGGGGGGCGCCCTGCGGCCCCCCCACCCCAAAGCACCTTGTCCCCATGTTGATGAGGACAAGGGCCTCTTCCCGACAACCCTGGCCGTTTGTTGTCGGGGTCTGCGGGCGGGGGGCTTATCGGAATCCGGGAGCCCCCCTTAATAAGGGGGCCCCCAGATCCCGGCCCCCCACCCTGTGTGAATGAATTTGGGGTACATGGTACCCCTACCCATTCACCTAGGGAAAAGTGTCAATATAAAAAACACACAGTACACAGGTTTTAAGAGTAATTTATTAGTCAGCTCCGGGGGTCTTCTTCCGACTTCGGGGGGTCCCCTTCCGACTTCTCCCGGTGTTCGGCCTCTTCTCCCAGTGTTCGGCCTCTTCTCCCGGGCCCCACCGCTATCTTCTTCCAGCTCTATTGCCAGCGAGGGGCCCGGTCTGCTGCCGCTGTCTCGCCGCCGCTGTCTCGCCGCCGCTGTCTCGCCGCCGCTGTCTTGCCGCTTCTTCTCTTCTTTTCTTCTTCCCCGATGTTGACACGACGCTCTCTCCGACTCGAATGCTGTGTGCGAGCTGCGGAGCCATTTATATAGGCGGTAACCCCGCCCCCTTACGACGTCATGGTCCCAGCATGCGCAGGGACTCTGGCGTCATAAGGGGGCGTGACCCCAGAGTCCCTGCGCATGCTGGGACCATGACGTCGTAAGGGGGCGGGGTTACCGCCTATATAAATGGCTCCGCAGCTCGCACACAGCATTCGAGTCGGAGAGAGCGTCGTGTCAACATCGGGGAAGAAGAAAAGAAGAGAAGAAGCGGCAAGACAGCGGCGGCGAGACAGCGGCGGCGAGACAGCGGCGACAAGACAGCGGCAGCAGACCGGGCCCCTCGCTGGCAATAGAGCTGGAAGAAGATAGCGGTGGGGCCCGGGAGAAGAGGCCGAACACCGGGAGAAGAGGCCGAACACCGGGAGAAGTCGGAAGGGGACCCCCCGAAGTCGGAAGAAGACCCCCGGAGCTGACTAATAAATTACTCTTAAAACCTGTGTACTGTGTGTTTTTTATATTGACACTTTTCCCTAGGTGAATGGGTAGGGGTACCATGTACCCCAAACTCATTCACACAGGGTGGGGGGCCGGGATCTGGGGGCCCCCTTATTAAGGGGGGCTCCCGGATTCCGATAAGCCCCCCGCCCGCAGACCCCGACAACCAATGGCCAGGGTTGTCGGGAAGAGGCCCTTGTCCTCATCAACATGGGGACAAGGTGCTTTGGGGTGGGGGGGCCGCAGGGCGCCCCCCTCCCCCAAGGCACCCACCCCCCCATGTTGAGGGCATGCGGCCTGGTACGGCTCAGGAGGGGGGGGCGCTCGCTCGTCCCCACCCCCTTTCCTGGCCGGCCGGGCTGCATGCTCGGATAAGGGTCTGGTATGGATTTGGGGGGGACCCCCACGCCGATTTTTCGGCATAGGGGGTTCCCCTTACAATCCATGCCAGACCTAAGGGCCTGGTATGCCTCCGAGGGGGGAACCCACGCCGGTTTTTTCATTTAAAATTTGGCACGGTGTTCCCGCCTCAGGATTCATACCAGACAGCTGTCAGCACTGCCTGTCACTCATCGCGGAAGGAAAACAAAGTTTTCCTTTCCCGATGAGCGAGCCAGCGCGACATTCACAGTACCCTGTCGCCGAGAACCAGCGCGATGGTATCGCGCTGGAAACACAATCTCGCGGTCAGGTACTGTAAGTCAGAATGAGATGCTGTTAAATGAATTCCAAGATATGGGATTGATTTTTCTGCCCATGTGAATGGGAGTGCAGCCCTAGCCGGGATCAATTCCATGTTTGTGAGTGAAATATTAAGCACTAGGCATTTCTTAGGATTAATCATAAGGCCGGATAGGGCTGCAAATCCATCAAGAGCTGGTATTAAGACCAGAGACCTGTGGTGATGATAGAAAAAGTAATATATCGTCTGCAAATATACATAATTTGTGTGTAATACCTCCTACTTCAATGCCAGTTATAGTTTGGTTTGTTCTGATGTATTGGGCCATGGGTTCGAGTATAAGGGCAAATAATAAGGGAGATAATGGGCAACCCTGTCGGGTACCTCTTTCGATATTAAAGGCTTCAGATTTGTATCCAGCATATTTTATATAGGCTTTGGGTTTATTATATAATGCTTTGATCCATGTTAAAAAGTGGGGTCCAAAACCCCATTTTTGTAATGAATATTGCATATATTGCCAGGATACTGTGTCAAATGCCCTCTTAATATCGAGAGATAGAAAACATAAAGGGATTTTGCGTTTTTTAGCAATATGTGCCAATAACACTGCCCTGCGTATATTATCGCCTGCCTGTCTATTTGGCATGAAGCCTACTTGATCTCTATGTATTAATTTTCCTATAATGCTATTGAGGCGTTTTGCTATTATTTTTGCTAATAATTTAATATCGAGGTTTAACAGAGAGATAGGCCGATAACTCACACAGGAAGTATCATCAGAAAGGGGTTTTGGGATCATACAAACAATTGCCATTAGTGTTTCTTGCCGAAAAGAATGTCCATCTAGAAGTTTGTTAAAAGTTTCAGTGAGAATGGGAGAGAGTATTTCTGAGAATGTTTTATAGTATAAAGCCGAGTAGCCGTCTGGGCCTGGTCTTTTGTTAAGTTTTAGGTCTTTTATGGCGTTAGCAACTTCATCTATAGTTATAGGCTCATCCAAACTGCTTTTTTGATTCTGAGATAACTCAGGTAAGGTTATTTTTGAGAAGAAGGATTCAGCTTCTGTAGGATTAAATTCATTGTTTGTCTTGTATAAAGTTGCGAGATGTGAGTGAAATTAATGGACTATTTTAACTGGATTACAAGTGTAAAAATTTTTTGATAATTTCAAACGTATTGGTTTGAAAGATTTGTTAGTTGAATTTAATGCCCGAGCCAAATATGTACCTGGTTTGTTTGTATTCATGTAGAAATTGTGTTTGGAGCGTTTGAGGGATTTATCAACTGACTCAGTGAGAAATAGATCGTATTCCAATCTAGATTTTTCCAGATGAGATTTTGTACTCTGAGATGGATTATCTTGAAATGATATGTAGGCTGCATTAAAATTGAGTTCTAGTTTTTTTGCTAGATTTTTGCGTTCCCGTTTAAATAGTGCCATTTGTCTTTGTATTGTACCACGCAAGACAGGCTTATGAGCTTCCCACAGTGTTATTGGGGAGATGTCTGTTGTATTATTAATTGATATGTATTCCTTTAAAGCTTGTTCAATGGCCATCTGATGTAGTGGGTGTTTGAGCATTATGTCCGGTAAGTACCACGTTGGGTCATGCGCTTTTGGTATGGCTGAGGCTATAGTAGTGTATACTGCATTATGGTCAGACCACGGAATCGGAATTATATCTGATGCAATAATTTCTGGTATCATTCCTATTGTTAGAAAAATATGATCTATTCTGGTGAAGGTTTGATGAGGGTGCGAGAAATAAGTGAATTTCTTTTTCATTGGGTTACTTTCTCTCCATGAATCTACTAGATTGTATTTGGAAAGAAGTTGAGAAAAAGGTAATCTAGAGGTTATTTTGGATGGTGTAAAAGGTGATTTATCTAGAAATGGGAGGAGGACCTGGTTCGAATCCCCACATATTATCACTGTTCCTATTTTGTGTGTATTAATCACTTGTAATATATGTGAGAGGAATGGTGTAGGTTGTTTGTTAGGAGCGTAGTAGGAAATCACCGTGATTGCTGTATCCATTATATAACCCATGAGTATCAGGTATCTACCTTCTGGGTCTTTAATTTCTGATGATAAGGTGAATGGTGTGGATCGGTGAAATGCAATTAGAGTTCCCCTTTGCTTGGTACAGGCAGAAGCCGTGTAAATTTGTTGATAAAAAGGAGAAATATATTTTGGAGTAGAATCTTTGGTGAAGTGTGTTTCTTGGAGGCATACTATGTGAGCCTTCTTGTTATGGAAAGTACGGAAGGCTTTGGTCCTTTTTTGAGGGACATTTATTCCCTGAACATTCAGGGAAAGTATATTCAGTGGTGCCATGGCAACAGATCAAATAGTTTTGACTTACTTTTTGTTATGCAGAGCTGACTGCGCAGATCAACCTGTGTGGACTGAAGAGATGAATAGATAGAAAAGAAACCAGTGAATTCTGGAGTAAAGAGTAAACAAAAAACATATGAGATTAGATGATACATTGTATAAATTCTTTTTTGCAAGTAATCACAATTTACCCGTGAAAGAGAATAAATATCTCTCTCAGGGGAATAAGTGCCTTCGTCACACTCCCACATAATATGTTTGGGAGAATGAGGAGGGCTAATGGGGGTACACGGATCTTCCGCTTACAGGAGAGAAGTGCTATGTCAAAAGACATCAAAATGATGTTTCATTAATTGGAGTGCAGAATATAGTTTTTGTTGAAATTATTTATTCCAGGGTGGTTGTATATGGTTAGTCTTGCCCTAGGCTAAATAATTCAGTTAGAAAGGTACTGTTAATAACTTTGGTATTGATGAAGATAGTTTGAATTATTTTGGGATTTTAACCCTTTTAGAGTAAACAATTACATATTTTATTCATATGTAACTGTTTAGATATGTTAACTCATAAAATTGAGGTTGTATTGCTTCAGATTAGAATAAACAAAAACATAATTCTAGGAACTAGTTAGGTAATAATATATTTGTTTTAAGAAAAGAAAGAAAAAGCTTCCATTACTTCTGGATTATTGAACATATTTGTCCTAAAAAGTTATAAATCTATTGTTATTACCTGATAATATATAACTGAACAAGAATTTCCTTATTTCACTTATATATTCTAAGGCTATATGAATCAGAAGTAATAAGAAATATAACTGGAATGTAACATGATCCCACACAGTGTGTGACTATCAGAATGCAGTTACATTCAGTTATAAATATAGGTTTTTTATAGAGAACCATCTCTTAGTATAATAAATGAAGAGATATCAGGAATTAGGATGTCAGTCCATTGAATCTTCTTGGTTCATGGATGATGTGGCATAACGGCCTCTTTTGTGAGAATGATGATTCCCATTTTGTTCTGAAATTTTCTGGGTGCTGCCTGAAGGTGAAGATGACGCCATTCTTCTGCATGTGGGAGTGTTGCTGCTTGTGGGTTCTGTCAGATTTAATTTTAAAAGGGTTTGTTGTAGTTCATCTGCTGATCTGCTTCTGTAAATTGTACCTTGGTAGTTAAATCTGACTGAAAAGGGGAAGCCCCATTGATACATAATGTTGTGGCGTTGCAGTTCCATTAGTTGGGGTTTCATGGATCGTCTTTTAGTAATAGTAAGTTGGGATAGGTCAGCAAAAATTTGATAATTGTGTCCTTGAAAATTAAGTTCTTTTTTTTCTCTTGCAGCAATTAGTATTTGTTCTTTCGTTCTTTAATAATGAAATTTTGTGATTATATCACGTGGGGGTCCATCTTTCTTTTTGGCTGTGAGGGCTCTGTGTACTCTGTCCAGTTCTAAACGTTCAATAGGGATATCTGGCTTTAGTTCTTGTAATAGAGCAGTAATAGTAGATTGCAGGTCTGTCACAGTTTCAGGTATTCCCCTTATGCGCAAGTTTGAACGTCTGGCTCTATTTTCGTAATCTTCGAGCTTAGTTTGAAGTATTAAATTCTCTTTTTTTAATTGTTCCAATTCTGTTATATTTTCTTGGGTTGTAATTTCAATTTCATCCATTTTTATTTCTAAGGCTGCGGTGCGGTTTCCCAGCTCTCTTATTTCTTTGGTTAGGCTTTTTGTTATTTGGTCTGAGGTTTGTTTTAAAGCCTTATGAAGCATCTTTTCAAATTGTAATAATATTACTGGGGATACTGAGGAGGCTTGTGGAGAAGTTTGTGAGAGGATTTGTTCTGCATCTGACTCAAATGAAGAGTCTTGCTGTGACATTTTCTGTCTGTGAGAGCGCCCTGATGCTGTATCTTGTGAGGTGACTGGAGCTGCTTCAGCTGCAGTGAGTGCCTGTGAGCTCTTTGTGAGGTGATTTTTATTTCTGCCACGGTTTCCTCCCAGTACCATATTTCCTGCCCAAACTTTCACAGTTTGTTCCCTGGGGCAAAAATGTTCAAATGGATACCTTTTGATCCTGCAGGCTCCGCTTTGTCCTTCTCTTCTCTCCTTAGCGGTGTGGAGCTCTAACAATGCATGTCTGCTCTGCTAGGCTCCGCCTCCTGCCCCTCTGCAAACCTTTTTCTCATAAACATAAAAATCTTTATTTTCTTCAAAGCAGGCATAAATGGTGCTTTCAGCAGCAAATGTAAAAAGCTTAATGCCGGCAACAAAAAAACTAAAAAAAGTCCACTGATCTTCAGCACAATTGACACATAACAAAGTATCAGCCACATCATCCAACAGCAGGATAGTCCTGACTGAACTTTTTTTAGCAGCTTCCAGCCGACGTGCAGCACTCAGACAAGCGTCTACTCTCCAAACTCCTTAATGATTGCACTGTTCCAGAACTTCTCACCCTGCACGGGTGAGGACCCCTAAGTACATCAAAATCATCCCCATTAAAGGGACCACAACCTAAATATGGGGGAAACATAGCACCCATCTAGGACCTATCCTCAGCATCCTGTACATTATGTATCATTGTAAAAGATTACACAAGCAGACTGTCCACCCACTGAAAGAAGTCTCTGTGATGACAAAACACATCCAAGGAGGAGCCAGACAGCGTGTGTGAGGTTTGCAGTGAGCCGGTGATCTGACAGTGGTGCTTATACACAGAGTGGTGACCTGTGTGGGAGATCAGGGCCGGAGAGTTGCGAGCCTAAGCAGTAGTGTTGGGTGTACAGTTCGGCCCAAGCATGAGTTTTGGCTGAACATTGGCTGTTCGGCCATTCGTCCAACACCCGAATTTGCCGGGTGTTTGGTGGGTGTTCGCCCAGCCAAACGCCATGCAATGCACTGCGCGCTGCACAGTGCATTTTGCGCCCTGATTGGACAAAGCTTTGCCCAATCAGGGCACAGTATAGGCTGGTTGTTAAGGAGCGGGGCTGGGAAGTCAGCTTTGGCATCCTTAACAACCGATGAGTCATCAGCTGCCGAGGGGTTTCCCCACTCACAGCTGAATAAAAAAAAATATTGCCGGTTAAAAAAAAGGAAAAAAAACAGCCCTCACCAAAATTTAAACAAAAACAATGGTGTGGGGACCCCCCCAAAATCCATACCAGACGGGGCGTGGCCTGGCAACGGAGGAAGATGGCAGCATAAACGAAGAGCTCCACCATCCACAGCTTCTATAGCGCTTCTCATAAGCAGGACAAGCCTCTCTTCACTCAGCAAAGATGACCAGGAGGAGCTCCTCAACCACCCGGTCCCCACAAGACCCATCTACACAGCTCAGCCGCAGCATACCGGTGATGTTCCGAACTCAGTCGGCCTGCCAGCCTGCGTCTCAGGCCTCGGACCGGAGTTACAGCACCACCACCGCTGACTCCCCTGGAGCTTCCACTGCAACAGGTACGCTTTCCTCACACCCTTCTACCCCACTGTGTCTGGCAGATCTCCAACATGTTGCCATGGACATAAAAAACTCACTGTTTGCGGCCATATCTGACCTTAAAACGGAGATAAGAGCAGTGGCAACTAGGCTGGAACATGTGGAGACAGCAGCCATGACGCACGGGGCAGCTATACAGCAGGTCCAGAAAGTCACAAGTGTGCATGCCCAGCACCTAATGGACATGCACAGACATATGGAGGATTTGGACAATAGGGCCCATAGGTGCAATCTGCGTGTTAGAGGCCTGCCAGAATCGATTGAAGGGCCCCAATTACAGGCTGCTGTTTGGGCTATCTTCAATACTCTGCTTGGCAGACCACCAGATGCTCCTGTGGAAATGGAAAGATGTCACAGGGCACTCAGGCCGAGGGGTAGAGACACGGATTCCCCCAAAGATGCAGTATGCTTCTTTGTCAGTTTTACTCAGAAGGAAGAGATTCTGCGACTTGCCCGCAACCACGACCATTTAGAACATGAGGTTGCACGTATCCAGTTGTTTCAAGACCTGTTGGCCATCACCCTCCAACATATGAGAGATCCACGTCCACTGTTGCAGGCTTTATGTGACAGGCGCATTCCTTACTGGTGGAAGTTCCCCTTTTGCCTGCAAGCTACTGAAGGTAATCGCATGGGACAATTGAGAACACCAGCCAACTTGCAACCTTTCTGTGAAACTCTGGGCATTCCGCTGGTAAATGCCCCGGATTTGGTATAGTGCATCCTGCAGCCAGAACCCTGGATCCCCACACATCCTAATGCCACTCCAAGATCACAAAGACACAGACAGAGGCGTCGCAGAACCTCAACCCCATCGCCATCAAGGATTCGGGGAAACATGGAAACGGATGAGAGCCCCAGAGTCTCCACATCGCCCGTCCGATGCAGAACAGACCATTAACAGCGTAACAAACTGGTTGGTGAGCAAATTTACCCCTCTTCTAAATTTCTGCCCTTAGTTCCGGTGCTTTACACTTGTTATAGGTGACCACGTTGGTACCTTTACATGACAACACATTAGCAGTTTCTGAATTTCTATTACCTGAACACGCTAACTACCGGTACTTTCCAGAAGTGTTTTCTTTGGCCTTGTGTCTCTAAACATCTAAGGAACCGGACAGCAGTTAATAACCCCAAGCTTGGGGGAAGATTTTTGCTGCCCTGTCTTGCTTAGTTAACCTGACATTACATGGCGGCAAATGGAGCAGACAGGTATCCCAGCTGTGGAACTTTATACCAGCCAAGAGGAAAGACTATTAGCCTCTCTCTCAGGGCCTTTGACCTCTATATGCTTGAGGTGATGTGCTAATGATGCTCCACAGGAGCTAGCATCACATGAGACCACAGTGGGACTTTTTGGGGGCTGCGTGTGCTCGCACACTGGAACCTTTATGTAGCCTGTAAACCGTTGACCATCTGACACCTGAACTTCCTTTCAATGGCATCACTTAGTCTCTATGCGATATGTTGGCGTGCAAGACTCGCTGCTTTCCTATGTGAGCAGTGGAGCGTACAAGGTTAAGATAATGTTATTATTACTGATCACAATACTGGTTCTCTCAATGCTATGGTCATCTATAGATATAACAGTTTTGTTGTTCTGTGAATAATCTCTTGTTTTTCTTCCTGGCATTGGTCCTCGGGGGGCTTCTATTACTGATTTTTCTCTTTTTTTTTTCTGTTCCTTGAACCCCCGAGATTCAATGCTAAACCGCAAGGTATGATGGGGAGCCCCCCAGAACTGGATGGTTTATATGCCATCCTTACGCTCACGTGTACTGTGGTGGGAGGGATCTCCCTCTATGGTGATAGCTATAGTTCTAAGCAATCATTCTTCCAGGGGCCGTTGCCCCTGGGCCCCTCACTCTCTAGAACCGAGGATGCTCTTGGGTTGGCACCAACTTGCCAACCTCAATACAGGCAAAGATCCTTTCCATGTCTGATAACTAGGGAGCAAGACTCTATCTCCTACAAATTGTGGAATAGATGCAAATATGCTCATAGGGGATTTCTGACCTAACTGTAGTTTTATAATTTCCTCTCAAGGGCATGTGGCATGGGAAGGGGGGAACTCCAGGCACTACAGGTAATCACTGATCATAAGGGAGCTCTATTTGAAACTACCCGGCTCTTATAGCTGAGGTTTGTCCCATGCTACATGTGTTCAACCTTAGGGGCTTCTGGGTGGTGGGGGCAGTGGTATCTACTTTGGTGTTAGACTTCTCTCCCACCTCCTCTTTGAACGTTCCCTGAATAGTTTATTCATATACTCATATACTGTAGTTTCCCCCACTAGGTGGGTAGGCAGGGCTGTACCACTTCTGGAATATATAACTTTCTGCCCGTGTCAGGGGGTATCACCTAATACAGATAGTGAGCACCGGTCTCTACTGGAATCACCTGCTATACACATATAGTCTTCCAATACCCTTTTTTTCTTGTGGTCCCCCCCCCCTTTTTTTTTTTGTCCTACTCCCATCCTACTGGTAAACCTTCTCCATCTGCAACTAGTGGGTACCACTTGAGCAACTCCATTTCATTAAATTATGTCTTCTGCAGTGCATTCTTCAGCTCCTCTGTCTCTAAAGGTGCTGTCCCTGAATGTGAAAGGCCTCAACATCCCCGAAAAACGCAGCAGTATTATAGCAGAAGCTCACTGACATAGGGCACAAGTAATTTTTTTACAAGAAACCCACTTCAAGACAGGTTCAATCCCTCGCCGAGCAGATAAGCACTTTCTGAAGGTATACCATGCGTACTGACAACAAAACCAAGGGAGTTTCCATCCTGCTGGCTAAGTCATTTAGGTTTCACCTTAGTGACCAGATCGTAGACCCTGGGGGTAGATTTATATGTTTGAAAGGCACCTGGGAAGGCAGACCAATGACCCTGGCAAATGTGTATTGCCCCAATTCAAATAGGGTAACCTTTCTGAAAGACTTCCTGTTGCAGTTGACCTCATTCCAGACAGGCCTTTTGGTTCTGGGAAGGGATTTCAATATGGCCCTTGACCCGCTTTTGGATACATTGACAGGCACCTATTCCTTCCCCTATTCCGCATTACGTCGGGTGAAGCTCCACTTGGCATCACTTACATTACATGACACCTGGCGCACCCTCAACCCTCAAGAGAGGGATTACACATTTTTCTCAGCACCGCATAACCGATACTCGAGGCTGGACTATATATTTATACGTCAAGCTGACTTGTCCTACTTAGCTGACGCCACCATTGGAAACATGGTACTCTCTGACCATCACCTGATTACAATGACTTTACAGTTCCCGCAATGGGAGGGATCCACTAAGATGTGAAGACTGGATGCCTCTATCTTAGCGGACCTGGGAGATGCAGAGAACATTAGACAGACCATCCAGGAATGCTTCCAACTTAATGATAGGCCAGATGTAGCTCCCATGACTCAATGGGAGGCACATAAATGTGTGGTGCAGGGACACCTCTTGGCTATAGCTGCGAGGGAAAAAAAAGGAGCATCAGGCGCTAATACTGACCTTTTCTGAAAAAATAACTAAGCTGGAGGCGCAACATAAACGCTCCCGGGCTATTCAGATTGCAAAAGAATTAGCGGATCATTATTAGTGGAGGAACTTTTTAGAAGGGCACGAAAGCGTCATATTCTGACGCAAAAATTATTTTCTGAACAAGGCAACAAACCAGGGAAGCTATTAGCTAGATGTAGGCAAATGCGCACCGTCGCTTCTACAGTTCACCATGTGACTGACCCATCAGGGAAAATCCACTCCAAAAACGAGGACATTGCACAGCAATTCCTTAACTTCTATAGCAAGCTTTATAATCTTAAGGAGACAAATCATGGTCTTACGGAAGATAAGGCTCGCTCTGAAATGCTTCAGGAGTTTCTTGGTAACTGTAGCCCGAAGGCTTTATCTGACAGTGAGCGAGCTGATTTGGAAGCTCCCTTGTCTTTGGAGGAATGGGAAGAAGCCTTGAAGAGCACAAAACCTGGCAAAAGCTCGGGACCGGATGGGCTCTCGGCGCAATATTATAAGTGCTACCCAGACTTACTAGCTCCACGTTTCCTCAAGGCCTTTAACACACTACCCACCGACCCTTGCCCTTTGGGAACCTTACTAGAAGCTTACATCTCAGTGATCCCTAAGGAAAATAGGGACCCCTCAGATGTAGCCAATTATCGGCCAATATCACTTCTAAATGTGGATGTAAAGCTCTTCTCAAAATTTTAGTACCTCGCTTGTCATACCACGTACCAGCCTGGATAGGGATGGATCAGCCAGGTTTTGTCCCTTTGGAAGGGAAACCAGAGACAACACCATCAAGGCCCTGAACTTGCATCATTGGTTAACCTCCAATCAAAGGGAAGGGTTTTTCCTCACAATGGATGCAGAGAAGGCGTTCGATCGGGTGGCCTGGGACTATATGGATGCAGTGTTAGAGGGTCTCGGTCTGGGGAGCTGCATGTGTACCTACATCGGAGCACATTATGTGAACCCAAGAACCAGAATCAAAGTCAATGGCCACCTATCGGACGCCTT
Organism: Aquarana catesbeiana; assembly: GCF_042186555.1. Taxonomy (NCBI): domain Eukaryota; kingdom Metazoa; phylum Chordata; class Amphibia; order Anura; family Ranidae; genus Aquarana; species Aquarana catesbeiana. The sequence goes on from NC_133330.1 coordinate 202,800,868, forward strand.
CCCCATCCATAACGGCACTAGACAAGGGTGTCCTCTCTCGCCCCTACTCTATATTCTCAAGTTGGAACCCCTCTTACGTTGCATCCAGGTCAACAGGAATATAAAGGGTATTGAGGTCCATCGTAGGGAATACAAGATCACAGCTTTCGCAGACGACATCCTGCTTTTACTATCAGCCCCACTGACGTCCCTGCCTAACCTTATGTCAGTCCTCAAGAATTTTAAATGCATTTCTAACCTAAAAATTAACTATTCCAAATCGTTTGCACTAAATGTCTCTTTACCAAAAAACCTAGTACAGCAGTGCCAGACAAATTTCCCCTTTAAATGGAAAACAGATGCCATCACCTATTTAGGTATCCAACTCCCAAGAAAGCTAGATGCACTGTATAAAGAAAACTTTTTATCAGAGTTAAAAAGGGTACAAGAGATTTACAAAAATGGGACGTCCCCACCCTCTCTTGGTTCGGACGGGCCTCTATACTGACGATGACAGTTCTCCCACATTTGTTGTACAAAATGCAAACTATCCCGATTTGTCCATTGCCCACCTTTTTTGCAGCTTACAAAAGGATGTGTAGGTCCTTCATTTGGGGTACTAAGTCAGCACGCGTCGGATGGGCTAAGCCAGTTGTACCAAAATACAAAGGTGGAATTGGCCTTCCAGATCTGCAGGGCTATTATTGGGCAGTACACTAACTAGAACTAGAATTGTAGATTTTCAAGATTCATGCCCGCTGCAAAGATTGGGTGAACCTTGAACAACTAATATCAGGAATCGAGCTTTGCTCAATCCCCTGGTCCTCCAAAAGACCTGCAAGTCCTAATCTCCACACACACACCCTCATTGGGGCTACCATGCATGAATTCGATAGGGCATGCAAAGTACATGCGATTTCAGTCACAGAGTGCCCGATTACCCCTGTCAGGGGCAATCCGGATTTCCCACCAGGGTTAATGGGAACCTACCTGACGCAAGAATGGCCATACGCAGAGATGCAAGGGAAGCACTTCTTTCATAGAGGCAAGTTTATGCGACAACAGGACCTTAAAGCATTATCAAACAATAAATAATTTCCCTTCTGGTCTTTTATTCAATTAAAGCACTTTCTTGATGATCCAGATAGAAGAGAAGGGTACACGAAAGCCCCTACCTGTTCGAATCCCTGTGTTCAAGCTCATCTCCCCTGGGCCATGTGATTTCAGCGATGTACGCCTCCATGTTTGGGGAACCATACTCTTTATTACGCGCTGACCATACAACCTGGGAATCAGTGTTGGACACAAAGATTGAGGACACTAGCTGAGACCGCATACACTTATTTATACACAAAGGCTCTCTGAATGTGAACACGCAGGAAAATGGGTACAAGATCAAAACCAGATGGTATAAGACCCCGGATAGGCTTAACAAAATGTTCCTGACAGTTTCAGACCAATGCTGGAGATGTGAGAGGGAAAGAGGGACCTTTCTCCACATATGGTGGACTTGCACACTGATCCAACCATATTGGAAGAAGGTACATGAGGTGACGACGGCCATATCCTCTCTCCCCTTAGAATTTACACCAGATCAATATCTCCTTCATCGTTTGAAAATTCCCCAAAAGAAATACTATAAGTCGGTAGCCATGCACATGATAAATGCAGCCAGGCTGTGTATACTGGTACAGTGGAGGTCCAAAGTACTGCCTTCAACCAAATCATGGGTACTGCGGATCAACCGCATAGTGTCAATGGAGGAGCTGATTTACACTTCACAGGACAGAATCTCGATTTTCTCAGCTATATGGGAGGCGTGGTTCTCCTTTAAAAACTCTCAACAGTACCGAGCGCTGATACAAAACAGCGTTTGACTCATGATCTAGAGACATAATTGCTGACACCAATTGCTGACACTTAATGCGGATGGAGAGGGTAGCTGGTGGGATCACACACCCCCTCTCTGTCAGGTATCTTGTGTCTACATTCCCTTACCTAACCCAACCCCCCCCCCCTTTTTTTCTATTGTGGGGCAGTAATGGTGCAGAAAGAGGTCTGGGATAGGTAATACTGACCTCTGGGTCATCCATGACTTATTAAATAAAGAGCTTATATCTGCTATGAAGACCTGACATTGTCAATTGGTTCGGATAAACGTTTAAATAGACATTTCCCTAGAATGGAAAAGGGAACCGGTGACGCTACCCAGTACTGAAGCTGTCATAATCATCTTGGCCGGTTTAGGAGGGTGATGTACGCTGTATAAACCATTTTGTGTTTAACCCTCCAAGGGGTTCCCTTATTAGTTTTTTTTTTCTTTTATCTGTGCTCTTTGCCTTGAAATATACTAATGTGTCTAATTGTATAACCACATGACTTGCTTCAAATGGAAATATATCCTGTTTATTCTTTTGCTCTCTGTATAATCTTTAAAACATACAATAAAATATTTATGGAAAAAAAATCCATACCAGACCCTTATTCGGGCATGCAGTCTGGCAGGTCAGGAAAGGGGGGGGGGGGGGGCGCTTGCACTCTTGAACCATACCAGGCCACATGCCCTCATCATAGGGGAGTGGGTGTCGATGGGATAAGGGCCTCATCCCCACAACTGTGGCCCTTAGGTTGTGGGGGACTGTGGGTGGGGGGCTTATCAGAATCTGGAACCCCCTTCAACAAGGGGGGGGCCAGATCCCGCCCCTGCAGCAAAATGCTCCCGCCGTCAGTAAAGGTTGGGGGCATACTGCAGGCTCTGCCTTTTGGTAGTTCTTATATAGGTAAGGGGTGGAGCCACCAGGTGACATTGCCGACCCAGCATGCACCGCTCCGTGACATCCCAATGGGGGTGGTGCCAACAGGTGATTTCACCAGGTCACTCTTACTTATATAAGAATTGTCAAACAGCGGAGCCTGCAGTAGGCGGCCAGCCTTCATAGACGGCGAGAGCGTTTTTGTTTTTTTATTTTTCCAGTGCAGTGGGCGGTGTGATTACCAATGGATTTACATTGGGAGACACTTTTTATTTTTTTTAATAAAGGAATTGTCAAAAACTTTGTGTGTATTCTTATTACTCTTCGACATTTTTTTGGTGAATGGGTAGAGGTATGTACCTGATACTCATTCACATGGGGGGGCTTCCAGGTTCCGTTAAGCCCCTGCCTGCAGACCCCCAGAACCACCAGCCACGGTTGTGGGGATGAGGCCCTTATCTCTATCAAGCAACAACGGGGCAACAACTTCCTTATCACAGTAATGGTGGTGGGTATAACACTGGTAAGCATGGTGGCGATGCACAGAAACATTCACTTTCTCCTAAGAAATCCTCTGATGGGGATGCACATAAACAAAGCTAACATCACCCAAAAATCACTGGTTAAATATGGCACACTTTTACAAACCAAAAAAGCAAATATAGTTAAAGTAGATTCAGTGAACATTTCAGATGGTTCTCTGCCGCCTACTGCAACTACTAATACGGGACTGTACCAAAAACTTCAGTGAATCATTTAAACTTAGACATTTTAACTCAATCCCAGGGAAGGAGCACGAAGACAGGGGAAAGACTGACAGACCAATATATAGTCCGCCAAAGCCCAGAACAGAACAGCTCAGTGTCCTAAACATGTCCTCCCATATCTTAACGGAAGAGGAAGAACAAGTGTTTGGCCTGAGCCGCAATTTTTGCCCAGACCAGACCACAGATAAATTTACAATAATAGAGAGAACAGGAGGATCCATCCTACGATCCTTGCATCTCTTAACCCTGTTGAGAGTACACAAAAAATTGACAGTAAAAGTCTAAAAAATTTCCATCATTAAAATCTTTCCCATGCGTGTGAACTTTCCAAACGCAAGTAACAAGAGCAGTCAAAACCATGTATCTTTCCCCCATACGAAGTGGAGACCTAAACAAAGATCAGTTACCAGCATTGAACAACCTAAGCAAAAATGTGTCTTTCGTCATTAACCACTTGAAGACCACCCGCTGCAGTTGCCACTGCGGCAAGGTGGCGCGGCTGCGTGAAACGACATACCTGTACAGTGATCTCTGCAATGGCCACAGGGGGAGCCAATCCGTGGGTCTGATGGATGCGATGTCTGCCAGAACCCACCAATCGTTCCCCCAAGAGATAGAACAGCGGTCTGCCGATGTAAACAAGGCAGACCGTTGTTCTGTCAGGTCTGCTAATCAGGAACACGGATCACTGTGCCCATCCATGCCTTCTTGCAGTGAGCACATCCCCCTACAGTAAGAAAGCACAAACAGGGAACATACTTAACTTTTGAATCGCACCTGATTTTAACCCCTTCCCTGCCAGTGTCATTTATACAATGTCAGTGCATACTTTTAGCACTGATCACTGTAATTATGTCACTGGTTCCCAAAAAAGTGTCAGTTAGATGTCCGATCTGTCTGCCGCAATGTCGCAGTCCCGCTAAAAATCGTTGATCACCGTCATTACTAGTAAAAAAAAATTAAAAACAAATGTCATAAATCTATGCCCTTTTTTGTAGATGCTATAACTTGCTCAAACCAATAAATATACGCTTATTGGGATTTTTATTACCAAAAATATGTAGCAGAATACATATTGGCCTAAACTGATAAAGAAAATGTATTTTTTTTTTTTTATTGGATATGTTTTATAGCAGAAAATAAAAAATATTGTTTTTTTTTTAATTGTCAGTCTTTTTTTGTTTCTAGCACAAAAAATAACACACGCGGTGGTAATCAAATACCACCAAAAGAAAGCTATATTTGTGCAGAAAAAAAGGACATCAGTTTACAGAAGGGTCCAAGATTCTCCCCCAATCATGATGGTCATAGGCAGATGATAAACAGCATAGGCAGAGGATAGCACCAAAATGAAAAAAAGGGACTGATGGTGAAGTACAGTTTGGCAGGAGTTTATTGTGCAAACATGGATGGGTACTTACAAAGTAGAACAATTATAACCGCATATAGCATTGCAGAGATAAAAGCAGGAAACGCTGCACCCAGCATGCGTTCCACCGAAACCAGAAGTGACGTTGTTTGGTCTTGAAACCTGAAATTACGTCAACGCGGTTCGCCCTCCCCAGGGCGTCATCAAGGACCTCTATATCTTTACTGTGTTAACCCTTCTGTAACCAAGATTGATTCATATTGCCTGTATGCATCTGTTCTTGTGTTAACAGCTCCAGACAATCCATATTATATTGAAGTATTCTCCAAAGTTATAGATTTTGCTAATTTGAATAATTTTTCTTTTTACCCTTTATGGTTTATACATAAAATAAAAAGTATACAAATGTAAATTTACTATAACACAGTTCTAAATAGTTTTACTTTATGATGGTATTTGACATAATAAATGTAAAATAAAATGTGCATTTTTTTGGCAGCATGCACATAAATGAACATTTAATATACAACCCAGTATTATCTGCTTATAAATGTGTTTTTAATATCTTAGGTAGTATTTTAATAAACAAAAATTATTTAATTACATATTCTGGCTGAATGTGCAACATTCCCATTACATCTGGGACATGCATCTCCAAGTATTAACACCTACTGCTAGTACATCGTCCCTGAATCATGGCTTCCTCTGTTAAGGAACAAGTCAATTTTATTCTTGCCAAACTAGTCTCTTTTATGTTGTTCTGTACATCATTCTTATTTATGTGCATTGGTCTGTACAAAGTAGTCAGAAATTGATTTTTTTAAAGATTAATTGTTTGATGTACTTTTACTAATTACTTTGTCATTTTCCACTTCCTTTGGTCTATAAATGGCACAGCGATCCCAGTTACTGAATTAGAAATATTGCTAGAAATAGTTTTATCTGCAAATTGCTAACCGTTACAAAGCAGTGCTGAAAATGGGCTTTTACTGGATAGCAATCAAACCTTTTCTAGAATAGCACTGTTCAAAACTTTCACTAATTGCAGTTTTATGTAAGTCTTTGGCACGCCAATATTAAAACATTTTTGTGCTAAAAAATATATTTTACTTTCAAAGAATGTATAGTTGTAAAATAAATCCAGTCGTGTTATACTCACCCACTGGCTTTAATAGTTTAACACTGACTTAGAACAAGTATGTACTCAGAGAAAATATATAAATGGCAGTAGATCAGTATATTTCCCGTAGAGATCAGCTTCCCCCTAATATATGCCCTTGCAACTTCAGGTGTCTCATTCAGCAAAAAATATTGTTCTATTTCATATTTTATTATTTTTTTCTACCGCTGTATCTTCTATCAGATCTTCATTCAACCTCCATGTGCTTGTCTTGTTTTACATCCCTTTAAGCTTCAACTACATCACTACTGGAGCATGATCCGAGATTGATATTATTCGAATAGATGTTTCTTCTATCGCCTCCAGGAGTCTATGCTCCACCAGTATGTAGTCCAGCCTTGAGTACGTGTTGTGCACTGCCGAATGATATGTATAGTCTTTTGTACCCGGATGTTGGACTCTCCGCACATCCACCAACTGATGTTTGCATAGCTTTTTCTTTAACAATCTTAATTGTTTATCTTCTGTCAGGGCTGGCCTCAGCCCTTCCTTCTCAAAGCTGGCCGCTCAGCTGGCAGCTAATTGCCAGCTCCTTTCTCTCCACAGTGACTCACCTGTTGATGATATCCCACTCCTTAGTCCTGTCTACTTAAGCCGTCCAGACCTGATGATCTCTGCCTTCGCCTTGGTCACATCTCTAGAGACATTCTCCTGTGTTCCTGTTAAAGACGTGCTTGGCTGACATTCATTCTGGCTCCAGATCCTGTTTGCTGTTCCCTGATGTTTTGGCTTGTCTGACTATCTGTTCCGGTTCCTGAACTCTGCCTATGTTTTCTACTACGTTTACTCTGTTTACCTTTTTATTATTATTATTAAACAAGTGTAATTTAACTGTACTTCTGTCTCAGTCTGATTCATGGTTTCTGACATATTCATTACCCAGTGCACCAAACGTACTGTCCAATCTATGGTCCATACAGAAGTTGAAATCTCCGGCAAGAATGAAAATGACCTTCTTAAATGCCATTAATTTGCTCATGATCTCTCACATATTTTTGGGGGTTTTTATTAGGGCAATACATGTTTGCCAACATGCACTCCATCCCCTGTAGAGACCCTTTCAAAAAAAGAAATCATTCCTCTGGGTCTACTTTCCTGTCTTCCAACGTAAAGCTAACATCTTTCCCCATCCTTATTGCTACTCCTTTGGCCCTTCTAATTGGAGAATCCTCATAATACCATGTTGGGAAAAGTTTAGAATATAGTTTAATATTTGTATCTTGCGCTATATGTATCTCTCTGTGATTTAACTGTACTTCTGTCTTAGTCTGATTCATGGCTTGTGACAGTAGGTGAAGGCCATGAATTCAGAAGATGCAGTCAAGCCACTTGTTGGTAAAATCTTTTCCAGATTGGATGAGTAGAAACACCGCATGGATCAGTTTGCAATGGAGTTACAAATGCCCCTGAGTCGCACAGCTCACCTGGAATCTCCCACTGTGGCTGCTCCAGTACAACCTGTGTTGCAGGCCATCCATGCTGCTGCTCCTGTCTCTGTGCAGGCACCCGCCTCGAGTATTACCTCTATAAGAGCTATGTCTGGTTCTGCCCGGCTTCCCCCCTTGATTTGGGGGCGATCCACTCCAATGCAGAGGGTTTTTCAACCAGGTTGAGATATACTTTGAGATTCTTCCCCAGGCGCTTTCCAAGGACAGAAGCAAAGTAGATTTTGTGATATCTTTGCTGTCTGAGAGAGCCTTGGCTTTGGCAAACCCTCTATGGGAGACGCAAAAACCTGTTGTCTTGAGTTACCCTGAGTTTGTGGCTTCTTTTAAAAGGGTATTTGACATTCCCGTATGCTCCACTTCTGCTGCCAAGTGTCTCATATCCATCAAATAGAGTACGAGAACTGTTGCCGATTACGCCATTGAATTCCGTACTCTGGCAGCAGAGGTTGCTTGGAACAATGAGGCCCTCGTGGCTGCTTTTTCTCATGGTCTCTCGGATACCATCAAGGATGAGATAGCAGCCCAAGATATACTTACTGAGCTGGAGAAGTTGATCACATTTGCCATCCTCATTGACTCCAGACTCAGAGAAAGACTTCCTTTTAAGGAGCGCTTGCGGAAGCCTCCTGTACATTTGTCTTCGAACTTTGAAGTCCCACCCTTGCCTCCCTCACCTCCCATGCCTCCTGGTACCGAGTTGGTCTGTGAAGAAGAAGAGTGGTGAACTGAGACCTTGTATTGATTATAGGGGTCTCAATCATTTCACGATTAAGAATGCCTATCCAATTCCATTGATTACAGAGTTATTTGACCACCTCAAGGAAGCAACGGTTTTCACAAAGCTTAATTTGAGAGGGGCATACAATCTCGTGAGGATTAATGAGGGCGACGAGTGTAAGTCTGGTAAAACTTTAATACCAGAACAGGCCATTATGAGTACCTCGTAATGCCTTTTGGCCTTTGTAACGCCCCGGCAGTTTTCCAGGAATTCATTAACAATGTCCTCCGAGATTTGTTGCAGTTATGTGTGGTGGTTTATCTCGACGATATCCTAATATTTTCCAAGTCTCTGGAGAGCCACCACACAGGTGTTTGCATGTGCTTCAGAAACTGAGGACAATCTCTATTGTAAATTGGAGAAGTGCGCATTCCATCGTGAACAGGTTAAATTCCTGGGTTATGTCATTTTCACTGCTGGTTTTTCGATGGACCCAGAGAAACTTTCAGCAGTTCTACAGTAGCCCTTGACCTGTGGGTTTACGTCCTCTGCAGCATTTTCTTAGCTTTGACAACTATTATCGGAAGTTTATTTGTAACTTCTCGTCTCTGGTCAAGCCCCTGACTGATATGACCAGAAAGGACAGTAACCCACAGAGTTGGTCTCCGTAGTCCATTAAGGCCTTTGAGAGTCTCAAGGCTGCCTTTGTTTCTGCTCCTGTGTTGGCACATCCTGATCCTACGTTACCTTTAATCCTTGAGGTTGATGCTTCTGAGACTGGAGTTGGCACCCTTCTGTCTCAATGTCCTACCTCTGAGAGCGCTATGCATCCTTTTGGCTACTTTTCCAAGAAATTGTCACCTGCGGAGTGCAATTACGAGACTGGTGACAGAGAGCTGTTAGCGATCGTTTTAGCCATGAAAGAATGGAGACATCTCCTCAAAGGTACCACTGTGCTGGTTCTCATTCTTAGTGACCATAAGAATCTCACATTCTTGTCTGAGGCTAAACGCCTCTCTCCCAGAAGGGTGTTATGGGCTCTTTTCTTATCTAGATTCAATTACATTGTCTTATTTTTACCCAGTAGTAAGAATGTAAGGGCTGACGCTTTGTCACAACAATTTTCCTCCACTTCCAAGATGGAGTCAGTTTGGGTTCCTATGATTCCTCCTGATCATATTCTGGCTACGGTTCACACTAGTCTCACTTCTCCTTTGGGTGACAAAACTATTGCTGCTCAGGTCCATGCTCCTCCTGACAAACCTTGTGACCGCTGCTTTGTCCCAGAGAGTCTCCATACTGCCGTGCTCTAGACTTACCATTCTCCCAAGGCTGCTGGCCACCCTGGGAAGAATCAACTCTTGTGGGCCATTTCCCAAAAATTCTGGTGGCCTAGTCTACGTGCTGATGTGACCGCCTTCATAGCTGCCTGTTCCATGTGTGCTCAGATTAAGACTCCATGACACCTTCCAGTGGGCCTCCTGCAACCCATACATACCCAATGGAGAGAGGCCCTGGACCCACCTGTCTATGGATTTAATTGTGGAGTTACCCAACTCCCAGGGCAACACAATTATCCTTATGGTGGTTGACCGGTTCTTGAAAATGTCCTATTGTATTCCACTTAAGAAGTTGCCCACTTCTAAGGAACTGGTTTTCATTTTCGGTCGGGAGTTCTATCACTTACATGGGCTACCCAAGATGATTGCCTCGGACAGGGGAACCTGTCCTTATTCTGGCGAGTCCTTTGTGCACAGTTTGGAATTCAGCTTTCTCCTCTGTGTATCACCCGCAGTCTAATGGGGCTGCAGAATGAGCCAATCAGTCATTGGAGCAATTCCTACATTGCTATATTTCTGCCCATCATAACAACTGGTCAGACCTCTTACCGTGGGTGGAGTTTTCTCACAATAGTGCCTTGAATTCTGCTTCCCGATTGTCCCGTTTATGGCAAACTATGGTTTCCAACCGTCCATGTTGCCTGATTCATTTGTTCCGCAGAGTATTCCTGCATTAGAGGACCATCTTTGTGGTCTTCGTTCCACTTGGGCACAAGTCCAGGAGGCTTTGTGACATGCTAATGATAGGTACAGACTCCATGCTGATCGCAGACGCCTGCCTGCGCCTTCCTACAGGGTCTGGCTATCATCTCGCAACCTCCGACTTCGTGTTCCCTCTCTGAAGTTCGCACCTCGGTTTATTGGGCCTTTCCATATTCTTCACAGGATTAACCCAGTGGCTTACGCATTAGACCTTCCTTCTAATATGCGCATCTTGAATGTATTTTATGTCTCCTTATTAAAACCTTTAGTCTGCAACTGCTTTACTACCTCAAGGCCTCGTCCTCAACCTGTACAGGTTGAGAACCATGAGGAGTATGAAGTACAGTACAGTCCATTGATGACTCCCGTAGGTTCAGTGGGCACGTACAGTACCTGGTACATTGGAAAGAGTACGATCCGGAGGAACGCTCTTGGGTCTCATCCTCGGATGTACATACCCCTGTCCTCCTCCGTGACTTCCATAGACAGTTTCCCCTCAAGCCTGGTGATCCTCGGAGGGGTAGGGGTCATTGGGGAGGGGGTACTGTCAGGGCTGGGCCCAGCCCTTCCTTCTCAAAGCTGGCCGCTCAGCTGTCAGCTAATTGCCAGCTCCTTTCTCTCCTCAGTGACTCACCTGTTGATAATATCCTGCTCGTCGGTCCTGTCTACTTAAGCCATCCAGCCCAGATGATCTCTGCTTTCGCCTTGGTCACATCTCTAGAGATGCTCTCCTGTGTTCCTGTTGAAGACTTGCTTGGCTGACATTCGTTCTGGCTCCAGATCCTGCTTGCTGTTCTACTATGCTCATCTCTGGCTCCCTGACGTTTTGGCTTGTCTGACTATCCATTCCAGTTCCTGAACTCTGGCTATGTTTTAACTACGTTTACTCTGTTTACCTTTTTATTATTATTATTAAACAAGTGTGATTTAACTGTACTTGTGTCTCAGTCTGATTCATGACATCTTCATCACCCGCTGCACCAGACGTACTGTCCAATTTATGGTCCATACAGAAGTTGAAATCTCCGGCAAGAATGAGATTGACCTTCTTAAATGCCATTAATTTTCTCATGATCTCTTTCACATATTTTTGGGGGTTATTATTAGGGTAATACACATTTGCCAACCTACACTCCATCCCCTGTAGTGACCCTTTTAAAAAAAGAAATCGTCCCTCTGGGTCTACTTTCCTGTCTTCCAACGTAAAGCTAACATCTTTCCCCATCCCTATTGCTACTCCTTTTGCCCTTCTAATTGGGGAATCCCTATAATACCATGTTGGGAAGAATTTTGAATATCGTTTAATATTTGTATCTTGTGCTATACGTATCTCTTGCAGGAATATTATGTTTGCAGCGTACGTCTTATGTCTTTTCTCTAGGGAATTTAATCCTCTTACATTATATGTCAGCAAATTCAGAGTAGTCATATACTGCTTCATCTCCACTTTCCCCTCCCCGTCTCACATCTAGCCCCCCCAGATTCCCAAGTCCAGGGTAGGGGGTGTGGAGGGCCTTAGGTGGCACAGGGAGGGGGGCCCTTTCCCAAAGGGACTTGAACGGAAACCAATACATAGTTCTCACACACTATATCCCTCCCCCTTCACCCTCCCCTTCCCTCTCCCTCCCCAGTGGTCTTGTAGGTTGGTATTAGACCCCATCTTGGTCTTTGAGCAGGTCTATGTTATACCCCTCTGGGCCTTCCTTGCCCATCTGCTTTTTCCCTTGAGGTGGTGCTCTATCTGACGCTCCTGCCGCCCCACTCTCTTCTGACATTGGGGTATGGGTCTGGAGTTCCCCAGTCTGTCCATGTCCCTCATCCACTTTATTTTATTTTAATTTGAATCCCTGCCCTCATTCCCTCCCCTCTCCCCCCCAGATCCAATATACTCTAGTCTCTATTTTTTTTCTTCCTCATGCTGGTCTTTCCTTTTGGGAACTAATAGCCATCTTTCTTCAACCTGTGGCGTTCTTCCTTTACTCACTGCAGTCCAACCTGGTAAATCTGGGATAGGTATTTCTAGACTTTTACAGAACTCCTGTAGTTCTTCTGGGTACTTTAATTTTGCCATACGTCCGTCTTTCTGGCCTATCAAGCAGGCCTGGAACCCCCAGTTGTATTTTACATTATGGTTTTGCAATTGATCTAGCAGTGGTTTTAATTGTCGCCTTCTGTTTAAGGTCTCCTGTGATAGGTCTGAAAAAATCTGTAGCTTAGAGGTTTCATATTCTAAAGGTGGTTCCCCCTCAGATTTCCCCAAACTAATGGGTCTCGTCCTCACAACCCTGGTCATTGGTTGTAGAGGTCTGCGGGGGCTTATAGGAATCTGGAAGCCCTCTTTAACAAGGGGGCCCCCAGATCCTCCCCACTATGTGAATGGGTATGGGGTACATCGTACCCCTATCCATTCACCAGAAAAATTGTAAAAAGTAAAAACTGCAATAAACTGTTTTTGACAATTCCTTTATTAAAAAAGAAAAAAGTGTCCGGCAATGTCCATCCTTCAATCATGGTGCCCGACGGACCTGTAAAATAGAAAAGAAAAAAAAACTCTGCTTTATGGTACATGACATCGGAAGGGGCGGGGTCACTCGGTTACGTCACCGGGTGGCCTCACCCTTGCCTATATAACAGCTGCCCCTGTGAAAAGACAGCAGTCAGCTGGATGCTCCCCATGGAGGCGGAGTATTTTCTGGTCCGTCTGCGCCGTGATTGAAGATGGATGGACATTGCGGGACACTTATTATTTATTTTTTTTTTAATAAAGGAATTGTCAAAAACTGTGTATTGTGGTCTTTACTTTTTGACACTTTTTTTGGGGAATGGGTAGGGGTACAATGTACCCTATACCTATTCAATTGGGGGGGTGGGATCTGGGGGCCCCTTTAAATTTAACCAAATTAAATTATTTTCCCTAAAGTCAAGAAATCTTACGCTTACATCTCTTGGGGTCTCCAAGGGTATGCCTTTTGGTCTTCTAATTCTGTGTACCCTTTCAATTTTTATAGGCTCAGTTTCTTCTCTTCCTAGCACTGGAATAAATAGCGTCTGTATCTTTCTCATTAGATCCTCCCCTGTGTTGATTCTGTTAGGCCCCAGATTCTCAAATTGTTCCTTCCGTTTCTATTCTCCTGATCTTCCAGTTCATATGCCAGCTCCCTTTGACCGTTTTTTAGCACTACCATTTCTCCTTTTAATTCTTTTATGGATTGTGTATGGTTATTATGGATGAGCCGAACACCCCCCAGTTTGGTTCGCACCAGAACATGCTAACAGACAAAAAATTTGTGCGAACATGCGAACACCATTAAAGTGTATGGGACACGAATGTGAAAAATCAAAAGTATTAATTTTAAAGGCTTATATGCAAGTTATTGCCATGAAAAGTGTTTGGGGACCATGGTACTGCCCCAGGGGATATGTATCAATGCAAAAAAAGTTTTAAAAATGGCCATTTTTTCAGGAGCAGTGATTTAATTACGCTTAAAGTGAAACAATAAAAATGTAATATCCCTTTAAATATAATGTCTGGGGGGGAGGGGTCCCCTTAGTCTGCCTGTAAAGTAGCACATTTGTCTCATGTGTTTTACTGTGTTGCAGCAAAATTACATTTCTGAAGGAAAAAATTTAATTCAAAATTGCTCGCGGTTGTAATCTATTGACGGACCCCTGCAATATAGATAAAAATATCGAGGAAAAAATTGGCATGGGTCCCCCCCAATCCATACCAGGCCCTTTGGGTCTGGTATGGATATTAAGGGGAACTCCGCGCAAAAATTATAAATAAAAACAGCGTGCTGTCCCCCCCAAAATCCATACCAGGCCCTTCGGGTCTGGTATGGATTTTAAGGGGAACTCCACTGCAAAATAAACAAAATGGCATGGGGTCCCCCCCAAAATCCATACCAGACTCTTAACTGAGCAAGCAGCCTGGCAGGCCAGGAAAGGGGGGCGAGCGAGCAGCCCCCCCTCTCATGAACCATACCAGACCGCTTGCCCTCAACGCTGGAAGGGCCCCCCCAAAGCACCTTGTCCCCATGTTGATGGGGACAAGGGCCTCGTCCCCACAACCCTGGTCATTGGTTGTAGGGGTCTGCAGGCGGGGTGCTTATAGGAATCTGGAAGCCCTCTTTAACAAGGGGGCCCCCCCCATCCTGCCCCACTATGTGAATGGGTAGGGGTACATCGTACCCCTACCCATTCACCAGAAAAATTGTAAAAAAGTAAAAACCACAATAAACAGTTTTTGACAATTCCTTTATTAAAAAATAAAAAAGTGTCCGACGATGTCCATCCTTCAATCACGGCGCCCGACAGACCCGTAAAATAGAAAAGAAAAAAACCTCCGCTTTATGGCACATGACATCAGAAGGGGCGGGGTCATTCGGTTAAGTCACTGGGTGGCCTCGCCCTTGCCTATATAGCAGCTGCCCCTGCGAAAAGACAGCAGTCAGCCGGACGCCCCCCATTGGAGGCGGAGTATTTTCGGGTCCGTCTGCGCCGTGACTGAAGATGGATGGACATTGAGGGACACTTATTATTTTTTTTTTTTAAATAAAGGAATTGTCAAAAACTGTGTATTGTGGTCTTTACTTTTTGACACTTTTTTTGGTGAATGGGTAGGGGCACAATGTACCCTATACCTATTCAATTGGGGGGGTGGGATCTGGGGGCCCCCTTGTTAAAGGGGGCTTCCAGATTTCGAAAAGCCCCCCACCCGCAGACACCCACAACCACCGGGTCAGGGTTGTGGGGACGAGGCCCTTGCACCCATTAACATGGGGAAAAGGTGCTTTGGGGGGACCCCAAAGCATCCTTCCCATGTTGAGGGCAAGTGGCCTGGTATGGTTCAGGAGGAGGGAGAGCGCTCGCTCAACCCCCCTATTCTGGCCTGCCAGGCTACTTGCTCGGATAAGGGTCTGGTATGGATTTTGGGGGGGGACCCCACACCAATTTTTAATTTTTTTTGCTGTGGAGTTCCCCTTGAAATTTATGCCAGACCCAAAGTGCCTGGTATGGATTTTGGGGGGACCCCACGCCATTTTAAAAAAATTTTGGTTCCCCTTAACCACTTAACCGAAAAACAGCTGCAGGGCGGTTGGATAACTCTGGGAGGGCGTACTATAATGTCCTCCCAGAATTGCACTCCCACGCACCCACGTGCCTCATGGGGCGTGCACCTGGGAATATACAAGAGCGTTGGGTCTGGGGGACCCGGCGCATCATGGATCACAGTATAGGGCCGGTACAGTGTGAGAGGAGAGGGGGAGAGATCGGCTGCAGCAGCAATGTGGGTTAGATCTGTAGTGCTCACAGCGCTGCTCTGTGCCCATTCCTGTCTCATCCATCCATCCATGCTCAGTCATCCCATCCATACTCACAGCCATCCATACTAAGCCATGCCATCCATACTCAGCCATCCATCCATACTCAGCCATCCATGCTCAGCCATGCCATCCATATTCAGCCATCTATCCATGCCCAGCCATCCTTCCATACTCAGCCATCCATCCATGCTCAGCCATCCCATCCATACTCATCCATCCATGCTCAGCAATGCCATTCATTCTCAGCCATGCCATCCATACTCATCCATGCCATCCATTCTCAGCCATGCCATCCATACTCATCCATGCCATCCACGCTCAGCCATGCCATCCATACTAAGCTACTCATCCACGCTATCCATGCTCAGCCATCACATCCATACTCATCCATGCTCAGCCATGCCATCCATCCATGCTCAGCCATCCCATTCATACTCAGCCATGCCATCCATACTCATTCATGCCATCCACGCTCAGCCATGCCATCCATACTAAGCTATTCATCCATGCTATCCATACTCAGCCATCCATCCATGCTCAGCCATGCCATCCATACTCATCCATCCATCCATGCTCAGCCATGCCATTCATACTCATCCATCCATGCTCAGCCATCCATCCATACTCAGCCATTCCTCCATACTCAGCCATGCCATCCATACTCAGCCATGCCATCTGTGCTCAGCCATGCCATCCATTCTCAGCCACGCCATCTCTACTCATCCACGCTATCCATGCTCAGCCATCACTTCCATACTCATCCATGCTCAGCCATGCCATCCATCCATGCTCAGCCATCCCATTCATACTCAGCCATGCCATCCATACTCAGCCATCCATCCATGCTCAGCCATCCCATCCATACTAAGCCATGCCATCTATACTCATCCATGCTCAGCCATGCCATCCATACTCAGCCATCTCATCCATACTCATCCATACATCCATGCTCAGCCATTCTTTCCATACTCAGCCATGCCATCCATACTCAGCCATGCCATCCATACTCATCCTTCCATCCATGCTCAGCCATCCCATCCATACTCAGCAATGCCATCCATGCTCAGCCATCCCATCCATACTCAGCCATGCCATGTATACTCAGCCATCCCATCCATACTCATCTATACATCCATGCTCAGCCATCCTTTTCATACTCAGCCATGCCATCCATACTCAGCCATGCCATCCATACTCATCCATCCATCCATGCTCAGCCATCCCATCCATACTCAGCCATGCCATCCCTACTCAGCCATGCCATCCATATTCATCCATCCATCAATAGTCAGCCATCCCATGCATGCTCAGCCATCCCCATCCATGGCTCATCCATCTCCATCCACAGCTCATCCATCACCATCCATGGCTCATCCCTCCACATCAGTTTTCATCTATGCCACATCCATGCCACTACAGTGCCCATCAGTACCATTACCATGCCTATCAGTGCCACTACAGTGCCTCACAAAAGTGTAATAGGTAGTCAAATTAGATTTGATATTTATGACCCTAGAACACCTAATGGTGCTCCCTGCATGTTGGGCCTCCGTACATGGCCAGGCTGTGTAAAATTCTCACACATGTGGTATCATTATACTCGGAAGGAGTATCAGAATGTATTTTGGAGTGTTATTTTATGTACATGCTATGTGTTAGAAATATTGTATAAATGGACAACTTTGGGTAAAAAAAAGCATTTTCATTTTCTTTCCACATTTTCCAAAAACTTGTGGAACAAAAAAATTACATGTTCAAAAGACTCATTATGCCTCATAGAATATACATTTGGGTATTTGCTTTCCAAAATGGGGTAATTTTTTGGGCGTTTCCATTGTCCTAGTGCTCCAGGGCCTTCAAAAGCACAAGAGGTAGTCAAAAAATGATATGTGTAATTTACAGTATGTCCCTACAACTCCTGACCGTGCTCCCTGCATATTGGTGGCCAGGCTGTGTAAAAGTCTCACACATGTGGTATCGCCATACCTAGGAGGAATAGTAGAATGTGTTTTTGGGTCTAATTTGTGGTATACATATGCTGTGTGTGAGAAATAACCTGTTAATATGACAATTTTGTGAAAAAAAAAAATATTAATTTTTTTTTTTGTCTACTTTCCAAAATGGTGTCCAAAAAAGTGTCATTTGGGGGGTATTTGTACTTTCCTGGTTTGTTAGGGTTTCCGGAACTGAGATAGGCCATCAGTGCATCAGATGTGTTACATTTTCAGTGATTTGCAACATAGATTGTAGACTCTATAACTTTCACAAGACCAAATAATAAACACAGATTTGGGTTATTTTTACCAAAGATATGAAGCAGTATACATTTTGGCCAAAATGCATAAAGAAAAAGTACTAATTTGCAAATTTTTATAACAGAAACAAAGAAAAAAGCATTTTTTTTACAAAATATTCGGTCTTTTTTCATTTATAGCACAAAAAAATAAAAAACCCAGAGGTGATCGAATACCACCAAAAGAAAGCTCTATTTGTGTGGAAAAAAAGGACAAAATGTTCATATGGGTACAGTGTTGCATGACTGAGTAATTGTCATTCAAAATGTGAGAGCACCAAAAGCTGAAAATTGGTTGGGTTAGGAAGGGTATTTAAGTTCCCAGTGGGCAAGTGGTAAAATCTATACCAGACCCAAAGGGCCTGGTATAGACTGGGGGGACTGCCATTGTTTTTCTTAATTCTGTCATAGGTTCCCCTTAACCACTTTCGCTGTATTGTATACTGTACACTGATTGCACTGTATATATATATATATATATATATATATATATATATATATATATATTATATTTCTTTTTTTTTTAAACAATAAGCTTTCATTGATGTTAAAATATAGCATTTGTACAATCATACTAACATTTGTACATGAATATCATATAGAAATATAACTGTATATAATTGAATTTAATGATAGACTATTTTAGTAGCGAAACCAACAAGATGGCTTTGTAATCAGCCTATCTTTACATCAGTTGTTTATTTGAAATACTCTGAATTTATGTATCAAAATCTATTATTTAATTCAAGAGAAAAATAAATTCAAGGGTCTCTAAAAATACCCTTCTAAATATATATAGTAACAGAAATGAAAAGTAAAGAGAGGAAAAGAAGAATAAATAAAATAAAAGAGAGATGTCATTATTCACATTTCTTTGTGTTAAGAGGTATATCCCTATGTGAAAGTGTTATAAGAATCTGAAAATTTAAAGATGATCCACGGCTGCCATATTTTATTAAATTTTTCTGTATTCCCTTGTACTGTTGCCCTGATCTCCTCCATAACTTTGAGGAGATGTATCTCTTCCAGCCATTCTTTAATTGTAGGTGCGGCGGTGTTTCTCCAGTGTCTTGGTATTACTGTTTTTGCTGCTGTGATTAAGAATCTGGTCAGGGAGTTTTTGTATTTTTTTAGGGTGCAATTGGTAATATTTATAAGACAGCAAGCAGCGTCTAAATGAATTTTCGTTTTTGTGATGTGTTTTATGATCTTGATTACTTGGTTCCAAAAGGGTTTAATCAAATCACATTCCCACCAGATGTGGTATAGAGTGCCTTCTTCCCGATTGCAGCGCCAGCAATGTCCAGGTATTGTCAGAAACCATTTGTGTAATTTATTTGGTGTAATATACCAATTTGTTAGGATTTTGAATGAAGTTTCCTGTAATCTAATGCTTGTAGCCATTGGTCTTTTGTAATGGGTTTGTTCAGGGTTGATTCCCAGGAAGTTTTGTGTCTGTTAGATTCCTGTAAATCGCTGGACTGCAACCAAATATATGTTAATGAAATGTTCTTAGTGGTCGTACTAGCCAAAAAACATATAGTTCCGAAGGGTGTTAAGGGTCTAAAGAAATGTTTTTGTCTCTGCGTGTTCATGATGAAGTCATGTATTTGTTGGTATTCCTTGAAATGTAGTGGTGTTTGTCCTATTTCTTTTTGTAGATCTGCCTGAGACTTGATTTTGTTGTTCTTTAAACAATGTGTGACTAGAAGTGGAGTGTTTCTGTTGTAAAGTGATTGGATGGAACCATCTATTCCTGAGGGGAAGTCAGGGTTTGTTGTCAGTGGAGTTAGTGGCCCTAGTGAGGAGGTAAGTAAATGTCTCTGATTAATTGTTTGTAGGGTTTTTAATGTTGCCCCTATGAGAGGATGTTGTTTTAATTGTTTCGGACACAGGTTCCAAGGAATCCATGGAGCATATAATATCGGAATAGGTCCTATGTTATTTTCCAGTCCCACCCAATCTTTATTCTCTTTGTGGCATGTCCAGTCTATGATTCTAGTTAATTGTGTAGCTAGGTAATAATTTTTAAAATTAGGAAAACCCATGCCTCCATTTTGTTTGTTCATAGTAAGTAAATTTAGACTGATTCTAGGTTTTTTGGAGTTCCAAAGGAATTTTCTTAGCAGGGAGTGTAGGGATTTAAAGAAGCTTGAAGGTAATATTATGGGTACTGTTTGGAAGAAGTATAGTATTCTGGGCAAAACTGTCATTTTAATTATAGCTGCCCTACCAAACCACGAGAAGTACTTCATTGTCCATTTTTCTAAATCTTTGGTGATATTTTTTAAAAGTGGTTGAAAATTGGCTTTATACATGGAATCCAACTTTGGGGTTAATTGTATTCCCAGGTAAGTGAGGGATGTTGTTTCCCATTTAAATTTGCAGTTTTTTTTTTGTTATTTAATGTAGCCTCCCTAAGTGTTAGGTTCAGTGCTTCAGATTTGTTGTAATTTATTTTGAAGTTTGATGTATAGCTATATTGGGAAAACACATTACATAGGTTGGGCATGGTAATGGGTGGTTGGGATATGAAGAATAGTAAATCATCAGCGTAAGCTGCACATTTATATATTTTGTTTTTGACATTGAAACCATGAATGTCAGGTATTTTATTTATAATAGTAGGGGTGATAATGGACATCCCTGTCTTGTCCCATTTTGAATTCTTACTTTGTCAGATAATGTTCCATTTATTTTAATTTGGGCTGTCGGATTGTAGTATAAGTCCTTTATCCAAGCTAACATATTTGATTTTAAACCTATATGGGAACATACGGCAAATAAGAAGTCCCACGACACTTGGTCGAAGGCCTTCTCCGCATCGGTTGATAATAACATGCCTTCGTGTTTATCTATGTGTATTTTATGTATGAGATTCATGGCTTTAATTACATTATCTTTGGCCTCTCTGCCAGGCATGAATCCCGCTTGTTCAGGTCCTATTAATTGATTCAGTAATGGTCTTAGTAGGTTTGCTAATATTTTAGTATGAATTTTTAGATCAAGGTTAAGTAGGGATATCGGTCTGTAATTGGCACAGTCTGTTGGATCTTTATTTAGTTTGGGCAGTACTGTTACATGTGCTCTCAGAAAGTCTTCAGAGATGTCATGTGGGTTTTTTAGGGAGTTCAATGTTTTGAGAAGATGTGGTATCAAAATGTCAGAGAAGGTCTTGTAATAATGGGCTGTGAGGCCGTCTGGTCCGGGGCTTTTCCCCGATTTGAGGGATTTAATGGCTTCAGTCATTTCTTGATCTGTTATTGGTTCTTCTAATGTTTGTGTGTCTATGTCTTTCAGAATGGAGAGGCCACTGTCTGTAAGGAATTTGTGAATTATTTATTTTCTTGATCCTATAAGTTCTTTGGGTTTAGGTGTAGAAGTTAAGTTGTATAGGTCTGTATAGTATTCTTGAAATCTTTGGGCAATCTTTTGAGTATCATTAGTAATTTGATTTTGTTTGGTCTTAATGGCCAATATGTTTGTTATATAGTATATTTCCAATACACTGCCTGCACTGTATATATATTCTACACTGACTGCACTGAATTTATATATATATATATACTAGACTGCCTACACTGTATATATATACTAGACTGCCTGCACTGTATATATATATATATATATATATATATATATATATATATATATATATATATATATATATATATATATATATACAGTGGGGGCAGAAAGTATTCAGACCCCCTTAAATTTTTCACTCTTTGTTATATTGCAGCCATTTGCTAAAATCATTTAAGTTCATTTTTTTTTCCTCATTAATGTACACACAACACCCCATATTGACAGAAAAACACAGAATTGTTGACATTTTTGCAGATTTATTAAAAAAAGAAAAACTGAAATATCACATGGTCCTAAGTATTCAGACCCTTTGTTCAGTATTTAGTAGAAGTACCCTTTTGATCTAATACAGCCATGAGTCTTTTTGGGAAAGATGCAGCAAGTTTTTCACATCTGGATTTGGGGATTCTCTGCCATTCCTCCTGGCAGATCCTCTCCAGTTCTGTCAGGTTGTATGGTAAATGTTGGTGGACAGCCATTTTTAGGTCTCTCCAGAGATGCTCAATTGGGTTTAAGTCAGGGCTCTGGCTGGGCCATTCAAGAACAGTCACAGAGTTGTTGTGAAAATTCCGACTGTGTGTAGGCTCGATCAGACATTTTTTGTCGGAATTTCCGACAACAAAAATTTGAGAGCTGGTTCTCAAATTTTCTCACAACAAAATCCATTGTCGGAAATTCCGATCGTGTGTACACAATTCCAACGCACACAATTCCACACATGCTTGGAATCAAGCAGAAGAGCCGCACTGGCTATTGAACTTTTTTCTCGGCTCGTCGTACGTGTTGTACGTCACTGCATTCTTGACGTTCGGAATTTTTTGTGCGACCGTGTGTATGCAAGACAAGTTTGAGCCAACATCCGTCAGAAATAAATCCCAGGATTTTGTTGTCGGAATGTCCGATCGTGTGTACACGACATAAGTGTTTAGTGAGATGGTACATAGTGCCAGAGAAAATACCAACAAGACAAATCTCATTGTGTTGGAGGGGTTGAAATCAAATAGGCACAATGACTCATATCTGGTGGGAATGCCCAAAAATAAAAGAATATTGGCAGGAAATACAGGAATATATAAGGGAGATTATGGGGAAAGAGATATTAAATGACCCGGGAAAATGCCTATTTCATAATACAAAAAATATAAAAAAACATTATAGAAGAACCTTGACGCCATATCTATTAAATGTAGCAAAAGGATTAATACCAAAAAAATGGTTAGACTCAGAAAAGCCAAATATAAAGGAATGGTTTGAAAGAATAGAATATACCGGTATTTGTAAAATGGAGTTCCTTAGCAGCAGAGAGGAGGGACAGGTAGAAAGATTAAATATTACCTGGGAAAAATGGTCTGATTTTAAGAAATCTAAGAAATACATAGATAAAATGTTGGAATAATAGAGCAGGAGTGAGGAACCCAAGGAAAGTTGAAATACGTAGAAGCAGGAAGAGGAAAGGGGAGGGTATGTAAATGGCGGGGGGAGGGCAGGGAAAGGGATATATTTATACAGTCTGTAAAATTGTAATTTATGAAATGTACTGATGAATGCTGTTAATATTTTTTTTTATACAGAACATTAAATAAAGTTAAAAAAAAAAAAGATCAGCATATCTGTCAGGCAACTAGCATTTACAGTTGAACAGGTGACCCCTTTTTTCCTATGGTGCTGCCATTGCTGAACTACATTTTTTAAATGTGCTACTTACTTGGCTCTAATACTGAACAACTG
Source organism: Aquarana catesbeiana (assembly GCF_042186555.1). Taxonomy (NCBI): domain Eukaryota; kingdom Metazoa; phylum Chordata; class Amphibia; order Anura; family Ranidae; genus Aquarana; species Aquarana catesbeiana. Next base: position 202,824,060 of record NC_133330.1, read on the forward strand.
GCAAAAGTATATGTTTGGGCACTTTTCTATGTCTGGATAGAGGGAAGGGTTGAAACCCCTATGAAGTTTTTATTGCTGTCTGTGTCCCAACTGGGTAAATTCACCATATGGATTTGTTCTGAGGACCATTGTCACATTGTCACCTAAACAGAAAGTAATGGGAAATCCAAAATTTTACAGTTGTCACCAGAACAAGAAGTGAAGTGAGGACACCTGTTCTGGTGAGCAGGTCTAAAGCAGGGTATACATTTATTGAAATTTGACTGCTTCAGCAGGAAGCAGCTGAATTTCCATGGGTGTGTATCCCTCTCTGTTCAGCATAAACTGGTTGTTAGACTGGCTTTGGTCAAATGGTGCTGCTGGAAAACCAGCATTTGATCAGTGCATGCAGCCAATGGGTGCAATGCTGATCTGTGTATTTTGACGGAGAGGATTTTGATTTCCTACTGTTATGCTGCATACACACGGTCGGAATTTCCGCCAAAAAAAGTGTGATGGGAGCTTTTGGTCGGATATTCTGACCGGGTGTATGCTCCATCCAGCTTTTTCTGTCTGAATTTCCGCCAGCAAAAGATTGAGAGCTGGTTTTCTATTTTTTCGACCGAAAAAGTTCTTGACGGAAATTCCGTTCGTCTGTATGCAAAAAAACATGCATGCTCGGAAACAATTTGACGCATGCTCTGAAGCATTGAACTTCATTTTCTCGGCTCCTCGTAGTGTTGTACGTCACCGCATTTTTGATGGTCCATAGTTCAGAGAACTATTGTGTGACTGTGTGTATGCAAGCCAAGCTTGAGCGGAATTTCGTCAAAAAAGCCATCCAAGATTTTTCCGACGGAAATTCCGCTCATGTGTACGGGGCATTGGAATCCAATAGCACAGCAGGAGAGATTCCCGCATCTACATTGTTTGTATAGATGTGAGAATCCATCAGTTTTTACACCTTCAACTCACTGTTTAAATGAAAAAAAACTGTTCATGTATACCCAGCTGAAGAGAGGATTTCCCCTCACTTTGAAGAGGTTTCTTCTTGCTTCCTGTTACTTCTCCAGGACAGCAAGTAAATGGAAAACTCTCCAAAAGTAAACAGACAGAAAATAAAACTATATAGATCAATGTACATCTAAAACCCATTTTTAAAAAATTTAGTAGGAAATGGTTGAAACCCCTATCAGGTTTATTTTCCTGCAAACAGTGTTCTCTTGGGGAGAATACCTTTGACTTCCTGCCCTGTATACACAACAAGAAGTGAACAGAAATCTTTCCAAAGTGAAACAAGCTATTGAAAAGTTTAAAAAAAAAAAAGAGGCACATTTAAAAAGCAGTGATGCTGACATTTACTTACTGGTGCACATTTTAAATGTACTTACTGGTGCACGTTTTAAATTGATTGATTCATTTATTCCAGTGAATTGTTATTATAAGTCACATTCACTGCTTTATAAATATGCTTCCAAGTGTCCCCATTAGAAAATGTCCCCTTTATTTCTGTTTTTGTGACAACTAAAAATTTAGGATTTTCCAATGGTCAATGGTCACCAGAACAAATTGAGAGCATGAATCTACCTAATGGGGACACAGACAGCAAAAAATATGGGTATTCTTTCTGGGTAATATATCGTGCATGTAATGTTGCCTCAATAGTTAGAGTTAGAAGTATACTGATTTTACTTGCTGCATGGCATTGCTCTTTCTTTAACATAAGAACTGCTATGCCAACTGTACCTATATAGTATATAACAAAACTGGGTTACAGGACCATATTATGAAGCTCTATATAGTATGCTCTAGCGTTACATGGGCATAGAAATAAATAAATAAATAAATACATTTAAACAAGGCAGTATTAAGTGATAAGGTTAATTGCACAGATCTGTTTAATCATCTAATCATCAAATAATATGAATAACTGTCCAGTATTCAGTTGGTAAGGAAGAAACGTGAGATTTTTATTTTGGCATGTTTATGCCACATGCCGTCTTCTATATATACACACATCAACCCATTAGAGAAGCTGAACAGATTAAAAATGTGGTTTCTTTTGCCATAAAATTTTAATTAGCCTTTTGGCAGGAAAATGTTCCATGGATTAAATTGATTCATTCTTTCGTAATGGAATGGTGCGGAAAATGGGAGGATTTAAAAAGAAAATTAGGCAACATGAGAATGCATTAAAGAAACAACATCGGGCATGTTTGAAATTCATCCCCTCTCCGTAGTGCTGAATGGAAAAGGCATTCATTAGAATGGGGTCTTATGGGTCGTGTTCTGCAATTTAAACCATTATATTGATTCCCATTAGTGGCAGTTTAAGAAATATATATTGTTGGTTGTGGGAGGTTAATCAGGCTGTGGTTCCTGATTTGCAAACTCCCGAAACCCATTTTGGATCAATTTAGTGCTCAGCCAACATTATCTCTGCGGTGAAGTGATACACGCTGGGTGTTCACTTGGAAACCGCAGCATTCTGCAGCTTTGGACCCAAACCTGAGATATCAGCAGTGATTGAAACCACAACACAAGTAAACAGAGCGAAACACTGAGCCACCGAGTCACCTACACAGACCACAAACCCATTTAAATAATGGTGTTAAATAATATATTAAAGCTAGAATCGCACATCTTGAAAACTGTTTGCATGTTTTGACAATGGGCATACATAGTGAATGTCAGAAGAAGAAAGCAAATAGATAAAGACAAATAAAATGCATTAATGGGCCATAAATACAAATGGAACAGGGATAAAAATGCACATAGCATATGATCTGCTATTCTGACAGAGGTTAGTTCAAGCAGACTTATTTTAGTTTACTGTAACTAGATAAATAAAAAAAAAAATATTTAAAGGGTAACCCCACTTTCGTGGGGAAAAAAATAGCAATAAAAAAAATAAATAATATAGAATGAATAATAGCGACACAAGTCATATTGTAGTTAAATGTTATTAAAAATTACCTTTCCCTTTCAATCTGCAACTCTGTCATTTTCTGTAAATGAAATGCAATATGCTTATCTGGAGGTGTTCTGTACACAGAATGTGTATAGAATGGCCCTAAGAAACATAATTTACCTTTTGTGTGATTGGCCCACTGATTTTCTCAGAAGTGTGCACTAAGATACAACTCAGCTTTCTGGTGTCCCCTGCAACAAAAATGTCATTTTTAGTGAGATATTCCCAGTAGTAAATCACATCTAAAGGGATGCAGTTCCTGCAATTTTCTTCATTAGAGCTCTGCAGGTGCAGCAGGGACACAGACAAACACACAGGGATTTCTTCAGAATAACAAAAAGTAGGAATCTGCTACAAAGTTGGTTAAATCCTTGCAATGTACATACAGTATCTCACAAAAGTAAGTACACCCCTAACATTTTTGTAAATATTTAATTATATCTTTTCATGTGACGACACTGAAGAAATGACACTTTGCTATGATGTAAAATAGTGAGTGTACAGCTTGTATAACAGTGTAAATTTGCTATCCCCTCAAAATAACTCAATACACAGCCATTAATGTCTAAACTGCTGGCAACAAAAGTGAGTACAGTACACCCCTAAGAGAAAATGTCCAAATTGGGCCCAAAGTGTCAATATTTTGTGTGGCCACCATTATTTTCTAGCACTGCCTGTCAGGGCTGGGCTCAGCCCTTCCTTCTCTGAGCTGGCCGCTCAGCTGTCGGCCAATTGCCAGCTCCCATCTCTCTCCACAGTTACCCAGCTGAAGCTGAGCCTGCTCGACAGTCCTGCCTACTTAAAGTGTCCAGTCCAGAGGAGCTCTGCCTTCGCCTTGGTCACATCACAAGAAACTATCTCCTGCATTCCTGTTTTAAAGACTGGCTTTGCTGACATCCCTTCAGGCTACAGATCCTGTTTGCTGTTCCACTACTTTGATCCCTGACTCCTGGCTTGGCTGACGATCCGTTCCGTTTACTGAACTTTGGCTATGTTTTGACTAAGTTTGTTATTTTTACTTTTATATTAAACAAGTGTGATTTAACTGTACTTCTGTCTTGGTCTAATTTCATGGTTTCCGACTCTACCTTAATCCTCTTGGGCATAGAGTTCACCAGAGCTTCACAGGTTGCCACTGGAGTCCTCTTCCACTCCTCCATGACGACATCACGTGGATCACGCTGGTGGATGTTAGAGACCTCGCACTCCTCCACCTTCCATATGAGGATGCCCCACAGATGCTCAATAAGGTTAACATAGGGTTTCTGGAGACATGCTTGGCCAGTCCATCATCTTTACTCTCAGATTCTTTAGCAAGGCAGTGGTCTTCTTGGAGGTGTGTTTGGGGTTGTTATCATGTTGAAATACTGCCCTGCAGCATATTCTCTGAAGGGAGGGGATCATGCTCTGCTTCAGTATGCCACAGTGCATGTTGGCATTCATGGTTCCCTTAATGAACTGTGCTCACCAGTGTTGGCAGCACTCATGCAGCCCCAGACCATGACACTCCCACCACCATGCTTGACTCCTCACCTGGTTGCCGCCACACACGCTTGACACCATCTGAACCAAATAAGTTTATCTTGGTGTCATCGGACCACAGGAAATGGTTCCAGTAATCATTGTCCTTAGTCTGCTTGTCTTCAGCAAACTGTTTGCGTCTTTCTTGTGCACCATCTTATAAGAGGTTTCCTTCTGGGACGACAGCCATGCAGATCAATTTAATGCTGTGTGCGGCATATGGTCTGAGCATTGGCAGCACTCATACATCTTTTTCCCAAAGACAACCTCTGGATATGACGCTGAGCACATGCACTCAACTTCTTTGGTTGACCATGTCGAGGCCTGTTCTGAGTGGAACCTGTCCTGTTAAACCGCTGTATGGTCTTGGCCACCATGCTGCAGCTCAATTTCAGGGTCTTGGCAGTCTTCCTATAGCCTAGGCCATCTTTATGTAGAGCAACATTTTTTTTTCCAGATCCTCAGAGAGTTCTTTGCCATTAAATGCGATGTTGAACATCCAGTGACCAGGAGTGAGAGCGATAACACCAAATTTAACACACCTGCTTCCCATTCACACCTGAGACCTTGTAACGCTAATGAGTCACATGACACCAGGGAGGGAAAATGGCTAATTGGGCCCAATTTGGACATTTTTACTTAGGGGTGTACTCACTTTTGTTGGCAGTGGTTTAGACATTAATGTCTGTGTGTTGAGTTATATACACTCACTACTTTACATTGCAGCAAAGTGCCATTTCTTCAGTGTTGTCACATTAAAAGATATAATAAAATATTTATTTGTGTGGTTTATACTCACTATTGTGAGATACTGTAGATCACCCAGGGGGGAATGTTTTTTCTCAACAATAGTGGAATTACTCTTTAAATTTAGTTGCTATGGGCTTTTGAATGTTGTTCATCATTATTGCTGTTAGCACAAGCTTAAGAATAAGCCCATATGTATAGTTGTAAATGTATTAAAGCGATATTAAAGCCTTTTTTTTTTTTTTTAATAGCAAACATTTTATACATACCTGCTCTGTGCATTGGTTTTGCACAGAGCTGCCCGGATCCTCCTCTTCTCGGTTCCCCTACCAACGTTCCTGGCTCCTCCTTCCTGCCGGGTGCCCCCACAGCAAGCAACTTGTTGTGGGAGCACCCAAACAGGCGTGCTTTGACCTGCACTGTTTGTCCATTCACAAATGGAGCCATGGCTCGGCCCTCCATCTCCTGATTGGCTCACTGACTGTATTTGACAGCAGCCATTGGCTGTCAAAAGCCAATCAGAACTGCAAGTGCCCGAAGAGGCAAGGCTCTCGTGGACATTGCTGGGTCAAGATGGTGTTCAAGTAAGTACTGGGGGGTGGGGGCTTCTGCACACAGAAGGTATTTACCTTCATGCACAGAATGCATGAAGGTAAAAATTATTGTGCCTTTACAACCACTTTAAGATTTAACTGCAAGTAAAAAATATTTTTTCAGACATACTTAAACCTGGCATTGATACATTAAGGTAGTGGAAAAAAATGCCCCTGCATAGCATAGTAATTAGAATTTTGACATTTATTGTAAGAAACACTTCTATGTCATATCATTGTGTAATATAATATGAATATATTCCAACAGAGAGTATGGTCAATTATTTTCCATGGCCAGCTGCTGAGGAGAAAAGTCTTCTGTGGAGCTTGCTTGAGAGGATGCATAAACATACTTTCTTTAACCACCTTAATACAGGGCAATTTCACCCCCTTCCTGCCCAGGCCAATTTTCAGCTTTTAGCTCTGTCACGCTTTGAATGACAATTGCATAGTCATACAACACTGTACCCATATGACATTTTGATAATTTTTTTCCCCACAAATAGAGCTTTCTTTTGGTGGTATTTGATCACCTCTGCGGTTTTTATTTTTTGCGCTATAAATAAAAAAAGAAAAGAACATTTTGAAAAAAACACAATATTTTTTACTTTTTGCTATAATAAATATCCCATTTAAGAAAAAAAAACAAACATTTTTTTTCCTCAGTTTAGGCTGATATGTATTCTTCTACATATTTTTGGTTAAAAAAAAAATCTAATTTTTTTTTTTTTACTAGTAATGGCGGCGATCTGCGATTTTTGTCAGGATTGCTATATTGCGGCGGACAGATCGGACAGTTTTGACACTATTTTGGGACCATTCACATTTATACAGAAAACAGTGCTACAAAAATGCACTGATTACTGTATAAATGTCACTGGCAAGGAAGGGGTTAATACTAGGGGGCAATTAAGGGGTTAAATGTGTTACCTAAAACGTGATTCTAACTGTGGGGGGAGGGGACTGACTGGGGGAGGTGACCGATCGGTGTTCCTCTGTACTGGGAAGTGGAACACACGATTGGTCTCCTCTCCCCTGACAGGACGTGGATCTGTGTGTTTACACACACAGATCCATATCCCTGCTCTGTGACCGGCAATCGCGGACATCTTGCAGACATGGCATCCGGCAGGCACACGCATTGGCTCCCGAGTGAGGCAGCGCACGCGCGCCCCCTAGTGGCCGGGAAGCCGAGGACGTCATATGACGGCGGCCCAGGATAAGAGAGACACCTTGCGGCCGTCATTTGACTATATGCGGGATGGGAACAGGTTAAAAACTTGGGGGCATATCATCAATGTTTTAATCCAGATTCACACAACATTTACCCAAAATTCACACATTTTTTTACATAAGATTCAGGTGGAAAATGTGCGGAGCCTGGTTAAAAATATGGTCTAATAGTTCCCCATACATTAAAGGATATCTAAAGGTTTTTTTTTTTGCACCTCTGTGCCTGTGCAGTTGGTTTTGCACAGAGTGGCCCCAATCCTCCTCTTCTGGGGTCCCTCAGCCGTTCTCCCTCAGGGCACTCGTGCGGATGTCTTTTGACATAGACAGCAGTACTTGGCCCCATCCCCCGGCTCCCACGTCATTGGATTTAATTGACAGCAGCGGGAGCCAATGGCTGTGCTGCTATCAATCTATCCAATCAGGACCCGAGACACCGGCTGGAGCTGGTGTGCTTGTTCCCATCGCTGGAAATACTGGGTTCAGGTAAGTAAAAGGGGGGCTCTAGGGGGCAGCTGTATCACAAGAGGTTTTTCACCTTAATGCATAGAATGCATTAAGGTGAAAAACCCTGAGGGTTTCCAACCCATTTAAAGTGATTTTAAACTCACACTGTTTAATGTACATTGTCCCTTATATTTCTGTAACATGACCCAGTTCTTCCCCAGCCTGTCTGCAGGGAAACATAAGCAGGAGGAGCTTCAAGTCCTCTGCTACTGGTCACATGTTCAAAAAAAATGCTTTTGGGATACAGTTAAAAAAATAAATAATTGATATCACTAGACTGTTTTAAATTGTCATACAAACATATATTTGAAATCAAATCTTTATTATTTCTTGGCAATAATGTGATGTGGGTGGATTTTTACCAGTCATAGTCTGTGTCACGCCCCTCCAGCCTGTGTCTTAGAATTATTGGGAGGTGAAGCCTCCATCAATCTACATGTAATATCCTGCCTCCTGCCTGTGTTTAGCTTGTTAGTGAGCATGGAGGAGGAGGGAGGAAGTGGGTTGTCATTTATCACTGTGTATACACCCACATGTGTGGCTCTATAGTCACATGGGCTGCTCAGAGGTGATAGGGAGGAAATGCTCAGCATATAAACTCACTGAAAACTAAGCATGTGCAGAGCTTCCAACAAACAAGACTTGGACAGAAGTGGTGAGATAGAGAACAGTAGGATCAACCTGTCTTTTTGCAGAATACAGAAAACGAATCTCATAGTATAGTTTTTAATGATGTGGGTTTAGTGACACCTTAAATCAGACTATATACAGTATATTACATTTTGTTGGTGTGCTTTATTGTGTGTACAGGTCAACCTTACTGTTGTCAGGACTGACAGGACACTGTAAGAGCAAGATTATAGGAAAGAATAGACAGAATCATATTCAATAACCAACAGGTAATCTAAGGGTCAAATGCCAAAAATCAACCCAAGGGTTAAAACTATGTAAATGAACCTAGACTTGACAACAATGACATACAGACAGACTGAATACAAACTAATGTCTGGTTCTCAGCAGAGCTATCATGTTACACATGCATTGACTTGCTGTTCTGGTTAAAGAGTAACTCCACTTTTGAAAAAAAATTCCCCTCTGGGTGATCTACAGGTTTGTACATTGCAAGGCTTTTAAAAAACTTTGTTGCAGATTGGTTTAATAATTATAAATCAGCTGCTGCACCTGTAGGGCTGTAATGAGGAAAGCTGCTGGGCCTGCATCCTTTAGGCCTGGTTCACACCTATGCATTTTTTAGTGCATTTTCAGTTTTGCAGAAGCATACTACAGTCCATTTAACATGGTTTCCTACAGATTTAGTTCACATCTGTGCATTTTATGGAAATGGCCAGGGACTTTTTTCTGGTTTCTGCTTCCATAGACTTCAACGGATCAAAAATGTCAAAAAAAAAAAAAAAATCAAAAAACGCAAAATGCACCTGGAATATGTCACTTTTGAGCGTTTCTGCAGTGCTTTTTGCGGTGCTTGCCGTGTTTGTTGACAGGCGTTTTACCGCGATTTTGCCACGATTTTGCCGTGATTTGCGGGTTTTTTTTTACACTGTATATAGCCAGTTGCTAAGGAGGGGGCCAGGAAGCCGGCCACCGCGCCCTTAACAACCAATGAGTCATCAGTTGTCAGCGGGCCTCCCGCTCAATGTAAAAAAAAAAAGAATTGCCGGCTAAAAAAAAATTAGAGAAAAAAAGGCGTGGGATCCCCCCCTCAGGTCCACACCAGGCCCTTGGGTCTAGTATGGATTTGGAGGGGACCCCCATGACAAAATTTTTAAAAAATGGCGTGGGGGTACCCCCAAAATCCATACCAGATCCTTATCTGAGCATGCAGCCCGGCAGGTCAGGAAGGGGAGGGGAACGAGCGAGCGCCCCCCCTGAACCATACCAGGCCACATGCCCTCAACATGGGGGGATGGGTGCTTTGGGGCAGGGGGGCTCTGTGCCCCCCACCCCAAAGCATCTTACCCCCATGTTGATGGGACAAGGGCCTCTTCCCGACAACCCTTGCCCGGTGGTTGTTGGGTTTACGGGCGGGGGGCTTATCGGAATCTGGAAGCCTCCTTTAATAAGGGGGTCCCCAGATCCCAGCCCCCCATGTGAATGAGTATGAGGTACATTGTACCCCTACCCATTCACCTGGAAAAAAAGTAGTGTAGTGTTAAAAAATACAGTAGACAGTTTTTGACAAGTCTTTTATTAGGCAGCTCCGGGGGTCTCTTCTGATTTCTTCACTCTCTTCTCCGCGCTCTCCGGTTCTTCTCCCGTTGTCCTGTGCCTTCTGCCGGGTTCTTCTGCTCTTTTACCAGCTCTTTTGCTAGCTCTTGCCCAGTCTTTCTCCATCGTCTTCTTCCCTCTTCTTCTGATGTTGACTCGACGCTCTCTCCCGCTGTAATGCCGTGTGTGCGTTGCACAATGACTTATATAGGCATAGGGCGGGGTCACCGGGTGATGTCATCCAGTGACCCCGCCCCTTATGATGTCACAGCCTAGGGCATAATGGGTCAGTGATGTCACAAGGGGGCGTGGCCTTCGTATGAGATAATCCGATTGCTACGCCCCCATCATTATTTAAGAAATGCAGGACATCAGCACTGACAGATCAGCGAAACTCAGCATCGGAGCAGGGTCGTCGTCGGGAGCGGTGACAGAGGAAGAAGAAGACCGGACAAAGAAGCAGAGCGGAAGAAGAAGCAGGGGGAGAAGGAGAAGACCGAATGTTGAAGATGGAGGAAGACCGGAGGAAGAAGCGGAGAAGAAGAAGAAGATTTTTAATAAAAGACTTGTCAAAAACTGTCTACTGTACTTTTTAACACTACATTATTTTTTTTTCCAGGTGAATGGGTAGGGGTACAATGTACCCCATACTCATTCACATAGGGGGAGGGCCGGGACCTGGGGGCCCTCTTATTAAAGGGGGCTTCCAGATTCCGATAAGCCCCCTGCCTGCAAACCCTGAAAACCACCGGGCAAGGGTTGTCGGGAAGAGGCCGTTGTCCCCATCAACATGGGGGCAAGGTGCTTTGGGGTGGGGGGCACAGAGCCCCCCCTGCCCCAAAGCACCCATCCCCCCATGTTGAGGGCATGTGGCCTGGTATGGCTCAGGAGGGGGGGGGCGCTCGCTTGTCCCCTCTCTTTCCTGACCTGCCAGGCTGCATGCTCGGGTAAGGGTCTGGTATGGATTTTGGGGGGACCCCCACGCCATTTTTAAAAAAAAATTTTGCATGGGGGTCCCCTCTGAATTCATACTAGACCCAAGGGCCTGGTATGGACCTGGGGTGGGACCCCACTCTGTTTTGTTAACAATTAATTTTATTAGCCGGCATTTTTTTTTTACATTGAGCGGGAAGCCAGCTGACAGCTAATGACTCATCGGTTGTTAAGGACGTGGCGGCCGGATGCCCGGCCCCCTCCTTAGCAACCAGCTATATAGAGTGTAAAAAAAGAAATAAAAAAAATGCTAAACGCAAATCGCTGTAAAATCACGGTAAAAACGCAGTACATGCGTTTTGGATGCGGGTCCATTGAATTCTATTACATGCAAAACGCTAAATTTTGCAGGAAAAAAGTCCCCAACCCTTTCCAAAAATGCATTGATGTGAACATGTTCCATAGGAATCCATGTTAAAAAATTTCCCTGCATTTCTGCAAAATGCAAAATGCATCAAAAAAACGCATTATGCCCCGTACACACGGTCAGATTTTCCGATGGAAAATGTCCTATCGGAGCGTGTTGTCGGACATTCCGACTGTGTGTGGGCTCCATCGAACATTTTTCATCGGATTTTCCGACACACAAAGTTTGAGAGCAGGCTATAAAATTTTCCGACAACAAAATCCGATCGTGTCAATTCTGACCGTGTGTGGCCAGTTCCGATGCACAAAGTGCCACGCATGGTCAGAAGGAATTCCGAGACGGAACAGCTCGGTCTGGTAAAATGAACGTTCGGAATGGATACAGCACTTTCGTCACGCTGCAATGTAAAAAATGGTTTAATACAGCGCACTCTCTTCTTCTTTATAATGTGAGAAGAATGAAGTAGTTTTGCTGCTTATATTCACACACACTTCTCACAAACTTCTTTCTCTATTATTTATTGTGATTCCCTCAATATATTTTGATTTGTCACATCTGACCAATTTTTTTTTTGTTTGTTTTTAATTGTAAAAAAAATTTTTTCAAGGCTGTTTTTTTTTTAATTTTGTATGCTTTTTAGTAAAGAATATTTTTGTGTGTGTTTTGTGTGTCAAGTTACCACAACACCATTATTATCTTGTATTATTTAATCTCAAGGAGGTTGTTAGGTGTTGGTGTCTCTTGTTAATTTCACATTGTATATTTGAAATGTACCTGCCTCCTCACAAACAAACTGTCCTTTTTGAAGGAAAACACACATAGGCGAGTCTAATTGAACCAAAAATGCCTTTATTAAGGGCTCACAACCAAACAAAGAGGGAGGCAACACTGGAGAAACACCAGAAATTGTTGAAGCCTTTGACCCCAAGGGCACACATCAATTATTTTAATGCAAAATTGGTGGCCTGAGGAGTCCATATCTAAGGGAGTACAGTCTGGTCCAGAAGTCACAGAGATCATGAAAGCAGCAGATGACATCTGTGACCCCAGGCTGTGGTCATACAAGAGGCTGCATCTTTGGCCAGACCAGACTGAACCCAGGTCATCACTCTCTGGTCTTCCTTCCACGCTTCCTTCCACGCTGTGGCTCTGGTGGTGGAGTTGTGGCAGCAGGAGGAGGAGGATGGTCCAACTCAATCACGTCGGTCTTGGGTGTGATTTCGCCACTCACCCCCTTAGTTAGGACTTTATAAATAAGTTTCTCACACATGAGGCGTTGACCCTCCTGCATGCACTTCAGTTTGGTGGCAGCCATGCAGGCAAAGGCCTCTTCAGGAGTGGGTAAGACTCTGAGGGACGCAGAAGAATCCTGAATGAGCCTGAGCGCTGAATCCAGCATGTGAGTCGCCTTCCTTGCTCTTTTGTATGGAAGGCGGAGGGGAGGAACTTGCGATTCGGTCAGGCTGCGACTGGTCCCAGGCTTCTCCTGGCTGCAACTTAGCCCCACCTCCTCCTGGCTGCAACTTAGCCCCGCCTCCTCCTGGCTGCCACATTCCACAGCCTTGTCCTGGCTGAGGTCTTCCTGTGTATGAAAAAGGGACATAGTTTTAGTTTTTTATTCATCAATCACACACAATTGTCACCTCATGACTGTTGCAAATTGAATGTTAACAAATATAACTGATGATCATTCTGAGCCCTGCATTTTTCATTCTTGTCCCAAATATTTTTGCACACTACTGTCTATTGATATGTAAAACACTTTATTAAATCAGCAATTAGTGATCAATAATAACATCTAGTAATTTATTTCTTGACTAGAAATCTGTAGAAGAATGCTATACCTGACTCCATCTGGGCTCCTCCACTTCTTCCTGGCTGGAAGTCCCAGGTTGGACATCGGAAGCCTCAGCTGGGGTGGAAGGAAGAGTGGAAGGAAGGGTTGAGAGGGATTCCCTGACTCCAGTCTGGTCTGACAGAAATCGCAGTCTCTCATAGTACCACAGCCTGGGGACATAAACGTCATCTGCTGCAGCTCCTGATCTCTGGGAATCTGTGACCTTCTTGCGCTCCCTAAGATAAGTGCTCCTCAGGCCACCAATTTTGGCTTTTAAATAAGGGATGGTTGCCATGGGGACCACCAGCGTCACCAACTCCAGCAGTTTCTCCAGCGCTGCCTGCCTCTTTTGTTTATGATTATAATGCGGGTGTTTCACCTGCCACAGACAGGGCAGCTCCCTGTACTTGTCTATGAACAGGGGGAGGAAGTTGTGGTCATTGAAGCCATCCATTTTATCTGCAATACACAACACAAACAAACCCTAATGTCAGGCAAAACTCTCCTAATCTTGTTACAATATAGGCCTCAATCTAATAGCAGTATAGGCCCAAGTTTAGATCTTACCTTTCGTTATCACGATCAGTGCCTCCTATACTCCTTCCTCTGCTCACAGATCGTACGTACTACGCACGTGTGTTACGCTTTATACACACTGCGCATGCGTGTAACTCCGCCCGCCCCTGACGTTCTTTCTAGTCTATTCCCCGCCCCTTTTCGTTCGGCGCAGTGGGGGAAGAGCACATGGCGGAGACACAGCAGGTGCGTGCTAATTATAGCAACGAGGAGGAGGGGGAGGAAAGCCCGGAGCCGGAAACGTCTGGATCCAGAAGGAGACGATTTAAGGCATCAAATATGTCCTTTGGGGAGATGTTGGAGATGGTCGACATCCTGAAGAGGGCCGACTATGATGGAAAGTATGGACCTTACCCCAACCCCAATGTCAGAAAGGCCAAGATAATGGCGAAAGTGGTCAAGAGTCTGCACCGGAATTTACGACGATCGAAAGATCAGCTCAGGAAGCGGTAGTCGGACCTGAAATTAAGAGAGCACGAGCAGTACTGAAAGATCCGGAGAGTGCTGCAAAAAAGTAAGTAGTTGTCCTGTGTTCCTATTCTTTTCGTGTTTATTACGTTCGTTCTGATCCATGTGCTTTTCTGAACTGTTGTACAGTTTAAAATGGCAACTTTCATGTTCATGGGCACATTATTCATTCGTATCAAACATTTTTATTTTGGCCTATAGAACACCATTGTTTTGGCCATATGCATTTGACCACATTTTTTAGCGCATACTTGTCTGAAAATAATTTGGTTGTGTAGATGGGTTTGTTACTAGAATGAAATGCAAACTAGATTCTGTGTAAGGAGAGGACACTCAGCAGCTGTTTACACATCTGGACGTGGAGCACTAGTGTGGGACACAAGAACACCCTTTTTATTAGGGGGCCCACACAGGTGCTCCAGTGTATACTATAGGGGGGTCTCCATCTGTGAAGCTTGTACAAAACAGGTAAAGTATTGAAGTTTGACAAAGGACCCAAAAAATTCTACATCTTGGAACTCTGCCAAAATCAACAATTGTACCCCACTTCCAAGCAATGTTTCATATTTATAGTTCTGCCATCAAATATCTGTGTGCTAAGTATACCATTTTTTTTTTTACATAGGGGAGAAAAGACTCAGAGGACACCCCTCATCCGAGGAGACCAGAGACCCCCCACCTCTGGAAGAAGGGGAAATCCCACAAAGACAAGCAGAGCAGGAGGAGGAAGACGTGGTGGAAATTGGCACCACAACAGGTGAGTGTCTGCGACCACAGGCTCAGGTAAGAGAGGAAGCCGGCATATTTATGATATATGTTTTTTTTGGTTTCTATCTTTTTAGGTGATCGTGATGTTGTGGATCCAGATCCTTTCACCTCTGAAAGTGCCCAGATCCTGATTGGGGAGATCATGGGGTGTAATGTTGCATTGGAAAACATCAATAAAAACATCAATGATGTTATTCAAAAAAATAAGAACATCATTGATGTTTTGGGGAGAGTTTAAAACCCCTCCAAATCCCTTTCTTTTATGGTGTGCTACAATTTTAAATTTTTTTGTTGAATTGTAGAAAAGCCAAATTTTGAAGAGGCACACAGTGTGTCAACATGTGCTATCTGCCATCATGGGAGATCAATGGATGTGTTTTGGGGGTGCAACCCCTTCCTTAATAATAAAGTAGCTGAGAGGAAGGGGTTGCTCCTCCAAAACACGTCCCTTGATCCCCCGTGATGGCAGGTAGCACATGTTGACATTTGGCTATTTGTGTGCATCTTCAAAATTTGGCTTTTCCTGGGGTGACTTCACCCCATCTGAACGCAATATCAAACACAGTTCCTAAATACTCATGTCTGATATTGCCTTCAAGTTCTACCAAATGTGAACTTTGTAAGTTCAAGATTTGTGTCTTTCCTGTTGGTTTGAAACATACCTGTTTTATCTTAAATGGACATTTCTACTTTTTCTAATGCCACCCCAAAAATTGTTATACAAGAAACATGTTGGTTTGTTTTAAAAACCTTGTCAAAATGCACATGTGATTGTGCAGGTATTAAAAAGATTGTCAATCAAGAATGTGTGGATAATTGTCTCAACGCTACAACACTTTTGTGGTGCTCTAATTGCTGCTTTCTGTGACAATGGGTGTTATTTCATAAGGGCAAATCCACTTTGCACTACAAGTGCAGTTTCAAGTGCACTTGTAGTGCAAAGTGTCTTTGCCTTTAGTAAATAACACCCAACAGTGCTTTGTATAAGGTTACACAATCACGCCATTTTCAGGACTCCACACATTTCTGTCAGGGTCAGCTAAAACAAACACAAGCAGTAAATGTCACCAAAGATTTTCTTAATTATTTTTTTATTTGATAAAGGTTTCACACATTGTCTGGCATATTGATAGCCCCCCTACCCCCAAAGAATTCAAGGTATCTTAGCCGGACATCACGGGCACTCAGGGAGGGCAAGCCAGGACAGCCACTTTCAAGCGCCGTCAGGGTTGGTTCATTTTGAATTCCAGCTTCAGGCCCAACTGAGCCAGCATAGTTGGCAGAATGTTGCCGTAAAAAGTTGTGTAGAACACAGCACGCCAGGATAATGTGATTCAGTTTGTATGCCGCCATATGTATGGGTGTAAGAAATAGGCGGAACCGGCTGGCCATGATTCCAAACGTGTAATTAAAAACCCTCTGGTCCGGGGTGAGGGTCCTCATCAGGAATGGCCGCATAAGATGGTCCCCAATGCAAATGCTTCCTCCGCAACAAAGACGAATGGGAGTCCTTCCACATTGTCTTCTGGAGGTGGCAAGTCCAAGCTGCCATTCTGGAGACGCCTGTAGAACTCTGTCTGGGCGATGAACATTTTAGGGGGTGTTTGGGGTAAAGCACTACTATGGAGCTGATAAAATACATTGTTAAGTGACTACATGAGGTGAATATAGGGGCAGGAGAGCATGCTGGGGAGGTAAGTGAAGGCAAATATGTATGAAGGACAAAACAAAATAATTACATAAAAATCCAGCATGAATGAGGACAAAGGGGACATTCACAGCATATTACAATCATGGTAATTAGGGAATGAGGAAAGAAATACAATATATTATCAAACATTAAATACAATAAAATGTGATATTAAAGGATAAAAATCTTACCTTAATACACTCCTTCTGCAGGACCTGTATGATGGCAGAACAGGTCTCTGGGATAATGATCCCCAGAGCCTGGGGGGAGATGCCTGTCGAGAACTTAAGGTCCTGCAGACTTCTCCCCGTCACCAAGTACCGCAGGGTGGCGACGAGCCTCTGCTCCAGAGTGATGACTACTCTTTTGCTGTCTCTTTTGCTAGTGGTGGCCCAGTCTTTTCCGCCATCTTCTTCCCTCTTCTCTTCTTCCGATGTTGACACGACGCTCTCTCCCACTGTAATGCCGTATGCGCGGTCCGCAATGACTTATATAGGGATGGGGCGTGGTCACTGGGTGATGTCACCCGGTGACCCCACCCCTTATTACGTCCCAGTCCCGGAGCATGATGGGACTGTGATGTAATAAGGGGTGGGGTCACTGGGCCCCATCCCTATATAAGTCATTGCGGACTGCGCACACGGCATTATAGTGGGAGAGAGCGTCGTGTCAACATTGGAAGAAGAGAAGAGGGAAGAAGACGCCGGAGAAGGCCGGGCCACCGCTAGCAAAAGTGCCGGCAAAAGAGCAGAAGATAGCAGAGGAGCCGGCAGAAGATATCAAGAATCCTTGTCCTGGCCCCTTTGGGGTCTCTTTCCCAAGCTTTTGCCCCTGCTCCCTGGTCTTTTTTATAAGCTGTTGCATGATTCAGAGGAACTTGCCTTGGTAGTCTCTTTTAATTAATGATTTAATTTTAACTACTGGCACAAGACCCCCTGTCCCCGGGTGGGTGCAGTGTTTATACAACATTTACTTTAGTTTAGATACTGTTACACTCCCCACCTCCGTGACTAGTTTTACAGATACTGTTCTCCTGACTTTCCAAACTGTTTTTTTTTCTACTTTAAAAACCTGTCTAGTGTGTTTTTTTATTCATACTTTTACCCCAGGTGAATGGGTAGGGGTACGATGCTCCCGGATTCCGATAAGCCCCCACCCACAGAGCCCGACAACCAACGGCCAGGGTTTTCGGGAAGGGACCCTTGTCCTCATCAACATGGGGGCAAGGTGCTTTGGGGTAGGGGGGCTGTGGGGAGCCCCCCTGCCCCAAAGCACCCACCCCCCATGTTGAGGGCATGCGGCCTGGTACGGCTCAGGAGGGGGGCCGCTCGCTTGTCCCCACCCCTTTTCCTGACTGGCTGGGCAGCGTGCTCGGATAAGGGTCTGGTATGGATTTTGGGGGGACCCCCACGCTGTTTTTTCGGCGTAGGGGGTTCCCCTTAAAATCCACACCAGACCCAAGGGCCTGGTTTGCTCTAGGAGGGGGAACCCATGCCGTTTTTTTATTTATAATTTGGCGTGGAGTTACCCCCTCCCAAAATCCATACCAGACCCTTATCCGAGCATGCAGCCCGGCCGGTCAGGAAAGGGGGTGGGGACGAGCGAGTGCCCCCCCTGAACCGTACCAGGCCACGTGTCCTCAACATGGGGGGCTGGCCACTTTGGGGCAGAGGGGCACCCTGCGGCCTCCCCCCACCCCAAATCACCTTGTCCTGATGGACAAGGGCCTCTTCCGGACAACCCTGGCCGTTGGTTGTTGGGGTCTGCGGGCGGGGGTCTTATCGGAATCCTGGAGCCCCATTTAACAAGGGGCCCCCAGATTCCGGCCCCCCACCCTATGTGAATGAATATGGGGTACATCGTACCCCTACCCATTCACCTGGGGGGGAAAGTGTTCCACTAAGTCTGAGCTGGCATCCATGTTCCTGAGTCTGGAACGCTCTATTAAGAAAGAACTATCTGCTGTCAGGGTGGATCTGTCACAGGTATTGGAGCGTGTGGAAGAGACAGAGCAACGACTTGACCATCACGCAGCCACCATTAGACTCATGCAATCTACCACCCGCAGCCTTACTATTGCACACAGGATGGCCCTGTACAAAATCGAAGATCAGGAAAACCGCAACAGGCAGAACAATATACGTATCAGAGGCCTACCTGAAGCGATCGGGGATGCTTACCTTCTCCCATCCATCTGAGGTATCTTCAATGGCTTGCTGGGCAACGCCGCCTTGCGTCCCCGCAGCCAGAGAAAACTCCTCATTGGCTTTGATGATGCAACTCTCTCCTTCTTCCCAGACCTAGCCGGGGAAACTCTGGAACTGCGTAGGGCTCTGCGACCCCTGACAGAAAAGCTAAGAGTCGCCTCCATCAACTACCGGTGGGGTTTCCCAGCAGCGCTTATTGCAACCAGAGATGGGAAGACAGCAATTCTCCGCTTCCCAGAAGATTTGGGGAAGTTTTGTATGGACATTAAGGTTTCTCCACCGGAGCTCTCTGGATGGCAGGATACCATCCCTCCCTTGCCTAATTCGGAGCCACAGTGGCAAAAGATGGATCGTAAGCGTGGTTCTACCAACCCACATGCATCCCCCCAACTGGGGTGAACCTCAGGATTGAGCTGTAACGTGGTCTAAGTATGGCTTCCGATATTGCCTCCTGTTTGCAAGCATACTGACTGTCAGCTGGGTCATGTTTACCCCCTCTATACTACAGTTCAGTTTTATATATGTTTTTGTGACTGTTGGCAGATAGCCCTGACCTGAAAATATAGATTAAAGTTTGAAGTTTGGTGTTATGTTTAATTTTAAAATAACTAATGCTAGTTGGAGCACCGAGACAGCACTCAAGCCAGGTTGGGTGCCCGCTGTCTGATGCTCGGGTATTTGCGCCCCTCTGCTATGGGGTGCCGTGGGACCTTGTGCCCTCGCGCCCCTGCCCTTAATGGGGCAGGGGGCGTGGGGGCGTGGGGGACTATGGATGCCCCATACCTGCACTGCAGACTTCTGTGTGCACATATTGGCCACCCCCTTAGGCAGTTCTCAAATATACCGTTGTACGAAGCTAACACGATTTTCTCTCTATACTATATTCTATATTTTTTCTTTTCTCTTCTTCCCTTCCTTTACCCCCTCCCCTTCCTTCCATTCCCTAATGTTTTGCCTCAGGTCCGATTCCCTTGGAGATGCATACTCCTGAGTTGTCCAGCTGACTTCAATGGCCACGCTGAACCTAATATCGCTTAACGTGCGGGGTCTGCACGCTCCGGGTAAGATGCATAATTTGTACAGGGAGCTGGGTCGTCTGCGGGGAGACATAGTTTTTCAGCAGGAGACCCACCTCACGCATACTACTTCTGTGAAACTTACCTCCCAACATTATCCTACCTGGTATTATAGCCTGTCTGATGTCCATAAGGTGAAAGGGGTGGCCATTGGATTCCACAGGGGTACCTCTTTTACGTTAGAATCTACGGTAGATGATCCCCTGGGTCGTTTCCTGTTCCTGGGAGGCAGCCTGGGTAGTATGCTGTGTACTTTGGCGACCTTGTACGCCCCCAACCGTGATCAGGCGAGCTTTATAGCGGCCACTCTCAAAAAGCTGGGTGACTTCGCCCGCGGTTGCATTGTCCTAGCTGGGGACTTCAAAACCCCACTGGAACCTCTTCAAGATACATCTCAGGGTAGTTCATGTATCTCGCATAGACGTCTGGCGTTTATACGCAGACGCTTACATGAAGCACAATTAATGGATGATGGAGGGTTGTGCACCTGTGGACGAGGATCTACACCCACTATTCCCATTTACATCATACCTATTCTAGAATTGACTACTTTTTTATAGACCACCACCACCTCCCCCTCCTCACAGACGCAGGAATTGAGACTTTTACTTTTTCCGACCATGCCCCCGTTACGCTCAAACATAAAATCCCCAACTTACCACTAAAGACAACAAACTGGAAACTTAATGATCACTTGATATTAGAAGACATTGACAGAAAAATGATTGAGGATGCTCTGAACCATTATTTTAAAATACACATCCAGATATAACACAAGGTACTCTCTGGGAGGCCCATAAGGCCTTTATTCATGGGAAACTTATAGAATTAGGCATTTGGAAAAACGTGGGAACGGACACATAAACTTATTCGAGTTACTCGCTGACATTAGCTCTCTTGAACAGCAGCACAAAGCTGGTCTTTCTCAGACAGTTCTCCACACCCTGACCCAGAGGAGAGAGGAACTGAGGGCCCTCTTTCATCTGGAGCAGAAGCAGCAGTTCCATATTGTAGCCCAACGTATGCATGAATGGGCAATAAACCGGGTCGGCTCCTGGCTCGCTCACTTCAACAGAAAAAATCTGCAACCTCTATAGATAAAATTAAGTCCCCGACCGATGCATTGGTACATGACACCCGTGCAATAGCCAAAGAATTTAGAGCGTTCTATCAGCAGTTATCTTGTGTTCAACAAAACGTATCAGATCAGGCCACTAGAGCTAAACTTATTCAGGATTACTTGGCACAAGCCTTCTTACCTAAACTACCCCCTGACACCTTAGCAACCCTTGAAGGGGAGTTCACCACTGCAGAGATGCATGTTGCATTGAAGGCCATGGCCAATGGCAAGGCTCCAGGCCCAGATGATTTTACGGTAGCATATTACCGCACTTTTGCAGATACCTTACTCCCTAGGTTGACCGGCTATGCCAACACGATTTCAGCAGGGGGTGCTTTCTGACCTGAAACCCTTCATGCACACATTACAGTCATCCCCAAACCTGGGAAGGACCCCTGCAACTGTGTGAGCTACAGGCCCATCTCCTTATTGAATCTAGATGCTAAATTGTACACCAAGGTCATAGCAAATAGGCTCCTCCCGCTGATACCACAATGGGTCTCTAGGGACCAGACGGGCTTCATCCCAGGCAGGGAGGCACGGGATAACTCGTTGTGTACTCTGTCCCTGATGGCTCATGTGCACTGATCTTCCAAGACCACCCTACTATTATCGAGTGACGCAGAAAAAGCGTTTGATAGGGTGGACTAGGAATATCTGATGGCTACTTTGGCTCACCTGGGCATCGGCCCTCCCTGTTAGCCCAAATATCCACCCTATGTAACTTTCCAACTGCTCAGTTGAGAATAAATGGCACACAAAGCGACCCCTTTACACTATATAATGGCACCCACCAGGGCTACCCCTCTCACCCATATTATTTGCCTTATCATTAGAACCATTTTTATCAACGGTTAGAAACAATCCCAGCATACATGGGATTGTTGTGGGGAACTCGGGAAAATAAATATGCTGCTTATGCAGATGATATTTTGTTCTATATACAACAACCCATGATCTCTCTGCCCAACTTGATGTCAGCATTTTCAGCGTTTAGTGCCATTTCCAATTTTAAAATTAATATGACGAAATCTGAAATTTTAAATATATCAATCCCCAAAGCGTTGACAACTCAACTGAAACAATCCTTCCCCTTTAGTTGGCATGTTCGATCCATTAAATATCTGGGTATATTTCTCACCCCTAATCCCACATCTTTTGCCAATTTTATGCCCTTGCTAAACAAAATCAAGTCGGACCTACAGAAATGGTCTCAGCTCGCACACTCATGGTTGGGAAAGATCAGTATAATAAAAATGAATGTATTGCCCAGGCTGCTGTTTTTGTTCCAGATGATCCCATACAGAATCCCCACAGGCTTTTTTACATTATTGAGAACTCCGATTAACAGATATATTTGGAACAGGAGACGACCCAGACTTGCTAGGACCCTCCTGACCAGGTCTAAAAGTGAAGGAGGCTTAGCCTTACCTGACTTTAAAAGATATTTCTTGGCAGGGGTTTTGAACAGAATCTCAGATTGGAAATACCATAAAGAATCAAAACTTTGGGTAACTTTAGAAATGGATCTTTATGGTACAGACCTTTTTTCACAAATATGGATCCCTAGAAAATACAGATCTTTGTCCACAACCACCTCACCGCTCACACGTTCCACATTAATGGCATGGGACTCACTATGTAAATCACATAATTGGAAATGTAACTCTCCTCTGATGCCTCTGACTGGGTACAAATATTTCCCCCCCGGAAACATAGATCCTTCTTTGGAATCTTGGAGCCACGGCTCTGCTACACCAAGTTACTACCGCATCTGGCGTGGTACCTCTTTCCCTATAGCGTCGCTCATGGATCAATGGCGTTATCATCAATTATCAACCTTTGTTCATATTTTACCAAAACCCATATGTTCCATCTCAGATCTGACATTGATAGAATCTGCCTTCTCAGAAGAACGACCAGTGGAAAAGCCTATCTCCTATTTCTACCATGCCCTACAAATGCTAGCCACTACTTTCATCAGCAACTGGGAGAAGGATCTCCATAAAGATCTTTCGGAGACCCAGCGGCCCACAATCCTTTATCTGTCGCATACGTCCTCAATGTCTTCCAAAACCGCGGAAGTTAATTACAAATTGCTGACAAGGTGGCATTATACTCCAGCGGTGCTCCACAAGTTTTTTCCATTAACATCACCACTATGTTGGCGCGGATGCAGGGAACGAGCGACATGTGCTCATGTCTGGTGGTATTGTCCTCTTATCCGCCCCTACTGGATAACTATTTTATACTGAATTAAGGAGATCCAGGGTTCTGAGATTCCTAATGACTCATGGGTTATTCTACTGCACTGTACAAGCCAACCAGTAGGATCGTATAAAAAATCTATAACGCTGCATTTGCTCAATGCGGCTAAAGCCCTTATTCCATGCCACTGGAAACAGTCAACCATACCCACATTACGCCAATGGCTTATGGAGGTTGATCACATATATTACATGGAGGATCTCACATATTCCCTAAGAGTGTGATGGAGACTCCAGTTCCGGAGACCATATACCATCAAAAGGGATATGTTCTTCCCCTCTAACGGAAGAACCTGTCGAATATAGTAATCCCCCATTTAATGGCTGCGGGCCTAAATGGCAGTTAACTACCAATCCCACTGCTGTAAACTATACTGGCAGTTCTGCTACAGAGTACACGGCCTATGTACCTTTATACCCCCAAGTAAATAGCACCCCACAGCAAGGACCTGTGTGGTGTCACTCTAATGGTGAAAGGATATCACCCAATGTGGGCAAACCTGTGTACCATGGGACTGTTAATGCCACCCTTCAGGGCACTTTACAGTTGGATAAAGTGCCCCCACCTGGCAGCAACAATCTTCCCCAGTCTTATTGGGATTCTGTGAAAGAATCCCAAAAGACCAATCCACAACTGATATCTTTTTCAGATGACATATCTGTCTATCCTGTAAGAGAACAAGTGGTTTATGACAACAGTGGGAGATCCACGGGAAAGCTGACACATCACGTGCCGTGGACTCCCTCTGAGATGAAGGGATTTCTGAGTGTTATCCCCCATCCAAGGATAGATCCTATTAAATTTGCCAAAGAGCTGTTGGACATCCAGGCAAGCTATAATGCAAACTGAAGTGATATGCTTCAAATAATGAAAAGGGTTTATGGAGATGGGGATTTTGATGAAATCCTTAGTAAAACTAATATTCCACGGACCCTGTATGTTGACTCCAGCCATCAGAGAGATATACTCACTAAGCAATTGGCACAGTTGATTAAAACAGTCTATCCTCCCCAGTCTTGGACCAAGGTGTCAGGAGTGATCCAAGGTCCAAAGGAAGATTGTATGACATACTACAATCACTTTAAACAAGCCGTGGAATCAGCTGGTGGGGACATTACTAACAGTGCCCTATCACCCGTATTGATAAATAGCTTCATTACCGGGTTGAGAGGAAACATCAGGGAAAAATTGATGACTGCAAATCCAGACTGGAGAGATAAGCCCTCTCCTCTTTGTTATCACTTGCAACTGCTATTGAAAGGAATATAGCAGATTGGGAGACACAAAAACCTCAAAAGATCTGCATTGTCACTGATCAGTTGAACAGTGCAGATCTTGGACAGAAACCGAGAGGGAAACCGGTTTGTTTCAAATGCCACAGACCCGGACACTTCAAGAGGGTTTGTAAAGCTCCAAGACCAAAAAGGCCACCACGACAGGAGAAGGAATCTGAAAGAGACCTCAAGTGATGGGGAGAGCTCCCGGTGTTGCCTGTAATCTCGACAAATGAACAAGGTACAGTAGTGCTCATGTACAAATGCAATTAAATAATCAGACACTAAATCTATTAGTAGACACTGGGGCAGCTCGTACCATATTAAAATCCAGTGAGGTGAATCTTCCCAATCAAAATACCGTGAGAGGAGTTGGGCTTGGGGGGTATATCATATCCCCTATTTGAAACCACTCCCACAAAAGTTCAAGTTGGACCCTTTCAAACTGAAGGGTCCCTGCTCTTGAGCGATTCAGTTCCTTGCAATTTGCTGGGGAAAGATTTGCTCTCACAAATGAGAGCACAAATACAATTTACTGAGGATGGAGTGGAAGTAAACATCCTTTCTGATCCTGACCAACACCAAATGGTAGAAACCTGGGATAGCATCATTGCTTTGTGTAAATTGGAACTGGACGTAAGCTTTGCAGAAATCTAGCCCAGTGATTTAGTCAAAAGCACCAATCCAGATGTTTGGGCTAGAGAGGGGAACACAGGACTTATGATCCGGTGTCCCCCTGTTAGGATCAAACCAAAACCAGATGCTATCATTCCTAGATTACCTCAGTATCCCTTAAAATTGGCTCAATTGGAGGGAATTAGAGACCAAATCAAACACCTCCTCAAAGAGGGTATACTGGTGAAAATGAGTTCATCAGCTAATACCCCATTGTACCCTGTGAAAAAAACAGGCCGAGACGTTTATCGGATGGTACAAGACCTGAGGGCAATTAACAAAATCATCCAAGAGGATGCTCCAGTGGTACCAAACCCTCACACTATTCTGAGTAACATCATCCCTTCTAATCAATATTTCACAGTTATAGATTTGAAGGATGCCTTTTTCATGGTACCACTCCACCATGACTGTCAGTACCTCTTTGCCTTCAGTTTTGAACTGCAGCAGTATACCTGGTGTAGATTGCCCATGGGTATGGTATCTGTGACAGACCTAGCCGGGAGAGAGACTTTTGGAGGGGACTGTATGCTAGCCTCTTGCCAATCGATCGTGGGCCCTGGCATTTGGGGGAACGGTGCTCTTTGTGAGCTGTATGCCTGGGGACTAGGGATGAGCCGAACACCCCCCGGTTCGGTTCGCACCAGAACCCGCGAACGGACCGAAAGTTCGCACGAACGTTAGAACCCCATTGACGTCTATGGGACTCGAACGTTCGAAATCAAAAGTGCTCATTTTAAAGGCTAATTTGCATGGTATTGTCCTAAAAAGGGTTTGGGGACCCGGGTCCTACCCCAGGGGACATGTATCAATGCAAAAAAAACTTTTAAAAACGGCCGTTTTTTCGGGAGCAGTGATTTTAATGATGCTTAAAGTAAAAAAAAAAAAGTGAAATATTCCTTTAAATATCGTACCTGGGGGGTGTCTATAGTATGCCTGTAAAGTGACGCGTGTTTCCCATGTTTAGAACAGTCCCTGCACCAAATGTCATTTTTAAAGGAAAAAATCTCATTTAAAACTGCTTGCGGGTTTAATGTCATGTCGGGTCATGGCAATATGGATGAAAATCAGTGAGACAAACGGCATGGGTACCCCCCAGTCCATTACCAGGCCCTTTGGGTCTTGTATGGATATTAAGGGGAGCCCCGCACCCAAATTAAAATAAGGAAAGGTGTGGGGCCACCAGGCCCTATATACTCTGAACAGCAGTATACAGGCGGTGCAAACAAGACAGGGACTGTAGGTTTGTTGTTAAGTAGAATCTGTTTGTAATTTTGAACATTTTTAACGTGTTTAGCTCCAGCCAAAAAATCTTTTCTAAGCTTTTTGGAAAACATAGGGAAGGGTTATCACCCCTGTGACATTTGTTTTGTTGTCTTTCCTCCTCTTCAGAAGATTTCACCTCACTTTTTTGTCCCAATGAAAAATGTTTTTTGAAAATTTGGGTTTTTTTGTGGAACAAGGATTGGAAAGCATCAGTGGAAAGGAGAAATTGTTTTCCCATATTAACTCTTACAGGAGAGAATTTCCCTTCCTAGGGGTAGATTTCATCTCACTTCCTGTTGTCTCCTTCCGTTTGCAAGTAGGAGTCGTTTGTAAGTTAGATGTTTGAAAGTAGGGTCCTGCCCTATATACTCAGCAGAAATTTGGGCCTTAGGTGTTGCTGTGGCCACAACACTGTAAGCCCTCACAGGGCCCTGCTGTGAAATATTAGATCAAGAATTGTAATTACATGCCCCTGTTGAACAGGAGCTGAAAAATTAGGCCTTAGGCACTGGTGCTGGTGCCACAACACTGCAACCCCTCACAGACACTCTAGTTGGAACGCAGGAACGAGCCCTGCTGCAAATTATTGCTTCAAAAATTGTAATTACACGCCCCTGTTAGACAGGGGCAGAAAAATTGGGCCTTAGGCACTGGTGCTGGTGCCACAACACTGCAACCCCTCACAGACACTCTAGTTGGAACGCAGGAACGAGCCCTGCTGCAAAGTATTGCATCAAAAATTGTAATTACACGCCCCTGTTAGACAGGGGCAGAAAAATTGGGCCTTAGGCACTGGTGCTGGTGCCACAACACTGCAACCCCTCACAGACACTCTAGTTGGAACGCAGGAACGAGCCCTGCTGCAAAGTATTGCATCAAAAATTGTAATTACACGCCCCTGTTAGACAGGGGCAGAAAAATTGGGCCTTAGGCACTGGTGCTGGTGCCACAACACTGCAACCCCTCACAGACACTCTAGTTGGAACGCAGGAACGAGCCCTGCTGCAAAGTATTGCATCAAAAATTGTAATTACACGCCCCTGTTAGACAGGGGCAGAAAAATTGGGCCCTAGGCACTGGTGCTGGTGCCACAACACTGCAACCCCTCACAGACACTCTAGTTGGAATGCAGGAACGAGCCCTGCTGCAAAGTATTACATCAAAAATTGTAATTACACGCCCCTGTTAAACAGGGGCTGAAAAATTGTGCCTTAGGCACTGGTGGTGGCGCCCAGAACCAAAAATGTTCTTACAAGCTATCAGCGTGATGATTGAGGAGGAAGAGGATAATTACTCAGGGATAGTCACTCAGCATCAGCATAGGCAGTCTTTGAAGGGATCTGAGATTTCAAAAAAAATTATTCGGTTACATCAGCATCAGGTGCTTGGTAGCTGGTGGTGATCCAAGACTCATTCATTTTTATGAAGGTCAGCCGATCGACCGAGTCGGTGGACAGACGCACCCTGTGATCGGTTACCACGCCTCCAGCAGCACTGAATGTGCGTTCCGAAAGAACGCTGGATGCAGGACAGGCCAGTAGCTCAATTGCATACTGTGCAAGCTCTGGCCAGTGATCCATCCTCAAGACCCAGTAACCCAGAGGATTTTCGGTGGGAAAGGTGTCCAAGTCTGATCTTGCCCCTAGGTATTCCTGCACCATGTAAAACAGACGCTGGCGATGGTTGCTGGAACCGATCATACCTTGGGGCTGCGGACCAAAAAATTGTCTGAACGCATCGGTCAGACGGCCACCTTCTCCACCGCTCCTTCTTTGACTGACCGAAGCCTCAGCAACACGTTGTCCAGAAACAGGAGTTTGTAACCTCCCAGTCTCTGGGAACGCGTTGCACAGACCTTTCTGCAAGGCCTCCCGAAGATGTTTCATCCTCTGCTCCCTCTGCGATGGCAAGATAAGGTCCGCAACCTTACCCTTGTAACGTGGATCAAGGAGGGTTGCCAGCCAGTATTGGTCCTTCTCCTTGATACCACGAATACGAGGATCCTTACGCAGGCTTTGCAGGATCAGGGAGGCCATGCAGCGTAGGTTTGCTGAGGCATTCGGTCCGGAGTCCTCTGGGTCACTAAGAACGACATGGTCCGCAGCCACCTCCTCCCAGCCACGTACAAGTCCATGTGTTTCTTGGGACTGATCCCTTAAAGACTGCTGCTGATGCTGAGTGCCAGGCTCCACCTCCATACTGACACAATCTTCCTCCTCCTCCTCTTCCTCCTCGTCCTCTTCCTGTGTGATCGGCGGGCACGCAGGAACACTGTCTGGATAAAGGGGGCCTTGAGAGCTAAGGAAGTCCTCCTCTTCCTGCCTCTGTTCTGCCTCAAGTGCCCTGTCCATTATTCCACGCAGCGTGTGCTCCAACAGGTGGACAAGGGGGACAGTGTCACTGATGCATGCACTGTCACTGCTCACCATCCTCGTGGCCTCCTCGAATGGTGACAGGACAGTGCATGCATCCCTGATCATGGCCCACTGGCGTGGGGAAAAAAAACCAAGCTCCCCTGACCCTGTCCTGGTGCCATAGTCGCACAGGTACTCATTGATGGCCCTCTGCTGCGTGAGCAGCCGCTGCAGCATGGCCAACGTTGAGTTCCACCTGGTGGGCATGTCACAGATTAGGCGGTTCTTGGGCAGGTTAAACTCCTTTTGGAGGTCCGTCAGCCGAGCACTGGCATTATATGACCGGCGGAAATGCACACAGACTTTCCTGGCCTGCCTCAGGACATCCTGTAAGCCCGGGTACCTGCCCAAGAACCGCTGCACCACCAAGTTAAGGACGTGAGCCAAACAGGGCACATGGGTCATTTGTCCCTGTCGGAGGGCAGAGAGGAGGTTGGTGCCATTGTCGCAAACCACCATTCCTGCCTTAAGTTGGCGTGGCGTCAACCACCTCTGAACCTGCCCCTGCAGAGCTGACAGAACCTCTGCCCCAGTGTGGCTCCTGTCCCCCAAGCACACCAGCTCAAGCACCGCATGGCATCTTTTGGCCTGCGTACTTGCGTAGCCCCTTGAACGCCTACGGAGCACCGCTGGTTCCGAGGAAGAGGCCATGGAGGAAGAAGAAGAGGAGGGGGTGGAGGAGAGAGGTGTGTCACAATCAGCATTTTGGAGGCGTGGTGGCGGAACAACCTCCAACACTACTGCACCTTGTCCTGCATCCTTCCCAGCTGCCAGCAGAGTCACCCAATGCGCCGTGAAACTTAGGTAACGTCCCTGTCCATGCCTGCTGGACCATGAGTCAGCGATAATATGCACCTTACCGCTGACCGCCCTGTCCAGCGAGGCATGGACATTGCCTTCCACATGCCGGTAGAGAGCCGGAATCGCCTTCCGTGAGAAAAAGTGGCGTTTGGGTACCTGCCACTGAGGAACCGCACATTCCACAAACTCACGGAAGGGGTCAGAGTCTACCAACTGAAAGGGCAGCAGTTGAAGTGCTAGCAATTTTGCCAAGCTAGCATTCAACCGCTGGGCATGTGGATGGCTGGGAGCAAACTTCTTTCGGCGGTGCAGCAGCTGGGGCAGGGAAATTTGCCTGGTACAATCTGACGTCGGTGTACCAAAAGCAGATTGCCCACAAGTACTTGGCTGTGACACACCTAATTCTACACCTTCATTCCTCTCACTGCAGGTCTCAGAGAGGACTGAAGGTCTAGTGGGGTTGGAAATCTCAGCTGATGAGGAGCAAGGAGAGATCCTCTTTGTTCTTTGGTGTGGGTCTTTTAGATACGCTTGCCAACGAACTGCATGGCAGGTCAACATATGTCTGGTCAAGCATGTGGTACCCAAGCGGGAGATGTTTTGGCCACGCGAGATACGCTTGAGACATATGTTGCAAATAGCAGCGGTGCGATCTGATGCACTCGTCTCAAAAAAGGCCCACACCAAAGAACTTTTTGAATAACGCGCAGAGACTGCAGCGCCCTGCACATGTGGAGCTTTGGGGTGTGATGCAGTCAATGTGCTGCCCTTAGGCTGGCCCCTGGAGGGCATCCTGCCTCGTTGGTGATGTGCTGCCGCCTCCTCCTCCTCCTCCTCCTCTCTCCTATCAGGCACCCACGTTGAGTCAGTGACCTCATCATCCCCTCCCTCCTCATCACTGGAGCAAACCTGGCAGTATGCTGCAGCAGGGGGAGCATGACTGCCAGATTGCTGTCCTTCTTGGGCACCCCCTCTGTCCGCGCTCATGTTACTGCCTTCATCGAGCTCAGTATCGTCATCAGAGCCTTCCAAACGCTGGGCATCCTCCTGGAGCATGTACCCAACACTGTGGTCAAACAGTTCGAGGGAATCCTCATGAGGACATGGTGGAGCTAGGGAAGGAGTCACTGATGACATTGAGCTGAGGGAAGAGGCCGCTGCTTTGCCAGACAAAGCACCCTGGGCATGGGTGAGAGAGGATGAGGAGGATGAGGACGGCTTGGTCATCCACTCGACCAAGTCTTCCGCATGTTGCGGCTCAACACGGCCAGCTGCCGAAAAAAAGGCCAAGCGTGTCCCATGGCCACGTGCTGATGAGGATGCACCGTCTCCACGACCAGCACTAGACACAGAGCCTGCTTGCCCTCTCTTATTGGCTTGTGACTGTCTGCCTCTCCTTCTTGGCCTTCCAGACATACTAATGGCCTGTAGCTGCACTAAGCTGGGATAGAACACCTGTAATTTTCTTCAAGTAGCTTTATATACTGTAACCAGACAAGCCTGCCTGTCAGTAGGAAGATAACAGGAACGGATCTAGCTGAACACTGTGAGCAGGACGCACTGTACTAAATGTAAATAGTCTAGCTGCCTGACCGTGGTACTAATAGGATCAAATAGAACACCTGTAATTTTCTTCAGGTAGCTTTATATACTGTAACCAGACAAGCCTGCCTGTCAGTAGGAAGATAACAGGAACGGATCTAGCTGTACACTGTGAGCAGGACGCACTGTACTAAATGTAAATAGTCTAGCTGCCTGACCGTGGTACTAATAGGATCAAATAGAACACCTGTAATTTTCTTCAGGTAGCTTTATATACTGTAACCAGACAAGCCTGCCTGTCAGTAGGAAGATAACAGGAACGGATCTAGCTGTACACTGTGAGCAGGACGCACTGTACTAAATGTAAATAGTCTAGCTGCCTGACCGTGGTACTAATAGGATCAAATAGAACACCTGTAATTTTCTTCAGGTAGCTTTATATACTGTAACCAGACAAGCCTGCCTGTCAGTAGGAAGATAACAGGAACGGATCTAGCTGAACACTGTGAGCAGGACGCACTGTACTAAATGTAAATAGTCTAGCTGCCTGACCGTGGTACTAATAGGATCAAATAGAACACCTGTAATTTTCTTCAGGTAGCTTTATATACTGTAACCAGACAAGCCTGCCTGTCAGTAGGAATTTAACAGGAACGGATCTAGCTGAACACTGTGAGCAGGACGCACTGCACTAAATGTAAATAGTCTAGAAGATAACAGGAACGGATCTAGCTGAACACTGTGAGCAGGACGCACTGCACTAAATGTAAATAGTCTAGAAGATAACAGGAACGGATCTAGCTGAACACTGTGAGCAGGACGCACTGCACTAAATGTAAATAGTCTAGAAGATAACAGGAACGGATCTAGCT
Organism: Aquarana catesbeiana; assembly: GCF_042186555.1. Lineage (NCBI taxonomy): Eukaryota > Metazoa > Chordata > Amphibia > Anura > Ranidae > Aquarana > Aquarana catesbeiana. Next base: position 202,856,048 of record NC_133330.1, read on the forward strand.
GAACACTGTGAGCAGGACGCACTGCACTAAATGTAAATAGCAGGAACGGATCTAGCTGAACACTGTGAGCAGGACGCACTGCACTAAATGTAAATAGTCTAGAAGATAACAGGAACGGATCTAGCTGAACACTGTGAGCAGGACGCACTGCACTAAATGTAAATAGTCTAGAAGATAACAGGAACGGATCTAGCTGAACACTGTGAGCAGGACGCACTGCACTCAATGTAAATAGCAGGAACGGATCTAGCTGAACACTGTGAGCAGGACGCACTGCACTAAATGTAAATAGTCTAGAAGATAACAGGAACGGATCTAGCTGAACACTGTGAGCAGGACGCACTGCACTAAATGTAAATAGCAGGAACGGCTCTAGCTGAACACTGTGCGCAGGACGCACTGCACTAAATGTAAATAGCAGGAACGGATCTAGCTGAACACTGTGAGCAGGACGCACTGCACTAAATGTAAATAGCAGGAACGGATCTAGCTGAACACTGTGAGCAGGACGCACTGCACTAAATGTAAATAGCAGGAACGGATCTAGCTGAACACTGTGAGCAGGACGCACTGCACTAAATGTAAATAGCAGGAACGGATCTAGCTGAACACTGTGAGCAGGACGCACTGCACTAAATGTAAATAGCAGGAACGGATCTAGCTGAACACTGTGAGCAGGACGCACTGCACTAAATGTAAATAGCAGGAACGGATCTAGCTGAACACTGTGAGCAGGACGCACTGCACTAAATGTAAATAGCAGGAACGGATCTAGCTGAACACTGTGAGCAGGACGCACTGCACTAAATGTAAATTGCAGGAACGGATCTAGCTGAACACTGTGAGCAGGACGCACTGCACTAAATGTAAATAGTCTAGAAGATAACAGGAACGGATCTAGCTGAACACTGTGAGCAGGACGCACTGCACTAAATGTAAATAGCAGGAACGGATCTAGCTGAACACTGTGAGCAGGACGCACTGCATTAAATGTAAATAGTCTAGATGGAAGATAACAGGAACGGATCTAGCTAAACTGAATACAGTGTATATATATATATGCAACACCTGGGATGCATATATATACACAATACACTGTAAGTGCAGCTAACTGACTGACTGTTCTGCCTAATCTATCTAACTCAAATCAAATGACACTGTCTCTCTCTCTCTCTATCTCTCAGCACACCAGAACACACACTACACAGGGCCGCCGTGCAGGCGGCCTTATATAGTGTGGGGTGTGTACTAAATCCCCTGAGCCATAATTGGCCAAAGCCACCCTGGCTTTGGCCAATTACAGCTCTCTCTACTGACGGCGCTGTGATTGGCCAAGCATGCGGGTCATAGTGCATGCTTGGCCAATCATCAGCCAGCAATGCACTGCGATGCCGCAGTGAATTATGGGCCGTGACGCGCCACACGAATTTAGCGCGAACGGCCCATAACGTTCGCAATTCGGCGAACGATCGAACAGCCGATGTTCGAGTCGAACATGGGTTCGACTCGAACACGAAGCTCATCCCTACTGGGGACCCTTGAGGTGGTACTACTGTGGATTCGGGTCCTGGTCCCCCAGGACACACAGACTCTGGGGACCCTGGATTTGCCATATTAGAAATAGTGGCTGATTCATAATGCTGGGACAGATACTGTTAGGATATGCTGATGTAAATTCCAGCACCTGTCTGTCTGTTGTCTGCTAAAATGTGTATTGTAAATAAGTCTCTAGTATGGGATCTAAGAGTCATTAGATCCCCATTGTTGTTTGTGTTTAATTAACTCTGCTATTGTGATAATGTTGATTGGATTTTCTGAACTACAAGACGACCAGTCTGGCCTAAAGGTCATGACTGAGTCATCTAGGCTGTCTAAAGGGATTAGTTAATTAGCTCATGTTAATTAGGTTAATTAGGTTACAGCTGTATTGTTAGAGTAATATGAGTTAGAGGTATGCACCTCCACTGTTAGTGTATAAAAGAGCATGTATATTGCAATAAAGGAGATTCCTGGTTGAAATTACATACAGCCTGCCTGGTGTTTGTTCTGAGCTATCACAACTGGACTAGAACGGCACAGAGCTGTAGTTCTAGTCCCGGAGCATCGGATGACCGAACAATCAGATGTTGCGATCTGCAATCTGGTTCTATAGCAGCAGAGGAGTGTCGGAAGAGTGGAACCGAGCGAGCAAGGGGCTCGTTACATTGGTGGCAGCCGTGGGATTTGCTCTCCAGTTACTGGGACACTCCAAACCACCCTTCAGGAGAGCCACGCTGAAAGACTTACTTGAGAGCCATGGAGGGAATGGTGGGATCATGCTTCCTTGCCGTGAACACATCCAAACCATCACCTGGATCCAAGGTCCAGATAGCAGGAGAGGGGAGATACCAGCCACCATGGATGAGGAATTCAGAAGGAGGTTGCGAGAAAAGCAGATACAGCACAGAGGACCAGTATCAGAGCAGGTCCTGCTAGGATGGTTTGATTCTATCCGCTGCGAACTCTGGAAGGAAGCGCTAGCCTGTGAGCAGCGAAACCAGGGAAAAGTTCTCCCCTCCATCCATGTGAGGTACTGGTTGCAGTATGAAGTGCGAATGCTGTTTTTGGGGGAACAGCCAAACCAGGAGTGGACAGCCGAGTTAAGCAGGCTGATCCGGGCAGAAATGCGGTTGGACGAGAGCTACAGAGCCCTCCAGTGGTATGTAGCCCAAGTGTGCCCGTGGACAGCGGATGACAGCCCCACGGAAGGCTTTGACTACGATGGCCTGGGATTGTTATACTGGAGGCTGTCCAGGGACCCTGACTTTGGGAGTGATCGGGAGTGGCGTTTGGAGGAAATAATGGAGCACAGAGAGCGGAGACTGAATGTCTCAGAAGTGCACTGGGCACAGGAAGATTTGGAGTTTCTGGCCGTTCAGGAATGAGAGCTGGAGATCGCCTACAAACAGCTGTTAGACTCTGCTCAGCAGCAGGGTGGTGCTCCCTTTGCCTGGGACTATCAGGAAATACCAGTTGACAACTCTGAAATCCTGGCTGAAGAGTTGACAATGTGGCAGAGTAACAGTGTGCTTTGCCAACCTGCCCCCGCAGCTATGGAGGCGGAGGTCTTATGGTGGATGCAGCAAGTGCTGACTGACCTGGATGAACCTGTTTCTGCATTGGATGATTTTGGATGGAGGAATGTGCCTGTCTAGCAGAATGCTAGAGAATCGGCAGTGGAAAATCTGAAGATTGCCGTCCCCAAACCTGAAGTGCTGACAACAGGGCAGAGCTCTGCTAACCTCTGCCCAGCACTGATAGCATCTTCTGGGTTCCACGGAGAGGAGATGGTGAACCTTTATCCCCAGACACCAGTTGCAGAGACAGGGGATTTGATAGACTTTTCTGCTGAGGAAGAACAATCTGGTGAGCCTCCAGCAGAAGAGGAGCTGTTATTAGGGCCAAACTTCACTGTGCTCTTCCCAGCACCAACAGAAATATCTCTGAAGTTACAAGGAACTTCCCCAGCTGAAGCGCTGGCAACCGGACAGAGGGTCCAAGACCTCTGCCCCACGCCTGTGGCAGTTTCGGAGGCTCAGGGTGAGAAGGTGGCAATCACTTCCCAGCAGCAGATACAGGGGGAGAAGGGAGAGGAGGTGTGTGTTGTCCCTCCCCAACAGTTAGCCGGAGCAGATGGTGTGGGGTTTCCAGCAGAAGGGCTAGCAACAGGGCCGAGTACTGCTGGCCTCTGCCCTCAACTAACAGAGGATGGATTTCCTGTGAAGGTGGATGGGACTTCAGTCTCCACCTGTATACCCCAGGGATGCTGGGCAGTCGGCCCAGATCCTCAACAGCATGACGGAGTGAGCCCAGACCCCCTGTCTTCTCTCCAGCGGCAGAAAGGACTCCAGGGAGAAGGGCCAGTCCAGGCCTCTCCCCAGCGGCAGATATGTTCTCTGAGAGAGGCAGAGGTTGGCTGGGTGAGTAATGCTTTGTTTGGAACAATTTGTTTGGGGTACTGTGTGGGTAAAGGCATTAGAGGACTGGAACTACTGACTAACTTTGGAGTCAACCCGTCTGGGGTCTCCTCCTGTGTTAGTCTCCTACCAAAAGGGGAGAAATGTGACAGACCTAGCCGGGAGAGAGACTTTTGGAGGGGACTGTATGCTAGCCTCTTGCCGATCGATCGTGGGCCCTGGCATTTGGGGGAACGGTGCTCTTTGTGAGCTGTATGCCTGGTGGTACTACTGTGGATTCAGGTCCTGGTCCCCCAGGACACACAGACTCTGGGGACCCTGGATTTGCCATATTAGAAATAGTGGCTGATTCATAATGCTGGGACAGATACTGTTAGGAGATGCTGATGTAAATTCCAGCACCTGTCTGTCTGTTGTCTGCTAAAATGTGTATTGTAAATAAGTCTCTAGTATAGGATCTAAGAGTCATTAGATCCCCATTGTTGTTTGTGTTTAATTAACTCTGCTATTGTGATAATGTTGATTGGATTTTCTGAACTACAAGACGACCAGTCTGGCCTAAATGTCATGACTGAGTCATCTAGGCTGTCTAAAGGGATTAGTTAATTAGCTCATGTTAATTAGGTTAATTAGGTTACAGCTGTATTGTTAGAGTAATATGAGTCGGAGGTATGCACCTCCACTGTTAGTGTATAAAAGAGCCTGTACATTGCAATAAAGGAGATTCCTGGTTGAACTTACATACAGCCTGCCTGGTGTTTGTTCTGAGCTATCACAACTGGACTAGAACTGCACAGAGCTGTAGTTCTAGTCCCGGAGCATCGGATGACCGAACAATCAGATGTTGCGATCTGCAATCTGGTTCTATAGCAGCAGAAAAGTGTCGGGAGAGTGGAACCGAGCGAGCAAGTGGCTCGTTACAATATCTAGCCCAAATGAGTACAGCAAAGCCATGAAAGAATGCCTGGACAGGTGGCACTGCCCGGGGGATATCACTCTCCTTCAGTATGTGGATGACCTGTTGATTGGAGGCGACACGAGAGAAACATGTAGAGCAGCCACTATCTCCTTGTTGAATCACCTTGGAGAAGAGGGATGCAGAGTATCCCCCGCCAAGTTACAATACAACATGGACCGAGTTGTGTTTTTGGGTCATTACATCTCCAAAGGAAAAAAACACTTGACACAAGACCAAAAGAAGGCTATTCTGAATAGCAAAATGCCACAAAATGCAAAACAATTGAGGGGATTCCTAGGGTCGGTTGGATATTGCCGACAATGGATACCAGAAATGTCCAATGTTTGTAAGCCACTCTATGACTCTGTAAACATACAGGGGAAACTGGAACTCAGTGAAGAGCAAATACATGCTATTCAGACCTGCAATCAGTGAAGCCCCCGTTTTGGGCCTGCCAGATTATACCAAGGGATTCCGGCTTTACTGTCATGAGTCCAGAGTCCATGCTGCTGGAGTCCTGACACAGGACCATGGAGGACATGAGAAGCCCATTGGCTATTACAGTTGTCAGATTGACACAGTTGTCAATGCAATGGCACCCTGTCTGAGGGTGGTAGCAGCTGCTGCTGAGATGCTGACTAAAACTGCAGACATTGTGCTAGGGAACCCATTAGAAGTTTATGTACCCCATGAAGTTCTCGTGGTCATGCAGAACCTGACCACAAAGCACATTTCGTCAGAAAGATTGACCAGATATGAACTGGCACTTTTAACGCCCACAAATATTACCCCCAAAAGGTGTGCAAAATTAAATTCAGCTACATTGCTACCAGAGACATCGCAAGATGAAATAGAAAGCCATGACTGCAATGCAGAAATGGAGGATCACTATCTGGAAGCACAGAGAGTAAGAGACACCCCCAATGCTGACCTCACTGTTTTTGTAGATGGGTCCCACTTCTATACTGAAGAAGGGCACCCTGTTACTGGGTATTCAGTAGTCACCAAGGATGAAATCCTTTTCCAAGGACAACTACCTGGGCATCATTCTGCCCAGGTGGCAGAGCTTATGGTTCTCATGCAAGCTTGCATAGTAGGGAAAGGGAAAAAGCTCAATGTCTACACTGACTCAAGATATGGTTTTGGCATATGTCACGATTTTGGCCAACTATGGAAACTGAGAGGATTCCTGACCACCTGTGGAAAACCATGGTGAGCTCATTAAGAAAGTCCTTGAGGCATTTTGGTTCCCAGAGGAAATAGCAGTCTTAAAATGTGCAGCACACACTAGGCACGGATGAAGTTTCACTTGGGGATGCTAAAGCAGATACTGCTGCAAAGGCAGCTGCTGTAACTGGTACTGAGTCTGTGGAAATCTTCTTGGCCATACCTTGCTCCAACAGTCCTGATCAAGTAGATTTGACTGTTCTGAAGAGATTGCACGTGCAAACTGATGAAAAGACAAAACAGAAGTGGCGAGACCAGGGATGTAAAGAAACAGCTGGACTTTGGGCCCATGAGGATGGAAGGTACCGTACCCCTCCAGCACTGTATACATATTTTGCTGAGGCATCGCACGGCCCCTCTCATCTGTCCAAAGGAGCAATGGTCTCCACAATCACATCTCACTGGTTGGCCCCCGGATTCACCACTGTTTACCACTGTTGCGGAGAGATTCTGTCAAGGGTGTGAGACATGTCAGATACATAATCCTGGGAGGCTTGTCAAAACCCCAACTAAACATTTGCCCAAAGCACAGTATCCCTTCCAGAGACTGCAAATTGATTACATTCAATTGCCAAAATGCCAACAATTCCAATATGTCCTAGTATGTGTAGACATATTTTCAGGATGGGTAGAAGCCTGGCCTGTAGCCAATGCCACTGCATCAGTCACCGCAAAGAAACTATTGCAGGAAATTGTGTGCAGGTATGGCCTAATGGAGACCGTAAAATCAGATCAAGGGAGCCATTTCACAGGCAAAGTGATGGCTGAGGTTATGGAAGGACTCCAAATTGAACAAAATTTCCATACTCCCTATCATCCGCAGGCATCAGGGAACGTTGAGAGGTATAATGGAAGGTTCAAGAATAGACTAGCCAAAATTTGTGGAAATATGTGCCTTACTTGGGTGCAAGCTCTCCCTCTGGTATTGAAATCCTTGCGACATACTCCTAGAAGTGCGGAAAAACTCTCCATTCGAGATATTGTTTGGGAGACCCCCAATGACAAGATTGTTTTTTCCACAAGAGTTGACATTAATGCATTGTTCCTTAACCACCTGCTATCCGCGCTGTGGCCGTCAATGGACCTGCATGGGCGCGCGCCAGGCGCGCTGTGATCACTGAGTCACTGAGACTCGGCTGATCACCGATCCATGTAAGGGGCCGGTCCCGGCCCCTTACCATGTGATCAGCTGTCAGCCAATGACAGCTGATCACATGATGTAAACAAAAGATTGGTAATCGTTTTTTTTTTTTACTCACGCTGACAGCGCGAGTAGAAAAAAAAGCCGATCACCGGCTCGGATGCCAGGGACATCGGTCCCCAAGTGGAAGAGGCACATCTGCCTCATCAGTGCCACCTATAAGTGCCACCTAACACTGCCTACAGTGCTACCTAACAGTGCCCACAGTGCCACCTAACAGTGCCCACAAGTGCCACCTATCAATGCCAACAAGTGCCACCTATCAATGCCCACAAGTGCCACCTATCAATGCCCACCTGTAGTGCCAATCAGTGCCACCTGGTAGTGCTGCCCATCACTGCCACCCATCAGTGCCCATCACTGCCACCCATCAGTGCCCATCACTGCCGCCTATCAGTGCCCATCACTGCCGCCTTATCAGCGTACATCAATGAAGGAGAAAAATTACCCGTTTTAAATTTTTTATAACAAAATATAAAAAAATAAAACATTTTTTTTTTTTAAAAATTCAGTTTTTTACATTTTTTTTTTTTTTTCCTTGTCAAAAGAAGTTTATTGAGTATACAATGTTATAAAGATACATAAAGATACATAAAGTAAGTTTACAAGGATCTATAAAGTAAGATCATTGTTTTACAGTAGGGTTTATATAGGTAAATATCATGAAATTTCAAATATTAAACATTGGGTTCACGTAAACCTAAATTAAAGATATATATCATTTCCTTAGTTACTTTTGTAGGTATTTAAATGATTTATACCTACTATACATATTGTTTACAAGTAGAGTGTATATAGGTCAAATAAATTCTGATAATGAGCTTTAATCGTAAGGTGGAGAAAAGGAAAGAGAAAGAAGAAAAAGGGTTGAAAGGTAGAGGTATGGTCCACAAGGTTGTCCGGCTCGTCAGTTTATTATTCTTTTTAGTTCTCTTTGAAGCCTTAGAATGGGTGTCTCTGTAAGTCATTTAATCTGTTACCATGGCAACAGGACAGAGTCATTGAAATTTGACAGGAACTGTTGTTTTATCCAAGGATGCCAAAGTTTTTCAAATTTTGGAATTTGATTTTGATCGATGGCTACCATCTTAGCATGGGACATTGTATTATTCATTCTGTGAATTGTTTCTGCTAGTACCAATGTAGGAGATTTCCATGCCTTGGCCACTGTTTGTTTTGCAGCCGTTATTAGTTGGATCATAAGTTTGAATTGAGAGAGTGTTAACCATTCCGGTTTTAGATTAAGTAAAGTTAAATATGGATCTGGTTGTATTATTTTTTTAAATATTTTAGATGCAATCACGAAGACTTCCTTCCAGAAGGTTTGGATTACTGGGCACGTCCACCATATGTGTAAATATGTGCCTATTTCTGGGCATCCTCGAAAACAAAGAGTTGAGGTATTAGGTGAATATTTTGCCACTCTAGCGGGTACAAGGTACCAGCGAGTTAGGACTTTATAATTTGTCTCCAGTGCCAAGATGTTGGGTGAAGATGACTTAGATGTGAGCCATATATTAGACCAGTCCGTGTCTTCTAAAGTTCGTCCCAGGTCCTCCTCCCACCTCTGAACGTAAGAGGGTCTATTAAGATTTGCTACTCCATATAATTGATTATAAAGTGATGAAATTGTACCTTTAGCAAATGGATCTTTTGTACAGATTGATTCAAAAATGGATAATTGGGATAATGGTGTATCCCCCTTTAGGAATGGTGTACAGAAATTTTTGATTTGGAGATATCTAAATATCTCAGAGTTTGGTAGATCATATTTTTCTCTAAGCGATGGGAATGAAAGGAATGATTTAGATGCTATGAAGTCATTTAGTGTCTGAATGCCTGATGTTGTCCAAGCTTTAAAAGAATTTGGGTAGATCCATGCCGGATAAAAGGCCGGATTTCTGATAAAAGAAAGGAGAGGATTGTGTGGAGATTGTAACTGATATTTGGTTTTTAGTTTATCCCAGAGAGATAAGAAGTGTTTAGTTATGGGATTATGAATTTTAAAGCGGTCTTTAGGATCAAGCCATAATAAATTTGATATTAATAGAGGGTCATTTTCTGAAGCCTCTATAAATACCCATAATGGGATTTCCTGTTTTGCATGGTATTTGGACACACTGGCCAAATGTGCTGCTCTGTAGTAGTTAGTAAAAGTAGGGTATCCCAGGCCTCCTTTATTTTTGGGAAGATGTAGTTTGTGTATAGGTATACGTGGTTTAGAAGAGCCCCATATAAACAAAGTTGCTCTTTTTTGTACTATTCCCAAAAAATAGGAAGGAATTGGAATAGGGAGGACTCTGAATAGATAAAGCAATTTGGGTAGAATAGTCATTTTGATTGCATTAATCTTTCCTATCCAGGATAAAGGAAGTTGCGACCATTGTTTTATTAGATTTGTGATCTGTCTTAATACAGGAGGATAATTGGTTGAGAATAAGTCAGAATGAGATGCTGTTAAATGAATTCCAAGATATGGGATTGATTTTTCTGCCCATGTGAATGGGAGTGCAGCCCTAGCCGGGATCAATTCCATGTTTGTGAGTGAAATATTAAGCACTAGGCATTTCTTAGGAATAATCATAAGGCCGGATAGGGCTGCAAATCCATCAAGAGCTGGTATTAAGTTAGGACCAGAGACCTGTGGTGATGATAGAAAAAGTAATATATCGTCTGAAAATATACATAATTTGTGTGTAATACCTCCTACTTCAATGCCAGTTATAGTTTGGTTTGTTCTGATGTATTGGGCCATGGGTTCGAGTATAAGGGCAAATAATAAGGGAGATAATGGGCAACCCTGTCGGGTACTTCTTTCGATATTAAAGGCTTCAGATTTGTATCCAGCATATTTTATATAGGCTTTGGGTTTATTATATAATGCTTTGATCCATGTTAAAAAGTGGGGTCCAAAACCCCATTTTTGTAATGAATATTGCATATATTGCCAGGATACTGTGTCAAATGCCCTCTTAATATCGAGAGATAGAAAACATAAAGGGATTTTGCGTTTTTTAGCAATATGTGCCAATAACACTGCCCTGCGTATATTATCGCCTGCCTGTCTATTTGGCATGAAGCCTACTTGATCTCTATGTATTAATTTTCCTATAATGCTATTGAGGCGTTTTGCTATTATTTTTGCTAATAATTTAATATCGAGGTTTAACAGAGAGATAGGCCGATAATTCACACAGGAAGTATCATCAGAAAGGGGTTTTGGGATCATACAAACAATTGCCATTAGTGTTTCTTGCCGAAAAGAATGTCCATCTAGAAGTTTGTTAAAAGTTTCAGTGAGAATGGGAGAGAGTATTTCTGAGAATGTTTTATAGTATAAAGCCGAGTAGCCGTCTGGGCCTGGTCTTTTGTTAAGTTTTAGGTCTTTTATGGCGTTAGCAACTTCATCTATAGTTATAGGCTCATCCAAACTGCTTTTTTGATTCTGAGATAACTCAGGTAAGGTTATTTTTGAGAAGAAGGATTCAGCTTCTGTAGGATTAAATTCATTGTTTGTCTTGTATAAAGTTGCGAGATGTGAGTGAAATTTATGGACTATTTTAACTGGATTACAAGTGTAAACATTTTTTGATAATTTCAAACGTATTGGTTTGAAAGATTTGTTAGTTGAATTTAATGCCTGAGCCAAATATGTACCTGGTTTGTTTGTATTCATGTAGAAATTGTGTTTGGAGCGTTTGAGGGATTTATCAACTGACTCAGTGAGAAATAGATCGTATTCCAATCTAGATTTTTCCAGATGAGATTTTGTACTCTGAGATGGATTATCTTGAAATGATATGTAGGCTGCATTAAAATTGAGTTCTAGTTTTTTTGCTAGATTTTTGCGTTCCCGTTTAAATAGTGCCATTTGTCTTTGTATTGTACCACGCAAGACAGGCTTATGAGCTTTCCACAGTGTTATTGGGGAGATGTCTGTTGTATTATTAATTGATATGTATTCCTTTAAAGCTTGTTCAATGGCCATCTGATGTAGTGGGTGTTTGAGCATTATGTCCGGTAAGTACCACGTTGGGTCATGCGCTTTTGGTATGGCTGAGGCTATAGTAGTGTATACTGCATTATGGTCAGACCACGGAATCGGAATTATATCTGATGCAATAATTTCTGGTATCATTCCTATTGTTAGAAAAATATGATCTATTCTGGTGAAGGTTTGATGAGGGTGCGAGAAATAAGTGAATTTCTTTTTCATATGGTTACTTTCTCTCCATGAATCTACCAGATTGTATTTGGAAAGAAGTTGAGAAAAAGGTAATCTAGAGGTTATTTTGGATGGTGTAAAAGGTGATTTATCTAGAAATGGGAGGAGGACCTGGTTCGAATCCCCACACATTATCACTGTTCCTATTTTGTGTGTATTAATCACTTGTAATATATGTGAGAGGAATGGTGTAGGTTGTTTGTTAGGAGCGTAGTAGGAAATCACCGTGATTGCTGTATCCATTATATAACCCATGAGTATCAGGTATCTACCTTCTGGGTCTTTAATTTCTGATGATAAGGTGAATGGTGTGGATTGGCGAAATGCAATTAGAGTTCCCCTTTGCTTGGTACGGGCAGAAGCCGTGTAAATTTGTTGATAAAAAGGAGAAATATATTTTGGAGTAGAATCTTTGGTGAAGTGTGTTTCTTGGAGGCATACTATGTGAGCCTTCTTGTTATGGAAAGTACGGAAGGCTTTGGTCCTTTTTTGAGGGACATTTATTCCCTGAACATTCAGGGAAAGTATATTCAGTGGTGCCATGGCAATAGATCAAATAGTTTTGACTTACTTTTTGTTATGCAGAGCTGACTGCGCAGATCAATCTGTGTGGACTGAAGAGATGAATAGATAGAAAAGAAACCAGTGAATTCTGGAGTAAAGAGTAAACAAAAAACATATGAGATTAGATGATACATTGTATAAATTATTTTTTGCAAGTAATCACAATTTACCCGTGAAAGAGAATAAATATCTCTCTCAGGGGAATAAGTGCCTTCGTCACACTCCCACATAATATGGTTGGGAGAATGAGGAGGGCTAATGGGGGTACACGGATCTTCCGCTTACAGGAGAGAAGTGCTATGTCAAAAGACATCAAAATGATGTTTCATTAATTGGAGTGCAGAATATAGTTTTTGTTGAAATTATTTATTCCAGGGTGGTTGTATATGGTTAGTCTTGCCCTAGGCTAAATAATTCAGTTAGAAAGGTACTGTTAATAACTTTGGTATTGATGAAGATAGTTTGAATTATTTTGGGATTTTAACCCTTTTAGAGTAAACAATTACATATTTTATTCATATGTAACTGTTTAGATATGTTAACTCATAAAATTGAGGTTGTATTGCTTCAGATTAGAATAAACAAAAACATAATTCTAGGAACTAGTTAGGTAATAATATATTTGTTTTAAGAAAAGAAAGAAAAAGCTTCCATTACTTCTGGATTATTGAACATATTTGTCCTAAAAAGTAATAAATCTATTGTTATTACCTGATAATATATAACTGAACAAGAATTTCCTTATTTCACTTATATATTCTAAGGCTATATGAATCAGAAGTAATAAGAAATATAACTGGAATGTAACATGATCCCACACAGTGTGTGACTATCAGAATGCAGTTACATTCAGTTATAAATATAGGTTTTTTATAGAGAACCATCTCTTAGTATAATAAATGAAGAGATATCAGGAATTAGGATGTCAGTCCATTGAATCTTCTTGGTCCATGGATGATGTGGCATAACGGCCTCTTTTGTGAGAATGATGATTCCCATTTTGTTCTGAAATTTTCTGGGTGCTGCCTGAAGGTGAAGATGACGCCATTCTTCTGCGTGTGGGAGTGTTGCTGCTTGTGGGTTCTGTCAGATTTAATTTTAAAAGGGTTTGTTGTAGTTCATCTGCTGATCTGCTTCTGTAAATTGTACCTTGGTAGTTAAATCTGACTGAAAAGGGGAAGCCCCATTGATACATAATGTTGTGGCGTTGCAGTTCCATTAGTTGGGGTTTCATGGATCGTCTTTTAGTAATAGTAAGTTGGGATAGGTCAGCAAAAATTTGATAATTGTGTCCTTGAAAATTAAGTTCCTTTTTTTCTCTTGCAGCAATTAGTATTTGTTCTTTCGTTCTGTAATAATGAAATTTTGTGATTATATCACGTGGGGGTCCATCTTTCTTTTTGGCTGTGAGGGCTCTGTGTACTCTGTCCAGTTCTAAACGTTCAATAGGGATATCTGGCTTTAATTCTTGTAATAGAGCAGTAATAGTAGATTGCAGGTCTGTCACAGTTTCAGGTATTCCCCTTATGCGCAAGTTTGAACGTCTGGCTCTATTTTCGTAATCTTCAAGCTTAGTTTGAAGTATTAAATTCTCTTTTTTTAATTGTTCCAATTCTGTTATATTTTCTTGGGTTGTAATTTCAATTTCATCCATTTTTATTTCTAAGGCTGCGGTGCGGTTTCCCAGCTCTCTTATTTCTTTGGTTAGGCTTTTTGTTATTTGGTCTGAGGTTTGTTTTAAAGCCTTATGAAGCATCTTTTCAAATTGTAATAATATTACTGGGGATACTGAGGAGGCTTGTGGAGAAGTTTGTGAGAGGATTTGTTCTGTATCTGACTCAAATGGAGAGTCTTGCTGTGACATTTTCTGTCTGTGAGAGCGCCCTGATGCTGTATCTTGTGAGGTGACTGGAGCTGCTTCAGCTGCAGTGAGTGCCTGTGAGCTCTTTGTGAGGTGATTTTTATTTCTGCCACGGTTTCCTCCCAGTACCATATTTCCTGCCCAAACTTTCACAGTTTGTTCCCTGGGGCAAAAAGGTTCAAATGGATACCTTTAGAGCCTGCAGGCTCCGCTTTGTCCTTCTCTTCTCTCCTCAGCGGTGCGGAGCTCTAACAATGCATGTCTGCTCTGCTAGGCTCCGCCTCCTGCCCCCCTTTTTACATTTTTTTAGCAAAAAGTAAAAACCGCAGAGGTGATCAAATACCACCAAAAGAAAGCTCTATTTGTGGTGAAAAAAATATAAAAATTTCATTTGGGTACAGTGTTGTATGACCGCGCAATTGTCATTCAAAGTGCGTCAGTGCTGAAAGCTGAAAATTGGTCTGGATAGGAGGGGGGTTTAAGTGCCCTGTAAGCAAGTGGTTAAAGATGTATGTGCAGGAATTACATAAGCAGCTCACCAAGTTGCATGCCCAAGTGTTCTCTTCTATTCCAGACCCGAATTCTGATGGTAAATCTCACTCCCTACAGCCTGGAGATTGGTGGTGATCAAGAAATTTCAACGAAGAGGACTGGAGCCCAGGTTTGAGGGTCCCTACCAGGTATTGCTGACCACCCCCACCTCAGTAAATAGGGATGAGCCAAACACCCCCCTGTTCAGTTCGCACCAGAACATGCGAACAGGAAAAAAGTTTGTTCGAACACGCGAACACCGTTAAAGTCTATGGGACACGAACATGAATAATCAAAAGTGCTAATTTTAAAGGCTTATATGCAAGTTATTGTCATAAAAAGTGTTTGGGGACCTGGGTCCTGCCCCAGGGGACATGGATCAATGCAAAAAAAAGTTTTAAAAACTGCAGTTTTTTCAGGAGCAGTGATTTTAATAATGCTTAAAGTCAAACAATAAAAGTGTAATATCCCTTTAAATTTCGTAGCTGGGGAGTGTCTATAATATGCTTGTAAAGGGGCGCATGTTTCCCGTGTTTAGAACAGTCTGACAGCAAAATGACATTTGAAAAAAGCCATTTAAAACTACTCGCGGCTATTGCATTGCCGGTCCGACAATACACATAGAAGTTCATTGATAAAAACGGCATGGGAATTCCCCACAGGGGAACCCCGAACCATAATTTAAAAAAAAAATGACGTGGGGGTCCCCCTAAATTCCATACCAGACCCTTCAGGTCTGGTATGGATTTTAAGGGGAACCCCGCGCCAAAAAAGAAAAAAACGGCGTGGGGTCCCCCCAAAAATCCATACCAGACCCTTATCCGAGCACGCAACCTGGCAGGCCGCAGGAAAAGAGGGCGGGACGAGAGAGCGCCCCCCCTCCTGAACCGTACCAGGCCACATGCCCTTAACATTGGGAGGGTGCTTTGGGGTAGCCCCCCAAAACACCTTGTCCCCATGTTGATGAGGACAAGGGCCTCATCCCCACAACCCTGGCCGATGGTTGTGGGTGTCTGCGGGCGGGGGGCTTATCGGAATCTGGAAGCCCCCATTAACAAGGGGACCCCCAGATCCCACCCCCCCTGTGTGAAATGGTAAGGGCCTACCATTTCACTAAAAACTGTCAAAAATGTTAAAAATGACAAGAGACGGTTTTTGACAATTCCTTTATTTAAATGCTTCTTCTTTCTTCTATCTTCCTTCATCTTCTTCTTCTTCTTCTGGTTCTTCTGGCTCTTCTGGTTCTTCCTCCGGCGTTCTCGTCCAGCATCTCCTCCGCAGCGTCTTCTATCTTCTTCTCCTCGGGCCGCTCCGCACCCATGGCATGGGGGGAGGCTCCCGCTCTTCTCTTCATCCTCTTCTCTTCTTCATCTTCCTTTCCTCTTCTCTTCTTCTCTTCTTCATTTTCTTCTCCGGGCCGCTCCGCACCCATGCTGGCATGGAAGGAGGCTCCCGCTGTGTGACGGAGTCTCCTCGTCTGACGGTTCTTAAATAACGGGGGGTTGGGGCCACCCAATGACCCCGCCCCCGTCTGACGCACGGGACATGACGGGACTTCCCTGTGGCATTCCCCGTGATGTCACAGGGAAGTCCCGTCAAGTCATTGTGCGGCAGAGGGGGCGGGGCCATCGGGTGGCCCCGCCCCCCATTATTTAAGAACCGTCAGATGAGGAGACTCCGTCACACAGCGGGAGCCTCCTTCCATGCCAGCATGGGTGCGGAGCGGCCTGGAGAAGAAAATGAAGAGAAGAAGAGAAGAGGAAAGGAAGATGAAGAAGAGAAGAGGATGAAGAGAAGAGCGGGAGCCTCCCCCCATGCCATGGGTGCGGAGTGGCCCGAGGAGAAGAAGATAGAAGAC
This sequence comes from Aquarana catesbeiana, assembly GCF_042186555.1. NCBI lineage: Eukaryota > Metazoa > Chordata > Amphibia > Anura > Ranidae > Aquarana > Aquarana catesbeiana. The sequence goes on from NC_133330.1 coordinate 202,872,429, forward strand.
GCCGCGCAGGAGATGCTGGACGAGAATGCCGGAGGAAGAACCAGAAGAGCCAGAAGAACCAGAAGAAGAAGAAGAAGATGAAGGAAGATAGAAGAAAGAAAGAAGAAGCATTTAAATAAAGGAATTGTCAAAAACTGTCTCTTGTCATTTTTAACATTTTTGACAGTTTTTAGTGAAATGGTAGGGGTACTTGTACCCCCTTACCATTTCACACAGGGGGGGGCCGGGATCTGGGGGTCCCCTTGTTAAAGGGGGTTTCCAGATTCAGATAAGCCCCCTGCCCGCAGACCCCCACAACCACCGGCCAGGGTTGTGGGGATGAGGCCCTTGTCCTCATCAACATGGGGACAAGGTGTTTTGGGGGGCTACCCCAAAGCACCCTCCCAATGTTGAGGGCATGTGGCCTGGTATGGTTCAGGAGGGGGGGTGCTCTCTCGTCCCCCCTCTTTTCCTGCAGCCTGCCAGGTTGCGTGCTCGGATAAGGGTCTGGTATGGATTTTTGGGGGGACCCCACGCCTTTTTTTTTGTTTTTTTTGGCGCGGGGTTCCCCTTAAAATCCATACCATACCTGAAGGGCCTGGTATGGAATTTAGGGGGACCCCCACATCATTTTTTTTTTTTAATTATGGTTCGGGGTTCCGCTGTGGGGAATTCCCATGCCGTTTTTTTCAATGAACTTCTATGTGTATTGTCGGACCGGCAATGCAATAGCCGCGAATAATTTTAAATGGCTTTTTTCCTTTCAAATGTCATTTTGCTGTCAGACTGTTCTAAACACGGGAAACATGCGCCCCTTTACAGGCATACTATAGACACCCCCCAGATACGAAATTTAAAGGGATATTACACTTTTATTGTTTGACTTTAAGCATTATTAAAATCACTGCTCCTGAAAAAACGGCCGTTTTTAAAACTTTTTTTTTGCATTGATCCATGTCTCCTGGGGCAGGACCCAGGTCCCCAAACACTTTTTATGACAATAACTTGCATATAAGCCTTTAAAATTAGCACTTTTGATTTCTCCCATAGACTTTTAAAGGGTGTTCCGCGGCATTCGAATTTGCCGCGAACACCCCAAATTGTTCGCTGTTCGGCGAACTTGCGAACAGCCAATGTTCGAGTCAAACATGTGTTCGGCTCGAACTCGAAGCTCATCCCTATCAGTAAAGATAGAGGTAAAAATCTCTTGGGTGCATGCTTCTCATTGCAAACAAGTTCAGAAGGAGGTTTAGGGAGCTGGGTGGGATGGGCACATCTCCCCTATTGTTAGGTTTACTCAACTGGTATGTTATCGTTTCTGCTCAAGACCCACCAGTTCCTAAGAAGGAAATCCAAACAGAGCCTGTACCTTGGATCCCACCGAAGGAGTATAGTAAATGGATAATAAAACCTGAGCGGTGGAGTCCATAAGGCCGAGGGCAAACAAGGACAACTACTCCCCAGATACCCAATGTACTTTCATGGGTATATACTCATTCATGTCATAGCAGAGATGGGTTTTGATGGGACCTTCCTAGAACATACCACTGGCCTCGATCCCCACCCTTACAGATTTCATACAGCCTTTGGGGACATTGATGCAGGGTATCTACTAGATAGGCTTTGCAGTCTTGCGTACTGGAAGATCAGTCCTGATGAATGGGAATGAATACAGCAGGTGGTAAAAAGGAGAGCCCTGATACCATATTGTATGTAACATATCACCTAGATGAGGATGTTGCCTTGTGTGAAGGAGATTGGGACCCCAAGGATATGGAATGTCTAATCCCAGGAATTTTTCCTGAAAGATCAAATGACAATCAATCTACCAAGAGGATGTTTGTAGATCTTGATACCGAGACCTATGAAATGTCCAGAAAAAACTTAACCAAGGGGTCAGATTTATGGAGGATACAATGCAAAAATAGCAAGTTATATCCCGTAGATCCCACAGGGGAGAACTATGAAGGGTGGTATATTGTTTACATCATCTTCAATCAGGGGGAAGAGAAAGAACATAAGAGGTACTATTATGATTTCCCAGAACTTGTTCAAGGGTCACTAGCGGATAAGTGTTTCCACCCCACTGAGATTCGAATCGCTAAAAGTCCCACCTATGATAGGAAGACACATCCACTAAACTACCTGTCAAAGAAAAAGGTTGTCTTGCAGTTGAATTGTAGTAAAGCCCATAAGGCCATGTGGTATGAACAAGCAAATGTGACTCTCTCTACCAAATAGACAAACACTGTAATCTTAAAAATTAGGACCGATGCTAAATACAAACAGTATGAGGTCCTGGATTTACAACCAAGACTGTCCATACATGCCTTCGTTTTTCAAGTAATGAGGGAAACTTGTGAACCCGAAACAGAGGGTCACTATTTTATTGACACCGCTTATTGGCCCCCAAATCAGTCCTTGGCTTTTAACAGTCCAAACCCATGGAAGTGGGATGTCTTATGCAATGGTGTGGATCTGCCTAGCGTGAATGAGTGGATGAATGGAAGGCCAATGAATGGAGAAATGAGAGGCGTGCATATGACTGTAGACTGGCAAGATCCCCAAAGATATGATCTGGATTTAGACTTATGTAGTGCTGGTAGATTTTCAATCTACTGCTGACAGGTAAATTTAGTGGGTTATCTGTTCATACATAGTCAGATTTGCCTCTGTTCCAGCTTGGCTAAGTTGCATGTAGTTTCACACTGTGCCTGTGGGTGTCGTTGTCACCATGGGTCGGTGTTGGAAAGGCAACACGTTGAAGCGTATGAGTGCTCCTCTGTCCTTGAGATAACTCTGTGGAGGTGGTCCTCCGAGTTGCATTCTGGGAGAGGGTATTTATGGGGCAGATGCCATGTTTTAGGGTTCCTTTCGTTCCATCTGCTGGCCCACCTGGCTGACAGGTATCTGCTAGGAGTACTACCTCATGGTCCTCCGACCGGGAGGCCCACGTTGCTGCAGCGTGTGGGTGGGCCCAGAAGCCTGTCTGGGGCCTACCACAACGGCAAGGGAATGGTCCTGAGCTGTCTGTCCTATGTGAAGAAGCTGGACAACTGAGAAGATCCCAGGGGAGGACCCGTCATGGAAGGATCATGCAGAGTGCTGGTCTGGAGAGGGGCCTGGTGACTCAGTTGGAGGACGTATCCTAAAGTAATCCTACCACATAGTACTGCCGGGTCGGCTTAAAGGTTCTAGTGCTGTGTTTGCTGTTCATCATAAACCATTACATCCTGTGGCAGAGGATCGTACGGGTTTCTATTCCATTCAAGTCTGTGGCAGAGACTTTTGTTCGTGCTGCCTACTGGTTGCTAGGTTAGTGAGAGAAACCTATCCAGGCGGGCAAAGATTCAACTCTAGAGAGAGAGCATATTCATCTACAAGATTTCAATTCCTAATACTATACTAAGAAAAGGTATTTGAACTTCCCTGCAACTCTTCTTCTACCTCTTTCCTGCTACTTCCTTCAATTACGTTTATTAAAGCATTGGAAAAGATACTCAAGTGTCCGGTGCCTACATTGTCTGGTATTAAACTTAACGGGACCCTAGACCCGGTTCTGGTGAAATTAAGGTAACAAAGGTAACGGTAATAGCCCGCTTTAAACCAGCAGCTCCACCGAGAGTTATTGCTACACTTACATCTAGATGGCCCATTTGTGTGGCCATTCTGCAACGCATATGATGAAGGCTGTTGGATCTTTATGCAAATGACAAAGCTTAAGAGTGATGACATGTTTCCCGGAATCAGTACCGCAGTTATTGATCCTAAATGTTGGTATCCCTGGAAGGGGTGAGGAAAGATCTGTGTGACAGTGGTACGGGTACCCAATGAGTTAGATGTTCTTGTGTCAGCAAATATGAGTTCATACTCCTGTAAGGCTCCTATAGTGAAGGCAGCAGATCTAGTCATCCCTTTACTCTCTTCTCACTGGACGGTATTTACAGATACACAATTTATATTATATACATGGAGGATAACCTTATCTGATTTCCGGGTTGATAAGTGGGATAAACGGTGTGCAGCCTTCACAAAGAATCAGGTATACATGTTGAAGGGGTGGCTGCAATCTGGATATTCAGAATATTCCCACACTAGAGTAAAGAGAGGCCTAATCAATACTGCCTTAGGACCAGGGGGTGTTGCCTTGGGTAGCCTAAACACTATGGATTTAGAAGTACTCAGTAACAAGTTAGGAGGGTTGGCACAACATGTTGGGGAAGGGGTTAAGGTGCAGCTGGACGTGAATCATATCCTCGAAAATCTACAACATGTGCATATCCATGCTACTGCCTCAATATCTGAGGTAATGAAACAGAAATTCACAGGATTGATAGCGGGTTTATCCAAAGTACAGAAAAGCATCCAACTTGCTTTATCTTGTACCCAGGTACAATCAGAATTGTCCCAGGACCTCAGAGTAATGATTGCTTCTTTTTCAGCAGGACAATTTCCACTAAATTTGAGAGAACAAGTAGGTAGGGTAGTATCCAAGTTTGCTATGAGTCATATGGATTGGTGAATGACTCAATTCCATGGCTGTAAAAACCTGACTTGCACAGTCTCATCCCTGATTCCGGTTGCAGGGACTGAGCATCGTGCTTATGCCACAGTCAATTTGGGTACTATCCTATCGGGCTTTACCGTGTTACACCCCGAGTCCATCATGATCTGATCCGGACAACCTCAAATGATTGATACTGATGGATGCTGGAGAAAAGAAGGGGTTGTGTTATGCCAAGGGAAACAGGACAGGATTGTGAGACAACAATGCTGGCACAGGGAAGGGTCAAGTCTCATGGATGCTAAGGAAATGTCCCAACCTTATTACCTGATTACCTAGATCTATATTTTCCTTGTTTTTTTATTGTTCTTGGGATAAGCCTCTTCAATTTGTAGTAATAAAGTGCAGTCAGGTTTACCTAAATTCTAAAAGTTTTAATCATTTTTTGGTTTTGGAGAGGAGTTTTTTAAAAAAAAAAAAAAGGAACTACATTTGTCATGTTTTTTATTTATTTATTTATTTTTTTTTTTCAACCGATATATTTGTTTTTTTTTATATACAGATTTAAGGCTCTTTAACAGTCTTGGTTGGAGCAGCATTAAATCTGTAGTTTTTTGGTTCATTTCCATTACTCACCTCTCTTCCGTTCCTTTTCCTTCTTTAATATTATGCTCTCTAAGTTTTTCCTTTGGTTTCTATCATCTATCTTCTCAAGATAATGTAACTAAGACATCAGTCATATCATTTTTGTTTAAAAAAAAAAAAAAGACTTTTCCTGCCCACCAGTACCATATTTTAACCAAAATATCTCTGGACATCCAGTTTTTATGTCTTAATGTAAGTCGACCTCTCAAATATAATTCTACCTCCCCTAGTCTACCCACTGCCTTAACCTGAGCCCCGTGAGCAGGTGTGGTGAACCCAGCGACCTAACAATAGCAGGCAGTGTTGACTATCCCTACCATCAAGGGCCATGGATGATACTGGCTGTTGCTCAGACTCTGTACCCTGTGGGGATCCCACTCTACTTGTCCACATTACCCCTTATAAGTATTTAGCCTTAATGGACACACTGCTGCTCCTGTCCGGCATTCCTCCAATACCTGTACACTGACATTCTCCTTCTTTTTTTTTTGTATTTATTCACGACTGTCCAGGGGCCCGCCCAACCATCACTGGAAGAGGACAACCAAGTCATCTCTTGAGACAAATGTGCAACAAATAAGACTCTCATGAACCTTCCTTCACCATGCTGAAAAGTGCTGTCCTGCGGTCTGATCCAATCGGTGCAACCATACACGGTCTTACCAAGTTACAGGACTAGATATGCCAGGATCCCGCCATCAGTGTTGGAGTTCCGCTCTTCCAAGGCAGAGGGGCGATGAAACATTGCAGAACAGACACTCATGGTTTGGATGTGAAGTCTCAAAGGCACCAGGATTTCTTTGCTGTCTCAAGCCTACCTTGAGGAGCTCCGGCGTGTTCAAGAAAGGAAGAGGAGGCTGTGGTGGTGGTGGGGAAGGGTCGGGGCTTCTGGGCTGTTGTGGGTGGGTACGTAATCATTGAAGGAGGACATAAGTTCAAGAATGAACTTCAGGGGGTAATATTATGGAGATTTTGAATATTCATATTTATATCAAGGAGCTCCAAGGGAACCATCGTGAGGACTTTCTAATTAGATTACCATGCCCTATTTCGTATGATGTGTATATATATATATATATATATATATATATATATATATATATATATATATATAACAAAAAACAGAACATTCCATAGCTCAACTCACCAACCAGTCTGCCAACTGACCAAATAAACCTGTCCAACAGTCTACGTTAAAAACAGGGGTTTAGTTAGCACGCATTTGCAAACGCATGCATAAGCTGCAAGGCCTCTTCACGGCACCCTGTGTATGCTTGCAGTCCTAACACTACTGAATTTATAAGCATCTCCACAATGGAAGCACATTCATTTAATAGATAGATGAGGGGCAGGTGGGCCTGGAGGCAGCCCAATCCCCCTTAAAGGAACAGGTGCACACTGGACACCCAGCAAGAGCACAATGGCAGCAAAGGTGTACTGTGTGTCCCCGGACCAATATATACCAATAACAAACAAATGGCCCCTGTCCCCACCTATAACTGGCCTTCACAGCAAGGAGCACATGGAAGGGCTATCACATGAAAGATAAAAACAGAACATTCCATAGCTCAACTCACCAGCCAGTCTGCCAGCTGACCAAATTAACCTGTCCAACAGTCTGCATTAAAAACAGGGGTTTGGTTAGCACGCATTTGCAAATGCATGCATAAGCTGCAAGGCCTCTTTACGGCACCCTGTGTATGCTTGCAGTCCTAACGCTACTGAATTGATAAGCATCTCCACAATGGAAGCACATGCATTAAATGGATAGATGAGGGGCAGGTGGGCCTGGAGGCAGCCCAATCCCCCTTAAAGCAACAGGAGCACACTGGACACCCAGCAAGAGCACAATGGCAGCAAAGGTGTGCTATGGAATGTTCTGTTTTTGTCTTTCATGTGATAGCCCTTCCATGTGCTCCTTGCTGTGAAGGCCAGTTATAGCTGGGGGCATGGGCCATTTGTTTGCTATTGGTATATATTGGTCCGGGGACACACTGTACACCTTTGCTGCCATACAAGTATTTTTGTATCTCTCTTTAAGTTTTTTCCCTAACCTTTTGTATTCTAGGATTTGTCTTATAATATTAATAGCCTGTGTATGCCCATGGTAACCTTATCTAAGTTTGGCCTAAATCATCTCGGTAGTCTGACTACACTGTACCTGTAATATCAATTGAGATATATGATAGATTCTAATTATTCTAACGTTTCTTTTCTGTGTAAATAAATGTAATTGTTTATCTTTTGGCCCTGTTATTGTTCGTCTTTTTCTTATATAGACAAAGGTTTAATCACTTATTTTTTTGTATCATTAATCATTTAAGTGAGGTATAAACATTTCCAAAACAAGAGATAAAGCGGATCTGTCAAAAAAAAAGAAGGTCCTGCTGGTTTGCTTTCAAATACACATCCGCCTATGCGGAAATCATGTCTCAACCAAAGTAGTATATTGTTTTCTATCTGTTACGTAAAGGGATTCAACTGAGGCGGACGATCCCCCCCCCTCCACTCTTTCCACCCTCCCCCCTCTTATTTCATCTCCTCCCTCATCTTTTCTTTTTCTAGATTTCTTACTTTTCTGGTCTCATTTTACTCTCTGTAAGTTATTTGTGTTAATAAGGGTTACATTGAATATACTTTTGATAATTTCCTCCTAATGCGATCTTCTCAAACAAGTTACTTTATATGACTAAATGATGGAATCCTGCAATTCCGGGACATATTTAAAAGTCGCAGAACAATTGATATTGAGATAAACTAAGGTATTTGTCTATATTCAGCAGATCACTGATGGATAGAATGTCAAGAGACCTACTTACTGTATTGTTTACATTTATTTGTATTGTGGATTTTGTTCCTTAATAAAAACTTATTAAACAAAAGTAAACTCTGATTTTTTTGCCTTTTGAAACCACACGGGGGGAATCTGCATCATTGGGCAGACACAGACATATCATAGAGCTGTTGGGGGTTCTAACTTTCCCTTGGTCTACTAAAAAAAGAAATATTTTATTACTGTATATGAGAGTTACTCTTGTCCTAGTGACACATCACTGGTATGGGGTATAGTGGTCAATCCCCCTAAGGGGACCACAAAGAGCAGCAAAAAACTGACAGAGCTTCTAACCCTTATTCACACTATCCAAATGTAAATGGTTTTGAGTGGCGATACACATTTATTGTTAAAAATGAATACAAACTTATAGTTCTTTTTGTACAATTTGCCATTGTCTGAGTTCACTAATGAAGCGTGCATCAGAAAAATAAAAAAAGAGCAGAAGCAAATGATGAAGCAAAAAAAAAAAAAAAACACTTTTGAGTGAAGAGGTTTTTTGGATAACTGAGTTGCCAGACTCTTGGTAAACTGAAAGGGAGCTTTTACTTATGTGTAGGAGAATGGACAGGCTTATTCACAGGGATTATAGGCTGAATTTTTAATTTGCAAACTGAGTTTTTGTTAGGATTTGACTTCAATTTGCCTTTATGGTTTTATATAAAGCTTGGTATTAATGGATCAGGAGTGAAAGGGAGGTGCGCTGCAGCTCAGCTGCTTCCTTCTCACTTATATCAGATTGACTGCTGGATGCTTAGCCATAGTGTGTACAGCATAAAACCTCAAAAATCTTCTCTCATTTGGGAGATCAGACTATCTATAATAACAGTAGACATCACCAAATAATGTTTTTCACAATATATATAATGAGCCCATATTGAGATAACCAAAGTTACTCTGTCTGCGTTATCATCCCTATTTCATATTTACAACGTATAATTCTGTAGCATCTCTCAAATTGATTTGCATTTTAATAACATCTTACTGTATATAGTTTCTAAAACCTAAAATCTATGCAGTTTCCATATGTAGCTAGTTTTGAAATGTATGTAAATCCTAACAATCAACCTCACTTATTTGCTCCCTTTTGGTCTGTTAAATAAACAATTGCTGCACACAGAAGGTTTATTACTTTCATGCATAGAATGCATGAAGATAAAAAAACCTTGAGCCTTCAGAACCACTTTAAGACTGGTTACAGGGGCATGTCCAGAATGAAGTAATAAATGGCTCACTCTCTGTATAGACTTAAGCCTGGTACACACTGGCCAAATATAAAGAGTTTTAACAAAAATCATCCAACAGTTGGCCTATGTCTACACCAGCTTGTCTGACAGAAGTTGGTCAAACGGCTGGCTTCTGTCAAACAGGCATGCTGGAAAACCAGCAAGCAAACTGCATACGATCAGTACTGGAAGACAATTACTGTGTGCACTTACCAGTGTGTTCTGGCGCAGGGGTAGTCCTCCTGTCAGAACACAATAGCTCAGCGGGGAGATCGCTATACTAACATTGGAAAATTAGTACAGCAAGCTCCTCACGAGGTCCTCAGTTTTTTTTTGTTCAGCCCGCTGGGTTGAATGAAAAAAAAACAAACAAATAATGTATACCAGGCTTAAAGTTGTGTTGTGCCCTAGGACTCTGGGGTAAATGCTGTTTAATTTCTATAATATTAATATTAAGGTTGAAATCAAGAGTTCAATTTCAGTTTTTGCTGATGATGTCAAATTATGCCAGAGAATACATTTTGCACAAAATGTAGCATTGTTAGAGGAAGATGCTCTAAAAATATGCATGCAACATATTCTTTGAGAGGGGCTCCTTTGGGTGAATCTGTGATGGAAACGTATTTGATGGTTCTTGCCAAACTGCAGCTAACAAGACTAACAGAATACTGTCTTGTCATTAAAAAGGGCATATGTTTTAGAGATACTGTAAATCAATCCTTCTACCCCTTAATAAAACACAGATTCTGCCTAATCTTGAATATGCAGTTACATTTTTATCACCAATCCCTATGAATGATGTCCTTAAACCAGAAAGAGTTCAGCATAGGGAAAAAATGAATAAGGTGGTGGAGGACCTCAGTTATGGGGGAACAAGTACAAAGATTAGTTATTCACTCTGTAGTAGAAGGTCTTAAGAGGAGATATGATCACAGCATATGCTATACACTTATGTGATTTTAAACTGTAATAATCGGTTTACTCTAAGATCCCTGAAGAAGACATTTGGCCAACACTGGACAAAAAGAGATTTAATCTCAAACTGAGAAAGAGGTTCTTTACTGATGGAGCAGTAAAAATGAGTAACTCTACTCCCCAAAAAAGTGGTATTAGCTGAAAGTGTTGATGAATTAAAAAGAAAAAAATGTTTTAGATATCTTCCTCAGTTATCATAATACATGGGGCTATTGGAATTTTTACCTCAAAAACACACAAACATACACACACGTTACACTAAATTGGCTTTTTCAACCTTCTCAACTATATAATTACATAATAATCCTTTTGCTGTCACTAAATTATGTCAGCAGCCGGGAGGGTTTTACACACACTCCTGGCTGTCACCTATCAGCTTACAGATGGTAGCAATTCAGAGCCTGTACAGTCACTTTCACGGATCCCTAGATGTGAGGCCCCTATGTGACTCTCACCAGGTTTCCCAGGCTCCACTATCAGACCGATGGATCCGGGACCCGCATGGCAGGTGTCACTGGATAGAGGTGAGGAAGACTTGTGTACAGCCATTTGCTGACCCTTCCTAGCTAGTAAGAATCCAGAAGCAATGCAGTTGTTGTCAGTGCCAGTTTCTGCTGTCACTTTCCCCAGCTGCTGTGGCCAGGAAAGAAGCTAATGGAGCATGATATTTGCTCCATTAGCTAGAGTGGAGGGTAGGTGAGACATCATCATTATAGACCCCTGATGTCTCATTAAAAGAAACCTGTCACTATAAATATGCAATCAGGTAGGGGGCATTGGTACCCTATGTGATAGCAATAAAGTTAAGTGAAAAGAAATGAAAAAAAAATGGTACACCCAAACACTTTAAACCCCCTGCCATTACATATAAATACAGTACATACAGGTGTATCTCAAAAAAAATTAAGGCATAATATTAAGGCAAAAAAGCTGTCCAAACGTGCCTGGCTTTATGTGAAAAAGTAATTGCCCACTAAACCTAATAACTGGTTGTGCCACCCTTGGCAGCAACAACTGCAATCAAGTGTTTGCAATAACTGGCAATGAATCTTTCACATTGCTGTGGAGCAATTTTGGCCCATTCTTCTTTGCAGAATGTTAATTCAACCACATTGGAGGGTTTTCCAGCAGGAATGGCCTGTGTAAGGTCATGATACAGCATCTCAATTGGATTTAAGTTCGGGCTTTGTCTAGGCCACTCCAAAATCTAAATTTTGATTTGTTTGAACCATTTGGAAGTGGACTTGGTGTTGTGTTTCAGATCATTGTCCTGCTGCATAACCCAAGTGCACTTGAGCTTGAGGTCACAAACTGATGGCCAGACATTCTCCTTTTTTCTGAGCTCAGAATTCATGGTTCCATGAATTATGGTAAGTCGGCCAGGTCCTGAAGCTGCAAAGCAGCCCTAGACCATCACGCTACCACCACCATGTCTGACTGTTGGTATGATGTTCTTGTTATGAAATGCTGTATTAGTTTTATGTTATGTAACGGGACACACATCTTCCAAAAAATTAAATTTTTGTCTCATCAGTCCACAGAATATTTGCCTAAAAGTCTTTGGGATAATCAAGATGTTTTTTGGTGAATGTGAGATGAGCCTTTGTGTTCTCTTTGGTCAGCAGTGGCTTTGGCCTTGGAACTCTCCCGTGGATGCTATTTTTGCCCAGTCTCTTTCTTATTGTTGAATCATGAACACTGATATTACCTGAGGAAAGTGAGGCCTGCAATTTTTTAGATGTTGTTCTGGGTTCTTTTATGACCTGGATGAGCCATCGTCATGCTCTTGGAGTAATTTTTGTATGCCGGCCACTTCAGGGAAGGTTCACCACTGTTTCAAGTTATCTACATTTGTGGATAATGGCTCTCCTCATGGTTCACTGGAGTTTCAAAGCCTTAGAAATTACTTTGAACCCTTCCTAGACCGATACATGTTTGTTTCTAATCTGTTCTTGAACTTTTTTAGATTGTGGCATGATGTATGGCTGATCTGTTAGCGTGCTTCACTTTGTCAGACAGCTTCTATTTATGTGATTTCTTGATTCATCAGGTCTAACAGTAATCAGGCCCGGTTGTGGCAAGTGAAATTTAACTCAGCTTCCCAAAAAATTGTGGTTAATCACAGTTCATTCATGACTCAGCATTGGAGGGGGCAATTACTTTTTCACATAGGCAAGGCAGGATTGAACAGCTTTTTAAAAACTGCATCTTGGATTTACTCTGGTTATCTTTGTGTAATATTAAAATTTGCTTGATGATCTGAATTATTCAAGTGTGAGAAATATGCAAAAAAAAAAATCAGGAAGGGGCAAATACCTTTTCACAGCACTGTATGTCAAGTATTTCTTTCTTTACATTTTGATGATTATGGCTTACAGCTAGTGAAAATCCAAAATTCTGAATCACAGAAAATTAGAATATTGTGAAAAAATTCAATATTGTACACTCATGGTGTCACACTCTAATCAGCTAATTAACTCAAAACACCTGTAAAGGTTTCCGGAGCCTTTAAATGGTCTCTCAGTCTGGTTCGGTAGGTTATACAATCATAGGGAAGACTGCTGACTTGACATTTGTCCAGAAGACAGTCATGTACACCCTCCACAAGAAGGGTAAGTTACAAAAGGTAATTGCTAAGGAAGCTGGCTGTTCACAGAGTGTTGTATCCAAGCATATTATTGGAAGGTTGAGTGGAAGGAAAAACTAAAGTGTGGTAGAGAAAGGTGCACAGGCAATAGGGATAACCACAGCCTTGAGAGGATTGTGTAGCAAAAGCCATTCAAGAATTAGGGGGAGATTCCCAAGGAGTGGACTACGGCTGGTGTCAGTGCTTCAAGAGCCACAACACACAACTGTATACAGACATGAACTACAACTGTCGCATTCCTTGTGTCAACGTCAGAAGTAGGGATGAGCCGAACAACCCCTGGTTCGGTTCGCACGAACGTTAGAACCCCATTGAAGTCTATGGGACTCAAACGTTCAAAATCAAAAGTGCTAATTTTAAAGGCTAATTTGCATGGTATTGTGCTAAAAAGGGTTTGGGGACCCGGGTCCTGTATCAATGCAAAAAAAAGTTTTAAAAACAGCCGTTTTTTCGGGAGCAGTGATTTTAATGATGCTTAACCACTTGCTTACTGGGCACTTAAACCCCCCTCCTGCCCAGACCAATTTTCAGCTTTCAGCGCTGTCGCACTTTGAATGACAATTGCGCGGTCATACAACACTGTACCCAAATGAAATTTTTATCATTTTTCCCCACAAATAGAGCTTTCTTTTGGTGGTATTTAACCACTTGCTGACCACCTCATGCAGATATATTGCGGCAGAAGGGCTCATACAGGCAAAACCAAGTACCTGTACGTTGCCCAGCAAGCTCCGTGAGTCGGGTCGAGGGTCCCGCAGACTCCATCGCCGCGGGGATACCCACGATTGCCTCATGGGGAGGAAGAATGGGGAGATGCTGATGTAAACAGCATCTCCCCGTTCTGCCTAGTGACAGTGTCACTCGATCTCTGCTCCCTGTCATCGGAGCAGAGATCAGTGACATCACATACACAGCCCATCCCCCTGACAGTTAGAAACACGCCCCTAGGACACACTTAACCCCTACACTGCCACCTAGTGGTTAACCTCTTCACTGCCAGTGTCATTTACATAGGAATCAGTGCATTTTTATAGCACTGATTGCTGTATAAATGACAATGGTCCCAAAATGTGACAAAAATGTCCAATGTGAGCGCCATAATGTTGATAAAAATTGCTGATCGCCGCCATTTAAAAAAAAATTAATAAAAATGTCATAAAACTATGCCCTATTTTGTAAACGCTATAACTTTTGCGCAAAACGATCAATAATCGGTTATTGTGATTATTTTTACCAAAAATATGTAGAAGAATGTGTATCGGCCTAAACTGAGGAAAAAAATTGTTTTTTTATATATATTTGGGGGATATTTATTATAGCAAAAAGTAAAAAATAATACGTTTTTTTCAAAATTGTCGCTCTATTTTTGTTTATAGCGCAAAAAATAAAAACCGCAGAGGCGATCAAATGCCACCAAAAGAAAGCTCTATTTGTGGGAAAAAAAGGACGTCAATTTTGGTTGGGAGCCATGTCGCATGACCCCGCAATTGTCAGTTAAAGCAACACAGTGCAGAATTGCAAAAAGTGCTCTTGTCAGGAAGGGGGTAAATTCTTCCGGAGCTGAAGTGGTTAATCACAGCTGGGATTTTTATTTTTTGCTAAACAAACAAAAAAGATGGAACATTTTGAAAAAAAAAAATCATGTTTCATAGTTTGTTATAAAATTTTGCAAACAGGTAATTTTTCTCCTTCATTGATATATGCTGATGAGGCGGCACTGGTGGGCACTGATAGGCTGCACTCATGGGCATGGATAGGCACAGTTAAGGTGGCATTGATAGGCACAGTTAAGGCGGCACAGTTAAGGCGGCACTGATAGGCACAGATAAGGCGGCACTGATGGGGACAGATAAGGCGGTACTGATGGGCACAGATAAGGCGGCACTGATGGCCACTGATGGGTGCTGATGGGTGGCACGGATGGGTGGCATGGATGGGCACTGATAGGTACCACTGATGGGGGCACTGATGGGTGGCACTGATGGGGGGCACTCATGGGTGGCACTGATGGGGGGCACTGATGGGCGGCACTGATGGGGGGCACTGATGGGTGGCACTGATGGGGAGTGATGGGCGGCACTGATGGGCACTGGTAGGTGACACTGATGGGCACTGATAGGTGGCACTGATGTGCAGCACTGTTGTTGTGGCACTGATTGTGGGCATTGATGGGTGGCACTTTGGGTGATGATGGGTGGCACTGTGGGCACTGATGGGTGGCACTGTGGGCACTGATGGGTGACGCTGGTGGGCACTGGTAGGCGGCACTGCTACCTATTGCTAGGTGTCACTGGCAGGGGGCACAGATGATCGCCGTGATCTGTACTGATGTCCCTCTCACAGCCGCCAGTGATCGGCTTGTTTTTCCTTCACACACTGTCAGCGCGAGGAGAAAAAATAGCCGATTACCGGCTCTGTTTACATCACATGATCAGCTGTCATTGGCTGACAGCTGATCATGTGGTAAGGGGTCGGGACCGACCCCTTACTCCGATCTATGATCAGGCGAGTCTCATAGAGGGGGCACGCAGGCCGCTTGTGCATGGGATGACGTCAATAGACGTCCCGGCAAAGCAGGTCTGCGCTGTTGCCGTCATTCGGCAATAGCGCGGATCTGAACTGGTTAAAGTGAAAAAAAAGTGAAATATTCCTTTAAATATTGTACCTGGGAGTGTCTATAGTATGCCTGTAAAGTGGCGCGCGTTTCCCGTGCTTAGAACAGTCCCTGCACAAAATGACATTTTTAAAGTAATAAAAGTCATTTAAAACTGCTTACGGCTTTAATGTAATGTCCGGTCCCAGTAATATGGATGAAAATCAGTGAGATAAACGGCATGGGTACCCCTCCCCCCCCACTCCATTACCAGGCCCTTTGGGTCTTTTATGGATATTAAGGAGAATCCCGCACCCAAATTAAAAAAAGGAAAGGTGTGGGGCCCCAGGCCCTCTGAACAGCAGCGGTGCAAACAAGACAGGGACTGTAGGTTTGTTGTTAAGTAGAATCTGTTTGTAATTTTGAACTGGTACATTTTAAAAGTGTAGCTCCAGCCAAAAAATCTATTTTTAAGCTATTTGGAAAACATAGGGAAGGGTTATCACCCCTGTGACATTTGTTTTGCTGTCTGTGCACCTCTTCAGAAGATTTTACCTCACTTTCTGTCCCAATGACAAATGATTTTTGACAATTTGGGGTTTTTAGTGAAACAAGGATTGGTGATAAAGCATCAGTGGAGAGGAGATGCGTTTTTCCCATATTAACTCTTACGGGAGAGAATTTCCCTTCCTAGGGGTAGATTTCATTTCACTTCCTATTGTCTCCTTCCGTTTGCAAGTAGGAGTTGTTTGTAAGTTGGATGTTTGAAAGTAGGGGCCTGCCCTATATACTCTGCAGAAATTGCGGCCTTAGGTGTTGGTGTTGCCACAACACTGTAAGCCCTCACAGTTACTTTTGGTGGGTGCAGGAACGGGCTCTGCTGTGAAATATTAGATGAAGAATTGTAATTACATGCCCCTGTTGAACAGGGTCAGAAAAATTGGGCCTTTGGTGGTGGTGGTGCTGGTGCCACAACACTGTAAGTCCTCACAGTTACTCTTGGTGGGAGATGGAACGGGCCCTGCTGTGAAATATTAGATCAAGAATTGTAATTACATGCACCTGTTGAACAGGGGCAGAAAAATTGGGCCTTTGGTGGTGGTGGTGCTGGTGCCACAACACTGTAAGTCCTTACAGTTACTCTTGGTGGGCGCAGAAATGGGCCCTGATGTGAAATATTAGATCAAGAATTGTAATTGCATGTCCCTGTTGAACGGGGCAGAAAAATTGGATCTTATGCACTGGTGCCACAACACTGCAACCCCTCACAGATACTCTAGTTGGAGCGCAGGAATGAGCCCTCCTGTAAAATATTGCATCAAAAATTGTAATTACACGCCCCTGTTAAACAGAGTCTACCAACTGAAAAGGCAGCAGTTGAAGTTCTAGCAATTTAGCCAAGCTAGCATTCAACTGCTGGGCATGTGGATGGCTGGGAGCAAACTTCTTTCGGCGGTGCAGCAGCTGGGGCTGGGAAATTTGCCTGGTACAATCTGACGTCGGTGTACCGATAGCAGATTGCCCCCAAGTACTTGGCTTTGACATACCTAATTCTACACCTTCATTCCCCTCAGTGCAGGTCTCAGAGAGGACTGAAGGTATAGTGGGTTTGGAGATCCCAGCTGATGAGGAGCAAGGAAAGGTCCTCTTTGTTCTTTGGTGTTGGGTCTTTTAGGTACGCTTGCCAACGAACTGCATGGCAGGTCAACATATGTCTGGTCAAGCATGTGGTGCCCAAGCGGGAGATGTTTTGGCCATGCGAGATACGCTTGAGACATATGTTGCAAATAGCAGCGGTGCGATCTGATGCACTCGTCTCAAAAAAGGCCCACACCAAAGAACTTTTGGAATAAATGCGCCCTGCACATGCTGAGCTCTGCGGTGTGATGCAGTCGGTGTGCTGCCCTTAAGCTGGCCCCTGGAGGGCATCCTGCCTTGTTGGTGATGTGCCTCCTCCTCCTCCGCCTCCTCCTCTCTCTTATCAGGCACCCACATGGAGTCAGTGACCTCATCATCCCCTCCCTCCTCATCACTGGAGCAAAGCTGGCAGTATGCTGCAGCTGGGGGAACATGACTGCCAGATTGCTGTCCTTCTTGGGCATCCCCTCTCTCTGGGCTCATGTTACCTTTTTCTAGCTGGGTACCATCATCGGAGCCTTCAAAACGCTGGGCATCCTCTTGGAGCATGTATCCAACACTGTGGTCAAACAGTTCAGGGGACACCTCAGGAGGACATGGTGGGGCTAGGGAAGGAGTGACTGTTGCCATTGAGCCAAGGGAAGAGGCCGTGTTGGCAGCTGCTTTGCCAGACAAAGTACCCTGAGCCTGGGTGAGAGAATATGAGGAGGATGAGGACGGCTTGGTCATCCACTCTACAAAGTCTTCCGCATGTTGCGGCTCAACGCGGCCAGCTGCCGAAAAAAAGGACAAGCGTGTCCCACAGCCACGTGCTGATGAGGATGCACCATCTCCACGACCAGCACTGTTGCCTCTAGACACAGAGCCTGCTTGCCCTCTTTTATTGGCTTGTGAATGTCTGCCTCTCCTTGTTGGCCTTCCAGACTAGGATGAGCCGAACAACCCCCCGGAAAGAAGATAGAAGATGAAAAAAAAGAAGACTTTAAATAAAGGAATTGTCAAAAACTGTCTCTTGTCATTTTTAACATTTTTGAGTTTTTTTGTGAAATGGTAGGGGTACTTTTGTACCCCCTTACCATTCTACACATGGGGGGGCCGGGATCTGGGGGTCCCCTTGTTAAAGGGGGCTTCCAGATTCCGATAAGCCCCCCACCCGCAGACCCCCACAACCACCGGCCAAGGGTTGTGGGGATGAGGCCCTTGTCCTCATCAACATTGGGACAAGGTGCTTTGGGTGCTACCCCAAAGCACCCTCCCAATGTTGAGGGCAGGTGGCCTGGTACGGTTCAGGGGGGGTGCTCTCTCGCCCCCTCTTTTTTCCTGTGGCCTGCCAGGTTGCGTGCTCGGATAAGGGTCTGGTATGGATTTTTGGGGGGACCCCACGCCAATTTTTTAAAAAATTTTGGCGCGGGGTTCCCCTTAAAATCTATACCAGACCTGAAGGGTCTGGTATGAATTTTGAGGGGGACCCCTACATCATTTTTTTTTAATTTTGGCATGGGGTTCCCCTTAATATCCATAGCAGACCTGAAGGGCCTGGTATGGAATTTAAGGGGACTCCCACGCCAGTTTTTTTTTAAATTTTGGTTCGGGGTTCCCCTGTGGGGAAATCCCATGCAGTTTTTATCAATTAACTTTTATGTGTATTGTCAGATCGGCAATTCATTAATAGCCACGAGTAGTTTTAAATTACTTTTTTTCCTTTGAAATGTCATTTTGCTGTCAGACTGTTCTAAACAAGGGAAACATGCACCCCTTTACAGGCATACTATAGACACCCCCCAGGTACGAAATTTAAAGGAATATTACATTTTTATTGTTTGACTTTAAGCATTATTAAAATCACTGCTCCCGAAAAAACAGCCATTTTTAAAACTTTTTTTTGCATTGATCCATGTCCCCTGGGGCAGGACCCAGGTCCCCAAACACTTTTTATGACAATACCATGCATATAAGCCTTTAAAATTAGTACTTTTGATTTCTCCCATAGACTTTTAAAGGGTGTTCCGAGGCTTTCGAATTTGCCGCTAACACCCCAAATTGTTCGCTGTTCGGCCAACTGGCGAACAGCCGATGTTCGAGTCGAACATGAGTTTGACTCGAACTCGAAGCTCATCCCTATTCCAGACATACTAATGGCCTGCAGTGAGATGTAGCTGCACAAAGCTGGGATGTATATATATATATACTGATACTGCAGCTAGCAGAATCAACTGCCTGCCTGTAGTATTATTAGTATGAGAACACCAGCAATTGTCTTCAGGTAGATTTAGGTGCACACTGTGCAGAGGACGCAATACACTAACTGTAAATACTGTAACTGCTTGCCTGTGGTATTAATAGGAGCAGAACAACAACAATTGTCTTCAGGTAGCTTTAGGTGCACACTGTGCAGAGGACGCAGTATATTAACTGTAAATACTGTAGCTGCCTGCCTGTGGTATTAATAGGAGCAGTAGAACACCACTAATTTTCTTCAGGTAGCTTTAGGTGCACACTGTGCAGAGGACACAGTGCACTAACTGTAAATACTGTAGCTGCCTGCCTGTGGTATTAATAGAAGAAGAACAACAGCAATTGTCTTCAGGTAGCTTTAGGTGCACACTGTGCAGAGGACGCACTACACTAACTTGTAAATACTACAGCTGCCTGTGGTACTGTACTAATAGGATCAGAAGAACACCACTAATTTTGTTTAGGTAGCTTTAGGTGCACACTGTGCAGAGGACGCACTAAAGTAACTTGTAAATACTGCAGCTGCCTGCGGTACTGTACTAATAGGATCAGAAGAACACCACTAATTTTCTTCAGGTAGCTTTAGGTGCACACTGTGCAGAGGACGCACTACACTAACTTGTAAATACTACAGCTGCCTGTGGTACTGTACTAATAGGGTCAGAAGAACACCACTAATTTTCTTCAGGTAGCTTTAGGTGCACACTGTGCAGAGCACACAGTGCACTAACTGTAAATACTGTAGCTGCCTGCCTGTGGTATTATTAGAAGAAGAACAACAGCAATTGTCTTCAGGTAGCTTTAGGTGCACACTGTGCAGAGGACGCACTACACTAACTTGTAAATACTACAGCTGCCTGTGGTACTGTACTAATAGGATCAGAAGAACACCACTAATTTTGTTTAGGTAGCTTTAGGTGCACACTGTGCAGAGGACGCACTAAAGTAACTTGTAAATACTGCAGCTGCCTGCGGTACTGTACTAATAGGATCAGAAGAACACCACTAATTTTCTTCAGGTAGCTTTAGGTGCACACTGTGCAGAGGACGCACTACACTAACTTGTAAATACTACAGCTGCCTGCGGTACTGTACTAATTGGGTCAGAAGAACACCACTAATTTTCTTCAGGTAGCTTTAGGTGCACACTGTGCAGAGGACACACTACACTAACTTGTAAATACTGTAGCTAATAGGACTAACAGGATCAGAAGAACACCAGTAATTTTCTTCAGGTAGCTGTAAATACTGTAAAAACACCTGCCTGCCTGTCAGTAGTAGGAAGAGAATAACAGGAACGGATCTAGCTAAACTAAATACAGTATATACAACATCTAGGATGTATATATATACACAATACACTGTAAGTGCAGCTAACTGACTCGCCTGCCTACTCTATCTAACTTAAAGGTCGCTTTAGGTGCACACTGTGCAGAGGACGCACTACGCTAACTTGTAAATACTACAGCTGCCTGTGGTACTGTACTAGTAGGATCAGAAGAACACCACTAATTTTGTTTAGGTAGCTTTAGGTGCACACTGTGCAGAGGACGCACTACACTAACTTGTAAATACTACAGCTGCCTGTGGTACTGTACTAATAGGATCAGAAGAACACCACTAATTTTCTTCAGGTAGCTTTAGGTGCACACTGTGCAGAGGACGCACTACACTAACTTGTAAATACTATAGCTGCCTGTGGTACTGTACTAATAGGATCAGAAGAACACTAATTTTCTTCAGGTAACTTTAGGTGCACACTGTGCAGAGGACGCACTACACTAATTGTAAATACTGTAGCTAATAGGACTAATAGGATCAGAAGAACACCAGCAATTTTCTTCAGGTAGCTGTAAATACTGTAAAAACACCTGCCTGCCTGTCAGTAGTAGGAAGAGAATAACAGGAACGGATCTAGCTAAACTAAATACAGTATATACAACATCTAGGATGTATATATATATATACACAATACACTGTAAGTGCAGCTAACTGACTCGCCTGCCTACTCTATCTAACTTAAATCAAATGACACTGTCTCTCTGTCTATCTATCTCTCTCTCAACTCCGAAACACACTACACAGGACCACCGTGCAGGCGGCCTTATATAGTGTGGGGCGTGTACTAAACCTCCTGAGCCATAATTGGCCAAAGCAGATGCTGCTGTGATTGGCCAAGCATGCGGGTCATAGTGCATGCTTGGCCAATCATCAGCCAGCAATGCATTGCGATGCCGCAGTGAATTATGGGCCGTGACGCGCCACTCGAATTTGGCGCGAACGGCCCATATCATTTGGAATTCGGCGAACGAGCGAACAGGCAATGTTCGAGTCAAACATGCGTTCGATTCGAACACGAAGCTCATCCTCAGTCAGAAGCGTCTTACCTGGGCTAAGGAGAAAAAGGACTGCACTGTTGCTCAGTGGTCCAAAGTCATCTTTGTGGATGAAATTAAATTTTCATTTCATTTGAAAATCAAGGTCCCAGAATCTGGAGAAAGAGTGGAGAGACACAGAATCCAAGTTGCATGTGTGAAGTTTCCACACTCAGTGATGATTTGGGGAGCCATGTCATCTGCTGGTGTTGGTCCACTGTGTTTTATCAATTGCAAAGTCGGCACAGCCCTCTACCAACAAATTCTAGAGCACTTCATGCTTCCCTCTGTTGACCAGCTTTATGGAGATGCTGATTTAATTTAATTAAAATTGCCCACGCTGCCAAAAGTACCAATACCTTTTTTTAACCACTTGCCGCCTGCCCACAGACAAATGACGGAGAGAGCGGTGCAGCTCTCGTTCCGGGAGGACGTCATATGACGGTGCCCCTGAATAGCCGCCCTTGTGCGCCCGTGGGGGCATGCAGCATGACGATCATGGCCATGCCGTGTTCCTAGGACACGGCGCAACCCTAATCTCTGTAAAGAGCCAATGATGCGGCTCTTTAACCATGTGATCGGCTGTGTCCAATCACAGCTGGTCACATGTAAGTGCGGAAGTCCCCTAATCGGCTCTCCTCACCTCTCACTGACAGTGTTTGGTGAAGAGTGCTGATCAGCAGTATTTCCTCGCAGGGGAGACCAGGGCAGGTAAGCAGGGCACTGATCTTCAGTGCCCTAATTACAGTAAAGCCCCAGCAGTACCCATCAGTGCCACCAATAGGTGCCCATCAGTGTCACCAATCAGTGCCAATCATTGACACCAATATTAAAAAAGAAAAAGATGTGCAAAGAAACCGCTACAAATAACAATAAATATTGCTGTGAACAAATTCTCTAAAACATGATAATATGAAAAATTGAGTGGTGTATCAAAAACAAATAGTCCATGTGATATAAAAAATAAATGAATAAAACCAAAAGTGAATTTATCAAAAACAGAATATCCAAAATGATCCTTCAAAATTTAGGAGATGCAAAAGTTCTTCACTTAATCTCGAAAAGCAGGACACATATTCATTCGAATCATCTGGAATATGGAGCATAAAATGCAAATGCAAATGCAAACTGCTTACCAGATCATGCTCCACCCACAAGGGTGGAGCATGAGCCTGTGACATCACCACGCTGAACAGCTGACTGTTAGACACTGCGGCTGATTCAAACCTGCTTTTCTTACCTGCTTGAATTTATGAACTTTGTATGATTTGTTTTTTAAATAAACACCTTTGCTGGAACATACTGCACCATGAAGCCCTCTTGTGTTCCTCCTTACATGAGAATACCCAGATCCTGGCTTTTATGAGAGTGTCCTGGAGAGTGAAGTTTTGTCCTTGCTGATTCCTGGATAAACAGGTGGATTCCTCTCTGCTTTCAAGCACTGTGAGTTCGCCTGCCGGCAGGCTAATGCACAAGCGCTTCTGATCTCTATCATTTGAGATCCAACGGATCTGGTAAGCAGTTTGTATTTGCATTTTATGCTCCGTATTCCAGATGATTCGAATGTATATGTGTCCTACTTTTCGAGATTAAGTGAAGAACTTTTGCATCTCCTAAATTTTGAAAGATAATATTGGATATTCTGTTTTTGATAAATTCACTTTTGGGTTTATCCATTTATTTTTTATATCACATGGACTATATTTTTGATACACCACTCAATTTTTCATATTATCATGTTTTAGAGAATTTGTTCACAGCAATATTTATTGTTATTTTAGCGGTTTCTTTGCGCATCTTTTTCTTTTTTAATATTGGTTTTAGGTTTTGGTATTTGACCTATAGAGGTGCAGCATTTAATCACGCTTTATTTAGTTATTTCTCTTGTGCACATATTTTTTGTATATATTGATTGGTTAGCGCAAATATCCCCTTCTTTTTATTCAATGACACCAATCAGTGCCCATCAGTGACACCAGTCAGTGCCCATTAGTGATGCCAGTCCATGCTGCCTTTCAGTGCCCATCAGTGATTGCTCATCAGTGCTGCCAGTCAAGCCCATCTGTGCTTCCTATCAGTGCCCATCAGTGCTGCCTAGCCGTGCCACCTATCAGTGTCCACCAGTGCTGCCCATCCGTGCCACCTATCAGTGTCCACCAGTGCTGCCCATCAGTGCCACATAATCAGTGCCCATAAGTGCTGCCTCATAAGTGCCCATCAGTGCAGCCTCATGAGCGCACATCACTGAAGGAAATAAAATACTTATTTACAAAATTTACTTACAGAAACTAAGAAAAACTTTTTTTTTTCACAATGTTTGGTCTTTTTTTTTTTTTTTTTTTTTTTTTTTTAGAAAAAAATAAAAAAAAACAGCAGTGATTAAATACCACCAAAAGAAAGCTCTATTTGTGTGAAGAAAATAGTTAAATATTAATTTGGGTACAGTGTTGCATGACCACACAATTGTCATTCAAATTGTGACAGCGCTGAAAGCTAAAAATTGGCCTGGGCAGGAAGGGGGTGAAAGTCCCCTGTAAGTGGTTAATGATCATGGTATCACTTTGCTTGATTGGCCAGCAAACTCGCCTGACCTAAACCCCATAAAGAATCTGTGGGGTATTGTCAAGAGGAAGATGAGAGATACCAGACCCAACAATGCAGAGCAGCTGAAGGCCGCTATCAAAGCAATCTGGGCTTCCATAACACCTCAGCAGTGCCACAGGCTGATCGCCTCCATGCCACGCTGCATTGATGCAATAATTCATGCAAAAGAAGCCCCGACCAAGTATTGAGTGCATACTATACTGTACGTGGACATACTTTTTGGTGAGCCAACATTTCTGTATTCAAAATCCTTTTTTTAATTTGTCTTATGTAATAATCTTATTTTCTGAGATACTGAATTTTGGGTTTTCTAGCTGTAAGCCATAATCATCAAAATTAAAAGAAAGAAATGCTTGAAATATTTCACTCTGTGTGTAATGAATCTATATAGAGTAATATATGAGTTCCATTTTTTGAACTGAATTACTGAAATAAATTAACTTTTTGATCATATTCTAATTCTTTTTGATGCACCTGTACATAGCTTTGCACATTAAAGTTGAATATGCTAAATGCTGGAGTGAGAGCAATAATTCTATTGCCATTATTTATAGTTTACCCTAAATTGATGACCCGTAGGACCTTTGAAAGCTTCTCCTGTAATAAATTTCAAATATCAAAGTTGGTTGCCATTGCACAAGCACACTCAATGTTATGGCTTGACATATTGGGTATCTATTTACTCAGCACAACCTAATTTTTTATATTTTACTAATAAAAATGTGTGATAAATTTCATTTGTGTATAATTAATTTTAGTGCATTTTTTACAGAAACCGTGCTTGATAATACCTTAAAGTGATTGTAAAGTCTTACTTTTTTTAAAAAAAATAAACATGTTATACTTACCTCTGTGCAATTGGTTTTGCACAGAGCAGCCCGGATTCTCCTCTTCTTGAGTCCCTCTTTGCTGCTCCTGGCCCCTCCCTCCTGAGGAGTGCCTATATAGACCATCAGCTTGCTAGGGGGGCACTCGAGCCGAGTCTGAGCTCTGTGTATCCATTCAGACACAGAGCCCTGACCCGGCCCCGCCCCCTCTCTCTCCTGATTGGCTAAATAACTTTGATTGACAGCTGTTGGAGCCAATGGCGCCATAGCTGTGCCTCAGCCAATCAGTAGGAGAGTCCCGGATGGCCAAGGGAATTGTGGACATCGCTGGCTAGAGAAGGGGCTCAGGGTAAGTATTAGGGGGTGCTGGGGAGGCTGCTACACACAAAAGGTTTTTTATCCTAATGCATAGAATGCATTAAAATAAAAAACCTTTTGCCTTTACAACTCCTTTAATATTAATAAATCAAAAACGTGTTGCGCTATCAATTTAAAGTGTATAAATTTATAGCAGCTAGTCAATCAAGTAAAAAGTTCATATATATCAAAAATTATAAATGTAAATAAGGATGTGTTAAAAAAATTCATAGATGATTCCATCAGGAAAAAAAAAAAGAAAATGCTCTTGTGCAGAAAGCTATTTGATACACTAGTGTGTGAACAAAACTCTGTACTCCAGTGTGGATAGCAAATTCTTTACACCCATAAGAACACACCCCATAATGTTCTTTTGATTGAAACGCATCGGAAGGAGCTACAGCGGTGACCCTATCAAACCGCTGGGGTGTCTACATGTGTTTGACTGTATAGTATGTGATTTTACTCCTGACTTCTTGTAAGTAGTTTTAACCTTCATTAAAAAGACAGAATTTTTAAATGACTACACTGTGGGTTCCTCCTTTGTCTCTCCATCTCACTGAGCCCACTGTTGATCATCCTGGTTGTACAGTTATCCATCCTAGAATTTTGGCTCCATCCCATGGTGATAATGGGATAAAGTGTAGCTAGAGCTTCATCTTGGGTCAGTAGCTGGTAAGCGGCTCAGAGTGGGGTGTGCACTTTTTGGTGTGAAGAATTTGCTACACACACTGGAGTATGGAACTTTGTTGATACACAAGTGTATAGATGAACTTTCTGCACAAGATCAGTTTCTCCTTTTTTGCTGATGGACTTTTTTGGATCATCTTTAAATTTTTTCAACACATCCTTATGGGGGGTAGTTTTTGATATACATAAAATTTTAATTTGATTGACTAACTGTTATGAATTTATGCACTTTATATTTTTGATATTAGTATTTATAGTGTTTATGTGGACATATTGTGAGTGCAGTTATTACTGGGAAAAAATATTTTCTTTTTACTATTTAGTGACACTTTTGTGCAACTTATCTTTTTGTTTAATGCCTTAATATGTAGCTGTTATAAACTAGTTAATATTGTGTGACATAAAAAATTGATATATCAAAAATTTGTTCTGTAAGGTCTCAGCATTTATATAATATATACTTTGGGGGGATTTAACTAATTTTGAGGCCTAAAAATTCAAAAGCGGCTCTGGCAGTGAAAGGGTTTAAACATAATGTAACCATATTTTCTCCCTGGCAACATTTATAAACAAGCTGCAAACTCTTTGCTTTAAACATTATCATATTATAGCAACTTTCATGTTTAGAGCAATCAGGACAAAGTCTGGATTTTGATTATTTGCTATTGGTTAATGCACTTTGCACATTGCTGTTTGCCTTAAATTTATTCTGCTAATCTATATTTTAAATAAGAGTGCAATATACTCACGTGAATCAAAATATTTTGCTGTGTTTGACATCATTTTTCCATTGTACGGCGTGTATCTGTATGAGGGGAGATTGCGGGAAATGTGACTAGAATAATGGAGCAGGTTAAACAACTATTCAATATCCAGTCCTTATCATCATCTTATTACGTTATACTATTTTGTTACAGAGGCTGCACAGATATTGTTTCTATTTCTTATATTTATAGTGTACCTATAATGTTTTGATTATGATGCTTCTCCATATAGTAACATTACTGACAATATGTCTCCTCTAAATACAGTCTGTCTACATTTACAGAATTAACTTCCTGGTTGAACTTGGCATGAGAGTGACAGTATCTTGCATTGCATTTAAAACACAGTAGATGGTAGACAAACTGCTGAGGTCTGCAGAACAGAATAAAACATTTAATTCTTTCCTTGTCGCCACCAGTCTTATCGGAAGGGTGCGATCAGAGCAAGATTTTCAGCACCGACTGTGTAATATAATACATAACCACCGACCAGACAGTTGCAAAGTATAGTCTATACTGATAACATTCTATCATGTTACTAGCATATCACTCACTTACCCAGAGGCCTTTGTGTCTGCCATGAGGTCATGCTCATGAAAATAGAATCGTGAAAGCTGCACCTTTGTTTTCTTAATTAACTGTACAATGCAAAACTAACCCTAGTTTAAAAAACGGGAGAAAAATGAAGATAACACCTTTAGCATTCCATCAGATTACTTCTTTTATTTAAAAAGCTAGTACCTGATTGGTAACCATGCACAACCTCTAATTTTTTTTTAAATTGTATTAGTTTCAAATCCCAGTGTGGCTTGCATGTCATATCAATAATATCAGAAACTGGAAGTGCTTCAGTAGTGCATTTATTCATTTTTACTGTGTAAAAAATGTTACGTTTCAGCGCACAGCACCTTTTGTGATTTGCACACTATGTCCGTTTGCACTGTAAATTTTTGCATGCCTCCCTAATAATACCAAAGTATTTTTTTTGAAGAGCATATGCAGTATTCTTTCGCTATTAAATGAATTTACAGTGCTGTATTTATTTGCATAGGCAGTGCACAGAGCAAGCAGTGTAGTAACTCAAAGTAAAAATCTTCAATATACTGTTGTCTTGATGTTGACTGATAGATGAATTACAATGGGCTGCAGTGGATAATTGCACTTTGGAAACTTTCATTGCGCTTCCTATTGAATAGGTACATCTGTTTTTTCTATGCCAAGGGTAGTCATGCCCCTGTAGGGGTTGCTGAATGTAGTGATTCACCTGTCACCCTGCCCAGCCTGTTTCAGTCACTCAGAGACATAGAACAGTTCATAGCTTTGTTTAGTTTTTGTTTTTATTTGAGGGGATTAAACTCGGATGGGAATTATGGGATGCCCAGAAATTCAGTGTAAACTTGCTTGGGACTTCTATATACACTCCAATATACACACTCCAATCTTCTCTCCAGCACCAACACTTGTTGCACACAGTTTCTCCTCCAGCACTTCACTTGCTGCAGACTGTTACTCCACCAGCACTTCCCTTGCTGCAGACTTTTACTCCTCCAGACTAGCTAGCACCGCATGGGTAGGCCTGACACTACTTCAGCCATGCCTCAATGAACTGCCTTTTGCAGACAGGGACCCTGGGCCCCTACGGTGTAGAACAATTTCAGGTACTAGCTGTCCTATATTCAACTACCACTCCCAGATAGCTCTCTTCAGGCCCTTCCAACCAGCCTGGCTGCAGAGGCCTCTTTTCACTGCCCTTCCCACAGCCCTCTCTTCTGGCTCTGTCACCCATCTCAAACTGCAATCTCCCAGTTCTCTCTGGCATCCCTCCCCAGACCTCCCGACTGTGCTCACTTACCAGCCCTCCCGGCTGCAAACAGTAGTCCTCCCTGGAGACCCTTATGCTTCATACACACGATAATTTTTTTTGTCAGAAAAAGATATGACGGCTTTTCTGACGGGATTCCGCTCAAGTTTGCCTTGCATACACACGGTCACGCAAAAGTTTGATGAATTACGACCGTCAAGAACACAGTGATGTACAACACTACGACGAGCCAAGAAAATGATGTTCAATGCATGTGTCGAATTTTTTCCAAGCATGCGCAGGGATTTTGCACGTCGGAATTGCCACAGATGATTGCATTTTCGGATAGGAACTTTTCCTGACTGAAAAATTGAGAGCATGCTCTCAATCTTTTGCTGGCTGGAATTCCACCAGCAAAAGACCGATGGAGCATACACATGGTCGCATTTTCCGATGAAAAAATCTCATCTGTCTTTTGCGGGCCGAAATCCCGACCGTGTGTACGCAGCATTCCTCCTGGATGCCCCGAGCCCCAGCCCAGGGTCACCCCCAGACTAGGGAGCTCCCCGTGGGCCCCGAAAGCCTCCACACTCTCTCACTCCAGCTCTTCCACCCAACAACTCCTCCCCAGCTGGGCTGACCCCAGGTATTTAAGGAGCCCCTCCCCCTGTCAATCCAGGTTGGTGATTGGTCAGAGCTCCCTAAAACACCCCAGGCAGCGCCACCTTTCCTCTCCTCCTCTCCTTCCAAATCTTTCTAGCAAGCTCCAGAATAATGAGGGAGGTGTCAGTGATGCTTCTTGTAAGTCACCAGCTACTACCCTGAGCCACTCCCAGCCCAGAATAAAAACAAACCCGATTAGCAACCAGCTAGGCCTGCCTAAATTTACCTACTCTGACAGAAAATCCTCACTCTAGCACCTACCTAACTAGAGGGTGCTACACAAGCATTTATAATAATGACCATAGTAAGCAAGAAAAAAAAAACACAGTTCTTAAAATTTCTCATCTACCAGTAATCTTATTCCAACCACTGGATTTAAACATAGTCCTAAACTTAGTTAAACCTTAGCTATAGCCCAGCTAAAAAGCTATCCCTAACCAGTCCCGAGGTTGGCCACCACACTCTATGTTTGAGGTAAATGCCCAGGTGCTCACCCACAAAGAAATCCATACAAATCCAAAACAGGTATAGAGGCACATTTTGAGGAAGCTCAGTCCATCTTTCTCAATCCTTAAGAAAAATGGACTGAACTTCATTGAAATATTGACAATAAAAATGCGGCTGTCTTGGTTTATTTCAGCTGGAAGACTCATGAGTGCCTCTATACCTGTTTTGGATTTGTAAAGCTACCCCTTAGTGTCATCCTAAAGCTGATCTCTTGCCAACTCAACCCCCTTTCTAATCAATATTCTAAATTTAGGTTAAAACTTAGATAAAAGCCCTCAGTTCTTACCTGAATTTGTGACCATGTGACAGACTGCTTCTGCAGTCTTCTTTCTTCTAAACTTCAGGCGATATTCAGTGTCAGTTGACCACTGATGAAGTGAACATTTCTCATTAGAGGGGTCCTTACAGAGTCTTGAAGACTTCAAGGATACATTCACCTTTGTAAAAAAAATAATAAAAGAACACCCTTTTGTAGGTAAAAAAATGTGCATTTGTTATTTATTTTACTAGGAGCCTGGAAGGCTTTGCCATGCAGGACTTCTGCAGGCTGTCAGTGAAAGCTGTCTGCTTGTACCTCGTATAAGCAGGCAGTTACACACTCACAGGAAGAGACAATAAACTAGCCACTGGTAGTTAATTGACAACTACAAGCCAACAGCCACAAAGGCTGTCGGTAGTTGTAGTTCTCACATTCACAGAACTCTGTGAATGAATGATGCGACTGGGTTGGCAGAGCTCCACACTGGCAGGTTTTTATAAAATTGTGACCAACGAGTTTAGGGAGAAGATCCCCGGTTTGCTGTTACTAGTGGCAGTGGATCTGGGTCCGGCTGCAGGAGTGGAATAATGTTACGTTCCACCCTAAAAATGAGTGGAACATATAACATGTTCCCAAAGGTAAACTTATCCTTTCAGACATTGTTGTAATGATTTCATGATATTAAGGGTGGTAGGAAAACTGGTTGTTGTCCTTAACTTCAGCGGCTGTTTACCAGTCCTACTACTGGAAGAGGCACAGCAGAGTGTCATGTGAAGGTTGACTCAGGTAGGATAAAAAATGAGTTAGCAATATTGTTTTCAAATTGTAAATGGTTGCGAGCAGGGTGGTGGATTTTTAACATTTTCATGGAGATAAGCTTTAAGTCTTGCTCCAAAATACAACAGAAAAAACAACAACAACTTTTCAGCACAAAGGCAAGGAATGATCAAGCACTGCCTTCACAATAGAAAATACATGAGTTAGCTGCTACCTGCTTCCAGGAGATCAGGGTTGTCTACAAGATTTATTCATAGTGGTAACAGACAATATGGGTACATGCTTAGATGCAGGCTTCTATTTTAAAGCAGTGCTGAGAAAGCACAGAGGGTGTCTAAGTACCAATCTAAATTACATCTGGTAGGTTTAAAAAGCTGAGAGATGACATTATAGCACATTAGATTATGACTCTTATCACTTACTTAAAGATGATCCTACTAGTACGAAGCAATGCATGCATCATTAACATATAATGATTAAGTTGATGAAAGTTTACTAAATAATAGTAAATTACTATAGGTAAATCTATATTAATGTCAAAATATTTTTATTAGATGTTTATGATGGCTGTCACCTATCACAGTCAAAACCACCAACCAGCATTGGCTGCGCCTTTCCTTAACTTCCAGACAGGGTACTTGTTTTGATAACGAGTATATCTCTACAGCATCATAAACACTGATATGCCTGCTTTGACACTAGGATTAATACTATATCTTTCTACCCCCTATTTCTGGGTTACTTTAGTTGTTACTGACAATGGTTGATCCAAACATTTCCCACAATGTAACCCCAGATTCAAGCCTAAAAGAGAAATATGAACTCACCAACTTTGATCTAATGCCGTGTACACACGGGTGGATTTTTCGGCATCAAAGGTCTGACGGTCTTTCCGATGGACTTTTGATGGACTTTTGACGGACTTCCGACGGACTTTCGAACTAACAGACTTGCCTACACACGATCACACCAAAGTCCAATGGATTCATACGTGATGACGTACGACCAGACTAAAATAAGGAAGTTGATAGCCAGTAACCAATAGCTGCCCAAGCATCGGTTTTCGTCCATCGGACTAGCATACAGACAAGCGGATTTTTTGACTCGAGTCCATCGGAAAGATTTGAAACATGTTTCAAATCTAAAGTCCTTCTGATTTTCGACCGAAAAATTCCACTGTAGGTCCGATGAAGCCCATATACGGTCGGATTGTCTGACGGATTCGTTCCGTCGGACCAGTCTGGTCGAAAGGTCTGTCCGTGTGTACACGGCATAAGTGTAATTCCAAAACCAGAAAAGCTTTTAAGGCAATGTTCTAATGGATGGTCAGTGCTAAGAATGCACAGACTGGGTTTATGGTAAGGTGTATACCATATATATTCATGGCACAATGGCATTACAG
This sequence comes from Aquarana catesbeiana, assembly GCF_042186555.1. Lineage (NCBI taxonomy): Eukaryota > Metazoa > Chordata > Amphibia > Anura > Ranidae > Aquarana > Aquarana catesbeiana. The sequence goes on from NC_133330.1 coordinate 202,904,730, forward strand.
AGAATATTAGATGAGCGCAGAAATGTATCTAGCCTCTGTTTACCTTTAATTCTATAGCACAATACATTAGCCCTTATATCCAAATTACATAATAAATTCTTGATCCTGGAGGATCCTAAAAGGGTTTCATTAGCCTCTAATCCACATTAGTTACAAAAGGTGGATTATTCCTTACTGTTTCCATTGAAACTCTGTATAACGGCAGCCTCTAAGTTATAGTTTCCACTTTGCTGAAGAATTATGAAAATTAAAAGTTTAAAATTAAAAGTTTAAAGTGCATTGATCATTGGATGAATATGCATCAATGTATACTGAGCTCAAACACAGATTGTAGGAGCTTAAAGGATATGTGCACTTATTTTGAAAAACAATAGATTTTATTGAGGTTTAAATAGTACAGAGTTACACAAATAGAGACACATCTGCAGTTAACGTGTTATACGTGCAAGAACATTGCATACTCATGTACATTACAGTGGATCATGAGGTAAAACACAATAAGGGGAAAACATATAGGGCACAAGGGCTGTAAAAACAGCGAATCAAATACTTAAGATACCTTTGGTGCTACAAGGATAAGACGAGACAACCAAGATATATTACATGGTCATATAGAGGGTGTATAACAATTTTGTAACATTAAACAGAGTCAAACGCTATAGCATTCTAGCCATGGTTTCCAGGATTTCTCAAAAGCAGGTAAGGTGTCAAGTGGTACAGCTAATGATCTTTCAGTCAAATAATGCTGTTGTATAATATACACAGCTTCTGACCGATTGGGAGCCAGTTCCTTTTTCCAATGTCTTGTGATAATTGGCTTAGCTGATAAGAGGATATTGACTATAGTCTTGCAATTAGGAGGGAGGGAATTCCCAGGTTTAAGAGAGCCAAGCCTGGATTTGGGGCAGTGAGTGCGTCTGAAAGAATCTGAGAGAATTTGGAAGATTTTCTGCCAAAAGCTGCGTATATTGCTACAGGGCCACAGTATATGAAACAAGTTACCCATTAGGCAGTAGCCTCTCCATCATAAGTAGAAACAATCAGGATATAGCTTAGCCAACATGTTAGGCGTAAGGTACCATCTCATAATTTCCAAAGCTAGTTCCTAGTGGGTTACACAATGAGTGATGTTATAAGAATAGCGTATAGTGGTCTGCCATTGGGTATCAGTAAAAGATGAGTTTAACTCTTCCTCCCATTTGAGCATGGCTTTGCTCCTAAGAAACTCGGATTTAAAATGCAATCAGTTATAAAGTAATGATATGCCTTTCTGGGGTTTCTCAGTACATCTTAGGAATCACCCTACGTTAGGGTGAAGGTAAATTGCGGGGATTGGAGAGGACATTAAAAATTGCTTTATGCACAATAGGGTGAAGTGGGCGGTACTGGGTAAGTGAAAACTACTAATGACATTCTCTGGAGCATCTAGTTTACCATCAATAGGAAGCTCCTCAACCCAAATAATGGCATAGTGACTCCAGGTGCTGATACGCAAATTTGGGGTCAGAATTTCCAATGTGTGTATGGGGAAACATACTGCATTTGAGTGGTTAGTTGATTGGATGGATTGAGTGAGCATTCTCCAGCCCATGATGGATGCTTTGGTGGTAAGCAGCAAGTCAGCAGTTGGGATTGGCTTCCAAAGATCTGCAAGTGGCAGATGCTCTAAAGAGGCAGTTTTGGTGAGGTGATTCACAATGTCGACCCATAAGGGGGCTTTGTGTTTGGAAAACCAGTAATTCAGTTGGTCGGAGTGTGTCGCCGTAAGGTAGTCAGTAATGTTAGCCATCCCCATGCCACCAACCTTTCTATGTTTGATCATTAGGGTGTGGGAGCATCTGGCTCTCTTCCCTTGCCAAATGTACTTTTTAAGCAATAAGGATATTGAGGTCAAGTATGTGCCCGGTGTAGGGACATACAGGGTTCTAAATAGGTAGAGAATTTGTGTCAGTATAAGCATATTAAATGCTGCCAGTCTACCAGCCCATGATAACTCTACTTGGGCTAGATTACACAATTCTTTTTCTATATTAGCGAGGAAAGGTTCGCAATTGGCTTTGGCTATCCGAACGGTAGAAGGGGTGATCTGAATTCTCAGATAGGGTATGCTTTTCTCTGTCCAAGAGTGCGGGAAAAGGTGTTGTATCAGCAAAATTCTAGGGCTGGGGATGCCAAGATTCAAAAGTAGGGATTTATAAAAATTCACTTTATAGTAGAAGATCAAACTAAACTGTCAGAAGGGTATGAGCCTGGTAAAGTGATGTCTCTGGGTTGGTTGGCATTATTATGATATCAAACAGATATTGTGAAATTGTGGGATCTGCCGCAAAGTGAAGCCTGATATTTGAGGATAGGAGCATATGCTTTCTGTCAATGGTTTTATCATCAAATCGAAGATCAAGAGTGATAGGGGGGCAGTCTTGTCACATGCCATTGGTGATGATGAATAGTTTAGAGAGGAAACTGAAAGTATGAACTTGGGCCGAAGGAGAAGAATAGGGGGGTAATATGGCTGATAGAATAATGCACTAGAAAACAAATTTTGTGAGAACCTGGCGCATATATCCCCAATGGACCCGGTCAAAAGCCTTCTCTACATCAATAGAGAGAAAAAGAGAAGGCATCCGATCATGCTCTGTACAATGGATAATATTCAGAAGCCTTCTAGTGGTGTCTGAGATCTGTCATCTGGCAATAAACCCGCCTTTATTAATCTGGACAATATATCTGACAAGCAGTAGGCCTAGATCTTCATGTATAATTCACACATGCAAATTAAGAAGAGAGATAGGCCTAAAATTGGTGGGGGTGTCAGGTTCCTTCCCAGGCTAAGGGAGAGTAACGTTGTGTGCCCTTAGCACCTCCAGGGGAAGGAGGCTTATTCAGCAGCAGCACTGAACAAAGCAGGTAAATGCGTACCAAGGCATTCTCCAAAAATGTGGTAATATTCATTAGAAAACCCATCAGAGCCAGGGGATTTGCCTTTCGGTAGCATCTTAATTACCTGGAGGATTTTTTGGGTTGAAAAGGGTCTATTGTTGTCGGAAAGATCAGAAGCATTAGGGAGGGGAATTTAAGGCGATGTAAGAATGCAGCAATAGAAGCTCACGAAGATTGGGAGGTATCAGTGTCAGACTGCAGAATTTATAGCGAAGCATAGTAGTCTGCAAATGCATCCACAATGCATTGGGGATTAGTCAGCTTCTGTTTGGTGGTAAGGTGAAACAAGTAAGGAAGTTTTAATTTGGCATGTTGCGTCTTTAGATGGGAGGCTAAAATTTCCCAGCTCTTTCGTGCTTAGCATAATATTTTAGTTTATGCTGGCAGCATAGCCAGCCATAGTGGTCATTAAGACGAGTGCACAATTCCATTTGTAGATTAGGAAATGTGCGTACCAAATTAGGATTTGGTGTAATTCTATTTTGAGCATCTAGCGACTGGGTGGAGGATAATATTTGTTATACCTTAGCGGAATTACTCTTCTTTTCCTGTGCGCCCAATTGGATCACTATGCCACGCATAAATGCCTTATGGGCGTTTCATTGGGTAAATGCATCTGTATCGCTTGGGGAATTAAGGCAAAAATACTCGCAAAGCCACTGAAAGAGCACAATATTAGCTGAAGGGTTCCTTAATTTGTGTTGAGTTACAAAGCCGTAAGCCAAATAGATGGCAAGAGTTTTCCTCCAATATCATAAAATAAATAACTGCATGGTCTGATAATGTGATTTCTGCAATATCAGATGAGGAAATTCTTTGCAAGAGCCATTTGTCAACTAAGCAAAGGTCAATACGTGAGTAAAAATTATGTTGAGGCGGATAGTATGTGTAGTCTCCCTTGGAGGCTTGTTGACAACACCAGACATCATACAGATCCTCTAAAAGTAGCAGAGCATTTAGTGAATAAGAGTAATCCCTTTGGTTAGAAGACGTGTCTAGATGTGAATCCATACTGAGTTGAAATCACCACATACATGTTACATATACACATACATACACACATGTTGCCACTTCTAATCTTACTCACTCTATTGAGAAGTTTATGGAGAAATCTCCCTTGATGAGAGTTAGGAGCACATACCTCAACAATAGTATATCGAATACCATTAAAATCACACACCAAAATTAAATATCTTCCTGCTTTATTAACAACGGAGATATGGAGGGTAAAGGTGACCATATTCCTAAACGCGATAAGAACTCCCTGCTTCTTAGAGTAGTATGTGGCAAAAAAAAAACATGGGGAAAGTCTTTGTGCTAGCACTTAGGGGCTGGAAGAGCTTGAAAATGGATCTCTTGTGCAATAACAATGTCCATTCTGGACTTGATGTCTTCCTTCCATAAGAAGAATCTTTTGGCCAGTTGGTTTAGGCCTCGGGCATTAAGTGAAACAAATTTGATTGTCATTCCAGCAGAAGGTTAGTGAAGACAGCGAGGGGAACACATACCATAGCATCCAACTGAAACAAGGGAAGTAGGGGGTAGCCAAATCAAGAGGATGCGGGAGTGAATGACCACGAGGGTTATGACACCCATTATAGGAAGGTTAGCAGGGTGAGTACCTTGTGCCAACCAAGCATAAAAACAAAAACAGCAACAGGCAGAGGAGCTAGAAACAGGTGCTCCACCACAATAGAGACCATGTGAGACTTGAAAAAGGGGAGTTTCATTTGGAACCAGTAGCAACATAGCTGCTGACAAAACTGGGCAAACAAAGGTAAAATACTCTGAGTAGAACATCAGCACCTCTGGGAGAAGAGAAGACATGCCGAGTAGATGAATTTAGGTGGTAAGGCCCATCGCCGACTGTTGCTTGGAGGAGTGCTTGTAGGGAACCTTCCGCCATTCCTGCTGAGAATCAGGGAGGGGACATAGAGGACCCTGTAGGGGAGGATGCTCAGGGATTATGTTTCAGGACTGGAGAAGGTGAATGTCATCGTCCACAGAGCTGATAGAAGTACAACCGTTGTGGGTAATTTTCAGTGTGGCCTGATCCTTCCACTGGTAAGGTATGTTGTGGTTGCGTAGCACCTTAGTGATGGATGCCCTGTTTTTACGTTGTTGTAAGGTGTGCAAGAGTTTTGGTTGCACCTGGAGTGAGACAGGTTCCGGTAGTTGGTCCTTCTTGTGGAAAGCAGATAAAATACGTTCTTTGATTTGGTAAAAATGGATTCGCAATAGGGCGTCCCTAGGAATTTCCTATGGTAAGATGTGGGCTTGGGGACCATAAGGTTCTTGTCTATGATGCGGTCCTCAGAGTACAAGGGTGGCATAACAGCTTTGGAGATATCCCAAACATAATGATGCAATTGAAACAGTTGTACTGACTCTGAAATGCCTCTGATTTTAAGGTTGTTGTGCCTCCAACAGTCCTCCAAGTCCGCTACTTTGGACTTCAAACACTCTATGTCGTCTTCGTGTTTGTCGTGAGAATCCACCATGGTGTTAAAGGTGTTAATCACACATGCACTCATGTTATCCTCTAAGTGGTTCACCCGATCCCCTAGATCCTGGACCCTAAGCTGTACACTTATGGAAGCAAGCCAACATGTCAGATTGAAGTGAAGCCCTCAGGGATAATAACATATCTTTCAAAACCGTGTCATAAACTGGCTGACCTGTGGTGGGGAATGATACAAATGGATCAAGACAGCTAGTATCATACTGGTACTTATCCTCTGGTGTGCAGATTTCCATACATGGTCCTGCAAACAGGTCTGGATCAGAGTCATCAGATTTTATTGGGCTTCTGGTACTGGAAGAGGATGCTGGCGAGCAGCTCTCATCCTCAGTGTGCCCCATGACAGCTGTAGCAGCTTCAGAGCTTGGCTGGGAGGCCGTTGCTAAAGGGCCGGCAGCAGCCGCCAGTGCTGAACTCCCACCGCCATTTTGTTGTAGACTTGTTGTAGACCTGCCTTGTCAGGAAGAAACCCGACAACTTAAGTAGTGTGGGTGAATCCTTCTGATGCTGGGTCATCTCTGCAGGCTCAGAAGGTCGGTGGGAGGCTAAATCATGCGGCCATCTTCGGGAAAGCAGTCACCACGTCCCCTGTTATGCGCACTTTCTATTGGACTATCCTCTAGGCTGTCCCTCACTCTCTATGATGAACATATGTCTATGTGTTACACTTATCTAAATTACAGCTCCAGAAAGATACATAGCTTCACTTCAGAATCTTCCCACTGTGTCCTTCCTCACTTTCTCCTATGAGGCCTCCATATACTTTGATGGAAGGTTCACCAATGAATAAGTCGGTTGTGATAGATTTTTAATTAAAGTATATCAATTCCAATATAAAAATATAACTTTGCAAAAAGACTATGCCTCACAGAGCAGGCTGCAATGTGAATAATTCCATGGAGCTTTGCTTCACGTAACTATAACCTATGAGAAGCATACTCAGCACAGGGAGAGGAGAGGTGTTTAAAGATAATGCTCTAAATTGTATTTTACCTTTAAGAAATAAATATTACATATAAACAGGCTCACATTCCTAAAAAATAGCAAAGATACTTAACTGAATTGGATTTCTGCTTTCAAAGAGAAAAGTAGGAAGCAAAGATTAGGTCATCAAGACTTGGTTACCTCTGACTGACTGCATACAGTTGTAGCCTGGTACTGGCACAAAGACTTTGTGAGTTACATCTAACTGGACTGCACCAACTTTCTGTGGGACAGTAAGTCTCAGCATACCCACTCATCAAGTCTCCATTGACCTTTGTTGTTCCTTTCTGATAGGCCAAGATTAGGTGCCAAAGGGGAGGATGTGCTGAAGAAGTGGATTATAGGATGTGTATTTCTATTACCCTTATGCAGAACTGCACCCTTTTAGAAGGAAAACTACAGTTCACAGGAGCCCTGGCAACCAGGGGGAGGGAGTAGAAAAAATTTAGCAAAGCTGCCTTGGAAAACCAAATTCATGTGGCGCCAGACAAGAGAATGGAGAGGGAGCCGAGGACAGAGTGATGAGTCAGTAGCATCTGGGCCTCATGCTGCTTACCTTGAAGTTTTACGGAAACTGAGTGAAATCTCCATTCAGACCTTTAGCTAATCTACAGTACAAAGTGGAGTTGCCAGACCAATTTCTGTTGCCCCAAGCCATAACCCGGTATCGCCAGTTTATCTTCCTGCAGTCCAGAGGCACAAGATAAAGTGTGAGCTTGATACTGCTGTGCAGATGGAGTCAAGTGGGATAGCCAAGGATCATCACATTTATGCATGGGGGCCCCTCCATTGCTAGTGTTTACTACTGCTGTGCCACAGCAGGTGAGAGGGTTGCAAACCCATCCTTTTTCTCTGTCTATTTATTGCTGATACATTAGCTGACGCTAAGCTTTTCCTATCCTCCCACCAAGCCCCATCCAGCCAAACAATCCACTGCCAAAACTTTCATTGACTTTGCTAACTCTCCCTTCATTTCCTCCCACTCATTCTCTTTACGTGACTGAACTTGATAATCTACTAGAACTGTCTCCATTGAATAAAAAAAAAGCTCCCAGTAGATTAATTGGTTTAATGGTTTACTAACTCTAACTAGGTGAAGACTAATGAACTCCTTCAAAAGTGCACCACTATATGGGCCCCAAAAAAAGCCAGCACATTATAATTACTGTCCTCATTTCATATAGTTACATATAGTTACATAGTTAATCTGATTGAAAAAAGACACAAGTCCATCCAGTTCAACCAACATAGAAAAAAAAAACACACACAAAAAGAACGCCTCCATATAAACTATCCTTAACCCACAGTTGATCCAGAGGAAGACAAAAAAACTCCAATAAAGCATGATCCAATTCACTCCAGAAAAAAATGTTTTGTTTTTTTTGTTGCTTGTTTCACTAGAGGATATTTATAAACAGCTGGTCCTTTGCATCATAGAAACTCATTATCAGCCTGTTTCTATACTTTGACCTGCAGGCAGACTTGAACTTACAGGGGTCACGTAAAGGAGCTGGGTGACAGCATAGTAAAAAGGAGGTTGTTCTAAGGTCTTGCTGTCACCATTGTGCTCCTTGGTGTCTTTGTTATAGTTTAAGATGACTTACTAATTTGTATCAGAGTCTAAGCCCAGCTGTTCATTGTCTTTTCTGTAATTTAGCATAGTAGGACTCTGTATAAAGTTGGAGGGAGGGGGGTGATATTTGTTCATCTTTCATTGATTCTAGTATTCTATGTGAGCTGATTTCTGAGAATATAATTACAGTTTCACTCAAATTGGTGTAATTCATTCCCAGTCTAAGCATGTGTCAGAGTGGTTGTGGCTGTGACATCCTGTAACTTTGTCCCAAATCATACTCAGAGGGTATAATCATTCTGTGGCTACTACAGAGATGCACAATACAATTTTGATATAGCTTCAGAAAGAGAGAAAAAGGGCATGAAGAGACCAGAACAGAAGAAAAAGAAATACAGCAAATTCAAGTCCCCAAGATCACGGTAGAAATAAGCAGAAGTCTCTTTTCTTTTTTAATGGCATAGAAAAATCTGAATCCTTGGGAGAGATGATACAAAGAGGCAAGAAGTAGACAGTAGTGAATCTGCCTGTGTTTGATTTGCAAGGGGTTTGTCAAAGCTTGCTCGAAGTTCTTAAAACCACAACTTAGCTATGAACACCATTGAAGTCTAAGGAAGGTGAATCTTGTTACTAAATGCTTGCCATTTGTACGGCTAATAGGCAAGGTATTGTCAAAAAGAACACAGGGAGTTGGGCAATGCTATGAGGGACATTTAACAAAGTAAAAAAAAAAATTAAATTAAAATTTACCGTACAGCAAGGAGAGGGGTCATTTAATTATGACTTTGAGAAGGACATGGGGAAAACACCAAGCCTTTACACTACATGCTTGGGAGATGCTGTTAAGCTGAATGTGGTGTTACAACACAAAGTGATTTTCACAGTGTCGGTGACACAATATTCTGGCATCACATACACTATATTACCAAAAGTATTGGGGCGCCTACCTTTACAATGCACATGAACTTTAATGGTATCCCAGTTATGGGAATGTTTGACCACTCTTCCAGAAGCGCATTTGTAAGGTCAGTGTCAGGAGCATCTAGCGCTCCTGCTCCTCATTCCAGCATCTGGGTTTTGGCTATGGCATTGTCTCTTTCTCTCTCTCTCTCTCTCTCTCTCTCTCTCTCTCTCTCTCTGTCTTTGTTCACCTGCTAGCTGATTAATGTGGTCAGTCTCTGGTGGAAATTCAAACCCGTTATAAGCCAGCTAAACCCTCACTTGCATGCTTGTAATAGAGAGTGATACGTGTGTTATTCCTGATCAAACCCCCTGTCTGTCTGTCCTGCTCTGCTGCATTGGATTTCCCTGTGTGTGACCTTGGACTAGATTATTGGACTATTCCCTGAACTCAGCCTGCCTTTTTAACTGGACTGTCATAGAACCACTCTGCCTATCTGCCAACTGCAAGTACCTGTTTGTTTTGCTCAGTTCATGCCTGCCCTGGCATGGTAGCCAGGCACTATAGCATTGTGTATAAGACCTGGGGGCAACTGAGTACCAGTATGCCTGCTTGGGAAAGGTGGCTGCTATAGGTGAAGCACACAGTAGCCAGCTATAGTGTCTGACCACCTGCTTTGGGGGTAGATGTAACAGTCAGGCACTGATGTTAAACAAGAAGGCCTGGCTTGCAGTCTCCACTCTAATTCATCCCAAAGGTGTTCTATTGGGTTGAGGTTAGGACTCTGTGTCGGCCAGTCAAGTTCCTCCACCCCAAACTCGCTCATCCATGTCTTTATGGACCTTTCTTTGTGCACTGGTCCAACTCATTTGGTGGAGGGGGAATTATGATGTGGGGTTGTTTTTAAGGGGCTGGGCTTGGCCCTTTAGTTCCAGTGAAGGAAACTCTTAAGGCGTCAGCATACCAAGACATTTTGGACAATTTTATGCTCCCAAATTTGTGAGAACAGTTTGGATATGGCCCCTTCCTGTTCCAACGTGACTGCTCACCAGTGCACAAAGCAGGGTCCATAAAGACATGGATGAGCAAGTTTGGGGTGGAGGAACTTGACTGGCCTGCACAGTCCTGACCTCAACCCAATAGAACATCTTTGGGATTAATTATAGCGGAGACTGCGAGCCAGGCCTTCTCATCCACATCAGTAACAGACCTCATAAATGCACTTCTAGAAGAATGGTCAAACATTCCTATAGAAACACTCCTAAATCTTGTGGACAGCCTTCCCAGAAAAGTTGAAGCTGTTATAGCTGCAAATGGTGGGCCAACTCAATATTGAACCCTACAGACTAAGACTGGAGTGCCATTAAATTTCATGTGCGTATAAAGGCAGATTTCCCAATACTTTTGGTAATATAGTGTATCTTGGATGTAAAATAGTTTTTTTAACTTTTACGATAGCATGACCTAAATACAACAGCACTCAATCAGATTTATTATAGCTTGAAAAAAAGGCTTCTTTAGGTAATTTTGGCTGGGACACCTGATTTGTTTTATCCAGCAGTAGGGATGAGCTGAACACCCCCGGTTTGGTTCGCAGCAGAACTTGCAAACAGGCAAAAAATTTGTTCGAACACGCGAACACCATTAAAGTCTATGGGACACGAACATGAATAATCAAGAGTGCTCATTTTAAAGGCTTATATGCAAGTTATTGTCATAAAAAGTGTTTGCGGACCTGGGTCCTGCCCCAGGGGACATGTATCAATGCAAAAAGAAGGGAGCAGTGATTTTAATAATGCTTGGAGCAGTGATTTTAATAACGCTTAAAGTGAAACAATAAAAGTGTAATATTCCTTTAAATTTCGTACCTGGGGGGGTGTCTATAGTATGCCTTTAAAGGGGCGCATGTTTCTTGTGTTTAGAACAGTCTTACAGCTAAATGACATTTCAAAGGAAAAAAAGTCATTTAAAACTACTTGTGGCTATTAATGAATTGTCGGTCCGACAATACACATAAAAGTTCATTGATAAAAACTGCATGGGATTTCCCCACAGGGGAACCCCGAACCAAAATTTAAAAAAAAATGGCGTGGGGGTCCCCCTAAATTCCATACCAGGCCCTTCAAAATGTTGGCAAGGATCTGGCACCGGGGGATAGATCCCATTTTGACTGGTCGGGATTAGGGTGTAAGAAACACGGAAAGGTTACACTCATTGTTTAACCCACGCGGATGCATGCTATTTAAATTATAGATCCACATTTTTCTTTTTGACAAAGAATTCTGTCAAAATCACCCCTCCTAAGGGGAAGGTTCAGCTTATAGATACCCTTAAATGTGAGTCCGATAGGATTCCCACCATAAAATTTAAGGAAATGCAGGGGGATGGGGCGCTCATCGTCCTTACTGAGGATGCTTTGGACGTGCTCACAGATTCTGACCCTTAGTTGCCTCTAATGCCCCGTACACACGGTCGGATTTTCCGATGGAAAATGTCCGATCGGGGCGTGTTGTCGGAAATTCTGACCGTGTGTGGGCTAGATCGGACATTTTCCATTGGATTTTCCGACACACAAAGTTGGACAGCAGGAGATAAAATTTTCCGACAACAATCCGTGTGTGGCCTGTTCTGACGCACAAAGTGCCACGCATGCTCAGAAGAAATTCCGAGACGGGACAGCTCGTTCTGGTAAACTTAGCGTTCGCAATGGATACAGCACTTTCGTCACGCTGCAATGTTAAAAATGGTTTAATACAGCGCACTCTCTTCTTCTTTATAATGTGACAAGAATTAAGTAGTTTTGCTGCTCATATTCACACACACTTCTCACAAACTTTTATTTGTGTTTTTTTAGTGGGATTCCCTGAATATATTGTTATTAGTTGTTACATCTGACAGTTTTATTTTTATTTTTTTATTTTTTTTTTGGATTTTCAGCCTTTTTTTTTCTTTAATGTTTTGATTTTTTCCAAGGCTGATCTTTGTTCAATGTTATTTTTATTTTTACTCCAGAATATTTTTGGGTGTGTTTTGTGTGTCAAGTTACCCCAACACCATTGATATCTTTTATTATTTAATCTCAAGGAGATTGTTTGGTGTTGGTGTCCCTTGTTCATTTCACATTGTATATTTGAAATGTACCTGAATCCTCACAAACAAACTGTCCTTTTTGAAGTAAAACACATAGGAGAGTATAATTCCAAACAAAAATCCTTTATTAAGGGCTCAGAACCAAACAAAGAGGAAGACAACACTGGATCAACAGGAGAAATTAGCGAAGCCTGGGACCCCCACGGCAGACATCAATTCTTCAACATCAAAATTGGTGGCCTGAGGAGTCCATATGTAAGGGAGGGCAGTCTGGTCCAGAATTCGCAGAGATCCGGATAGCAGCAGATGACATCTGTGTCCCCAGGCTGTGGTACCACAAGAGGCTGCATCTTTTGGCCGACCAGACTGAACCCAGGGCAATCACTGTCTGGTCTTCCTTCCACGCTTCCTTCCGGGCTGTGGCTGTGCAGTTGGAGATGTGGCAGGAGGAGGAGTAGGACCTGGAGGAGGACTGGGGGGACCTGGAGGAGAGGGAGGAGGAGGAGGACCTGCAGGAGGAGGAGGAGGACCATCACAAAGGTGTGTCTGAGGTGTCATTTGGCCCCTCATACCTTTCTCAAGAGCCTCCAATATGAGGGCCTCACACATGACTTGTTGGCCCTCCTCCATCCTCTGCATTTTATATGCAATGAAGGTAGCAATGTTCTCCTCCATGGTGTGGGGTGCTCCCAGGACCTCTGTAGCCCTCCAAAAGAATCCTATAGCAGCCTCCTCTAGGGCACTCCTCCTACTGCCACTTTCTCTTTTCAGGGGGGGTTGAGGGACCTGCAGATCAGCCAGCCGGCTCGGCCCGGCCACCTCCTGGCTGAGACATCCCTGTGTATGAAAAAGGGACATGGTTGTAATGTTTTGCTTCATCAATCACAATCCTAAATTAGTACTCCCAACTAACATCTAGTTAACATCATTGATTGGACAAGCAGAAATATTTCGAGGAATGCTATACCTGGCTCAATCTGGGCTCCTCCACATGTGGCCTGGAAGGCCCAGGTTGGGCGTCAGAAGCCTCAGCCGGGGGGGAAGGAAGCGTGGAAGGAAGACTGGAGGAAGCCTGGGTTCAGTCTGGCCTGCCAGAAAATGCAGCCTGTCGTAGTACAACATCCTGGGGACATAGATGTCATCTGCTGCTCCGGATCTCTGTGAATCCAGGACTTTCTTGCGCTCCCTTAGATATGTGCTCCTCAGGCAACCAATTAATATCTTTAAATAGGTGATGTCTGCCGTGGGGATCACCTGCTTCACAATTTCACACAATTGCACCAGTGCTGCCTTCCTCTTTGTTTGGTTCTTGAAATGGGGGTGGGTAATCTCCCACAGACAGGGCAGCTCCCGTAACATATCTATGAATACTGACATGAAGTCATTATCTTTGATTAGCATATCCATGTTCACTTCAAGACACAACACAAGACAAAGCCTAATGTCAGACAAAACTCTCCTAATCTTGTTACAATATAGGCCTCAATCTAGAAGCAGTATAGGCACAAGTTTGTCTCTTACCTTCGTTCTTACGATCGGCGTGTCCAATGCTCCTTCCTCTGCTCACAGATCGTACGTAATACGCACGCGTGTTACGCTTTATACACACTGCGCATGCGTGTAACTCCGCCCGCCCCTGACGTTCTTTCTAGTCTATTCCCCGCCCCTTTTCGTTCGGCGCAGTGGGTGAAGAGCACATGGCGGAGTTAGAACAGGTGCATGCTAATTCTAGCAACGAGAAGGAGGAGGAGGAAAGCCCGGATCTGGACACGTCCCGATCCAGAAGGAGACGTTTTAAGGCCACAAATATGTCCTTTGGGGAGATGTTGGAGATGGTCGACATCATGAAGAAGTCCGACTATGACGGAAAGTATGGGCCTTACCCCAACCCCAACATCAGAAAGGCCAAGATCATGGCGAAAGTGGTCAAAAGCCTTCACAGGAATTTCGGGGTATGAAGATCTAAAGATCAGCTCAGGAAGCGGTGGTCGGACCTGAAGTTGAGAGAGCCAGAGCAGTACCGAAAGATCCGGAGAGTGCTGCAAAAAAGTAAGTAGTTGTGCTGTGTTCCTATTCTTTCTGTCTTTATTACGTTCGTGCTGCTCCATATGCTTTTATTAATTGTAACGTTTAAAAGGGCAACTTTAATGTTCATGGGCCATTATTCGTTCGTATCAAACTTTTTTCTTTCGGCCTCTAGAACACCATTGTTTAGGCCATATGCATTTTCCCACATTTTTTTTGGGCCTACTTGGATGCCAAATATTTGTTTGTGTAGATGGGTTTGTTACTAGAATGAAATGCAAACTAGATTGTGTGTAAGGAGAGGACACTGAGCAGCTGTTTTCACATCTGGACACTGGAGCGCTAGTGTGGGACACAAGAACACCATTTTTATTAGGGGGCCACACAGGTGCTCCAGTGTATACTATAGGGGGGTCTCCATCTGTGAAGCTTGTACTAAACAGGTAAAGTATTGCAGCTTGACAAAGGGCAATAAAAAAAATACATCTTGGAACTCGGCTAAAATAGACAATTGTACTCCACTTCCAAGCAATGTTTCCTATTTCTAGTTCTGCCATCAAATATCTGTGTGCTAATTATACCATTTTTGTTTTACATAGGGGAGAAAAGACTCGGAGGACACCCCTCATCCGAGGAGACCAGAGACCCCCCACCTCTGGAAGAAGGGGAACTTACACCAACACAAGCTGAGTAGGAGGATGAAGAAGATGTGGTGGAGATTGTCACCACAACAGGTGAGTGTCTGCGACCACAGGCTCAGGTAAAAGAGATGGATGGTGGCAGATTTTTAAGACCTGTTTTTTTTTCTTTATCTCTTTTTAGGTGATCGTGATGTGAGGGATAGAGAACGCTTTACTTCAGAAAGTGCCCAGATCCTGATCGGGGAGATCATGGGGTGTAATGCCGAACTGCAAAACATCCAGCAAAAAATCCATGATGTTATTAAAAAAAATAATAACATCATTGATGTTTTGGGGCGAATTTAAAACCCTACAAAATCACTTTTTGTATTGTGGTTCAATCTTTTAAATTTTTTTGCAATGTTTTGAAAAGCCAAATTTGGAGGATGCACACAGTGTGCCAACATGTGCTATCTGCCATCACGGGAGATCAATGGACGCGTTTTGGGGGTGCAACCCCTTCTTCAATTATAAAGTAGCGTTGAGGAAGGGCTTGCTCCCCCAAAACACATCCCTTGATCCCCCCTGATGGCAGATAGCACATGTTGACATTGGGAAATTGGTGTGCATCTTCCAAATTTGGCTTTTCCAGGGGTGATTTCCCCCCATCTGAACGCTATATCAAACCCAGTTCCTAAATACTGATGTCTGATATAGCCTTCAGGTTTTACCTAATGTGAACTTTGTAAGTTCAAGTTTTTTGGCTTTCTTGTTGGTTTTACACAGGCCTGTTTTATCTGAAATGGACATTTAAATTTTTGATAATGCTACTGCAAAAATTGTTATACAACAAACATGTTGGTTTGTTTTAAAAACCTTTGGTAAATGCACATGTGATTGTGCAGGTATAAAAAAGTGGCTTACTCAAGAATGTGTGGATTATTGTCTCAACACTACAACACTTTTGGGGTGATGTAATAGCTGTTTTATGCAAAAGTGGGGGTTATTTCCTAAGGGCAAATCCTCTTTGCACTACAAGTGCAGTTTCAGTGTAGTTGCAAGTGCACTTGTAGTGAAATGTGTTTTTGCATTTAGGAAATAACAGCCAACAGTGAATGTTTCCCTAAAAAGTTATGGAGAACACAGCACGCAAGTATTATATGGTTCAGTTTATACTCTGCCATATGGATAGGTGTCAGAAATAGGCAGAACCGGCTGGCCAGGATTCCAAATGTGTTCTCCACCACTCTTCGGGCTCTGGCCAGCCGGTAATTAAAAACCCTCTGTTCCGGGGTGAGGGTCCTCATCGGGAATGGCCGCATCAGGTGGTCCCCCAGCGCAAATGTTTCATCAGCAACGAACACAAATGGGAGTCCTTCCACATTGTCCTCTGGAGCTGGCAAGTCCAAGCTGCCATTCTGGAGACGCCTGTAGAACTCCGTCTGGGCGATGACTCCACCATCGGACATCCGGCCATTCTTCCCCACGTCCACATACAAGAAGTCGTAATTAGCCCACACCACCACCAACATCACTATACGATTAAACCCCTTGTAATTATAATAGTACGACCCCGAGTTGGGTGGTGGGATGATGTGGACGTGTTTCCCCTCAATTGCCCCTCCGCAGTTAGGAAAGTCCCACCGCTGGGCAAAGTGGGAGGCCACAGTCTGCCATTCCTGTGGCGTGGAAGGAAACTGTTGAGGAAAAAACAATAAACATTACTATTTTTACTCTGAAACATGGCAAGCAGATTAGACACAAACATTATGGGGCAACCTCCAGATAGCATTTATTAAGGGGAATTTAACAAGGCCAAAGTATAAGGTACACCTATCATATTCCCCCTCCCCCCCCTCTCATGGGCCATTTCTAACATTATGGGGTGTGTGGAAATCTTGGACAGGTAACCCTCTTCACTTCATTGAGAGATGAATGCCTAAATAATGGGTCTTACTTGGAACAGCCCCTTCTTAGTTACACTATTGGCAGCCCACTGGACAGGTAAGAAGTGTCATAATACAAAGATATAAATACACACTGTACACATTTGAGGACATTTGGACATTCTGCTATTACCTATCAAGATAATAATAGGGTACAAAAACTTTAAACAGTACCATTGGAAAGTATACAGGCAGGCCCTTGCACTACATGCTTTGGGTAATTCAGCCATAAATCTGACCACAAAAGAGATGGGTATAGTGTGTATGGGTTTGGCAAAGTCAGCAGATAGATGATTGAGGATAGAGAATTTGGATCAGCTGACTTAGCAGTTGGGGGAGGGAGGGTTACTAAAAATTATTTGGGGACACCACAAAAAAAAGCCTCTGGCACTCTGCCTGAATTTAAATCAAAAATAACATTACCAAACATTTTAGGGGGTGTTTGGGGTAAAGCACTACTATGGAGCTGATAAAATACATTGTTAAGTGACTACATGAGGTGAATATAGGGCAGGAGACACCATGCTGGGGAGGTTATTGAAGGGCAAATATGTATGAAGGACCTTAAATAATAATTACATAAAAATCCAGCATGCATGAGGACAAAGGGGACATTCACAGCATATTACAAGCATGGTAATTAGGGAATGAGGAAAGAAATACAATATATTATCAAACATTAAAGACAATAAAATGTGAAATAAAAGGATAAAAATCTTACCTTCATATACTCCTTCTGCAGGACCTGTATGATGGCAGAACAGGTCTCTGGGATAATGATCCCCAGAGCCTGGGGGGAGATGCCTGTCGAGAACTTCAAGTCCTGCAGACTTCCCCTTGTGGCCAAATACAGCAGGGTAGCGACCAGCCTCTGCTCCGGAGTGATGGCTTACCTCATGCAAGTATCCTGCCTGCTGATATAGGGGGTCAGCGAAGCCAACAAACAGGGGGTCCGTCATCCTGAGAAAGTTCCTGAAATCATCAGGATTATTCTCACGGATCTCACGGAGCAAAGGCATATGACAGAACTGGTCATGCTGAAGCAACCAATTCTTGGTCCATGAACTCCTCCCCACCCTGTTCATGGACTGGACTTGTGTCAAGGTAAGGACCCCAACACCACAGCACGAACTCTACGAGGAGTACGCATACGAAACATGGCTAGAAAACGGTCGGCTGCTCAGAACGAAGTAACAGAACGCACTGAAGAACAGCAAGGCCTGTGAAGAGCGACCTGAAAAACAGCAACTAGCAGGCAAGATCACACAGAAAACTCTGATACGAACTGACTGCACGCACTGAAGAGCAGATACAAACCCACAAGCACAAACTGAATGGCAGAAAACGATCTGAAAGCCACGAGTCTGAAAAAGCGCGAATCGTCTCTCACCAAACTTTTACTAACACGAGATTAGCAAAAAGAGCCCAAACCGGCCTTTTCTAGTCTCGTCGTACGTGGTGTACGTGACCGCGTGGTTGGCGATCGGAAATTCCGACAACTTTGTGCGACCGTGTGTAGGCAAAACAAGTTTGAGCCAACATCCGTCGGAAAAAATCCTAGGATTTTGTTGTCGGAATGTCCGAACAAAGTCCAACCGTGTGTACGCCCTATTAGTCTTGCCCACATATTTTTTCTCACAGGGGCAGGTGAGCATGTAAATCACTCTGGTAGTATTGCAGTTGATGAAGTTATATATTTTAAATTGTTTCTTACCGTCAGAATCGGTGAACACGTCCGTGCGCTCAACATACCTACAGACCGAGCACCTACCACATCTGAACATGCCTTTCAGAGGTGGAAGTTGGAAAAGCCAATTAGGAGTAGGCTATCTTTTGTACTCTGAGTGAATAAGGCAGTCTCTAAGATTCCTAGAGCGACGGGCAGTGAGGAGGGGACGCATGCCAACAATATTACCCAGGACAGGCAACTCAGACAGAATGTGCCAATGTTGGCTAAGAATTGCCTTAACTTGGTCCCAATGGGCACCAAAGTTGGTAATGATCCTATTAGGTTCCTGTGTATTTTTCACAGATTTAGGATCTTTTTTAATAAGAAGTTTCTATCGATCTGTCTGAATGGTCCTCTTTTTAGCTTCCCTAATACATGAATGAGAATAACCTCTTTCCCTAAATCTGCTGTAAAGGTCCCTGGCTTCGGCTACAATGTCTTGTTGGTTGGAACAGTTTCTTCGTGTTCTAAGAAACTGGCCTACTGGTATTCCTTTAATCAGGGATTTGGGATGATTGCTTGTGGCCTGAAGAAGGGTGTTGGCTGCTGTAGGCTTCCTATGGGTCCTGGTATTGATCAGACCATTCTCAACTCCTATAGTCAGATCAAGGAAGGAGAGGGTGTGGGGATGGGCTGTAAAGGTAAGTTTGATGTCGCGGTCATTGGTGTTCAGTTCATCCATTAACTGCAGCAGTTCATGTTCAGTGCCATTCCAGATCATGAGCACTTCATCAATGTACCTCAGCCACAAACGACTGTGGCCGAGGTACATTGGCAATGGGTATACCAATTTCTCCTCCCACATACCCAAATGGAGGCATGCATACGAGGGGGCCCAGGGCGCTCCCATAGACGTCCCCCTAGTCTGTTGGTAATAAGAACCCATAAATTGGAAGCAGTTGTGTTCCAATAGAAAGGTGAGAATCTCACCAATAAATTCATTCTGCTGTCCAAGAAGTGGAAACTTCTTTTCAAGAAAAAACTGAACGGCCTTAAGTCCCCAAGTATGGGGAATCGATGTATACAGAGATTCTACGTCGATCCCTACCATAAGGGTTCCCTCCAGCAGAGTCATAGCATCCAGTCGTAGCAGTACATCCCTAGTATCCTGCACATAAGAAGGTAGGTCATAGACCAATTCCTTAATCGTGCATCAATGAATTTTCCAGTTTTTTCCAAGGGACCATTGACAGCGGACACTATGGGCCTACCGGGTGGGTTATGTAGGGACTTGTGAAGCTTGGGTATGATATAAAATGTAGGGGTTTTAAACTGCGAGAAACTTAGGTAATTGAATTCTTTTCTAGTGATTCCAATTGACCTTGGATAGGTCCCTCTTGACTTGTGCCAAGAAGAATTCAATGGACTTTTGCTTGGATAATGGGGGCATTTTGACTGATTTGATAAATTAGCAGAGCGTGTAAGTTCATGTTGACGATCTAAGGTCTCTATTTCTGAATCAGAATCAGCATTCTCTTGTAGGAGGGAAACTAAAGCATCTAGAGCATCTCTTTCTTCCTTATTTGATTGAATTAATTCAGACTCATTATGTCCTGAGGAGTGCCAGTACCTAAAGCTTACTTTTCAAAGGTAAAGAGAAACATCCTTATAGACTTCAAATTCGTTCATCCCTGACTTAGGGGAGAAAGAGAGGCCTCTATTGAGTAGTGAAATGTGATGTGCATTAAGCGGAAACTTAGTGAGGTTGACCACTTTCATGTCTGGGAGGTAACTGAAAGAAATAGGATCACACGTAGTGGAGAAATCTCCTATGTTCTATGTGTTTTTCTCATCAGTTGTCGCTGGCTTTTGCGCGTTTCCCTTGCCCTTCCCTGGCAGTTTGTGGTCAAGTGTGTAGATGTTTTGCCCTTTATGTTTAATTTGGCTTTTCCTGTGGTTGTGCCGGAGCTGTCTGGGGAGGGTTGATCTTTCTCTAAAAAAGTCACAGAGAGATCTTTAGAGATTAGTTTTAGAGCTATGTGAATTTTTTGGGTTGTTACTTCTTCCTCTACTCCTCCGTGATCTGCTTCTACCTGTATGGATCGTGGGGTCAAACAGATCACCACATTCAAGGTTCTGTTTAAACTTATCCTGTTTATGAGTTTTCAGATTTTTTGCGTTCTTTCTACTTCTTTTTTAAGAAGTTTGTTATATTTTTCAAAAGAAGGATCCATTTTGAAGGGTTCAAGAAGACTGGCGCTAATATCTATTTCAGTTTTAATTTCATCTAGTTGGATCTGCTCCTCGTCAACAATCAATTGCATTATCTCCAGACCTCGTTTTACACAGCTTATTCTGATTCAGAAACAGAGAACTTAGA
The DNA here is from genome assembly GCF_042186555.1 of Aquarana catesbeiana. Taxonomy (NCBI): domain Eukaryota; kingdom Metazoa; phylum Chordata; class Amphibia; order Anura; family Ranidae; genus Aquarana; species Aquarana catesbeiana. The sequence goes on from NC_133330.1 coordinate 202,925,379, forward strand.
TCGTCAACATGAACTTACACTCTCTGCTAATTTATCTATCAAATCAGTCAAAATGCCCCCATTATCCAAGCACAAGTCCATTGAATTCTTCTTGGCGCAAGTCAAGAGGGACCTATCCAAGGTCAATTGGAAATATAAAGGCATTGACAATCTTTGTCACGGGAGGAAAGGAAAGCACTAAGGGAACTTGAGGAGGCCCCGGGCATTGTCATCAAGGGCAGTGATAAGGGAGGCAATGTGGTCCTCCTTACCGAGGACCAATATGAGAATGAAGTGAGAAGACTACTCAGTGATGAGCTCACTTATCGCAAGCTTCATTTAAACCCCTTTCCTTCCATTGTCAATGCCCTCAATTAACTTTTGAGCCTTGGCCTGGAAGAGAGGTTGATCACTAGAAAAGAATTCAATTACCTACGTGTCTCGCAGTTTAAAACCCCTACGTTTTATATCATACCCAAGCTTCACAAGTCCCTACATAACCCACCCGGTAGGCCCATAGTGTCCGCTGTCAATGGTCCCTTGGAAAAAACTGGAAAACTCATTGATGCACTGATTAAGGAATTGGTCTATGACCTACCTTCTTATGTGCAGGATACTAGGGATGTACTGCTATGACTGGATGCTATGGCTCTGCCGGAGGGAAGCCTTATGGTAGGGATCGATGTAGAATCTCTGTATATGTCAATTCCCCATACTTGGGGACTTAAGGCCGTTCAGTTTTTTCTTGAAAAGAAGTTTCCACTTCTTGGACAGCAGAATGAATTTATTGGTGAGATTCTCACCTTTCTATTGGAACACAACTGCTTCCAATTTATGGGTTCTTATTACCAACAGACTAGGGGGATGTCTATGGGAGCGCCCTGGGCCCCCTCGTACGCATGCTTCCATCTGGGTATGTTGGAGGAGGAACTGGTATACCCGTCGCCAATGTACCTCGGCCACAGTCGTTTGTGGCTGAGGTACATTGATGACATGCTCATGATCTGGGATGGCACTGAACATGAACTGCTGCAGTTCATGGATGAACTGAACACCAATGACCACAACATCAAACTTACCTTTACAGCCCATCCCCACACCCTCTCCTTCTTTGATCTGACTATAGGAGTTGAGAATGGTCTGATCAATACCAGGACCCATAGGAAGCCTACAGCAGCCAACACCCTTCTTCAGGCTACAAGCGATCATCCCAAATCCCTGATTAAAGGAATACCAGTAGGCCAGTTTCTTAGAACACGAAGAAACTGTTCCAACCAACAAGACTTTGTAGCCGAAGCCAGGGACCTTTACGGCAGATTTAGGGAAAGAGGTTATTCTCATTCATGTATTAGGGAAGCTAAAAAGAGGGCCATTCAGACAGATCGACAGAAACTTCTTATTAAAAAAGATCCTAAATCTGTGAAAAATACACAGGAACATATTAGGATCATTACCAAATTTGGTGCCCATTGGGACCAAGTTAAGGCAATTCTTAGCCAACATTGGCACATTCTGTCTGAGTCGCCTGTCCTGGGTAATATTGTTGGCATGTATCCCCTCCTCACTGCCCGTCGCTCTAGGAATCTTAGAGACTGCCTTATTCACTCAGAGTACAAAAGATAGCCTACTCCTAATTGGCTTTCCCAACTTCCACCTCTGAAAGGCATGTTCAGATGTGGTAGGTGCTCGGTCTGTAGGTATGTTGAACTCACGGACGTGTTCACTGATTCTGACGGTAAGAAACAATTTAAAATATATAACTTCATCAACTGCAACACTACCAGAGTGATTTACATGCTCACCTGCTCCTGTGAGAAAAAATATGTGGGCAAGACTCAGAGGCAACTCAGGGTCAGAATCGGTGAGCACGTCCAAAGCATCCTCAGTAAGGACGATGAGCACCCCATCCCCCTGCATTTCCTTAAATTTTATGGTGGAAATCCTACCGGACTTACATTTAAGGGTATCTATGAGCTGAAACTTCCCCTTAGGAGGGGTGATTTTGACAGAATTCTTTGTCAAAAAGAAAAAATGTGGATCTATAATTTAAATAGCATGCATCCACGTGGGTTAAACAATGAGTGTAACCTCTCCGTGTTTCTTACACCCTAATCCCAGCCAGTCACAATGGGATCTATCCCCCGGTGCTGGATCCTTGCCAACATCCATGTCAATTCTCCCATCTACTACCCATTATTCACTGGATGGTTCAAATCTATTTTCTTTTTTCTTTCTTTTCTTTTTTTCTTTTTTTCTTTTTTCTTTCCATAACCACTTATTTGTTTCTTTATTACTGTTTATATCTCATCCATTTGTGCTGTTCATATTTTGCTTTTCCTCTGTGGATTTCTCTGCACCCACAGACCGGCCCATCGTCCATGTATTGTTCTTTACGTACGTATGGCTGTCAATTAGTTGCTCTGTCTCTGAGACAACCAGAAGCCAATGTATCTACTATTTAAGGTGAATGTCTCTGCTAAGGCGCATGCTCTGAAGAAATCCGAGTGATGGATGAAACGCATCAGCATGACGCCATCACGCTCTCCATAGTACAGCCACAGACCCGCCCACCTGCCCAGGGAACTCCATCCGCACTTCCGTGAGGTCATCCACATGAGCCTGGGAACTAGATGAATGTACGCATCGTACCGCTCACTGCATCTTACCAGTCAAGTACCATGCTCCCCGCTCATTACCAGCTGGACTTCACAGGCAATACTATGCATCTGGATGGAAGATAGTTTGACCAGAAACCCGGGGACGGTTCGAGCAAGATACGGCTTTTTCATCTGACCGGTGTCACATTCCAGTGCCTACAATTGGGTGAGATCTTACCTCTACACCCCTACTATTGGGATTGTTTGTTTATAATAAGTTTTCCCCTAAATGCACCGATGATCTATCTGTCACAGCTGTCCATCTAAGCCTGCTCCATTTCTCCAGCACCCACGGTCACTCATATACAGGTCTTCCTCCCTTGCAATCTGTTTTCCATGGCAATATACGTCTATGATGAACTCTGCATACTAGGACTGTAATTCTTACTGCATTGACACTAAATTGGTCATTGTCAGTTGCCCTTATTGACATTTTGCATACTGGACGCTGATTCCATACAGGCTGCATTTACCATCCACCTTCCTTTCACTCGCAATCAGCCTGGACGCTGACACTTATCAGAATAATTCGTTTCCTACTAGATGACCCAATAGGAGTTATCATCTTGTATTCATTTGATAGGAGGTGTGCATGGTTTCTGTGTTTGATGGCCATCTGTGTTTGTCCAAGACAACGTTGTCTATTTTATGAATTGGTGGTGGTACCTGTTTTTAATTATTTATATTTGATTGGTGTTTAAGTGAGTTACTAATAAACTTTATTCATATTTTTGTTAATTGCCTGCTCCTCTTTGACGAATTTCTTTCGTTTGGAATTGGTTCTCAATTCCTTCTCTTCTCCCCCCCTTTTTTTGACTTTTAAAGGGTGTTCCGCGGCTTTCGAATTTGCCGTGAACACCCCAAATTGTTCGCTGTTCGGCGAACTGGCGAACAGCCGATGTTCAAGTCGAACATGAGTTCGACTCAAACTCGAAGCTCATCCCTATCCAGCAGTAACAGGCCTTAACTGACTGGTGGAAGTAGGAAATTTAAAAGCTAAAGGTTAGTTTAACAGTTCCCACGGATCTAAATCGTGGACTCATCAAATCTCAATATACTGTACAACTTCTATAATTACCAGCCCTTTATCTTATTGCATAGAGCAGCCCCATACAGGGTGGGAATAAGATGTGGGACTTTAAATGTACCTCAAAGAAGGCTTCTAATATTTACACAACAAACAATTAAAAAAAAAGTATTATTCAGTTAAAAGACAGATAAATGTTATTAAAACTCAACACAATTGCCTCCAAATTGAATAGCTTACAGTATATACAGCTCTTGAAATCCAAGCCTTTCACAATCAAACATTGCTTCCTCAGGATATGAACTGAAGCAGGGGTTATTCATCATCATTCATCATTCATGTCACAGTAATATCTGTAAACAATCATAACATATTGTATATTATAAGCAAAAACCTGAGAAATAAAGAAAAAAGATATAACTTCCCGGTGTCATAATTATACATAATTTCCTGGTGTCATAATTATACAGTATAATGTGCAGAAAAGAAGGGGATGGGGGGGGGGATAAGAATATACCCCCCCCCTCCCCTCCTCTTTTGCACAGTATGAAATTGTGGGACAGAAAAATTATATCTGTTTTTGTCAGTTTGTTTTGTTCTAACTGGTGTTTCACTTATTATATCATCTAAAATTATGGTTATATTATATGTTATGATTGTTTACATACAGTATATGTTATGATTGTTCACAGATATTCCCTGTTATTTCCCTCACCTAAATTTAGAATTCAGGTATGTGTTCGTTTATATGTGTTCAGGTATATGTTTGCCAAAACATTTGAGCGTTTTATCTGAAAGAAAACCTTTCTGCCCATTTTCTGGGCTATCTTTCAAACAAATGGCATGGCAAAAAGAAAAAAGAGAAAAATTTTGTTTGGCTAGGAACAGTGATTTTATTAATGTTTAATATCAAACAATGAAATGCAAAACTTTATTAACTATTTCCCGCCTGTAGGACATCCATGTATGTCCTCTGTTTGCTGCGGGTATACTGGAATGATGCCTGCACCTGCAGGTATTAACCTGGTATGACATTTTTCAGCTGGTGATTCCGTTTGTAGCAGAAGGGATTTGAGTGGCTAAATAGCCACTCGATCTCTTCTATGGGTGGCGGAAGGGAGTCCCACCCCCTTACCGCCTTTCCCGGGCTCTGCCATCTGATCGCGGAGCCCGGGAGCCATTCGATGGCTGCACAGAACAGAGAGAGAGAGAGAGAGAGAGAGAGAGAGAGAGAGGGGAACTGACGTTGTTCCTCTCTCTCTGTGACCCCAGAAACAGGGAGCGATGAGTATGTTGTCACATCCAGTTTCTCCTCTTTGTTCAGCTGCCAGGAAAGTAGCCAATCAGACCGATCTGTGTCTGATCAGCTGCATTGAAGGCCAGAGGAGAGATCTCTCCACAAAGAGGACCTGCTACGGCCCTTACTGTCACAGTGGATGTTGCTCATCTCTTGTGATAGTAATAAAGTTAATCCAAAAAAAGTGTAAAAAAAGTTTTGTATAAAATAAATAATAATAATAATAAAAAAACAATTAAAATCACCCCCGCAAATGCGAACGCATATGTCTCTCATGTGCACATATATAAACGATGATTGCACCACACATGTGAGGTATTGTCGCAAACGTCAGAGCAAGAACAATAATTTTAGCCCCAGACCTCCTGTGTAACTCTAAACTGGTAACCTGTATAGGCATTTAAAGTGACACCTATGGAGAATTTTAGGCACTGTAGCTTTCCGCCATTCCACGAGCAGACACAATTTTAAGGCGTGATATGTTAGGTATCTATTTACTGGGTGTAACATCATCTTTAACATTATACAAAAAAATTGGGGTAAATATTGTGTTTTGTTTTGTTGCACAAATACTGTGTGACATAAAAAATTGCAACACCCCTCATTTTATTCTAAAAGGCCTCTGCAAAAAAAAAAAAAAAAAAAATTATATATATATATATATATATATATATATATATATATATATATATATATATATATATATATATATATATATATATATGTCTATAATGTTTGGGGGTTCTAAGTAAGTAGATTTTTACATGTAGTAGCGAAGTGTCAGAATTGGCCCGGATACAAAGTGGTTGATGGTGTCTATGTAGTGGCACATCTGTGCAATGTATACAACTTACATTTACAAAGAAAAAAGTGTGTTTAAATTGCTGGCAAAATGACAGCTCCTGAACCCTTTATCCTGTTTGTAAACAAAGCAGCCAAGGATTACCTTCATCTATACCAAAATCTTATTCTACAATAGTAAATAAGGGTGTTATATAGATGTACTGTAAATGGGGACAAATGGCATAAACAGTGAGGAGAAAAGGGCACTGCGCCAATGGATGTGTGGCAATTATTGTGGCTAGAGTCTATTTATGTAATCAGTAAGAACAAATGTTTATTATAAGAATCAACAGATATCCACTCACATGAGGTAGGAAGTATACAGGCACATCATAGGTAAACAATGCTTCTGCAGTGCTGGTGAAGTTGGCGCGGCGCTCGCGCTCTCAGTGTGCCATCAGCAGGTACTGTAACAGCAGTCAGACCCACGGGGCCAGGGTGGGAGGATTTGATAGTAGTTTGTGAGTGTTGGAGCACAGCGTGACATGCAGCGCCCACCGGAAGTTGATCACCAGAAGGAAATGAAGCAACACATTTCAGAGCATGCGTGGTAGTCCATAGAAAAGCTACAATGCTCCTTCTCAAGAAAAGATGACTGGAATAAAGACAAAAAAGATCCCCCAGATGGACATAGAACATATATAAACCTGGCTCTCCTGTCAGCAATACCACTGTTCTTTATCACTGTTACCACTGTTCTCTTTCTCCAGACCACAGGTTCCTCAGGCTCACTTAGCCTTTACTTGCAGCATTTCGTTGTACCGACACACTTCTGGCCTCTGGATAGGGTGTCCCAGCACCCCCGGCTTTCCCACCCAAGACCTCCAGATGCCCTTTCTGGACTCTCTAATTGCCTCATCTCTTCCTGTCCTCTGCCAACCCACTTAGCAGTCGAAACTCTCCTGGTCTTGTGTATAAGGAAATCTCTCCAACATGGAGTCTTGTCTCTCCAGTAGGTCACCTCTCCTGGCTGGAGCACACCTCAATCCTCAAACTCTGGCTGTGTTTCTGAATGGCTGAAACTGCCATTTGGCAGGAGGGACCTTATACAAAATAAAATGGGGTCCCACCATCAGCAGTGTTGAGGGGGGATCCGTGGCAGCGGTGATGGGGGATGAGATCAGTGTCAGCGGTGATGGTGAGGGGGTTGGGATCAGTGGCAGCGGTGGTGGTGAGGGGGGCAAAATCAGTGGCAGTGGTGGGGGTGAGAGGGGTGAGATCAGTGGCAGCTATAGTGGTGGGGGGATCAGAGGCAGTGGTGATGAGGGGATGAGATCAGTGTCAGTGGTGGAGCCATCCTTTCCAACTACCACTGCTGCCTCTTACTGATCCCATCCCCTCCACCACAAATCCCATCCCTACCCCCCCCCATAAGGAAGGAGATCTGTAGTGGTGGTGGGGGGATAGGATCAGCAAGAGGCAGCGGTGGTGGAGGATGGGATCAATTGCACTAGCAATTACTTACTTACTTTGTCAGTCAATTCCCCCTCATTGCCTCAGCCTCAGTACCCCTGCCAGTGCATCTTTACATGTGCACCCAGGGATGCCTCTCCTGACATGGGGTTTCCTGGCAGAGCACAGAGCTCCTCCCCCTTCACTCTATTGGCCATCAGCTGATGCACTTGGGCACTGTCCAAGGGCCACTGGGTCAGTAAGGAAGTTATAATTGTATCCATTGACACAAATGTTGAGGATTATTATTGCGTCCTCTTGCACCATTGTTGGGGGTTCTTATTGCGTCCATTGACACTAGTGCTGGGGGTTATTATTGTGTTCATTGACACTAGTGTTGAGGGACAATAGTGCATTATTTTTTCTCAGCCTAGGGTTAGTGGACTGCAACTACTACTCATGGATTGGATTTGAGGTATGTGGTGGGTTTGCACTGCTCCCTCGTGTTCCACCACATGTGGAGTAGCTTTTGTCTCTCCCCAATCAGTTCCATGTCAATCTGGTAGCGCTGTGTTCCCTTCACATCTTACCAATTGTATATTGCAGCTCTTGGCGAGGCATAGCTATATATATCCCTAACATTCCACCATGTATTTACATGGCTGGGATGTTTGCACGATTATGTGCCCCACCATCAGGATCAGCCAATCCGGACTGACAGTGGGAGGAAGGAGTTTTCTTTCATAGACTGCCCCACCATTTCTGGCATTTAGTTTTTGCCCAGAGACATGCCCGTCCATGCCTTCGCTGTCTAATGCCCCGTACACACGGTCGGATTTTCCGATGGACAATGTCCGATCGGAGCGTGTTGTCGGAAATTCCGACCGTGTGTGGGCGCCATCGGACATTTTCCATCGGATTTTCCGACACACAAAGTTGGAGAGCAGGAGATAAAATTTTCCGACAACAAAATCCGATCGTGTCAATTCCGACCGTGTGTGGCCTGTTCAGACGCACAAAGTGCCACGCATGATCAGAAGAAATTCCGACACGGGACAGCTCGTTCTGGTAAACTTAGCGTTCGCAATGGATACAGCACTTTCGTCACGCTGCAATGTTAAAAATGGTTTAATACAGCGCACTCTCTTCTTCTTTATAATGTGACAAGAATTAAGTAGTTTTGCTGCTCATATTCACACACACTTCTCACAAACTTTTATTTGTGTTTTTTTAGTGGGATTCCCTGAATATATTGTTATTAGTTGTCACATCTGACAGTTTTTTATTTTTTAATTTTTTTTTTTTTTTTGGATTTTCAGCCTTTTTTTTTCTTTAATGTTTGGATTTTTTCCAAGGCTGATCTTTGTTCAATGTTATTTTTATTTTTACTCCCGAATATTTTTGTGTGTGTTTTGTGTGTCAAGTTACCCCAACACCATTGATATCTTTTATTATTTAATCTCAAGGAGATTGTTTGTTGTTGGTGTCCCTTGTTCATTTCACATTGTATATTTGAAATGTACCTGAATCCTCACAAACCAACTGTCATTTTTGAAGTAAAACACATAGGAGAGTATAATTCAAAACAAAAATCCTTTATTAAGGGATCAGAACCAAACAAAGAGGAAGGCAACACTGGATCAACAAGAAAAATTAGCGAAGCCTGGGACCCCCACGGCAGACATCAATTCTTCAACATCAAAATTGGTGGCCTGAGGAGTCCATATGTAAGGGAGGGCAGTCTGGTCCGGGATTCACAGAGACTCGGATAGCAGCAGATGACATCAGTGTCCCCAGGCTGTGGTACCACAAGAGGCTGCATCTTTTGGCCGACCAGACTGAACCCAGGGCAATCACTGTCTGGTCTTCCTTCCACGCTTCCTTCCGGGCTGTGGCTGTGCAGTTGGAGATGTGGCAGGAGGAGGAGTAGGACCTGGGGGGACCTGGAGGAGAGGGAGGAGGAGGAGGAGGACCTGCAGGAGGAGGAGGAGGACCATCCCAAAGATGTGTGTGAGATGTAATTTGGCCCCTCATACCTTTCTCCAGAGCCTCCGATATGAGGGCCTCACACATCTTTTTGGCCCTCCTCCATCCTCTGCATTTTATAGGCTATGAAGGCAGCAATGTTCTCCTGCATGGTGTGGGGTGCTCCCAGGACCTCTGTAGCCCTCCAAAAGAATGCTATAGCAGCCTCCTCTAGGGTACTCCTCCTACTGCCACTTTCTGTTTTCAGGGGGGGTGGAGGGACCTTGATATCAGCCAGCCGGCTCGGCCCGGCCACCTCCTGGCTGAGACTTCCCTGTGTATGAAAAAAGGGATGATGGAAAAAACTTGCGCTAATGAGCAAAACAAAATGAAAAAAATAACTAAATTCACAAAGTGCAGCTGCAACAAAATACTTCAAATATCCATAAAGTAAAAAGCATATAAATCAAAATGTGTGCGCTAGCAAAATATAATGAAGTGGTACAATCAAGAAGCTCCTAGAGATGATATCTGGAGCCGCAATATGCTTGAAACCCAGCATGGAAAAAAATACCAAAACAGTAGATACAAACAAGTGCATTAAATCATATCTCTATAGAAAAAAGTGAAAAAATAAAAGTGAAAAAATAAAAATTGAAAAAAAGTGAAAGTTCTGAAGGTACGATTGATCACTCAATCCTTTAAAAAACACCCCATTCAGTCCATGAAGACAAGTGAGAAAGAAAAAGGTAGACGTTCCTTCGGTGTATCACATCAGAAGCAGAGAAGTGAAAAGATGCAAAAACGCTTCCAAACCACCATTGATTCCAGGAGAGGAGTAATGGATGTGCCCTTACCCCATGCGTTGGACCTCCTCTATGGCGAGGTCATATGGGCTTACAGATATAACCCTCTGCAGGGACAGATGAAATGTTGGTGTCCAGGTCCTGTTAGCGTGCACCGCCAACTTCGAGCTGATCCGACTGATCCGACCGCTGCAGCATTAGAAGGGAGACTCGGGATTGGAAGGATCCATAATTGAAAAAAGAAGGGGAGAGAACTCCAATAGTGTAGTAGTATTACGGGATTTATTGGTTAAAATAAACCGAAGATATGTATACAAAACTTACAATGAAAAGTCATAAGATCTAAAAAGCCGGCATAAAAAACAGAGGCTGAACGCCCGTGCAAACAAAAGACACGTGATGGCAAGCACTGCGAGGCCACGCCCTACATGTTTCGTCATACGTGACGTCTTCTACGGGGCACGGGCGACGCAATGAACCATCACCTTTTATAAGAACAAAATACAACCAAGCCTCGTCTCCGCGCTAGTCCGTCACATGACTGGGCATGCGCAGAGACTCGATCTGGCCGTCATTAAAGACCACCTTTGGGGGCGGAACATAACACATAAACACAGAATGTTGAGAAGGCTGAAAACGTAATACAACCAAGCCTCATTTCCGTGCAGGCCCGTCACATGACTGGGCACGCGCAAGGGTATACCAAGCCTCGGTCTGGCTGTCATTGAAAGCCTCCTATAGAGGCAAAACGTAATTATAAACAGGAAATGCTCAAGCGTGTGACACAGAGTTCTGATATAGAGTAACGATCTCCGACACGCAAGAACATCCGGTATCTTGTAGGTATAAAAAATAAATCTGAAGACATCTCAACACGAATAAAACAAAAATAAAATAAAAGACCACACTGCTCCACAGCACATGTGATACGCTCGGATATAATAAAATACTATAATACGCTATACACTTATTATAGTGAAAAAGTCTATTTTATATAAAAAATCCCTTATTTTAATTTTTAAGAAAAAGTGAAAAATATATATATATATGTATACTAAAGAATGTATGTATGAAAAAACATTTTTATATAAAAAATATATTTTGTACAAAAATTATTCTGTACAAAAATTGTAAGATGAAGAATTAATTTAAACCATTTGATGGAGACATATAAACTAAAAATATCCAAACTTGTCGAAAGAATTACGAGGTTTGGACATATTAGATAAAAAATGGGGCCCAAAAACATATTAAATTTAAATTTAGACATGACAGCCAGGTCAAGCCCCAGCACACCCCTTTACAATCCTTGACATAAGGGATAGACAATATGAGAAACCCATAAAAAACCTAATAGTGGACACATATTTGAATAATCAGTACTCCCACCAAAAAAAAAAGGGCTTGACCTGGCTGTCATGTCTAAATTTAAATTTAATATGTTTTTGGAAATGAGGCTTGGTTGTATTTCGTTTTCAGCCTTCTCAACATTCTGTGTTTATGTGTTATGTTCCGCCCCCAAAGGCGGTCTTTAATGACGGCCAGATCGAGTCTCTGCGCATGCCCAGTCATGTGATGGACTAGCGCGGAGATGAGGCTTGGTTGTATTTTGTTCTTATAAAAGGTGATGGTTCATTGCGTCGCCCGTGCCCCGTAGAAGACGTCACGTATGACGAAACATGTAGGGCATGGCCTCGCAGTGCTTGCCATCACGTGTTTTTGTTTGCACGGGCGTTCAGCCTCTGTTTTTTATGCCGGCTTTTTAGATCTTATGACTTTTCATTGTAAGTTTTGTATACATATCTTCGGTTTATTTTAACCAGTAAATCCCGTAATACTACTACACTATTGGAGTTCTCTCCCCTTCTTTTTTCAATTATGGATCCTTCCAATCCCGAGTCTCCCTTCTAATGCTGCAGCGGTCGGATCAGTCGGATCAGCTCGAAGTTGGCGGTGCACGCTAACAGGACCTGGACACCAACATTTCATCTGTCCCTGCAGAGGGTTATATCTGTAAGCCCATATGACCTCGCCATAGAGGAGGTCCAACGAATGGGGTAAGGGCACATCCATTACTCCTCTCCTGGAATCAATGGCGGTTTGGAAGCATTTTTGCATCTTTTCACTTCTCTGCTTCTGATGTGATACACCGAAGGAACGTCTCCCTTTTTCTTTCTCACTTGTCTTCATGGACTGAATGGGGTGTTTTTTAAAGGATTGAGTGATCAATCGTACCTTCAGAACTTTCACTTTTTTTCAATTTTTATTTTTTCACTTTTATTTTTTCACTTTTTTCTATAGAGATATGATTTAATGCACTTGTTTGTATCTACTGTTTTGGTATTTTTTTCCATGCTGGGTTTCAAGCATATTGCGGCTCCAGATATCATCTCTAGGAGCTTCTTGATTGTACCACTTCATTATATTTTGCTAGCGCACAAATTTTAATTTATATAATTTGTATGAAAAAAGGGACATGGTTGTAATGTTTTGCTTCATCAATCACAATCCTAAATTAGTACTCCCAACTAACATCTAGTTAATATCATTGATTGGACAAGCAGAAATATTTAGAGTAATGCTATACCTGGCTCAAGCTGGTCTCCTTCACATATCGCCTGGAAGGCCCAGGTTGGGCGTCAGAAGCCTCAGCCAGGGGGGAAGGAAGCGTGGAAGGAAGACTGGAGAGGGGTGACCTGGGTTCAGTCTGGCCTGCCAGAAAGTGCAGCCTGTCGTAGTACAACATTCTGGGGACATAGATGTCATCTGCTGCTCCGGATCTCTGCGAATCCTGGACTTTCTTGCGCTCCCTCAGATATGTGCTCCTCAGGCCACCAATGAAAATCTTTAAATAAGTGATGTCTGGCGTGGGGATCACCTGCTTCACAATTTCACACAATTGCTCCAGTGCTGCCTTCCTCTTTGCTTGGTTCTTGAAATGGGGGTGGGTAATCTCCCACAGACATGGCAGCTCACTTAGCATCTCTACGAATACTGACATGAAGTCATTGTCTTTCATTAAGATATCCATGTTCACTGCAAGACACAACACAAGACAAAGCCTAATGTCACACAAAACTCTCCTAATCTTGTTACAATATAGGCCTCAATCTAGAAGCAGTATAGGCACAAGTTTGTCTCTTACCTTCGTTCTTACGATCGGCGCGTCCAATGCTCCTTCCTCCGCTCACAGATCGTACGTAATACGCACGCGTGTTACGCTTTATACACACTGCGCATGCGTGTAACTCCGCCCGCCCCTGACGTTCTTTCTAGTCTATTCCCCGCCCCTTTTCGTTCGGCGCAGTGGGTGAAGAGCATGATGGCGGAGTTACAGCAGGTGCGTGCTAATTCTAGCAACGAGGAGGAGGAGGAGGAAAGCCTGGATCCAGGCACGTCCCGATCCAGAAGGAGACGTTTTAAGGCCACAAATATGTCGTTTGGGGAGATGTTGGAGATGGTCGACATCATGAGGAAGTCCGACTATGACGGAAAATATGGGCCTTACCCCAACCCCAACATCCGAAAGGCCAAAATCATGGCGAAAGTGGTCAGGAGTCTTGAGAGGAATTTCGGGGTACGAAGATCTAAAGATCAGCTCAGGAAGCGGTGGTCGGACCTGAAGTTGAGAGAGCCAGAGCAGTACCGAAAGATCCGGAGAGTGCTGCAAAAAAGTAAGTAGTTGTGCTGTGTTCCTATTCTTTCTGTCTTTATTACGTTCGTTCTGCTCCATATGCTTTTATTAATTGTAACGTTTAAAAAGGGCAACTTTAATGTTCATGGGCCCATTATTCGTTCGTATAAAACATTTTTCTTTCGGCCTCTAGAACACCATTGTTTAGGCCATATGCATTTTCACACATTTTTTGGGCCTACTTGGATGTCAAATATTTGTTTGTGTAAATGGGTTTGTTACTAGAATGAAATGCAAACTAGATTGTGTGTAAGGAGAGGACACTGAGCAGCTGTTTTCACATCTGGACACTGGAGCACTAGTGTGGGACACAAGAACACCATTTTTATTAGGGGGGGCCACACAGGTGCTCCAGTGTATACTATAGGAGGGGCTACATCTGTGAAGCTTGTACAAAACAGGTAAAGTATTGCAGCTTGACAAAGGGCAATAAAAAATATACATCTTGGAACTTGGCTAGAATAGACAATTGTACCCCACTTCCAAGCAATGTTTCCTATTTCTAGTTCGGCCATCAAATATCTGTGTGCTAATTATACCATTTTTGTTTTACATAGGGGAGAAAAGATTCGGAGGACACCCCTCATCCCAGGAGTCCAGAGACACCCCACCTCTGGAAGAAGGGGAAATACCAACCCAAGAAGAAGAGCAGGAGGAAGAAGAAGATGTGGTGGAGATTGGCACCACAACAGGTGAGTGTCTGCGACCACAGGCTCAGGTAAAAGAGATGGATGGTGGCAGATTTTTGAGACCTTTTTTTTGTTCTTTATCTCTTTTTAGGTGATCGTGATGTGAGGGAAAGAGAACGCTTTACATCTGAAAGTGCCCAGATACTGATCGGGGAGATCATGGGGTGTAATCTCCAATTGCAAAACATCCAGCAACAAATCAGTGATGTTATTAAAAAAAATAATAACATCATTGATGTTTTGGGACGAATTTAAACCCCACAAAATCACCTGTTTTATCGTGGTCCAATCTTACAAAAATTTTTTCAATGTTTAGAAAAGCCAAATTTGGAGGATGCACACAGTGTGCCAACATGTGCTATCTGCCATCACGGGAGATCAATGGACGCGTTTTGGGGGTACAACCCCTTCCTCAATTATAAAGTCGCGTTGAGGAAGGGCTTGCTCCCCCAAAACACGTCCCTTGATCCCACTGATGGCAGATAGCACATGTTGACATTCGTAAATTGGTGTGCATCTTCCAAATTTGGCTTTTCCAGGGGTGATTTACACCCATCTGAACGCTATATCAAACCAAGTTCCTAAATACTGATGTCTGATATAGCCTTCAGGTTTTACCTAATGTGAACTTTGTAAGTTCAAGTTTTTTGGCTTTCTTGTTGGTTTTACACAGGCCTGTTTTATCTGAAATGGATATTTCGATTTTTGATAATGCTACTGCAAACATTGTTATACAACAAACATGTTGGTTTGTTTTAAAAACCTTTGGTAAATGCACATGTGATTGTGCAGGTATAAAAAAGTGCCTTACTCAAGAATGTGTGGATTATTGTCTCAACACTACAACACTTTTGGGGTGATGTAATTGCTGTTTTATGCAAAAATGGGGGTTATTTCCTAAGGGCAAATACACTTTGCACTACAAGTGCAGGTTCAGTGCAGTTGCAAGTGCACTTGTAGTGAAATGTGTTTTTGCATTTAGGAAGTACCAGCCAACACTGTTTTTTATAAGGTTACCCAATCACGACATTTTCTGCACTCAACACATTTCTGTCAGGGTCAGCTAAAACAAACACAAGCAGTAAATGTCCACCAAGAATTTCTTTTGGTTGTTTTTTATTTGAAAAAGGTGTCACAGATTGTCTGGCATATTGATAGCCCCCCTACCCACAAAGAACTCCAGGTATCGTAACCGGACATCACGGGCATTCAGGGAGGGCAAGCCAGGACGGCCACTTTCAAGCGCCGTCAGTGTTGATGGATTTGGGATTCCGGCCTCAGGCCCAACTGAGCCAGCATAGTTGGCTGAATGTTTTCTTAAAAAATTATGGAGAACACAGCAGGCAAGTATTATATGGTTCAGTTTATACTCCGCCATATGGATGGGTGTCAGAAATAATTGGAACCGGCTGGCCAGGATTCCAAATGTGTTCTCCACCACTCTTCGGGCTCTGGCCAGCCAGTAATTAAAAACCCTCTGTTCCGGGGTGAGGGTCCTCATCGGGAATGGCCGCATCAGGTGGTCCCCCAGCGCAAACGCTTCATCAGCAACGAACACAAATGGGAGACCTTCAACATTGTCCTCTGGAGGTGGCAAGTCCAAGCTGCCATTCTGGAGACGCCTGTAGAACTCTGTCTGGGCGATCACTCCACCATCGGACATCCGGCCATTCTTCCCCACGTCCACATACAAGAACTCGTAATTAGCCGACACCACCGCCAACATCACTATACTATTAAACCCCTTGTAATTATAATAGTACGACCCCGAGTTGGGTGGTGGGACGATGTGGACGTGTTTCCCATCAATTGCCCCTCCGCAGTTAGGAAAGTCCCACCGCTGGGCAAAGTGGGAGGCCACAGTCTGCCATTCCTGTGGCGTGGAAGGAAACTGTTGAGGAAAAAACAATAAACATTACTATTTTTTCACAGATACATGGCAAGCAGATTATACACAAACATTCTGGGGCAACCTCCAGATAGCATTTACTAAGCGAAATTTAACAACAACAAAGTATAAGGTACACCTATCATATTCCCCCTCCCCCCTATCATGGGCCATTTCTAACATTATAGGGGGGGGGAACTCTTGGACAGGTAACCCTCTTCACTTCATTTAGAGATGAATGCCTAAATACAGGGTATTACTTGGAACAGCCCCTCCTTAGTTACACTATTGGCAGACCACTGGACAGGTAAGAAGTGTCATAATACAAAGATATAAATACACACTGTACACATTTGAGCACATTTGAACATTCTGCTATTACCTATCAAGATAAAAATAGGATACAAAAACTTTAAACAGTACCATTGGAAAGTATACAGGCAGGCCCTTGCACTACATGCTTTGGGGAATTCATCCATAAATCTGAGCACTAAAGAGGTGGGTATAGTGTGTATGGGTTTGGCAAAGTCAGCAGATAGATGATTGAGGATAGAGAATTGGGATCAGCTGACTTAGCAGTTGGGGAGGGAGGGTTACAAAAAATTTGGGGACACCACAAAAAAAAGCCTCTGGCACTCTGCCTGAATTTAAATCAAAAATAACATTTCCAAACATTTTAGGGGGTGTTTGGGGTAAAGCACTACTATGGAGCAGATAAAATACAATGTTAAGTGACTACATGAGGTGAATATAGGGGCAGGAGACACCATGCTGGAGAGGTTATTGAAGGGCAAATATGTATGAAGGACATAAAAAAATAATTACATAAAAATCCAGCATGCATGAGGACAAAGGGGACATTCACAGCATATTACAATCATGGTGATTAAGGAATGAGGAAAGAAATACAATATATTATCAAACACTCAATACAATAAAATGTGATATAAAAGGATAAAAATCTTACCTTCATATACTCCTTCTGCAGGACCTGGATGATGACAGAACAGGTCTCTGGGATGATGATACCCAGAGCCTGGGGGGAGATGCCTGTCGAGAACTTCAAGTCCTGCAGACTTCTCCCTGTGGCCAAATCTAGCAAGGTAGCGACCAACCTCTGCTCCGGAGTGATGGCTTGCCTCATGCAGGTATCCTGCCTGCTAATATAGGGGGTCAGCGAAGCCAACAAACGGTGAAACACGGGGTCCGTCATCCTGAGAAAGTTCCTGAAATCATCAGGATTATTCTCACAGATCTCAAGGAGCAAAGGCATATGACAGAACTGGTCACGCTGAAGCAACCAATTCTTGGTCCATGAACTCCTCCCCACCCTATTCATGGACTGGACTTGTGTCAAGGTCAGGACCCCAACACCAAGCCCCCGCACAGCACGAACTCTACGAGGAGTACGCATATGATACATGGCTAGAAAACGGTCGGCTGCTCAGAACGAAGTAACAGAACGCACTGAAGAACAGCAAGGCCTCTGAAGAGCGACCTGAAAACCAGTAACGAACGAACAAGAATACAATGACTACTTAAAGTCACGCAGAACTTGCTTGCACGCACTGAAGAGCAGATACAAATCCACAAGTACAAACTGAACGGCAGAAAACGATCTGAAAGCCACGAGTCTGAAAAAGCGCGAATCGTCTCTCACCAAACTTTTACTAACACGAGATTAGCAAAAGGAGCCCAAAGGGTGCCGCGCTTGGTTCTGAACCGGCCTTTTCTAGTCTCGTCGTACGTGGTGTACGTGACCGCGTGGTTGTCGATCGGAAATTCCGACAACTTTGTGCGACCGTGTGTAGGCAAAACAAGTTTGAGCCAACATCCGTCGGAAAAAATCCTAGGATTTTGTTGTCGGAATGTCCGAACAAAGTCCGCGAGTGTGTACGGGGCATAACACATAGCACGGCCGGCATGGGGAGAAGCCTTGCCCCAAACAGACATTTTCTCTGTCCCATAAATATGGGGGAGGCAGACGGGACAACCTGAGTGGATGTCCCAGCTCTCACTTGGGTAGAGGGATTTAATCTGCAGCCAGGATCGGCACAGACACCAGTGACATTTATTTAACTAAGGTGAAACAGTGCTTTTTATACCAGCCACCTTGAGAATAAGGGATGAGAGGCTATATTGGACTTTGTTTCCTATAATATTTTTTCCCCTCATTCCCTTTTTCCCCTTTTCTTTTTTCGCCATACCTTTATGATATGGCTGAGCTACCTACTCATATAACCTATATTTATACCCCCAGCTGATTCATGGTATTCAGGGATGACAAATTTACCGAGAATGATTTGGCTTCACTACCATATATAGATATACATATATCTATGTATGTAGCACCCTGATGTTTAGGCAGGGTTGCTCCTAAATTTACCTGCCAGGTGTAGTTACCTTGGCTCATTGTTAGGGACCAATAGAGTTCACCCTAAATCTGGAATTGCTGCACTTCTCTCTTCTGCCGCTTGGTGGCCGGGTAACTGGTGACATTAGATAAGACATGGCCAATGCGCGAGAGCTCCGTAATGGCCGCTTAAGCTCAAGTCGGACCAACGTTGTTTCCAACCTGGGTTCAAGAATGGAGGCTATTGAACATAAACTGGACATTACGGTCGCTAAAACCAACCAAAATGCGTCACGCATCCAAGTACTCCAGGACCAACTAGACATAACCCTCTCCAGGATCGACGACCTCGAGAATAGGTCCAGGAGATACACATTTAGAATCAGGGGCCTGCCAGAATCCATCACAGAAGTCTCCTCAGCAGTTCAGGGCCTAATCAAGGACATGTTACCCAACATACCCTCCCACCGCCTGGAGCTGGACAGAGCTCACAAGGCACTGGGGCCTCCCAGGAAGGATGGGTCCCCAAGGGACATCATAGTGAAGCCACACTATTATACGGTAAAGAAGGAGGTTATGAGGCAGTCACGCTCCAAGCCTAAAGTGCTTTGCCTAGGCCAGCAAATATAAATTTTTGCAGACCTCTCCCCCACGACCATCCAGAAAAGAAGATCTCTAAAACCTCTCCTCATAGCCCTCTCTCAACAAGACATCAAATATAGGTGGGCATTTCCTTTTGCAGTGAAATTCTCAATACAGGGAAGATCACACTCCTTTTCCAACCTTCCGAAGGGCGAAAAGTTACTTCTGCACCTCAAATTGATTTCCCAGGAAGCGCCCATGGACTTGGCAATGGCTACAGCGAGTTCCTCCAAGCGTCCAACCCCTACAAGTCCAGTCTCCCCCCTTTGGGACACAGGAAGATGCAAGAAGTCTAAGGACGACAGACCACCCTAAGACGAAAGACTCACTCAAGTAAAACCTAGCCCACACGGGTCTTTTATCTCCCCAGAACGGCAATTCTCCCTGTTGAAGGGGCTAAATGCCCCTAACCTTTGTTGCCATATTGGACAGCCACCCTATGTTTATACCCAAGTTAGCACCCCACCAGAAGACTGCGGCACAGCTATGAGAGGAGAGAAGACATTCTTCACACTACGAGACAAAAGAGGACTAATAACCATCTCTCTCCAGCCGTATCACCTAGGCTAGCTTACGGCGCATAGGGGGCATCAGTTGGCCATAGATGCCACACCCTCCCCCAAGACTTGCCAAAAGGGGGTTTTGAGGAACTGATTCCCCCTCTCTTGTTATTTACTCGCAGCACAGGCCCCATTCGAACTCTCTGACTAGTGAGACCTCCTGAAGGGGACCCCTACTGCCTCCCCCCAGTAGTTACACTCTCCCACAAAATCAGGGTGGGGAGATGTCCCGAATGATAACCCTTGAGATGATTCCCCAGTCTTTCTTGGCACGGTGATTTTTTGCTTGTTACGGGTTTCTTTTTTTTTATATATACTATTTGCTACATCTATCTTTGATGGTTCAAATTAACCCAAGTTGTTTTTTGCTGTGTTTCTTTACCTATAAAGTTCCATGTTGAAATAGGGGTCCGGGGTGACCTCCCTGCGCCTCCACCTATCACACAGAGACTAGTTTTGGTTTCTAAGTGATGGGTCGTCTGCGCCCTTTCAGGGGCAGCAGACGCCCACGGGCAGGAGTCTGGCTGACTAAATCAAAGTCAGACCCGCTTGGTCTTCATAGAAGACACATTGTTTTTTTTGTTCTTTTTCCCCTCTCCACTCTTCCCTAACTCTCTCTTTCTTTCAAGCCACTCAACAGGTCGGGCGATCGTACGATTCTCAAGCCCCGTCCAGAACTCCATTCTACACGCACCCAGAGCACCAAAAGAAGAAGTCGGCATGAGGTAAGTGAAGGTAGACACGGCAGCACTCCACCCCTCTGTTCCTATGGCTGATCCCCCACCAACAGGGTTTAAAATTGCCTCTCATAATGTCCAAGGACTAAACTCTAAACTCCCCTAACAAAAGAAGAAGGGCTTTTGAAAACTACCGATCCCTTAAAATAGATATCATTATGCTACAGGAGACACAATTCCCGGCACAGTACAACCCCAAATTCCTCCACGCATATTACCCGATATTCTTCTTAGCCAATGCAGCCAATAAGACCAAGGGGGTTGCAATATTGATATCTAAGCACTGTAACTTCTCCCCTATCTCAGAATATAAGGATCCAGAGGGCCGATTTGTCCTGGTGAAGGGCACAGTAGAAGGCAAGTTATATTCACTAGTATCCTATTACACACCGAATAAGGGCCAATCCAAATTTTTTCAAAACCTCTTCAAGACCTTGAACCCACTACTTGAAGGCTCGGACATCTGTGGAGGTGACTCGAACCTAGCCTAATCAAGGGCTAGACAAATCAAAACCCCCAGCGAACCAATTGACACTACCCACCAAGACAAGCCTAAGCATAGCAAGACTTCTTAATTCACAAGGCCTTGTCGATATATGGAGGGAATTGAACCCCTCGAAAAGGGATTTTTCCCACTATTCCTATCTACACCAATTCTACGCTAGAATCAACCATATCTTGGTCTCCCCCTCAATTATCATGTCAGCATATAAAGCATCTATCATTGACACTGCATGGTCGGACCACTCGCTGGTATTACTCTCCCTACAGAATACAAGCACCAGGACTCCATTGTCACACTGGCGCCTAAACGAATCACTTCTCAGTAACCCTGTTTTCACCACAGAGATAGAAAACGCCCTCAAGTAATACTTCACACTAAATTACCAGAATTAAATATCCCCCGAAATTCTCTGGGCGGCACACAAAGTCACCATCAGAGGCAGTCTAATTCAGATGGCAACCCGAATAAAAAAAGAAAGATGGATGGACATACTCAAACTAGAGAAAACTTTTTCTAACCTAAAAGTTAAACATAAGAAAAACCCCTCTAAAATCCTTCTTGACAGACTAGATGCAGCAAGACTAGAGCTCAATCTAGCTCCAACAGCCAAAGCGGAGAAGCATATCCGTTGGAGCGGAGTTCAATTTTATACACAGAAGGACAAAATTGGATCCATGCTGGCCGCTAGGCTTACCCCAGAATCACTCAACTTCACCCAACATGGATTAGGAGACCAGGCTAGATGCCCACAGCCAATCCCAACAAAATATTAGCAGCCTTCCATGACTTCTATTCCGCACTATACTCCTCCACCCCCTCAGACAGAGGCCCCCTGATCAATGACTTTATACGGGACTTACCCATACCGACCCTCTCTGCAGAACACACAAACATAATGGAAGAATCCATTTCAGTAGATGAAATTAAAGATGTCATCAAAAACATTAAGAAGGGATCGGCCCCAGGTCTGGACGGCCTATCAACCCCCTATTATAAAGCATTTGCAGACACCTTAGCCCCATACATAGCAACATTTTTTAATTCAAAAACCTCAGGCTCCCCCCTGGACCCCCAAGTCACCACTGCCTACATAACAGTAATTCCCAAACCAAACAAAAACCCAGAGGAAGTTGAAAACTATAGGCCCATTTCCCTAATAAATAATGATCTAAAGATCTTAACAAAAATCTTAGCCAACCGTCTCTCCTCCTTCATTAGCAGATACATCCACAAGGACCAGGTGGGGTTCATTCCCGGTAGGCAGGGGCCTGACCAAACTAGGAGAGCCATAGATATTATTTCTATTTTACAGTCTAATTAGAACAATGGCCCTAAGCAAAAAGGAATGCTTCTGTCCCTTGATTTACACAAAGTGTTTGATTCAGTCGAATGGGCTCAGCTATTGTGTTGCGTTTGTTACAATATGATTTTTTTTATTAATCAGACTTATGATACATGTGACATAACATTACACAATAGTGGTTGGTCATAGAGATATTGTCAGTTTTTGTCTTGAGTAGATTTCTCAAACAAATGCTGTTTTATACAATGGGGGTAAATATTGTTGTATTGTATTGTTACAGTTTTCAACGGGCTATTGTCTCTATTGATACAGTACACAAGAAAGAGATTTAGTTGTTTGAGGTCTTTTCAGCTCTCAAACTAAAAGAATGACTGTTAGATTACTGCCAGGTGTTGGCCTGATTAGACAATGGGTACGTAGATGCAGTTTTCAACAATCCATTGTTTCTACAGCTACAGTAAACAGTCATGTTTTCTGTTGTTTGGTAGCTATGGCAAACAGCCTGGCACATAAAAGGGGGTGAGTAGGCACACACACACACCATCAAGCTTTGAAGATCAGAAGCCACCACTCATGATACAAGAACACTGCCTGGTGTCCAAGAAGCATTGTTGCCAATGGAGAACATGAACATACAGTAACAGAAGATAAGTAACTTTTAAGTGTATTTGTACTGATATAGACTATAGGCTGTTCATTTGATAGGCATTTTGCTTGTTATAGAGATCTGTCAGTCTTGTATTGTATTCCTAATATTGTAATAGTTTTGTATGTACAGCATCTTTGTATAGTAAAAACATAATTTACACACTGCAGAAATCTCAGCTTCCTTGCTTATACCACAGAGTAACCTTGCTAGATAGATGCAAGCAAAACATTTTGGGGCTCGTGCCGTGGTCTGTGCTATAGTTCAACTGAAGCAGACCTGTTTTTCTGTAGTGTGTTGTGTAGCTTTTGCTAGGTAAAATGCTGCATAAGCTGTTTGGGAAAAGCAAGGCTGCAGAGGGTTCTGGTGGCCAGAAGGAAGTGTGCAGCTTACCTATCTGGGCCAGAGACAATGAGTGGGAGCCTCTTGCTAAAGAATTTGTGAAGTATGCTTCTCCCTTGAAGCTGACTTGGGGTGATAAAGTCTCAGATCATTTTGTAGATTTTAGCCTTAAGGGTTTGGATTTAAGTAAAAAAGAGAAGAGGACAGTGTCCACAGTGGGCTGGTATTTCCTTAATGCTATTTACACCGAATCACAGAGAAGGGAGAAGGCAGAGGCAGAAGTTAAGGTATTAAAAGACCAGCTAGCAGTTGCTTCAGAGTGTGTACGTTCAACTGCTAGTCGGGCTGATGATCTGCAAGAGCGGTGTGCAGCCCTCATGACCAAATCAATGAATGCCTTAAGGAAAAGGAAGGGCCGTAAACCTGTTAGTAAAGCCAGGGTATGTGCCATTGTCACATCCCAAAATTGGGATTGTGAGGATGTGCTCTCCTCAAATGATAGTGAGGATGAGGAGATAGAGTTTGATATTTCGCATGATGATCTGCTAGTACGAAAGAAAAAGTATGCCAGACCTCTCATTACTAAGCATAGGAAACGGCAACATGATAGAGAGGATATGGCAGATGGGGAGGTGCATTATCACAACCCCAGAGATGTTGAATTTGAAGAAGTATGGGAGTTTACACAAACTAAACTCCATGAGCTGGCAAAACAATACAAACAAAGGTCTGGGGAGCCCCTATTGACCTGGCTCCTACGCTTATGGGATGAAGGGGCGGACAGTGTTGTTTTGTCAGGTAAGGAAGCAGTGACTATGGGAGTGTTAACCCATGATCCACAATTGCGTCAAGCAATGCGAAAAGCCCGAGAGTTTAGCGTGAATTTTTCACTGTTAGACCACGTGAGAGATGGAATAGTCCGAGTATACGCTAGTCCTACTGACCTGGAAAATACCTACACCTGGAGATCAATAGGAGAGGGTATTTCCAGGTTACGTGAGATGGGTTGTATAACCGGATTAAATACATTTCCAGAATGTATGGGTCCAGATATGGAACCCTTTACGTCTGCTCTGCGCTCTAAGCTGATGAAGTCTGCACCATTTAATCTCAGGGCTCCATTATTGTCCTTTATGGGAGGTCTGGGATTAAACAGCAAGATTCATGAAGCCACAACCCTTTTAAGCCAGTTGGGGGAGCTAGAGGAGACTAAAACAAAACCTGTCAGGGCAGTAGATAAGGTCAAGGCCAGACAGGAAGAATGTAAGCAGAAAAGAACAAAGAAGAAAGGGAATGGGGTAGAGAAGACAGGAGGTGAAGAGAAAACCAGGCTAGTTATTTCTAGGGAACAAATGTGGGTGGACCTATTAAAGGCAGGAGTACCTAAAGATGAGATAGATGGCATTTCTACTGCAGAAATGCTGAACAGGTGGAAACATTTAGTAGGGAAAACTGTCAGGGTTAGAAACACTACTACTAGTGAAGATAACATCAGCCTAGACTTAGAGGAAACAGAACAGACCCCTCCTGTTAGCCCCAAACCAATTCCCAAAACTGAACATGAGCCCAAATCCCTTTTATCCTGGGGAGGAGTTAGAGAGAATCAGAAAAGGGGATTGGGAGGTTCCTTATCCTTTATGAAGGGAAGGTGAGTCTCCTGTAATAGCCGTGAGGGCAGTGACAGCAGGAGACCGACGCCCATATGCACCTGTCACTGTATGGTGGGGGAAGTCATCTTCTCCTACACATGTAATGGCTTTAGTTGATAGCGGAGCTGAAGTTACACTTTTGCAAGTTATTCCTTTCCATCACAAAGGAGAATTGATTTATGTAGAAAATTTGGGAGGGCAAACCACACCAGCAGTTAGGATACGGGTGAAATTGGCTATTGGCAAGGGATCAGGATTTATGACAAATGTTTTGGTTTCAGAGTTACCCGAAAATATTCTTGGGATGGATATACTTCAAGGTCAGTCAATTCAGACTGAAAGAGGTACATTCACATTCGGGTATCCTGATAAAGCGTATCTGGTTAGGGCGGTGAAGGCTGTGGTCAGAGGTCATGCGAAATGGACCCCTGTCTACATTCCTCCACCAGAGAAGCCAGTCTGTCTCAAGCAGTACAGACTTCCTGGAGGCCACAAAGAAATTGGGGAGACTATTCAAGAACTGTTGAGAGTAGGGATCCTTAGACCTGCTGTAAGTCTCCTTTCTCGTCTCCGGTGTTCTCAGTAAAGCAACCTGATGGGACATATAGAATGACTGTGGATTACAGAGGTCTAAACAAAGTGGCACCTCCATTGAAGTCAGCTGTACCAGATATGATCTCAATTGTTGAGAAAATTGCTAAAGATGCAGGACAATATCATGCTGTGATAGACCTGGCTAATGCTTTCTTTTCAATTTTGATAGACCCAGAGTGTCAAGACCAGTTTGCTATAGTGTAGGACGGCCGCCAGTACACTTTCACCTTGCTTCCTGAAGACTACGTTCATTCTCCAACGATTTGTCATGGACTGATCGCCCGAGATTTAAGTACCCTGAATTTGAAAGTCACTGTGTTTCACTACATTGATGACATCATGATCTCTGGGACAACAGAAGATGTAACTGAAGCACTGCACCTGCTGATAGAGCACTTGGAGAACAGAGAGTGGGCTATCAACAGAGACAAAGTCCAAGGACCTGCCACAGAAGTGAAATTCTTGGGAATGATGTGGACTGGGCCGCAGAGGAAAATTCCAGAGACAGTTGTGCAAACTATCCAGGCTCTGTCGCCCCCTACCACCAAAGAGGAGGCACAGAAGTTCATTGGAGTTGTGGGGTTCTGGAGATCGTTCATCCCACATCTTGGACTGATTCTGAGGCCTATATATAATGTCACCAGAAAAAAGACTGAGTTCTCATGGGGTTCAGAGCAGCGGACTCTATTCCTGGCTGCTAAAGAAGCTATTTTGTAGCATCAGGGATTAGGACCTGTGAGACAAGGAGTACCATTTCAGCTGGATGTAGTGGAGCAGAATGGTACCATATCTTGTAGTCTGTGGCAGCCAAAAGAAAAGAAAGGACTGAGAGCAATACCCATTGTATTTTGGTCCAAACAACTGACAGGGGCACAGAAGAGATACACGCCCCTAGAGAAGTACCTGTTTGGGGCCTATACAGCACTTCAACATGTAGAGACCATTACAGGAAAGGACACAGTCACCATCCATACTGCATTGCCAATAGCAGGATGGGTGAGAGATAATGGACTGACCACTAGGGCAGCTGTAGCCCAGAACCAGACACTGATGAAATGAAAGTGGTACCTTCAAGAAAGAGGGGGTATTGCAGCTGGGGATGTTAAAGACATTTCAAAACAGTTGGCTGGGCTTGTCACTTTTACCAGCACCCGGCCAGAAGAAAAAATTCCTGTGCTGCAGTCATCCCTCATTCAAGAGGCTCCCTTTGAGTCTCTATCAGAAGACATGAAGGAGTCAGCATGGTTCACTGATGGTTCAGCCATAGTCACCTCATCTGGACGTAAATGGACAGCAGCAGCCTACAACCCAAGTACAGACACAGTCCTGCAGGAGACCGGAATTGGAGGGTCCAGTCAGTATGCAGAGTTGAAAGCTGTGGTGATGACTCTTCAGGAGGATCTTTCTTCCCATGTCACTATCTACACCGACAGCTGGGCGGTTTTTAAAGGATTCATGGAAAGATGGTGTGGGGAGGCAAGGAAGTCTGGGACTACATCTGGAAGGAAGCTCACTCCCGCACCATAAAAGTGGGGCATGTTGATGCACATGAGCCCCTAGTCCCAGACTTTGAGAACTATAACAGAGTTGCAGATGAAATCACCAAAGTGAAGGCAGTTGTGCCAATTGATCCTGTCTTGATGAACTTGGCCAACTGGACCCGCAAGCAATCTGGACATTTGGGGCAGAAAGAAACATATGAATGGGCACAGCAGAGAGGATTAGAATGGGCACAGCAGAGAGGATTACCTATATCCATGGACATGATAAAGACTGTAATAGGGAACTGTACAATGTGTGGAGAAGTGCGACAATGGCCATTGCAAAAGTACTCCACTGGGTCGATTAAAAGGGGTGAGAGGCCTGCAGAGATCTGGCAGATTGACTTCATCGGTCCCCTGCCCCGGGGAAACAATGGACTGAGATATTGTTGCACTGCAGTGGACACCTATTCAGGACTTTTGCTTGTTCATCCTTGCAAACGTGCAGATCAAGCCGCAATGCTTCAACTGCTCCAGAAACTTGCCGTTGCTTATGGTTGGCCCAAACAAGTGCAAAGTGATAACGGCTCACACTTCACCGGATCAACAGTACAGCAGTGGGCCAAAGATTCTGGAGTGTACTGGTTGTGCCACATCCCATACCATCCACAGGCAGCTGGTTTGATTGAAAGATACAACGGGCTATTGAAGGACCAGATACGCAAACTTACACCCACACATACACTAAGGGGGTGGGATCGGGTCCTCACACAGGCAGTCATGTTGTTAAATTCTAGGCCAATAGCCAAAAGCACACCATATGAGAGGATGGTAGGGTCTGGGGCACAGATTCCACAGCTGGAGTGCAGAGTTCAATATTTATGTAAGGTTCCTGAAAGAACAGGGCTTAACAGATACCATGTAACTGCTTCCCATGACATAGAAACCAAGAGTGACGTATCTAAAGCTGAAGCCTATCTAGGAATGAGAGAGAATCTGGCGGGAAGGATTGAAGTTACATTTGCATTGACAGATGAGCTTCAAGACAGTGGCTGGGACTCTGACTGGTTAGTGGATACTTCCCAGCAAGAGTGGAAAGTGAGGCTACATAACAGCAAACCTTCCAAAATAAACAGCAGTGATCTTCTGGGAAATATCAGTATATTTCCTCTCCTCCCTATTGATGTTGAAATGGGTACAGGCAGGGGACAAAGTGTTAGTCAGATATCCAGGCAAGAAGCCATTTAGAGGAGAGATTTTAGCTATAGGGCCTGGATCTACTGTTTATGTATTATTAGAAGGAACAGATAATCCACTTTGTTTTCCACTCCACAGGCTGTCTCCGATTTGATCCATAGGAAGACCAGAGAAAAGTGGTTACATGATGGAAAGAATGACGGAAGATCGAAAGAGCTGTGGAGAGCAAGGCCTTTGATATATTACAAGCCTGGACTTGTTTCTAAAGAACTTTAGAATGGACTTTCTAATGAACTTTTTTAGTTAAAGACTGAAACACCTTCTCAGTGGAGGGGAGATGGGCGGAGCCTAGCGGAGCAGACATGCATTGTTAGAGCTCCGCACCGCTGAGGAGAGAAGAGAAGGACAAAGCGGAGCCTGCAGGCTCAAAACATATCCATTTGAACCTTTTTGCCCTAGGGAACAAACTGTGAAAGTTTGGGCAGGAAATATGGTACTGGGAGGAAACCGTGGCAGAAATAAAAATCACCTCACAAAGAGCTCACAGGCACTCACTGCAACTAAAGCAGCTCCAGTCACCTCACAAGATACAGCATCAGGGCGCTCTCACAGACAGAAAATGTCACAGCAAGACTCTCCATTTGAGTCAGATACAGAACAAATCCTCTCACAAACTTCTCCACAAGCCTCCTCAGCATCCCCAGTAATATTATTACAATTTGAAAAGATGCTTCATAAGGCTTTAAAACAAACCTCAGACCAAATAACAAAAAGCCTAACCAAAGAAATAAGAGAGCTGGGAAACCGCACCGCAGCCCTAGAAATAAAAATGGATGAAATTGAAATTACAACCCAAGTAAATATAACAGAATTGGAACAATTAAAAGAAGAAAATTTAATACTTCAAACTAAGCTCGAAGATTACGAAAATAGAGCCAGACGTTCAAACTTGCGCATAAGGGGAATACCTGAAACTGTGACAGACCTGCAATCTACTATTACTGCTCTTTTACAAGAACTAAAGCCAGATATTCCTATTGAACGTTTAGAACTGGACAGAGTACACAGAGCCCTTACAGCCAAAAAGAAAGATGGACCCCCACGTGATATAATCACAAAATTTCATTATTACAGAACGAAAGAACAAATACTAATTGCTGCAAGAGAAAAAAAGGAACTTAATTTTCAAGGACACAATTATCAAATTTTTGCTGACCTATCCCAACTTACTATTACTGAAAGACGATCCATGAAACCCCAATTAATGGAACTGCAACGCCACAACATTATGTATCAATGGGGCTTCCCCTTTTCAGTCAGATTTAACTACCAAGGTACAATTTACAGAAGCAGATCAGCAGATGAACTACAACAAACCCTTTTAAAATTAAATCTGACAGAACCCACAAGCAGCAACTCTCCCACACGCAGAAGAATGGCATCATCTTCACCTTCAGGCAGCACTCAGAAAATTTCAGAACAAAATGGGAATCATCATTCTCACAAAAGAGGCCGTTATGCCACATCATCCATGGACCAAGAAGATTCAATGGACTGACATCCTAATTCCTGATATCTCTTCATTTATTATACTAAGAGATGGTTCTCTATAAAAAACCTGTATTTATAACTGAATGTAACTGCATTCTGATAGTCACACACTGTGTGGGATCATGTTACATTCCAGTTATATTTCTTATTACTTCTGATTCATATAGCCTTAGAATATATAAGTGAAATAAGGAAATTCTTGTTCAGTTATATATTATCAGATAATAACAATAGATTTATTACTTTTTAGGACAAATATGTTCAATAATCCAGAAGTAATGGAAGCTTTTTCTTTCTTTTCTTAAAACAAATATATTATTACCTAACTAGTTCCTAGAATTATGTTTTTGTTTATTCTAATCTGAAGCAATACAACCTCAATTTTATGAGTTAACATATCTAAACAGTTACATATGAATAAAATATGTAATTGTTTACTCTAAAAGGGTTAAAATCCCAAAATAATTCAAACTATCTTCATCAATACCAAAGTTATTAACAGTACCTTTCTAACTTAATTTTTTAGCCTAGGGCAAGACTAACCATATACAACCACCCTGGAATAAATAATTTCAACAAAAACTATATTCTGCACTCCAATTAATGAAACATCATTTTGATGTCTTTTGACATAGCACTTCTCTCCTGTAAGCGGAAGATCCGTGTACCCCCATTAGCCCTCCTTATTCTCCCAACCATATTATGTGGGAGTGTGACGAAGGCACTTATTCCCCTGAGAGAGATATTTATTCTCTTTCACGGGTAAATTGTGATTACTTGCAAAAAATAATTTATACAATGTATCATCTAATCTCATATGTTTTTTGTTTACTCTTTACTCCAGAATTCACTGGTTTCTTTTCTATCTATTCATCTCTTCAGTCCACACAGGTTGATCTGCGCAGTCAGCTCTGCATAACAAAAAGTAAGTCAAAACTATTTGATCTGTTGCCATGGCACCACTGAATATACTTTCCCTGAATGTTCAGGGAATAAATGTCCCTCAAAAAAGGACCAAAGCCTTCTGTACTTTCCATAACAAGAAGGCTCACATAGTATGCCTCCAAGAAACACACTTCACCAAAGATTCTACTCCAAAATATATTTCTCCTTTTTATCAACAAATTTACACGGCTTCTGCCTGTACCAAGCAAAGGGGAACTCTAATTGCATTTGACCGATCCACACCATTCACCTTATCATCAGAAATTAAAGACCCAGAAGGTAGATACCTGATACTCATGGGTTATATAATGGATACAGCAATCACGGTGATTTCCTACTACGCTCCTAACAAACAACCTACACCATTCCTCTCACATATATTACAAGTGATTAATACACACAAAATAGGAACAGTGATAATGTGTGGGGATTCGAACCAGGTCCTCCTCCCATTTCTAGATAAATCACCTTTTACACCATCCAAAATAACCTCTAGATTACCTTTTTCTCAACTTCTTTCCGAATACAATCTGGTAGATTCGTGGAGAGAAAGTAACCCAATGAAAAAGAAATTCACTTATTTCTCGCACCCTCATCAAACCTTCACCAGAATAGATCATATTTTTCTAACAATAGGAATGATACCAGAAATTGTTGCATCAGATATAATTCCGATTCCGTGGTCTGACCATAATGCAGTATACACTACTATAGCCTCAGCCATACCAAAAGCGCATGACCCAACGTGGTACTTACCGGACATAATGCTCAAACACCCACTACATCAGATGGCCATTGAACAAGCTTTAAAGGAATACATATCAATTAATAATACAACAGACATCTCCCCAATAACACTGTGGGAAGCTCATAAGCCTGTCTTGCGTGGTACAATACAAAGACAAATGGCACTATTTAAACAGGAACGCAAAAATCTAGCAAAAAAACTAGAACTCAATTTTAATGCAGCCTACATATCATTTCAAGATAATCCATCTCAGAGTACAAAATCTCATCTGGAAAAATCTAGATTGGAATACGATCTATTTCTCACTGAGTCGGTTGATAAATCCCTCAAACGCTCCAAACACAATTTCTACATGAATACAAACAAACCAGGTACATATTTGGCTCGGGCATTAAATTCAACTAACAAATCTTTCAAACCAATACGTTTGAAATGATCAAAAAATGTTTACACTTGTAATCCAGTTAAAATAGTCCATAAATTTCACTCACATCTCGCAACTTTATACAAGACAAACAATGAATTTAATCCTACAGAGGCTGAATCCTTCTTCTCAAAAATAACCTTACCTGAGTTATCTCAGAATCAAAAAAGCAGTTTGGATGAGCCTATAACTATAGATGAAGTTGCTAATGCCATAAAAGACCTAAAACTTAACAAAAGACCAGGCCCAGACGGCTACTCGGCTTTATACTATAAAACATTCTCAGAAATACTCTCTCCCATTCTCACTGAAACTTTTAACAAACTTCTAGATGGACATTCTTTTCGGCAAGAAACACTAATGGCAATTGTTTGTATGATCCCAAAACCCCTTTCTGATGATACTTCCTGTGTGAATTATCGGCCTATCTCTCTGTTAAACCTCGATATTAAATTATTAGCAAAAATAATAGCAAAACGCCTCAATAGCATTATAGGAAAATTAATACATAGAGATCAAGTAGGCTTCATGCCAAATAGACAGGCAGGCGATAATATACGCAGGGCAGTGTTATTGGCACATATTGCTAAAAAACAGAAAATCCCTTTATGTTTTCTATCTCTCGATATTAAGAGGGCATTTGACACAGTATCCTGGCAATATATGCAATATTCATTACAAAAATGGGGTTATGGACCCCACTTTTTAACATGGATCAAAGCATTATATAATAAACCCAAAGCCTATATAAAATATGCTGGATACAAATCTGAAGCCTTTAATATCGAAAGAGGTACCCGACAGGGTTGCCCATTATCTCCCTTATTATTTGCCCTTATACTCGAACCCCTGGCCCAATACATCAGAACAAACCAAACTATAACTGGCATTGAAGTAGGAGGTATTACAAATTATGTATATTTGCAGACGATATATTACTTTTTCTATGATCACCACAGGTCTCTGGTCCTGACTTAATATCAGCTCTTGATGGATTTGCAGCCCTATCCGGCCTTATGATTAATCCTAAGAAATGCCTAGTGCTTAATATTTCACTCACAAACATGGAATTGATCCCGGCTAGGGCTGCACTCCCATTCACATGGGCAGAAAAATCAATCCCATATCTTGGAATTCATTTAACAGCATCTCATTCTGACTTATTCTCAACCAATTATCCTCCTGTATTAAGACAGATCACAAATCTAATAAAACAATGGTCGCAACTTCCTTTATCCTGGATAGGGAAGATTAATGCAATCAAAATGACTATTCTACCCAAATTGCTTTATCTATTCAGAGTCCTCCCTATTCCAATTCCTTCCTATTTTTTGAGAATAGTACAAAAAAGAGCAACTTCGTTTATATGGGGCTCTTCTAAACCACGTATACCTATGCACAAACTACATCTTCCCAAAAATAAAGGAGGCCTGGGATACCCTAATTTCACTAACTACTACAGAGCAGCACATTTGGCCAGTCTGTCCAAATACCATGCAAAACAGGAAATCCCATTATGGGTATTTATAGAGGCTTCAGAAAATGACCCTCTATTAATATCAAATTTATTATGGCTTGATCCTAAAGACCGCTTTAAAATTCATAATCCCATAACTAAACACTTCTTATCTCTCTGGGATAAACTAAAAACCAAATATCAGTTACAATCTCCACACAATCCTCTCCTTTCTTTTATCAGAAATCCGGCCTTTTACCCGGCATGGATCTACCCAAATTCTTTTAAAGCTTGGACAACATCAGGCATTCAGACACTAAATGACTTCATAGCATCTAAATCATTCCTTTCATTCCCATCGCTTAGAGAAAAATATGATCTACCAAACTCTGAGATATTTAGATATCTCCAAATCAAAAATTTCTATACACCATTCCTAAAGGGGGATACACCATTATCCCAATTATCCATTTTTGAATCAATCTGTACAAAAGATCCATTTGCTAAAGGTACAATTTCATCACTTTATAATCAATTATATGGAGTAGCAAATCTTAATAGACCCTCTTACATTCAGAGGTGGGAGGAGGACCTGGGACGAACTTTAGAAGACACGGACTGGTCTAACATATGGCTCACATCTAAGTCATCTTCACCCAACATCTTAGCACTGGAGACAAATTATAAAGTTCTAACTCGCTGGTACCTTGTACCCGCTAGAGTGGCAAAATATTCACCTAATACCTCAGCTGTTTGTTTTCGAGGATGCCCAGAAATAGGCACATATTTACACATATGGTAGACGTGCCCAGTAATCCAAACCTTCTGGAAGGAAGTCTTCGTGATTGCATCTAAAATATTAAAAAAAATAATACAACCAGATCCATATTTAACTTTACTTAATCTAAAACCGGAATGGTTAACACTCTCTCAATTCAAACTTATGATCCAACTAATAACGGCTGCAAAACAAACAGTGGCCAAGGCATGGAAATCTCCTACATTGGTACTAGCAGAAACAATTCACAGAATGAATAATACAATGTCCCATGCTAAGATGGTAGCCATCGACCAAAATCAAATTCCAAAATTTGAAAAACTTTGGCATCCTTGGATAAAACAACAGTTCCTGTCAAACTTCAATGACTCTGTCCTGTTGCCATGGTAACAGATTAAATGACTTACAGAGACACCCATTCTAAGGCTTCAAAGAGAACTAAAAAGAATAATAAACTGACGAGCGGGACAACCTTGTGGACTATACCTCTACCTTTCAACCCTTTTTCTTCTTTCTCTTTCCTTTTCTCCACCTTACGATTAAAGCTCATTATCAGAATTTATTTGACCTATATACACTCTACTTGTAAACAATATGTATAGTAGGTATAAATCATTTAAATACCTACAAAAGTAACTAAGGAAATGATATATATCTTTAATTTAGGTTTACGTGAACCCAATGTTTAATATTTGAAATTTCATGATATTTACCTATATAAACCCTACTGTAAAACAATGAGCTTACTTTATAGATCCTTGTAAACTTACTTTATGTATCTTTATAACATTGTATACTCAATAAACTTCTTTTGACAAGGAAACACCTTCTCAGTGACAGAAATGGGAGGTGTTGCATTCAAGGAAAATTAATGTTTAGAATGAGTTTAGTAATGAAGAGATTTTGTGTGTAGTCTGAGAAAAAAAAATCTAGGGCGAAATGTGTCTAGGGCGAAATATGATTTTTTTTTATTAATCAGACTTACGATACATGGGACATAACATTACACAATAGTGGTTGGTCATAGAGATATTGTCAGTTTTTGTCTTGAGTAGATTTCCCAAACAAATGCTGTTTTATACAATGGGGGTAAATATCATTGTTGTATTGTATTGTTACAGTGTTCAACAGGCTATTGTCTCTATTGATACAGTACACAAGAAAGAGATTTAGTTGTTTGAGGTCCTTTCAGCTCTCAAACTGAAAGAATGACTGTTAGATTACTGTCAGGTGTTGGCCTGATTAGAAAATGGGTACGTAGATGCAGTTTTCAACAGTCCATTGTTTCTACAGCTACAGTAAACAGGCATGTTTTCTGTTGT
Organism: Aquarana catesbeiana; assembly: GCF_042186555.1. Lineage (NCBI taxonomy): Eukaryota > Metazoa > Chordata > Amphibia > Anura > Ranidae > Aquarana > Aquarana catesbeiana. Next base: position 202,960,849 of record NC_133330.1, read on the forward strand.
TTGGTAGCTATGGCAAACAGCCTGACACATAAAAGGGGGTGAGTAGGCACACACACACACACCATCATGCTTTGAAGATCAGAAGCCACCACTCATGATACAAGAACACTGCCTGGTGTCCAAGAAGCATTGTTGCCAATGGAGTAACCTTGCTAGATAGACGCAAGCAAAACAGATATTTACTATCATGGAGCGCTGGGGTTTTGACCGACGCTTCATGGGTCTGCTCCACTCCCTTTACTCCACCCCGAAAGCCTCGATTCGCATACAGGGTAAATACTCACAACCCTTCAATATTGCAAAAGGTACTAGGCAAGGATGCCCCTTATCCCCACTAATATTCGCTATCGCCATTGAAACGCTGGCAATAGCAATACGCACAAACACCAATATTCAAGCAGTAGCATGCGGCACACAAATCCACAAGTGTGGCCTATTCGCCGAGGATATGCTGATATTTATATCATCCCCGATTATGTCCCTACCTAATCTCTGCAAGACGCTATGTGACTTCTCAGCCATTTCAGGTCTCAAACTAAACTACGCAAAATCCCATGCAAAATCCCACGCCCTAAACATTTCTCTGAAACCACCTAATTAAATCACTACAAAGCGCCTTTGATTTCAAGTGGAGTAATTCTTTCATAGATTACATAGGGATTACCCTTACAGCAAAAATTGAAGACCTGTACTCTTCTAACTTCATTCCCACATACCGGAAGCTAGAGTCTGACTTGAAAAAGGCAAAAGGGAACTCTTCTGGCTAGGCAGTATACATGCCATAAAGATGACACTCTTGCCCAGACTGCTATATTTCTTCAGAGCCCTTCCGATCTGTGTTAGAAAAGACCACTTGAAATCCTTTCAACAAAAAGTTAACAAATCTATATGGGGAGGTTCAGGCCACAGACTACCGTAAACCATGCTATACAGACTTAGGACGAAGGGGGGACTGGGGCTTCCTAGACTGCTCTGGTACTACCAGGCAGTCAGATTCTCGCAACTTTCTATCGTGCACTACAAAACAGAAAACCCGAACTGGATCCAAATAGAGAGACAGGCGGCCCCCTCTTATACCCTTGACTACCTATTAGGGGTTTCTTCCAAAAACAGACCCCCAATCCTTTCGCCCATCCTATCCCAATCTCTATCTCTGTGGGACAAGCTGAGAACGAATCACTCCCTAATCTCCGATTGCCAACCCCTTTCCCATATCTTTAATAACCCCAATTTCATTCCAGGCCTAAACATCAGAGCCTTTAAATGGTGGTAGGACAAGGGGTTGTACCAGATTGGACTTTTTTTACCTTATCAGGACCTATCTCCATTAAATTCTGTAGGCAACAGCTTGAAATCCCGTCCACTGAACACTTCAGATTGCAGCAAATTCAGCACTTCCTCCATAAAATCTGGAAATCTAAACCAGCCCCCCCTGAGTTCACTCCTAATGAGATATGATGCGGTCAGGCCATGGAACAGAGGGGTGGAATCTCCATTGTCTACCAGTCACTGGCCCAAATGCCCTACAAAACCCCTTACATGAGATCTTAGGAGGATGACCTCCAAATAAGCTAGAACTTGGAAACATGGCAGACATCCTTTTCTAGATCCTTCAAGGGGATTCAGAATATCTCTCTGATCGAATCCAATCTAAAAGTGATGACCAGATGGTACCTCACACCGGCCAAGTTGGCTACTATGTACCCGACAGCTAACCCTCTATGTTTTAGAGATTGCCAACTAACTGGCACTATGGCCCATATTTGGTGGGAATGCCCAAGAATAAGGTCATTCTGGAACAGGATGTTTGCCTTGATCCAAAGGGTCACAACTCACCAGATTCCCAAAACCCCGGCTATTGCTCTTCTGAACACCAATCTTCCCAGGGTGCCTAAATACACATGCAAACTGATACATTTCATGTTGGTGGGCGCGAATGAATTTGAAGCCACTTGGGAGCCCTGGGCCAAATATGTGGGCATAGCCCTCATACCCGGGATACCAGCCTAAGGGACTTCCTCCACCAATCCTGGACTGTTGACTGGCTTCTTTTCCCCTCTTCCTCTCTACCTTTCTTCCTCCCTTTTTGCTGCTAGTCTCTATCCCCCCTCCTTCACCATACACTGAACACTTTCTTTTCCCACCAAGGAGATATTTGGTCCAACCGCCTCCGAGAAGAATATGCATGGGATCCCCTGCTTCAAGGACTTGGGGCCTTGGCTCCAATGTCTCCCACATGACGGTCATGGTCTTCAGGTTCCATTGGGAGGGGTGTCATGCGAGGGAGTTGGGTGGGTACTCCCTGGGCACAGCATGATCCCCAAAAGGGGTGCCCGGAGTGCTCCTTGGACTCCCTTGGTGGTTCCCCCAACATTGATAACGGGAGCATGGAGTCATTCTCGAGAGTGGAGCTTTACAGCATGTTGATACCATGATCATTAAATCCACTTTAATGCGTTCTGAACATATCTGATAATGTCACACAGCTTTAAGTGTATGTATAATAATTTTGTTGTTATTTTATTGAAAAATAAAAACCTTTTGAAAGTTAGATAAGACAAGGCCAAAGCAAGGACAGATTAGGAGTATATGGGGTACTTCAGCCAATGGGCAGGGGTTTTCTTAAATCCTTTGGCCTGCTGGGAAAACCTATATATTTGGGTGGAGTCAGGTGATCATTGTTCTGTTCCACCTGGATGGCTGTCTGGGTGGATGTGTGTTGTATTGCCTGGGCTGCTAGGCCAGAGTTTGGGCCTAGCCTGGGCACATCTGGCTGCTAGGCTGTCTGAGGTCCAACCAGAAGTGAGAGTTCTGCCGGCCAGAGAACCTGTCATGGTCGGAGGTAGAGGGGAAGCTGTCACCACTAAGGGACCAACCACCTTATTACCAGGGACCACAGTGAGTAGCTGGAGCAAGTACCGGAGCAGTATTCTCACCAACCGGGGACAGTGAAGAATTGGGAAACTTCAGCAGGTGTCTAGCCAGGGACCCAGCCAGCAGAGGTGAAGCTTGCAGAGCAGCCTTGTGTGTCAAGCCAGGGACCGAGCAGGCCATTGGGTGAAGTGTGAGAAGTATCTAGAGTTCCAAGCTAGGGACCCAGCAGAGAAGTGGGGGTGACTCTTGAGGAAGATACTTAAGTGAAGTTTGGAAGATCTCAAGGGATTCAGCGGCAGTGAATCAGCAAGTCTAGTGAGAGAGACTGGGAGCTAAGTGGGTTGAGAACCTACAAGAAGTAACTGTAGAGAAAGTAAAGGAGTTTGTTACAACTTGTGTTAGGAACTGCTCTTATGCCCTGTACACACGATAGGATTTTCCGATGGAAAATGTGTGATAGGACCTTGTTGTCGGAAATTCTGACCGTGTGTAGGCTCCATCACACATTTTCCATCAGAATTTCCAACATACAAAGTTTGAGAGCTTGCTATAAAATTTTCCGAAAACAAAATCCGTTGTCGGAAAGTCCGATCGTGTGTACACAAATCCGATACACAAAGTGCCAAGCATGCTCAGAATAAATTAAGAAATGAAAGCTATTGGCTACTGCCCCATTTATAGTCCCGACGTACGTGTTTTACGTCACCACATTCAGAACGATCGGATTCTCCGACAACTTTGTGTGACCGTGTGTATGCAAGACAAGTTCGAGCCAACATCCGTCGGAAAAAATCCATGGATTTTGTTGTCGGAATGTCCGATCAATGTCCGACCGTGTGTACGGGGCATAAGACTGTTGCCATAGGAGACAGCATTCCTACACATGCAGATGTGGTGTCTTGGTGGATGCCTTTCCCTGCATGGCTGTCTACCTGTAGAAGTCTCGGAGTCTGCTAATTAATATTGCAACTACCTATGTGTGTCCTGGCCCTAACCCTCTCTTCCAAAGTTCTGTTCAAGAGAAATAAAGTCTCTTTGCATTCAAGAAGTGTCTGGCGCCCATGAATCTATCTTGCATTACACCCACTATGCGACTTACAACCCACTCTATATGGAAGGATGTCAGCAGCTCTTGGCTCTGGAGGTTCTCATTAGACTAAAAGAGGGCTGGGACCTTGCTACATATAAATATCTGACATTACTCAAAATGTCGCGGCTCCCCCTTGGACAATATATATTTTTTGTATATGGTATATGTACTGTACATGTATTGCCATACACGTGAGCGTACAATAATATATATACTTATCCATATTTGTTACATGTTTGAGAAACTGTTGTGACTGCACCCTCTACCTCTGTCTATATAATATATTACTACCTTCAATATGGTATAATATACCACAGACATTTATTTAAATATATCTTGTCTATCTGCCGGATATATGTTTATGAACTCAGGGCAAGCTCCCTTGTTTGGCTGAAGTTTTTTGGATGCGCTCTCAGTCTGGAGCTATTTGTGCGCTACTTCTCTCCCCCCTTCTGTTCCATGTCGTGTACTGGGCACCCCATCTTTTCCATTTGAAATCTGGGTAGGTATTACTGAGTACTCAAAACTTACATTACCAGTATAAATATTGTCATGATTGTTAATTCCATGAGAAATATATATATACATATTCTTTTTCTGTTTTTGATATTGGTGTACAAATTGTTTTTGAGATCCATATATATATATATATATGTGCATACCCTAATTTATATTATATTCTTTAGTACCAATAGGATCTCCCGAGGAAGTGTCAGGGCTGGGCTCAGCCTTTCCTTCTCTGAGCTGGCTGCTCAGCTTTCGGATAATTGCCAGCTCCTATCTCTCCACAGTGACTCACCTGTTGATGATATCCTGCTCGTCAGTCCTGACTACTTAAGCCATCCAGTCCAGATGATCTCTGCCTTCGCCTTGGTCACATCTCTAGAGATGCTCTCCTGTGTTACTGCTAAAGACTTGCTTGGCTGACATTCCTTCTGGCTCCAGATCCTGCTTGCTGTTCTATTACGCTCATCTCTGGCTCCCTGACGTTTTGGCTCATCTGACTATCCGTTCCGGTGCCTGAACTTTGGCTATGGTTTGACTACGTTTACTCTGTTTACCTTTTTTTATTATTATTATACAAGTGTGATTTAACTATACTTCTGTCTCAGTCTGATTCATGGTTTCTGACAGGAAGCTATAAGCAAAACGTGTAATGTTCCCTTGGCACTTTTCATTCTCTGTGGGGCCCTGATATGGAAGATCAACCATAATTCAAGTCACAAGCTCACCATATCCATGTGAGAAAAGAGATATCACCGCTCCAGGAGTGTTCAAACAAACAGGAAGTAAAGTGTTCACAAGCTTACCATATCCATGGGCATACCTACAGGTCATTTTGCACATACATAGGATCAACCCACATGGGACAATACCATATGTATACAATGTTCATTCCATGATTTTAAAGTGATTTTTTTAATGTTGTCACAATACATTTTGTATTTTATTATACTGAGGAGTCTCTCTTTTTCATTTGGGTCTATTGCCGCGTACACACGAGCTGACTTTATGGCATACTTTGCCCGGCGGATGGTATTTCTTTGGACAATTCGATCGTGTGTGGGCTCCAGCGCACTTTGTTTTCTCAAAAGTTGGACGGACTTAGATTTGAAACATGTTTTGAATCAATCCGTCAAAATCGAGTCCGGTCGAAAAGCCACGCTAGGGCAGCTACTGGCTATGAACTTCCTTGTTTTAGTCCAGTCATACGTCATCACGTACGAATTCGACGGACTTTGGTGGATTGTGTGTGGGCAAGTCCGTTCATTCAGAAAGTCCATTGTAAAGTACGTTGAAAAGTCCGCCGGGCAAAGTCTGCCATAAAGTCGTGCCCCAGTTGAAGACCCTTTGGTCGAAACGCGTTGGTCGGTCTCCCCTCTCTCCATGCTGCTTTTGTCTTGTTTTTAAAGTGATCACTATTTTTATACTTATTTGGCTTTTTTAGCAATAAAAAAACTTTTTTTACCTGCACTATGCGGAAGTTTTGTACTTTTCTCTTGCATATCATCTTGAGAGAAATTGCCTAATCTTTGGCTATTGGAAATATACGTCCTTGGAATTTCCGGTTCGATTACCCATTCTGGTGACTATCAGAGGCTCGTTGGTCAAAGTGCACCCCATGAGTTCCAGTTCCTTGGACACCCTTCCATTGCCCATGTGAGGCTTACTGCTTGACTGACTCCATGTTATAAGACATTGGAGTCCACCCAATCTGGTAAGAGTACCCATCCTCCTTCATTTATTGATGCCAATCACTATTGATGTTGTTTTCCACCTACGGATCCATACTATACACCCTTGATGCAGTTTCCCACCTATGGACTCACATTATTTTTGGTAGTCCTTCTGGGACTTTTCACCATTTACCTTTGAAGTATTTACCACAGAGTTGACACCAGTGGAGTATTGATTTATATATGCTTTATTTCCAGGGTTAATATTCATGGACTTGAAACATTGTTACACTTTTTTTACTTTAAGAGCGCTGCATTTTCTCTTTGTTGCCGTAAAGTCCGCTCGTGTGTACGCGGCATATAAGTGGCTACCAATTTAAAGTCCAGTATCCTTCCACAATCTTTATTTGCTATTATTTTTTGGATGTGGTGCCACATTTTGAGTTATATCTCAACATATTTTATAATACTGCATCCACTGACACCAATGTTGAGGGTTATTATCCATTATCCATTGACATGAATGCTGGGGGTTATTAATGCATCCACTGGCACCAATGCTTGGGGTTATTATTGTAGCCACTGACACCAATGCTGCATTGATGGATCGCCTTCCCATCTCGTTCACTTATAGAATGCTTTTCATTCATTCAGAAAATGTAAAGAAATCTCTGAATGGTGCTCATGCTGAGTGGCTCTCCTGTGGTCAAAATGCAACAGACTAGTCACTCGACACAGGACTCAGAAAAAAGGGGATATTATGGCAGTAGAATTGTCTGTTTTAGTGATTTCCAGCTTCCAGGAGCTTTGGTCAGGTATGGTATATACATCGTTAGATTAGTCCAAGCTGGCAGAAACATACCTGGAATTATTCTTTATATTGTCCCTGAGTTCCAGCACCAGTGTCACTGGATGCTACAATAACCTCCATTGGAGTCAGTGGATTCAATCATAATCCCAAGCACTGGAGACAGCGAATACTAATGGAAATCATTATAGTATCAGTGTCTATTTCAGTGATTTCCAGCTTCCAGGAGCATCAGTCAGGTATGGTATATACCTTTTATTTACTTCATGTTAGTAGTAATTTCTTTACTGTGCAGAATTGCAGAATTGTTAACGTGGTTAATGTCTGCAGCCCTTCTTTAAAATGTTGGGGTTAGAGTTTACTTGTTCACTTTTACTATTGGTGTTTTGTTGTTTTTGTTTCCTTTTGTTTTTCTTCAACACTCTAATTCCCCATACACACGGTCTGATTTTCCGACGGAAAATGTTAGATGGGAGCTTGTTGTTGGAAATTCCGACCGTGTGTAGGCTCCATCGGACATTTTCCATCGGAATTTCCGTCACCCAAAATTTGAGATCTGGATCTCAAATTTTCCATCAACAAAATCCGTTGTCGTAAATTCCGATCGTGTGTACACAATTCCGACGCACAAAGTTCCACGCATGTTTGGAATCAAGCAGAAGAGCTGCACTGGCTATTGAACTTCATTTTTCTCGGCTCATCATACATGTTGTACGTCACCGCGTTCTTGACGTTCGGAATTTCCGACAAGATTTGTGTGAGCATGTGTATGCATGGATTTTATTGGAATGTTGTTGGCATTGCCCCGTACACACGATTGGACATTCCGACAACAAAATTGCTTTTCAGGCTTGTGTTTTTCTGATCGTTACTACTCTTCAGTTTGTACTTGTGGGTTGGTATCTGGTTTTCAGTGCGTGTAGTCAGTTCACATTTGTTTTTCAGTGCATATTTTATAGTACTTATTTGATTTTGCTTTGCGTTCTTGTATGCTCGTTTCTGATTTTCAGCTCGCTCTTCTCGGGCCTTTCTTTTTTTCAGTGCGTTCTGTTAGTTCATTCTAACTAGCCGACCGTTTTGAAGCCATGTTGCAGGTATGTATTCATCATAGAGTTTGTGCTGTGCAGGGGCTTGGTGTTGGGGTTCTTTGACCCAAGCCCAGTTCATGAACAGGGTGGGGAGTTCATGGACCAAAAATTGGTTGCTCCAGCGTGACCAATTCTTGCACATGCCTTTGTTGCGGGAGATCGAGGAGAACAATCCTGATGATTTCAGGAATTATCTCCAGATGACGGACCCCGTTTTTCACTGTCTGTTGGCTTTGCTATCCCCTTATATTATCAAGCAGGACACCTGCATGAGGCAAGCCATCACTCCCGAACAGAAGCTAGTCGCCACGTTCGGTACTTGCAGGACATCAAGTTCTATTTAATTTTTGATAATGTATTGTATTTCTTTCATCATTCCCTAATTACCATGATTGTAATATGCTGTGAATGTCCCCTTTGTTCTCATGCATGCTCAGGGCCGGATTTGCCACAAGGCCACTGAGGCCAGGCCTCGGGGTGGCAGTGGTGCAGGGGTGGCGCCGCTACTGCGGTGACTTCGCGGCAGCCCCCCTTACCCTGAAGTATTTTTAGTCTGTACAATTAAAGCCAGTTATTTTCAGTGTTCTTGTGTGTGGAGATATGTTTTTAATTGATCTATTGTAGCAGTCATCGATAAAGGACAAGAATGGTGGTGTGTGTGTGTGGGGGGGGCGGCATTGAAGGACCCGGCCTTGGGGCGGCAAAGGGAGTAAATCCGGGCCTGTGCATGCTGGAATTTTTTAAAGTTCCTTTTTTGTCCTTCATGCATATTTGCCTTCACTAACCTCCCCAGCATGCTATCCTGGGCTCATATACACCTAGCCTAGTCACTTAACAATGTATTTTGTCAGCTCCATTTGTGTCCTTAAATTCATGCAGAGTGCCTGAGGCTTTTTTTGGGGGTCCCAAACTCATTTGCAAACCTCCCTCCCCCCAACCGCGAAGTCAACAGACACCAATCCTCTATCTGCTGACTTTGCCCAACCCATACACACTATACCTACCTCTTTTGTGGTCATATTTATGGATGAATTCACCAAAGCATGTAGTCCAAGGGCCTGCCTGAATACTTTCAAATGGTACTGTTTAAAGTTTTGTTCTTTTATTATCTTGATAGTTAATTGCAGAATGAAAAAAATGTGCTTAGATTTGTACAGTGTGTATTTATATTTTTTTATTATGACACTTCTTACCTGTCCAGTGGGCTGCCAATAGTGTAAGTAAGGAGGGGCTGGCCAAAGTTGAACACATCATTTATGCATTCAGCTCTCATTGAAGTGGAGAGGGTTACCTGTCCAAAACATCTCCCCCTCCCTATAATTTTTACAATGGGCCATCAGAGAGGGTGAGGAATCTGATAAGTGTACTTATATATACTTATATATTTGTCTTTTTGTCTTTAAATACTCCTTCAAATAAATCTTATACTGATGTTGGCCAAGAATGTTTGTGTTTAATCTGCTTGCAATGTTTATGTGCAAAATTACTATTTTTTTTTTTCTTGTTTGACTCCACAGTTTCCTTCAATGCCACAGGAATGTCAGTGGCATCCCAGTTTGCCCAGCGGTGGGACTTTCCCAACTGCGGAGGGGCAATAGATGGGAAACACGTCCATATCGTACCACCCCCCAACTCGGGGTCATACTATCATAATTACAAGGGGTTTAATAGTATAGTGTTGTTGGCAGTGGTGTTGGCGACTTATGAGTTTTGTGGACGTAGGGAAAAATGGCCGGATGTCGGATAGTGGAGTCATCGCACAGACAGAGTTTTACAGATGGCTCCAGAATGGCAGCTTGGGCTTGCCACCTCCGGAAGACAATGTGGCGGGACTCCCATTTGTCTTTGTCGCGGATAAAGCTTTTGCGCTGGGGGACCATCTTCTGCGGCCATTCCCAATGAGGACCCTCACCCCAGACCAAAAGGTTTTTAATTACCGGCTGGCCAGAACCAGAAGAGTGGTTGAAAATGCCTTTAGATTAATGACCAGCCTGTTCCGCCCATTTCTGACAGCGATCCATATGGTGGAATATAAACTGAATCATATTGTCCTTGCCTGTTGCATTCTCTACAATTTCCTACTGAAAAACGCTATAAACTATGTGGCCTCAGTTGGAACTGAGGCCGGTGTTCCAAATCCAATTACCTTGACCACGCTTGAACCTGGCTGTCCTGGCTTGCCCCCCCAAAGCACCTGCGAAGTTAGACAGAAGTATCTCGAGTACTTTGCGGGTAGGGGGCCATTGATATGCCAGACAATGTGTGAAACTTTTCTCAAATAAATATGTTTGTTATAAACTGAACTCATATTTCATTTGATTTACTGCTTGTGTTTCTTTTAGCTGTCTCCTAGGTTCTCCAATGGTCCTTTTTTATGGCCATTTTCTTCAATACTGCAAACGTAATTTATTTGATACATGAGGTGACAACCTCTTCTTCAGCGAAATATTATGTTGTGGGTCTGCTACACACACACCTTGTTTTTGTTGTTTAACCACTTGCCGACTACCGCACACCAATGTACGTCCCTTTTTTGGCGGCGGATATCGTTTTTATGGCAGCAGCTAGCTGCCATAACCCCGGTATCCCCGTTTTCGTGCGGCAGTCGGCTTTCAGATAAAAGTGGTCTCTGTGGCTGTGCCTGGAGACGAATGAGGCTAAGATGGCGCCCACTCGTCTCAATGACACTGCAGGGCGGAAGCGACATCAAAACATCACTTCCGCCCATACATCTTAAAGGCATATTTTTTTCAATGTCATTTTTTTAATGACTTTTTTATTGCATTTTAGTGTAAATATGAGATCTGAGGTCTTTTTGATCCCGGATCTCATATTTAAGAGGACCTGTCATGCTTTTTTCTATTACAAGGGGTGTTCCTGTAATAGGAATAAAAGTGACACAATTTTTTTTTAAACAGTGTAAAAATAAATAAAATCATATAAAATAAATAAGAAAAATTAAAGAAAAAAAATTTAAACGCCCCGTCCCGACGAGCTTGCGCGCAGAAGCGAACACATATGTGAGTAGCGGCCGCATATGAAAATGGTTGTCAAACCACACATGTGAGGTATTGCCACGATCAGTAGAGCGAGAGCAATAATTCTAGCCCTAGACCTCCTCTGTAACATAAAACATGCAACCTGTAGAATTTTTTAAATGTCGCCTATGGAGATTTTTGAGGGTAAAAGTTTGACGCCATTCTACGAGTGGGCGCAATTTTGAAGCGTGACATGTTGGGTATCAATTTACTCAGCGTAACATTATCTTTCACAATATAAAAAAAATTGGGCTAACTTTACTGTTGCCTTATTTTTTTATTCAAAAAAGTGAATTTTTTAAAAAAAAAGCATGCTTGTAAGACCGCTGTGCAAATACGGTGTGAAAAAAAAGTATTGCGATGACCGCCATTTTATTCTCTAGGGTGTTAGAAAAAAACAATATATAATGTTTGGGGGTTCTAAGTAATTTTCTAGCAACAAAAACTGTTTTAAACATGTTAAGACCTAAATTCCAAAACGAGGCTAGTCCTTACGTGGTTAATGTATGTAATGCATTAATGATAAAAAGATTCATAATTTTCAGCACCATAAATTAATTTTGGGGAGTCACGAAAATGGCCTGATTGTGGCAAATTATAAAGCACTGTGGGAGTTGTTTGCTAAAGGAAAATCCACTTTGCACTCCAAGTGCACTGTAAAAGTGTACTTGAAAGTGCACTTGGAGTGCAAAGTGAATTTGCCTTTAGGAAATAACCCCCATTGTCACTGTAAACAACAACTTACTCCAAAAACTGCTATTGAGCATTGAAAGAAGAAGCCACACATTGTTGAGTCTTAACATTTTTACTCTGTGCACATTTACATGTGCGTTAGAAAAGGGTTTTTAAACAAACCAACATATTTTAGGAATAACATTTTTGGTATAGATAGTACAAATAGCCTTTTTTGTGTTAAATAGGCATGTTTAAAACCATAAAACAATACCCAACACAGGAACTTACAAAGTTCAACTTTGAAAAAATGAAGGCAAGATCAGACATTAGTATGTCCAAACTGTGTTGTTCTTGCCTTCATCAGATGGGGTGATGTCACCCCTCTGAAAGCCAAATTTTGAAGATGCACACAAATTGAGAGTCAAAAATCAATGGACGTGTTTCAGGGGTTCAACCCCTTCCACTCAGCTACTTTAGTTGCGAAGAAGGGGTTGCACCCACCAAACGCGTACATTGATATCCCGTGATGGCAGATAGCACATGTTGACACACTGTGTGCATCTTCAAAATTTGGCTTTCAAGATACTTAAAAAATTGGTGAAAAATAACACAAAAATAAAGACTTTAGGTGTTTTTTAGATTTGGCCTAACACAGTGATGGAGAATCTTGGCATCCCAGATATTTTGGAACTACATTTCCCATGATGCTCATGCACTCCGCAGTGTAGTTGAGCATCATGGGAAATGTAGTTTCAAAACATCTGGGGTGCCATCACTGACCTAAAACATCAATGATGGTGTTGAGTCTTTTTTCAATATCATTGATGTCTTCCTTGATCTTTTGTAAATCACGATTGCACACCATGATCTCCCCGATGAGGACGTGTGCACTTGCACTTGTGAAATGTGAATCTTCTTCCACAACATCCACATCACCTAAATTAAAAAACACACCATGTATTATATATATATGTATATGCAGGCATCCATCTATTACCTGAAGCTGTGGTCTCAGACACTCACCTGTTGTGGTCACTATTTCACCCACTTTATAAACCTCTCCTTCCTCCACATCTTCTGGTTGTGGTGTGGGGATTTGCTTTTCTTTCGGAGGTGGGGGGTCCCTGGTGTCCTCAGATGTCCCAAGTCTTTTCTCCCCTCTGTGAATACAAAAAGGTATACTTAGCACACAGATATTTGAGGCCAGAAATAGTAATATGAAACATTGCTTGGAAGTGTCGTACAATTGTATTTTTTGGCAGAGTTCCAAGCTGAAGACATTATTTTTTTCCCTTTCTAAAGCTATAATAATTACCTTTTTTTGTACAATTTTCACACATGGAGACACCCCTAGTATCCACTAGAGCACCTGTGTGGGACACCCTAAAAAGTTTGTTCTGGTGTTCCACACTAGTGCTCCTGCATCCAGATGTGTAAAAAGCTGCTGAGTGTCCTCTCCTTACATTGAATCAAGTTTGCATTTAATTCTAGTACAAACCCATCTAGACAACAATGTCATAAACTTCTTTTAATACAAATAGGCTTGAACAAATGTAGTTACCCTGTATCTGCCAAAAACATTGTATTAGTGGGAGAACAAACAATGTTTACTACGAACGATTACTGTGCCCACTAGGGATGATCTTCGTGTTCGAGTCGAACCCATGTTCGACTCGAACATCGTCTGTTTGCCCGTTCACCGAATTGCGAACGATATGGGCCATTCGTGCCAAATTCGCGTGGCACGTCACGGCCCATAATTCACTGCGGCATCGCAGTGCATTGCTGGCTGATGATTGGCCAAGCATGCACTATGACCCACATGCTTGGCCAATCATAGCGCTGTCTGAACAGAGAGCTGTAATTGGCCAAAGCCAAGGAGGCTTTGGCCAATTATGGCTCAGGGGATTTAGTACACGCCCCACACTATATAAGGCCGCCTGCACGGCGGCCCTGTGTAGTGTGTGTGTTCCGGCGTTTATAGATAGAAAGAGAGAGAGACAGACAGTGTCATTTGATTTGAGTTAGATAGATTAGGCAGAACAGTCAGTCAGTTAGCTGCACTTACAGTGTATTGTGTATATATATGCATCCCAGGTGTTGCATATATATATATATACATTGTATTCAGTTTAGCTAGATCCGTTCCTGTTATCTTCTTACTGACAGGCAGGCTTGTCCTGTTACAGTATTTACAGCTACCTGAAGAAAATTGCTGGTGTTCTTTTGATCCTATTAGTACCACAGTCAGGCAGCTAGACTATTTACAGTTAGTGCAGTGCGTCCTGCTCACAGTGTTCAGCTAAAACTACAAGTTAGTGGGGTGCGTCCGGCTCACAGTGTTCAGCTAAACCTACAAGTTAGTGGGGTGCATCCTGTTCACATTGTTCAGCTAAACCTACAAGTTAGTGTGGTGCATCCACCTCACAGTGTTCGGCTAAACCTACAAGTTAGTGCGGTGCGTCCTGCTCACAGTGTTCAGCAAAAACTACAAGTTAGTGCGGTGCGTCCACCTCACAGTGTTCAGCTAAACCTAGAAGTTAGTGCGGTGCGTCCTGCTCACAGTGTTCAGCTAAAACTACAAGTTAGTGCTGTGCGTCCTGCTCACAGTGTTCAGCTAAACCTACAAGTTAGTGTAGTGAGACCTCTGCACAGTGTTCATCTAAAGCTACAAGTTAGTGCAGTGCGTCCTGCTCACAGTGTTCAGCTAGATCCGTTCCTGTTATCTTCTTACTGACAGGCAGGCTTGTCTTGTTACAGTAGTTACAGCTACCTGAAGAAAATTGCTGGTGTTCCTTTGATCCTATTAGTACCACAGTCAGGCAGCTAGACTATTTACAGTTAGTGCAGTGCATCCTGCTCACAGTGTTCAGCTAAAACTACAAGTTAGTGGGGTGCGTCCTGCTCACAGTGTTCAGCTAAACCTACAAGTTAGTGGGGTGCGTCCACCTCACAGTGTTCATCTAAAGCTACAAGTTAGTGCAGTGCATCCTGCTCACAGTGTTCTGCTAAAACTACAAGTTAGTGTGGTCTGTCCACCTCACAGTGTTCAGCTAAACCTACAAGTTAGTGCGGTGCGTCCTGCTCACAGTGTTCAGCTAAAACTACAAGTTAGTGCGGTGCGTCCACCTCACAGTGTTCAGCTAAACCTAGAAGTTAGTGCGGTGCGTCCTGTTCACAGTGTTCAGCTAAACCTACAACTTAGTGCGGTGAGACCTCTGCACAGTGTTCATCTAAAGCTACAAGTTAGTGCAGTGCATCCTGCTCACAGTGTTCAGCTAAAACTACAAGTTAGTGTGGTGCGTCCTGCTCACAGTGTTCAGCTAAAACTACAAGTTAGTGCAGTGCGTCCTGCTCACAGTGTTCAGCTAAAACTACAAGTTAGTGTGGTGCATCCACCTCACAGTGTTCAGCTAAACCTAGAAGTTAGTGCGGTGCGTCCTGCTCACAGTGTTCAGCTAAAACTACAAGTTAGTGCTGTGCGTCCTGCTCACAGTGTTCAGCTAAACCTACAAGTTAGTGTAGTGAGACCTCTGCACAGTGTTCATCTAAAGCTACAAGTTAGTGCAGTGCGTCCTGCTCACAGTGTTCAGCTAGATCCGTTCCTGTTATCTTCTTACCGACGGGCAGGCTTGTCTTATTACAGTATTTACAGCTACCTGAAGAAAATTGCTGGTGTTCTTTTAATCCTATTAGTATCACAGTCAGGCAGCTAGACTATTTACAGTTAGTGCAGCGCGTCCTGCTGACAGTGTTCAGCTAAAACTACAAGTTAGTGTGGTGCGTCCTGCTCACAGTGTTCAGCTAAACCTACAAGTTAGTGGGGTGCGTCCACCTCAGAGTGTTCAGCTAAACCTACAAGTTAGTGCGGTGCGTCCTGCTCACAGTGTTCAGCTAATACTACAAGTTAGTGCTGTGCGTCCTGCTCACAGTGTTCAGCTAAAACTACAAGTTAGTGTGGTGCGTCCACCTCACAGTGTTCAGCTAAAACTACAAGTTAGTGTGGTGCATCCACCTCACAGTGTTCAGCTAAACCTAGAAGTTAGTGCGGTGCGTCCTGCTCACAGTGTTCAGCTAAAACTACAAGTTAGTGCTGTGCGTCCTGCTCACAGTGTTCAGCTAAACCTACAAGTTAGTGTAGTGAGACCTCTGCACAGTGTTCATCTAAAGCTACAAGTTAGTGCAGTGCGTCCTGCTCACAGTGTTCAGCTAGATCCGTTCCTGTTATCTTCTTACTGACGGGCAGGCTTGTCTTATTACAGTATTTACAGCTACCTGAAGAAAATTGCTGGTGTTCTTTTAATCCTATTAGTATCACAGTCAGGCAGCTAGACTATTTACAGTTAGTGCAGCGCGTCCTGCTGACAGTGTTCAGCTAAAACTACAAGTTAGTGTGGTGCGTCCTGCTCACAGTGTTCAGCTAAACCTACAAGTTAGTGGGGTGCGTCCACCTCAGAGTGTTCAGCTAAACCTACAAGTTAGTGCGGTGCGTCCTGCTCACAGTGTTCAGCTAATACTACAAGTTAGTGCTGTGCGTCCTGCTCACAGTGTTCAGCTAAAACTACAAGTTAGTGTGGTGCGTCCACCTCACAGTGTTCAGCTAAAACTACAAGTTAGTGCGGTGCGTCCACCTCACAGTGTTCAGCTAAACCTACAAGTTAGTGCGGTGCGTCCTGCTCACAGTGTTCAGCTAAACCTACAAGTTAGTGGGGTGCGTCCACCTCACAGTGTTCAGCTAAACCTACAAGTTAGTGCGGTGCGTCCTGCTCACAGTGTTCAGCTAAAACTACAAGTTAGTGCTGTGCGTCCTGCTCACAGTGTTCAGCTAAAACTACAAGTTAGTGTGGTGTGTCCACCTCACAGTGTTCAGCTAAAACTACAAGTTAGTGTGGTGCGTCCTCCTCACAGTGTCCAGCTAAACCTACAAGTTATTTTTTTGCGAGCTCTGCACAGTGTTCAGCTAAAGCTACCTGTAGAAGGTTGGTGGTGTTTTCCTGATCCTATCACTACCACAGGCAGCTAAAAAAGCTACAAGTTAGTTTTTTGCGAGCTCTGCACAGTGTTCAGCTAAAGCTACCTGTAGAAGGTTGGTGGTGTTCTCATACTACAGGCAGGCAGTTGATTTTGCTAGCTGCAGTATCAGTATATATATATATATATATATATATATATATATATATATATATATCAATATCCCAGCTTAGTGCAGCTACAGGCCATTAGTATGTCTGGAAGGCCAAGAAGGAGAGGCAGACTGTCACAAGCCAATAAGAGAGGGCAAGCAGGCTCTGTGTCTAGTGCTGGTCGTGGAGACAGTGCATCCTCATCAGCACGTGGCCGTGGGACACGCTTGGCCTTTTTTTCGTCAGCTGGCTGTGTTGAGCCGCAACATGCGGAAGACTTGGTCGAGTGGATGACCAAGCCGTCCTCATCCTCCTCATCCTCTCTCACCCATGCCCAGGGTACTTTGTCTGGCAAAGCAGCAGCCTCTTCCCTTGGCTCAATGGCATCAGTGACTCCTTCCCTAGCCCCACCATGTCCTCCAGAGGAGTCCCTCGAACTGTTTGACCACAGTGTTGGGTACATGCTCCAGGAGGATGTCCAGCGTTTGGAAGGCTCTGATGATGATACTGAGCTCTATGAAGGCAGTAACGTGAGCACAGACAGAGGGGGTGCCCAAGAAGGACAGCAATCTGGCAGTCATGCTCCCCCTGCTGCAGCATACTGTCAGGTTTGCTCCAGTGATGAGGAGGGAGGGGATGATGAGGTCACTGACTTAACGTGGGTGCCTGATAGGAGAGAGGAGGAGGAGGAGGCGGCACATCACCAACGAGGCAGGATGCTCTCCAGGGGCTAGCCTAAGGGCAGCACCTTGACTGCATCACACCCCAAAGCTCCACATGTGCAGGGCGCTGCAGTCTCTGCACGTTATTCAAATAGTTCTTTGGTGTGGGCCTTTTTTGAGACAAGTGCATCAGATCGCACCACTGCTATTTGCAACATATGTCGCAAGCGTATCTCGCGTGGCCAAAACATCTCCCGCTTGGGTACCACATGCTTGACCAGACATATGTTAATCTGCCATGCAGTTCGTTGGCAAGCGTATCTAAAAGACCCACACCAAAGAACAAAGAGGACCTCTCCTTGCTCCTCATCAGCTGAGATCTCCAACCCCACTATACCTTCAGTCCTCTCTGAGACCTGCACTGAGATGAATGAAGGTGTAGAATTAGGTGTGTCACAGCCAAGTACTTGTGGGCAATCTGCTTTTGGTACACCAACGTCAGATTGTACCAGGCAAATTTCCTTGCCCCAGCTGCTGCACCGCCGAAAGAAGTTTGCTCCTAGCCATCCACATGCCCAGCGGTTGAATGCTAGCTTGGCAAAATTGCTAGCACTTCAACTGCTGCCTTTTCAGTTGTTAGACTCTGCCCCCTTCCGTGAGTTTGTGGAATGTGCGGTTCCTCAGTGGCAGGTACCCAAACGCCACTTTTTCTCACGGAAGGCGATTCCGGCTCTCTACCGGCATGTGGAAGGCAATGTCCATGCCTCGCTGGACAGGGCGGTCAGCGGTAAGGTGCATATTACCGCTGACTCATGGTCCAGCAGGCATGGACAGTGACGTTACCTAAGTTTCACGGCGCATTGGGTGACTCTGCTGGCAGCTGGGAAGGATACAGGACAAGGTGCAGTAGTGTTGGAGGTTGTTCCACCACCACGCCTCCAAAATGCTAATGATTGTGACACACCTCTCTCCTCCACCCCCTCCTCTTATTCTTCCTCCATGGCCTCTTCCTGTGCTTTGTCCTCTGAACCAGCGGTGCTCGGTAGCCATTCAAGGAGCTATGCAAGTACGCAGGCCAAAAGATGCCATGCAGTGCTTGAGCTGGTGTGCTTGGGGGACAGGAGCCACACTGGGGCAGAGGTTCTGTCAGCTCTGCAGGGGCAGGTTCAGAGGTGGTTGACGCCACGCCAACTTAAGGCAGGAATGGTGGTTTGCGACAATGGCACCAACCTCCTCTCTGCCCTCCGACAGGGACAAATGACCCATGTGCCCTGTTTGGCTCACGTCCTTAACTTGGTGGTGCAGCGGTTCTTGGGCAGGTACCCGGGCTTATAGGATGTCCTGAGGCAGGCCAGGAAAGTCTGTGTGCATTTCCGTCGGTCATATAATGCCAGTGCTCGGCTGACGGACCTCCAAAAGTAGTTTAACCTGCCCAAGAACCGCCTAATCTGTGACATGCCCACCAGGTGGAACTCAACATTGGCCATGCTGCAGCGGCTGCACACGCAGCAGAGGGCCATCAATGAGTACCTGTGCGACTATGGCACCAGGACAGGGTCAGGGGAGCTTGTTTTTTTTTCCCCACGCCAGTGGGCCATGATCAGGGATACATGCACTGTCCTGTCACCATTTGAGGAGGCCACAAGGATGGTGAGCAGTTACAGTGCATGCATCAGTGACACTATCCCCCTTGTCCACCTGTTGGAGCACACGCTGCGTGGAATAATGGACAGGGCACTTGAGGCAGAACAGAGGCAGGAAGAGGAGGACTTCCTTAGCTCTCAAGGCCCCCTTTATCCAGACAGTGTTCCTGTGTGCCCGCCGATCACACAGGAAGAGGAGGAGGAGGAGGAGGAGGAGGAAGATTGTGTCAATATGGAGGTGGTTCCTGGCACTCAGCATCAGCAGCAGTCTTTAAGGGATCAGTCCCAAGAAACACATGGACTTGTACGTGGCTGGGAGGAGGTGGCTGCGGACCATTCGTCCTTAGTGACCCAGAGGACTCCGGACCGAATGCCTCAGCAAACCTACGCTGCATGGCCTCCCTGATCCTGCAAAGCCTGCGTAAGGATCCTCGTATTTGTGGTATCAAGGAGAAGGACCAATACTGGCTGGCAACCCTCCTTGATCCACGTTACAAGGGTAAGGTTGCGGACCTTATCTTGCCATTGCAGAGGGAGCAGAGGATGAAACATCTTCGGGAGGCCTTGCAAAAATGTCTGTGCAACGCATTCCCAGAGACTGGCAGGTTACAAACTCCTGTTTCTGGACAACGTGTTGCTGAGGCTTCGGTCAGTCAAAGAAGGAGCGGTGGAGAAGGTGGCCGTCTGACCGATGCGTTCAGACAATTTTTTGGTCCGCAGCCCCAAGGTATGATCAGTTCCAGCAACCATCGCCAGCGTCTATTTTACATGGTGCAGGAATACCTAGGGGCAAGATCTGACTTGGACACCTTTCCCACCGAAAATCCTCTGGGTTACTGGGTCTTGAGGATGGATCACTGGCCAGAGCTTGCACAGTATGCAATTGAACTACTGGCCTGTCCTGCATCCAGCGTTCTTTTGGAACGCACATTCAGTGCTGCTGGGGGCTTTGTAACTGATCACAGGGTGCGTCTGTCCACCGACTCCGTCGATTGACTGACCTTCATAAAAATGAATCAGTCTTGGATCACCACCAGCTACCAAGCACCTGATGCTGATGTAACCGAATAATTTTTTTTGAAATCTCAGATCCCTTCAAAGACTGCCTATGCTGATACTGAGTGACTATCCCTGAGTAATTATCCTCTTCCTCCTCAATCATCACGCTGATAGCTTGTAAGAACATTTTTGGTTCTGGGCGCCACCACCAGTGCCTAAGGCCCAATTTTTCAGCCCCTGTTTAACAGGGGCGTGTAATTACAATTTTTGATGCAATACTTTGCAGCAGGGCTCGTTTCTGCGTTACAACTAGAGTATCTGTGAGGGGTTGCAGTGTTGTGGCACCAGCACCAGTGCCTAAGGCCCAATTTTTCAGCCCCTGTTTAACAGGGACGTGTAATTACAATTTTTGATGCAATACTTTGCAGCAGGGCTCATTTCTGCATTCCAACTAGAGTATCTGTGAGAGGTTGCAGTGTTGTGGCACCAGAACCAGTGCCTAAGGCCCAATTTTTCAGCCCCTGTTTAACAGGGACCTGTAATTACAATTTTTGATGCAATACTTTGCAGCAGGGCTCATTTCTGCGTTCCAACTAGAGTATCTGTGAGGGGTTGCAGTGTTGTGGCACCAGCACCAGTGCCTAAGGCCCAATTTTTCAGCCCCTGTTTAACAGGGGCGTGCTATTACAATTTTTGATGCAATACTTTGCAGCAGGGCTCATTTCTGCGTTCCAACTAGAGTATCTGTGAGGGGTTGCAGTGTTGTGGCACCAGCACCAGTGCCTAAGGCCTAATTTTTCTGCCCCTGTTGAACAGGGGCATGTAATTACAATTCTTGATCTAATATTTCACAGCAGGGCCCATTTCTGCACCCACCAAGAGCGAGTGAGGACTTACAGTGTTGTGGCACCACCACCACCACCACCAAAGGCCCAATTTTTCTGCCCTTGTTCAACAGGGGCATGTAATTACAATTCTTGATCTAATATTTCACAGCAGGGCCCATTTCTGCACCCACCAAGAGCGAGTGAGGACTTACAGTGTTGTGGCACCACCACCACCACCACCAAAGGCCCAATTTTTCTGCCCTTGTTCAACAGGGGCATGTAATTACAATTCTTGATCTAATATTTCACAGCAGGGCCCATTTCTGCACCCACCAAGAGCAAGTGAGGACTTACAGTGTTGTGGCACCACCACCACCACCACCACCAAAGGCCCAATTTTTCCGCCCTTGTTCAACAGGGGCATGTAATTACAATTTTTGATCTAATATTTCACAGCAGGGCCCTGTGAGGGCTTACAGTGTTGTGGCCACAACAACACCTAAGGCCCAAATTTCTGCTGAGTATATAGGGCAGGCCCCTACTTTCAAACATCTAACTTACAAACGACTCCTACTTGCAAACGGAAGGAGACAACAGGAAGTGAGATGAAATCTACCCCTAGGAAGGGAAATTCTCTCCTGTAAGAGTTAATATGGGAAAAACATTTCTCCTTTCCACTGATGCTTTCCAATCCTTGTTCCACAAAAAAACCCAAATTTTCAAAAAACATTTGTCATTGGGACAAAAAGTGAGGTGAAATCTTCTGAAGAGGAGGAAAGACAGCAAAACAAATGTCACAGGGGTGATAACCCTTCCCTATGTTTTCCAAAAAGCTTAAAAAAGATTTTTTGGCTGGAGCTAAACATGTTAAAAATGTACCCGTTAAAAATTACAAACAGATTCTACTTAACAACAAACCTACAGTCCCTGTCTTGTTTGCACCGCCTGTATACTGCTGTTCAGAGTATATAGGGCCTGGTGGCCCCACACCTTTCCTTATTTAATTTGGGTGCGGGGTTCCCCTAATATCCATACAAGACCCAAAGGGACTGGTAATGGACTGGGGGGTACCCATGCCGTTTGTCTCACTGATTTTCATCCATATTGCCAGGACCCGACATTACATTAAACCCGCAAGCAGTTTTAAATGAGATTTTTTCCTTTAAAAATGACATTTTGTGCAGGGACTGTTCTAAACACGGGAAACACGCACCACTTTACAGGCATACTATAGACACACCCCAGGTACGATATTTAAGGAATATTTCACTTTTTTTTTTTTTTTACTTTAAGCATCATTAAAATCACTGCTCATGAAAAAACGGCCGTTTTTAAAATTTTTTTTTGTATTGATACATGTCCCCTGGGGTAGGACCCGGGTCCCCAAACCCTTTTTAGGACAATACCATGCAAATTTTACCTTTAAAATGAGCATTTTGATTTTGAACGTTCGAGTCCCATAGACGTCAATGGGATTCTAACATTCGTGCAAATTTTTGGTCCGTTCGCAGGTTCTGGTGCGAACCGAACCGGGGGGGTGTTCGGCTCATCCCTAGTGCCCACGAACCTGAAAGTTGCCATTTTAAAATGTAAAACAGTAAAGAAAAGCACATGGAGCAGCATGCAAGTAATAATAATAATAGGAACACACGACAACTACTTACTTTTTTGAAGAACTCTCTTGATCCTTCTGTACTGATCATGCTCCCTCAATTTGAGGTCTGACCAGCATTTCCTCAGTTGATCCTTGGATCGCCATACCCCAAAATTCCAGCTCAGTCTCTTCACAACTTTAGCCATGATCTTGGCCTTTCTGACATTTGGGTTTGGGTAAGGTCCGTGCTTCCCATCATAGTCGGCCCTCTTCAAGATGTCCACCATCTCCACCATCTCTATAAAGGACATTTTTGAGGTCTTAAATCCCCTCCGGGATCGGGACGTTTGTGGTTCCGGGCTTTCATTGTTGCTGCTGCTGTCTGCATGCACTTGTTCTTTCTCCGCCATGTGATCTCCCCACTGCCCAGAAAGAGAAGGGGCGGGGAATAGACTAGAAAGGTCAGGGGCGGGCGCAGGGGCGGATCCAGAGCCTAGTCTCGGGAGGGGCACTGCCAGAAAATACTTTTTTGGGGGTAAATTTAATGGGGAAATGGTTGGTGTTAGCGCTTCAATCATCACGGCACCATGGTTGTTATGGTGTCAGGATGATCGAAACGCATTATTACTATTATTACATTGTTATAAAAAAAGAAATAGTTCAACTCACCATAATGCAGAATCAGTGGGAGCCCCGAGCGTGTCACTTGCCACTGTCACCTGCCACACGTTGCGGATTGCCACTTGCCATGTCGCCTGTCACTAGATGCAGATTGTCACTTGCCACGTCCCATGCCACATGTTGCAGATTGTCACTTGCCACACGTTGCAGATTGTCACTTGCCACGTCCCATACGACACGTTGCAGATTGTCACTTGCCACACGTTGCAGATTGTCACTTGCCACGTCCCATGCCACACGTTGCAGATTGTCACTTGCCACGTCCCATGCCACACGTTGCAGATTGTCACTTGCCACGTCCCATGCCACAAGTTGCAGATTGTCACTTGCCACATCCCATGCCACATGTTGCAGATTGTCACTTGCCACGTCCCATGCCACACGTTGCGGATTGTTACTTGCCTGCTATAATCATCTCTTGCTGTGTCCCAGTCAAGCAGCAGAGAGATGATGTAATCTCCCTGCTGCCGCAGCTGCCTGCACACTGCACACACAGTGAGGGCGGAACTGCAGAGATGCAGGGCGGGCGCTGGGTGGTGAGAGATGATGTTATCTCTCTGCTCCTCCGCCCGCCGGCTCCCTGATTGGCCAGCAGCCGCTCACGCTGCCTGTCACCGAGCCGCACAGCTGTCTCTCCCCAGTCCCCACCAGAGCCGCCCGAGACCCGCTGTCTCTCCCCACCGCTGTCTTTCAGCCGCGGAGCTGCCCGCAGGCTCTCTTACCCACAGAGACACATGCCAGCACATTTACTGACCCACATTCTCGGAGGGGGCAATTGTCACGTTGCCCCCCCTGGATCCGCCCCTGGGCGGGCGGAGTTTCACGCATGCGCAGTGTATATAAAGTGACCTTCAATATAAAGGGCATTCTGCTCACTGGCTTTCAATAGACTAGGGGATTCTTCCCACTGAATACTGATGTAAAGGGTAATTTCTCTCACTGAACACTAATGTATGGAAGCACTACAGTAATCAGCCATGTAAGGGAGCATTATATTCCCTCACATCCTATGTAAGAAGACACTTTACTACTCACTTTCAGACCTCATCTTTATCATATTTTGACCCTGATGAAGGAGGACCTTTGATACCCCCAAACACATCAGCCTTTTTATTTAATACAACAATCAGTAATGTCTAAATACACACATGTGGATTAGTGCCCCATTCTTTTACTCTTTCTCCAATGTAAAGGGGTGTTACAGTTAAAGCAGCGCTCCACCCAAAAGAGGAAGTTCCGCTTTAAGGACTATCTCAGTGCATTAGTGCACGTTTACCACAGTATATTGCAGTGCGTCAGTACAGGTTTACTAGTATATTGTAATGTTTTAGTGGAGTGTGTCTGTGTAGTGAGTACCAGTGTTGCCAACTGTCAATATTTTTACTGGTAGCCAGTAAAAAACTGGAACTTTTCTCCTGCAAGTAAATGCCAGTGACAGGAAAAGGCTGCCAGTAAAAAAAAGGTTTTGACTCTCGGCTCAGAACTGCGCATGCGCAGTTCCACTCTGGAGCTGACCGAGATCCTCCGAGTGTCTGCTACAGTGTGTTTGTGAGGTGCTGGCAGGGGGCAGCTCTGGCGGAGGAGGTGCCTGAGCATCTTGTGTGATGTCATGGTGTAGAGGAACCCAGCAGAGTGGCCGCAGACTTGTGTGCGGATCTGCGGGACAGGAGCAAGGCAAGCCGGGAGCGGGACTGTCAGTGCTGTTTGGACTGGAGTGGACTGAAGGGACCACCTGGCGTGGAGAGAGACTGTCACTGTAACTCAGAAAGGGACGCATCATGTTGGTGATCTGCTGCACACTGCTGTCAGTGTCACTGTGAGAGTCAATGTAATCTGTGTGTGCCTGCTCATTCTAATTTCTTGCCCTCCTGAGTCCTGTCCCTCAACTACTTTCTTTATCAAAAATAATATAAGAAATATATTTTTTTGCTTAATATCTACCTTAAATCACATTGCTAAATGCATATTGTACTTGTCTGTAGCCTAAATACTGAAATTTGCACTTTACCCTGTCATTTTGTAACTTTTGGAAATGCCAATAAAAACTTGGCTGTGCCAGTGGATTTTGGGTGTTGTGTCGGTAAATCTCAATCTGGTAGGTTGGCAACACTGAGTACTCAAGTTAGACTGCACCAAAAAACACTTTGTATTGATCAAAGTGCATCCACATACACATTTCCACATCTTTATTACATTTTGTTAATCAGTGCCCCCCCATGTCTATGAGGCCAACAAGGAGAGGCAGATGTTACCACTGCACTGTGAGGGGGCCAGCATCATATGTGTCCACAGGCAAAGGTGGACCTGGTCCGTCCTCAGGCAGGGCATAATTTCCTCTGTTTAGTGATGTTGTCCATGACATCCAGCCACAACATGCACAGGAGGTGGTCGACTGGCATACTAAACCATCATCATCCTCTTAATCCTCTGTCACCCAAGCAGAGAGTAGTGAGCAATCCACTGCAGCTGCCAGAGTGGCTTATTCTGCCTCCTTGTCCACAGCTACACCTGCCATAGCCCCAGCATCAGGCATGGAGGAGTCAGCTGAGCTATTTGAACAGAGTATCAGCCACTTGCTTCTTGCAGATACACAGCCATTACTTTATTCAGATCTTGTTTCTAAGGCTAAGGAAGGTAGGAACATGAGCCTACAGATAGGGGAGAACACTGGTAAACAAAAAAATAGCAGTCATGTTCCCCCTAGCCACAGCATATTGCCAAGTTTTCTCCAGTGATAATAAGGATGGAGGGGATGATGATGATGATTAATTTCAAAATACTAACAACTACTTACAAAGCCCCCAGCTGCATCACTGACCTAGTCTCAAAATACCAACCTAATTGTTCTCTTTGTTCTTAAGATCTCCTGCTCTCTAGCTCCCTCATCACCTCATCCCATGGTCACCTCCAGGACATTTCCAGGGCCTCTCCAATCCTATAAAACTCCTTACCCCAAACGGTCCAATTATCTCCTACTTTATTAGCTTTTAGACAATCCCTGAAAACCCTCCTCTTCAGAGAAGCCTATCCTACCCACACCTAACAACTGTATTTTCATTTTCTCCATCTGATCATCCCTCACAGCTATTACATTTTGTTCCACTTGACCCTCCCTTCTAGATTGTAAGCTCTAACAAGCAGGGCCTTCTGATCCCTCCTGTATTGTATTGTAACTGTACTGTCTGCCCCCATGTTGTAAAGAGCTGCACAAACTGTTGGCGCTATATAAATCCTGTATAATAATAATAATAATAATAATGATGAGGTCACTGACGCGACTTGGATGCTGGATAGAGCAGATGAGGAAAGTGAGGGTGAGGCACAACCCCAAAGAGACAGTCATGGAAGAATAGAGAGCAGCCACCCTATTCCACCACATTGTGGAGCTGTTATATCCTGGCCCACTTCCACGTATCAGGTCAGCATATACAACCTGATTAGGGATGAGCCGAACACCCTCCTGTTCGGTTCGCAGCAGAACATGCGAACAGGCAAAAAATTTGGCAGAACACACAAACACCAATAAAGTCTATGGGACACGAACATGAATAATCAAAAGTGTTAATTTTAAAGGCTTATTTGCAAGTTATTGTCATAAAAAGTGTTTGGGGACCCGGGTTCTGCCCCAGGGGACATTTATATATGCAAAAAACATTTTTAAAAACATCAGTTTTTTCGGGAGCAGTGATACCCCCCAATGTTGAGGGCATGAGGCCTGGTACGGTTCAGGAGGGGGAGGACTCTCTCCTCCCCCTCTTTTCCTGCAGCCTGCCAGGTTATTTGCTCGGATAAGGGTCTGGTATGGATTTTGGGGGGACCTCTACGCCATTTTTTTTAAATTTTAGCACAGGGTTCCCCTTAAAATCCATACCAGATCTGAGGGGTCTGGTATGGATTTTGGGGGGACCCCTATGTCATTTTTTTTTAATTTGGTGCAGGGGACCTCCACACAATTTTTAAAAAAAATTTGATTCGGGGGTTCCCCTTAATAATCATACCAGACCCAAAGGGCCTGGTAATGGATGCGGGGAATCTCATGCTCTTTTTTTCAATTATCTGTATCTATATTGCTGAGACCCGACAATTCATTACAGCTACGATCAGTT
The DNA here is from genome assembly GCF_042186555.1 of Aquarana catesbeiana. Lineage (NCBI taxonomy): Eukaryota > Metazoa > Chordata > Amphibia > Anura > Ranidae > Aquarana > Aquarana catesbeiana. The sequence continues at coordinate 202,988,234 of NC_133330.1, forward strand.
TTAGATGACAATTTTCTTTTAGAAATGTCATTTTGCTGAGGTACTGTTCTAAACATGGGAAAAATGCACCACTTTACATGCATAATATAGACACCCCCAGGCACGATATTTAAAGGAATATTTATTTTTTATTGTTTCACTTTAAGCAGTAAAAAAAATCACTGCTCCTGAAAAAAAGGCCATTTAAAAAAAAAATGTTTTGCATGTTTGATTTTTCATGTTAGTGTCCCATAGGCTTTAACGGTGTTGAATGTTTAAAGGTATGCTTCTTTTTTATGGGTGGAATTGAAAATCGGTTTGGGTCATAATTGAGTATATTGTATTGGTGGAGAAGTTGGACAATGTTGCGTTAGCCAGTCAATGTCATCATAATGGCTTTCAGCATGCAACTCTTTGAGATGGTCCAAAATCAGCAACTCTATATCATCATCAGAAGATAGATATTCTTTGGGCTTGGGGTCAAGGGTTATCATGTGCTATAGATTAATTATTGGCTTATTTAATGTTATAACACCTTTTTTTCCCACCCATAAAAAAAGGCCATACCTTCAAATCTCCTATCAGGTTGTAAATGCTGACCTGATACCTTTATGTGAATCAAGATATTGTAATGAAACCCGCCGATAAAGGCGGAGGCATATTGGTCCAAAATAGACAAGATTAAATAAAAGAAGCCACTAGACTATTATCAGATACTAAACTTACCAAACTTTAGCACGGGATCCCTTACCAGGGTATTCTGCAGAAGCCACCTCACTCATTCTTAGAACTCTTGAAGAATCTTTAATTTCTCCTTGTCAAAAGAAGTTTATTGAGTATACAATGTTATAAAGATACATAAAGTAAGTTTACAAGGATCTATAAAGTAAGCTCATTGTTTTACAGTAGGGTTTATATAGGTAAATATCATGAAATTTCAAATATTAAACATTGGGTTCACGTAAACCTAAATTAAAGATATATATCATTTCCTTAGTTACTTTTGTAGGTATTTAAATGATTTATACTTACTATACATATTGTTTACAAGTAGAGTGTATATAGGTCAAATAAATTCTGATAATGAGCTTTAATCGTAAGGTGGAGAAAAGGAAAGAGAAAGAAGAAAAAGGGTTGAAAGGTAGAGGTATGGTCCACAAGGTTGTCCCACTCGTCAGTTTATTATTCTTTTTAGTTCTCTTTGAAGCCTTAGAATGGGTGTCTCTGTAAGTCATTTAATCTGTTACCATGGCAACATGACAGAGTCATTGAAGTTTGACAGGAACTGTTGTTTTATCCAAGGATGCCAAAGTTTTTCAAATTTTGGAATTTGATTTTGATCGATGGCTACCATCTTAGCATGGGACATTGTATTATTCATTCTGTGAATTGTTTCTGCTAGTACCAATGTAGGAGATTTCCATGCCTTGGCCACTGTTTGTTTTGCAGCCGTTATTAGTTGGATCATAAGTTTGAATTGAGAGAGTGTTAACCATTCCGGTTTTAGATTAAGTAAAGTTAAATATGGATCTGGTTGTATTATTTTTTTAAATATTTTAGATGCAATCACGAAGACTTCCTTCCAGAAGGTTTGGATTACTGGGCACGTCCACCATATGTGTAAATATGTGCCTATTTCCGGGCATCCTCGAAAACAAACAGCTGAGGTATTAGGTGAATATTTTGCCACTCTAGCGGGTACAAGGTACCAGCGAGTTAGGACTTTATAATTTGTCTCCAGTGCTAAGATGTTGGGTGAAGATGACTTAGATGTGAGCCATATGTTAGACCAGTCCGTGTCTTCTAAAGTTCGTACCAGGTCCTCCTCCCACCTCTGAACGTAAGAGGGTCTAATAAGATTTGCTACTCCATATAATTGATTATAAAGTGATGAAATTGTACCTTTAGCAAATGGATCTTTTGTACAGATTGATTCAAAAATGGATAATTGGGATAATGGTGTATCCCCCTTTAGGAATGGTGTATAGAAATTTTTGATTTGGAGATATCTAAATATCTCAGCGTTTGGTAGATCATATTTTTCTCTAAGCGATGGGAATGAAAGGAATGATTTAGATGCTATGAAGTCATTTAGTGTCTGAATGCCTGATGTTGTCCAAGCTTTAAAAGAATTTGGGTAGATCCATGCCGGATAAAAGGCCAGATTTCTGATAAAAGAAAGGAGAGGATTGTGTGGAGATTGTAACTGATATTTGGTTTTTAGTTTATCCCAGAGAGATAAGAAGTGTTTAGTTATGGGATTATGAATTTTAAAGCGGTCTTTAGGATCAAGCCATAATAAAATTGATATTAATAGAGGGTCATTTTCTGAAGCCTCTATAAATACCCATAATGGGATTTCCTGTTTTGCATGGTATTTGGACAGACTGGTCAAATGTGCTGCTCTGTAGTAGTTAGTAAAATTAGGGTATCCCAGGCCTCCTTTATTTTTGGGAAGATGTAGTGTGTGTATAGGTATACGTGGTTTAGAAGAGCCCCATATAAACGAAGTTGCTCTTTTTTGTACTATTCTCAAAAAATAGGAAGGAATTAGAATAGGGAGGACTCTGAATAGATAAAGCAATTTGGGTAGAATAGTCATTTTGATTGCATTAATCTTCCCTATCCAGGATAAAGGAAGTTGCGACCATTGTTTTATTAGATTTGTGATCTGTCTTAATACAGGAGGATAATTGGTTGAGAATAAGTCAGAATGAGATGCTGTTAAATGAATTCCAAGATATGGGATTGATTTTTCTGCCCATGTGAATGGGAGTGCAGCCCTAGCCGGGATCAATTCCATGTTTGTGAGTGAAATATTAAGCACTAGGCATTTCTTAGGATTAATCATAAGGCCGGATAGGGCTGTAAATCCATCAAGAGCTGGTATTAAGTTAGGATCAGAGATCTGTGGTGATGATAGAAAAAGTAATATATCGTCTGCAAATATACATAATTTGTGTGTAATACCTCCTACTTCAATGCCAGTTATAGTTTGGTTTGTTCTGATGTATTGGGCCATGGGTTCGAGTATAAGGGCAAATAATAAGGGAGATAATGGGCAACCCTGTCGGGTACCTCTTTCGATATTAAAGGCTTCAGATTTGTATCCAGCATATTTTATATAGGCTTTGGGTTTATTATATAATGCTTTGATCCATGTTAAAAAGTGGGGTCCAAAACCCCATTTTTGTAATGAATATTGCATATATTGCCAGGATACTGTGTCAAATGCCCTCTTAATATCGAGAGATAGAAAACATAAAGGGATTTTCCGTTTTTTAGCAATATGTGCCAATAACACTGCCCTGCGTATATTATCGCCTGCCTGTCTATTTGGCATGAAGCCTACTTGATCTCTATGTATTAATTTTCCTATAATGCTATTGAGGCGTTTTGCTATTATTTTTGCTAATAATTTAATATCGAGGTTTAACAGAGAGATAGGCCGATAATTCACACAGGAAGTATCATCAGAAAGGGGTTTTGGGATCATACAAACAATTGCCATTAGTGTTTCTTGCCGAAAAGAATGTCCATCTAGAAGTTTGTTAAAAGTTTCAGTGAGAATAGGAGAGAGTATTTCTGAGAATGTTTTATAGTATAAAGCCGAGTAGCCGTCTGGGCCTGGTCTTTTGTTAAGTTTTAGGTCTTTTATGGCGTTAGCAACTTCATCTATAGTTATAGGCTCATCCAAACTGCTTTTTTATTCTGAGATAACTCAGGTAAGGTTATTTTTGAGAAGAAGGATTCAGCCTCTGTAGGATTAAATTCATTGTTTGTCTTGTATAAAGTTGCGAGATGTGAGTGAAATTTATGGACTATTTTAACTGGATTACAAGTGAAAACATTTTTTTAACATTTCAAACGTATTGGTTTGAAAGATTTGTTAGTTGAATTTAATGCCCGAGCCAAATATGTACCTGGTTTGTTTGTATTCATGTAGAAATTGTGTTTGGAGCGTTTGAGGGATTTATCAACTGACTCAGTGAGAAATAGATCGTATTCCAATCTAGATTTTTCCAGATGAGATGTTGTACTCTGAGATGGATTATCTTGAAATGATATGTAGGCTGCATTAAAATTGAGTTCTAGTTTTTTTGCTAGATTTTTGCGTTCCCGTTTAAATAGTGCCATTTGTCTTTGTATTGTACCACGCAAGACAGGCTTATGAGCTTCCCACAGTGTTATTGGGGAGATGTCTGTTGTATTATTAATTGATATGTATTCCTTTAAAGCTTGTTCAATGGCCATCTGATGTAGTGGGTGTTTGAGCATTATGTCCGGTAAGTACCACGTTGGGTCATGCGCTATTGGTATGGCTGAGGCTATAGTAGTGTATACTGCATTATGGTCAGACCACGGAATTGGAATTATATCTGATGCAATAATTTCTGGTATCATTCCTATTGTTAGAAAAATATGATCAATTCTGGTGAAGGTTTGATGAGGGTGCGAGAAATAAGTGAATTTCTTTTTCATTGGGTTACTTTCTCTCCACGAATCTACCAGATTGTATTTGGAAAGAAGTTGAGAAAAAGGTAATCTAGAGGTTATTTTGGATGGTGTAAAAGGTGATTTATCTAGAAATGGGAGGAGGACCTGGTTCGAATCCCCACACATTATCACTGTTCCTATTTTGTGTGTATTAATCACTTGTAATATATGTGAGAGGAATGGTGTAGGTTGTTTGTTAGGAGCGTAGTAGGAAATCACCGTGATTGCTGTATCCATTATATAACCCATGAGTATCAGGTATCTACCTTCTGGGTCTTTAATTTCTGATGATAAGGTGAATGGTGTGGATCGGTGAAATGCAATTAGAGTTCCCCTTTGCTTGGTACAGGCAGAAGCCGTGTAAATTTGTTGATAAAAAGGAGAAATATATTTTGGAGTAGAATCTTTGGTGAAGTGTGTTTCTTGGAGGCATACTATGTGAGCCTTCTTGTTATGGAAAGTACGGAAGGCTTTGGTCCTTTTTTGAGGGACATTTATTCCCTGAACATTCAGGGAAAGTATATTCAGTGGTGCCATGGCAACAGATCAAATAGTTTTGACTTACTTTTTGTTATGCAGAGCTGACTGCGCAGATCAACCTGTGTGGACTGAAGAGATGAATAGATAGAAAAGAAACCAGTGAATTCTGGAGTAAAGAGTAAACAAAAAACATATGAGATTAGATGATACATTGTATAAATTCTTTTTTGCAAGTAATCACAATTTACCCGTGAAAGAGAATAAATATCTCTCTCAGGGGAATAAGTGCCTTCGTCACACTCCCACATAATATGGTTGGGAGAATGAGGAGGGCTAATGGGGGTACACGGATCTTCCGCTTACAGGAGAGAAGTGCTATGTCAAAAGACATCAAAATGATGTTTCATTAATTGGAGTGCAGAATATAGTTTTTGTTGAAATTATTTATTCCAGGGTGGTTGTATATGGTTAGTCTTGCCCTAGGCTAAATAATTCAGTTAGAAAGGTACTGTTAATAACTTTGGTATTGATGGGATTTTAACCCTTTTAGAGTAAACAATTACATATTTTATTCATATGTAACTGTTTAGATATGTTAACTCATAAAATTGAGGTTGTATTGCTTCAGATTAGAATAAACAAAAACATAATTCTAGGAACTAGTTAGGTAATAATATATTTGTTTTAAGAAAAGAAAGAAAAGGCTTCCATTACTTCTGGATTATTGAACATATTTGTCCTAAAAAGTAACAAATCTATTGTTATTACCTGATAATATATAACTGAACAAGAATTTCCTTATTTCACTTATATATTCTAAGGCTATATGAATCAGAAGTAATAAGAAATATAACTGGAATGTAACATGATCCCACACAGTGTGTGACTATCAGAATGCAGTTACATTCAGTTATAAATACAGGTTTTTTATAGAGAACCATCTCTTAGTATAATAAATGAAGAGATATCAGGAATTAGAATGTCAGTCCATTGAATCTTCTTGGTCCATGGATGATGTGGCATAACGGCCTCTTTTGTGAGAATGATGATTCCCATTTTGTTCTGAAATTTTCTGAGTGCTGCCTGAAGGTGAAGATGATGCCATTCTTCTGCATGTGGGAGAGTTGCTGCTTGTGGGTTCTGTCAGATTTAATTTTAAAAGGGTTTGTTGTAGTTCATCTGCTGATCTGCTTCTGTAAATTGTACCTTGGTAGTTAAATTTGACTGAAAAGGGGAAGCCCCATTGATACATAATGTTGTGGCATTGCAGTTCCATTAGTTGGGGTTTCATGGATCGTCTTTTAGTAATAGAAATTTGGGATAGGTCAGCAAAAATTTGATAATCGTGTCCTTGAAAATTAAGTTCCTTTTTTTCTCTTGCAGCAATTAGTATTTGTTCTTTCGTTCTGTAATAATGAAATTTTGTGATTATATCACGTGGGGGTCCATCTTTCTTTTTGGCTGTGAGGGCTCTGTGTACTCTGTCCAGTTCTAAACGTTCAATAGGGATATCTGGCTTTAGTTCTTGTAAAAGAGCAGTAATAGTAGATTGCAGGTCTGTCACAGTTTCAGGTATTCCCCTTATGCGCAAGTTTGAACGTCTGGCTCTATTTTCGTAATCCTCGAGCTTAGTTTGAAGTATTAAATTCTCTTCTTTTAATTGTTCCAATTCTGTTATATTTACTTGGGTTGTAATTTCAATTTCATCCATTTTTATTTCTAGGGCTGCGGTGCGGTTTCCCAGCTCTCTTATTTCTTTGGTTAGGCTTTTTGTTATTTGGTCTGAGGTTTGTTTTAAAGCCTTATGAAGCATCTTTTCAAATTGTAATAATATTACTGGGGATGCTGAGGAGGCTTGTGGAGAAGTTTGTGAGAGGATTTGTTCTGTATCTGACTCAAATGGAGAGTTTTGCTGTGACATTTTCTGTCTGTGAGAGCGCCCTGATGCTGTATCTTGTGAGGTGACTGGAGCTGCTTTAGTTGCAGTGAGTGCCTGTGAGCTCTTTGTGAGGTGATTTTTATTTCTGCCACGGTTTCCTCCCAGTACCATATTTCCTGCCCAAACTTTCACAGTTTGTTCCCTGGGGCAAAAAGGTTCAAATGGATACCTTTTAAGCCTGCAGGCTCCGCTTTGTCCTTCTCTTCTCTCCTCAGCGGTGCGGAGCTCTAACAATGCATGTCTGCTCCGCTAGGCTCCGCCCATCTCCCTCTCGAATCTTTAATTTCTCAAGCTGAGGCTGCTTTCCTCTGTAAAGACTTCTATAAAGTCTCGTACTTCTATCACTTACCGAAAGTACATAAAGATCTTACCAACCCGCCAGGTCATCCCATTGTACCAGCTATGGAGAGTGTCACAAGTGGCTTCTCCATTTACATTGATCAGTTCCTACACCCCCTAGCCCAAAATTTACATTCTTACATCAGGGATGGCACCCACTTACTCGATAGACTCCAACCTTACACTTGGGAACCCTCATATATGTGAGTGTCTATGGATTTCACGTCCCTTTATACCTCCATTCCTCATGAGGTTGGTCTCAGAGCGGTCAAACACTTCCTGGACAAAGATCCCCTTATTAACCACTTCAGCCCCGGAAGGTTTTACCCCCTTCCTGACCAGAGCACTTTTTACAATTTGGCACTGCGTCGCTTTAACTGCTAATTGCGCGGTCATGCAGTGTTGTACCCAAACAAAATTTGCGTCCTTTTCTTCCCACAAATAGAGCTTTCTTTTGATGGTATTTGATCACCTCTGCGGTTTTTATTTTTTGTGCTATAAATGGAAAAACCCCGAAAATTTTGAAAAAAAATGATATTTTCAACTTTTTGTTATAAAAAAATCCAATAAACTCAATTTTACTCATACATTTAGGCCAAAATGTATTCGGCCACATGTCTTTGGTAAAAAAAAATGTCAATAAGCGTATATTTATTGGTTTGCGTCTACAAACTAGGGTACATTTTCTGGAATTTACACAGCTTTTAGTTTATGACTGCCTATCTCATTTTTTGAGGTGCTAAAATGGCAGGGCAGTACAACCCCCCCAAATGACTCCATTTTGGAAAGTAGACTCCCCAAGGAAATTGCTGAGAGGCATGTTAAGCCCATTGAATATTACATTTTTTTGTCCCAAGTGATTGAATAATGATAAAAAAAAATGACAAAAAGTTGTCAATAAATGATATATTGCTCAAACATGCCATGGGCATATGTGGAATTACACCCCAAAATACATTTAGCTGCTTCTCCTGTGTATGGGGATACCACATGTGTGGGACTTTTTGGGAGCCTAGCCGCGTACGGGGCCCTGAAAACCAAGCACCACCTTTAGGATTTCTAAGGGCGTAAATTTTTGATTTTACTCCTCACTACCTATCACAGTTTTGAAGGCCATAAAATGCCAAGATGGCACAACCCCCCTCCCCCAAATGACCCCATTTTGGAAAGTAGACACCACAAGCTATTTGCTGAGAGGCATGTTGAGTCCATGGAATATTTTATATTTTGACAAGAGTTGCGGGAAAATGACAAGCTTTTTTTTTTTTTGCACAAAGTTGTCACTAAATGATATATTGCTCAAACATGCCATGAGCATATGTGGAATTACACCCCAAAATACATTCTGCTGCTTCTCCTGAGTACGGGGATACCACATGTGTTGCACTATTTGGGAGCCTAGCCGCGTACAAGGCCCTGAAAACCAAGCACTGCCTTCAGGATTTCTAAGGGCGTAAATTTTTTATTTCACTCCTCACTACCTATTCACAGTTTTGAAAGCCATAAAATGCCCAGATGGCACAAACCCCCCCAAATTACCCCATGTTGGAAAGTAGACACCCCAAGCTATTTGCTGAGAGGTATGGTAAGTATTTTGCAAACCTCATTTGTTTTTGAAAATTAAGAAAGACAAGAATATTTTTTTTCTTTTTTCAATTTTCAAAACTTTGTGACAAAAAGTGAGGTCTGCAAAATACTCACCATACCTCTCAGCAAATAGCTTGGGGTGTCTACTTTCCAAAATGGGGTCATTTTGGGGGGTTTTGTGCCATCTGGGCATTCCATGGTCTCCGAAATTGTGATAGGCAGTGAAGAGTGAAATCAAAAATTTACACCCTTAGAAAGCCTGAAGGCGGTGCTTGGTTAACAGGGTCCCGTACACGGCTAGGCTCCCAAAAAGTCTCACACATGTGGTATCCCCGAACTCAGGAGAAGCAACAGAATGTATTTTGGGGTGTAATTTCACATATTCCCATGGCATGTTTGAGCAATATATCATTTAGTGACAACTTTATGCAAAAAAAAAAAAACATTTTGTCTTTTTCCCGCAACTTGTGTCACAATATAAATATTCCATGGACTCGACATGCCTCTCAGCAAATAGCTTGGGGTGTCTACTTTCCAAAATGGGGTCATTTGGGGGGGTTTTGAACTGTCCTGGCATTTTATGCACAACATTTAGAAGCATATGTCACACATCACCCACTCTTCTAAGAAAATTATTTTTTTTTTTGCAAGAAAAATACTTTGAACCCCCAAACATTATATATTTTTTAAAGCAAAGGCCCTACAGATTAAAATGGTGGGTGTTTCATTTTTTTTTTCACACAGTATTTGTGTAGCGATTTTTCAAACAATTTTTTGGGGAAAAAACACACTTTTCTAAATTTTTTTTTTCCAAATAACATTTTTATTATAGTATTTGCGGTACAAAAAGTACATAATATATGAGAGATAATAAGAGGGAAGAAAACATGACATAAAATATATATATGCTAGGTTCTTTTTCTACTCTTATTTTGTTTTCTTCTTCTAGTTTGCTTATAACTATGCAAGTCACTAGAACATTCAAAGTAAAGTAGAAGGATAGAGAAAGAGGGGGGGGGGGAAGAAATGAGAAGAAAGGAGAAGGAGAATGTTATTATAATTCGTTTACTTGATCATGGTGGGTCCTCTCGAAGATGCCACAACTCCCATACTTTATTATGTGCTTCCAGCCTGTCCTGTAACCGGGCTGTCATCTTCTCTTCATCTTCAGCTCCACATCTTTAATTCTAGCGTATAAGGCTTCGGGAGTGGGGGGGGGGTTTCCAGTGTAAAGCAATAAGACAACGTGCTGCCGTGAGGATATGGCGCGTGAGTTTTTTTTGGGCTGTGGGGATCTTTAACTGTGAGATTCCTAAAAGGAAGAATTTGGGGACCATGGGGATCTGTGTCTCTAATAAGCGAGCCAGCAGTTGCTGGACTTTGTCCCAGAATGGGGTAATCAGTGAGCAGTTCCAATATATGTGGAGGAGGGTCCCTCTGTCTTTTTTACATCGCCAGCAGCGATCAGACCTAGATGGGTATATGGAATTAAGAATATCCGGAGTCATATACCAGTAAAGGAGGGTTTTTTAGGTATTTTCCTTGTATAGGGTGCAGAGGGAGCTTTTTGCTGCCTGTGTCCATATCGTCCGCCATTGCTCCATGGGAAGTTCCTCGTTAAGAGCTTTCTCCCATTTGATCATATAGACATGTTTACCTTTAATTTCTAGTGGGTAAGCATTTAGTATATTGTAGATATCAGAGATTAACCCCTTCTGGGCCGTGCCCGCCAGGATTAGATTTTCAAAGGATGATGGGGGGAGAACTGTAGGTCGGGCAATATGGACATGGCATAGTGACGTATTTGCAGGTAGCTGTAGAAAGCTTGATGTGGTAGATTGAATTTGGTCTGGAGGTCAGAGTAAGACAATAGTTTGCGGGATCTGGGCTCCACCAGGGCTCCGTAATGGAAGAGGTTCCGTGATGTCCATGGGTAGGACATCTGGTGAATGAGACTATCTGGGATTTTGGGGTTACAGACAAATGACGTTAGTACTGATTTTTCTGAGGCCAATGTATGTGAGCAGGATAGCTTGTTCCATAAACGTCGTAGCTGAGTCATAGGTCCCAGTAGTCGCTCAGGAGGCACCTCTGCACTCGCACATCATAGTAAGCTGTTTGGGTGGGTCGGGGCTAACCATATTTTTTCGATCTCTGTCCATCTATTATAGGACCTTTGAGTGAACCATGATGCTATTGCACGGAGTTGGGCCGCTTGATAATATTTGGTAAGATTGGAAAAGGCAAGGCCTCCATCTGAGCGCGCCGCCATCATTACTGATTGAGGGATTCTGTGTTTCTTATAGTTCCAGGTAAATTTAAATAGGTCAGATTGGAGTTTAATCAAGTGTTTGTGTGGGACAGGAATTAGTAGTGTTTGAAAGAGTACAGTAATTTCGGGAGGATCGTCATCTTAATCGATGCAATCCGGCCCAACAGGGAAATATGGTGTTTTTTCCAATTTGTGGCAGTTTCTCCAGCGCTGCCTGCCTCTTTTGTTTATTGTTGTAATGAGGATGTCTCACCTGCCACAGACAGGGCAGCTCCCTGTATTTGTCTATGAACAGGGGGAGGAAGTTGTGGTCATTGAAGCCATCCATTTTCTCTGCAAGACACAACACAAGACAAACCCTAAGGTCAGGCCAAACTCTCCTAATCTTGTTAAAATCTAGGCTTCTATTTAGAAGCAGTATAGGCCCAAGTTTAGATCTTACCTTCGTTATCATGATCGGCGCTTTCGATGCTCCTTCCTCTGCTCACAGATCGTTACGCTTTATACACACTGCGCATTCGTGTAACTCCGCCCGCCCCTGACGTTCTTTCTAGTCTATTCCCCGCCCCTTGTCGTTCTGCGCAGTGGGGGAAGAGCACATGGCGGATACACAGCAGGATCGTGCTAATTATAGCAACGAGGAGGAGGAGGAGGAAAACCCGGAGCCGGAAACGTCCTGATCCAGAAGGAGATTTAAGGCCTCAAATATGTCCTTTGGGGAGATGTTGGAGATGGTGGACATCCTGAAGAAGGCCGACTATGATGGGAAGTATGGACCTTACCACAACCCCAATGTCAGAAAGGCCAAGATAATTGCGAAAGTGGTCAAAAGTCTGCAACGGAAATTCGGGGTACGACGATCGAAAGATCAGCTCAGGAAGCGGTGGTCGGACCTCAAATTACGAGAACATGAGCAGTACAGAAAGATCCGGAGAGTGCTGCAAAAAAGTAAGTAGTTGTCCAGTGTTCCTATTCTTTATGTTTATTACGCTCGTGCTGCTCCATGTGCTTTTCTTACAAGTGTACATTTTTAAATGGCAACTTTCATGTTCATGGGCCCATTATTCGTTCGTATCAAACATTTTTCTTTCGGCCTCTAAAACACCATTGTTTAGGCCATATGCATTTGGCCACATTTTTTAAGCCCTACTTGTCAGAAACTAATTTGGCTTTTTTACTAGAATGAATTACAAACTAGATTCTGTGTAAGGAAAGGACACTCAGCAACTGTTTTCAGATCTGGACACTGGAGGACTAGTGTGGGACACCAGAACACCATTTTTATTAGGGGGCCACACAGGTGCTCCAGTGTATACTATGGGGGGTCTCCATCTGTGAAGCTTGTACCAAACAGGTAAAGTATTGAAGCTTTACAAAGGACACTGAAAACGCTACATTTTTGCACTCAGCCAAAACAGACAATTCTACCCCAATTCCAAGCAATGTTTCATATTTATAGTTCTGCCATCAAATCACTGTGTGCTAAGTATAGCATTTTTGTTTTACATAGGGGAGAAAAGACTCGGAGGACACCCCTCATCCGAGGAGACCAGAGATCCCTCACCTCTGGAAGAAGGTGAAATTCCCCCAAACCAAGCAGTGCAGGAGGATGAAGAAGACGTGGTGGAACTAGTCACCACAACAGGTGAGTGTCTGCGACCACAGGCTCAGGTAAGAGATGGATGCCGGCATATTTTTGATACCTGTTTTTGTTTTGTTTATCACTTTTTAGGTGATCGTGATGTTGGGGATCCAGATCCTTTCACATCAGAAAGTGCCCAGATTCTGATCGGGGAGATCATGGGGTGTAATTTACAATTGGAAAACCTAAAGAAAAACATCAATGATGTTATCCAAAAAAATAAGAACATCATTGATGTTTTGGGGCGAGTTTAAAACCCCTCCCAATCCCTTGGTTTTTTGGTGTGCTCCAATGTTCAAAATGTTTGCAAGATTTGGAAGAAAGCCTAATTTGTAGGATGCACACAGTGTGCCAACATGTGCTATCTGCCATCACGGGAGATCAATGGGCGCGTTTTGGGGTTGCAACCCCTTCCTCTATAATAAAGTAGCTGAGAGGAAGGGGTTTCTCTCCCAAAACATGTCCCTTGATCCCCCGTGATGGCAGGTCGCACATGTTGACATTGGTAAATTTGTGTGCATCTTCCAAATTTGCCTTTTCATGGGGTGACTTCACCCCATCTGAATGCAATCTCAAACACAGTTCTTAAATACTCATGTCTGATATTGCCTTCAAGTTCTACCAAATGTGAACTTTGTAAGTTCAAGATTTGTGTCTTTCTTGTTGGTTTTACACATGCCTGTTTTATCTTAAATAAATGGACCTTTATCTGGTTTCTAATGCTACCCCAAAAATTGAAAACCAACAAACATTTGTGTTTGTTAGAAAAACCTTTTCGAAATGCACATGTGATTGTGCAGGTATTAAAGAGATTGTTAATCAAGAATGTGTGGATTATTGTGTCAACGCTAATAAAACACTTTGTTGGTGATGTAATTGGTGTTTTCTATGAAAATGGGGGTTATTTCCTAAGGGCAAATTCTCTTTGCACTACAAGTGCAGTTTCAGTGCAGTTGCAAGTGCACTTGTAGTGAAAAGTGTCTTTGCCTTTAGTAAATAACACCCAACAGTGCTTTGTATAAGGTTACACAATCACGCCATTTTCTGGACTCAACACATTTCTGTCAGGGTCAGCTAAAACAAACACAAGCAGTAAATGTCCACAAAGAATTTCTTTTTTTGGCTTTTTTATTTGAAAAAGGCTTCACAAATTTGAAGGCATATTGATGGCCCCCCTACCCGCAAAGAACTCCAGGTATCGTAACCGGACATCACGGGCACTCAGGGAGGGCAAGCCAGGACGGCCGCTTTCAAGCGCCGTCATTGTTGTTTCAGGTATCACTCCGGCCTCAGGCCCAACTGAGCCAGCATAGTTGGCCGAATGTTTCCGTAAAAAGTTATGGAGAATACAGCATGCCATGATTATATGATTAAGTTTATACTTCGCCATATGGATAGGTGTCAGAAATAGGCGGAAACGGCTAGCCAGGATTCCAAATGTGTTCTCCACCACTCTTCGGGCTCTGGCCAGCTGGTAATTAAAAACCCTCTGTTCCGGGGTGAGGGTCCTCATAGGGAATGGCCGCATAAGGTAGTCCCCCAGCGCAAACGCTTCATCAGCAACGAACACGAATGGGAGTCCTTCCACATTGTCCTCTGGAGCTGGCAAGCCCAAGCTGCCATTCTGGAGACGCCTATAGAACTCCGTCTGGGCAATGACTCCACCATCGGACATCTGGCCATTCTTCCCCACGTCCACGTACAAGAAGTTGTAATTAGCCGACACCACCGCCAATATCACAATACTATTGAACCCCTTATAGTTGAAATAGTACGACCCAGAGTTGGGTGGTGGGATGATGTAGACATGTTTCCCATCAATTGCCCCTCCGCAGTTAGGAAAGTCCCACCGCTGGGCAAAGTGGGAGGCCACAGTCTGCCATTCCTGTGGCATGGAAGGAAACTGTTGAGGAAAAAAAAAATTAATATTTTTGCTCCGAAACATGGCAAGCAGATTAGGCACAAACATTCTGGGGAAACCTCCAGATAGCATTTAATAAGGGGAATTTAACAACACCAAAGTATAAGGTACATCTATCATATCCCCCCCCCCATGGGCCATTTCTAACATTATGGGGGGTGTGGAAATCTTGGACAGGTAACCCTCTTCACTTCATTGAGAGATGAATGCCTAAATACAGTGTATTACTTGGAACAGCCCCTCCTTAGTTACACTATTGGCAGCCCACTGGACAGGTAAGAAGTGTCCGAATACAAAGATATAAATACACTCTGTACACATTTGAGCACATTTGAACATTCTGCTATTACCTGTCTCAAGATAATAATAGGATCTTAAAAATTCAAACAGTACCATTTGAAAGTATACAGGCAGGCCCTTGCACTACATGCTTTGGGGAATTCATCCATAAATCAGAGCACAAAAGAGATGGGTATAGTGTGTATGGGTTTGGCAAAGTCAGCAGATAGATGATTGAGGACAGATAGAGAATTGGTATCAGCTGACTTAGCAGTTGGGGGAGGGAGGGTTACTAAAAATGATTTGGGGACACCACAAAAAAAAGCCTCTGCCACTCTGCCTGAATTTAAAGCAAAAATAACATAAAAACATTTTAGGGGGTGTTTGGGGTAAAGCACTACTATGGAGCTGATAAAATGCATTGTTTTAAGTGACTACATGCAGTGAATATAGGGCCCGTAGAGCATGCTGGGGAGGTAAGTGAAGGCAAATATGTATGAAGGACCTAAAAAATTAATTACATAAAAATCCAGCATGCATGAGGACAAAGGGGACATTCACAGCATATTACAATTATGGTAATTAGGGAATGAGGAAAGAAATACAATAAATTAGAAAACATTAAATACAACAAAATGTGATATTAAAGGATAAAAATCTTACCTTCATATACTCCTTCTGCAGGACCTGTATGATGGCAGAACAGGTCTCTGGGATAATGATTCCCAGAGCCTGGGGGGAGATGCCTGTCGAGAACTTCAAGTCCTGCAGGCTTCTCCCTGTCGCCAAATACCGCAGGGTAGCGATGAGCCTCTGCTCCGGAGTAATGGCTTGCCTCATGCAGGTATCCTGCCTGCTGATATAGGGGGTCAGCGAAGCCAACAAACGGTGAAATACGGGGTCCGTCATCCTGAGAAAGTTCCTGAAATCATCAGGATTATTCTCATGGATCTCACGGAGCAAAGGCATATGACAGAACTGGTCACGCTGAAGCAACCAATTCTTGGTCCATGAACTCCTCCCCACCCTGTTCATGGACTGGACTTGTGTCAAGGTCAGGACCCCAACACCAAGCCCCCACACAGCATGAACTCTACGAGGAGTACGCATACGCAACATGGCTAGAAAACGGTCAGCTGCTCAGGACGAAGTAACAGAACGCACTGAAGAACAGCAAGGCCTGTGAAGAGCGACCTGAAAAACAGTAACGAACGAACAAGAACACAATGACTAATTAAAGTCACGTGGAACTTGCTTGCACGCACTGAAGAGCAGATACAAACCCACAAGCACAAACTGAACGGCAGAAAACGATCTGAAAACCACGAGTATGAAAAAGCATGAATCGTCTCTCACCAAACTTTTACTAACACGAGATTAGCAAAAGGAGCCCAAAGGGTGCCGCGCTTGGTTCTGAACTGGCCTTTTCTAGTCTCGTCGTACGTGCTTGACGTCACTGCGTTCTTGGCGATCGGAAATTCCGACAACTTTGTGCGACCGTGTGTACGCAAAACAAGTTTGAGCCAACATCCGTCGGAAAAAATCCTAGGATTTTGTTGTCGGAATGTCCGATCAATGTCCGACCGTGTGTACAGGGTAAGACTTACCATACCTGCAAAGCAAATACAAAAAAAATAGTAAAAAATAAAACATTTTTTAATGCAACCTGTGCCTAAAATATATATATATGCCGAAGCATGGGGGCATCCTCCCACAAAAGGTAGGAGCAAATCACTCCTCCGCCCCTGCTGCCCCTATGCTTCGGCATATATGCTGAAGTATGTAACTGTGGTGGTGAAATCACCTCCGACAGCGCTGGAGTCACGGCTTTATGTATCGTGGGAGCAAACACTGTTGCTGTCTAGATAAATAAATCTGCGCTGCAACTGAATGGCGTACCTGCTAAGCAAATGATGGTTAACAGTAGAACAAAATAACATTACAGTATAACAGTAAGACTTACCATACCTGCAAAGCAAATACAAAAAAAACATAGTAAAAAATAAAACATTTTTAAACGCAACATGTGCCTAATATATATATAAACATAGTAAAAAATAAAACATTTTTAAACGCAACCTGTGCCTAAAATATATATATATATGCCGCAAAAGGTAGGAGCAAATCGCTCCTCCGCCCCTGCTACCCCCATGCTTCGGCATATATGCTGAAATATGTAATTGTGGTGGTGAAATCACCTCTGACAGCGATGGAGACACGGCTTTATGTATCGTGGGAGCAAACGCTGTTGCTGTCAAGATAAATAAATCCGCGCTGCAGGTGAATGGCATACCTGAAAACAAAAAAATGGTTAACAATAAAACACAGTAAACAGTAAAGTATAAAAAAATTACATACCTGAAAAGCAAACATGATAAAACATAACAACAATAAAACATTGCAGAATAGAATACAATAAAAAAGAGCAGAACAATAGAGAGAATAGAGAGAGAGAGAACAATAAAACGACAACTATTTTTTGTTTTTTTATTTTATATTTTTTGTGTATTTTTTCTTTTTACTTTTCTTTTTTTTACATTTTTTTTATAACTGTAACTTTTGTAACTGTAACCGGTTCCAGATTTGGGTCTGTCAAAATGCGATGGCATCTTGGGAGACCCTGTGAAAGTGTGTCTAGTCTGTGCAATGCTTTACCCTACGCTAACACTCAACTAGTGTATGGTAGCGTTCAAAACATTCACCAATGCAAAGACCAGGATTGTCATGACAGGAGGGACAATAATAGTGGGTGTCATGCCTATATCCGCGCTTTCTGCAGACACAACATTTTCTTTGAGGGGCTCGTTGGGTAGGGGTATGCGGGAGGACATAAGGAAAATGCCTCTCATGCAGCCGGCTTACTGCATTTGGATTGGGAAGGTGAGGTGGAGCACCGTCTGGAAACAGAAGGGCTCTGAAGATCTCTTCCTGGAATTTAAGGAAGAATCCAGTCTGTCCTGAAGCTTTGTATAGCACATGAGCGTTCAGCAAAGCCAATTGAAATAAGTATACAGACACTTTTTTATACCAGCGTCTGGCCTTACAGGCAACTAGGTATGGTGCCAACAACTGGTTGTTGAGGTCCACCCCTCCCATATTTTGGTTATATTCGTGGACACAGAGGGGTTTCTCCACAACACCAGTCGCCGTAGTAATTTGGACCGTCGTGTCTGCATGAAGGACGAAAACATTCTTATTATCCTTCCACTTCATAGCGAGCAAATTATTACACTGCAAGCAGGCTCTCTCCCCCAGCCTAAGATGGGAATCTACAAGCTTCTGGGGAAAACACCGGTGATTAGGTCGCACGGTGCCACATGCTCCAATCTGATGATCAAAAAGGTGACTAAAAAGTGGCACGCTTGTGTAATAATTGTCCACATATAAGTGGTACCCCTTTCCGAATAAGGGTGACACCGAGTCCCACACAATCTTGCCAGCGCTTCCTATGTAGTCAGGGCAGTTTGTCGGCTCTATGTGGCTATCTTATCCCTTGTAAACCATAAAATTACACGTATAGCCTGTGGCCCTGTCACAGAGCTTATACATCTTGACCCCGTATCTGGCACGCTTGCTAGGAAGGTACTGTTTGAATGACAAGCGGCCAGAAAACTTAATCAGGAACCCATCAACACAGACAACTTGATGGGGAGAAAACAAGTCTGCAAAACGTTGGTTGAAATGGTTTACGAGGGGCTGAATTTTGTAGAGCCGATTGTATCCAGGGTCTCCACGAGGACGACATAGTTTATTGTTGTTGAAGTGCATGAACCGCAAGATCTGCTCGTATTGTGCCCTGGTCATGGAGGCAGAGAACAAGGGCATATGGTGAATTGGGTCAGTGGACCAATATGACTGCAACTCACTCTTTTTATTTATGCCCATGTTGAGGGAAAAGCCCAGAAAGAGCTTAAATTAGGAGACCGTAATTGGTCTCCAATCTCTGGCAAGGGAGGACTGGGGAATAGTGGCGATGTGTTGACCAGCGTACAAATTGCTTTGGTCCACAATAGATCTTCGGTGAAAAACAGTGAATAAAAATCAAGTGGCGTAAAATTAACTGTTTCCACCTGAATGCCGGGTTGGCCAGTGAATGGGGGAAGTACGGGTGCTGCAGAAGTGGTGGGTTCCCAATTAGGATTGGCGAATGCAGCAGGAAGGGCACTATGGGCACGACGGGCCTGTGTTCATCTTCTTGGTGGCAGCGGGACACTACTTGTGCTTGCCACCTCGCCAGCTTGAACTGCACTTATGGGATTCGCCACGTCACCAAGAGTTACTGCAGTGCTGGATGTACAACCAGGGTGTACTAGGCCGCTGGTGCTTGCCAGTTCACCAGAAGGAATAGCGGCACTAGTACTGCTCTGCTCCATATGAGAGCCCTGCGGTTCCTGCACCTCAACAGCATAAGAAGAAGATTGGGGTCTGCTACACCTGAAATTGGCAGGGACCACAACTCCGTCATCAGAGCTATCTGTCATGGAGCCGCTGCTGTCTACAGATTCGTATTCTGAGTCTGAATCTGACAGATGAGTGACTTCCTCTTCACTATCTGTCTTGCTCAGAAACGTGTAGGCCTCTTCACTAGTGTACCTTCGATTTGCCATTTTGGGCTCTAAATTTAGTGGTACACTAGTGAGACTCACAGGCAAAAAAGCTCCTGACTGTTAGTGACTGTATCAAAACGCTACCAAAAAACTGTTAGTGATCGCAGGGATCAGGTGTGACTCTGAGAATGCTGCAGTTATGTGTTTAGTGTTTTGTAAGTGACAATGATCGATCGATACTGCACTTGGGTGGGCTGGGCTGGGTGGAGGGTCAAAACGCAGGTGCTAGCAGGTATCTGGGCTGATTCTGCTAACACTGCATTTTTGGGAACCCTAAACTGCTGGGGACGCTAGTATAGATCTGATCGGATCAGATATTGATCCGTTCAGATACTATACCAGTAAGGGAGGTGTATGCTGCGTGCATGGGTGTTAGCAGTACTGGCACTAACCTGACGCTGCCTGGGGTGATGCAGACCCTATCTGACCCTAAAACTTAACTTATATCATCGCCGGGCGATTAGGGGGTTAAACCATTATTAGGTAATAAACGGCGGGTGCCCTGAACCTATAATGAACAAACTAACTAACCAGCGTCACCCGTAACAGTTATACGGTGATCACTGGTGAAAGGGTTAACTAGGGGGCAATCAGGGGGTTAAAACTTTTATTAGGTAGCATATGGGGGTCCCTGACGCTATAAAAAGCTGACGGTGAACCTGTGACACTAATACAGTGATCAGAAAAATGATTGCTTAGTGACACTGGCAACGGGGGGGTGATCACGGGGTTAAAACTTTATTAGGGGGGTTAGGGGGGTACCCTAGACCTAAAGGGGCCTACCACTAACTGCCCTACACCTTATAACTGTCGCAAACTGACACCAATGCAATAATCAGAAAAAAAAAACTGCTATTGGTGTCACTGTGACGGGGGTAAAGGGGGGTGATCGAGGGGTTACTGGGGGGTGAAAAGTATGCCTGCGTGTTCTACTGGAAGTGTAGTGTTGGTGCAAACTTACTTGGATGTCTTCTCTCCTCGTGAGCCGGAACGAAAAGGCTTCTTAAGGAGAGATGACATCACTTCCTCTGCCGCTGTTTACATTACAGCAGCAGAGGAAGCCTGTCATTCGCCAGGAGCGATCGCGAGGGGGTGGCCATGAATCAGTGGCCTCCCCCTCACCTCTAATCGCTCCTGACGAGAATCCGACCGCCGCAGGCACCCATCGGACCCCCCGTCCGCAGGCAGGCAGGGACGCACAGGTAAGCCCTTATGCCTGCCCATGCCATTGTGCCGACGTACATCAGCGTGCGGCGGTCGGCAACTGGTTAATCCTAGACAGGCTGATTTCATCATTGAAGCCACCCAGTTTTGTTTACAACACCATTATTTCGTGTTCAATGACACCTAGTATGTCAAAACTAATGGAACTGCGATGGGCGCTAATTTTGCCCCCAGTTATGCTAATCTTACCATTAGTTATTGGGAGTCCATATATATATATAACTCACAATAACTCATTTGCTGCCCATGTAGTCTTTTACAGCAGGTATATAGATGATATCATCATCATATGGGATGGCCCATCACACATTATTGAAACATTTGTTGATTATTGTAAGCATAATTCCCTAGGACTATCCTACACCCATGTTAAAGACTCCCATTCCCTAGCATTCCTGGATCTTCTACTATGTCATGATGGAAATAAGATTTATGCCCAAAACCAACAGCCGGCAACTCTTTCCTTCATTTTCAGAGCTGTCACCATCTGAGTTGGGTCAGTAACATGCCCCGCAGTCAATACTGTAGGCTTCTTAAAAACTGTACTAAGGATACTGACTACACTTCTCAGGGGCAACTGCTTGCCAAAAAAATATCTGATAAGGGGTAACCCACCCCACTGGTAGATGAAACCTTTCAACACTACTCCAATCATCCCCCGAATAAGGTCAAGGGCTCCTCTACTGTACACCGCCCATCCCAACACAGTTCCATGCCCTTTTTAAGAAGATGGAAAACATCTTCAGTAAACATTGGTCAATGCTTGTAAACAGGAGGATAATTTAATGGGATTTTGTGGGTGCCAGGCAAATAGAATTAGACATACACCAAGATAAAAAATATATATCACATTTTATTAGACATAAAATAGTTTAAAAATTATGCTGGCTATACATAAATAACGCAAACAGCAGTATATATCAGATTAGATGGTAAATAGGGGGTCACTCAGCACTAAAATCCCAACATGTTTCGCCCGCTGGGGCTTCCTCAGGGGATATTTGTTGAGAGACCAAAGTAGATATGTCACTGCATGAAACAGAGTGCAATTAAGGACCATCAAAAACAAAATACAACAAAAAGTGTATACTTAGGAAAGGATGTCAATGACCGTCCAAAGCCAAAAATTCAACTGCCAGCCATTAGATACTTAAACGGACACTGTTGGTCAATGCTTCTTGAGAACCCATTCCTACAACCTACCATCACCCCTAAACCTTCAATATCATATCGTAGAGCTAGGAACATTAAAAGCAAGGTGGCTCCAAGCAATATTACTAAGAAATCACTAAAAAAGCATCCCACCGTACCATTGATTGGTATGTTTCAATGTAAAAAGAATGTCTGCCTTACATGCCAATTTATACAGCATGGACAAAAGGAATTCACAATCAAAGGAAAGACATATAACATGAAAGAATTCTACAATTGTTAGACTGAATTTGTCATCTATTGCCTGACATGCCCATGTGGGTTGTTTTACGTTGGTCGTACAATCAGGACATTACGGAAATTGTTTGGGAGCACAGGAGATTTATCAAGTAACGTTTCGACAAACACAGTGTCCCCAGACATTTCCTAGAACATCATCAGAAATCCACCAGTGGGCTGAAGGTATGGATTCTAGAGGCCATTCCCAATACCTTTCCTGCAGTAGAACACTTCAAGCGTCTATGTCAGCAAGACACTTATACCTGGTGGGTTGAACGAAGATATAGAAACACATACCCTGTTATAGATAAACATACTGTACCAGTTTATTTTTTTAGGCCCTATGACCTGTCCATATACTATCCATCCCTTACCAGGTTAGTCATAAACATTGTCAATGTGTTAATTGAATATGTTCAGCATATGGTTATCATTATGCATCACACCTTAATTTTTTCTCTTTTAGTGGACCCTGAAGGTCTTCCCTTTGGATTTTTGGGGTTCACATGGTCCCTTTACATTCCCTTCTGGGGGTGGTCATAGTAAGTACCATACAGTAATCATTAGTGTTGTCATGTTAAAATGTTACAATTTTATGATCCCCATAGTAATACATACTGTAAGGTTTTGCAACATGTCTCCCAAACATTTATATTGGGTACCTGTTATTCTGGACATTTTTCCCATCTCTGTCATTTAGCCTTGTTTAGGGCACTCACAGGTTAATGTACCTTTGAATGTCATGTTCCTTTTAAGTTTTATTTAAGTTTCATATAATTCTTGAGATTTTTTTATTTTTATTTATTTTCATTATTTTATTTTTATTTTCCTTACATATATATGTTTTGTCTCATTATTATTATTAACAATTTAGATATTTTATTTGTATTTGTTATTATATAAATCCTTTATTAAGTGTTTTTGACATTTTTTTGCACACCAACTGCCTAATATATGTGTGTGTGTGTGTATATATATATATATATATATATATTTTGTCACTATATTTTGTTCACCTGCTGCTTTATACGCCATTTTTTGCTATAAGAAGCATTGATTATTATAGTTCAACTAGCGCTGCTGAAACATGCCCCCTCCCCTATAAATAGCAGCAGGTTGTAATACCACTCTAGGTCTTTTGAAGGAGCAGAGAGCTCCGAGCACGTAGCCTGTATTGTTACTGTTTTAATCCTGTGAGTGTTTTTAACTGTTGGCATTAAATCCTTCTTGTGATATTGCACTTAGTGGCGCTTTCCCTTCTCCTTCCTTCTTGTCTTCTTCACAGAGCTGGCTAAACTCTGAGGACAGCAGCCTAGAAAACTTCAGATACAGCCCCCATTTTATCATAAAGACTATTACAGTTTCAAGTGCTGTACCCTTGCCATAACAGTCTCTGTGCAGGCATCCGCCTCAAATATTAAGAGGTATGTCTGGTTCCGCTCCGCTTGCCCAGCGATTTGGGGGCGATCCAGTTCAATGCAGAGGGTTTCTCAACCAGGTTGGAATATACTTTGAGATGCTGCCCCAGGCAATCCCCATGGACAGAAGCAAAGTAGGCTTCGTTATTTTTTTGCTTTCTGATAAAGCTTGGCCTGGGCAAACCCTCTATGGGAGATGCAAAAACCCATTGTCCTGAGTTACCCTGAGTTTGTGGCTTCCTTTAAATGGGTATTTGACGTTCCCGCATGCTCCACTTCTGCTGCCAAGAGCCTCATGTCCATCAAACAAAGTATGAGAACTGTTGCCGATTATGCCATTGAGTTCTGTACTCTGGCAGCAGAGGTCGCTTGGAACAATGAAGCCCTCATGGCTGCTTTTTCTCATGGTATTCAGATAACATAAAAGATGAGATAGCAGCCCGAGACATAGCTATGGATCTGGAGAGGTTGATCATGTTTGCCATTCTCATTGACTCCAGACTCCGAGAGAGACCTTCCTTTAAGGAATGCTTGCGGAAGCCTCCTGTACATTTGGCTTTGAGATTTGCAGTGCCACCCTTGCCTCCCTTACCTCCTATGCCTCCTAGTACCGAGTCTGCCAGTGAAGTAGAACCCATGCAGTTTGGTTCACACTTATCTTTGCGGATGAGGAAGGAGGGATTGTGCCTTTATTGTGGCCAGACAGGTCACTTTTTGAAGTTTTGTCTTACTTGTACAGGAAATGCCTGCAACTTGAGGTCCTGTATGGGACAGACCTTAGTATCCTGGAGGATAGGCCTTTAGTTTTGGTTATGCTTTCTTGGTCTAAGTCGTACATCGAGACAAAGGCTCTTGTTGACTCTGGGGCTGCAGGTCTGTTCATAAATAGTGCCTTTGTGTCTAAGCAATTGATTCGCTGCAGCTTTGAGCCACTCCACTTGCCATTGAGGCTATTGATGGGAGACCTCTACAGCCTGCCCATGTGATTCATGACACTGCTCTGTTTACCATAGCCATAGGGGCTCTTCACCATGAGATAATCCAATTCCAAGTAATTTCCTCACCCCATTACCCAGTGGTTATTGGTATCCTTGGTTACAGAGGCACAACCCCTCTGCGCAATTGACCTTCAACCTGGTGCCATGCCCCCTCATGGCCAGGTTTAGCCTTTGTTTGTCTCAGAGGATAAAGCCATGGAGGAGTATGTTGCCGATGCACTTTTTCAAGGGTTCCTCCATAAATCCTTGTCTCCTGCTGGTGCCGACTTCTTTTTTGTGAAAAAGAAGAGTGGTGAACTAAGACCTTGTATCAATTATAGGGGTCTCAATCGCTTCACGATTAATAATGCGTATACAAATCCATTGATTACGGAATTATTTGACTGCCTCAAGGGAGCAACGGCTTTAACAAAGCTCGGAGAGGGGCATACAATCTTGTGAGGATCAATGAGGGCGACGAATGGAAAACTGCATTTAATACCAGGACAGGACATTACGAATACCTCGTAATGTCCTGTCCTGCTACCGCTGTACTCTGAGATATATTGCAATGTTAGGTGGTTTATCCCGACGATATCCTCATATATTCTAAATCCCGTGTGCTACAGAGGCTGAGAGATAATAACCTATAATGTAATTTGGAGAAGTGCGAGTTCAATCCTGAATAATTTACATTTTTGGGTTATGTAATTTCTACTGCCGTTTTTTTTTAATGGATATATAAAAGATACGCTGCGCTAAGGTAAAGATATATCAAGAAAGTATTCAAAATGTTAAAGAAATTGATATTAAAGAAAATAATAATTTAAGTGTGATATGCTATAGCCTTTCCGGCCTTAGTGCAAAAAAAAAAATATATATATATATATATATATATATATATATATATATATATATATATATATATAGCGACAATGGATATCCAAAAAACAAATCAATATATAAGTGCAACTTGTAAATATTATGCTAGGTATAATGACATCCAAGCAAAAATGGCAAATATTCAGCCGGTGCCATTGTGCATAATGAAAAATATATATAAACATCTATTTACATAAAACAAAAGTGCAACGTGCAAAATTATATATCACAATAAGTATGATAAGTGCAAAATACAAAAAAGTGCCAAGTGCCACACAATGAGTGTAAATATCAAATCCAAAAATAATATAGCATGTGATCAGTGGATCCAATATATTCATGAAATACATATAAATAATAAATATATAGAGGGTCCATAATAATAGTTCATCAAAAGGAATCAACGTGCTTGCAATATTCTTGGTGCTTGGTGCTCAGAAAACCATGCTCAAGTGCCATCCAGTGACCCCCCTCGGGACAGCCGCTCACCTCAGAGTCTAAACATGCTTAGGAGCCATCCCACGGCTCAATGATGGTATCCAAGTACACAGTCTCAGCAGCAGCTCCACAAGTAAATAAAAGAAAAAACTGGATAGTGTGATATCGTTTAAAAGGTTTATTGAGATAAAAGAACTTCCCACAATGGGGTACTCACACTTTAGGGGTGCGTAAGTGCCCCAATCTCATAGTAGCCTCCAATACTTGTCTGTCAAGAGGAGTAAATTGTGCGTCGCATTACAGCGAAGTGTAAGGCTCCATACTCCGTCCTGGCCCCTCCCCCTGTTTTTTTATGGACCCAGAGAAACTATCTGCAGTTCTACAGTGGCCTTGACTCATAGGTCTACGCCGTTTACAACGTTTTCTTGGCTTCGCCAATTATTATCGGAAATGTATTCTGAAATTCTCTTTTCTGGTCAAACCCCTGACTGATATGACCAGAAAGGACGGTAACCCACAGAATTAGTCTCTGGATTCCATTAAAGCCCTTGAGTCTCTCAAGGCTGCCTTTGTTTCAGCTCCCATGCTGGCACATCCTGATTCTATGTTACCTTTCATTCTTGATATTGATGCATCTGAAACTGGAGTAAGCGCCCTTCTGTCTCAATGCCCTACGGCGCTATGCATCCTTGTGGCTATATTTCTACTTTCTACTTTTCTTGTCTCCTGCAGAATGCAATTTCAAGATTGGGGACAGAGAATTGTTAGCTATCATTTTAGCTCTGAAAGAATAGAGGCATCTCCTCGAAGGTATCACTGTGCCAGTCCTCATTTTGACCGACCATAAGAATCTCACATTCTTGTCTGAGGCAAAACGCCTATCTCCCAGAATGGCGCAATGGGCTCTTTTTCTGTCTTACCTGGTACTAAGAATGTAGGGGCTTACAGTTTTCCTCTGCTTCCAAGATGGAGTCGGTTCCTGCTCCTGTGATAATAGTATAGAAAAATCTTGTGCTAAATATAGGTAAGACTGCTGCACTTTTACTACTCCTTGAATATAAGGACGTAGAGATACAGTGCTCAAAATATAAATATATATATGCTCTGTCTCATGTGAATCAATAATGTGGAGTATTGTGAACAAACATAAAAATTACCAAGGTTTATTAATCCTCCATTCCCAGAAGTAGCCTATTAAGGATAGACATGTCCCAAGGAGATGGGAGCTGTGATGTGATGATCCATACTTGCTGATGATCTTTTGGTTGGATTACCCTCTCTATTGCCTAAATTTAGCCTAGTTGCTGTAAGTGCATTCTTTTAGCTTTAAATAAACCTTTTTGTAAACATATTATGTGAGGAGTCTTCCCTATGTTTAAACCCTACACATACATAGAGTGGAGAGCATCAAGCAAGTCCAGGCTGGAGTGTGTAGGGCTGGGAAACGAATAAGGAAGCTGCTGGATTGATCCATCGAGGAGGTTGAGTTACATACAGAAGGAATCCACATATCTGTTCACTCATGCGATCTATGATCTCTTATAACTTGGAGATCATTGGGATCAGGTAAGCGGCACCTTTAATTATATTTGGAAAAGCGGATTGAAAACATTTTTTCACTGGAAGTGGTTCACTTGATTTTATAGAAAGATTTGAACATGGATTGAAATGGAAACACCAGGACACTTTATATGTATTTTTTTGATGAAAAGATATAATTTTATTTATTTTTTGATGAACTTTTATTTTGAACTTTATTTTTTGATGAATCATTTTCTGATGAATTTGGTTTCACATTATGTTTGTTTTAATCACATGGTGGTAATTTTTGTGCCTGCTCCTGTGATAACTCCCTATCGTATTCTGGCCACTGTTCGTACTAGTCTCACTTCACCTTTGGGTGACAGAATTCTTGCCGCTCAGATCCATTCTCCTCCCGAGAAACCTGGTGACTGCTGATTTGCCCCTGAGAATCTCTGCACAGCTTTGCTCCAGACTTACCATTCTCCCAAGGCAGCTGGCCACCCAGGAAAGAGTCAACTCATTTGGGCTATTTCTAAACAATTCTGATGGCCTAGTCTCCGCGCTGATGTGTCTGCCTTCATAGCGGCTTGTTCCGTGTGTGCTTAGTGTAAGACACCATAACACCTTTCAGTGGGCCTTCTACAACCCATATCCAATGGAGAGAGGCCTTGGAACCACCTGTCTATGGATTTAATTGTGCAGTTACCCAACTCCCAGGGCAACACAGTTATTCTTATGGTGGTTGACCGGTTGTCGAAAATGCCTCATTGTATTCCACTGGAGAAGTTGCCCACATCCAAAGAACTGGCATACATTCTTGCTCGGGAGATCTTTCGGTTACGTGGGCTACCCAAGGTTATCATCTCAGACAGGAGAAGTCAGTTTGTATACATGTTTTGGCAAGCCTTTTGCCACAGTTAGGAATTTAGCTTTCCTTCACCTCTGCATATCAGTCCAATGGAGTTGCAGAATAAGCCAAACAAACCATGGAGCAGTTTCCACATTGCTATATTTCTGACCACCATAACAACTGGTCAGACCTCTTACCTTGGGTGGAGTTTGCTCACAATAGTGCCATCAATACCACTTACCAATTGTCTCTGTTTAAGGAGAATTATGGTTTCCAACCATTCATGTTGCCTGACTTTTTTGTTCCTCAAAGAATTCCTGTGTTAGAGGAGCATCTCTGTAATCTTCGTTCCACTTGGGTGCAGGTCCAGGAGTCCTTGCAACGTGCCAGTGAGAGGTACAGACTACATGCTTACCGCAGACGCCTACCTGCACCTTCCTACCAGGTTGGGGAGAGGGTCTGGCTGTTATCTCGTAACCTCCGACTCCGTTTTCCTTCACTGAAATTGGACCACAGTTTATTGGGGTTTTCCGTATTCTCTGTGGGATCAACACAGTGGCTTACGCATTAGACCTTCCTTCTAACATGCATATTTCGAATGTATTCCATGTCTCCTTATTAAAACCTTTGGTATGCAACCGATTCACCACCTCAGTACCACGTCCTTACCCAGTTCAAGTTGAGAACCAGGAAGAGCATGAGATACAATCGATCATTGACTCCCATAGGTTCCGTGGGCAGATACAGTACCTGGTTTATTGGAAAGTGTACGGTCCGGAGTAACGCTCTTGGGTCTGATCCTTGGACGTGCATGCTTCTGTCCTCCTCCGTGCTTTCTATAGACATTTTCCCTTCAAACTTGGTGGCCCTCTGAGGGGGAGGGGTCGTTGAGGAGGGGGTACTGTCAGGGCTGGGCTCTCAGTCCTCCTTTCTCA
The DNA here is from genome assembly GCF_042186555.1 of Aquarana catesbeiana. Classification (NCBI taxonomy): domain Eukaryota; kingdom Metazoa; phylum Chordata; class Amphibia; order Anura; family Ranidae; genus Aquarana; species Aquarana catesbeiana. The sequence continues at coordinate 203,017,455 of NC_133330.1, forward strand.
GTGATCAGGTTGCTCAGCTGTCAGTTAATTGTCAGCACTCATCGTTCCACAGCAGCTCACCTGGTGATCATTTCCTGTTCATTGGTCCAGCCCACAGCCAGCCTGTTCTGGCTATTTAAACTGCCTGGTTCATTTCTTCTGTGCCTTAGCCTTGTTCAAACGTATCTGGAGACTCTTTGCTGTGTTCCTGTTGAAGATTTGCCTGGCTGACGCCCCTGACGCCCTTCTGGTTCCTCATCCTGTCTGCTGCCTCTGACTACGCTGATCTCTAGCTTCCTGATTTACTGGCTTGTTCTGACTACCTGCTTTGGCTACCGTACCCTGGCTATGTTTTGCCTACCTTTACTATTTGTACCATTTTTACCATTATATTAACAGGTGTGATTTTAACTGCATTTACTGTCTCCGTCTGATTAATGGTTCCTGACAAAGATCTGCTGAATCAGGCCAGAAGAGTCTGTAGCCATTTCAGGTGGTTATACACAGCCAGTGCTCGGTTGGCTGAAATTCAGCTGGAATTCCACCTGCCCATAAACCGCCTAGTTTGTGACATGCCAACCAGGTGGAACTCGACTTTGGCACATGCAGCAGAGAGCCATCAATGAGTACCTGTGAGTATGGCACAATGACAGGCTCAGGCCGGCTCAGCTTTTTTCCCCCACACCAATGGTTGCTGATAAAGGATGCTTGCACTGTACTGGATCCTGAGTTATCACTGTATTGTAAGATGTAGCTCTTGGTTTACCATTGCAATGTAAAATTTGGCTCCTGAGTTATCACTGTACTGTAAGATGTGGCCCTTGAGTTATTACCATATTGTATAGTAAAGTGTTGGTGGTTAGTGAGTTTAATGGCAGCATTTCCATGCCTGAGTGGAGTTATCTTTTTCTTTCATGAAAACAATTATGCTACCCCTTAACCACTTGCCGACCGCCTAACGTAGATATACGTCGGCAGAGTGGCACGGGCAGGCAGAATCACGTATATATACGTGATCTGCCTCCCGCGGGCGGGGGGTCCGATCGGACCCCCCCCCGGTGCCAGCGGCGGTCGGCATCTGACTGGGAGAGTCGGGAGGCGAGGGGGAGACCATCCGATCGTGGCCCCCCCCTCGCGATCGCTCCCAGCCAATGGGAATCCTCCTCTGCCTGTGTGTAGTTTCACACAGGCAGAGGATGTGATGTCATCTCTCCTCGGTCTGGCAGTTTCCGTCCAGCGCCGAGGAGAGAAGACATGTAAGTGCACACAACACAAACACACACAGTAGAACATGCCAGGCATACCTTACACCCCCGATCCCCCCCCGATCGCCCCCCGATCCCCCCCCAATCACCCCCCCCCTGTCACAAACTGACATTAGCAGTATTTTTTTTTTTTTTTTTTTCTGATTACTGCATGGTGTCAGTTTGTGACAGTTACAGTGTTAGGGCAGTGAGTGTTAGGCCCCCTTTAGGTCTAGGATACCCCCCTAACCCCCCCTAATAAAGTTTTAACCCCTTGATCACCCCCTGTCACCAGTGTCACTAAGCGATCATTTTTCTGATCGCTGTATTAGTGTCGCTGGTGACGCTAGTTAGTGAGGTAAATATTTAGGTTCGCCGTCAGCGTTTTATAGCGACAGGGACCCCCATATACTACCTAATAAATGTTTTAACCCCTTGATTGCCCCCTAGTTAACCCTTTCACCACTGATCACCGTATAACCGTTACGGGTGACGCTGGTTAGTTTGTTTATTTTTTATAGTGTCAGGGCACCCGCCGTTTATTACCGAATAAAGGTTTAGCCCCCTGATCGCCCGGCGGTGATATGCGTCGCCCCAGGCAGCGTCAGATTAGCGCCAGTACCGCTAACACCCACGCACGCAGCATACGCCTCCCTTAGTGGTATAGTATCTGTACGGATCAATATCTGATCCGATCAGATCTATACTAGCGTCCCCAGCAGTTTAGGGTTCCCAAAAACGCAGTGTTAGCGGGATCAGCCCAGATACCTGCTAGCACCTGCGTTTTGCCCCTCCGCCCGGCCCAGCCCAGCCCACCCAAGTGCAGTATCGATCGATCACTGACACTTACAAAACACTAAACGCATAACTGCAGCGTTCGCAGAGTCAGGCCTGATCCCTGCGATCGCTAACAGTTTTTTTGGTAGCGTTTTGGTGAACTGGCAAGCACCAGCCCCAAGCAGTGTCAGGTTAGCGCCAGTACCGCTAACACCCACGCACGCAGCATACGCCTCCCTTAGTGGTATAGTATCTGAACTGATCAATATCTGATCTGATCAGATCTATACTAGCGTCCCCAGCAGTTTAGGGTTCCCACAAACGCAGTGTTAGCGGGATCAGCCCAGATACCTGCTAGCACCTGCGTTTTGCCCCTCCGCCCGGCCCAGCCCAGCCCACCCAAGTGCAGTATCGATCGATCACTGACACTTACAAAACACTAAACGCATAACTGCAGCGTTCGCAGAGTCAGGCCTGATCCCTGCGATCGCTAACAGTTTTTTTGGTAGCGTTTTGGTGAACTGGCAAGCACCAGCGGCCTAGTACACCCCGGTTGTAGTCAAACCAGCACTGCAGTAACACTTGGTGACGTGGCGAGTCCCATAAGTGCAGTTCAAGCTGGTGAGGTGGCAAGCACAAATAGTGTCCCGCTGCCACCAAGAAGACAAACACAGACCCGTCATGCCCATAGTGCCCTTCCTGCTGCATTCGCCAATCCTAATTGGGAACCCACCACTTCTGCAGCGCCCGTACTTCCCCCATTCACATCCCCAACCAAATGCAGTCAGCTGCATGAGAGGCATTTTCTTTATGTCCTCCCGAGTACCCCTACCCAGCGAACCCCCAAAAAAGATGTCGTGTCTGCAGCAAGCGCGGATATAGGCGTGACACCCGCTATTATTGTCCCTCCTGTCCTGACAATCCTGGTCTTTGCATTGGTGAATGTTTTGAACGCTACCATTCACTAGTTGAGTATTAGCGTAGGGTACAGCATTGCACAGACTAGGCACACTTTCACAGGGTCTCCCAAGATGCCATCGCATTTTGAGAGACCCGAACCTGGAACCGGTTACAGTTATAAAAGTTAGTTACAAAAAAAAGTGTAAAAAAAAAAAAAAAAAAAAAAAACACATACAAAAATATAAAATAAAAAAAAATAGTTGTCGTTTTATTGTTCTCTCTCTCTCTCTCTCTATTCTCTCTCTATTGTTCTGTTTTTTTTTACTGTATTCTATTCTGCAATGTTTTATTGTTATTATGTTTTATCATGTTTGCTTTTCAGGTATGCAATTTTTTATACCTTACCGTTTACTGTGCTTTATTGTTAACCATTTTTTTGTCTTCAGGTACGCCATTCACGACTTTGAGTGGTTATACCAGAATGATGCCTGCAGGTTTAGGTATCATCTTGGTATCATTCTTTTCAGCCAGCGGTCGGCTTTCATGTAAAAGCAATCCTAGCGGCTAATTAGCCTCTAGACTGCTTTTACAAGCAGTGGGAGGGAATGCCCCTCCCCCCCAACGTCTTCCGTGTTTTTCTCTGGCTCTCCTGTCTCAACAGGGAACCTGAAAATGCAGCCGGTGATTCAGCCAGCTGACCATAGAGCTGATCAGAGACCAGAGTGGCTCCAAACATCTCTATGGCCTAAGAAACCGGAAGCTACGAGCATTTTATGACTTAGATTTCGCCGGATGTAAACAGCGCCATTGGGAAATTGGGAAAGCATTTTATCACACCGATCTTGGTGTGGTCAGATGCTTTGAGGGCAGAGGAGAAATCTAGGGTCTAATAGACCCCAATTTTTGCAAAAAAGAGTACCTGTCACTACCTATTGCTATGATAGGGGATATTTACATTCACTGAGATAACAATAAAAATGATTAAAAAAAAAAAAAATGAAAGGAACAGTTTAAAAATAAGATAAAAAAATAATAATAATAAAGAAAAAAAAAAAAAAAAAAAAAAAAAGCACCCCTGTCCCCCCTGCTCTCGCGCTAAGGCGAACGCAAGCGTCGGTCTGGCGTCAAATGTAAACAGCAATTGCACCATGCATGTGAGGTATCGCCGCGAAGGTCAGATCGAGGGCAGTAAGTTTAGCAGTAGACCTCCTCTGTAAATCTAAAGTGGTAACCTGTAAAGGCTTTTAAAGGCTTTTAAAAATGTATTTAGTTTGTCGCCACTGCACGTTTGTGCGCAATTTTAAAGCATGTCATGTTTGGTATCCATGTACTCGGCCTAAGATCATCTTTTTTATTTCATCAAACATTTGGGCAATATAGTGTGTTTTAGTGCATTAAAATGTAAAAAAGTGTGTTTTTTCCCCAAAAAATGCGTTTGAAAAATCGCTGCGCAAATACTGTGTGAAAAAAAAAAATGAAACACCCACCATTTTAATCTGTAGGGCATTTGCTTTAAAAAAAATATATAATGTTTGGGGGTTCAAAGTAATTTTCTTGCAAAAAAAAATTATTTTTTTATGTAAACAATAAGTGTCAGAAAGGGCTTTGTCTTCAAGTGGTTAGAAGTGTGGGTGATGTGTGACATAAGCTTCTAGATGTTGTGCATAAAATGCCAGGACAGTTCAAAACCCCCCCAAATGACCCCATTTTGGAAAGTAGACACCCCAAGCTATTTGCTGAGAGTCATGTTGAGTCCATGGAATAATTTATATTGTGACACAAGTTGCGGGAAAGAGACAATTTTTTATTTTTTTTATTTTTTTTTGCGCAAAGTTGTCACTAAATGATATATTGCTCAAACATGCCATGGGAATATGTGAAATTACACCCCAAAATACATTCTGCTGCTTCTCCTGAGTATGGGGATACCACATGTGTGAGACTTTTTGGGAGCCTAGCCGCGTACGGGACCCCGAAAACCAAGCACCGCCTTCAGGCTTTCTAAGGCCGTAAATTTTTGATTTCACTCTTCACTGCCTATCACAGTTTCGGAGGCCATGGAATGCCGAGGTGGCAAAAAAACCCCCCAAATGACCCCATTTTGGAAAGTAGACACCCCAAGCTATTTGATGAGAGGTATAGTGAGTATTTTGCAGACCTCACTTTTTGTCACAAAGTTTTGAAAATTGAAAAAAGAAAAAAAAAAAATTTTTTTTCTCGTCTTTCTTTATTTTCAAAAACAAATGAGAGCTGCAAAATACTCACCATGCCTCTCAGCAAATAGCTTGGGGTGTCTACTTTCCAAAATGGGGTCATTTGGGGGGGGTTTGTGCCACCTGGGCATTCCATGGCCTCCGAAACTGTGATAGGCAGTGAGGAGTAAAATCAAAAATGTACGCCCTTAGAAATCCTGAAGGCAGTGCTTGGTTTTCGGGGCCCCGTACGCGGCTAGGCTCCCAAAAAGTCCCACACATGTGGTATCCCCATACTCAGGAGAAGCAGCTAAATGTATTTTGGGGTGCAATTCCACATATGCCCATGGCCTGTGTGAGCAATATATCATTTAGTGACAACTTTGTGCAAAAAAAAAAAAAAAAAAAAAAAAATTTGTCACTTTCCCGCAACTTGTGTCAAAATATAAAACATTCCATGGACTCAACATGCCTCAAAGCAAATAGCTTGGGGTGTCTACTTTCCAAAATGGGGTCATTTGGGGGGGTTTTATGTCATCTGGGCATTTTATGGCCTTCAAAACTGTGATAGGTAGTGAGGAGTAAAATCAAAAATGTACGCCCTTAGAAATCCTGAAGGCAGTGATTGGTTTTCGGGGCCCCGTACGCGGCTAGGCTCCCAAAAAGTCCCACACATGTGGTATCCCCATACTCAGGAGAAGCAGCTAAATGTATTTTGGGGTGCAATTCCACATATGCCCATGGCCTGTGTGAGCAATATATCATTTAGTGACAACTTTTTGTAATTTTTTTTTTTTTTTTTTTTTTTTGTCATTGTTCAATCACTTGGGACAAAAAAAATGAATATTCAATGGGCTCAACATGCCTCTCAGCAAATTCCTTGGGGTGTCTACTTTCCAAAATGGGGTCATTTGTGGGGGTTTTGTACTGCCCTGCCATTTTAGCACCTCAAGAAACGACATAGGCAGTCATAAATTAAAGGCTGTGTAAATTCCAGAAAATGTACCCTAGTTTGTAGACGCTATAACTTTTGCGCAAACCAATAAATATACACTTATTGACATTTTTTTTACCAAAGACATGTGGCCGAATACATTTTGGCCTAAATGTATGACTAAAATTGAGTTTATTGGATTTTTTTTAGAACAAAAAGTAGAAAATATCATTTTTTTTCAAAATTTTCGGTCTTTTTCCGTGTATAGCGCAAAAAATAAAAACGGCAGAGGTGATCAAATACTATCAAAAGAAAGCTCTATTTGTGGGAAGAAAAGGACGCAAATTTCGTTTGGGTACAGCATTGCATGACCGCGCAATTAGCAGTTAAAGCGACGCAGTGCCGAATTGTAAAAAGTGCTCTGGTCAGGAAGGGGGTAAAACCTTCCGGGGCTGAAGTGGTTAAAGAAAAGGACTGTAGATATGTTTTTTTTTTTTTTTTTTTTTTATAAAATGCATCAAAAGCATAAAAATGCAAACATGAATGTACAAAATGCGTAATGCATCAGCTTTTATATTAAAACAAAACTCCATCTTGTAGCTCTTTGTTATTTGTCAAGGTATTGCCCAGCTATAGAACTATTCTCACTGACCTTTCCATAGTTTCTATGACATACAGCAATGTAGAACCTAGTGAGAGGGTTCATATCAAAACCCAACTGTGCATGTCATGTTTTACTGAATCCATCAGACACCTGATTTTAACTCTATGTACTCACACAAGGCGGGGGAGCTTTTACATTCCCCTTGGGTTACCAGCTTTCTGAATAGATTTAAAGGTGAACAAGATTTGTAAAGACAGATTGTATACTTTCACTATACTCAAAGAGTCAGTGAAGTGGAGACTAGGGACAGAGAAGAGCTTGCATGTTGGAAGGACCTTTTCGTAGGGTAAGAGCAAACTACATTCTCAATGTGCTACATTTGGAGGCCGGGAAGCGAGATAGGTGGAATTAAATGGAATTGACATGTCTGTGATTTCTAGAGAGCATTAAGAATTGTGCATAGCACAGCAGGGAAATGCTGTCAGAGGAAGACTGTACTTAGGATAAGAATATTGATTTACTGTGTGCACCCATGATATGGCAAATGCTATATATGTATATCTGTTTACATTTATAAGATGATAATTTATACTTATCTGATAAAATAGATAAGTTATCTGACTTTCATTAACCCAATCAATTGCCTGAATTTCTTGGGGCTATATCTATGACTTTTTTTATCCTTGGATGGAAGGTAAGTTTGTCCGGATGAAAGGGTATCCGTCTGTGATAAAACATTTATATTTTACAGCTCTGTTGGCTGATTGAAAATGATCTGAGTTAGAGTTAGAGTTAGAATATGGTAACCGAATGTAGTGATGTTTCAAATTTAACAGATGTAGATTATTGAAATACAGTAATTCATAACAAGTTAGTCTTAGATTTGATAAGCATGTGCTTAAAGAAATAATACTGATATCTCCTTCTGAAAATGCTATCAGTCTGTCTGTCATATGGAGCCTCAGACTTCAATATCCTATAAATCACTGACCCAGAGCAATAGTTCAGAATTCTCTGTGACTTAATATGATACATACTTGTTCCAGGCCAGTGACTCAAATTGTATTGAAGTCAAAGGATAAGTATGACAGCCAGAAACTAGCAGAGAGAAGGTACAGCCTTTATATTTTTCTCAGTAAAACTTATCATTAATTATAACCATGAAAGCATTCACATGTTCTGAATAAGCAGAAAAAAAACTTTTACAGTCGATTCACATACTGAGCTGTGGTAAAATGCATGTTACCTTAACACACTTTAAGTGCATGCTGTATTCTTAAAAAAAGGTTAATTTTTCAGTTACTTTTTTTTTCTGCAACAGAGTGCATCGGTGCCTCATTTAATATGAATGGGCTACCTTAACGCAATTCATGTTAGCGTCACTACTCCAGAACAGTATAAACTCTACCTAAAACAAGCCGCATCCACCTTTGTAACGATAGGCATTGTGAAGATATTCATCTTCAACATTTACAGGAGATGGACTGAAATCACAGCTTCTCATTGCTACACAAGCAGAAAGTCTGTAGAGTTTGTAGATATACAGTATCTTACAAAAGTGAGTACACCCCTCACATTTTTGTAAATATTTTATTATATCTTTTCAAGTGACAACACTAAAGAAATGACACTTTGCTACAATGTAAAGTAGTGAATGTATAGCTTGTATAACAGTGTAAATTTGCTGTCCCCTCAAAATAACTTAACACACAGCCATTAATGTCTAAACCGCTGGCAACAAAAGTGAGTACACCCCTAAGTGAAAATGTTCAAATTGGGCCCAATTAGCCATTTTCTCTCCCCTGTGTCATGTGACTCGTTAGTGTTACAAGTCCTCAAGTGTGAATAGGGAGTAGGTGTGTTAAATTTGGTGTTATCACCAAATTGGAGCTTCCCAAGACCATCTCTTTCTTCTGCTGAACGCCTCAGGTGACAACGTTGCACTCTTTGCTTTTACTGTGGGGAGGCTGGCCACCTCATACAGACTTGTCCAGTAAAGTCTTACAAGTTTGTTTCTAATCTGCCCCACATGATGCACCTGCATGTCCCTCTTCCACTTCAGCTACAGTTATTTGGAAAGACTATTTTTGTATCCGCAATAATGGGCCTGCAGTTGTTTCATGGACTCTGCATTTGTCAGTAGACATGTGCAGGATGAAAAAATTTGTTTAGTTTAGTTTCGATTCGTTATTTAACTAAATTCGTTTAGTTAAATTCCTTGCATTCATTACATTCGTTTTCGGAATTCGTTTCGTATTCGAATTCGAAAACATTCGACCGCATTCGAAAAAAAAACTATCAAATTCGAAAAAATTCTAACACATTCGAAAAAAACTATCAAATTCAAAAAAATTCTAACACATTCAAAAAAAACAGTCAAATTCGAAAAAATTCTACCACATTCGAAAAAAACTGTCAAATTCGAAAAAAAATTCTACCACATTCGAAAAAACTGTCAAATTCGAAAAAATTCTACCACATTCGAAAAAAACTATCAAATTCAAAAAAAATTTTACTACATTTGAAAAAAATATTACATTCGAAAAAATTCTACCACATTCAAAAAAAACTGTCAAATTCGAAAAATTTCTACCACATTCGAAAAAAACTATAAAATTCGAAAAAACAATAACTGAATTTGAAAAAGTAAACTATATATAACCATTTTGCGAAATTTGAAATTCGTATAGAATGAAATCGAATTCCAATAGAAAAGATTAGGATAGAATAGAAAGTATAAAAGAATAGCATAGAAAAACAATAGATCAGAATAGAAAAAAATATAATATATTGTATTCTAAGCTTTTCTATCTGAATTCAAATTCATTCTGTACCAAATTCCAATTTTGGAAGATGGTTAAATATATATATTATATTTTTTTTCTATTCTGTTCCATTGTTTTTCTATGCTATTCTTTTCTATTCTATTCTAAACTTTTCTATTCGAATTTGAATTAATTCTATGCGAAATTCGAATTTCGGAAGATGGCTTCTAAAATTAGAATTTCATATAGAATGAATTCGAATTTGAATAGAAAAGATTAGAATAGAAATAGAATAGACTAGAAAAACAATAGAACAGAAGAGAATAAAATATAATATATATATTATATTTTTTTCTATTCTGTTTCATTGTTTTTCTATGCTATTCTTTTTTATTCTATTCTAAACTTTTCTATTCGAATTTGAATTCATTCTATACGAAATTCGAATTTCGGAAGATGGCTTCTGAAATTCAAATTTCGTATAGAATGAATTTGAATTTGAATAGAAAAGAATAGACTAGAAAAACAATAGAACAGAACAGAATAAAATATAATATATATATTATATCTTATTCTATTCTGTTCTATTGTTTTTCTAGTCTATTCTTTCTACTCTATTTTAATCTTTTCTATTCAAATTAATTTTATACGAAATTCGAATTTTGGAAGATGGTTTTATATATATATATATATATATATATATATATATATATATATATATATATATATATATATATATATATATATATATATATATATATATATATATATATATATAAAATATTTTTTCTATTCTGTTCTATTGTTTTTCTATTATTTTCTATTATATTCTGATCTTTTCTATTTGAATTCAAATTCATTCAATACAAAATTCGAATTTCGGAAAATAGTTATATAGAAATAGAATGAAATCAAATTCTAATAGAAAAGAATAGAATAGAAAAACAATAGAACAGTAGAACAGAATAGAAAGAAATATTAAATATATATATATATATATATACATAAATAAAATCATCTTCCGAAATTGGAATTTGGTACAGAATGAATTCGAATAGAAAAGATTAGAATAGAATATTTTATATTTTTTTCTATTCTGTTATATTGTTTTTCTATGCTATTCTTTTATATTATTTTCTGTTCTATTCTAATCTTTTCTATTTGAATTCATTCTGTACCAAATTCCAATTTCGGAAGATGTGTGTGTGTGTATATATATATATATATATATATATATATATATATATATATATATATTTTTTTTTTTTTTCTATTCTGTTCTATTGTTTTTCTGTTCTAGTCTTTTCTATTAGAATTCGATTTCATTCTATTTCATTCTGTTTCTGTATAACCATTTTCGGAAATTCAAATTTCGTGTAGAATGATTTCGCATTCAAATAGAAAAGATTAGAATAAAATAGAAAAAAATAGAAAAGAATAGAAAAACAATAGACCAGCATAGAAAAAAAATAAAAATAAAAAAAAATATATATAAATATATATACCGTATTTATCGGCGTATAACACGCACTTTTTTCCCCTTAAAATCAGGGGAAAATCATGGGTGCGTGTTATACGCTGATCCCTTGCGATCCTGAGCTGACAGATCTTCAAAATCGCTGACCACGATTTGAAAATGGCGCCGAAATACACAGAGCCGGTCCTCGTCTCTTCTCGGCCACTTTCGGCTTCACTCGAGCGCCGCCCGAACCTAGCCGAGTGTACTCGGCTAGGTTCGGATAGCTCCGCTCACAGTCACGCCCATCCCGGGCGGGACTACGAGAGAAGCCGAAAGTGAACGAGAGCCGTTGAGAAGAGCCGAGGACCGGCTCTGTGTATTTTGGCGCCGGCGGCACCATTTTCAATGGTCGGCGATTTTGAAGCTCAAGATCGCAGGGGATCACAGGATTTTCAAACTGCGAGCTGCAAGGCTGCACTGGGGCAAGGCTGCACTGGGGCAAGGCTGCACTGGGATAAGGCTGCAATGGACACTGGAAAGGCTGCACTGACAAGGCTGCACTGACAAGGCTGCACTGACAAGGCTGCACTGACATGGCTGCACTGGGGCAAGGCTGCACTGAGAAGGCTGCAATGATGGGCATTTAAATGTAAGTTTTTTTCCCTTAAACTTCCCTCCTAAAAGTTTTTTTTTCCTTAAAATTCCCTCCTAAACTTGGGGTGCGTGTTATACGCCGGTGCGTGTTATACGCCGATAAATACGGTAATTTTTTTTGTATTATTCTCTTCTATTGTTTTTTTATGCTTTTCTTTTCTATTATTTTATATTCTATAATAGTCTTTTCAATTCAAATTCATTCTATACGAAATTCGAATTTCGGAACATGGCTTCTGAAGTTTGAATTTCTTATAGAATGAATTCGAATTTGAATAGAAAAGATTAGAACAGAAAATAATAGAAAAGAATAGACTAGAAAAACAATAGAACAGAATAGAAGAAAATATAATATATATATATTATATATTATATTTTCTTCTATTCTGTTCTATTGTTTTTCTAGTCTATTCTTTTCTATTCTTTTCTAAACTTTTCTATTCGAATTTGAATTCATTCTATACGAAATTCGAATTTCGGAAGATGGCTTCTGAAAGTGGAATTTCGTATAGAATGAATTCGAATTTGAATAGAAAAGATTAGAATAGAAAATAATAGTAACATCTATAATATATAATATAACATCTTCCAAAATTCGAATTTCATATAGACCAAAATCAAATTTGAATGTAAAAGATTAGAATAGAATAGAAAATAATAGAAAAGAATAGACTAGAACAACAATAGAACAGAATAGAAGAAAATATAATATATATATTATATTTTCTTCTATTCTGTTCTATTGTTTTTCTAGTCTATACTTTTCTATTATTTTCTGTTCTAATCTTTTCTATTCAAATTCAAATTCATTCTATACGAAATTCAAACTTCAGAAGCCATGTTCCGAAATTCTAATTTCGTATAGAATGAATTTGAATTGAAAATACTATTATAGAATATAAAATAATAGAAAAGCATAAAAAAACAATAGAAGAGAATAATAAAAAAAAATTATATTATATATATATATATATATATATATATATATATATATATATATATATATATATATATATGTATATATATATATATACATATTCTATTGCTTTATTATTTTATATTCTACCTTATTGTTTTTTTTAGAAAAACGTTTTCTATTTTTTTTTAATTCGATTATGTTTTCGAATTCGATTCGAATATGTTTTCGAATATGTTTTCGAATTCGATTCGAATATGTTTTCGAATTCGATTCGAATATGTTTTCGAATTCGTTCGTTTTTTTTCGGATTCGTTTAAATTCTTTACTTTTGTCATTCGGAAATTCAGATGCATCCGAATTTCCGAATAATGAAAAATTCGTCCGAATTTCGATTCGGAACGAAACGAAATGCACATGCCTATTTGTCACACTACACCAGCTTCCCATGTACACCAAGAGGAAGGGATTTACTGTTCACCTAGCGGACGGCTCTGGTATCAAATCAGAGCTGGTTATGCAAGAGACTGTACCCATTTTCTGCTGGATGTCCTCAGGGAATCAAGAACTTTTCAGTTTGGATGTTATGCTATGTTTCCTATCTTCCTTGGCCTACCATGGTTGAAGGCCCATAACCCTCATATCGACTGGCTTACTGGAGATATCTCCTTTTCATCTAATTACTGTCAGGCGCATTGTTTCCTGAAAAGGACTAATAACTCTGCTTCTCTTCTCAGCATTCATCCTGATCCTGAAACTGTGAAGTTGGTTCCTGTTGCATATCATGGATTCTTGGATGTGTTCAACAAGAAAAGTGAAGATACTCTTTCTCCTCATAGGACTTTGATTGTCCCATCAAACTCTTGCCAGGAGCCGAGATCCTATTCGGTCGAATCTACCCTCTATCTGAGCCTGAACTGGAAGCTTTGCGCAAATATATTGACGAAAGCCTGGAAAAAAGGGTTTAACCGGCCCTCTACCTCACCAGCAGGTACCGGCATCTTCTTTGTGGAGAAGAAGGATCACACTTTGAGACCCTGTATAGACTACCGAGATCTTAATAAGATAACTGTCAAAAATCGGTACCCACTTCCGTTGATCCCTGAACTGTTCCAGAGGCTGCGGAGAGCACGAGTATTCTCCAAACTAGATCTAAGAGGTGCTTATAATCTAGTTAGGATCAAGGAGGGAGATGAATTGAAGACAGCTTTCAGGACACGCGTTGGGCATTTCGAATACTTAGTCATGCCATTCAGACTCTGCAATGCTCCAGCTACTTTCCAGCACCTTCTAAATTATATTTTTCGGGACTACCTTGATCTGTTTATCATTGTCTATCTAGATGACATTCTTATCTTCTCTGACACTGTGGAAATACATCGCACCCATATGATGAAGGTCTTGAGCAGACTTTGTGAACATCACCCCTATGCAAAGGCCGAGACGTGTGACTTTGAAAAACAGACTATTCAGTTTTTAGGACTTGTCATTTCCGCTGATAGTATTTTCATGGATCCCCAGAAAGTCGCTACTTTCCTGGAATGGCCAGCCCCTACAGACAGAAAAGTTGTACAAAGGTTTGTGGGGTTTGCCAATATTTATAAGAAATTTATTAGGAGCTATTCTGGCATTATCACCCCCATTACGCAACTGACCAAACAGCATGTTCCCTTTCGATGGGTCCCAGAAGCACAAGCATCTTTTGAACAGTTAAAAGCCCTGTTCACCTTGGCTCCCATCCTGAATCATTCCGACCCATCCTTGGCCTATGTCTTAGAGGTAGATGGCTCTGAAAGTGCAGTAGGGGCTATATTACCTCAACGCCAGGGCCCTAAATTGCTACTTCATCCCGTGGCCCTTTTCTCCAAGAAACTGAATCCATCTGAGAGGAACTACGATGTTGGAGATCGTGAATTATTGGCCATTAAAGTTGCGCTTGAAGAATGGCGTTATCTGCTGGAAGGTGCCTCTCACCCTATCCTTATCTTCACCGACCACAAGAATTTAGAGTACTTGAGAACAGCTAAATGACTAAGACTTCGGCAGGCAAGATGGGCACTGTTTTTCTCCCGTTTCAGGTTCCATATTACCTATCGCCCTGGATCTAAAAATGGTAAACCAGATGTGCTGTCACGCATGTTCCATGGCCCAGTCCCACCCTCGGAACCTGACACTATCCTACCAGCCAAGAATTTCCTCCTTCTTCAGTCAGACCTGATGTCCCAAATACAGGCAGATGTGATTGATCAGCCACCTCCTCAAGACTTATCACTTCAGTCAAGGGATGGTCTCTATTTCCATAATGAACAAATCTTTGTCCCTGAAAAACTTAAGGTTGCTGTTCTTAAAAAATGTCATGATCACCCCTTGGCAGGTCACTTTGGAATCCACAAGACTACAGACTTGATTTATCGTTCCTTCTGGTAGCCAAACTTGATGCAGGACTGTAATAAATATGTAAAATCCTGTTTAACATGCCTACGAAGCAAATCTGATCAAGCCAAAACTTGAGGTCTATTGGAATTTCTTCCTGTGCCTAAGAAACCATGGAGTATGATATCTATGGATTTTATTGTAGAACTTCCCCTGTCAGAGAACTATACCACTATATTTGTCGTGGTTGATCGTCTGACCAAGATGGCACATTTTGTACCTTTGCAAAGAACCCCTTCTGCCACTGAGACTCTGCCTCTACTTTCAATAAAGAAATTGTAAAACATCATCTCTGACCGTGGGGTGCAATTCACCTCCAGATTCACCTCTAGGGCTTTATATGAAGCCTTAAACATCGAACTCTGTCCACTGCTTATCACCCTCAAACAAATGGACAGACGGAGAGAACTAACCAAACTCTGGAACAGTACTTGCGTTGCTTTTCTTCTTCCACGCAGGATAATTGGTCATCTCTTCTCCCACTGGTGGAGTTTGCGTATAACAACTCCATTCAGCCACCAAACAGTCACCCTTTTTTGCCAACTATGGGTATCATCCTTCCTTTTTGCCTGAGCTGTCTATTGAATCTTCTGTACCTGCTGTACAAGACAGATTGAGTTTTTTCAGTTCCAACAATCAATAACTACAAGACACCATTGCTAAAGTCCAGGCAAACAATAAAAACAATTTTGACAAGAAGAAAAGGGGTACCTTTAGTCTGGAACCAGGGGACAAAGTCTGGTTATCTACCGCAAACTTGAAATTAAGATGTCACTCAAAGAAACTTGGCCTTTTCCGGTCAAGAGGATAATCAATACTGTGGCTTTTGAGCTAGTGTTACCAAAGAATCTGAAGGTTCACCCTGTATCCCACGTCTCTTTACTAGAAACCGACTGTGCCTAATCCCTTTCCTAACCGGGATCCGGAAAACCCTTCTCCACTGCTCGTCAAGGGCAATGAGGAATATGAAATTGAAGCTGCACTGGATTGTAAAACCAAAAATCGGCAAACACAATTCCTTATCAAGTGGAAGGGCTATGGCCCAGAAGATAATTTGTGGGAGACATCTTCAAATGTGCATGCCCCACAAATGGTGCAAGCCTTTTTCCAGCGTCATCCAGAAAAGAAGCCTCTATAGGGCATCCGGAGGCTGCCCATAAGGAGGGGGCAATGTAAGAGAACTGTTGTAGTGCATCGGACGCACAGGCGCACGCATGCGCGCATACGGAACCTGGCTGATCGCAGGTGCGCCAATGCACATGCGCAAAGGAATGCGGGAGCACATCCACAGTTCCCTTTGGCACCAGACAGCCTATTTAAAGGATGCCCTGACCCTTGCTCAATGCTGACTGGTCTTCAGCTGTTTTCCTGTGACCTACCTGTATCCTGTTTAACCATCCATTGCTGACCTGGCTTACCACTGACATACCCTTTGGATTCTGAGTATATTGCTGATTACTGGTTCCTGATTCTGACTTATCCCTGACGTTGCTTCCGTTGATGCCCTGGTATTTCGCTGTCCACTCGCTGCTGACTCTGGCTGATCCTCTGACTTTGCTCCTGTTTCCTGTCTGGCTCCATGCCTCCTTCAAGTACCTAGCTGGCTTCCTCTATTCCAAGCTCTATTGAACACAGTGCACTCCTGGCTCCTGTCTGCTGGAAGCTCTGGTAAGCCGCATTTCCTGAAACTGCAAGACTGGTGGAGTTCCCCTTTAATCACAGTTGATTTATCCAGGATCATCACAGTTCCGGACTTGATGTTCTGCCTGAATCTCTGAGTCTACGACTTCTGCCACAAACTCTCCCACCTGAGCTGTGGATCTCTGCCGCTCCTCCAGGGTTACCATGGGCCTGTTAGCTGCTTCTCTGATTAATGCTCTCCTTGCCTGGCTTGTCAGTTTAGGTAGACAGCCATGTCTTGGTAGGTTTGCAGTGCCATATTCTTTCCATTTTTGGATAATGGTTTGAACAGTGCTCTGTGAGATGTTCAAAACTGGGGATTTTTTTATAACCTAACCCTGCTTTAAACTTCTCAAAAACATTATCCCTGACCTGTCTGGTGTGTTCCTTGGCTGCCATGATGCTGTCTGCTCACTAAGGTTCTCTAACAAACCTCTGAGGGCTTCACAGAACAGCTGTATTTATACTATGATTAAATCACACACAGGTGGATGCTATTTACTAATTGGGTGACTTCTGAAGGCAATTGGTTCCACTAGATTTTAGTTAGGGGTGTCAAAGTAAATAGGGCTGAATACAAATGCACGCCACACTTTTCAGATATTTATTTGTCAAAAAATGTTGAAAACCATTTATCATTTTCCTTCCACTTCACAATGATGTGCCACTTTGTGTTGGTCTATCCTATAAAATCCCAATAAAATACATTTACATTTTCGGTTGTAACATGACAAAATGTGTAAAATGTCAAGGGGTATGAATACGTTTTCAAGGCACTGTAAATTGTGTAATTTGTTTTAATATGTATGATGGCTAGTTGATGGTTATTGTTATTGTTTAATCTTCAAGATCAGGAATCATTCACCTAGGCTATCAATTAATAATTACATGGCAAGGCCAATTGTGTCTTAAAACCTTGGTGCACATTTTGGGGGAATATATTAAAGCTTGTGAGATAAAAAAGTGATTTAGATATTCTATGAGTCAGTGGCTATAGTTAATTTTCACAAGGTGTAAAATATCCCAAATGTCTACACTGTGAAGATAATGGAATCAGTTCTTAATTTTGTTTAGGGATTCTACTTGGGTACAAGGCTTAAAAGTTGATGAATTAGGAACAGTGCTGAGAGGCACTTTACTGAGCCTGCTCTTCTGAAAGAAAATTCTTTTAAAAGTATAAACTGAGTGAGTCCTTCATTTGGGAGATAAAGATTAGCAAGCAAATGTGAAAATATCAATGGACATGAATGAGTTTCAGTGATTCTCCTTAACCACCTCAATACAGGGCACTTACACCCCCTTCCTGCCCAGGTCATTTTTCAGCACTGACACATTTTGAATGACAATTGCGTGGTCATGCTACACTGTAACCATGTGTATTTTTTATTACTTTCTTCACACTAATGGAGCTTTCTTTTGGTGGTATTTATTCACTTCTATTTTTTTTTATTTTTTCCTAAAAAAAAAAAAAAAAGACCGAACATTTTGAAAAAAAAAAAGTATTTCTTAGTTTCTGTCAGTAAATTTTGTAAGTAAGTAATTTTTCTCCTTCACTGATGGGCACTGATGAGGCGGCACTGATGGGCACTGATAGGCTGCACTGATGGGCACTGATGAGGTGGCACTTGTGGGCACTGATGAGGAGGCACTTGAGGGCACTGATTAGCTGGCACTGATCAGGAGGCACGAATATGCCGCACTTATGGGCACTGATAGGTGGCACTAATATGTGGCACTGATGAGCACTGATAGGCGGCACTGATAGGCGGCACTGGTGGGCACTGATGGGCACTGATAGGCGGCACTGGTGGGCACAGATAGGCGACACGGATAGGCGGAAATGATGGGTGGCACTGATGGGCACTGATGGGCATTGATGAGCAGCAGTGATAGGCATTCATGGGCAGCAGTGATGGGCATTGATGGGTGGCACTGATAGCCAGCACTGACTGGCATCACTTTTAGGCACTGATTGCTGGCACTTATGGGCACTGGTGGGCACTGATTGCTGGCAGTGGTAGGCACTCATTACTGGCACTGGTGGGCACTTAATTGTAATCAGGGCACTGATGATCAGTTCCCTGCTTACATACCTAGCTGTCCCCTGCGAGGAGATGCTGCTGATCGTCTCTCCTCTCCTCACACTCTGTCAGCGTGAAGCGAGGAGCGCTGATTACTGGCATCTCCCTGTTTACATGTGACCGGCTGTGATTGGACACAGCTGATCACATGGTTAAAGAGCCGCAGCTCTTTACAGAGATCGTGGTCGCGTCTGCAATTGCTGTGCTGCGTGCCCCCGTGGGCGAGTGAGAGCGGTGATTCTGGCAAGCCATCATATGACGTCCAGCCAGAACGAGAGCTGCACTGCCCAGCCGTCTTTTGACGGTGGGCAGGCGGCAAGTGGTTAAATGCTAAGTTCACTTTTTTTCTAAATTCCAGCTCCCCTATGCACCAATATAGCATTCATGTACTTTTTTTTGCAAAAATATCAAAGTTTCCATTAAATCTACAGACACTTACTTCACTTGTCCTCATCCATGTTTCCAAACGTATCCATTGGTAATGCCTTGCTTCCTGGTCTGACTATGGGTCATAACACAGGAAGGAGTTGACATCATTGGCACACACCCTGCATCATCTACCTTCCTACCTACCCACCTATTCCCAGCTACAAGTTTTTTTTAAATGAAATGCAATCAATCAGTGATCACCCTTCTCACTAAAACACAATATACAATCAGATTGCATAGTGTATGGCCATCTTTATACAAGTACATAGGAGGGAGTGGACAGAAACACTCATCTGTCAAGCCCCATATACATCTCTGCATAGAGTAAACTCGCATTCACACATGCGTTTATTGGGGGGTTTTTTAGCAAGGGGGGAGGCGTTTTGGAGCATTTTCACTCATCACATGAAAGGATATACAAAACCAGGTGACCTCGCCCCCCTCTGACAACACGGGGAAAGCCAGATGGAAGTCCTCGTGAAGTCCCTGTGTGTCAGAGGAGGTGGCCCCGCCCTCCATTATAAAAGAGGTGTCAGAAGAACTGAAGCGTCACACGGCACAAGACTCCCACTGAGGTGGATCGTGCAGACGGAGCAGAGAAGAAGCTGGAGGAAGATGCGGGACGAGAAGAGCGGAGGAAGAAAAAGATGGAGAAGAAGAAGATAGAGGAAGAAGAACACCGAAGAAAGACCAGAAGAAAGAAGATGGAAGAAGAAGAAATTAATAAAGGACTTGTCAAAAACCATCTCTTGTGTTTAACCTTTTTGACACTTTTTTGTGAACTGGTAGGGGTACATTTGTACCCCATTACCAATTCACATGGGGGGTGGGATCTGGGGGTCCCATTGTTGAAGGGGGTTTCCAGATTCCGATAAGCCCGCAGACCCCCATAACCACCAGGCAAGGGTTGTGGGGATGATGCCCTTCTCCCCATCAACATGGGGACAAGGTGCTTTGGGGGGCTACCCCAAAGCACCCCCCCAATGTTGAGGGCATGTGGCCTGGTACGGTTCAGGAGAGGGGCACTCTCTCATCCCCCCTCTTTTCCTGTGGCCTTCCAGGTTGCGTGCTCGGATAAGGGTCTGGTATGGATTTTTGGGGGGACCCCACACCATTTTTTAAAAAAAATTTGGTGTGGGGTTCCCCTTAAAATTCATACCAGACCTGAAGGGTCTGGTATGGATTTTGAGGGGGATCCCCCTGCCATTTTTTTTTTAATTTTTGCATGGGGATCCTCTGTGGGGAAATTCCATGCTGTTTTTATAATGAATGTGTATTGCTGGACCGACAATTCATTATAGCCGGCGCTAGCGATAGTAGTTTTACATGACTTTTTTCCTTTAGTAATGTCATTTTGCTGTCATACTGTTCTAATCATGGGAAACATGCGCCCCTTTATAGGCCTACTATAGACACCCCCCAGGTACGAAATTTAAAGGAATATTACACTTTTATTGTTTCACTCTAAGCATTATCAAAATCACTGCTCCCGAAAAACATCAGTTTTTAAAATTTCTTTTTGCATTGATACATGACCCCTGGGGCAGGACCCAGGTCCCCATACACTTTTTATGACAATAACTTGCATATAAGCTTTTAAAATGAGCAGTTTTGATTATTCATGTTCGTGTCCCATAGACTTTAATGGTGTTCGCGTGTTCGAACAAATTTTTTGCCTATTCGCATGTTCTGGATGCAAACCGAACCGGGGGGTGTTCGGCTCATCCCTAGTTGTCAGTGTGAATTCCCCCTTACATGGAGGTCATTGTATATTCCCCCTTACACTGGTGGTTGGTGTAACTGCTCTTATTACATCGGTGTCAGTGTAGAAATCCCTCTTTTCTATTGGTGGGTGGCATAAAATTCCCCGTTACATGGTGGTCATTGCAAATTCCCTCTCAAATTGATGGTCAGTGTAAATCCCCCCTCAAATTGGTGGTCATTGTAAATTGCCCATTACATTGGTAGAATCCCTCATTATATACTGGCCAATGATTTCCAGATTTTCTCTACATGATTCAGAATTTGTCACAGTGTTCTGCCATCTAACTGATCCCATCAACCCCTCAGCTTTGCCACTGATCATTCCCCCCCCACTCTCTCCCCCAGCATTGCCACTGATCCCAGAAGTCCTAAGATTCCTAGGAGTTTTCTGTCTATTGACGGGTCCCCTTACCTCCCCAGTTCATGGTGTGAAGGCAGTGAGGAGATGATGTGCTGTAATGTTTAGCAACCAATCAGTGAGCAGTAATGCTGTGCACTAACCTCTTGCAACCAATCATTAAGCGGTAAGGATATGCAGTAACCTTTAGCAACCAATAAGTGAGCAGTAATGCTGTACACTAACCTCTTGCAACCAATCATTGAGCGGTAAGCATATTCAGTAGCCTCTAGAAACCAATCAATGAGCAGTAATAATATGCGGTAACCTCTAGCAATCAATTAGTGAGTGTTATAGATGTCCAGTAGGGATGAGCCGAACACCCCCGGTTCGGTTCGCACCAGAACCTGCGAACGGACCGAAAATTTGCACGAACGTTAGAACCCCATTGACGTCTCTGGGACTCGAACGTTCAAAATCAAAAGTGCTAATTTTAAAGGCTAATTTGCTTGGTATTGTCCTAAAAAGGGTTTGGGGACCCGGGTCCTGCCCCAGGGGACATGTATCAATGCAAAAAAAACTTTCAGCAGTGATTATAATGATGCTTAAAAAAAAAAAAAGTGAAATATTCCTTTAAATATCATACCTGGGGGGGGTGTCTATAGTATGCCTGTAAAGTGGCGTGTGTTTCCCGTGCTTAGAACAGTCCCTGCACAAAATGTCATTTTTAAAGGAAAAAAAGTCATTTAAAACTGCTTGCGGCTTTAATGTAATGTTGGGTTCTGGCAATATGGATGAAAATCAGTGAGACAAACGGCATGGGTACCCCCCAGTCCATTACCAGGCCCTTTGGGTCTTGTATGGATATTAAGGGGGACCCCGCACCCAAATTAAAAAAGGAAACAGCAGTATACAGGCTCTGTACTCTGAACAGCAGTATACAGGCGGTGCAAACAAGACAGGGACTGTAGGTTTGTTGTTAAGTAGAATCTGTTTGTAATTTTGAACTGGTACATTTTTAACGTGTGTGTTTAGCTTCAGCCAAAAAATCTATTTTAAGCTTTTTGGAAAACATAGGGAAGGGTTATCACCCCTGTGACATTTGTTTTGCTGTCTGTGCTCCTCTTCAGAAGATTTCACCTCACTTTTTGTCCCAATGACAAATGTTTTTTGAAAATTTGGGTTTTTTTGTGAAACAAGGATTGGTGATAAAGCTTCAGTGGAAAGGAGAAATGTTTTTCCCATATTAACTCTCACAGGAGAGAATTTCCCTTCCTAGGGGTAGATTTCATCTCACTTCCTGTTGTCTCCTTCCGTTTGCAAGTAGGAGTCATTTGTAAGTTGGATGTTTGAAAGTAGGGGCCTGCCCTATATACTCAGCAGAAATTTGGGCCTTAGGTGTTGTTGTGGCCACAACACTGTAAGCCCGAACAGGGCCCTGCTCAGGGGCGTCGGGAGGGGGTGGCTAGACATGGCTGAAGCCCCGAATGTGCCCCCAAAAAGCCCCGAGCCTCAGGCATGCAGCTCTTCATTATAAGCCCCGAGCGGCGAGCGCCAGGACCGATCTGATCCCGAGCGCCGCCGAATTTGGCCGAGTTTGGCCGAGTGCCGTAGCAGGTCCCGCCTTCTGGAGCCTGCAACGCCTATGATGGACGTCCCCCTGGTCCAATGATGGGATCGCGGGACGTGTGACGTCCATCATAGGCGCTGAAGGCTGCAGAAGGCGGGAATTACAATGCGGCCGCCGCGCCACTGTGAGATCCCCGCTCAGCGCTCGGGGCGGCCCGCTCTCCTTTCCTCCTCGGCTCCTCCTCCTCTGACTGTCTGACTGCCTGGCTGCTGTGACACCGCACACCACGGCTGAGCTGAGGTAGGGCAGACAGTGTATGTGGGTCAGGCAGGTCAGTGTAGGTAAATGTCAGTGTATGTAAATGTCAGTGTAGGTAAATGTCAGTGTAGGTAAATGTCAGTGTATGTAAATGTCAGTGTAGGTAGGTCAGTGTAGGTAAATGTCAGTGTAGGTAGGTCAGTGTAGGTAAATGTCAGTGTATGTAAATGTCAGTGTAGGTAGGTCAGTGTAGGTAAATGTCAGTGTATGTAAATGTCAGTGTAGGTAAATGTCAGTGTAGGTAGGTCAGTGTAGGTAAATGTCAGTGTATGTAAATGTCAGTGTAGGTAGGTCAGTGTAGGTAAATGTCAGTGTAGGTAGTTCACTACCGTCAGTGTATGTAGGTCAGGTAGGTCACGGCCCAGCCAAAAAAAAAAAAAGGCCTGCATCACGTGTACACACGCCCTGCCCCCCCCCCCGTTTCCGGCCTTGGACTTCGGGCTGAAGCCCCTGGTCTTTTTGCCACCTAGCAACGCCCCTGGCCCTGCTGTGAAATATTAGATCAAGAATTGTAATTACATGCCCCTGTTGAACAGGGGCAGAAAAATTGGGCCTTTGGTGGTGGTGATGGTGCCACAACACTAATGCCCCGTACACACGGTCGGACTTTGTTCGGACATTCCGACAACAA
Source organism: Aquarana catesbeiana (assembly GCF_042186555.1). NCBI lineage: Eukaryota > Metazoa > Chordata > Amphibia > Anura > Ranidae > Aquarana > Aquarana catesbeiana. The sequence continues at coordinate 203,041,122 of NC_133330.1, forward strand.
AATCCTAGGATTTTTTCCGACGGATGTTGGCTCAAACTTGTTTTGCCTACACACGGTCGCACAAAGTTGTCGGAATTTCCGATCGCCAACCACGCGGTCACGTACACCACGTACGACGAGACTAGAAAAGGCCGGTTCAGAACCAAGCGCGGCACCCTATGGGCTCCTTTTGCTAATCTCGTGTTAGTAAAAGTTTGGTGAGAGACGATTCGCGCTTTTTCAGACTCGTGGCTTTCAGATCGTTTTCTGCCGTTCAGTTTGTGCTTGTGGGTTTGTATCTGCTCTTCAGTGCGTGCAGTCAGTTCGTATCAGAGTTTTCTGTGTGATCTTGCCTGCTCGTTGCTGTTTTTCAGGTCGCTCTTCACAGGCCTTGCTGTTCTTCAGTGCGTTCTGTTACTTCGTTCTGAGCAGCCGACCGTTTTCTAGCCATGTTTCGTATACGTACTCCTCGTACAGTTCGTGCTGTGCGGGGGCTTGGTGTTGGGGTCCTGACCTTGACACAAGTCCAGTCCATGAACAGGGTGGGGAGGAGTTCATGGACCAAGAATTGGTTGCTTCAGCATGACCAGTTCTCTCATATGCCTTTGCTCCGTGAGATCCGTGAGAATAATCCTGATGATTTCAGGAACTTTCTCAGGATGACGGACCCCGTATTTCACCGTTTGTTGGCTTCGCTGACCCCCTATATCAGCAGGCAGGATACCTGCATGAGGCAAGCCATCACTCCGGAGCAGAGGTTGGTCGCTACCCTGCGGTATTTGGCAACAGGGAGAAGCCTGCAGGACCTCAAGTTCTCGACAGGCATCTCCCCCCAGGCTCTTCTTTGTGGACATTTACTGCTTGTGTTTGTTTTAGCTGACCCTGACAGAAATGTGTGGAGTGCAGAAAATGTCGTGATTGTGTAACCTTATACAAAGCACTGTTGGCTGTTTTTTTCTAAATGCAAAGACACTTTTCACTACAAGTGCACTTGCAACTGCACTGAAACTGCACTTGTAGTGCAAAGTGGATTTGCCCTTAGGAAATTACCCCCATTTTCTCATAAAACAACAATTACATCACCCCAAAAGTGTTGTAGTGTTGAGACAATAATCCACACATTCTTGATGAGCAATCTTTTTAATACCTGCACAATCACATGTGCATTTACCAAAGGTTTTTCTGACAAACCAACATGTTTGTTGTATAACAATTTTTGTGGTGTCATTATCCAAAATCAAAATGTCCATTTTATAGAAAACAGGCATGTGTAAAACCCACAAGAAAGACACAAATCTTGATCTTACAAAGTTCACATTTGGTAGAACTTGAAGGCAATATCAGACATGAGTATTTAGGAACTGTGTTTGATATTGCGTTCAGATGGGGGGAAATCACTCCTGGAAAAACCAAATTTGGAAGATGCACACAAATTTCACAATGTCAACATGTGCGACCTGCCATCACGGGGGATCAAGGCACGTGTTTTGGGGGAGAAAGCCCTTCCTCAACGCGACTTTAAAATTGAGGAAGGGGTTGCACCCCCAAAATGCGTCCATTGATCTCCCGTGATGGCAGATAGCACATGTTGACACATTGTGTGCATCCTCCAAATTTGGCTTTGGGAAAAATCACAAAAACATTTCGCACATTGTAGCAGACAAAAGAAGAAAGTGATTTGGAGGGGCTTTAAACTCGCCCCAAAACATCAATGATGTTTTTATATTTTGGAATAACATCATTGATGTTTTGCTTGATGTTTTCCAATTGTAAATTACACCCCATGATCTCCCCGATCACGATCTGGGCACTTTCTGATGTGAAAGGATCTTCATCCACAACCTCACGATCACCTAAAAAGAGAGGAAACTCAAAATAAATTAGGTCTAAAAAAAATGCCGCCATCCATCTCTTATCGGAGCCTGTGGTCGCAGACACTCACCTGTTGTGGTGACTACTTCCACCACGTCTTCTTCCTCCTGCTCATCTTGTGTTGGGTGGATTTCCCCTTCTTCCAGAGGGGGGGGGTCTCTGGTCTCCTCAGATGAGGGGTGTCCTCCGAGTCTTTTCTCCCCTATGTAAAACAAAAATGGTATAATTAGCACACAGATATTTGATGGCAGAACTAGAAAGATGAAACATTGCTTGGAAGTGGGGTACAATGATCTATTTTAGCAGAGTTCCAAGATGTAGCTTTTTTAGTGTCCTTTGTCAAGCTGCAATACTTTACCTGTTTGGTACAAGCTTCACAGATGTAGCCCCCCCTATAGTATACACTGGAGCACCTGTGTGGCCCCCCTAATAAAAAGGGTGTTCTGGGGTCCCACACTAGTGCTCCAGTGTCCAGATGTGAAAACAGCTGCTGAGTGTCCTCTCCTTACACAGAATCTAGTTTGCATTTCATTCTAGTAACCAAGCCATCTACACAACCCAATTCTGTGAAGACAAGTATAGGGCCTCAAAATGGTGGCCAAATGCATATGGCCTAAACAATGGTATTTTATAGTCCGAAATAAAAATGTGTGATCCGAACGAATAATGTGCCCATGAACATGAAAGTTGCCATTTTAAACTGTACAAGAGTTCCTAAAAGCACATGGAGCAGCACGAACGTAATAAACACAAGAACAATAGGAACACAGCACAACTACTTACTTTTTTGCAGCACTCTCCGGATCTTTCTGTACTGCTCATGTTCTCGTAATTTCAGGTCCGACCACCACTTCCTGAGCTGATCTTTCGATCGTTGTACCCTGAATTTCCGGTGCAGACTTCTGACCACTTTCGCCATGATCTTGGCCTTTTGGACATTGTGGTTGGGGTAAGGCCCATACTTTCCATCATAGTCGGCCTTCTTCAGGATGTCCACCATTTCCAACATCTCCCCAAAGGACATATTTGAGTCCTTTAATCTCCTTCTGGATTGGGACGTTTCAGGCTCCGGCCTTTCCTCCTCCTCCTCGTTGCTCCAATTATCAGGATCCTGCTGTCTCTCCGCCACTGCGCCAAACGAAAAGGGGCGGGGAATAGAATAGAAAGAACGTCAGGGGCGGGCGGAGTTATACGCATGCGCAGTGTGTATAAATCGTAACGCGCGCGTCTTACGTACGATCTGTGAGCGGAGGAAGGAGCATCGGAGACACCGATCATGCTAACGAAGGTAGGATCTAAACTTGGGCCTATACTGCTTCGAAATGGAAGCCTATATTGTAACAAGATTAGGGGAGTTTGGCCTGACATTAGGGTTTGTCTTGTGTTGTGTCTTGCAGAGAAAATGGATGGGTTCAACGACCACAATTTCCTGCCCCTGTTCATAGACAAGTACAGGGAGCTGCCCTGTCTGTGGCAGGTGAGACACTCCCACTATAATCACAAACAGAAGAGGCAGGCAGCGCTGGAGAAACTGCTGGAGTTGGTGAAGCCGGTGGTCCCCACAGCAACCATCCCTTATTTAAAAGCCAAAATTGGTGGCCTGAGGAGCACTTATCTTAGGGAGCGCAAGAAGGTCACAGATTCCCAGAGGTCCGGAGCTGCAGCAGATGACATTTATGTCCCCAGGCTGTGGTACTACGAGAGACTGCGATTTCTGTCAGACCACACTGAAGTCAGGGAATCCCTCTCTACTCTTCCTTCCACTCTTCCTTCCATCCCAGCTGAGGCTTCCGATGTCCAACCTGGGCCTTCCAGCCAGGAAGAAGTGGAGGAGCCCAGCTGGAGTCAGGTATAGCATTCTTCTACAGATTTCTGGGCAATAAATAAATGATGTTTACTAGATGTTATTATTGATCATTAATTGCTTATTAAAAAAAGTGTTTTACATATCAATAGACAGTAGTGGGCACCAAAAATTGGGACAAGAATGCAAAATGCTGGGCTCAGAAGGATAGTCTGTTATATTTGTTAACATTGAATTTGCAGCAGTCTGGAGGTGAAAATTGTGTGTGATTGATGTAAAAAAAAATAAAACTATGTCCTTTTTTCATACACAGGAAGACCTCAGCCAGGAGGAGGCTGTGGAATGTGGCAGTCAGGAGGAGGCGGGGATTATTAGTGTCAACCAGGAGGAGGCGGGGATTAGTGGCAGCCAGGAGGAGGCGGGGCTAAGTGTCAGCCAAGAGAAGCCTGGGACCAGTCGCAGCCTGACTGAGTCTCAGGTTCCTCCCCTCCGCCTGCCACATAAACGAGCCAGGAAGGCCACTCCCAGTCCTGTGCAGAATTCAGCATACAGGCTGATCCAGGAGGCTTCTGCGTCCCTCAGAGCCTTCCCCAGTCCTGAAGAGGCCTTTGCCTGCATGGCTGCCACCAAATTGCTGGGCATGCAGGAGGGCCAACGCAAGATCTCTGAGGACCTGATTTATAAAGTCCTACGTAAGGGGGAGAGTGGGGAACTGACACACAAGACGGATGTCATTGAGATCGACGATCCTCCTCCTCCTCCTGCTGCCACAACTCCACCACCACAGCCAAAGGCTGGAAGGAAGCGTGGAAGGAAGACCAAAGAGTGATGACCCTGGGTTCAGTCTGGTCTGACAAAAGCTGCAGTCTCTCGTATGACCACAGCCTGGGGACACAGATGTCATCTGCTGCTTTCCGGATTTCTGGGACTTCTGGACCAGACTGCCCTCCCTTAGATAAAGACTCCTCAGGCCACCAATTTTGCTTTTAAATAATTGATGGCTGCCCTGGGGGTCCAAGGCTTTGCCCATTTCTGCAGTTTCTCCAGCGTTGCCTCCCTCTTTGTTTAGTTGTGAGCCCTTAATAAAATTTTTTAGGTAAATTCTACTCTCCTGTGTGTGTTTTCTTCCAAAAAGGACAGTTTGTTGGTGACGATTCAGGTACATTTCTAAAGTACAATGTTAAATTAACAAGGGACAACAACACCAAACAATCTCCTACAGATTAAAAAGAACAACATATCAATGGTGTTGTGGGAACTTGTCACAAAAAACACACAAACATTTTCGGGAGTACAAATCAAAATCACCAAAAAAAAAAATTAAAAAAGAGAAACACAAAAAAAGATTCTACATTAAAGTAACAAAAAAAAAAAAAATTATGTTGTCAGATGTGAGAAATCAAAATATATTGAGGGAATCCCGATAAATAGTAACGAAAGAAGTTTGTGAGAAGTGTGTGTGAATATGAGCATCAAAACGACTTAATTCTTGTCACATTATAAAGAAGAAGAGAGTGCGCTGTATTAAACCATTTTGAACATTGCAGCGTGACAAAAGTGCTGTATCCATTGCGAACGCTAAGTTTACCAGAACGAGCTGTCCCGTGTCGGAATTTCTTCTGAGCATGCGTGGCACTTTGTGCGTCGGAACAGGCCACACACGGTCGGAATTGACGCGATCGGATTTTGTTGTCGGAAAATTTTATCTCCTGCTGTCCAACTTTGTATGTCGGAAAATCCGATGGAAAATGTCCGATGGAGCCCACACACGGTCGGAATTTCCGACAACACGCTCCGATCGGACAATGTCCATCGGAAAATCCGACCGTGTGTACGAGGCATAAGTCCTCACTCGCTCTTGGTGGGCGCAGAAACGGGCCCTGCTGTGAAAAATTAGACCAAGAATTGTAATTGCATGCTTCTGTTGAACAGGGGCTGAAAAATTGGGGCTTAGGCACTGGTGCTGGTGCCACAACACTACAACCCCTCACGGATACTCTAGTTGGAACGCAGGAACGAGCTCTGCTGCAAAGTATTGCCTCAAAAATTGTAATTACATGCCCCTGTTAAACAGGGGTTGCATAAATTGGGCCTTAGGCATTGGTGCTGGTGCCACAAAACTGCAACCCCTCACAGATACTCTAGTTGGAACGCAGGAACGAGCCCTGCTGCAAAGTAATGCATCAAAAATTGTAATTACATACCCATGTTAAACAGGGGCAGAAAAATAGGGCCTTAGGCACTGGTGGTGGCGCCCAGAAGCAAAAATGTTCTTACAAGCTATCAGCGTGATCATTGAGGAGGAAGAGGATAATTACTCAGTATAGTCACTCAGCATCAGAATAGGCATTCTTTGAAGGGATCTGAGATTTAAAAAAAAATTATTCGGTTACATCAGACGACATGGTCCTCAGCCACCTCCTCCCAGCCACGTACAAGTCCATGTGTTTCTTGGGACTGATCCCTTAAGGACTGCTGCTGATGCTGAGTGCCAGGCTCCACCTCCATACTGACACAATCCTCCTCCTCCTCCTCTTCCTGTGTGATCGGCGGGCACGCAGGAACACTGTCTGGATAAAGGGGGCCTTGAGAGTTAAGGAAGTCCTCCTCTTCCTGCCTCTGTTCTGCCTCAAGTGCCCTGTCCATTATTCCACGCAGTGTGTGCTCCAACAGGTGGACAAGGGGGACAGTGTCACTGATGCATGCACTGTGACTGCTCACCATCCTTGTGGCCTCCTCAAATGGTGACAGGATAGTGCATGCATCCCTGATCATGGCCCACTGGCGTGGGGAAAAAAACAAGCTCCCCTGACCCTGTCCTGGTGCCATAGTCACACAGGTACTCATTGATGGCCCTCTGCTGCGTGTGCAGCCGCTGCAGCATGGCCAACGTTGAGTTCCACCTCGTGGGCATGTCACAGATTAGGCGATTCTTGGGCAGGTTAAACTCCTTTTGGAGGTCTCCCAGCCGAGCACTGGCATTATATGACCGACAGAAATGCACACAGACTTTCCTGGCCTGCCTCAGGACATCCTGTAAGCCCGGTTACCTGCCCAAGAACCGCTGCACCATCAAGTTAAGTAAGTGAGCCAAACAGGGCACATGGGTCATTTGTCCCTGTCGGAGGGCAGAGAGGAAGTTGGTGCCATTGTCGCAAACCACCATTCCTGCCTTAAGTTGGCGTGGCGTCAACCACCTCTGAACCTGCCCCTGCAGAGCTGACAGAACCTCTGCCCCAGTGTGGCTCCTGTCCCCCAAGCACACCAGCTCAAGCACCGCATGGCATCTTTTGGCCTGCATACTTGCGTAGCCCCTTGAATGGCTACGGAGCACCGCTGGTTCCGAGGACAAAGCACAGGAAGAGGCCATGGAGGAAGAAGAAGAGGAGGGGTGGAGGAGAGAAGTGTGTCACAATCATTAGTAGTGGCATTTTGGAGGCGTGGTGGCGGAACAACCTCCAACACTACTGCACCTTGTCCTGCATCCTTCCCAGCTGCCAGCAGAGTCACCCAATGCGCGGTGAAACTTAGGTAACATCCCTGTCCATGCCTGCTGGACCATGAGCCAGCGGTAATATGCACCTTACCGCTGACCACCCTGTCCAGCGAGGCCAAGACATTGCCTTCCACATGCCGGTAGAGAGCCGGAATCGCCTTCCATGAGAAAAAGTGGCGTTTGGGTACCTGCCACTGAGGAACCACACGTTCCACAAACTCATGGAAGGGGGCAGAGTCTACCAACTGAAAAGGCAGCAGTTGAAGTGCTAGCAATTTTGCCAAGCTAGCATTCAACCACTGGGCATGTGGATGGCTGGGAGCGAACTTCTTTAGGCGGTGGAGCAGCTGGGGCGGGAAATTTGCCTGGTACAATCTGACGTCGGTGTACCGAAAGCAGATTACCCACAAGTACTTGGCTGTGACACACCTAATTCTACACTTCATTCCTCTCAGTGCAGGTCTCAGAGAGGACTGAAGGTTAAGTGGGGTTGGAGATCTCAGCTGATGAGGAGCAAGGAGAGGTCCTCTTTGATCTTTGGTGTGGGTCTTTTAGATACGCTTACCAACGAACTGCATGGAAGGTCAACATATGTCTGGTCAAGCATGTGGTGCCCAAGCAGGAGATGTTTTGGCCACGCGAGATACGCTTGACACATATGTTGCAAATAGCAGCGGTGTGATCTGATGCACTCGTCTCAAAAAAGGCCCACACCAAAGAACTTTTGGAATAATGCGCAGAGACAGCAGCGCCCTGCACATGCGGAGGTGTGATGCAGTCAGTGTGCTGCCCTTAGGCTGGCCCCTGGAGGGCATCCTGCCTCGTTGGTGATGTGCCTCCTCCTCTCTCCTATCAGGCACCCACGTTGAGTCAGTGACCTCATCATCCCCTCCCTCCTCATCACTGGAGCAAACCTGGCAGTATGCTGCAGCAGGGGGAGCATGACTGCCAGATTGCTGTCCTTCTTGGGCACCCCCTCTGTCCGTGCTCACGTTACTGCCTTCATCTAGCTCAGTATCATCATCAGAGCCTTCTAAACGTTGGGCATCCTCCTGGAGCATGTACCCAACACTGTGGTCAAACAGTTCGAGGGACTCCTCAGGAGGACAAGGTGGGGCTAGGGAAGGAGTCACTGATGCCATTGATCCAAGGGAAGAGGCCGCGTTGGCAGCTGCTTTGCCAGACAAAGTACCCTGAGCATGGGCGAGAGAGGATGAGGAGGATGAGAATGGCTTGGTCATCCACTTGACCAAGTCTTCCGCATGTTGCGGCTCAACGCGGCCAGCTGCTGAAAAAAAGGCCAAGCGTGTCCCACGGCCACGTGCTGATGAGGATGCACCATCTCCATGACCAACGCTGTTGCCTCTAGACACAGAGCCTGCTTGCCCTCTTATATTGGTTTGTGACTGTCTGCCTCTCCTTGTTGGCCTTCCAGACATACTAATGGCCTGTAGCTACACTAAGCTGGGATATATATATATATATATATATATATATATATATATATATATACTCTGATACTGCAGCTAGCAAAATCAACTGCCTGCCTGTAGTATGAGAACATCACCAACCTTCTACAGGTAGCTTTAGCTGAACACTGTGCAGAGCTCACAAAAAACTAACTTGTAGCTTATTTAGCTGCCTGCGGTAGTGATAGGATCAGGAAAACACCACCAACCTTCTACAGGTAGCTTTAGGTGAACACTGTGCAGAGCTCGCAAAAAACTAACTTGTAGCTTATTTAGCTGCCTGCAGTAGTGATAGGATCAGGAAAACACCACCAACCTTCTACAGGTAGCTTTAGGTGAAAACTGTGCAGAGCTCGCAAAAAACTAACTTGTTGCTTATTTAGCTGCCTGCGGTAGTGATAGGATCAGGAAAACACCACCAACCTTCTACAGGTAGCTTTAGCTGAACACTGTGCAGAGCTCGCACTACACTAACTTGTAGTTTTAGCTGAACACTGTGCAGAGCTCGCAAAAAACTAACTTGTAGCTTATTTAGCTGCCTGTGGTAGTGATAGGATCAGGAAAACACCACCAACCTTCTACAGGTAGCTTTAGGTGAACACTGTGTAGAGCTCGCAAAAAACTAACTTGTTGCTTATTTAGCTGCCTGCGGTAGTGATAGGATCAGGAAAACACCATCAACCTTCTACAGGTAGCTTTAGCTGAACACTGTGCAGAGCTTGCACTACACTAACTTGTAGTTTTAGCTGAACACTGTGCAGAGCTCGCAAAAAACTAAATTGTAGCTTATTTAGCTGCCTGCGGTAGTGATAGGATCAGGAAAACACCACCAACCTTCTACAGGTAGCTTTAGGTGAACACTGTGCAGAGCTCGCAAAAAATAACTTGTAGCTTATTTAGCTGCCTGCGGTAGTGATAGGATCAGGAAAACACCACCAACCTTCTACAGGTAGCTTTAGGTGAACACTGTGCAGAGCTCACAAAAAAATAACTTGTAGCTTATTTAGGTGCCTGCGGTAGTGATAGGATCAGGAAAACACCATCAACCTTTTACATGTAGCTTTAGCTGAACACTGTGCAGAGCTCGAAAAAAACTAACTTGTAGCTTTAGCTGAACACTGTTCAGAGGACACACTACACTAACTTATAGCTTTAGATGAACACTGTGCAGAGGTTGCACTACACTAACTTGTAGTTTTAGCTGAACACTGTGAGGAGGACGCACTACACTAACTTGTAGCTTTAGCTGAACACTGTGAGGAGGACGCACTACCCTAACTTGTAGCTTTAGCTGAACACTGTGCAGAGGTCACACTAAACTAACTTGTAGCTTTAGCTGAACACTGTGAGGAGGACACACTACACTAACTTGTAGCTTTAGCTGAACACTGTGCAGAGGTTGCACTATACTAACTTGTAGTTTTAGCTGAACACTGTTCAGAGGTCGCACTACACTAACTTGTAGCTTTAGCTGAACACTGTGCAGAGGTCGCACTACACTAACTTGTAGTTTTAGATGAACACTGTTCAGAGGACGCACTACACTAACTTGTAGCTTTAGCTGAACACTGTGCAGAGGTTGCACTACACTAACTTGTAGTTTTAGCTGAACACTGTTCAGAGGATGCACTACACTAACTTGTAGCTTTAGCTGAACACTGTGCAGAGGTCACACTACACTAACTTGTAGCTTTAGCTGAACACTGTTCAGAGGACGCACTACCCTAACTTGTAGCTTTAGCTGAACACTGTGCAGAGGTCACACTAAACTAACTTGTAGCTTTAGTTGAACACTGTGAGCACTACACTAACTGTAAATAGTCTAGCTGCCTGACTGTGGTACTAATAGGATCAAAAGAACACCAGCAATTTTCTTCAGGTAGCTGTAAATACTGTAACAAGACAAGCCTGCCTGTCAGTAGGAAGATAACAGGAACGGATCTAGCTAAACTGAATACAGTATATATATATATATATATATATATATATATATATATATATATATATATATACATACAACACCTGGGATGCATATATATATATATACAATACACTGTAAGTGCAGCTAACTCACTGACTGTCCTGCCTAATCTAGCTAACTCAAATGAAATGACACTGTCTCTCTCTCTCTCTAAGCACGCCGGAACACACTACACAGGGCTGCCGTGCAGGTGGCCTTATATAATGTGGGGCGTGTTCTAAACCCCCTGAGCCATAATTAGCCAAAGCCACCCTGGCTTTGGCCAATTACAGCTCTCTCTACTGATGGCGCTGTGATTGGTCAAGCATGCGGGTCATAGTGCATGCTTGGCCAATCATCAGCCAGCAATGCACTGCGATGCCACACGAATTTGGCGCGAACGGCCCATATCGTTCGCAATTCGTCGAACGATCGAACAGCTGATGTTCGAGTCGAACATGGGTTCGACTCGAACACGAAGCTCATCCCTAATGTCCTGTAACCTTTAGCAATCAATCAGTGAGCAGTATTGATGTACCGTATTGATGTAATCTCTAGCAACCAATCAACAAACAGAAGTCATGTGCTGCAACCTCTAGAAAATAAACAGTGAGCCATAATATGTGCTGTAACCTCTAGCAGCCAGTCAGTGAGCAGTAATGATACACTGTAACCTCTGGCAAACAATTGCAATCACTGCCTGATCTGATTGAGTAAACTGGTTTTGAATCTAGCTGCTAATTATTGTATGTCTCAAAGCGTGTGGAAAAAAGCGAAATTGCATGAAAGAGGGGGCCCAAGACAATGTTTGCCCAGGGTCCAGTCAATATTAAAGACGGCCCTGTCTACAATCAAACTCCAATGCCTTCTAATTCATTCCTCAGTCTATTATCATCTGTGTGACTTTACCCTTTCACCTCTTCATGTACTTAATCTAGTTTTTGTCTTTTCTCTTTCCCTGTCCATGAACATCTACTTTCTGCCATTGTTTTCCGTCCCCCTTTTCCTTGAAATGCCTTCTGCTGTGATCAGATCCTACTCTACCCCCTTTATGCCCCCTCATCCTAAAACAGTAACCTTAACTATGAGGTTAAAGTTCACCATTCTTCCTCCCCTTTTTTACCTCATGCAGCACCATGTACTTGTATGAAAAAGTATTCTGCTCTCTTTGTATTGCTTCCTTTATGCGGAATCCCTGATGTTCCTATCAGTCCCTCTGATTTCTTAATAAAAACATGAGAACACACCATGATCAGTTCTGTAGCTATGCTGGGAAATCAGCCTGTTTCCTCTAATGATCAGACTTGTCTTGACACACCTCCCCTGCACACCCTTTCACAGAGAAAGTCAGTATGCTGTTGCTTCTCCTCCCTCAGCTCTTTTGCATTTGAGAACAGAAGGAATTTGATCACTTTAAAAAAAAATGGAAAACATGTATGTATTTATATATATATATATATATATATCTATATATATCTATATATATCTATATCTATCTATCTATCTATCTATCTATCTATCTATCTATCTATCTATCTATCTATCTATGTGTGTGTATATAGATAGATAGATATCTATCTATATAGATAGCATAGTTGCCAACATTGTAAAAAAAAAATGTGGGACACTCTTGTGGCTGTAGGCGGAGCCGTACAATAATTAGGGGGCGGGGCATTCGTTTGTAGGCGTGGCTTAGTAAAAATATTCAAGTGCGGCGCGCGAAGCGTGGCGCGGCGAAAAATGGGCAAAGTTTACGCGTCATAGTGGGCGTGGCTTAAATGGGCGTGGCTCAAGAGGGTGTGGTTAGAGTCTGAGATGAATGAGGGATGGAGAGGGAAAGGGGGAGAGGGGGAGAGGGAAAGGGGAAGAGGGGGAGAGGGAAAGGGGGAGAGGGGGAGAGGGGGAGAGGGAAATGATGGGACAGCAGCCCCAGATCCTACACAATAAAAATATGTGTATTCTAGAAAGTTTAACAATCAGCAGATAAAGATACTCCAAACACCTGGTGTTAGCACTTCAATCATCCCGGCACCATGGTTGTTATGGTGTCAGGATGATTGAAGTGCAGTATTTCTATTATTACATTGTAATATAAAATTAAATCATTCAACTCACCATAATGCAGAATCAGTGGGAGCCCCGAGTGTGTCACCTGCCACGTCGCCCCCAGCAGAGCCCCCCCTCACACCAGGAGTCCCCAGCAGAGCCCCCCCTCACACCAGGAGTCCCCAGCAGAGCCCCCTCACACCAGGAGTCCCCAGCAGAGCCCCCCCTCACACCAGAAGTCCCCAGCGGAGCCCCCCTCACACCAGGAGTCCCCAGCGGAGCCCCCCTCACACCAGGTGCCCCTGGCGGAGCCCCCCCTCACATCAGGTGTCCCCGGCAGAGCCCCTCCCTCACATCAGGTGTCCCCGGCAGAGCCCCCCCTCACATCAGGTGTCCCCGGCAGAGTACCCCCTCACATCAGGTGTCCCCGGCAGAGGCCCCCTCTCACATCAGGTGTCCCTGGCAGAGCCCCCTCTCACATCAGGTGTCCCCAGCAGAGCCCCCCCTCACATCAGGTGTCCCTGGCAGAGCCCCCTCTTACATCAGGTGTCCCCGGCAGAGCCCCCCCTCACATCAGGTGTCCCCGGCAGAGCCCCCCCTCACATTAGGTGTTCCTGGCAGAGCCCCCTCTCACATCAGGTGTCCCTGAGAGAGCCCCCCTCACATCAGGTGTCCCTGGCGGAGCCCCCCCTCACATCAGGTGTCCCCGGCAGAGCCCCCTCACATCAGGTGTCCCCGGCAGAGCCCCCCTCACATCAGGTGTCCCCGGCGGAGCCCCCTCCCATCAGGTGTCCCCGGCAGAGCCCCCCCTCAGATCAGGTGTCCCCGGCAGAGCCCCCCCTCACATCAGGTGTCCCTGGCAGAGCCCCCCCTCACATCAGGTGTCCCCCAGTGGAGCTCCCCTTACATCAGGTGTGTCCCCAGTGGAGCCCCCCTTACAAATTCCCACAGCAGTGCGCACCCCCTCTCCTACATCAGAGGTGTCCGCCGGTCTTTTTGAATACCGCATGGCAAAACCCCCGCCCCTTTCCCTGGCAGCAGGGCGGGGGTAGGCGGAGTGAGGCGGGGCGGAGGGTGGGCGGGGCAGAGGGTGGGCGGCGACGGAGGAGCTCTGTCTAGCCCCCCCAGCCGTCTTCCAGAGCTTCTTCAAGATGGCGGCCGGCGGAGACAATGTCTCCGCCGGCCGCAGACCTCTAGCGGCGGCGGCGGGGGCAGGAAAAATCAAAAACCGGATTTTTCGGGACATTTCCCGGGACACAAAAAATTCGGGAATGGAGTGTAAGTCCCGGGAAATCCGGGACAGTTGGCAACTATGAGATAGATAGATAGATATCTATCTATCTATCTATCTATCTATCTATCTATCTATCTATCTATATATATATATATATATAGCGGTCACCTACTTTCCTATTTTGTTTAAATGACAGAGTACAGTTTCAGGTAAATTTAGCCAGGCTTGTATTCCTATTTCAGGCCTGGTTGGGGGGTGTGGGGGGCGTGGCTATGAGATGTGACGAGCAACGCTGAGAGTCGCACTATACGGAGGAGAGTTTGTTACTGCACGGCGCGCTACGGAGGGGGGTGAGAGAGACCGTGAGTCCTAGCATCCACATACCTCGGGTCCGCCGTGACCACTTGTTGTTCTGAGTGTATCCACAAAATTTGAAGTTGCTGTGAATCACATGTTTTTTTACTGCTGGTTTATATCTTTTAAAATGTGAGTGTTTCCATTGAAGATTGTAGTGGTTTTAAATAAACGTGCCGTGCTGGTTTACGCTATGTGAGTTCTTCAATTTTTTTACATGTGGAATTATTCTAAACACTGTGGAATTACTGCTTATTGGATTATTCTGGAGTGTGGCTACTAAGCGTTTTTTGCCGTGCATGAGAGTGCTGGCAAAATTATTCGGTGAGTGAGATTCCTTTGGGAGTGGATCCACGTTTCACGTTGGTGAGGTGAAAGGCACGTGAAGTTCAGCACTTTCAAGATCACTGCACCATAGAAGATCTGTGCGATTAGTTCTTTTGTCACAAATTAATCACGTTATATATATTAATTTTTTTGTCACAAGATTTTTAAGGACCGATTTTTCATGTTTCAAAGAAATATTTTTTGTAAAACTATTTTTTGTAAAACACAATTTTTTGTAATTTATTTATAATTTGGTTTGCACTTATTATCACCTATTTTTGTGAATCACATTGTTTGGGTTTATTTTGGCCATTTAATATTATTTTACTGTCACAGCTTTGTTCACTTACACATTGGATGTATTATTGCATGGTTTAATCAGAGCTGGTTTACACCATTAAGCTTATGCATGAACTTATTTATTATTTGATTGGATCACAGCACATGTGATTTTTTACACTAGGGATATGAGCGCCTCTTATTTGCTCTTATGTATCTAGGAGAAGGTTCGTTGGGTTAAAAGGATATATGAGATCAGATAAAATATATATATATATCTATATATAGATATATAGATATATATATATATATCTATATATCTATATATATATATATTTAGTATCTATACACACATGTTTTGCCTTTCATTTCTATTCTCTACTGAATTGGTTGTTTTACAAGGTAGGGGGTTACAATCACTTTAAATATGATAAGCTATCTTTCTTCCTTTTATATTCCTATGCTTCACAATTAGTGTATAACAAACAGGTGAGGAGAAAAGAGGGAATACAATGCTGCAAAAGAAATCCATATGAGTGTAGTAGTTATGTATTTTTTTTTTATTATATAACAAGTAAGAAACACCACCCATTTTGTGGCATTGTCACTTATGCCGTGTACACACGGTCGGACTTTTCAGCTACAAAAGTCCAACAGCCCGTCCGACAGACTTTCGACAGACTTTCGACGGACTTTTGGCGGACTTTCAACAGACTTTTTAACGACCGGACTTGCCTACACCTGATCATATCAAAGTCCGACGGATTCGTACGTGATGACGTACACCGGACTAAAATAAGGAAGTTGATAGCCAGTAGCCAATAGCTGCCCTAGCGTGGGTTTTTGTCCATCGGACTAGCATACAGACGAGTGGATTTCTGGGTCCAGCGGAGTTACGACGTAAAGATTTCCAAATCTAAAGTCCGTCAGATTTGCGATTTGAAAAGTCCGCTGAAGGTCCGGTGAAGCCCACACACGATCGGATTGTCCGCCAGATTTGGTCCGTTGGCCAAGTCCGGTCGAAAAGTCCAACCGTGTGCATTAGGTGGCCACTTCATTATTATAAATTAGGTTCACAGAACATTATGTAGACAATAAAACATAACATAAAATAAAATAATTTACAATATAAAATATATCTAAGGCTCGGTTCACACTTTGTGGGCTGGTTGCAATTGCAGGAACCGCATCTGTTCCCCCACCCGCAACCACCCGCAACCACCCGCAGCCAAATTGCACTGTCCACGTTTTTGAAAAGGTGCATGCACCTTTTTTTTGCAGAAATAAAGGCATATCAGCCTATTCAAATGAATGGGCTGCCTTGCCCATGCAAATGCAGACCTTACGGTCCACATTACTGTGAACCAAGGGTATAGGTTCATAACCACTGCCTGAAGTTTATTATAAGTTAGATAATGTAATAATAAGAAAATATTAAAAACAGTAGATAAATTAATATAATGTTATAAATATAAACATAATTCTATAAATATACTGTAAATCAGGGGTAGACCTTTGAGAGGTGGACAACATGGAAGAGATCAAAGATCACTGGGGTGCGGCACCCTTTTAAAAAAAATAAAAATAAACTAGCAAGCCCCCAATAAAAAGTAAAAACGGCATGAAGAAAACTTAGAAAAATCAAATAAAATTAATTTTACTGTAAACTTCGCCTACCATAAAATTATGCTTCAATGAAAAACTCTGCATTCACTTTCATTCACAATTTTTTTCATGTTTGGGGATGTAATTGGTCACCCCCACAAGACTGACTCCGGAGTCCATCATAAAAGTAGAACATCTGGTAATTCAGGCTGATTTGATTGAATAGTTTCAGACCTGGCTATCTACTCGGATTTCTGGCCAGTGTAAGTAGTATGTAGGGCAGTGTCCAGGGGTCAGTAGTAGGTAGAACAGTGTCTAGGGGTCAGTAGTAGGTAGGGCACTGTCCAGGGGTCAGTAGTATGTAGGGCAGTGTACAGAGCTCAGTAGTGAGTAGGCCAGTGTACAGAGCTCAGTAGTATGTAGAGCAGTGTACAGAGGTCAGTAGTAAGTAGAGAAGTGTACAGAGGTCAGTAGTAAGTAGAGCAGTGTACAGAGGTCATTAGTAAGTAGGACAGTGTACTGAGGTCAGTAGTAAGTGGGGCAGTATACAGAGGTGAGTAGTATGCAGGGCAGTGTACAGAGGTCAGTAAGATGTAATGCAGTGTATGGAGGTCAGTAGTAAATAGGGATGAGCTTCGTGTTCGAGTCGAACCCATGTTCGACTCGAACATCGGCTGTTCGATCGTTCGCCGAATTGCGAACGTTATGGGCCGTTCGCGCTAAATTCGTGTGGCGCGTCACGGCCCATAATTCACTGCGGCATCGCAGTGCATTGCTGGCTGATGATTGGCCAAGCATGCACTATGACCCGCATGCTTGGCCAATCACAGCGCCGTCAGTAGAGAGAGCTGTAATTGGCCAAAGCCAGGGTGGCTTTGGCCAATTATGGCTCAGGGGATTTAGTACACACCCCACACTATATAAGGCCGCCTGCACGGCGGCCCTGTGTAGTGTGTGTTCCGGTGTGCTGAGAGATAGAGAGAGAGAGAGACAGTGTCATTTGATTTGAGTTAGATAGATTAGGCAGAACAGTCAGTCAGTTAGCTGCACTTACAGTGTATTGTGTATATATATGCATCCCAGGTGTTGCATATATATATATACACTGTATTCAGTTTAGCTAGATCCGTTCCTGTTATCTTCTATCTAGACTATTTACATTTAATGCAGTGCGTCCTGCTCACAGTGTTCAGCTAGATCCGTTCCTGCTATTTACATTTAGTGCAGTGCGTCCTGCTCACAGTGTTCAGCTAGATCCGTTCCTGTTATCTTCTAGACTATTTACATTTAGTGCAGTGCGTCCTGCTCACAGTGTTCAGCTAGATCCGTTCCTGCAATTTACATTTAGTGCAGTGCGTCCTGCTCACAGTGTTCAGCTAGATCCGTTCCTGCTATTTACATTTAGTGCAGTGCGTCCTGCTCACAGTGTTCAGCTAGATCCATTCCTGCTATTTACATTTAGTGCAGTGCGTCCTGCTCACAGTGTTCAGCTAGATCCGTTCCTGCTATTTACATTTAGTGCAGTGCGTCCTGCTCACAGTGTTCAGCTAGATCCGTTCCTGTTATCTTCTAGACTATTTACATTTAGTGCAGTGCGTCCTGCTCACAGTGTTCAGCTAGATCCGTTCCTGCAATTTACATTTAGTGCAGTGCGTCCTGCTCACAGTGTTCAGCTAGATCCGTTCCTGCTATTTACATTTAGTGCAGTGCGTCCTGCTCACAGTGTTCAGCTAGATCCGTTCCTGCTATTTACATTTAGTGCAGTGCGTCCTGCTCACAGTGTTCAGCTAGATCCGTTCCTGCTATTTACATTTAGTGCAGTGCGTCCTGCTCACAGTGTTCAGCTAGATCCGTTCCTGCTATTTACATTTAGTGCAGTGCGTCCTGCGCACAGTGTTCAGCTAGAGCCGTTCCTGCTATTTACATTTAGTGCAGTGCGTCCTGCTCACAGTGTTCAGCTAGATCCGTTCCTGTTATCTTCTAGACTATTTACATTTAGTGCAGTGCGTCCTGCTCACAGTGTTCAGCTAGATCCGTTCCTGCTATTTACATTTAGTGCAGTGCGTCCTGCTCACAGTGTTCAGCTAGATCCGTTCCTGTTATCTTCTAGACTATTTACATTTAGTGCAGTGCGTCCTGCTCACAGTGTTCAGCTAGATCCGTTCCTGTTATCTTCTAGACTATTTACATTTAGTGCAGTGCGTCCTGCTCACAGTGTTCAGCTAGATCCGTTCCTGCTATTTACATTTAGTGCAGTGCGTCCTGCTCACAGTGTTCAGCTAGATCCGTTCCTGTTAAATTCCTACTGACCGGCAGGCTTGTCTGGTTACAGTATATAAAGCTACCTGAAGAAAATTACAGGTGTTCTATTTGATCCTATTAGTACCACGGTCAGGCAGCTAGACTATTTACATTTAGTACAGTGCGTCCTGCTCACAGTGTTCAGCTAGATCCGTTCCTGTTATCTTCCTACTGACAGGCAGGCTTGTCTGGTTACAGTATATAAAGCTACTTGAAGAAAATTACAGGTGTTCTATCCCAGCTTAGTGCAGCTACAGGCCATTAGTATGTCTGGAAGGCCAAGAAGGAGAGGCAGACAGTCACAAGCCAATAAGAGAGGGCAAGCAGGCTCTGTGTCTAGTGCTGGTCGTGGAGACGGTGCATCCTCATCAGCACGTGGCCATGGGACACGCTTGGCCTTTTTTTCGGCAGCTGGCCATGTTGAGCCGCAACATGCGGAAGACTTGGTCGAGTGGATGACAAAGCCGTCCTCATCCTCCTCATCCTCTCTCACCCATGCCCAGGGTGCTTTGTCTGGCAAAGCAGCGGCCTCTTCCCTCAGCTCAATGTCATCAGTGACTCCTTCCCTAGCTCCACCATGTCCTCATGAGGATTCCCTCGAACTGTTTGACCACAGTGTTGGGTACATGCTCCAGGAGGATGCCCAGCGTTTGGAAGGCTCTGATGACGATACTGAGCTCGATGAAGGCAGTAACATGAGCGCGGACAGAGGGGGTGCCCAAGGAGGACAGCAATCTGGCAGTCATGCTCCCCCTGCTGCAGCATACTGCCAGGTTTGCTCCAGTGATGAGGAGGGAGGGGATGATGAGGTCACTGACTCAACGTGGGTGCCTGATAGGAGAGAGGAGGAGGAGGAGGAGGAGGAGGAGGAGGAGGCGGCAGCACATCACCAACGAGGCAGGATGCCCTCCAGGGGCCAGCCTAAGGGCAGCACATTGACTGCATCACACCCCAAAGCTCCACATGTGCAGGGCGCTGCAGTCTCTGCGCGTTATTCAAAAAGTTCTTTGGTGTGGGCCTTTTTTGAGACGAGTGCATCAGATCGCACCGCTGCTATTTGCAACATATGTCTCAAGCATATCTCGCGTGGCCAAAATATCTCCCGCTTGGGTACCACATGCTTGACCAGACATATGTTGACCTGCCATGCAGTTCGTTGGCAAGCGTATCTAAAAGACCCACACCAAAGAACAAAGAGGATCTCTCCTTGCTCCTCATCAGCTGAGATTTCCAACCCCACTAGACCTTCAGTCCTCTCTGAGACCTGCAGTGAGAGGAATGAAGGTGTAGAATTAGGTGTGTCACAGCCAAGTACTTGTGGGCAATCTGCTTTTGGTACACCGACGTCAGATTGTACCAGGCAAATTTCCCTGCCCCAGCTGCTGCACCGCCGAAAGAAGTTTGCTCCCAGCCATCCACATGCCCAGCGGTTGAATGCTAGCTTGGCAAAATTGCTAGCACTTCAACTGCTGCCTTTTCAGTTGGTAGACTCTGCCCCCTTCCGTGAGTTTGTGGAATGTGCGGTTCCTCAGTGGCAGGTACCCAAACGCCACTTTTTCTCACGGAAGGCGATTCCGGCTCTCTACCGGCATGTGGAAGGCAATGTCCATGCCTCGCTGGACAGGGCGGTCAGCGGTAAGGTGCATATTATCGCTGACTCATGGTCCAGCAGGCATGGACAGGGACGTTACCTAAGTTTCACGGCGCATTGGGTGACTCTGCTGGCAGCTGGGAAGGATGCAGGACAAGGTGCAGTAGTGTTGGAGGTTGTTCCGCCACCACGCCTCCAAAATGCTGATTGTGACACACCTCTCTCCTCCACCCCCTCCTCTTCTTCTTCCTCCATGGCCTCTTCCTCGGAACCAGCGGTGCTCCGTAGGCGTTCAAGGGGCTACGCAAGTACGCAGGCCAAAAGATGCCATGCGGTGCTTGAGCTGGTGTGCTTGGGGGACAGGAGCCACACTGGGGCAGAGGTTCTGTCAGCTCTGCAGGGGCAGGTTCAGAGGTGGTTGACGCCACGCCAACTTAAGGCAGGAATGGTGGTTTGCGACAATGGCACCAACCTCCTCTCTGCCCTCCGACAGGGACAAATGACCCATGTGCCCTGTTTGGCTCACGTCCTTAACTTGGTGGTGCAGCGGTTCTTGGGCAGGTACCCGGGCTTACAGGATGTCCTGAGGCAGGCCAGGAAAGTCTGTGTGCATTTCCGCCGGTCATATAATGCCAGTGCTCGGCTGACGGACCTCCAAAAGGAGTTTAACCTGCCCAAGAACCGCCTAATCTGTGACATGCCCACCAGGTGGAACTCAACGTTGGCCATGCTGCAGCGGCTGCACATGCAGCAGAGGGCCATCAATGAGTACCTGTGCGACTATGGCACCAGGACAGGGTCAGGGGAGCTTGGTTTTTTTTCCCCACGCCAGTGGGCCATGATCAGGGATGCATGCACTGTCCTGTCACCATTCGAGGAGGCCACGAGGATGGTGAGCAGTGACAGTGCATGCATCAGTGACACTGTCCCCCTTGTCCACCTGTTGGAGCACACGCTGCGTGGAATAATGGACAGGGCACTTGAGGCAGAACAGAGGCAGGAAGAGGAGGACTTCCTTAGCTCTCAAGGCCCCCTTTATCCAGACAGTGTTCCTGCGTGCCCGCCGATCACACAGGAAGAGGACGAGGAGGAAGAGGAGGAGGAGGAAGATTGTGTCAGTATGGAGGTGGAGCCTGGCACTCAGCATCAGCAGCAGTCTTTAAGGGATCAGTCCCAAGAAACACATGGACTTGTACGTGGCTGGGAGGAGGTGGCTGCGGACCATGTCGTTCTTAGTGACCCAGAGGACTCCGGACCGAATGCCTCAGCAAACCTACGCTGCATGGCCTCCCTGATCCTGCAAAGCCTGCGTAAGGATCCTCGTATTCGTGGTATCAAGGAGAAGGACCAATACTGGCTGGCAACCCTCCTTGATCCACGTTACAAGGGTAAGGTTGCGGACCTTATCTTGCCATCGCAGAGGGAGCAGAGGATGAAACATCTTCGGGAGGCCTTGCAGAAAGGTCTGTGCAACGCGTTCCCAGAGACTGGGAGGTTACAAACTCCTGTTTCTGGACAACGTGTTGCTGAGGCTTCGGTCAGTCAAAGAAGGAGCGGTGGAGAAGGTGGCCGTCTGACCGATGCGTTCAGACAATTTTTTGGTCCGCAGCCCCAAGGTATGATCGGTTCCAGCAACCATCGCCAGCGTCTGTTTTACATGGTGCAGGAATACCTAGGGGCAAGATCAGACTTGGACACCTTTCCCACCGAAAATCCTCTGGGTTACTGGGTCTTGAGGATGGATCACTGGCCAGAGCTTGCACAGTATGCAATTGAGCTACTGGCCTGTCCTGCATCCAGCGTTCTTTCGGAACGCACATTCAGTGCTGCTGGAGGCGTGGTAACCGATCACAGGGTGCGTCTGTCCACCGACTCGGTCGATCGGCTGACCTTCATAAAAATGAATGAGTCTTGGATCACCACCAGCTACCAAGCACCTGATGCTGATGTAACCGAATAATTTTTTTTGAAATCTCAGATCCCTTCAAAGACTGCCTATGCTGATGCTGAGTGACTATCCCTGAGTAATTATCCTCTTCCTCCTCAATCATCACGCTGATAGCTTGTAAGAACATTTTTGGTTCTGGGCGCCACCACCAGTGCCTAAGGCACAATTTTTCAGCCCCTGTTTAACAGGGGCGTGTAATTACAATTTTTGATGTAATACTTTGCAGCAGGGCTCGTTCCTGCATTCCAACTAGAGTGTCTGTGAGGGGTTACAGTGTTGTGGCACCAGCACCAGTGCCTAGGGCCCAATTTTTCTGCCCCTGTCTAACAGGGGCGTGTAATTACAATTTTTGATGCAATACTTTGCAGCAGGGCTCGTTCCTGCGTTCCAACTAGAGTGTCTGTGAGGGGTTGCAGTGTTGTGGCACCAGCACCAGTGCCTAAGGCCCAATTTTTCTGCCCCTGTCTAACAGGGGCGTGTAATTACAATTTTTGAAGCAATAATTAGCAGCAGGGCTCGTTCCTGCGTTCCAACTAGAGTGTCTGTGAGGGGTTGCAGTGTTGTGGCACCAGCACCAGTGCCTAAGGCCTAATTTTTCAGCTCCTGTTCAACAGGGGCATGTAATTACAATTCTTGATCTAATATTTCACAGCAGGGCCCTGTGAGGGCTTACAGTGTTGTGGCCACAGCAACACCTAAGGCCCAAATTTCTGCTGAGTATATAGGGCAGGACCCTACTTTCAAACATCTAACTTACAAACGACTCCTACTTGCAAACGGAAGGAGACAACAGGAAGTGAGATGAAATCTACCCCTAGGAAGGGAAATTCTCTCCTGTAAGAGTTAATATGGGAAAACAATTTCTCCTTTCCACTGATGCTTTCCAATCCTTGTTCCACAAAAAAACCCAAATTTTCAAAAAACATTTTTCATTGGGACAAAAAAGTGAGGTGAAATCTTCTGAAGAGGAGGAAAGACAGCAAAACAAATGTCACAGGGGTGATAACCCTTCCCTATGTTTTCCAAAAAGCTTAGAAAAGATTTTTTGGCTGGAGCTAAACACGTTAAAAATGTTCAAAATTACAAACAGATTCTACTTAACAACAAACCTACAGTCCCTGTCTTGTTTGCACCGCCTGTATACTGCTGTTCAGAGTATATAGGGCCTGGTGGCCCCACACCTTTCCTTATTTTAATTTGGGTGCGGGGTTCCCCTTAATATCCATACAAGACCCAAAGGGCCTGGTAATGGACTGGGGGGTACCCATGCCGTTTGTCTCACTGATTTTCATCCATATTGCCATGACCCGACATGACATTAAACCCGCAAGCAGTTTTAAATGAGATTTTTTCCTTTAAAAATGACATTTGGTGCAGGGACTGTTCTAAACATGGGAAACACGCGTCACTTTACAGGCATACTATAGACACCCCCCAGGTACGATATTTAAAGGAATATTTCACTTTTTTTTTTTTTACTTTAAGCATCATTAAAATCACTGCTCCCGAAAAAACGGCCGTTTTTAAAAGTTTTTTTTGCATTGATACATGTCCCCTGGGGTAGGACCCGGGTCCCCAAACCCTTTTTAGGACAATACCATGCAAATTAGCCTTTAAAATGAGCACTTTTGATTTCGAACGTTCGAGTCCCATAGACGTCAATGGGGTTCTAACGTTCGTGCGAACTTTCGGTCCGTTCGCGGGTTCTGGTGCGAACCGAACCGGGGGGTGTTCGGCTCATCCCTAGTAGTAAATAGGGCAGTGTACAGAGGTCAGTAATATGTAGGGCAGTGTACAGATGTCAGTAGGTATGTAGGGCAATGTACAGATGTTAGCATTAAGTAGGGCAGTGTACAGAGTTTAGCAGTATGTAGGGCAGTGTATAGAGGTCAGTAGGATGAAGAGAAGTGTACAGAGGTCAGCAGTGTGAAGAGCAATGTATAGGCATCAGTAGGACAGAGGACAGGGTGAGCAGGTCAGGGGTTAGCAAGACAGAAAACAGGGTTTGGGAGGACACAGTACTAGTGGGTCAGGAGAGCATGGTACTGGGGGATCAGGGGGGTAGGGTATTGGGGTGGGTAAGGAGGTAATGATCATAGGGGTCAGGACGGAATGGTATTGGGGGGCCAGGAGGACACGGTACAGGGGGGTCAGGAGGGTATGGTATTGTATAAGTCCTGAAAAAAATAATTGCAGCTGCAGCATGTGTACACCACATTGCTCCCGGCCTCTACGATGGGACCAGTGAGTGCGGGTGAGAGGGCGGCGGGAAAAGGATTGGACCCCCTCTAGCCATCCACAGAAGTGATAATTAGCCACTCGGATCACTTCTGCATGAAACGGAATCGCCGGCTGAAAAGAATGATACAGGTGCAGGCATCATCCCGGTATATACAAGAAAAAGACAATTCCATAGCTCAACTCACCAGTCTGCTGACCAACCAAATTTACCTGTCTAACCGTATGTTAAAAGCAGGGGTTTAGTTAGCACACATTTGCAAACGCATGTGAAAGCTGCAAGGCCTCGTCAAGGCACCCTGTATTACTTGCAGTCCTAACACTAAATTTATAAGTGTCTCCACAGTGGAAGCACATGCATTGAATGGATAGGTGTGAGACAGGTGAGCCAGGAGGCCGCCCTAGCCCCCTTAAAGGGACAGGACACACACTGGACACCCAGCAATAGCAGCAGAGGCGTCCAGTGTGTCCCCGACCCAAATATACAAACGGTAACAAGACACTGGTCACCGCCCACACCCATAACTGGCCTTCACAGTAAGGAGCACATGGAGGGCATATACATACAAGAAAAAGACAATTCCATAGCTCAACTCACCAACCAGTCTGCTGACCAACCAAATTTACCTGTCTAACCGTATGTTAAAAGCAGGGGTTTAGTTAGCACACATTTGCAAACGCATGTGAAAGCTGCAAGGCCTCGTCAAGGCACCCTGTATTACTTGCAGTCCTAACACTAAATTTATAAGTGTCTCCACAGTGGAAGCACATGCATTGAATGGATAGGTGTGAGACAGGTGAGCCAGGAGGCCGCCCTAGCCCCCTTTGGGTCGGGGACACACTGGACGCCTCTGCTGCTATTGCTGGGTGTCCAGTGTGTGTCCTGTCCCTTTAAGGGGGCTAGGGCGGCCTCCTGGCTCACCTGTCTCACACCTATCCATTCAATGCATGTGCTTCCACTGTGGAGACACTTATAAATTTAGTGTTAGGACTGCAAGTAATACAGGGTGCCTTGACGAGGCCTTGCAGCTTTCACATGCGTTTGCAAATGTGTGCTAACTAAACCCCTGCTTTTAACATACGGTTAGACAGGTAAATTTGGTTGGTCAGCAGACTGGTTGGTGAGTTGAGCTATGGAATTGTCTTTTTCTTGTATGTATATGCCCTCCATGTGCTCCTTACTGTGAAGGCCAGTTATGGGTGTGGGCGGTGACCAGTGTCTTGTTACCGTTTGTATATTTGGGTCGGGGACACACTGGACGCCTCTGCTGCTATTGCTGGGTGTCCAGTGTGTGTCCTGTCCCTTTAAGGGGGCTAGGGCGGCCTCCTGGCTCACCTGTCTCACACCTATCCATTCAATGCATGTGCTTCCACTGTGGAGACACTTATAAATTTAGTGTTAGGACTGCAAGTAATACAGGGTGCCTTGACGAGGCCTTGCAGCTTTCACATGCGTTTGCAAATGTGTGCTAACTAAACCCCTGCTTTTAACATACGGTTAGACAGGTAAATTTGGTTGGTCAGCAGACTGGTTGGTGAGTTGAGCTATGGAATTGTCTTTTTCTTGTATGTATATGCCCTCCATGTGCTCCTTACTGTGAAGGCCAGTTATGGGTGTGGGCGGTGACCAGTGTCTTGTTACCGTTTGTATATTTGGGTCGGGGACACACTGGACGCCTCTGCTGCTATTGCTGGGTGTCCAGTGTGTGTCCTGTCCCTTTAAGGGGGCTAGGGCGGCCTCCTGGCTCACCTGTCTCACACCTATCCATTCAATGCATGTGCTTCCACTGTGGAGACACTTATAAATTTAGTGTTAGGACTGCAAGTAATACAGGGTGCCTTGACGAGGCCTTGCAGCTTTCACATGCGTTTGCAAATGTGTGCTAACTAAACCCCTGCTTTTAACATACGGTTAGACAGGTAAATTTGGTTGGTCAGCAGACTGGTTGGTGAGTTGAGCTATGGAATTGTCTTTTTCTTGTATGTATATGCCCTCCATGTGCTCCTTACTGTGAAGGCCAGTTATGGGTGTGGGCGGTGACCAGTGTCTTGTTATCATCCCGGTATAACCACTGAAGCCCAAGGACGTCCATGTAGGTACCTTAGGCGGCAAGTGTTTTTTTTTTTTTTTTTAATCTTACCCAAAATATACTGATCCTGGTCTTTGCCCCCAAACTTTGACTCTGATCTTGACCTTGGACCCCTACCTTGACAATAGCACTAACCCTGGCATTGACCTAGATCAAACCTTCATCTAGCTATTTTTTTCTTTTTTTTTCTATTTTTCTTTTACACACTTGTTTATTTACATTTTCATCTCCTGCAAGGAGAGGAAGATACTGCTGCACAGTGACTTATCACTGTGATAGCCAATCAGAGGCTATCATATCAATCAGGTGACCGGGAATCGGGAGCCTCGGGTCCCCATCGTTATAATAAGACCCAGGACCTTTGGTGAGAGCCCAGTCTCTGTGCTGGGAGTGCACTGTGCACTTCCAGCACAAAGAGAGGTAACGAAGATATGCAGTTTCACAGATAAAGACCTGCTTCCATGAGGCAACATATCTGTGTACTGTTGGTGGTTAGAAATACCTTGCGGTTTGTTCTCCAAAATGTGATCATTTTGTGGGTGTTTCTACTGTCCTTGTGCTTCAGGGCCTCCAAATGTTGATAGTAAATTAGATGAGCAATTTATGCCCCCAAAAAGCCTGAAGGTGATCCTTGGAATTTCTGCCTCTCTATGTGGTTTGCCACACTTGGAAAGAGAAGCAGAATGTGCTTTAGGGTGTTATTCTCAGTATGCCTATGCTGGGTGTGAGAAATATCTTATTAATTGTCAACTTTGTGTAAAAAAAATACATTTTCATTTCGCCTTCTCTAAAATCTTGTCGCAAAAAAAAAAAATGAAGTCTTTAAAAGACTCATCATGCCTCTTATACCATGGGGTGTTTACTTTCCAAAATGTGGTCATTTTGTGATTGTTCCCACTGTCCTGATGCTCCAGCACCTCCAAAATTATGATAAGTAGTCAGGAAATTAGATGTGCAGTTTATGCTTCTGGCTTTCCAAAATGGGGTCATTTTATGGGGTGTTTCTCCTGTCCTGGCACTTTAAACCACTCAAGAGATATAAGTAGTTAGGAAATAGGGATGGGCCGAACAACATTCTTTGTGAACAAAGAATTTGTGCGAACATGTGAACACCATTAAATTCTATGGGACACGAATGTGAAAAATCAAAAGCAATAATTTTAAAGGCTTATATGCAAGTTATTGCCATAAAAAGTGTATGGGGACTCGGGTACTGCCCCAGGGGACATGTATCAATGCAAAAAAAAGTTTTTAAAATTCAATTTTTTTTCAGGAGCAGTGATTTTATTAATGCTTAAAGTGAAACAATAAACATGAAATATTCCTTTAAATATTGTGCCGGGGGGGGGTCCCCCCTTAGTCAGCCTGTAAAGTAGCACATCTTTCCCATGTTTATAACAGTACCGCAGCAAAATTACATTTCTAAAAGAAAAAATGTCATTTAATATTGCTTGCAGCTGTAATGTATTGCCGGATCCCGGCAATATACATAAAAAATAATTGAAAAAAATCGGCATCCATACCAGGCCTTTTGGGTCTGATATGGATATTAAGGGAAATTCCATGCCAAAACGTAAAAAAATAATGGCGTGGAGGTTTCCCCCAAAATCCATACCAGGCCCTTCAAGTCTGGTATGGATTTTAAGGGGAACCCCGTGCCAAAATGTAAAAAAAAAAATGGTGTGGGGTCCCCCCAAAAATCCATACCAGACCCTTATCCTAGCATGCAACCTGGCAGGCCAAAAAAAAGGGGGGGAACGAGAGAGCGCCCCCCCTCCTGAACCATACCAGGTCACATGACCTCAACATGGGGAAGGTGTTTTGGGGACCCCCCAAAGCATCTTGTCCCCATGTTGATGGGGGCAAGGGCCTCATCCCCACAACCCTTGCCTGGTGGTTGTGGGGGTCTGTGGGTGGGGGGGCTTATCGAAATCGCTCCCCCCATGTGAATGGGTAGGAGTACCCCTACCCATTCACCAAAAAAGTGTCAAAAAAGTAAAAACGACAGGAGACAGTTTTTGACAATACCTTTATTAAAAAAAAAAATAATAAAAAGTTTCCCATGATGTCCATCTATCGTCAATCATGGCGCCAACGGACCAAAAAAATAGAAAAAAAAAATCTCCACCTCGATGGGAGGCATCCTGCCAACTGCTGTCTTTTCGCAGTGACAGCTGTTATATAGGCAAAGGCGGGGCCACCCGCTGAAGTAGATGGGTGACCCGCCCCCTCTGACATCACATGATGTCAGGAAGGGGCGGGGTCACCCGGTTACATTCAACTCGAACATCGAGCTCATCCCTATTAGGAAATTAGACACCTTGGATTTTGGACCCCTCTATGCATCTAGGCTGTGAAAATGTCTCATACATGTGGTATCCCCATTACCTCAATAAATGAGATATGCAGTCAGCACATTGGGACTGATACATTTTTAAACATGTATACCATATTTTGTGGACTACAAAGACTAAATAATATAAAATGATTTGGATATTTTTTGCCAAAGAAATGTAGCAGAATGCATTTTGGCCTACACATATGAAAAAAAGATTATTTATTTTAAAATTGTATAACATAAAAGAAGAAAACTTTTTTTTTCAAAAATGTTGGTCTTTTTTCCTTTATATAGCAAAAAAAACAAAACTGTGGTTATCAAATACCACAAAAAGTAAGCTCTATCTGTCTAAAACAAATGATATAAAAATGCACTTGGGTACAGTGTTCCATGACCGAGTAATTGTCAAACAACCTGTGACAGTGCTGAAATCTGAAAAATTACCTGGGCAGGAGGTGAAACAGTCTTGAAGTGGTTAATTAAACTGATGATGATTGTTATTAATACATGGTTGCTTATTATATATATATATATATATATATATATATATATATATATATATATATATATATATATATATATATATATATATATATATATATATATATATAAATACATACACTTCAATTCTTGTAAACATATATCAATAATCAAAGATCGAGACTATAGAAGACAGAAGGTACACATAAGTATATAAGATGTGCTCTAATGCAGATTAAATGGAGAGTTACATTTTAGCTGGCCAGAGTATGTGCTGTCCCATGATCATTTATAGTAAAATAACACACTTGACCCAAAAAATATGTGTCCGGAGGGGGCAGGAGGCGGAGCCTAGCGGAGCAGACATGCATTGTTAGAGCTCCACACCGCTGAGGAGAGAAGAGAAGGACAAAGCGGAGCCTGCAGGCTCAAAAGGTATCCATTTGAACCTTTTTGTCCCAGGGAACAAACTGTGAAAGTTTGGGCAGGAAATATGGTACTGGGAGGAAACCGTGGCAGAAATAAAAATCACCTCACAAAGAGCTCACAGGCACTCACTGCAGCTGAAGCAGCTCCAGTCACCTCACAAGATACAGCATCAGGGCGCTCTCACAGACAGAAAATGTCACAGCAAGCCTCTCCATTTGAGTCAGATACAGAACAAATCCTCTCACAAACTTCTCCACAAGCCTGCTCAGTATCCCCAGTAATATTATTACAATTTGAAAAGATGCTTCATAAGGCTTTAAAACAAACCTCAGACCAAATAACAAAAAGCCTAACCAAAGAAATGAGAGAGCTGGGAAACCGCACCGCAGCCTTAGAAATAAAAATGGATGAAATTGAAATTACAACCCAAGAAAATATAACAGAATTGGAACAATTAAAAAAAGAGAATTTAATACTTCAAACTAAGCTCGAAGATTACGAAAATAGAGCCAGACGTTCAAACTTGCGCATAAGGGGAATACCTGAAACTGTGACAGACCTGCAATCTACTATTACTGCTCTATTACAAGAACTAAAGCCAGATATCCCTATTGAACGTTTAGAACTAGACAGAGTACACAGAGCCCTCACAGCCAAAAAGAAAGATGGACCCCCACGTGATATAATCACAAAATTTCATTATTACAGAACGAAAGAACAAATACTAATTGCTGCAAGAGAAAAAAAGGAACTTAATTTTCAAGGACACAATTATCAAATTTTTGCTGACCTATCCCAACTTACTATTACTAAAAGACGATCCATGAAACCCCAACTAATGGAACTGCAGCGCCACAACATTAAGTATCAATGGGGCTTCCCCTTTTCAGTCAGATTTAACTACCAAGGTACAATTTACAGAAGCAGATCAGCAGATGAACTACAACAAACCCTTTTAAAATTAAATCTGACAGAACCCACAAGCAGCAACACTCCCACACGCAGAAGAATGGCATCATCTTCACCTTCAGGCAGCACCCAGAAAATTCCAGAACAAAATGGGAATCATCATTCTCACAAAAGAGGCCGTTATGCCACATCATCCATGGACCAAGAAGATTCAATGGACTGACATCCTAATTCCTGATATCTCTTCATTTATTATACTAAGAGATGGTTCTCTATAAAAAACCTATATTTATAACTGAATGTAACTGCATTCTGATAGTCACACACTGTGTGGGATCAT
This sequence comes from Aquarana catesbeiana, assembly GCF_042186555.1. Taxonomy (NCBI): domain Eukaryota; kingdom Metazoa; phylum Chordata; class Amphibia; order Anura; family Ranidae; genus Aquarana; species Aquarana catesbeiana. The sequence goes on from NC_133330.1 coordinate 203,072,211, forward strand.
GTTACATTCCAGTTATATTTCTTATTACTTCTGATTCATATAGCCTTAGAATATATAAGTGAAATAAGGAAATTCTTGTTCAGTTATATATTATCAGGTAATAACAATAGATTTATTACTTTTTAGGACAAATATGTTCAATAATCCATAAGTAATGGAAGCTTTTTCTTTCTTTTCTTAAAACAAATATATTATTACCTAACTAGTTCCTAGAATTATGTTTTTGTTTATTCTAATCTGAAGCAATACAACCTCAATTTTATGAGTTAACATATCTAAACAGTTACATATGAATAAAATATGTAATTGTTTACTCTAAAAGGGTTAAAATCCCCAAATAATTCAAACTATCTTCATCAATACCAAAGTTATTAACAGTACCTTTCTAACTGAATTATTTAGCCTAGGGCAAGACTAACCATATACAACCACCCTGGAATAAATAATTTCAACAAAAACTATATTCTGCACTCCAACTAATGAAACATCATTTTGATGTCTTTTGACATAGCACTTCTCTCCTGTAAGCGGAAGATCCGTGTACCCCCATTAGCCCTCCTCATTCTCCCAACCATATTATGTGGGAGTGTGACGAAGGCACTTATTCCCCTGAGAGAGATATTTATTCTCTTTCACGGGTAAATTGTGATTACTTGCAAAAAATAATTTATACAATGTATCATCTAATCTCATATGTTTTTTGTTTACTCTTTACTCCAGAATTCACTGGTTTCTTTTCTATCTATTCATCTCTTCAGTCCACACAGGTTGATCTGCGCAGTCAGCTCTGCATAACAAAAAGTAAGTCAAAACTATTTGATCTATTGCCATGGCACCACTGAATATACTTTCCCTGAATGTTCAGGGAATAAATGTCCCTCAAAAAAGGACCAAAGCCTTCCGTACTTTCCATAACAAGAAGGCTCACATAGTATGCCTCCAAGAAACACACTTCACCAAAGATTCTACTCCAAAATATATTTCTCCTTTTTATCAACAAATTTACACAGCTTCTGCCTGTACCAAGCAAAGGGGAACTCTAATTGCATTTCACCGATCCACACCATTCACCTTATCATCAGAAATTAAAGACCCAGAAGGTAGATACCTGATACTCATGGGTTATATAATGGATACAGCAATCACGGTGATTTCCTACTACGCTCCTAACAAACAACCTACACCATTCCTCTCACATATATTACAAGTGATTAATACACACAAAATAGGAACAGTGATAATGTGTGGGGATTCGAACCAGGTCCTCCTCCCATTTCTAGATAAATCACCTTTTACACCATCCAAAATAACCTCTAGATTACCTTTTTCTCAACTCCTTTCCAAATACAATCTGGTAGATTCATGGAGAGAAAGTAACCCAATGAAAAAGAAATTCACTTATTTCTCGCACCCTCATCAAACCTTCACCAGAATAGATCATATTTTTCTAACAATAGGAATGATACCAGAAATTATTGCATCAGATATAATTCCGATTCCGTGGTCTGACCATAATGCAGTATACACTACTATAGCCTCAGCCATACCAAAAGCGCATGACCCAACGTGGTACTTACCGGACATAATGCTCAAACACCCACTACATCAGATGGCCATTGAACAAGCTTTAAAGGAATACATATCAATTAATAATACAACAGACATCTCCCCAATAACACTGTGGGAAGCTCATAAGCCTGTCTTGCGTGGTACAATACAAAGACAAATGGCACTAACTCAATTTTAATGCAGCCTACATATCATTTCAAGATAATCCATCTCAGAGTACAAAATCTCATCTGGAAAAATCTAGATTGGAATACGATCTATTTCTCACTGAGTCAGTTGATAAATCCCTCAAACGCTCCAAACACAATTTCTACATGAATACAAACAAACCAGGTACATATTTGGCTCGGGCATTAAATTCAACTAACAAATCTTTCAAACCAATACGTTTGAAATTATCAAAAAATGTTTACACTTGTAATCCAGTTAAAATAGTCCATAAATTTCACTCACATCTCGCAACTTTATACAAGACAAACAATGAATTTAATCCTACAGAGGCTGAATCCTTCTTCTCAAAAATAACCTTACCTGAGTTATCTCAGAATCAAAAAAGCAGTTGGATGAGCCTATAACTATAGATGAAGTTGCTCACGCCATAAAAGACCTAAAACTTAACAAAAGACCAGGCCCAGACGGCTACTCGGCTTTATACTATAAAACATTCTCAGAAATACTCTCTCCCATTCTCACTGAAACTTTTAACAAACTTCTAGATGGACATTCTTTTCGGCAAGAAACACTAATGGCAATTGTTTGTATGATCCCAAAACCCCTTTCTGATGATACTTCCTGTGTGAATTATCGGCCTATCTCTCTGTTAAACCTCGATATTAAATTATTAGCAAAAATAATAGCAAAACGCCTCAATAGCATTATAGGAAAATTAATACATAGAGATCAAGTAGGCTTCATGCCAAATAGACAGGCAGGCGATAATATACGCAGGGCAGTGTTATTGGCACATATTGCTAAAAAACGGAAAATCCCTTTATGTTTTCTATCTCTCGATATTAAGAGGGCATTTGACACAGTATCCTGGCAATATATGCAATATTCATTACAAAAATGGGGTTTTGGACCCCACTTTTTAACATGGATCAAAGCATTATATAATAAACCCAAAGCCTATATAAAATATGCTGGATACAAATCTGAAGCCTTTAATATCGAAAGAGGTACCCGACAGGGTTGCCCATTATCTCCCTTATTATTTGCCCTTATACTCGAACCCATGGCCCAATATATCAGAACAAACCAAACTATAACTGGCATTGAAGTAGGAGGTATTACACACAAATTATGTATATTTGCAGACGATATATTACTTTTTCTATCATCACCACAGGTCTCTGGTCCTAACTTAATACCAGCTCTTGATGGATTTGCAGCCCTATCCGGCCTTATGATTAATCCTAAGAAATGCCTAGTGCTTAATATTTCACTCACAAACATGGAATTGATCCCGGCTAGGGCTGCACTCCCATTCACATGGGCAGAAAAATCAATCCCATATCTTGGAATTCATTTAACAGCCTCTCATTCTGACTTATTCTCAACCAATTATCCTCCTGTATTAAGACAGATCACAAATCTAATAAAACAATGGTCGCAACTTCCTTTATCCTGGATGGGGAAGATTAATGCAATCAAAATGACTATTCTACCCACATTGCTTTATCTATTCAGAGTCCTCCCTATTCCAATTCCTTCCTATTTTTTGAGAATAGTACAAAAAAGAGCAACTTCGTTTATATGGGGCTCTTCTAAACCACGTATACCTATACACACACTACATCTTCCCAAAAATAAAGGAGGCCTGGGATACCCTAATTTTACTAACTACTACAGAGTGGCACATTTGGCCAGTCTGTCCAAATACCATGCAAAACAGGAAATCCCATTACAATCCTCTCCTTTCTTTTATCAGAAATCCGGCCTTTTATCCGGCATGGATCTACCCAAATTCTTTTAAAGCTTGGACAACATCAGGCATTCAGACACTAAATGACTTCATAGCATCTAAATCATTCCTTTCATTCCCATCGCTTAGAGAAAAATATGATCTACCAAACTCTGAAATATTTAGATATCTCCAAATCAAAAATTTCTATACACCATTCCTAAAGGGGGATACACCATTATCCCAATTATCCATTTTTGAATCAATCTGTACAAAAGATCCATTTGCTAAAGGTACAATTTCATCACTTTATTAATCAATTATATGGAGTACCAAATCTTAATAGACCCTCTTACGTTCAGAGGTGGGAGGAGGACCTGGGACGAACTTTAGAAGACACGGACTGGTCTAACATATGGCTCACATCTAAGTCATCTTCACCCAACATCTTAGCACTGGAGACAAATTATAAAGTCCTAACTCGCTGGTACCTTGTACCCGCTAGAGTGGCAAAATATTCACCTAATACCTCAGCTCTTTGTTTTCGAGGATGCCCAGAAATAGGCACATATTTACACATATGGTGGACGTGCCCAGTAATCCAAACCTTCTGGAAGGAAGTCTTCGTGATTGCATCTAAAATATTTAAAAAAATAATACAACCAGATCCATATTTAACTTTACTTAATCTAAAACCAGAATGGTTAACACTCTCTCAATTCAAACTTATGATCCAACTAATAACGGCTGCAAAACAAACAGTGGCCAAGGCATGGAAATCTCCTACATTGGTACTAGCAGAAACAATTCACAGAATGAATAATACAATGTCCCATGCTAAGATGGTAGCCATCGATCAAAATCAAATTCCAAAATTTGAAAAACTTTGGCATCCTTGGATAAAACAACAGTTCCTGTCAAACTTCAATGACTCTGTCCTGTTGCCATGGTAACAGATTAAATGACTTACAGAGACACCCATTCTAAGGCTTCAAAGAGAACTAAAAAGAATAATAAACTGACGAGCGGGACAACCTTGTGGACCATACCTCTACCTTTCAACCCTTTTTCTTCTTTCTCTTTCCTTTTCTCCATCTTACGATTAAAGCTCATTATCAGAATTTATTTGACCTATATACACTCTACTTGTAAACAATATGTATAGTAGGTATAAATCATTTAAATACCTACAAAAGTAACTAAGGAAATGATATATATCTTTAATTTAGGTTTACGTGAACCCAATGTTTAATATTTGAAATTTCATGACATTTACCTATATAAACCCTACGGTAAAACAATGAGCTTACTTTATAGATCCTTGTAAACTTACTTTATGTATCTTTATAACATTGTATACTCAATAAACTTCTTTTGACAAGGAAAAAAAAAAAAAAAAAAAAATATGTGTCCATTTAAGATATTGTCTGCCTCTGCCAGTGTTAATGCATGCAGCGTTTTATTTAAAGGCAAAAAGCCATTCACTCTCAGTTTACCAGTTCATGTACAGGCACTCAATTTGACAATATAAAGAACTAATTGGAAACCAGTGCATGCTGAAAGACTATGGAATTATTTGCCATTATTTAAGCAAGCTGAAGGTATCAGTGAGATAATGCTGATAGAAAATACAGTTATATTGCATACTGAGCTAATGACTCATGAATGACTCATGTGCATTTCTAACTGGATAAACAAGCATTAACCTATTTATTCAAAATAATCCAAAGGATGCAATACTAAAATTGCCTGTCCAAGGTAATGGAAGTCTTATCCCCTTTATTATGTTTACTTTTTCCTATGCAATTTCATAGTTATATTTTTGTATTATTATGTGATCTGCCTGAAAGTGAAATAAAATCCAGAAAGCTGGTCAAAAAATACAGTATTTTAATTGTTGTAACTTTTAATATGAGCACAGCTAGAACTTTTGATAAAGCTAATAAAAATAACTTCATTATTATTGGGCATATTTATAAAGCATCGAACCTGAAATTCACTGAACATTCACTGTAGGTGAAACTTTAAGTTGCATGTGTATTAAATGGCAGTGATTGATTCACCACCAGTGAATGTTTTATGAAAGTCACATTTACTGCTTTATAAATATGCTCCTAAGTGTCATACAGAGATAAAGGGGTTGATTTATTAAAGACAAATAGGCTGTCCACTTTATATGGGAATTTTCACTTAGCAAAAGGAATTTGTGAATGTGTTGAAAATTCACTTCACAAAGAATATCTTCCATCTTTACCCAATCTTTCTTCTGGGTTTGCGCGCTCTGGTCATCTGAATGGCCAAGCTGTGATGACATCATTCCCAGCCATGCGCACAGGAGCCACATTTGTTGCACAGCGCTCTGAATGGATGGCACACTTGAGTGTGTCATCCATTCAGAGAGCAGTGTGCATGCGCCAGTGACGTCACCGGTTGCTACAAATGTAAATATCTCCTAAATGGTGCACATTTAGGAAATATTCACTGTAGGTGCAGGTAAGCCTTATTATAGGCTTACCTGTAGGTACACGTAAACAAGCAGATTTTACTACCATTTTACCATCCAAAATCACATGTATTTCAATAGTGACTGTTCACATATGAATGCTCAGATTTTTGTAACTCCATGCCTGAAGCTCCAAAAGCTACATAAACTATTTTTGAGGCAGAATTGGGCAGTTTTACCACTATAGACTTCAATTAGAGAGTCAAATTGAACATTTAGGCATATTTTAGCCATTTTTGAGCCTGTAAGAACTTGTCTTCCCCCAGTGCTTTCCACTGGCTGAAAAAAAACTCCTTGAGCTTGAATAAACATGTAAAATGCTTGTAACATGCTTTCAAACACTTGCATATGCTCACAAAAATGCTCAAATAAAAACTGAAAATGCCTAAAAATTCCTCTAATGTGGGGATCAGCAACCAGTAGATCACAGACAGGTGACTGGTAGATCACGGTCTGGGCTTACTGACCAGCCATTCCAAAGCATCAAACAGAGTGCAATGCAGCGGAATTACTTGTAAAGTTGGAGCTGTAGTAGGGAGCAAGAGCCGCATAAGCCCATTCCTCCTCTGTAGTGCTGGCTCCTGTGCCATGCAGAGTGATACCAACTGCACTCCTCCTTTTATCCCAGGTAGCGGTCTTGAGAGCGGTGCCAGCAGCAGGAAAGAAGAGATCTTCAGGTTAGTGTGAAGCAATACACTGGGCATAATAGTATAGGGTTGCTTTCACACTGATGCGCTGCAGTTTACCCACACTGTGGGTGCAGTTCAGTGTACCTGCAGCTTTCATGGGTGTTTTCTGCTCTCAGCCATAGACTTCTATTATATCCTGTGGGTTTGGTGCACTTTTTGAAATGCAGGATAGAAGTCTATGACAAAGCACAGCTAACCCAGGAAAGTTGCAGCTGCACTGCGCTGCACCTGCAGTGCAGGTAAACCGTAGCACATCAGTGTGAGAGCAGCCTTAGAGGGGGCTCAGAACAGTAAAGGTTCATTTACATTTGCAATTTGGGGGGTTAAAAAACCCGAAGTTAAGACGTGTTTTTATTACCCCTGCCCCAACCACACCCCCTTTAGCTGCAGTGGTCAGGGGTGTACACATGTCGCAGCCGCAGAAAGCGTTATATGTCCTGTCATGGTTGGTGGGTGTAGCACCTGTCAAGCATGACCCATTCAAGTGAATGAGGCCACTCTACAAGTGCACTGCAACCTTGCGCAGTCGAGAAAACAAGGGGTTAAAGCAGGCAGCAATGTGTTGCTTTCTCACCCCCTGCTTTAACACCTTGGACCTTGCAGAAGCATGAAGTTGCAGACTGACCCCATTTACTTGATTGGGTTGTGATTGGCAGGCTGTAGCACCCATCTAAAACAACAAGGGGCTTAATTCCTGCTGTGGCATGTGTACACCTTTGGCTGCTGCCTCAGCAGCTAAAGGAGGTAGGGGTTTGGGGCACTGAAGCCGGGACTCAAACGCAGGGTTTTACCATCCCCCAACTTTGTGTGAACAAGCCCTAAGGGTGCCACTGCCAAATGCAACTAGATGCTCATTCACAAGTGCAGTTGGCATTGATGCTCCCCTGAAAAGTTATCCATGTGTGTTTGACAGGTGGAGAGGGGCAAATTGTTGCCTGCTCCCCACCTGATTTGAACCCATGATTGCTGTGTAATGCACGCGATTGCAACATACCGTAGTAGTACAGCAATTAGAGGTTTAAATCAGGTGTGAAAGGCAACACTGTGCCCGGTGATCTTTGACTTCTACCATGCTGTCCACCTCTTTAGGTTTCCTACCCCTGCTCTAATGCCTAACATTAAGTTGGACAGCAGAACAGCAGGTGTTGCTGTTACTCAAGAGAACCTGAGTGTGAACTTCTTTGAACTGCAAATGAAGAGTGGCCAGAAGCCACCTCTAAGGAAATTAATTAGGTGCACTTAAAAAGAAAAAAAAATAATAATTTGAAATCTTTTACAAGTTTTGTAACTGCCTAACTTGTGTGTGACTCCCTTCTTCTGCCTTGTAAGGGAACCCAAGTTATTTCATGTCCTAATAGTGCTGCAGCATTATTCTGTGTCATTCTTGAGGCTGCAGATCAGTCTGTTCATGGAAGGCTTCATGCCTCATGCGTCAAGACCCTGTAACAAGCAGGAAAAGGAGCCACTTTTGTGAAAAATATTATTGCAATAATTAATTCAATGAATGAAAGCAAAGATTAGTTTCCCTGATGGTTTCTATGTCAGATTGAAATACTTCAAGTACACCATTCTCCTACTCTTATCACCTATAACCACCCCTTCTTTCCCCTTGGCTCTTCTCTTTCCAAATCCAGATAAGTAAGAATAGTGGATCCTTGTAAAAGGAATGTATGGAAGTAATTTCTTTGCATAGACGCATCATTTAAAAGGAACTGATGATAGTTTTAGGCAGGGCTTTTTTTCTCGGAGAATAGGTGCAGGAACTCCCCCCGTCCAAGTCACCCCTTGTCCTGCCCCCTACCCACCTCTGACCACCTTCCCTTGATTCCACCCCCTACCCACCTACTAGTACTGCCCCTTTTAGAAAATACAGAACCAAGTATCATTTTGTGGTGCTAAATCATTTCTATGGAACATGTTGATGATAAAAAGAAGTAAAATAGATCCCCTGCAGCCAGCAACAATAGAATCCCAGCAATAGATCCCCACACAACAATAGACTCCCCCAGCAACAATGGACTCCACCCCAACAACAATAGATTCCCTGCAGCAACAGTGAACTACCCACAACAAAATATCACACCCAGTAATAAAATATCCACCCAAGCAACATTAGACCCCCCAGCAGCAACAGCAGATCTCCCAGCAGCCAGCATCAATAGATCCTCCAGCAGCAAGTAAAAATAGACCTCTCCCTCAACAATAGATCCCTTCCAGCAACATAAGACCCCCCAGCAACAATATATTCCCCATCAAAAACAATAGACCCTCACACAAAATCAGAACCCCACCAGTGACAATAGATCCCCCAGCAGCTAACATCAATAGACCCTCCAGCACACCCCACACCCCATGCTATTACATACATTCAGTGCTGGAGGTGCCGGAACTGCGTTCCCCCACGTTCCCGCTGAAAAAAAGCCCTGGTTTTAGGCATGCATGAGATGCATAGGAAGCTTTACAGATCTACTGTGTACAGACACAATACATCTTTAATATACACTAGTCCACAAGATCAGCTTGTTTTGGTACACAGGAAAGACTTGTGACCAGTAGCAAAGAAAATAAATTTAAACCCCTGTCCCCAGGCCCCATGAAGTCATCATAGCCATAATTTAGCCATAACACTAATATATATACACACACACACACACAGTATAGTATAACTGCACTGTAACTGTAATTAAATCAAAGAAGAAAGATTATGGATAACTTTAATGCTCTCCAACTCCATTTTTTCTTGCCATAGTCCCGATAGACAACAGACAAGACAGGTAGATGGACAGACAGATGGATAAAGCAAAAAAAGGTTAATAGAAGTCAAGTATGAAACAATGCTGCAAGCTGACCTTCATAAATCGAATTTCTGGTTATAAAACTGATAGGTATAAAAGAAATACCCACAACTTCTATTAACCATTACTTCACCTGTTAATATTTGAACTATCCAGAAGTAAAACGATTTGCGATGTCTTGGTAAAAACAGCATATCATCCCTCTAAAGCAATTAGGGTTATATTAATCCCCTGTATTTGCTGTACAAAAATGGTTCTTCGGAAGTATGAATTTTAAATTATGTCTGAGATTTAAAGTATGTTCTAATGTTTCCTACTTAGAAAAACCATTAATAATTCAGGGATAAAAAGGATGAGGTACATTCATAAAATTATCTATCTTGTCAGCCACCACTTTTTGTTTATTTCCTAACGATTCATGAAAATTCGATAACCTGAGCAAAGTGCCTCGATCAGCCTCCAATAAAGTCCTACCAAGCTTTTATGTCAAGTAATAAATTGATTATTAGTAGAGTTTAACTGGTTAACAAAACTTAACTGACTCATTGCCAGAGATTAATATGTAGTCATAGATTCTACCTGCACAGTCTTCATCAGACGCCTGGGTGCACAGAAGTTTATATCCAGGCACATGTAAAAAGTACACTTGCAGGACTTCACAAAAAGAAAAAAATATTACAAAATACTAATTTAATTACAGTCAGTGAATAAATATATTGTAGGATTCAGCTCAAGTTTAGCTCTTCTGAGAACATAGCCACTTACCATATTGGCTATTTACAGTCCTTCTAGCCCACTTTTTCTTACAGAAAATTGAGTTCTGGTACAAAAAGTTTACCCTCACAGTGGTTTTCAACGTTCTTTCTTTAATGCTCTAAAACACCAAAACGTAATTCTGCCCTATGGTTTATTCTTGCAGGCTTAAGGCCTCTGGCTTAGGGCCTCTGGCATGCACACCTCTGACTGTTCCCTTGCAGCCTCATAGGATTCCTGGGGAGGGCAAGGCCCTGAACCATAGTCACATCTCTGACAATCAGTGTGCTGGCTATCTGCAAAACTTGGACGCGTGATTGAAGAGTTCATTACTCCCAATCTCCATGTAGTCTCCGGGCTCCAGTACCCAGACTGGGTTTTACCAACCCCTAAGGAAACGGAAAACCCAGTTTCCTTTGTATGACAGAAGCACCCTGTAGCCCCTCAACCTACCTTGATGAGAACTCTGTGTGACACTTAACCTTTCTCACACAGTGACAAGGCACTGCTCTATCACAATTTTGTGTGCACACACACAAATAAACTTTACATAAATTAGCTCTGTATACCCTTATGCCCCGTACACACAATCGGAAATTCCGCCAGCAAAAGTCCGATGTGAGCTTTTGGTCGGAAATTCCGACCGTGTGTATGCTCCATCGGACTTTTGCTGGCGGAATTTCTGCCAGCAAAAGATTGAGAGCAAGTCCTCTATTTTTCTGTCTGAAAAAGTTCCTATTGGAAACTCAGTTCGTCTGTATGCAATTCCGACGCGCAAAAAAACACACATGCTCAGAATCATCGCTTTGTATGGAACTTCCCTTTTCTAGTGCCGTTGTACATGTTCTACGTAGGGATGAGCCGAACTCCCAGGTTCGGTTTGCACCAGAACCTGCGAACGGACTGAAAATTTGCACGAACGTTAGAACCCCATTGAAGTCTATGGGACTCGAACGTTCAAAATCAAAAGTGCTAATTTTAAAGGTAATTTGCATGGTATTGTCCTAAAAAGGGTTTGGGGACCCCGGGTCCTGCCCCTGGGGACATGTAGCAATGCAAAAGAAGTTTTAAAAATGGCCGTTTTTTCGGGAGCAGTGATTTTAATGATGCTTAAAGTGAAAAAAAAAAAGGTGAAATATTCCTTTAAATATCGTACCTGGGTGGTGTCTATAGTATGCCTGTAAAGTGGCGTGTGTTTCCCATGCTTAGAACAGTCCCTGCACAAAATGACATTTTTAAAGGAATTAAAGTAATTTAAAACTGCTTGCACCTTTAATGTAATGTCGGGTCCCGACAATATGGATGAAAATCAGTGAGACAAACGGCATGGGTACCCCCCCAATCCATTACCAGGCCCTTTGGGTCTTGTATGGATATTAAGGGGAACCCCACACCCCAAAAAAAAAGGAAAGGCGTGGGGTCCCCAGGCCCTATATACTCTGAACAGCAGTATACAGGCGGTGAAAACAAGACAGGGACTGTAGGTTTGTTGTTAAGTAGAATCTGTTTGTAATTTTGAACTGGTACATTTTTAAGGTGTTTAGCTCCAGCCAAAAAATCTATTTTAAGCTTTTTGGAAAACATAGGGAAGGGTTATCACTCCTGTGACATTTGTTTTGCTGTCTGTGCTCCTCTTCAGAAGATTTCACCTCACTTTCTTGCACAATGACAAATGTTTTTAGAAAACTTGGGGTTTTTAGTGAAACAAGGATTTGTGATAAAGCATCAATGGAAAGAAGAAATGTTTTTCCCATATTAACTTTTACAGGAGAGAATTTCCCTTCCTAGGGGTAGATTTCATCTCACTTCCTGTTGTCTCCTTCCGTTTGCAAGTAGGAGTCGTTTGTAAGTTGGATGTTTGAAAGTAAGGGCCTGCCCTATATACTCAGCAGAAATTAGGGCCTTAGGTGTTGGTGTTGCCACAACACTGTAAGCTCCCACAGTTACTGTTGGTGGGCGCAGGAACGGGCCCTGCTGTGAAATATTAGATCAAGAATTGTAATTACATGCCCCTGTTGAACAGGGTCAGAAAAATTGGGCCTTTGGTGGTGGTGGTGCTGGTGCCACAACACTGAAAGTCCTCACAGTTACTCTTGGTGGGCGCTGGAACGGGCCCTGCTGTGCAATATTAGATCAAGATTTGTAATTACATGCACCTGTTGAACAGGGGCAGAAAAATTGGGCCTTTGGTGGTGGTGGTGGTGGTGCCACAACACTGTAAGTCCTCACAGTTACTCTTGGTGGGTGCTGGAACGGGCCCTGCTGTGAAATATTAGATCAAGAATTGTAATTACATGCACCTGTTGAACAGGGGCAGAAAAATTGTGCTTTTGGTGGTGGTGGTGTCACAACACTGTAAGTCCTCACAGTTACTCTTGGTGGGCGCTGGAACGGGCCCTGTTGTGAAATATTAGATCAGGAATTGTAATTACATGTCCCTGTTGAACAGGGACAGAAAAATTGGGCGTTAGGCACTGGTACTGGTGCCACAACACTGCAACCCCTCACAGATACACTAGTTGGAGCGCTCAAATGAGCCCTGCTGCAAAGAATTGCTTTAAAAATTGTAATTACACGCCCCTGTTAAACAGGGGCTGAAAAATTGGGCCTTAGGCACTGGTGCTGGTGCCACAACACTGCAAACACTCACAGATACTCTAGTTGGAGCTCTCGAACGAGCCCTGCTGCAAAGAATTGCATCAAAAATTGTAATTACATGCCCCTGTTAAACAGGGGCTGAAAAATTGGGCTTTAGGCACTGGTGCCACAACACTGCAACCCCTCACAGATACTCTAGTTGGAGCGCAGCAACGAACCCTCCTGCAAAATATTGCATCAAAAATTGTAATTACACGCACCTGTTAAACAGGGGTTGAAAAATTGGGCCTTAGCCACTGGTGGCAGCGCCCAGAAACAAAAATATTCTTACAAGCTATCAGCATGATCATTGAGGAGAAAGACGATAGTCACTCAGCATAACAGGATAGTCACTCAGCATCAGCACAGGCTTAAAGGGATCTGACATTTCAAAAAAATGTATTCGGTTACATCAGCATCAGGTGCTTGGTATCTGGTGGTGATCCAAGACTGATTCATTTTTATGAAGGTCAGTCGATCGACCGAGTCGGTGGACAGGCGCACCCTGTGATCGGTTACAAAGCCTCCAGCAGCACTGAATGTGCATTCTGAAAGAACGCTGGATGCAGGACAGGCCAGTAGCTCAATTGCATACTGTGCAACCTCTGGCCAGTGATCCATCCTCAAGACCCAGTAACCCAGAGGATTTTCGGTGGGAAAGGTGTCCAAGTCAGATCTTGCCCCTAGGTATTCCTGCACCATGTAAAACAGACGCTGGCGATGGTTGCTGGAACCGATCATACCTTGGGGCTGCGGACTAAAAAATCATCTGAACGCATCGGTCAGATGGCCACCTTCTCCACCGCTCCTTCTTAGACTGACTGAAGCCTCGGCAACAAATTGTCCAGGAAAAGGAGTTTGTAACCTCCCAGTCTCTGGGAACGCGTTGCACAGACCTTTCTGCAAGGCCTCCTGAGGATGTTTCATCCTCTGCTCCCTCTGCGGTGGCAAGATAAGGTTTGCAACCTTACTCTTGTAACGTGGATCAAGGAGGGTTGCCAGCCAGTAATGATCCCTCTCCTTGATACCACAAATACGGGGATCCTTCCGCAGGCTTTGCAGGATCAGGGAGGCCATGCAGCGTAGGTTTGCTGAGGCATGCAGTCCAGAGTCCTCTGGGTCACTAAGGACAACATGATCCGCAGCAACCTCCTCCCAGACACATACAAGTCCATGGGTTTCTTGGGACTGTAAATGATCCCTTAAAGACTGCTGCTGATGCTGAGTGCCAGGCTCCACCTCCATGCTGACACAATCCTCCTCCTCCTCTTCCTCGTCCTCTTCCTGTGTGATCGGCGGGCACGCAGGAATACTGTCTGGATAAAGGGGGCCTTGAGAGCTAAAGAACTCCTCCTCTTCCTTCCTCTGTTCTGCCTCAAGTGCCCTGTCCATTATTCCACGCAGCATGTGCTCCAACAGGTGGACAAGGGGGACAGTGTCACTGATGCATGCACTGTCACTGCTCACCATCCTCGTGGCCTCCGCAAATGGTGACAGGACAGTGCATGCATCCCTGATCATGGCCCACTGGCGTGGGGAAAAAAAAAACAAGCTCCCCTGACCCTGTCCTGGTGCCATAGTCGCACAGGTACTCATTGATGGCCCTCTGCTGCGTGTGCAGCCGCTGCAGCATGGCCAACATTGAGTTCCACCTGGTGGGCATGTCACAGATTAGGCGGTTCTTAGGCAGGTTAAACTCCTTTTGGAGGTCTGCCAGCCGAGCACTGGCATTATATGACCGGTGGAAATGCACACAGACTTTCCTGGCCTGCCTCAGGACATCCTGTAAGCCTGGGTACCTGCCCAAGAACCACTGCACCACCAAGTTAAGGACGCGAGCCAAACAGGGCACATAGGTCAGTTGTCCCTGTCGGAGGGCGGAGAGGAGGCTGGTGCCATTGTCGCAAACCACCATTCCTGGCTTAAGTTGGCTTGGCATCAACCACCTCTGAACCTGCCCCTGCAGAGCTGACAGTATCTCTGCCCCAGTGTGACTCCTGTCCCCCAAGCACACCAGCTCAAGCACCGCATGGCATCTTTTGGCCTGCGTACTTGCGTAGCCCCTTGAACACCCACGGAGCACCACTGGTTCCGAGGACAAAGCACAGGAAGAGGCCATGGAGAAAGAAGAAGAGGAGGGGGTGGAGGAGAGAGGTGTGTCAGAATCACCAGTAGTGGTATTTTGGAGGCGTGGTGGCGGAACAACCTCCAACACTACTGCACCTTGTCCTGCATACTTCCCAGCTGCCAGCAGAGTCACCCAATGCGCCGTGAAACTTAGGTAACTTCCCTGTCCATGCCTGCTGGACCATGAGTCAGTGGTAATATGCACCTTACCACTGACCGCCCTGTCCAGCGAGGCCAAGACATTGCCTTCCACATGCCGGTAGAGAGCCAGAAGTGCTAGCAATTTTGCCAAGCTAGCATTCAACCGCTGGGCATGTGGATGGCTGGAAGCGAACTTCTTTTTAGTGGTGCAGCAGCTGGGGCCGGGAAATTTGCCTGGTACAATCTGACGTCGGTGTACCGATAGCAGATTTCCCGCAAGTACTTGGCTGTGACACACCTAATTCTACACCTTCATTCCTCTCAGTGCAGGTCTCAGAGAGGACTAAAGGTATAGTGGGGTTAGGGATCTCAGCTGATGAGGAGCAAGGAGAGGTCCTCTTTGTTCTTTGGTGTGGGTCTTTTAGATACGCTTGCCAACAAACTGCATGGCAGGTCAACATATCTCTGGTCAAGCATGTGGTGCCCAAGCGGGAGATGTTTTGGCCACGTGAGATACGCTTGAGACATATGTTGCAAATAGCAGCGGTGCGATCTGATGCACTCATCTCAAAAAAGGCCCACACCAAAGAACTTTTGGAATAACGTGCAGAGACAGCAGCGCCCTGCACATACGGAGCTCTGCGGTGTGATGCAGTCAGTGTGCTGCCTTTAGGCTCGCCCCTGGAGGGCATCCTGCCTTGTTTGTGATGTGCCTCCTCCTCCTCTCTCCTATCAGGCACCCACGTGGAGTCCGTGACCTCATCATCCCCTCCATCCTCATCACTGGAGCAAACCTGGCAGTATACTGCAGCAGGGGGAACATGACTGCCAGATTGCTGTCCTTCTTGGGAACCCCCTCTGTCTGGGCTCATGTTACTGCCTTCCTCTAGCTGAGTACCATCATTGGAGCCTTCAAAACGCTGGGCATCCTCCTGGAGCATGTACCCAATACTGTGGTCAAACAGTTCGGAGGACTCCTCAGGAGGACATGGTGGTGCTAGGGAAGGAGTGACTGATGCCATTGAGCCGAGGGAAGAGGCCGCGTTGGCAGCTGGTTTGCCAGACAACGTACCCTGAGCCTGGGTGAGAGAGGATGAGGAGGATGAGGATGGCTTAGTCATCCACTCGACCAAGTCTTCCGCATTTTGCGGCTCAACGCGGCCAGCTGCCCGAAAAACAGGCCAAGCGTGTCCCATGGCCACGTGCTAATGAGGATGCACCTTATCCACGACCAGCACTGTTGCCTCTAGACACAGAGCCTGCTTGCCCTCTTTTATTGGCTTGTGACTGTCTGTCTCTCCTTGTTGGCCTTCCAGACATACTATTGGCCTTCAGTGAGATGTAGCTGCACAAAACTGGGATGTATATATATACTGATTATACTGCAGCTAGCAGAATCAACTGCCTGCCTGTAGTATTATTAGTATGAGAACACCTGCACCTGGCTTCAGGTAGCTATACTGTAGGTGTAACTGTGCAGGCTACACAGTACAGTAACTGGAAATACAGCAAGAGCCTACACAAGCACCTGGCTTCAGCTAGCTATACTGTAGGTGCAACTGTGCAGGGTACACAGTACAGTAACTGGAAATACATCAAGAGCCTACACAAGCACCTGGATTCAGGTAGCTATACTGTAGGTGCAACTGTGCAGGGTACACAATACGCTAACTGGAAATACTTTAAGAGCCCACACAAGCACCTGGCTTCAGGTAGCTATACTGTAGGTGCAACTATGCAGGGTACACAGTACAGTAACTGGAAATATGTCAAGAGCCTACACAAGCACCTGGCTTCATGTAGCTATACTGTAGGTGCAACTGTGCAGGGTACACAGTACAGTAACTGGAATTACATCAAGAGCCAACACAAGCACCTGGCTTCAGGTAGCTATACTCTAGGTGTAACTGTGCAGGGTACACAGTACAGTAACTGGAAATATGCCAAGAGCCTACACAAGCACCTGGCTTCAGGTAGCTATACTGTAGGTGCAACTGTGCGGGGTACACAGTACAGTAACTGGAAATATGTCAAGAGCCTACACAAGCATCTGGCTTCAGGTAGCTATACTGTAGGTGCAACTGTGCAGGGTACACAGTACAATAACTGGAAATATCTCAAGAGCCTACAAAAGCACCTGGCTTCAGGTAGCTATACTGTAGCTGCAACTGTGCAGGGTACACAGTACAATAACTGGAAATATGTCAAGAGCCTACACAAGCACCTGGCTTCAGGTAGCTATACTGTAGCTGCAACTGTGCAGGGTACACAGTACACTAACTGGAAATATGTCAAGAGCCGACACAAGCACCTGGCTTCAGGTAGCTATACTGTAGGTGCAACTGTGCAGGGTACACAGTACAGTAACTGGAAATATGTCAAGAGCCTACACAAGCACCTGGCTTCAGGTAGCTATACTGTAGGTGCAACTGTGCAGGGTACACAGTACAATAACTGGAAATATGTCAAGAGCCGACACAAGCACCTGGCTTCAGGTAGCTATACTGTAGGTGCAACTGTGCAGGGTACACAGTACAGTAACTGGAAATATGTCAAGAGCCTACACAAGCACCTGGCTTCAGGTAGCTATACTGTAGGTGCAACTGTGCAGGGTACACAGTACAGTAACTGGAAATATGTCAAGAGCCTACACAAGCACCTGGCTTCAGTTAGCTATACTGTAGGTGCAACTGTGCAGGGTACACAGTACACTAACTGGAAATACGTCAAGAGCCCACACAAGCACCTGGCTTCAGGTAGCTATACTGTAGGTGCAACTGTGCAGGGTACACAGTACAGTAACTGGAAATACGTCAAGAGCCTACACAAGCACCTGGCTTCAGGTAGCTATACTATAGCTATGTTCTCATGCAATAAAAATAAGAGTACATAGTGCACACTGTGTGGCTAAGAAAATCACATTTATTAAAAGTCAAGTACTCACATACACAGCACTACACCCTAGTGCTGGGATAAAGGTAAAATGGCATCAAAGGATATTATCAAGTAGTAATGGTGGCTGCAGTGATGTCCAAGGAACTCCCGCACGTGTATCGTCCACATCCGGACTTCATCAGCGGTAGTGGAGTCCAAGACATCAGATCTATATATATAGAGCCCCAATAACTGTTTCCTATGTGATAAAAAAACTCCCACGGGCACCATCCAATCAGCTCTGGCCACTATGGGGTCAAGGGGATTACTTCCTGCCCAAGCTTATAGGTCACTATAGTAACCAAGGCATCTACATCATGACACCCGGTCATGTGACCCTACGATCAGGAAGTAAAACCCCTATTAGCATAAAACTATGGTCATGTGACCTTACACTCATGTTACCAGCAGAAGCTGGAACACAAACAACTATAGAACTCCGCCCCTCATAACCAAGCCTCCTCCTCAAGCCATTGCTATGGTGATCAGCTCAACATGGTAGTAACCCTCACACAGTCTGCTTTGTGAAATTTAAATGTCACAACTATATGCCACTGTTTGTATGGCTACTACCTGACCACAAACTAAAAAATGCTTATACAGATCACCACACCTGCATATATTAGGCTAAGAAGGAAGAGGGGGATTTCAAATAAAAAGGTTAAAATAAAAATAAAATTTAATAAGCAGCATATGGAAAATTCCCCATATACTATATAAAAAACAACATCACTGCAGCCACCTGACAGCCATACCATGAGCATAACATCTATTCCAAATCTCAATGTATAAGATAAACAAAATACAAATATACATATCGATATTCCAGAGGGAAAATATACCATGCACGTAATTAACGATCTGAGATGATACACCATGCGAATTGTTTATCGATCAGAAA
The DNA here is from genome assembly GCF_042186555.1 of Aquarana catesbeiana. Taxonomy (NCBI): domain Eukaryota; kingdom Metazoa; phylum Chordata; class Amphibia; order Anura; family Ranidae; genus Aquarana; species Aquarana catesbeiana. The sequence goes on from NC_133330.1 coordinate 203,091,163, forward strand.
TTAAACAATTCAAGTCGAATTCGACATTGAGTCCCATGGGTACCCCCACTTGGGTCTCGTAAACCCAAAACGACTCAAGGCGGCTCAATTGTCGAATAAAGTGACCCCCCATTGGGTCACTTGCGTTCGACTCGAACACGAAGCTCATCCCTAGTTGTAAGTCACCGCGTTCTTGACGAAAGTTCAGAGAACTTTTGTGTGACCGTGTGTATGCAAACCAGCCAAGGTTTTTCCTATGAAAATTCTGATCGTATGTACAGGGCATTAGGATCAGGAAAATTGTGACCATCATAGGAAGTTGTAAATTAGAAGCTTGTTGAAGCCATTGGGGATGATGACCTCACTCACTAAGAGGTATTTTTAACTCCAGCTTGGGTGGAACTATAAGGGCTCCTATTTCCTTCGACAGGGTTCACTGAGTCTTTTGGTGATTCCATGGAATGTAAATGTTGTGGTATTGGTGGTCGTTCTTTTTCACAAGCAGTTAATGTAGTCTCTCATGAAAATTTAGACTCTAAGGAACAGTGGGGGTTATTTACGAAAGGCGAATCCACTTTGCACAAGTGCAAACAACAAGTGCAAAGTGCACTTGAAATTGCACTGAAAGTGCACTTGGAAGTATAGTCGCTGTAAATCTGAGGGGTAGATCTGAAATGAGGGGAAGCTCTGCCAATTTTATTATCCAATCATGTGCAAGCTAAAATGCTTTTTATTTTAATTGCATGTCCCCCTCGGATCTACAGCAGCGACTGCACTTCCAAGTGCACTTTGCACTTGTAGTTTGCACTTGTAGTGCAAAGTTACATAGTTACATAGTACGTGAGGTCGAAAAAAGACACAAATCCATCAAGTCCAACCTATGTGTGTGATTATATGTCAGTATTACCTTGTATATCCCTGTATGTTGTGGTCATTCAGGTGCTTATCTAATAGTTTCTTGAAACCCCGCTGAGACCACCGCCTGTGGAAGGGAATTCCACATCCTTGCCGCTCTTACAGTAAAGAACCCTCTACATAGTTTAAGGTTAAACCTCTTTTCTTCTAATTTTAATGAGTGGCCACGAGTCTTGTTAATCTCCCTTCCGCAAAAAAGTTTTATCCCTATTGTGGGGTCACCAGTACGGTATTTGTAAATTGAAATCATATCCCCTCTCAAGCGTTTCTTCTCCAGAGAGAATAAGTTCAGTGCTCGCAACCTTTCCTCATAACTAATATCCTCCAGACCCTTAATTAGCTTTGTTGCCCTTCTTTGTACTCGCTCCATTCCCAGTACATCCTTCCTGAGGACTGGTGCCCAGAACTGGACAGCATACTCTAGGTGCGGCCAAACCAGAGTCTTGTAGAGTGGGAGAATAATGATTTTATCTCTGGAATTAATCCCCTTTTTAATGCATGCCTTTAAATGTAAAGTATATTTGCCTTTAGTAAATAACCCCCAGTGTGTTTTAAGAGAGCCTGATATCATGGGGATGAACATTATTACACACAAAATCGCAGGTTACTCCACAGACAACAGCTTGGATTTGGACAGGACCAAGCAGAGTGCATAACTTTAATGTATAATCACAAATACAAGGCAGAGTTTGATGCAAGCAGAGACAAAACCAAAGTTAGCTAAAGGCAATCAACAGTAATTGAAATCCAAAGTGAGTTGTAAGCAGCAGCAACAGTTTAGAATTGGATAACAGAGTCCATGGATGAAGATCATCAGCAAAATCCAGAAGTGTAGGGTAATTATCAAATCAAGCAATTGCAGTGTAACTTGATGAGTAGCATACAAATACAGCTATAAAATGCATGTAGGCATGTTATATAAAAATAAAACAGCTATCCAAATGTTTGTTAAATATTCTTTGCAGTGAAAAGACAAACTATTTAAAATTAGGTTATTCTAAAAAGCCATTATAATTAAATAAGCCAGTCTAAAGGGAGATTTAAAAAGATTTTTTGATTAAAATCATAGCACATAATGCATTAATGTTGCTTTCAGGCGAACAGAAGATCAATACAGTATATTAAACATGATTATAGAAATACATTGGGTGGTATTTTTTCAGTTATTATCATATCTCAAAAGATCTCAGTGCCGCAAAAAATCAAGTGAATCAAAAACAGAAGAGACCATTGCCACTGTCAATTTTTTTTTTTTTTAATGTGCAACTAGTTTTTTGATTCCATTGGTGTTCACCATGAAATATGCCATGTTATTCTCAATATGGAAATTTAATTGAGAAAGAAAAGGGTACTGGATTATCAACAAAATGGTCTGGGAACGGGGAGAGTAGAATAGTGGGATACAAGATGAAAGTATCAAGGGGCCTGTCGTTCGATATTTACTAAAGAAGGGCTAATCATGTCAAAAGAAGAAGGGGCCATCAAAGTTTGTGGACTAAAAGATCACTCGTGGGCAGCAATAGGAAGGTATGTTTCAGTTTGCATGGGCACCATAACAATGAATAATATGGTAGTGCAGAAAAGAAAAGGGGAAGGAAAAAGAGGCACATTGATATGGCTAGGGTAGTACTGAGGACTCATCAAAGTTGGGTGGGAGAAAATGAGTCACCCACGGTTGCCAATGTTTTTCATAGTGCCGTACTCTATCCAGGTGGATAGCTTAAATTTTGGCATGAATCATTAATTGAGTGAGTCTGTTTTTGACCTACACTATGTAGAGAGAAGGGGAGTTCCAGGCCTTTGCAATAGTTTGCTTGGCAGCAGTAGTTACTTGTAGCAGGAGTTTGAATTGGATGGGGATCTGATTTGGTGGGTGGTCTGTATTTTCTTACCTAAAAAGGAGGTGCCTGGTGCCATGGACACATCTTAGTTTCTGGTGCAGTCCTCCAAGCTTACAGAAGACTTCAGTGACATAATGATGTCAAAAAAGAGGTGAGCAGTTATTGTGGTCACAGACTGCATCAATTGTTACTCCTGGAAGAGGCACTGTTGAGGGAGGCAGATGAGTGTAAGAAAGGTTTCAGAAGGTATTTATTGTTTAAAAAGCTGGTAGTGGTAGCAGGAAGTATCTGAAAAAGGACCTTCATGAAAAGATCAACAAAAAAAATTGTAATTAAAGCAACAATTGAATAATATTGAAAATTAGTTTTGAAATTACATTAACGTGTTAATTGTAGGGCTGCATCAGTGATTACAATTTCTTTGCTACTGAGAGATTTAACTACTCTTTGGCAGTATCCCCATCTGAAACACACTTAAATGTGCTGCTAAAGAGATAATAGCAAAAATATTTCACCAGTATAGCCTTAGCTTAAAGTCTAAATTAGGTTTTAATGATCAGGCTTACATATATTTGAATTTACTGTGTATTACAATGCTTTTCTTTACATATACTATTATTACACAATTGTTAATTGAAGACCTCTCCTAAACACTATTAGTATGTCAAATGACAGCATTACATAACATAAAACTCATGTTGGCAGAAAGAAATACAAAGCACTCGAAATACAAAAAAAAAAACAAAAAAAAACCACATTAGATGTGGGTGAGGTAATTATGTGGAATGCACTTGGCTCAATTCCCCAGTGCAGAGTTCTTTGGGTCAAAACAATTGGAAACAGTGTGCTAGTAATATTTAGCCCATAGCTACATCTTTGTAGATATTTACTTGAACAAATCTTGCTTATCTGCAATTGTGAAGAGAAAGATGAACTCATAAAAACATATAGTTATGACTATGGTAATGATGCTCAACTATAGGGTGCACATAGTTTTTAGCCAGTATATCTATGTATTTTCTGGTCACTTAATATGTAGCAAGATGTAGCCGTAATATAAAGCAAGATAGCTCTACAGCATTTCCTGAAAACACCAACTTGGCTTGCAAACTTAGTCAATCATGCTCTGAGGCTAGGGCTATGGTGATTTAAAGAATTTCTAAATGCTCTTTAGAAAAAAAAACAATATGAAAAAGCAGGTTTATACTTACCTGCCCTGTGCAATTGAAATGCACAGAGTGGCCCCAAACCTCCTTTTCTTGGATCCCCGCTGGCACTCCTGGCTTTTCCCTTCTGCTGAGTGCCTCCATAGAAATCTACTTTCTATGGGGACACTTGTGCGGTCTTGCTCTCAAGCCTATCTGCATCTATTGACACAGACAGCGGGACTCGGGCGTCTCCAGGCTTCTTCGTCACTGGTTTTGATTGACATTGGCTCCCACTGCCTCAGCAAAGCCCTAGAGACCAGGAAGTGAGGGAGAGAAGAGCTGCAGACGTCCACTGTGGTGGATCGAGTGAGGGCTCAGGCAAGTAAAAGGGGGAGCAAGGGGGCAATACTGATGTCTAAACATTTTTTACCTTAATGGAATAGAGTCCCCAAACTCCTTTCAGAAACCCTATTCTTCCAAAGTGATACTCCTGAACCTTCTATTATTGAATATATATTTATAATCCGTATACTGTAGTTTAATATAAAGTGTTGGGGCATGGAAGATTTTGGAAGAATTTATTGGGACCTGGCCTCCATAAGGTTGAGAATCACTGGTTTAGAGAGTTTGACCAAACAAATTATTTCTACAACGAAGTTCTGTCAGTGCTGTATCATACTGTAGTAACATCAGCTACATACTATATGCAGCTCTATGTTCCGATAGCATGGGGTCACTTCCTTTCTGCTGCAGGAACAAAACCAAGTTGGGTCTGAATGTTTCTCAGCCATGCAGATGAAGCCTTTTTGTTTTTTCAAATAATTATAAGACTTTCTCTGATTGGTAGCGGTGAAGGGTCAAGAGGATGACATCACAATTTCCAGCTATGTCATTCAGAGGAAGTCTTGCATTATTATAGCCTCTGAATGACCAAAAAACACTCATACTGACTTTTTTTATGGCAGCAGACAAGAAGTCACCTGAGAGGCAACACAGCGCTGCATAGTGTATATAGCTAATGCTACTACAGTATGATACAGTGCTCAGAGCAGCCACTAAAACCAAACTAGTTAAAGTGAAAAGAAACATACAATTTGGCTTTAAATATACCCCTACTAGATTTATCTCATGATTCAAAGCTCTAGCATTTGCTGCAGAATGTCTTGCAGTAGCATTCAATTATCTCTAATGCCCTGTACAAACAATCGGACATTGATTGGACATTCCGACAACAAAATCCATGGATTTTGTTGTCGGAATTTTCCAACGGATGTTGGCTCAAACTTGTTTTGCATACACACAGTCGCACAAAGTTGTCGGAATTTCCGATCGCCAAGAACGCGGTCACGTACACCACGTACGACGAGACTAGAAAAGAGCTGTTCTGAACCAAGCGTGGCACCCTTCGGACTCCTTTTGCTAATCTCGTGTTAGTAAAAGTTTGGTGAGAGATGATTAGTGCTTTTTCAGACTCGTGGTTTTCAGATCGTTTTCTGCTGTTCAGTTTGTAGTTGTAGGTTTGTATCTGGTCTTCAGTGCGTGCAGCGAGTACAATTGACTTGTCGTTGTGTTCGTGTTCGTTTGTTACTGATTTTCAGGTCGCTCTTCACAGGCCTTGCTGTTCTTCAGTGCATTCTGTTACTTCGTTCTGAGCAGCCGACCATTTTCTAGCCATGTTGCATATACATACTCCTCGTAGAGTTTGTGCTGTGCGGGGGCTTGGTGTTGGGGTTCTTACCTTGACACAAGTCCGGTCCATGAACAGGGTGGAGAGGAGTTCATGGACCAAGAATTGGTTGCTCCAGCGTGACCAATTCTGTCACATGCCTTTGCTCCATGAGATCTGTGAGAATAATCCTGATGATTTCAGGAACTTTCTCCGGATGACGGACCCCGTATTTCACTGTTTGTTGGCTTTGCTGACCCCTTATATTAGCAGGCAGGATACCTGCACGAGGCAAGCCATCACTCCGGAGCAGAGATTCGTTGCCACCCTGCGGTACTTGGCAACTGGGAGAAGCCTGCAGGACCTCAAGTTCTCGACAGGCATCTCCCCCCAGGCTCTGGGGATCATTATCCCAGAGACCTGTTCTGCCATCATCCAGGTCCTGCAGAAGGAGTATATGAAGATAAGATTTTTATCGTTTAACATCACATTTTATTGTATTTAATGTTTGTTAATATATTGTATTTCTTCCTCATTCCCTAATTACCATGATTGTAATAAGCTGTGAATGTCCCCTTTGTCCTCATGCATGCTGGTTTTTTTAACAAAATGTTTCTGTCCTTTATACATATTTGCCTTCACTTACCTCCCCAGCATGCTCTCCTGGCCCTATATTCACCTTGTGTAGTCACTTAACAATGTATTTTGTCAGCTCCATAGTAGTGCTTTACCCCAAACACCCCCTAAAATGTGTAAAAATGTGATTTGTGCTTTAAATTCAGGCAGAGTGGCAGAGGCTTTTTTTTGTCCCAAAATCATTTGGGATCCTCCCTCCCCCCAACTGCTAACTCAGCTGATACCAATCCTCTATCTATCCTCAATCCTCTATCTGCTGACTTTGCCAAAACCATACACACTATACCCACCTCTTTAGTGGTCAGATTTATGGATGAATTCCCCAAAGCATGTAGTGCAAGGGCCTGCCTGAATACTTTCAAATGGTACTGTTTAAAGTTTTTGTATCCTATTATTATCTTGATAGGTAATAGCAGAATGCTAAAATGTGTACAGTGTGTATTTATCTCTTTGTATTATGACACTTCTTACCTGTCCAGTGGGCTGCCAATAGTGTAACTAAGGAGGGCTGTTCCAAGTAATAGCCTGTATTTAGGCATTCATCTCTCAATGAAGTGGAGAGGGTTACCTTTCCAAAACATCTCCCCCCATAAAATTTTTAAAATTTTACAAATGGCCCATGGGGGGGAGGAGGAATCTGATAGGTGGACCTTATATCTTTGTCTTTAAATACTCCCTCAAATAAATGTTATACTGATGTTGGCCAAGAATGTTTGTGTCTAATCTGCTTTCCATGTTTATGTGCAAAATGATTAATTTATTTTTCTTGTTTGACTCCACAGTTTCCTTCCAACCCACAGGAATGGCAGACTGTGGCCTCCCACTTTGCCCAGCGGTGGGACTTTCCTAACTTCGGAGGGGCAATTGATGGGAAACACATCCACATCGTCCCACCACCCAACTCGGGGTCATATCATTATAATTATAAGGGGTTCAATAGTATTGTGATGTTGGCAGTGGTGTCAGCTACTTATGAATTCCTGTATGTGGACGTGGGGAAGAATGGCCGGATGTCCGATGGTGGAGTCATCGCCCAGATGGAGTTCTACAGGCGTCTCCAGAATGGCAGCTTGGACTTGCCACCTCCAGAAGACAATGTGGAAGGACTCACATTTGGCTTCGTTGCTGATGAAGCGTTTGCGCTGGGGGACCATCTTAGCCATTCCTGATGAGGAGCCTCAACCCGGACCAGAGGGTTTTTAATTACTGGCTGGCCAGAGCCAGAAGAGTGGTGGAGAACACGTTTGGAATCATGGCCAGCCAGTTCCGCCTATTTCTTAAACCCATACACATGACGGAGTATAAACTGAATCATATCATCCTGGCGTGCTGTGTTCTCCACAACTTTTTAAGGTGAAATTCTGCCTCAGTTAGGCCTGAGGCCGGAATTCAAGTAAATGAACCAACCCTGCCGGCGCTTAAAAGTGGCCGTCCTGGCTTGCCCCCCCCCTGAGTGCCTGCGAGGTCCGTCTTAGATACCTTGATTACTTTGCGGGTAGGGGGGCCATCAATATGCCAGACAATGTCTGATACATTTTTAAAATAAAAAATATTTTAACTACTAAAATCTTTGCTGACATTTACTGCTTGTGTTTCTTTTACCTGACCCTGACAGAAATGTGGGGAGTCCTGAAAATGTCATGATTGTGTAACCTTAAAAAGCACTGTTGGGTGGGCGTGGCCAGCAGCCAAGGAGATGGCAGCTTAAGGAGAGAGCTCCAGGAGAATCCAGACATATCCAGCTGAAAGAAGCGACGCCAGACAGCACAGTGAGGAGAATCAACCTCCCTAAGAGCCCAGCTATCACCAGCTGCCAACATGTTTAAAAGAAAACCCGAGCGGGGCCCAAAAAAGCTGACTGATTTCTACAGCTTAGAACCTCATGGAACCCAAGATGGCTCTGAGGCCTACAACTCGAGGCGCGGCCGTGGTGGCGGATCGGCATTTCAGAAAGACAGCAGGCATCAGGCATCATCCCCAGGGTACAGCAACAGACCCTCCCCAGGAACATCACCCGTGCAGAGCCACAGAAAGCGTCACAGAAGCGGTCAGAAGATCACAGATATCCAGGTGAGCAAGGGGGACATGACATATCTCAGAACAGCACTAAGGAGTTCATAGAACAAATGCATGATTTCCCCACCCTGGATCAGCCACTGACTGATACTTTAATGAAAGAAATGCTAGTGACTTTGAGGGGTTCGCTGCACAGAGACTTGATGGAATGCACAACTCAGCTGAAAGCTGAAGTGACTGCCATTGGGGACAGAGTCTCACATACTGAAGACAAGATGGGGGAGTTTGCCACAGCCCACAATGAGCTTGTAGATGCTTATAATGCAGCAGAAGACGAGATACAGGCGATTAAAAGTAAAATGGCAGATTTAGAAGACCGTTCCAGAAGGAACAATGTGAAATTGAGAGGGGTGTCTGAATCTGTTATGCCTGCGGAACTCAGGAAATATGTACAGCAATTTATATCACCATTGCTACCAGAAACTCTGGAGAGGGAGGTGATTGTAGATCGTGCACATCGCTTGCCCAAACCTAAGCACCTACCAGAAAAAGTGCCTAGAGATGTAATAGCACGCATTCAAAGATCTCATGCGATATACCAGAAAAAACTCCCCACTTCCTGATCCATATGCAGACATCTCTGTATACTCTGATATCTCGCAACATACTATGCAAGCCCGCAGAAACCTGGCTACACTGACAAAGCTTCTCCAAAACCACAAAATACCTTACACTTGGGGTTTTCCGACTAAAATTATTGTCACAAGAGAAAGCAAATCCTATGCTATCACCAACTTAGAGAACGGTTTGAAGCTGGCCAGAAAGTGGCAGCTTCTCCTGGAGGAAGACAAAAACCCCACACCATCACATTCTCATAAAATATCGCAGGAATGGCAAAAATCAAACATGGGTGATAATGGAGGAATAGTTCACCTGCACTTGTAACTCCTCACATTATACATTAGCCTAACCTGGATGGGTTACTGGATCTCAGGGAGCACAGACCCCCTCAATGCTCAGGAGCGAAAAATTTTCGCACATAATGTTATTTTTTTGTGTTATATATGTTTTCTTGTTTTTTTTCCTTCAATTTTCTCTTTTTTTACATGTACCACAAAGTTATGATGAACCTGCACTCTGGATGCAGCTTGTGTTTGCAGATCAAGCAGAACTATACAAAGATCCCATCTATTACTACTCCAAATCCTATCTTTCGCTCCCACCTTCAGGTAAAACTAGTGAATTGCGTATGATTTTCAGTTGCATGGCTTTATATCTAGAATCTCACCCACAGATTGACTATGACCATTAAATTGATATCTTTTAATGTCAACGGTCTAAATAGCCCGTTTAAAAGAAGGGTGATGTGGCAGGAAGCAAAAAAGCTTGAGGGTGACATATTATATGTTCAGGAGACCCACTTTTCCCAAAGCAAACAACCGAAATGCTCCGATAAATCCTTCCCACATATCTTTCAAGCCTTCGCCACATCTAAGAAAAGAGGAACAATGATTGCAATATACAAGTCTGTTGCTTTCAATCTCAATGAGGTCATTACAGACCCAAAAGGAAGGTACATCATCTTAGTTTGTGACCTGAACAATGTGGAGTACACCATAGTTAATTTATACGCACCTAATACTGGACAAGCTTCATTCCTAAAGTCCCTCCACCAACGTATAAAAAAACATACTAAAGGTTCTTTACTCATTTGCGGGGACTTTAACTGTGTAGTAGATAAATATATGGACTGCTCTTCTTCTAAAAGTACACACAGGTATGAAATTAAGCCACTCCTTACAGAATTGGGCCTGTATGATTCATGGAGATGCACCAATGCTTCAGAACGTGACTATACATAATTTTCAGCCCCTCATAACTCCTACTCAAGGATTGATATGATCTTGTCCGATCTCACTACTATACAAAGGACTCTGGAAGTAAAAATCCACACTATAACTTGGTCGGACCATGCACCAGTGAGAATCACAATAAATGAACAACACTCCTGCAACCCTACATATCTATGGAGGAATAACGTGTCTTTACTTTCTAACCCTCACCACAAAGGGCAAATAGCTAAACTGCTTGATGAATACTTTCAACTTAATGACAATGCTGAAACCAATGTAATGTATTTATGGTGCGCTCATAAAGCCTATGGCAGAGGCTTGTTGATACAGGTAGGGAAAAGAGGCAGAAGGCAAAAAAAATTGCCACTCTCTTGTCCACCCTACAATCCCTAGAATTACAGAATAAACAAAACCCCTCCCCTACCAAGAGCATACAAACTCTCTTAAACGTTTTAAGGCTAATTATTATGCAAACGGAAACAAAGCAGGCAAACTTTTAGCTAATTACATTAGAAAAAAACAACAGTACTCTAGACTAACCTCTATGACTGACCCCCACACGGGAAAGACAGTTTTTCACCCAAACAAAATAGCCAATGCTTTTTAAAAGTATTATAGCGATTTATATAATTTAGCTTCGGACCCTAACACCCCACAACCTAACGACTTCACCATAAATTCCTTTTTGAACTCCGTAACATTACCCAAGCTTACCAATGAAGCCCTTGAATTTCTGAACCCACCGATTCTAGACAAAGAAATTCTAGACATAATTAAATCACTCCCCAAATCTAAATCCCCAGGGAGTGATGGCTTTTCAGCAGAATATTACTAGGCCTTTGCATCAACTCTCGCACCATATTTACAAAGACTTTTCACTTATGCTGCCTCAAATGCCTCTTTTCCCAAAGAGATGCTCCAAGCCACTGTCATAGCCTCGTTTAGCAATAATCACACCACAATTGGTTAAAGCAGACAAGGTGAGCTTTGTGAAAGGCCGACAGGCGCCCGATGGCACTTGTAGACTATATAACCTCCTGCAGGTGGCAGAGGCTGGAGGGGCCCCCACTGTGGTACTGACACTTGACGCTGAAAAAGCATTTGACAGGCTACATTGGGGTTTCCTGAATGCGAATCTGCAGAAATTTGGTCTGAGCGGCATGATACTCACAGCAATTATGGCCCTTTACACAAAGCCCACAGCAAGAGTATTTACCTCTAATGTTCTTTCTGACATGTTTCGCATAACTAATGGCACACGTCAGGGCTGTCCTCTCTCGCCACTGATTTTTACCTTAATAATGGAACCCCTGGCAGAGGCCATTAGATCTTGCGACTCAATCGCAGGTATTGAAATAGGAGGCTACTCCCATAAAATTGGGTTGTTTGCCGATGATGTTGTTTTGATGTTAACTAGTCCGGCATCTTCACTGATGAAGGTACAATTGATTTTAAATTAATTTGGGGAGGCATCTTACTACAAATTGAACTCCAATAAGTCATCTATTCTGACGATAGGGTTGACAAAGAAAATGAAAGAGCATCTTAAAGGAACCTTCCCGTTTCAATGGGTACCTCACAATTTAGCATACTTAGGAGTTACTCTATCATACCCAACAGCTTTCACATATGAAGCAAATTTCCCTAAACTGTTAGAGTCAATTAAACAGGACCTGCAACATATATCGAAATTCGAAATATCCTGGGTTGGGAGGATTGCAGCTCTCAAAATGACACTGCTACATAAAATCATATATTATTTTAGAACCATACCAATCATTATACCAGATCATTTCTTTAGAGAGGTATAAAAACTTTTCAGGCAGTTCATTTGGGGAAAGAAGATGAACAAGATTTAATTTCCTTTACTAATGAAGCATAAATTAAATGGTGGAGTAAACTTCCCTAATATTAAAAACTACTACGTGGCTGCTCGACTGGATCAAACTAAAGATTGGTTTGATACCAACTCTGATAAATTATGGGTCCAGATTGAGAAGTGTATAGTCGGTAATAGAAGCCTGCCGGCTCTACTATTGTCAAATTTGACCCATCGGAAGTTAATTCATAAGCCTTTCCCATCCATAGACACCACACTACTAGCGTGGAACAACCTGCATGCTGTGGTACCTCAAGATACTAAAGATAAATGCACAAACTTTCCACTGCAGATATTCGAACACGTTATACCGAATTTTAATGTTCAGCCATGGATAAGAGAAGAGATACAGACCTATAGAGAACTGGGTACCAAATACCCCAAACCCACTTAATTCCCCTAAATCCAACTCACCTACTTTCATAAAAACAACCCCAATATACACTATAATATCCACAGGGAAACATGGACACGCTTGAATTCTGACCGAGACAGCACAAAAGGACTGTCGTAGTTTTATGACAGGCTACAATATCCACTTCAGCCCCGGAAGGATTTACCCCCTTCCTGACCAGAGCACTTTTTACAATTTGGCACTGCGTCGCTTTAACTGCTAATTGCGCGGTCATGAAATGCTGTACCCAAACAAAATTTGCGTCCTTTTCTTCCCACAAATAGAGCTTTCTTTTGATGGTATTTGATCACCTCTGTCATTTTTATTTTTTGCGCTATAAACGGAAAAAGACCGAAAATTTTGAAAAAAAATGATATTTTCTACTTTTTGTTATAAAAAAATCCAATAAACTCAATTTTAGTCATACATTTAGGCCAAAATCTATTCGGCCACATGTCTTTGGTAAAAAAAATGTCAATAAGCGTATATTTATTGGTTTGCGCAAAAGTTATAGCGTCTACAAACTAGGGTACATTTTCTGGAATTTACACAGCTTTTAGTTTATGACTGCCTATGTCAATTCTTGGGGTGCTAAAATGGCAGGGCAGTACAAACCCCCCCCAAATGACCCCATTTTGGAAAGTAAACACCCCAAGGAAATTGCTGAGAGGCATGTTGAACCCATTGAATATTTATTTTTTTTGTCCCAAGTGATTGAATAATGACAAAAAAAAAAAAAATTAAAAAAAAAAAAAAAATTTACAAAAAGTTGTCACTAAATGATATATTGCTCACACAGGCCATGGGAATATGTGGAATTGCACCCCAAATTACATTCAGCTGCTTTCCTGAGTACAGGGATACCACATGTGTGGGACTTTTTGGGAGCCTAGCCGCGTACGGGGCCCCGAAAACCAAGCACCGCCTTCAGGATTTCTAAGGGCATACATTTTTGATTTCACTCCTCACTACCTATCACAGTTTTGAAGGCCATAAAATGCCAAGATGGCACAAAACCCCCCAAAATGACCCCATTTTGGAAAGTAGACACCCCAAGCTATTTGCTGAGAGGCATGTTGAGTCCATGGAATATTTTATTTTTTGACACAAGTTGCGGGAATGTGACAATTTTTTTTTTTTTGCACAAAGTTGTCACTAAATGATATATTGCTCACACAGACCATGGGCATATGTGGAATTGCACCCCAAAATACATTTAGCTGCTTCTCCTGAGTATGGGGATACCACATGTGTGGGACTTTTTGGGAGCTTAGCCGCGTACGGGGCCCCAAAAACCAAGCACCGCCTTCAGGATTTCTAAGGGCATAAATTTTTGATTTCACTCCTCACTACCTATCACAGTTTTGAAGGCCATGAAATGCCAAGATGGCACAAAACCCCCCAAATGACCCCATTTTGGAAAGTAGACACCCCAAGCTATTTGCTGAGAGGCATGTTGAGTCCATGGAATATTTTATATTTTGACACAAGTTGCGGGAAAGTGACAATTTTTTTATTTTTTTTTGCACAAAGTTGTCACTAAATGATATATTGCTCAAACATGCCATGGGCATATGTGGAATTACACCCCAAAATACATTCTGCTGCTTCTCCTGAGTACGGGGATACCACATGTGTGGGACTTTTTGGGAGCCTAGCTGCGTACGGGGCCCTGAAAACCAAGCACCGCCTTCAGGATTTCTAAGGGCATACATTTTTGATTTCACTCCTCACTACCTATCACAGTTTTGAAGGCCATAAAATGCCAAGATGGCACAAACCCCCCCCAAATGACCCCATTTTGGAAAGTAGACACCCCAAGCTATTTGCTGAGAGGCATGTTGAGTCCATGGAATATTTTATTTTTTGACACAAGTTGTGGGAAAGTGACAATTTTTTTTTTTTTTTTGCACAAAGTTGTCACTAAATGATATATTGCTCAAACATGCCATGGGCATACGTGGAATTACACCCCAAAATACATTTAGCTGCTTCTCCTGAGTATGGGGATACCACATGTGTGGGACTTTTTGGGAGCCTAGCTTCATACGGGGCCCTGAAATCCAATCACCGCCTTCAGGATTTCTAAGGGCGTAAATTTTTGATTTCACTCCTCACTACCCATCACAGTTTCGAAGGCCATAAAATGCCAAGATAGCACAAAACCCCCAAAATGACCCCATTTTGGAAAGTAGATACCCCAAGCTATTTGCTGAGAGGCATGGTGAGTATTTTGCAGCTCCCATTTGTTTTTGAAAATGAAGAAGGACAAGAAAAACGTATTTTTTTTTCTTTTTTCAATTTTCAAAAGTTTGTGACAAAAAGTGAGGTCTGCAAAATACTCACTATACCTCTCAGCAAATATCTTTGGGTGTCTATTTTCCAAAATGGGGTCATTTGGGGGGGGGGGTTTGTGCCATCTGGGCATTCCATGGCCTCCGAAACTGTGATAGGCAGTGAAGAGTGAAATCAAAAATTTACGCCCTTAGAAAGCCTGAAGGCGGTGCTTGGTTTTCGGGGTCCCGTACGCGGCTAGGCTCCCAAAAAGTCTCACACATATGGTATCCCCGTACTCAGGAGAAGCAACAGAATGTATTTTGGGGTGTAATTTCACATATTCCCATGGCATGTTTGAGCAATATATCATTTAGTGACAACTTTGTGCAAAAAAAAAAAAAAAAAAAATGTGTCTTTTTCCCGCAACTTGTGTCACAATATAAAATATTCCATGGACTCGACATGCCTCTCAGCAAATAGCTTGGGGTGTCTACTTTCCAAAATGGGGTCATTTGGGGGGGGGTTTTGAACTGTCCTGGCATTTTATGCACAACATTTAGAAGCTTATGTCACACATCACCCACTCTTCTAACCACTTGAATACAAAGCCCTTTCTGTACATGAAAAAATTATTTTTTTGCAAAAAAATTACTTTGAACCCCCAAACATTATATATTTTTTTAAAGCAAATGCCCTACAGATTAAAATGGTGGGTGTTTCATTTTTTTTTTCACACAGTATTTGCGCAGCGATTTTTCAAACGCATTTTTTGGGGAAAAAAACACACTTTTTAAAATTTTAATACAGTAAAACACACTATATTGCCCAAATGTTTGATGAAATAAAAAAGATGATCTTAGGCCGAGTACATGGATACCAAACATGACATGCTTTAAAATTGCGCACAAACGTGCAGTGGCGACAAACTAAATACATTTTTAAAAGCCTTTAAAAGCCTTTACAGGTTACCACTTTAGATTTACAGAGGTCTACTGCTAAAATTACTGCCCTCGATCTGACCTTCGCGGTGATACCTCACATGCATGGTGCAATTGCTGTTTACATTTGACGCCAGACCGACGCTTGCGTTCACCTTTGTGCGAGAGCAGGGGTGGACAGGGGTGCTTTTTTTTTTTTTTTCTTTATTTTTTTTTGCTTTTTTATATTATTTTTAAACTGTTCCTTTCATTTTTATTTTTTTTTTAATCATTTTTATTGTTATCTCAGGGAATGTAAATATCCCCTATGATAGCAATAGGTAGTGACAGGTACTCTTTTTAGAAAAAATTGGGGTCTATTAGACCCTAGATCTCTCCTCTGCCCTCAAAGCATCTGACCACACCAAGATCGGTGTGATAAAATGCTTTCCCAATTTCCCAATGGCGCTGTTTACATCCGGCGAAATCTAAGTCATGAAATGCTCGTAGCTATCAGTTTCTTAGGCCATAGAGATGTTTGGAGCCATTCTGGTTTCTGATCAGCTCTATGGTCAGCTGGCTGAATCACTGGCTGCATTCTCAGGTTCCCTGTTGGGACAGGAGAGCCAGAGAAAAACATGGAAGACGGTGGGGGGGGGCATTCCCTCCCACTGCTTGTAAAAGCAGTCTAGAGGCTAATTAGCCACTAGGATTGCTTTTACATGAAAGCCGATCGCTGGCTGAAAAGAATGATACCAAGATGATACCTAAACTTGCAGGCATCATTCTGGTATAACCACTCAAAGTCCAGCAACATACCAGTACGTTGCTGGTCCTTGTTGGGCATACATTGTAAACTTTTTTTTCATGCAGCCTGTGGGCTGAACGAAAAAAAGATATTGATCGGTGGGTATGCCCACCATTAGAATACCTCCCTTCATCCACCCACTTCTAATGATGGGCATACATGCACTGTATATATATGCTGAAGCATGGGGGCATCCTCCCGCAAAAGGCAGGAGCAAATCGCTCCTCCACCCACTGCTGCCCCCACGCTTCGGCATATATGCTGAAGTATGTAACTGTGGTGGTGAAATCACCTCCGACAGCGCTGGAGTCACGGCTTTATGTATCGTGGGAGCAAACGCTGTTGCTGTCAAGATAAATAAATCCGTGCTGCAACTGAATGGCGTACCTGCTAAGCAAACGATGGTTAACAAAAAAACAAAGTAACATTACAGTATAACAGTAATACTTACCATACCTGCAAAGCAAAATACAAAAAAAAACATAGTAAAAAATAAAACATTTAACGCAACCTGTGCCTACCTAAAATATATATATGCCGAAGCATTGGAGCATCCTCCCGCAAAAGGCAGGAGCAAATCGCTCCTCCACCCACTGCTGCCCCCACGCTTCAGCATATATGCTGAAGTATGTAACTGTGGAGGTGAAATCACCTCCGACAGCGCTGGAGTCACGGCTTTATGTATCGTGGGAGCAAACGCTGTTGCTGTCAAGATAAATAAATCCGCTCTGCAGCTGAATGGCGTACCTGAAAACAAAAAAGTGGTTAACAATAAAAAAACAAAGTATAAAAAAATTGCATACCTATAAAGCAAACATGAAAAAAACATAACAATAAAACATTGCAGTATAGAATGCAGAACAATAGAGAGAGAATAGAGAGAGAACAATAAAACAACAACTATTTTTGGTTTTTTTATTTTAAATATTTTTTTGAGTTTTTTTCTTTTTTTTTTAACTTTTTTTTGTTTTTTTTACACTTTTTTTTGTAACTTTAACTTTTTTAACTGGTACCAGGTTTGGGTCTCTCGAAATGCGACAGCATCTTGGGAGACCCTGTGAAAGTGTGTCCTAGTCTGTGCAGTGCTGTACCCTACGCTAATACTCCACTAATGTATGGTAGCGTTCAAAACATTCACCAATGCAAAGACCAGGATTGCCAGGACAGAGGGGACAATAATACCGGGTGTCACGCCTAAATCCGCGCTTGCTGCAGACACGACATCTTCTTTGGGGGGTTCGTTGGGTAGGGGTACTCGGGAGGGCATAAAGAAAATGCCTCTCATGCAGCCGGCTTACTGCATTTGGTTGGGGAAGGTGAGGTAGAGCACCGTCTGGAAACAGAAGGGCTCTGACGATCTCTTCCTGGAATTTAAGGAAGGATCCAGTCTGTCCTGAAGCTCTGTATAGCACATGAGCGTTCAGCAAAGCCAATTGAAATAAATAAACAGACACTTTTTTGTACCAGCGTCTGGCCTTACGGGCAATTAGGTACGGCGCCAACAACTGGTCGTTGAGGTCCACCCCTCCCATATTAAGGTTATATTCGTGGACACAGAGGGGTTTCTCCACAACACCAGTCGCCGTAGGAATTTGGACCGTCGTGTCTGCATGAAGGGAGGTAAGAACGAAAACATTCTTATTGTCCCTCCACTTCATAGCGAGCAAGTTATTACACTGCAAGCAGGCTCTCTCCCCCAGCCTAAGACGGGAATCTACAAGCTGCTGGGGAAAGCCCCGGCGATTAGGTCGCACGGTGCCACATGCTCCAATCTGATGATCAAAAAGGTGGCTAAAAAGTGTGTAATAATTGTCCACGTACAAGTGGTACCCCTTTCCGAATAAGGGTGACACTAAGTCCCACACTATCTTGCCAGCACTTCCTATGCAGTCAGGGCAGTTTGTCGGCTCTACGTGACTATCTTTGCCCTCGTAAACCATAAAACTACATGTATAGCCTGTGGCCCTGTCACAGAGCTTATACATCTTGACCCCGTATCTGGCACGCTTGCTGGAAAGGTACTGTTTGAATGACAAGCGGCCAGAAAACTTAACCAGGGACTCATCAATGCAGACAACTTGATGGGGAGTAAACAAGTCTGCAAAACGTTGGTTGAAGTGGTTTACGAGGGGCCGAATTTTGTAGAGCTGATCGTATCCAGGGTCTCCACGAGGATGACAGAGTTCATTGTCGTTGAAGTGCATGAACCGCAAAATCTGCTCGTATCGTGCCCTGGCCATGGAAGCAGAGAACAAGGGCGAATGGTAAATTGGGTCAGTGGACCAATATGACCGCAACTCACTCTTTTTATTCAAGCCCATGAGGAGGGAAAGGCCCAGAAAGATCTTAAATTCGGAAACCGTAATTGGTTTCCAATCTCTGGCAAGGGAGGACTGGGGATTAGTGGCGATGTGTTGACCAGCGTATAAATTGCTTTGGTCCACAATAGATCTATAGAGATCTTTGGTAAAAAACAGCAAATAAAAAATCCAGTGGCATAAAGTCAACTGTTTCCACCTGAATTCCGGGTTGGCCAGTGAAAGGGGGAAGTACGGGTGCTGCAGAAGTGGTGGGTACCCAATTCGGATTGGCGAATGCAGCAGGAAGGGCACTATGGGCACGACGGGCCTGTGTTCGTCTTCTTGGTGGCAGCGGGACACTACTTGTGCTTGCCACCTCGCCAGCTTGAACTGCACTTATGGGACTCGCCACGTCACCAAGTGTTACTGCAGTGCTGGATGTACGACCAGGGTGTACTAGGCCGCTGGTGCTTGCCAGTTCACCAGAAGGAATAGCGGCACTAGTACTTCTCTGCTCCATACGAGAGCCCTGCGGTTCTTACACTTCAAGGACAGAAGAAGTTTGGGGTCTGGTACGCCTGACCTTAGCAGGGACCACAACTCCGTCATCAGAGCTATCTGTCATGGAGCCGCTGTCCTCATCAGGATCGTTTTCTGAGCCTGAATCTGACAGATGAGTGACTTCCTCTTCACTATCTGTCATGCTCAGAAACGTGTAGGCCTCTTCACTAGTGTACCTTCGATTTGCCATTTTGGGCTCTAAATTTAGGGGTACACTAGTGAGACTCACAGGCAAAAAAGCTCCTGACTGTTAGCGACTGATTCAAAACACTACCAAAAAACTGTTAGCGATCGCAGGGATCAGGCCTGACTCTGCGAACGCTGCAGTTATGTGTGCTTAGTGTTTTGTAAGTGACAGTTATCGATCGATACTGCACTTGGGTGGGCTGGGCTGGGCTGGGCCGAGGAGCAAAACGCAGGTGCTAGCAGGTATCTGGGCTGATCCCGCTAACACTGCGTTTCAGGGAACCCTAAACTGCTGGGGAGTATAGATCTGATCGGATCAGATATCGATCCGCTCAGATACTATAGCACTAAGGGAGGTGTATGCTGCGTGCATGGGTTTTAGCGGTACTGGCACTAACCTGACGCTGCCTGGGGCGACGCAGACCTTATCTGACCATAAAAACGTAACTTATATCACCGCCGGGCAATTAGGGGGTTAAACCTTTATAAGGTAATAAACGGCGGGTGCCCTAAAACTATAATAAACTATAATAAACTATAAAAAATAAACTAACCAGCGTCACCCGTAACAGTTATACGGTGATCGCTGGTGAAAGGGTTAACTAGGGGGCAATCAGGGGGTTAAAACCTTTAGCAGGTAGTATATGGGGGTCCCTGTCGCTCTAAAACACTGACAGCGAACCTATATACTTACCTCCCTAACTAGCGTCACCTGTGTCACTAATACAGCGATCAGAAAAATGATCGCTTAGCGACACTGGTGACGGGGGATGATCACGGGGTTAACCTTTATTAGGGGGGGTTAGGGGGGTACCCCAGACCTAAAGGGGGCTAACCTAACTGCCCTAACACTTATAACTGTCACAAACTGACACCAATGCAAACAAAAAAAAAACTGCTATTGGTGTCAGTGTGACAGGGGGTACAGGGGGGTGATCAGGGGGCGATCGGGGGGTGAAGGGGGGTGAAAAGTGTGCCTGCGTGTTCTACTGGAAGTGTAGTGTTGGTGCAACTTACTTGGATGTCTTCTCTCCTCGGCGCCGGATCGAAAAGACCGGCTGGAGGAGAGATGACATCACTTCCTCTCCCTCTTTTTACATTACAGAGGGAGAGGAAGCATTTGATTCGCTGGGAGCGATTGGGAGGGGGTGGCCATCAATGGATGGCCTCCCCCTGACCTCTCATCGCCCGCGAACAAGAGCCGACCGCCTATGGCACCGGGGGGGCCCGCCTGCGGGAAGGCATCACGTATCAGGTACGTGATTTTGCCTGCCCGTGCCATTCTGCTCACGTATATAGACGTGAGGCGGTCGGCAAGTGGATATAGTGGTGCTTTTCATAAATCCTCAAACATGCAAAACTGGGAAAGGGAGCTGGGTAATCTCTATACACAGAATAATTGGCAAATGGCCATCCATTCCCACTTTCGATACTCCCACTGTGTAAACCACTGGGAATTGCTACTGAAAATACTATATAGAACCTACTTAACTCCAGTAAGACTGGCACAGATTTACCCAGACTCCTCTCCCAATTGCTGGAGGGACTGCGGAGGAATGGGATGCATCCTACATATACTATGGAGCTGCAAGGAAGTCAGAACTTTTTGGAAGGAGGTGTTTTCCCTAATCAATAAAGTTACAGGAGAAGCTATTATACCCTCGCCACAGATGGCACTTCTTAACACAGGAATGCACTTAATCCTAAACAAATATAGATCTCTAATTACTCACATACTAATTGCAGCAAAACTAACCATAACTTCTAAATGGAAATCTAAAGAGACTCATCTGTTGTCAGAAGTTATAAATAGAGTTAAAACACAATACACATATGAAAAATTTTTCGCCATAAAAAGCCATAATATCCCAAAATTTAATATATCTTGGGAATCATGGGTAGCGCAATATCCTACCAATTAGGGATAGGTAAATTACTTGCATTATTAGATACACGTTTAGATGGTACATGTAACTTGTTAACGTTCTTTCTGTTAAACTGTTAAAGTGTTCTTTTTCTTCATTTTTGTATGAGCTTTGGGAGATATACCCAAATACATAATAGATCGATTAGGGAAATTATAACAAATAATTGAAATAGTAAGCAACAGTCATATGGAAGTGTGCATGACACTATTTGTCTGTGCGGGCCAGTGATCTGTGGCACAGTTAGAACCCATTAGGGGTGCCTGGATCGCAGGTGCGACGCCATTACTTAAGATGGTCACAAGGTAAACGCGATCATTTGACTCAGTTAAAGGAACAACTCCTTATTTTTCTTATTAACTTGATTTGGTACTGGATTCCCTGCTGATGAAGAGGTGCAACCTCTGCAGTATTGTACAACTCTCAGATGTATTATGTATTATTTTACTGTTGAATTTTCAATAAAAACTAATTGAAAAGAAAAAGCACTGTTGGGTGTTATTTACTAAAGGAAAATACACTTTGCATTACAAGTGCACTTGAGCCAGCACTGAAACTGCACTTGTAGTGCAAAGTGGATTTGCCCTTAGGAAATAACCCCCATTGTCACTGAAAACACCTATTTTACCTTAACAAAATTTTAGGAGCATTGAAACAATAATCCACACATTCTTGAGTATCAATCTTTTTAATACCAGCACAATCACATGTGCATTTCTAAAAGGTTTTTAAAACAAACCAACATGTTTGTTGTATAACATTTTTTGGGTCACATTAATAAAAGTAGAAATGTCCTTTTAAGGTAAAACAGGCATGTTTCAAACAAACAAGAAATACACAAATCTGGAACTTACAAAGTTCAACTTTTGTATAAATTGAAGGCAATATCAGACATGAGTATTTATAAACTGTGTTTGATATTGCGTTCAGATGGGGTGAAGTCACCCCTGGAAAAGCCAAATTTTGAAGATGCACACAAATTGTCGAATGTCAACATATGCTAGCTGCCATCACGGGGGGATCAAGGGCATGTTTTGTGGGTGCAACCCCTTCCTCTCAGCTACTTTATTATTGAGGAAGGGGTTGCACCCACAAAACACCTACATTGATATCCTGTGATGGCAGATAGCACATGTTGACACACTGTGTGCATCTTCAAAATTTGGCTTTTCTATAAAATGGCAAAAAATGTTAAAAATGTTTACATTACAAATACCAAAAAAAAAGGAATGGATTTGGAGGTGTTTTAAACTCTCCCTAAAACATCAATGATGTTCTTCATCTTTTTTTTTAACATCATTGATGTTTTTCTGGATGTTTTCCAAGTCCCTATTATGCCCCATGATCTCCCAGATCAGGATCTGTGCACTTTCACTGGTGAAATGCCCTGGATCCACAACATCACAATCACCTAAAAATATAGAAACAAAAACATATCATGTATTATAAATCTGCCGGCATCCATCTCTTACCTGAGCCTGTGGTCGCAGACACTCATCTGTTGTGGTGACAATTTCCACCACGTCTCCCTCGTCCCCCTCCTGGCTTTTGGGGATTTCACCTTCTTCATGAAGTGGGGGGTCTGTTGTCTCTTCTGCTGAGTGGTGTCCTCCGAGTCTTTTCTCCCCTATGTAAAAAAAAATAGGTATACTTAGCACACAGATATTTGATGACAGAAATAGGAATATGAAACATATGTGGGGTACAATTGTCTGTTATGGCAGAGTTCCAAGATGAAGAAATATTTTTTTCCTTTGTCAAGCTTGAATACTTACCTGTTTTGTACAAGCTTCACAGATGCAGACACCCCTATAGTATACACTGGAGCACCTGTGTGGGACCCCCTAGTAAAAAGGGTGTTCTGTTGTCCCACACTAGTGCTCCAGTGTCCAGATGTGTAAACTGCTGCTGAGTATCCTCTCCTTACACAGAATCTAGTTTGCATTACATTCTAGTTACAAACCCATCTAGACAACAAAATTATTTTAAGAGAAGTAGGCTAGAAAAAATGTATTCAAATGCATATGGCCAAAACAATGGTGTTTTCCTATTTAAAAGCCAAAATTGGTGGCCTGAGGAGCACTTATCTTAGGGAGCGCAAGAAGGTCATGGATTCCCAGAGATCCGGAGCTGCAGCAGATGACGTTTATGTCCCCAGGCTGTGGTACTATGAGAAACTGCGATTTCTGTCAGACCAGACTGAAGTCAGGGAATCCCTCTCCACTCTTCCTTCCACCCTATCTTCCACCCCAGCTGAGGCTTCCGATGTCCAACCTGGGCTTTCCAGCCAGGAAGAAGTGGAGGAGCCCAGCTGGAGCGAGGTAAAGCATTGTTCTACAGATTTCTGGTCAATAAATAAATGATGTTTACTAGATGTTATTATTGATCATTAATTGCTGATTTAATAAAGTGTTTTACATACCAATAGACAGTAGTGGGCAAAAATAATTGGGACAAGAATGAAAAATGCTGGGCTCAGAATGATAGTCTGTTATATTTGTTAACATTCAATTTGCAACAGTCATGTGATGAAAATTGTGTGTGATTGATGAATAAAAAACTAAAACGATTTCCCTTTTTCATACACAGGAAGACCTCAGCCAGGACGAGGAGGCTCTGGAATGTGGCACACAGGAGGAGGCTGTGGAATGTGGCAGCCAGGAGGAGGCAGGGATTAGTGGCAGCCAGGAGGAGGCGGGGCTAAGTGGCAGCCAGGAGAAGGCCAGGCCCAGTAGGAGCCTGACAGAATCGCAGGTTCCTCCCCTCCGCCTTCCAACCAAAAGACCTAGGAAGGGGAGTAACATGCAGGATTCAGCACTCAGGCTGATACAGGAGGCTTCTGCGTCCCTCAGTGCCACCCCCACTCCTGAAGAGGCCTTTGCCTGCATGGCTGCCACAAAACTGCAGGGCATGCAGGAGGGTCAACGCCTCCTGTTTGAGGACCTTCTTTACAAAACACTAACTAAGGGGGTGAGGGGCAAAATCACACACAAAACCCACCTGTGTGAGTTGGACCATCCTCCTCCTCCTTCTCCTGCCACAACTCCATCACCACAGACACAGCGTGGAAGGAAGCGTGGAAGGAAGACCAGAGAGTGATGACCTGGGTTCAGTCTGGTCTGACAAAAGATGCAGGCTTTTGTATGACCACATCCTGGGAACATACATGTCATCTGCTGCTGTTCATCATCTCTTGGACTTCTGGACTAGACTGCACTCCCTTTAGATATGGACTCCTCAGGCCACCAATTTTGCAGTAAAATAATTGATGTGTGCCCTGGGGGCCAAAGGCTTTGTCAATTTCTGCTGTTTCTCCAGCGTTGCCTCCCTCTTTGTTTGGTTCTGATCCCTTAATAAAGGATTTTGTGTTTCAATTATAATTGCCTATGTGTGTTTTCATCAAAAAGGACAGTTTGTTTGTGAGGAGGCGGGTACATTTTAAAAATACAATGTCAAATTAACAAGAGACACCAACACCAAGCAACCTCCTTGGGATTAAATAATACAAGATAATAATGGTGTTAACTTGACACACAAAACACACACAAAAATATTCAGGATGTAAAATAAAAAAATAAAAAAAAATAACAACACGATCAGGCTTAAAAACAATACAAACCAAAAAAAAAAACATATATCTTTTTTGTCAGATGTGACAAATCAAAATACATTGATGAAATCACGATAAATAATAAAGAAAGAAGTTTGTGAGAAGTCTGTGTGAATATCAGCAGCAAAACTACTTAATTCTTCTAGCATTATAAAGTAGAAGAGAGTGCGCTGTATTAAACAATTTTAAACATTGCAGCCTGACGAAAGTGCTATATCCATTCCAAACGCTAATTTTACCAGACCGAGCTGTTCCGCCTCAGAATTTCTTCTGAGCATGCATGGCACTTTGTGCATCGGGCTCAGGGTGCAGTGCTCCTAACCCCACCCGTTTTAAAACAAATTACAGCCCCAGGCTCTAATCATGTGCTTCTAAAAAAAAAAAGAAAATCCACTGAAATGCATGCGTACAGTGCCCTGCATGTAGATTAGGGGGCTGGACATTTGGATTAGGGGGGGCGGCACCCATGCACCCCTAATGAGTGGCCACCACTGCTCAGATTACATACATTTGTACTTTATAATACAGAATTTATATAGCCATCAACAGTCTGTGCAGCACAAAAAAAAGAGACAGTACAATTCAATACAAGAGAGATTAGAGGGCCCTGCTTGTGAGAACATATAATCTAAAGGGGGGGGGGGCAAGTGATATAAGAGTTAATTAATGTGAGGGATAAGTTGATGGAGAAAATGAAAGTACAATTTATTGGGTGGAAGCAGGATAGGCCTTCCTGAATTGATGAATCTTTAGGGATTACCTAAAGGAAGACAGAAGATGGCCAGAAAGATGAGTAAGGAGTTACAGAGAATGGGACAGCCTCAAGAGAAAATCTTAAGGCGAGCATAGGAGGAGGTGATGAGGGAGCGAAAAAGCAGGAGGTCTTGGGAGGAGCGGAGAGGACGGTTTGGTTTATATTTTGAGACGAGGTTGGCAATGTAGTTGGGGCAGAGTTGTGGATGACTCTTTATGTTTTTGTTAAAATTATGAATTTTATTTGTTGGGAGAGCAGAAGTCAGTGATGGGATTGGGAGCCAAAGGTAGCGGAAACTGAGAGGTTGGTAAGGTGGATGCATCTGGCAGCAGCATTTATGATAAACTATAGGAGGGATAATCCATGTAAAAGTTAGGCAAACATGTAAAACATGTGGAGGTGGGAGATTACCAGGGAGTGAAGTGTGTGGTGTTGTTGATTAATAAGATGTGTATTTTAGAGATGTTACTAAGGTTGAGGCAGTAAGATTTGGACAGCTATTGGATGTGGGGCTGAAAGGAGAGTTCAGGATTACACCTAGCCCCCAGGGGAGGGAATGATACCCTGTTTCCCCGAAAATAAGACATAGCGCGATTGTCGGTGATGGCTGCAATATAAGCCCTACCCCCCAAATAAGCCCTAGTTAAAGTCCTTGAAGGTCTTATTTTCAGGGTAGAGCTTATTTTCGGGGAAACAGGGTAGGGCTTATTTGGGGGTAGGGCTTATATTGCAGCCATCACTGACAATCACGCTAGGTCTTATTTTCGGGGAAACAGGGTAGTTGTGCCAATGACCTCGATAGACAAGTCAGGGGAGGGGGCACATGAATGGATAATTGAAGTGAATACTCACAGAATTTATTCTTATTTGGAAAATGGAACAATCTTTCTATTGCATGTGCACTGTTGGTGGGATAGGAATGAGGTTATGTGCTCAAGGAAAGAAAGATGTCTCACTTCTCTATGTTCTCAATGAGATATCTGCCTGTCCATGGCCCTATTCAGTAACAAGGTTAGCTGTCTGTTTCCTAGCTCTGTTTTATTTGTTTTATTCCTATGTGTACATTTTAGTGTATTTGTAAGAAACTGTATGTATAAGGGGCTAAGTTTATTCACAGCACAATTGAACATTCACTTTAAAACAGCTAAATATATTCCAGGTACAGTTGTGCTCATAAGTTTACATACCCTGGCAGAATTTATGATTTCTCATTTTTCAGAGAATGTGAATGATAACATGAAAACGTTTCTTTCACTCATGGTTAGTGTTTGGCTGAAGCTATTTATTATCAATCAACTGTGTTTACTCTTTTTAAATCATAATGAAAACAGAAATTACCCAAATGACCCTGATCAAAAGTTTACATACCCTGGTGATTTTGGCCTGATAACATGCACACAAGTTGACACAAAGGGGTTTGAATAGCTATTAAAGGTAACCATCCTCACCTGTGATCTGTTTGCATGTAATTAGTGTGTGTGTGTATAAAAGGTCAAAGAGTTTCTGGACTCCTGACAGACCCTTGCATCTTTCATCCAGTGCTGCACTGACGTTTCTGGATTCTGAGTCATGGGGAAAGTAAAAGAATTGTCAAAGGATCTGCGGGAAAGGGTAGTTTAACTGTATAAAACAGGAAAGGGATATAAAAAGATATCCAAGGAATTGAGAATGCCAATCAGGAGTGTTCAAACTCTAATCAAGAAGTGGAAAATGAGGTCAGGTAGACCAAATAAAATTTCAGTCACAACTGCCAGGAAAATTGTTCGGGATGCAAAGAAAAACCCACAAATAACTTCACGTGAAATGCAAAACTCTCTGAAAACATGTGATGTGGCTATTTCAAGATGCACATTTAGGAGGCACTTGAAAAAAGATGGGCTGCATGGTCGAGTTGCCAGAAGAAAGCAATTACTACACAAATGCCACAAAGTATCCCGCTTACAACACCCCAAACAGCACAGAGACAAGCCTCAAACCTTCTCCTACAAAGTCATTTGGAGTGATAAGACCAAAATTGAGCTTTTTGGCCACAACCATAAACGTTACATTTGGAGAGGAGTCAACAAGGCCTATAATGAAAGGTACACCATTCCTAATGTGAAACATGGAGGTAGATCGCTGATGTTTTGGAAAGTGAGAGCTACAAAGGCACATGAAATGTGGTCAAAATTGATGGCAAGATGAATGCAGTATGTTATCAAAACATACTGGAGGAACATTTGCATCCATCAGCCAGGAAGCTGCGCATGGAATGTACTTGGACATTCCAACATGACAATGATCCAAACCACAAGGCAAAGTAGACTTGTCAATGGCTACAGCAGAATAAAGTGAAGGTTCTGGAGTGACGATCTCAGTCTCCTGACCTCAATATCATTGAACCACTCTGGGGAGATCTCAAATGTGCAGTTCATGAAAGACAGCCTAAGAATTTACAGGAACGGGAGGCTTTTTGCCAAAAGTAAGGGGCAGCTTTACCATCTGAGAAGATAAAGAGCCTCATCCTCAAAAAAAAAAAGACTTCAAGCTGCCATTGATGTTAAAGGGGGCAATACATGGTATTAAGAACTGGAGTGTGTACACTTTTGATCAGGGTCATTTGGGTGTTTTCTGTTATCATTATGATTTAACAAGAGTAAACACAGTTTATTGATAATAAATGGATTCAGCCAAACACTAACCATGAGTAAAAGAAAAGTTTTGTGTTATCATTCATATTCTCTGAAAAATGGCCAAGAAATCATAAATTCTGCCAGGGTATGTAAACCTATGAGCACAACTGTATGTTCAAGCAAAAGATGTGCATATTCTTAAAGTGGTTTTCTTTGTAATGCTGCCACAGCCTGGAGAAAAGCCTGTCCCCTGCTGACAGCTGCAAAATGGGACCCCAGCTCTCTGTGGAGAAGCAGTGCAAAGGCCTTTTATTTACAGTGCCTATCTAAGTACCAAGTAAGGGATTCCAGAAATGGATTTATGAAATATTACATGACGCATAGTAATGTATTCTCACTTTGAGTCTTCTATGTGGTTCTGTTTGATGCCAACTATGGCAACTTTATCTTTAAACAATGGAATACAACCCATGAAAAATGATATATACAACTGTGATACAAGTGTTCATGTCTATATTTTATCAACCTTTGCTTTCTGTCCAGGAGATTCACTGGTGACAGTATGACGCCTATCACTTGGATATCTTCTATGTGCTTCTTCTATGTTATCTTACGCAAGAATGTTTTATATTCTCTGCGTATTAAGTATCTATGCAGCATTCATTTATACAGTAAGGTCCTTCTTTTGTTTTACCTGCTCATATATAACTGTGTTTGAAACAATGCTCCATCTGTCATTTTGCCTACAATCCCCATAATTCAGTCTGTCTGATATCCGAATGGCACATGCGCAGACCGGGCGGAGGCCCACCCTGCGAGATCTACAATTTCTTATATCTTAGTAACGACAGCCCGATGTGACTAAGTCACACTGTGCTATTTCTATCATGCTAAGTTATGCCGCACAGTGCAATGTCCAGGTATTTTTACATTTGTGCAGATCAAACGGAGGTCCACTCTGCGCTGCCTACAACCCACAGAATCCATCTTACCACTGATGGCCGAACGTGACCGCGTCATATGATGCTGTCTCATCTGATTACATGATTAGGCATTATAAATAGCCTGTGTGTTCACTGGGACGCTGTGTACAGCACCCGGCTGTCTCCCAGGGGCACACCTATCTACTGCAAATTTAAAGTAAGTACGTGTTCACATATTTCTGTAATTACTATCCACTTTATAAAGTGTACTAATGGCACTACTCTCCTATATTCTATATATATAGGTAGTATGTGCCAGTTCTACTACATATCATTGCTGCTATTTTGAACATTATCAAGCTCTCTCTTGTTGGACTTTGGACCCCTCTATATCCATCTTTTTATCTGGTTACTTCTACTCTTGGATATCTGACGTATGCCTGCCCCTGATAGAGCTATATATATAAAATGAAACAGTAGGTATTTTACTTTTCATACCCCATTTGTGTTTCACTGCTATATGTATTGCTATTTAAAACCAACAGGACGCTGTTTTTTCACAGTTTGTTATAAGCATTGCTATGAATTTGTACATGAGGCTCACTGTCTTGAAGGTGTCTTGCTTTGTCTCTGACGACGTCTTTCTGTTCCAGTGCTCTCTTGGCCAGTTTAGCATAGGTTTTTAATGATATAACATGTCTGTGTAATATATTTGATTTTTTTTATTTTAATTGTAATATATCTCATTTGCAGATAGTGAGATTCGCTTTTGTCTTTTCTTTGTTACAATTTTGAACCTCATCTGTGTCCTGTAGAAGCCTCATGTCGAAACGCGTAGACACATGATGCATAAGGGCTCAATGTACAAATTGTATCATTTTATTCATGTTTTTATCTCCTTTTTTGAACATTGTCCATTAATTAATGTACTTTCTTCAATAAATATTTTGAACAATATTAGTTGTGTTACTTTCCCCATTGTTTTCAATGCCTATAAAGTCCGATTTTTTGGTTACTATTTAGTATCCCCTTTTTCTCATGTTTATGGATGTGGCAATCTGAGTGCTCCTCCTTTTTTTATTTTCCAGTGCAAAGGCCTGACACATTGCAGCTATTCAAGCATCAGGGTTCATTTGGATAGGTGTTGACAGCCATTCTGAGTGTAGACTATGTTTTTTTTTTGCACCTGCATCCACCCAGGCTGTACGCAGGCACCCTGTAATAGCAGATGCAGATGCAATGGCTGCATGGACACAGCTAGACACATCTGCATGTCAAATTTTGTGCAGGAGTGAGTGCATGGATCTGAATGCACACTGTGTGTCAATTTTTTAAATGTAATTTTGTTGTATCGAGTGTGCTGACAGTACCACCCATGGTTTGAATTTTAGTCGATTCAGAAAATCTGCAAAAATTCAAATCATGTATGGCCAGCCCAGGTTTCCCATTTTGCAGAATGCTGGCAGAGGACAGGCATTTCTAATCAAGCCATGGTTGCTTTCTAGAGAAAACAAATTGGAAGATTTGTCACACTGTTTGCTTTAATATACCTGAAATGTACAGTATTTAGCTAACTTAGGCTGAAAGTTCAATTATATGAATGATAAGGATATGACAAAGAGATGTCTCCAAAAGAATAGCCATTAATAGGATCAGCCACAGTGTATCAAAAAATAAGAAAAAACTTTATTTAAAAAATTCAGCCACACAAATTTTCCACCATACTAGTGAGACCAAACCCCCCAGTGCACCTGGTTAAAATTTCAATTACAAATTGACAACGTTGTCACAATATGGCGCCAAACTCAACACTCCACACACACTCATGCATATCCACTAAGAAAGGACTGGAATTACAAAGGTAACTCTTATTTGATTATACAATCTGCACCTGGCATGTCCTATACATGACTTGTGCAGTAGTTCTGTAGATACATTCAGGTGAACAGATATATAAGTCACGCTATGATGGAAAAGCACTAATATAGGTAGTCTTAGACCGGTAAAGCAATTTCATGTGTCAGCGTATAGCATATAGACTGAGGACTAGATGGACTAGGACTAGGTGTGCCAGAGTTGCTGAGGCCATTCTTGGAGTTGCGGCGGAGATCAGAGAACCCAAATTCACCAAGTTGCTCCTTAGGGGGTGGCGCTACATTAGTATATACCCAGTCCAAAGACACCCTCTTCTGGGTCTTCAGACATTTGCTTTGATTTAGTAAAAATCCAGTTCAAGTCAGACATGTATAGAAGTTTCTGATGATCTCTTTATTCAACCCTGCTGAGACAGTCCCTGTTTTCCTTCCTTACAAGTAGGGATGGGTGAACCATTCGGCCCGAGCATAAGTTTGGGCTGAACTTTAATTGTTCGGTCGTTCGGCGAACATCCGAACAAACGGGTCGATCGACCCTTTGTTTGGCTCCCCGAACTAACCACAATGCATTGCAATGCAGAACAGTGCATTGCAAGCCCCGAAGCAGTGAAAGATTCAGCCAATCACGGCACAGAGCACTGTCAGAGTCATGATTGGACACTGTCATCATGATTTTATCCAATCATGGCTCATTCCCACCCCCCAGGATAAAAGTATTATTTCAATGGCAGCCATTTTCAGTGTGATTTTGGTGTGGAGAGAGATAGAACATTGCTCTGTTCAGTGCTATTAGTTAGTTAATGTGGTATACTTTGCTTAAATTGTCAGTGTAGAATATTAGTTTAGTGTCAGTCTAGGGATTGTGTGAGTGTAGTGAGGAGGACCATCATTCAGCTTTGCATAGTGTGCAGCTAGAGTAGGGACAGCTCAGATAGTATCACTGTAGTGTAGTGTGACCGTGTCATTCATACATACATTAGTGTAGAGTAGGGACAGCTCAGATAATTACAGTGTAGTGTAGTGAGACCATGTTAGTAATCTTTACATTAGTGTATAGCTAGAGTAGGGACAGTTCAGATAGTGTCAGTTTAGTGATGGTTGAACACCGTCTATTTGATTGAGTTACTGCCAGTTTAACGCCATTTATTTCTGTGTGCATTACTACCAGTTTAATGCCATGTAGTTCTGTGTGCGTTACTGCCAGTTTAAGGCCATGTAGTTCTGTGTGCGTTACTGCCAGTTTAATGCCATATAGTTCTGTGTGCGTTACTGCCAGTTTAAAGCCATTTATTTCTGTGTGTGTTACTGCCAGTTTAACGCCATATAGTTTTTTGTGCGTTACTGCCAGTTTAACGTCATATAGTTCTGTGTGCGTTACTACCAGTTTAACACCATATAGTTTTGTGTGCATTACTGCCAGTTTAACGCCATATAGTTCTGTGTGCGTTACTGCCAGTTTAACGCCATATAATTTTGTGTGCGTTACTGACAGTTTAACGCCATATAGTTCTGTGTGCGTTACTGCCAGTTTAACGCCATATAGTTCTGTATGTCACTGTATGTTTGGCGCATTATATTGCAGTATATTATAGTGTATCCATGGAGTGTGTCTGTGTAGTGTGAGTACTCAAATTAAAGTGCACCAAACCCCACTTTACATTGATTAAAGTGCATCTACATACAGATTTCCACTTCTTCTTTACATTTGCTTATAAGCACCGCCCCCTCCCTCCCAATAATGTCTGGGAGGACAACAAGGAGAGGCAGATGTTCCCCTGGCACTGTAAGGAGGCCAGCAACAAATGTGTCTAGATGTCAGAAACCTTGAATCAGACTGAGACAGAAGTACAGTTAAATTACACTTGTTTAATAATAATAAAAAATAGGTAAAGAGAGTAAAAGTAGTCAAACCATAGCCAGAGTTCAGGAACTGAAACAGATAGTCAGACAAGCCAAAATGTCAGGGAGCCAGAGATGAGCGTAGTAGAACAGCAAGCAGGATCTGGATCCAGAAGGAATGTCAGCCAAGCAAGTCTGTAACAGGAACACAGGGGAGCGTCTCTAGAGATTTGACCAAGGCAAAGGCAGAGATCCTCTGGAGTGGACGGCTTAAGTAGGCAGGACTGACGAGCAGGATATCATCAACATGTGAGTCACAGTAGAGAGCTGGCAACTAGTCGACAGCTGAGCAGCCAGCTCAGAGAAAGAAGGGCTGAGCCCAGCCCTGACAGTACCCCCTACTCAATGACCCCTACCCCTCAGAGGACCACCAGGCTTGAGGGGAAAACGTCTATGGAAATCACGGAGGAGGACAGGGGCATGTACGTCTGAGGATGAGACCCAAGAGCACTCCTCCAGACCATACCCTTTCCAATGCATCATGTACTGTATGCGCCCACAGAACTTACGGGAGTCAATAATGGACTGTACTTCATACTCCTCATGGTTTTCAACCTGTACAGGGTGAGGACGAGACACAGAGGTGGTAAACCGGTTGCAGACTAAAGGTTTTAATAAGGAGACATGAAATTCATTTGAGATACGCATATAAGAAGGAAGGTCTAATGCATTAACCTTTGGGTTAATCCTGCAAAGAATACAGAAAGGCCCCAAAAAAATGGGATGCAAACTTCAGAGAGGGAACACGAAGTCGGAGGTTGCGAGATGACAGCCAGACCCTGTCCCCAACCTGGTAGGAAGGCACAGGCAGGCGTCTGCGGTCAGCATGGAGTCTGTACCTATCATTAACATGTCGCAAAGCCTCCTGGGCTTGTGTCCAAGTGGAAGAAAGACCATACAGATGCTCCTCTAACGCAGGAATACTCTGCGGAAAAAAATGAGTCAGGCAACATAGAAGGTTGGAAACCATTGCTCGCCCTAAACGGGAAAATTGGGAAGCAGAATTCAAGGCACTATTGTGAGCAAACTCCGCCCTCCGCCTCCCAAGCAAAAATCAAAGCCAATTCCTTAGAAGTGGGCAACTTCTTATGTGGAATACAATGGAACATATTTGAAAACTGGTCGAATATGAAGGAAAAAATGAAGCAACACTAGTGTCGTTTAAATGTTAGAAAGAATTTAACAGAATATGTAAAAAGGAAATCAAGGATGCAAAAATTCAAAACGAACAACAGATTGCAAAAGATAGTAGGACAAACCCCCAAAAATTCTTCAAATACATTAATAGTAAAAAGGTCAGGTCTGAGCATGTAGGCCCTTTACAAAATAATCTAGAGTGGGTGACTGGGGACAAAGAGAAGGCAAATTTATTAAATACTTTCTTCAGCTCTGTGTATACAAAAGAGCATGGCGGAGCTCATGTCCATAATGGGGGTGGTAGTGACACAGCCCCGAATGATTCACAATGGCTCAAAAGTGATATGGTCCAGAATTATTTAGACAGAATAAAGGTGGATAAAGCACCTGGACCTGATGGCATCCACCCACGGATCCTAAAAGAATTGAGCTCTGTAATTTCAAATCCATTGTATCTAATTTTTAGGGACTCATTAATGACGGGAATAGTACCACTGGATTGGCGCAGGGCGAACGTGGTACCTATATTTCAATAGGGATCAAAGTCTTTACTAAGTAACTATAGACCTGTTAGTTTAACTTCTATAGTCGGGAAGATACTGGAGCGTTTAATAAAAGACCACATAGACGAGTTCTTGCTGGAAAAAAACATTTTAAGCAACAGACAGCATGGATTCATGAAAGACAGAAGTTGTCAGACAAACCTGGACAGAGGGGTGGCTGTGGACATGGTATACTTGGATTTTGCCAAAGCGTTCGACACAGTTCCCCACCTGCGGCTCATGTGTAAGGTAAAGTCTACAAGCTTGGAAATATCAGTCTGTAAATGGATTGAAAACTGGCTAAAAGACAGAAATCAGAGAGTAGTGGTTAATGATTCTTACTCTGAATGGGTTATCAGTGGTGTACCCCAAGGTTCAGTGCTGGGACCCTTACTTTTTAATATCTTTATAAATGATATTGGGGCTGGGATCGAAAGTAACTTTTCTGTCTTTGCAGATGACACCAAGCTATGCAGTGGAATAACGTCCTTACAGGATGTCTCCAATTTACAAGCCGACCTCAATGCACTGCCTAATTGGGCAACTATGTGGCAGATGAGGTTTAATGTTGAGAAATGTAAAGTTATGCACTCGGGGGGTAAGAATATGCATGCATCATACATGCTAGGGGGAGTACAACTGGGGGAATCCGTGGTGGAGAAGGATCTAGGGGTTTTGGTAGATCATATGCTCAATAATAGCATGCAATGCCAAGCTGCGGTTTCCAAAGCGAGCAAAGTCCTTTCTTGTATTAAGAGAGGTATAGAATCTAGAGAGAGAGATATAATTTTGCCCCTGTTCAAATCATTAGTAAGACCTGATTTGGAATATGCAGTTCAGTTTTGGGCACCAGTTCTCAAAAAGGATATCGGGGAACTGGAGAAAGTGCAGAGAAGGGCAACCAAACTGATAAAAGGCATGGAGGAGCTCAGCTATGGGGAAAGATTAGAGGAACTGAATTTATTCACTCTTGAGAAGAGGAGAATAAGGGAGGATATGATCAACATGTTTAACTATATAAGTGGTCCATATAGTGAACTTGGTGTTGAGTTATTCTCTCTGCGGTCAACCCAGAGAACAAGGGGGCACTCTTTACGTCTAGAGGAAAAGAGATTTCATCTCCAAATACGGAAAGGTTTCTTCACAGTAAGAGCGGTGAAAATGTGGAATAGACTCCCGCCAGAGGTGGTTCTGGCCAGCTCAGTAGATTGCTTTAAGAAAGGCCTGGATACTTTCCTAAATGTACATAATATAACTGAGCACTAACATTTATAGGTAAAGTTGATCCAGGGAAAATCCGATTGCCTCTTGGGGGATCAGGAAGGATTTTTTTCCCCTGCTGTAGCAAATTGGAACATACTCTGCTGGGGTTTTTGCCTTCCTCTGGATCAACTGAGGGTATACAATTGGGTATATTGGATTGTACGATTTTAAAAAAAAAATTTTTATTTATTGTTTTTAAGGTTGAACTGGATGGATTTGTGTTTTTTTTCAACCTGACTAACCATTTAACTATGTAACTATGTAACTGGTCCACCACCGTAAGGATAACTGTGTTGCCCTGCGAGTTGGGTAACTCCACAATGAAATCCATAGACAGGTGGGTCCAGAGCCTCTCTCCACTGGGTATGGGCTGTAGGAGGCCCACTTGAAGATTTTGTGGAGTCTTACTCTGAGCACACACGGAACAGGAAGCTACGAAGGCAGTTACATCAGCGCGTAGACTAGGCCACCAGAATTGTTGGAAAATGGCCCAAAAGAGTTGATTCTTCCCAGGGTGGCCAGCAGCCTTGGGATAATGGTAAGTCTGGAGCACGGCAGTATGGAGACTATCTGGGACAAAGCAGCGGTCACAAGGTTTCTCAGGAGGATCATGGACCTGAGCAGCAAGAATTTTGTCACCCAACGGAGAAGTGAGACTGGTGTGAACCGTAGCCAGAATACGATCAGGAGGAATCACAGGAACCAGAACAAACTCCATCTTGGAAGTGGAGGAAAATTGTTGTGACAAAGCCTCAACCCTTACACTCTTAGTACCAGGTAAGAATGATACAATGTTGAAAACTGGAGATAACCAGGTGCAAATTACGCCACCTCTGACCTGTATTACCACCTCTGCGCTATGTTAATAAATATCAAAACCCTACCAAAGCTGCCACTTAACAATAAAATGTATATAAACTGAATTCACCAAAGGAAAATTATAGATGAAATAGTGGCGCTTATCCCCAGGTGGGGAGATGCCAGACACTCTTATCCAGCCAGTGAGCTGAATACAGACGTGACTAGAGAAAAAGTGAAAAAACATATATTGCTAAATATCCCAAAAAGTAAAAATTAATATTAAATAAAATAAATTATTCAATAAATTCAATATGAGCTAATATAAATTATAACACTCAGTGAAAGTGATATATAAATATATAAATCTAAGAAAAAATATATAATGAAAATTGAACACAGTAAATATCTATAAAGTCCAAAAACCAATCAATCATAAAAAATAATCGTGAAAATATTTGAAGAAAGTCCAAAAAAAGAGTGAGGGTGACTCCAAAACTGCTCAGATGTGTTTTCAAACATCCACCACACCACTGTGACGTGAATCCACTCCCTGCTGAAATTCAAACTCACCAGCTGTTAAGGCCTCTCACTCTCGTGTTTGGCTTGACAGAGCCTCTAACCCACTTACATGGGGGTTAACATGCAAGCATACACCTCCACTGCTCCATAGGAACACCGCTTTTCTCAGGTTGGTAGTATGACATAAAAATAAAAGAAGCTCCAATAGTGTAATCTCGTTTAAAAGATTTAATCACATATAAAACAACTTGTAATGAACTCACATTTAAAATAAAATAACAGGCAAGTCACTTCACGGCAAATGGAGAACTCCCACAGCACAGCAAACAATAGCAACTGAAATAACAACAGGCAGGCCACGGCGGACCCAGGAGGTGTGTGCTCACGTTCGTCTCACCTGTCCGCAGCACTCGTCCCTTCACTGGAGCTCTTTTAAATGAGATTACACTATTGGAGCTTCTTTTATTTTTATGTCATACTACCAACCTGAGAAAAGCGGTGTTCCTATGGAGCAGTGGAGGTGTATGGTCGCATGTTAACCCCCATGTAAGTGGGTTAGAGGCTCTGTCAGGCCAAACACGAGAGTGAGAGGCCTTAACAGCTGGTGAGTTTGAATTCCAGCAGGGAGTGGATTCACGTCACAGAGGTGTGGTGGATGTTTGAAAACACAGCTGAGCAGTTTTGGAGTCACCCTCACTCTTTTTTTGGACTTTCTTCAAATATTTTCACGATTATTTTTCACGATTGATTGGTTTTTGGACTTTATAGATATTTACTGTGTTCAATTTTCATTATATATTTTTTATTGGATTTATATATTTATATATCACTTTCACTGAGTGTTATAATTTATATTAGCTCATATTGAATTTATTGAATAATTTATTTTATTTAATATTAATTTTTACTTTTTGGGATATTTAGCAATATATGTTTTTTCACTTTTTCTCTAGTCACGTCTGTATTCAGCTCACTGGCTGGATAAGAGTGTCTGGCATCTCCCCACCTGGGGATAAGCGCCACTATTTCATCTATAATTTTCCTTTGGTGAATTCGGCTTATATAAGAATGATACAATGTAATTGAAGCTAGACAAGAAAAGAGCCCATCGCGCCCTTCTGGGAGAGAGGCTGTAACAGGACGTCCCACGCTCCACTTGAGTGCTTTCGTCATATACCACTTCCTCCCAGTCTGAATATAGATATCAGATATTCCAACCGTTAACAAGCACAAAACAAGATGATACTTGTTTACTTGCTGAACATGGACTCTTTATTAGAACCAAAATACAAGTCTTATATACAGAAGAAGAGGAGGTTTCCCCTCCTGCTCATATTACTCTAACAATACACCTGTAACCAGAAACCTAATTAACATGAGTTAATTAACTAATCCCTTAAAGCAGCCGATGTGACTCCGTAACTACACTACACATTATCATACATCTCAACACAGAACTCCTTCATACAATTGCAGGTTTAATTAGCACAAACAACAATGGGTGAAAGACTCTTAGAAGCTGTGGCAAGCCAGACTAGACTCATTTACATTATAGAAGACAACAGACAGGTGGCTGGAGTTGATGACATTAGCATCTAACAGTATGTCAGAAGAAGCCCTCGTTCCGGTCCGGTCATTTCTCACGCATTCCCGGCAGAACGGCGTTTCGGCGCATGCACGTTCGTGGGTTGGCGCTACGGCGCTCGTGCACGCGCATTGGTGCACACCCAACGTGATTCCCTGGGCAGCCTATAAAAGGCGCTCAGAGAATCACACAAGTTGCTGGTTTGTCTCAGCTTCCTGTGTTATCTGAACCTGTATCCTGTATCTCTGCTTGACTACCCGTTGTGACCCGGATTTGCCTTTGGACTTCTCTTTGCCTCTCTCCTGGACCTGACCTCAGCCTGTTTATCGGATTCCCACCAAATCTCCTGTGTTTGACCCTCGGCCTGTTACCTGGACTATCTCCTGTCTCCTAGCCTGACCTTATTACTTGTACCTGGACTCTCCTTATCTTGTCATCCTACCTTGCAGATCCTGCAGTGCCATAGCACCATCCCGTTGTTTGATCCCCAGCCTGGTTCTGGACTTCCCGCCTGTGGTCTCCAGCTGCACCTTGCCTACCAGTACCTGCACAGCGGCTCTTCTCTGCCAAAGACTCCACAAACAAGTCATCCACAGTCCATTGGGGAGCCTGTGCCTCTTCGTGCTGTTCCCTCCCTGTACCAACTCCAGGGGGCGAGCTGCGCTTAGGCGCAAAGGCGAAACCGATCTCGGCATCTTGGCCTCAGTAAGTACTATCAGTGACAGTGGTGACAGTACAAACCAGCCATGTCAGAGGCTGACAGAGCGCGTTCCCCACTGGAGATCCTGTGTCAGCAGGTCTCAGCTCTCACTGAGGCCGTCCAAAAATTGCAAGATGGCTACGCCCAAACTGACAGCCGCCTTCAACAACTTTCCGGACCATCTCCAGCTTCTGCCGCAGCTTCTGTACCTCCCAGTGGAGGTTCCTCTTCTCAGTTACCAACTAATCCCACCGTGGTCATGGCCGCTCCAGAACCCCGGGTTCCCACACCAGAGCGATTCTCCGGCAATCATAAAAAGTTCAGGGCTTTTAAAAATGCTTGCTCCCTGTATTTGGCTCTGCAACCCAGGACCTTTTCTTCGGATGTGGTAAAAGTTGGCTTCATCATTTCTCTCTTGGCTGATGAACCGCAAGCTTGGGCTCATAGCCTAATGGAACAGAGGAACCCCATACTGAATTCAGTAGACACCTTCTTCGAAGGTATGGCACAACTTTACGACGACCCCCAGCGCACGGCCACGGCCGAAGCCTTATTGCATAACCTAAGCCAAGGACGAAGACCAGTAGAAGACTATATCGTAGAGTTTCGGAAGTGTTCAGCTGATACTGGCTGGAATGAACCTGCTCTCAAATACCAGTTCCATCAAGGGCTTTCTGAAGCATTGAAGGATGAGCTGGCCAGGATCGAGACCCCTGATTCCCTGGAAGACCTCATCCAAATCACCACTAAACTGGATCGTCGCATGCGGGAGCGACGTGCAGAGCGCTTCCAGACTCCTCGCCCTACCTGGATGATGCCTAAACCGACTTCTATCCATCCACCTTACACGGCTCCACCAGTCCCTACCACTCCCGAAGCTGAGTCGATGCAGCTTGGTCTAGTCCGTGCCCCACTCACTTCAGAGGAGAGACTACATAGGCGCCAGGGCAATCTGTGCCTTTATTGTGGGGGTTCTGGACATTTCCTCCATTCCTGTCCCGTGAGACCCAGTAAGTCCTACCTACGGTCTGCTATTAACCAACAAGTTTC
The DNA here is from genome assembly GCF_042186555.1 of Aquarana catesbeiana. Lineage (NCBI taxonomy): Eukaryota > Metazoa > Chordata > Amphibia > Anura > Ranidae > Aquarana > Aquarana catesbeiana. The sequence continues at coordinate 203,131,733 of NC_133330.1, forward strand.
CGGTTCTTCTCAGCCTTATGTTACTCTTTTTGTTTCCTTGCAGCTTCCGGAAAAGGAGGTTCACCTACCCGCTATAGTTGACTCCGGAGCGTGTAGCTGTTTTTTGGATGCCTCACTAGCCGCAAGCTTGCACGTTCCTTTAACCACCAAGAACCAAAGTCTACAGATCCACCTAGCCGATGGGTCTCTGCCTCGCTCTGGGCCTGTCACTCAGGAAACCAGACCCATCCTCACCACCACTGATACAGGCCACCAAGAATACCTGCGCTTTGATATCATCTCTTCTCAGATGTTCCCCATTATCTTGGGACTCCCATGGCTCCAAGCCCATGAACCACAGATTAATTGGAATAAAAAAGAAGTCTCTTTCTCATCCCAATATTGCTCCAGACATTGCCTTCTCCCGGCCCCAGCCTCTATTTCTACCATTGCAACCATATCCGATAGTCTTCAACATGTACCCACAAGCTACCTGGAATTCAGAGATGTATTTGATAAACAACAGGCTGACTGTCTACCACCCCATCGGCCTTATGATTGCCCCATAGACCTTTTGCCGGGCGCTGAAATCCCTTTTGGTCACATTTTTCCTTTGTCCGAAACAAAATTAAAGACTCTCGAAACATACATTGATGAAAATCTTGAGAAAGGGTTCATTCGCTCCTCCTCATCACCGTCCGGAGCTGGTATTTTCTTTGTGGAGAAAAAAGATGGATCCCTCCGACCTTGCACTGATTACAGGGAATTAAACAAAATCACCATCAAGAATCGGTACCCGCTTCTTCTCATTCCGGAACTATTCCAACGTTTCAGATCCGCCCGCATCTTTTCCAAACTAGACTTGCGTGGCGTATACAATCTCATCCGGATCCGAGCGGGTGATAAATGGAAGACTGCCTTTAGATCCAGGTTTGGACACTATGAATACCTGGTAATGCCATTTGGATTTTGCAATGCCCCGGCCACGTTCCAACACCTTGTGAACGATATCTTTCGCGAATATCTTGACAACTTCCTAGTAGTCTACCTAGATGACATTCTCATTTTCTCAGCTACCATGGAACTTCATCATTTGGACTTTGCAATGCCCCGGCCACGTTCCAACACCTTGTGAACGATATCTTTCGGGAATATCTTGACAACTTCCTAGTAGTCTACCTAGATGACATTCTCATTTTCTCAGCTACCATGGAACTTCATCGGGCACATGTCAAACTGGTTCTCTTGATCCTCAGAAAACACAAACTATACCTTAAGGCGGAGAAATGCAAATTCGAAAAGACTGCAGTGCAATTTTTAGGATTCATAATCTCAATTGACTGCGTCCCAATGGACCCCCAGAAGGTCAAAGCAATCCAAGAATGGACAGCCCCTGTAGATAGAAAAGGGATACAACGGTTCTTAGGTTTCTCAAACTTTTACTGAGGATTTATTGTAGGATTCTCAGCCATCGTAGCCCCCATCACTCAACTAACACGCCAGCATACTCGTTTTCAATGGTCTCTGGAGGCTCAGGAAGCGTTCTTAAAATTGAAAGCACTATTCTCGTCTGCACCAGTCTTACGACACCCGGATCCAGCCTTGCCTTTCATTCTGGAAGTCGATGCCTCAGAGACCGCTACTGGTGCCATTCTCTCACAAAGACAAGGGCCCAAGGCTCTACTGCATCCCGTGGCTTTTGCGTCCCGGAAATTAAGCGTCTCCGAAAGAAACTATGATGTAGGCGATAGAGAGTTATTGGCCATCAAATTCGCCTTGGAGGAGTGGAGGTATTTGCTTGAAGGGGCGTCCAATCCTATCATGATATTTACTGACCACAAGAACCTGGAATACCTGCGAACAGCTAAACGTCTAAGACCCAGGCAAGCCCGATGGGCCCTCTTCTTTTCCCGATTTAACTTCCACATCTCTTATAGACCAGGGTCAAAGAACGGAAAAGCGGACGCACTCTCAAGGATGTTCCATGAAACTTCCCAGGTAACAGAGCCAAGCACCATCCTGTCTCCGCAAAATTTCCTCCTAGTTACTTAAGGGGACCTAATGTCCGCAATAAAATCCGCATCCGCTCAATACCATAGAAGATACCCCACGTATCTTCTATGGAAAAACGCAATGATCTATTTTGGTCTCATGGAAAAATCTTCGTCCCGCTGGAATCTAGGCTCCTAACCTTACAGTCCTTTCATGACCACAAGCTAGCAGGCCATTTTGGGTCACAAAAAAACATGGAACTGGTCTCATGTTCCTTCTGGTGGCCGGGCTGGAGACAAGACTGCAAGAACTATGTTTCTTCCTGCATTCCCTGCCAGCACAGCAAGGGCTCAAATACAAAGTCGTGGGGCCTGCTTAAACCCTTGTCCATCCCTGAACGCCCATGGGTGGAAATCTCCATGGACTTTATTGTGGATTTGCCTCCATCAGGGGGGTTCACGACTATTTTTGTCGTAATTGATCGACTTTCAAAAATGGCACACTTCCTGCCCATGGTGGGTACTCCCTCTGCCTCCGCTACTGCTAACTTGTTTTTTAAGGAAATTATCAGGCTTCATGGTACCCCAGTGAGCATTACCTCTGACAGAGGGGTTCAATTCACTTCAAAATTCTGGAGAGAATTATGCAAGACCTTGGAAATAAGGATTTGTCTGTCCTCCGCCTATCATCCTCAAAGTAACGGCCAGATGGAGAGGACAAACCAAGCCCTGGAACAATACCTCCGATGCTTCTGTTCCGATTCCCAGGATGAATGGTCCTCTCTCCTGCCATATGCAGAATTCGCATATAACAACTCCATCCATTCCGCTACCAACCAGACACCTTTCTGGTCTAATTTTGGATTCCACCCTTCCTTTCTCCCAGTTTCCATCCCTGAATTATCTGTCCCTGCTGTGCAGGACCGAGTAAACTCTATCCAGGCAAATTTCCAAAGGATCAAAGCAGCAATGCAAAAGGCTCAGGATGACTATCAAAAGTACTACAACAGGGGAAAGAAGGAGAACCCGGCTTTTAAAGTAGGCGAGGAAGTGTGGCTATCAACTATCCATCTCAGACTGCCAATTCCCTCCCGGAAACTGGGGCCAAAGTTTATAGGTCCTTTTAAAATAAAAAGGATATTCAACCCAGTGGCCTTTGAATTAGCTCTTCCATGCATCTCTCTTAAAACCTATTGTTCCCAGCCCTTTTTCTAACAGAGAGAAACCTCCACCGCCACCGGTCCTAATCGACGGAGAAGACGAGTTTGAGGTAGAAAAAATTCTAAATTGCAGAAAAAATAGTAGACAACTTCAGTACTTGATCAAATGGAAGGGGTATCCTCCTGAGGATAACTCCTGGGAACCAGCCAGGAATCTACATGCTCCACGGCTTCTCCAGGCATTTCACCGAGAGCATCCAGAACTGATGTCAACCATGGGTGTCCAGAGACGACCCCTCGGGGGGGGGGGGCACTGTCAGAAGAAGCCCTCGTTCCGGTCCGGTCGTTTCTCACGCATTCCCGGCGGAACGGCGTTTTGGCGCATATGCGTTCGCGGCTCGGTGCTACGGCGCTCGCGCACGCGCATTGGTGCACACCCAACGTGATTCCCTGGGCAGCCTATAAAAGGCGCTCAGAGAATCACACAGGTTGCTGGTTTGTCTCAGCTTCCTGTGTTATCTGAACCTGTATCCTGTATCTCTGCTTGACTACCCGTTGTGACCCAGATTTGCCTATGGACTTCTCTTTGCCTCTCTCCTGGACCTGACCTCGGCCTGTTTATCGGATTCCCACCAAATCTCCTGTGTTTGACCCTCGGCCTGTTACCTGGACTATCTCCTGTCTCCTAGCCTGACCTTATTGCTTGTACCTGGACTCTCCTTATCTTGTCATCCTACCTTGCAGATCCTGCAGTGCCATAGCACCATCCCGTTGTTTGATCCCCAGCCTGGTTCTGGACTTCCCGCCTGTGGTCTCCAGCTGCACCTTGCCTACCAGTACCTGCACAGCGGCTCTTCTCTGCCAAAGACTCCACAAACAAGTCATCCGCAGTCCATTGGGGAGCCTGTGCCTCTTCGTGCCGTTCCCTCCCTGTACCCACTCCAGGGGGCGAGCTGCGCTTAGTCACAAAGGCGAAACCGCTCTCGGCATCTCGGCCTCGGTGAGTACTATCAGTGACAGTGGTGACACAGTATGTGTCCCAGCAGTATGAATCAGTCACTATTTCTAATATGGCATATACAGGGTTCCCAGAATCTATGTGTCTTGGGGGGATATGGACCTGAATCCAAAGTAACACCACCTCAAGGGTCCCCAGTCATACAGCTCACAAAGAGCACCATTCCCCCCCAGATGCCAGGGCCCATGATCGGTAGGCAAGAGGCTAGCATTTAGTCCCCTCCAAAAGCCTCTGTCCTGGCTAGTCTGTCACAGAGGCGTTTAGCCTCAGACAAGAATGTGAGATTCTTATGGTCAGTAAGAATGAGAACCGGCACAGTGGTACCTTTCGAGCAGATGTCTCCATTCTTTCAGGTCCAAAAATGATCGTTAACAGCTCTCTGTCACCAATCTCGCAATTGCACACCGCAGGTGACAATTTCTTGGAAAAGTAGCCACAAGGATACATAGCACTCTCAGAGGTAGGACGTTGAGACAGAAGGGCGCCAACTCCAGTCTCAGAAGCATCAACCTCAAGGTTAAAAGGTAACGTAGGATCAGGATGTGCCAACACAGGAGAAGAAACAAAGGCAGCCTTGAGACTCTCAAAGGCCTTAATGGACTCTGGAGACCAACTCTGTGGGTTACCTTCCTTTCTGGTCATATCAGTCAGGGGCTTGACTAGAGATGAGAAGTTTCGAACAAATTTCCGATATTAGTTGGCAAAGCCAAAAAAACGCTGCAGAAGACGTAACCCCGCGGGTCGGGGCCACTGTAGGACTGCTGAAAGTTTCTTTGGGTCCATCAAAAAACCAGCAGTGGAAATGACATTACCCAGCAATTTAACCCGTTCACAATGAAATTTGCACTTCTCCAATTCACAACAGAGATTGTTCTCTCTTATTTTCTGAAGCACACAACAGACATCTGTGTGGTGGCTCTCCAGGGACTTGGAAAATATGAGGATATCATTGAGATAAACCACCACACAACTGCAACAAATCTCAGAGGACATAGTTAATAAATTCCTGGAAAACTGCCGGAGCCTTACAAAGGCCAAAAGGCATTACGAGGTACTCATAATGGCCTGTTACCTTGAAGTGGTCAAATAACATCGTGATCAACGGAATCAGATAGGCATTCTTAATCGTGAAAGGATTAAGACCCCTATAATCAATACAAGGTCTCAGTTCACCACTCTTCTTCTTCACAATGAAGGAACCACCACCAGCAGGAGACGAGGATTTGCGGATGAAAACTCGAGAAAGTGTGTCTGCAACATACTTCTCCATGGCCTTATCCTCCAAGACCGACAAAGGGTAAACCTGGCCACGAGGTGGTATGTCACCAGGTTGAAGGTCAATTGTGCAACCATACGACCAGCGTGGAGGCAAACTACCGGCTTGACCTTTGTCAAAGATATCGCTAGTCGGGGTACTCCTCCAGCAGGGAGGAAATTGAAGAGGTGCACATGTCTTACTGCATTGTGGCACCAGGAGAGAACCTCAGCACGGAGCCAATCAAAAGAGGGGTTGTGCCTCTGTAACCGAGGATAACCAATAACCAGTGGAAACTTAGGTGAGAAAATAACTTGGAATTGGATTATCTCATGGTGAAGAGCCCCTACGGCCATGGACAATAGAACAGTCTCATGAGTCAAATGGGCAGGCTGTAGAGGTCTTCTATCAAGAACCTCAATGGCAAGTGGAGTGTCACTCAGCTGCAGCAGAATCGAGTGCGTCAATACAAAGGCAGTATCAATGAACAGGCCTGCAGCCCCAGAGTCGATTAGAGCCTGTATCTCGACGGATGACTCAGCCCAAGAAAGGGTAACTAAAACCAGAGGCTTATCCTTTTGGATAGCTGGGGACGAAACAATGGTCCTGTGACAGGACCTCAAGGTTCCGGCGTTCCCTCAACGGGTAGGAAAAGACTTCAAAAAGTGACCTGCCTGGCCACAATAAAGGCACAATCTCTCCCTCCTCCTAAGGGTTCTTTCATCCGCAGAGACACGTGAAGCCCAAGTGCATGGGTTCATCTTCACAGACGGACTCGGTACCAGGAGGCATGGAAGGTGAGGGACTGCAAAGTTCGGAGACAAATGTACAGGAGGCTTCTGCAAGCGCTCCTTAAAAGGGAGTCTTTCTTTGAGTCTGGAGTCAACGAGGATGGCAAACGTGATCAACTTCCCCAGCTCAGTAGGTTTATCTTGGGCTGTTATCTCATCCTTGATGGTATCTGAGAGACCATGAGAAAAAGCAGCCACGAGGGCATCGTTGTTCCAATCAACCTCTGCTGCCAGAGTACGGAATTCAATGGCGTAATCGGTAACAGTTCTTGTACTCTGAAGGACATAAGGCACTTGGCAGCGTACGTCAAATACCCTTTTAAAAGAAGCCACAAAATCAGGGTAACTCAAGACAACAGTTCTCCCATAGAGGGTTTGCCCAGGCCAAGGCTCTCTCAGAAAGCAGATATCATGAAACCTAGTTTGCTTCTGTATGTGAGAAAAACGCCTGGGGCAGCATCTCAAAGTACATCTCAACCTGGTTGAGAAACCCTCTGCATTGGACTGAATCGCCCCCAAATTGCTGGGGAAGCGGTGATCCTGCTCTTCCAATCTGGAAAGAATATTACCAACAAGTGGATTGACTACATCTTCTGAATTCATGGCCTTCACCTACTGTCAGAAACCATGAATCAAACTGAGACAGAAGTACAGTTAAATCTCACTTGTTTAATAATAATAAAAAAGGTAAACAGAGTAAACATAGTCAAAACATAGCCAGAGTTCAGGAACCGGAACGGATAGTCAGACAAGCCAAAACGTCAGGTAGCCAGAGATGAGCGTAGTAGAACAGCAAGAAGGATCTGGAGCCAGAAGGAATGTCAGCCAAGCAAGTCTTTAACAAGAACACAGGAGAGCATCTCTAGAGATTTGACCAAGGCTAAGGCAGAGATCATCTGGAGTGGATGGCTTAAGTAGGCAGGACTGACGAGCAGGATATCATCAACAGGTGAGTCACTGTGGAGAGATAGGAGCTGGCAATTAGCCGACAGCTGAGCAGCCAGCTTTGAGAAGGAGGGGTTGAGCCCAGCCCTGACACCAGAGGCAAAAGTTGACATGGTGGCAGGGCATAATTTCATCTGTTTAGTGAGTTTCCCGGGCTATCCAGCCACAGCATGCAGAGGAGGTGGTGGACTGGCTTACTAAACCTTCTTCATCCTCTGTCACGCAAGCAGAGACAAGTGTGCCATCCTCTGCAGTTGCCAGAGTGGATAAACCTACCTCCTTGTCCACATCTATTCCTTCCACAAGCCCAAAATCAGCCATGGAGGAGTCAGCTGAGTTATTTGACCAAAGCATCAGCCACTTGCTCCTTGATGATGCCCAGCCATTACTGTATTCAGATGTTGGTTCTGAGGTTGAGGATGACAGGAACATGAGCCTAGAGAGAGGGGAGAATACGGGTAGACAAATTGGCATTCATGTTCCCCCAGCTGCAGCGTATTGCCACGTTGTCTCCAGTGGTAATGATGATGATGAAAATGGAGGAGATGGAGATGATGATGATGATGATGATGTCATTGATGTGACTTGGGTGCCAGATAGAGCAGAGGAGGAAACTGAAGGTGAGGCGACACAACCCCAAGGAGGCCGACATCAAGAAAGATTAGAGAGCAGCCAACTTATTCCATCACATTCTGCAGCTGTTATCTTCCAGCCCACTCCCCAAAGCTCAGCTGTCTGGGCCTTTTTCAGCACATCTGCAGCAGATTGCACTATCAGCAAACTGTGTCTCAGGCACATAAAACGTGGCAAAAACACCAGCCATTTGGGTACCACATGCTTAACAAGGCATTTAACGTCCAGCCACTCAGCCCGATGGCAAGAGCACCTAAAAACCACACAAAAGGGGCACAAATCTGTCCCTCCTCCTCCTCCTTACCCACTTCATCCTGCCCCTGCTATACCGAGACCATTACCTCTCAGCAGCCTCCACTGACAGGGATGATGGTATAGCACAGGGTGTCCCAGGTCCTAGCAGCACATCTGCCAGCAGCACATCACCAGCTGTAGACTGTAGCCGGAAAATTTCTCTGCCCCATCTGCTGCAGCAGAAAAAAAATACAGTCCCTGCCACCTACATGCCCAGTATCTAAATGCAAGCTTGTCAAAGCTGTTTGCTCTCCAACTTCTAACTTTCAGCCTGGTGGATTCTGCCCCCTTCTGTGAATTTGCACAATGTGCTGTACCACAATGGCAGGTTCCCAGTCGCTACTACTTTTCACATAAGGCCATTCCATCTCTCTACAATCATGTGGAAGGGAATGTTCTGGCATCGTTGGGCAAGGCAGTCAGCTGTAAAATCCACTTTACTGCTGACACGTGGTCCAGCAAGCATGGGCAGGGACAATATATTTTGTTCACAGCACACTGGGTAATGCTGCTTGCAACTTGAAAGGATGCAGTACAGGGCTCGGTGCTGCAGCTTTTTGTGCCCCCACATCTCCATACAGCTGGTGGTGATGATGCCAGACCTGTGATCTCTACCCCCTCCTCCTCCTCCACTTCCATGCCCTCCTCTGCAGAATTGTCTTATGAACATTAGCTACCCCCTAAGCGTTCAAAGGGCTGTTCCCAAAGTCAGGCTAAAAGGTGCCATGCAGCGCTTTAGCTGGTGTGTTTAGAGGACAGGAACCACACCGGAGCAGAGATTCTTGCAGTTCTGCAGGGACAGGCCCAGAGGTGGTTCACACCACGCCAGCTGGAGCCAGGAATTGTGGTGTGCGATAATGGCTCAAACCTCCTGTCCACCCTTAGACAGGGAAAGTTGACACATGTGCCATGCCTGGCACATGTCCTCAATTTGGTGGTGCAGTATTTCCTAAATATGTACCCAGGGTTGCAAGATGTGCTAAAGCTGGTCAGAAGAGTCTGTAGCCATTTCAGGCAGTCATACACAGCCAGTTCTTGGTTGGTTGAAATTCAGCGGGAAATCCACCTGCCCCTAAACGCCTGATTTGTAACATGCCCACCAGGTGGAACTTGACTTTGTCAATGCTGCAGTGGCTATACATGCAGCAGAGGGCTGCCAGCGAGTACCTGTGCAAATATGGCACGACAACAGGCTCAGGCCGCCTCAGCTTTTTTTTCCCTACGCCAATGGCTCATCATAAAGAATGCATGCACCGTATTGTTACCATTTGAGGAGGCCACAAGGATGGTGAGCTGTGACAGTGCATGCATCAGTGACACAATCCCTGTTGTGTTCCTGCTGGAGCAGACTCTGCATGGCACTATGGACAGGGCACTGGAGGCAGAGCAGCAGGAGGAAGAGGAGGACTTCCTTTCTTCTCAAGACCCACTTTATCCAGACACCATTATTCCTATGTCAAAGAACACACAGGAGGAGAGAGGGGAGGAGGATGAGGAGGAGGAGGATTCTGGCACTTTCATAGGCTTCAAAGAAGAGGAAGACATGCGTAAATCTGTAAGCGACGGCTTTCCAACCCCAGGACCCTTGGGAGTAGTACGTGGCTGGGAGGAGGAAGTTCTAGATGCTGTCATTCTGACTGACCCTGAGGAGTCTGCTTCTCAAGCTTTGGCAAATTTGAGGCGCATGGGCAACCTCATGCTTCAAAGCCTCCTGAAAGGACCCAAGAATACATGGCATAAAGGAGGATGATTACTGGTTGGCAACCGTCCTTTACCACTGTTCAAAGGGAAAGGTCTCAGAACTCATCCCGTCCCCACAGAGAGTGCAGAAGATAACATCTCTTGAGGACACGTTAAAGAGGATTTTATTGAACGTTTTTCCTCCACTCCAATAGGTTACAGTGTTGGGGAAAACGTCATTTTGAGTCTTCTGTTGGTCAAGAGAGGAGCGTTGGAGAAGTCATCCACCTAAATGAGGCATTTCAGAATTTTTTTAGTCCTCGCCGCCCAGGGCTGTCAGCTTCCACATCCCATCAGCAGTATCTGCATCACATGGTGGACAATTAGCTTGGAGGCCAAAACAGAGATGGAGAGCTTTCCAGCTGACGATCCACTGACTTACTAGGTAATGAGAATAGACCACTGGCCAGAACTTGAATAGTATGCAATTGAGCTGTTGGGCTGCCCTGCATCCAGCATGCTTTCAGAAAGCACATTCAGTGCTACAGGAGGTTTTGTTACTGATCATAGAACGCGTCTGTCCACAGGCTCCATGGACCGTTTGACTTTTATAAAAAATGAATCAGTTTTTTTGGTATAGGTTTTATGGGCACAATTAACACCCAAAGACCATTTTTTCTGCACCTGTTTGACAGGTGTATATCATTGCAATTTTTTGCAGCAAGGCCAATTCTTGCTTTCATCAAGAATACCTCTATAGGGTTACGGTTGGAAGGTGCCACCAACACCCAAAGACCAATTTTTCTGCATCTGTTTGACAGGTGCATATCATTGCAATTTTTTACAGCAAGGCCAATTCTTGCTTTCATCAAGATTACCTCTATAGGGTTACGGTGGGAAGGCCCCACCGACACCCAAAAAATTTTTACATACCCGTTACTTCTATACAAAGTCAAAGTGACACCAGAATGCATCCAGAAAATCTCTAATCTTGTTCCCAGTGCACTCCATTTTGGCCTCATCATAAACACTGACTCCCCAGCTGTTGCTGAGAAAAATAAAGGCAGCTTGCAGGGAAAATTTCATTTTTTTTTTGGCTTTATAAATGCAATTATTGCTGCAGCCGATTCTAGACATGGTACAGATCTGCCACTTTACAGGTAGACTAAGGGGACCCCCCAGGCACTATATTGGAAGGAAATTTTCATTTTTATGCTTTCACTTTAAAAATCAAAAATTCAATGCTCATTTAAAAATGACGTTTTTCATAAACTTTTTTTTTTTTATTGATACATGTCCCCCAGGGCAGGACCCGGACCCATATAACCATTGTATGCCCAATTACTTGCATATAAGCCTTCAAAATGGGCACTTTGGATTTTTGATGTTCAGGTCCCATTGACTTGGGCAATGGGGTTCGTTATTCGGGTCCAAACTTTTGCGGTGTTCGAAAGTTCTGGTGCGAACCGAACAGGGGTCCGTTCGGCCCATTCCTACTTACAAGTAGTGAGAATGCTCTCTAGTACAATCTGATTTCACCAGGATCCAAATCACACCCTCCCAGGGAGGGTGCTCAGTCTCTTTGTTTCTCTGAGTTCTCACCTGCTTGTGTTTAGCTATGGCAGGGATCCATCCAGCAGCAGCAGCTCCATCCCTTTCCCACACACCTGCTTGCTTGCAGGACCAGCCCCTCACATACAGACATACAGTATAGCATTGCACAGTGCATGATGGCAGAAGCCTCTGATCAGCCCTTTTTTCCTGGACAGCTCATGTAAACTTTGGCACACGCACCACTCCCCTCCACTTTAACCTTGTGGTGCTCTCTCTCAGCTACTTAGCACAGGGAAATGGTTGCAGTAGCACATGGTCCCCACAGTTGCTTCCTCCCTGCATTCTGCAGGCTGGTGGCACAATTGAGCTCCCTTTATCCAGCAGCCTAGTTCACTGTTTCCTTCCTCTGTTGCATCAGCCAATCACCGTCCTCCAGACCCAGGCAAGAAGGCTGCCCTGCACTGAAAATGCTCCATAGAAGAGCATTACAAAGTTGTATCCTTAAAGATGGCTGCTGTATTTCTGCATTAATGAATATTCAGCATAAGCCCGGGCACACTGCGGATAATACCATACTTGCCAACGGTCACAGATTTGCCATGACAGTCCTGCTTGTTAGTAAGCTGTCCCACTATGGCTGTGTCCTGGGCTGTGTACTGAGATCACAGCTTTAGGCATAAATTATGCTATAAGCTGCACCTAAACATAGTCTGACCGTTTAAATTGTCATTGCAGCCAGATACCAGATGGGACAGAAAATGCTTGAGCTCAGTGATTGCAGGCACCGGAAGCAAGCTCAATGGCTCTCCAAGCAATGAATGAACAATGTCACACCACTGGGTGATGTTTAAGAAGTAGTGGGCAACGGAAATCTACTGCTTAAGCTCTGCCCACTGTTGTGACATCACTTATATTAGGAGAGAGGCGGAGCTCACTCCCTGTGCCTTCAATCAAAAAGCGGGACTCTCTCCTACTGCTGGGCTTTACACTGAGCTACAGTGTACCTGCAGATCCAACACCGAGACTTCAGTCCAGCACAGGTGGGGGAATATTTGTATTGCTCTAGAGGCAGTTTTATAAAGCAGTTTCTGCTCTGCTAGAAGAACAATTGACACTGTCAGACTGTTCAACATTCAGCAGAGCAAAATATATCTGTATAGAAGAGAATAGCTGTGTTTCCTTGTCAGTGGTCGAACATCTACAGTAAACAGTGACAATATTGTTACATTGTAAAACAAGTTTACTATAAAGAACGACTGAAAAGATGACATCTGCCTCTGATTTGTAGGGATTGCTTCAAGTGCAAAATGGTCCCTGGTAGGGCCCCTGTGTGTTTCAGTGGAACTTCACCCTTAAGGTGAACTTTGGAACTTTTTATGGGGGGGAGGTATCTACTGTTGACAGTTACGCAAACACCTAGACAACTGCACCAGAAGTTTGGCACCCCCTCCCTGCCCGCAGCCTTCTGGGACATGTTACAGGCCCCAGAAGGCTGTGGGGCCATTCACACATGCTCAGTGGGGAACAAGCTGTGGAGCTGCAAGGAGTCACAGCCAGCTTCCCACACTAAACATGCCTGCACCAGGGACCTGAAGACCAGCAGAGAAACTGGCCTGGATGAGGACGGTGCTTGATCCCTGGACAAGCAAGTGTCCTTTTTTTAAAGTTAACAGCTACAGTATTTGCAGCTGCTGACTGTTTTTTTTTTCAAGCAGGGTAAAGAACTATTAAGGGCTCGGTTCCCATTGCTGCAATGTCAGACGTCGCATGTGACTCACACCGCACTGCTGTGCAAATCACACACAATGTCTGTGCAGTTTGTATGGATGAATTTGCATCGCATTCAGACCAAACTTGTGCAGGACCCTTTCTTTGGTCTGCACCAGAATCGGATCTCATGGTTGTTTACACTCATGCGATCCCATTCCTGTCCTAATTGACAGTTCACACTGCGATATGCAAACTGATCTGGGGGGTGTCATTAACTTTGCATTGAAACTCCCAGCTGTTCGCATAGTGCAGTGTGAAGTGTCAGCAGGAGACATGCGATGCGGCTATCCATACTGGATTCGCAGGGTTCCCGCATGGCTGCAGTGTGAACCGAGCCTTAAGGTGTGTGCATACATGTACTGTAAATCAAAACAAAGAAATACAACACTAATTAAACATATAAATATAGTAAATCCCTACTTATCAACAGTGCACAAATATAAACATAAATATTTCACAAAGCAGACAACTGCAACATTGCTTTCCAAGAATCACAGTACTAAAAGGTGTCCATTGCTCCAAATCAGCAGCATAAACCAATAAAATATCATGTCCACCACTGATATAAAAAATTGTACAAAATGCTATGAACCCTATGAAGAGGTGGGCGTAAACTGACTTTTGTCCGTTTACACGCACCTATCTTTGGGTCCTATCAGGCTAGCTAAATAAACAGGCAAAGGATTTTTCCTTTTAAGTTGTGGCAGATCAGATTGGAGGTAGGCTGATGTAAACCAACAGTGAAGTCTGTTTACACACGGCTGCCCAAAGAGCTGACAGCTGTCCACCCGTGTCCACTCTGCAAAAAATGGCAAGTCCTGTTTTGCTCGGATCAACAGAGGATCTGTGAGCTGATCCCCTGTGATTGGAATCTGGCCTGTGTGAAAGGTGCCTCAAAGTATAAAATATTGCACTCACATGGAAATGTGCCTGTCCTGGCACTCAAATCAAGGCTCGGTCCTTGACCAGTGTAGATCAGATGTCTCATTCTTTGATGTTTGCCCAACCATTCGTACTCACTCCCCTTAAAATGACATAAATTAATGAGACCACACATGAACTGAAATACAAATGGCCATAGCAGCCTTTTATTAACAAAAACAACTTATTAAAATTAACATTATTTTTACCTCAACATCTGAAAAACAACTTACAGTCCTCAGCCTATTGGTCTTTGACGGCACCCAGAATTCAAAAAATGTTACACTTATACACTGCGGGACCTTTTACCATAATAGGCCCCCAGCCGTGACACACCATCGCAGAGACAACCCACACCTGCAGTGCAACCATTACCATACTCCAGCTAACCTTAGTTAACTGGAATACGCCACAGGGGCACATACCACTGATGAGTCACAACACTTCCATCTCTAACGTATTTTCTTCCACCGTCAAAAGACCAACCACCACCACCGCCAACAAGGATGACACCTTACCTTGAGGGCCCCTCCTCACCCACATTGCATGTTGAATTCCATTCTGTAACCCCAGGAACCATAAATCTATACCCACTGCGGATAAATGGACCCCATCTGGTTTACAGACTCTCCGGTACGTTCCCTGCCTTTTTTTAAAAGAACGGGACACGGGATGTGAACCTCCACACCCGGAGCATTTGTGTTTAAAATGACAGGAGTTCCTAAACTTGTAAGAGCCCTCATTGTACTGCCAACAGAAACCCTACTTCTTAGTGGCCAGTTGTCCAGGGAAAGCTGCACTAGCAGCCCCTTCTGGAAAAAACTGGTTCAGAGGCCGCGCCGAGGACATGAGCCACATCCAGAGGCTGATGTCCTTGTGGACAGACGTCCCTCCACTGCTGAAACTGTTCATCATATTGCAGCCAAGCAGATCCCCGTATACTCTATGGGCCTCATCGACAGCATCCATATAACAAAAGAGCACTAAACAGTGCTCTGGGTTCTTTTCCCCTATGACACTCGCCATAATGGCAAATGCCTGTAGCCAATTGATGAAAGTCTTTGCAATCAATCTGTACCACCACTTTTCCTCATCCTCCTTCTTATTTGAGTTATCATGCTTAACCCTTTCCAGGTTTAATTAATCAAGAGGTAGCAGGGAGAAGATCTCTACGTACTCACCCTTGCAAATCTTATACCTGTTTCAAGTGTGCCCCTAACAGCCCTTCAAAGCACACATAAGCCTCGCACTTTGCTGCGTCGCCAATCCATACCACGTCCACCTTTCCTGGAACCTCATGTGACGTTCCGGCCTTCTCCGCCAATGCCGCAACTGCAGCCACTGGAGCTGGGGGAGATACTATGGGCCCCATGGTAGAGGGCGCTACCACCGTAACCAGGGGTAGGGGGGTACCCCACTGGGCCCCGTCCCTATCCCACCCGAAACTACTCTGCCACCCGGCTGGACCCATGGCGCCACCTGTGGGTCATTACCCCTGTTTCCCCCTGCAAACCATTGCATTAAATCCCACAGCCCCCCCTAACAAATCTCGTAGCTGCGAGGTGGAACATCCACCACCTGTGGGCCTGACGCAGAACCTGACGCTACTTGCGACGTGGCTCCGTTAGGGACTACCACGCTCTCATCAACAACCCCCAACAGGCTACTCAATACATTGCTAACAGAGCTCTTAAGTAAATGAACAGACTTACCAGGCCGACCAGGGATGCCCCCAACAGCCACCGCTCCAGAATCCCTCAATGCTGGATGTCCCTGCGATTCCTCCTCTTCAGAGCAGGACAGCTCACCCTCTGACCTCACGTCTGGAATCTGTTGTTCTTCTCTTTTAAGCATCCCAGGAGAGGAGGGCCTGGATGCTGTGGATCCATACCGTATTTGGCTCCTCCTCCCAGTACTGGATTCACCCACCAATGTGCTGCTCAGACTGCCCACATGTCCAGGACCCGGGGCCTGCCTTTTCTCCACCTTTTTGTTGCACTTCCCACCCCTCTCTCTTCTGGCAGGGGCTGCTGCTGACACACTGGAGCCGCCGTCCACGTCAGGTAATTGCCCTGCGGCTGCGACATTGCTCCTCCCATGCCGAGACCCCCCACCCAAAGCATCAGAGGGGGAGGAGTCTGCTGGCTTCAGACAGTGACGCCTATGACGAGGATTCCATCCAGGCCCACCACCCACAGAAGCCGTTGGTCGCTTTGCCGTTGGTCCTGATGGGTCCCGCGCAGGGCTCCTGCATGGGCGCAAAGCTCAGGGGAGGATCCGGGGGAAAAACGATCCGGTGGCCGAGACCACCGAGCACATGGGATGTCCTGCCCCCCCACTGCCAACCTGGATGCCTAGAATGCTAATTTGTAGTCCTGTGAGCCTCCAGGTAATTGACCAAATCTGGTCTCCAAAATAGTGTATCTTTCCAAATGATCAGCTGCTAACGTTACGCATGTCTCATAACCATGCAAATAGTTAAACCAAATAGTACACACGCTGCGCTTATCAAAATAAAAATGTAAGAAATTTCTACTAAAATATTAATAAAGTAATATTGCGCTTAACATACAAAATATACAAAATCTATTAATACTATACATTAATGTGCAATAAACTTCAATGAATGAATAAATAGGTAAAAGTGCTCCAATCAGTCTGTGTATTGCAAATATTATATAAAGCTTGTGCAATTTTCAAACATTAATAGATAATTCAAAACAAACAACCAGGTGATTTAGTGTTGCATCCATGCATTTCAGTGCTGCATCTATGCAATATGGTGTTAGTGCAATGTTCAAACAATAAAAAGTTAAAAAATACAAAAAAACGCATCCATGCGATTTGGTGCTACATCCATGTGATTCTATGCAATTCAGTGCTGTGTTGCTGTGCAATAATCAAATTAATGGTCCGATTTAGTGTTGCATCCATGCATTTCAGTGCTGCATCTTTGCAATACAGTGTTGGTGCAACGTTCAAACAATAAAAAATTATAAAAAATTAAGAAATAAAAAAAAACACACCCATGCGATTTGGTGCTGCATCTATGTTATTCTATGCAATTCAGTGCTGTGTTGCTGTGCAATGATCACATTAACAGTCCACAGATCTTCCACAATCCATTCACGTGTTATTGTGAACACAAACTAAAGTGCTGTGCGCTCATACAAGTGCTCCCCCCCCAGGTGACAGCCCCTCACCTTAGGGCGTGTGACCTTGCAATTAAGCTTGGTCCAAATGCGCCTTAGAACCTCTATGGGTTCGATGTTATATGCAGGGTCCTGGATAGATTTGCACTGGTGCCTCTGTTCCTCACAGCAGTCCCGTTTGCACCTCAATATATCAACACAAAAAGGACTTCATGGCACAGTATGTACTAAATTTATTAAAATCATAAACAAATCCCGCAATGGGTACTCACAGTAACAAGGTGCTTAAGGGTGCCACACTAAAACAGCAGAAATGAACGGGCAAGAGCGGCCGGTATGGGGTGGCATGCTAATCTTTCCCAACAGGTTGTATAACGTTCCGTCCTGTCTCCTTCCCCTAGGAATATATGCACCATATTGCATAGATGCAGCACTGAAATGCATGGATGCAACATTAAATCGCATGGATGTTTGTTTTGAATTATCTACTAATGTTTGAAAATTGCATAAGCTTTGTGAAATATTTGCAATACACAGGCTGATTGGAGCACTTTTACCTATTTATTCATTCATTGAAGTTTATTGCACATTAATGTATAGTATTAATAGATTTTGTATATTTTGTATGTTAAGCACAATATCACTTTATTAATGTTTAGTAGAAATTTCTTACATTTTTATTTTGATAAGAGCAGTGTGTGTACTGTTTGGTTTAACCCGGATGCCTGGTCCTCCAAAAGGGCTGACATCTGGCTTTGCAGACACTCTGGACCCTTGGAAGCTGCAGCAGCTCTCAGCTGGGCCAGGATCCTATCCACATCAGCCATGTGTCTCGTTGTGACCAGCAGCAGCGTGGACTAAACTTTGTCACCTGTCCCTCCACTGCTGCCCGGGAGACTCCGCCTCCCCTTAAAATAAACTCCAAAGACCCCTCCTCATCATGTTGCTCCCTACCAATCCCCTACTCTCCACCTACATACATAGTTGCTTCCCCTTCTCATTCTGTCATACCGGCCCTTCACTATCTTTGCATTTTATTTCTCTCGCTCCAGGCCTTACTGTAATGCAGCCAGTTCCACCAGCCCCTTTGATCAACAAGAGCAACAGCCACAGCTCTCTTAATAAACAGTGACTGCACTGTAATATATCTGTCTGGATGCAGTCATTATTCAACTGATAATTTTCCATATGGCTCCTTCAATTTTGAAGCCAGCATTTGTTGAGCTGTGTGGTGATGATATGGCTACCCATGGCTCAAATTTCAGAAGAAGCCCTGTATCGCAAGCCTAAAAATTGTATCTAGCTAAACAAATACATAAATAATGTTCACTAATGAACAAAAAAAAACCAGAACATTCCATAGCTCAACTCACCAACTAGTCTGCTGACCAACCAAATCAACTTATCCAACAGTCTGCGTGAAAAACAGGGTTTTAGTTAGCACACATTTGCAAATGAATGTGTAAGCTGCAAGGCTACGCTACTGAATTTATGAGCTTCTCCACAGTGGGAGCACATGCATTCAATGGATAGATGAGGGCAGGTGGGCCTGGAGGCAGCCCAATCCCCCTTCGAGGAACAGGACCACACTGGATATCCAGCATGTAGCATAGTGGCAGCAAAGGTATTGGAATCGGATGTGTGTTCTCACCTATATGATCTGATTCCTGTGCGAGTTCACAGTTCGGATCTGGGGGTGTCATTAACATTGTAATGACAACCACAGCGGTTTGCAGAGGGCAGTGTGAACTGCCTGCGGGAGAGATGCGATGCAGGAACAGGCGTTGGAATTGTGCTGGTTCCCACATCGCACAAGTGTAAACCTAGGCTCAGGGCTTGTTTACACATGTGGTGCCCTCTGAAGAGCAATCCATGTTTGGATTGCTCTTCAGAGGGAATTTGACAGGCAGTGAGGAGGTGTTATATCACCTCCTCATCACCTGTTTAAACCCCACAGCAGCAACCCACAACTGAATGCATTGCACAGGAATACAGGAAACCCCCATTCACTTGGATGGGCCACATTCAGCAGGCATTACTGCTCGCTGAACCCAACAGTGCAGACAGTTTTTGCCACACTGTGATGCAAAGCATTTTGGCTATTGTGTGTGTACTTCCCCCCTCTGCTGCCTTTGCAGCTTAAGAGGAACAGTTGGGTAGCAGTAAAAACACAACTCAACCTTTATTTTTTACTGTCCCCCAACCACAAGTGTAACGAAGTCGCAGAGCACTCTGAAGAGTGATGCACAGTTGATCATTTTTAAAAAGTATTTGACAGGTGGTGAAGAAGCGTTAGGTTTTTGCCTCACCACCTGTTTTTAATCCCTAAAATCCCATGCCACTGTGCTGTAGCCATATGCATTGCACACACTTGCAGCACAGCCCCATTCAGTTGAATGGGTCGAGTTAAGGAGGGCACTGAAGCCGGGAGTGACAAAATGTCCCTGAAGAAAAGTTACGCTGCCACCACCCTCCACTCTTATCTAGCTCAGCAGCACAGGTACAGGCACAGAGTACAACGTGAAAGGCAGCACAGATCAGACAATATGAACTTCAGAAGTTCAGCCGCTGTTTCCAGTGGCGGAATTGCCAGGGTCGCACTTGCGCCCTGGCATTCCGCCAGTGTGGGGGCCCCCAAGACCCTGCACCTCCTCCTGTACCTCTGGGCCGGCTGGCATCTCTAACTATACAGGGGAGGGGGCAGGAGGGGGGCGATCGCCAGCTCTGTGATATCCCTCCAGCCAGCACAGTTCACCTCCCGAGTGTCAGTGTATACAATGAAGAGGGGGGGAGTCTCTGACCCGAGCAGGCAGCAGATTCAGTGCACAAGTTTGTCCCTCTGCCTGTACACTCTAATGCCCCGTACACACGATCGGACGTTGATCGGACATTCCGACAACAAAATCCATGGATTTTTTCCGACGGAAGTTGGCTCAAACTTGTTTTGCGTACACACGGTCGCACAAAGTTGTCGGAATTTCCGATCGCCAAGAACGCGGTGACGTACACCACGTACGACGAGACTAGAAAAGGCCAGTTCAGAACCAAGCGCGGCACCCTTTGGGCTCCTTTTGCTAATCTCGTGTTAGTAAAAGTTTGGTGAGAGACGATTCGCGCTGTTTCAAACTTGTGGTTTTCAGATCGTTTTCTGCAGTTCAGTTTGTGCTTGTGGGTTTCTATCTGCTCTTCAGTGCGTGCAGCAAGTGATGCGTGACTCTTGTCATTGTGTTCTTGTTCGTTCGTTACTGTTTTTCAAGTCGCTCTTCACAGGCCTTGCTGTTCTTTAGTGCGCTCTGTTACTTCGTTCTGAGCAGCCGACTGTTTTCTAGCCATGTTGTGTATACGTACTCCTCGTAGCGTTCATGCTGTGCGGGGGCTTGGTGTTGGGGTCCTTACCTTGACACAAGTCCAGTCCATGAACAGGGTGGGGAGGAGTTCATGGACCAAGAATTGGTTGCTTCAGCGTGACCAGTTCTGTCACATGCCTTTGCTCCGTGAGATCCGTGAGAATAATCCTGATGATTTCAGGAACTTTCTCCGGATGACGGACCCCGTATTTCACCGTTTGTTGGCTTTGCTGACCCCCTATATCAGCAGGCAGGATACCTGCATGAGGCAAGCTATCACTCCGGAGCAGAGGCTCGTCGCCACCCTGCGGTACTTGGCGATGGGGAGAAGTCTGCAGGACTTGAAGTTCTCCACAGGCAGCTCCTCCCAGGCTCTGGGGATCATTATCCCAGAGACCTGTTCTGCCATCATACAGGTCCTGCAGAAGGAGTATATTAAGGTAAGATTTTTGTATCCTTTAATATCACATTTTATTATATTTAATGTTTGATAATATATTGTATTTCTTTCCTCATTCCCTAATTACCATGATTGTAATATGCTGTGAATGTCCCCTTTGTCCACGTGCATGCTGGATTTTTCTTTAATTTTTTTTTGTCCTTCATACATATTTGCCTTCACTAACCTCCCCAGCATGGTCTCCTGGCCCTTTATTCACCTCATGTAGTCACTTAACAATGTATTTTATCAGCTCCCTAAAATGTTTTTAAATGTGATTTGTGCTTTAAATTCAGGCAGAGTGCCAGAGGCTTTTTTTGGGGGTCCCCAAATCATTTGGAACCCTCCCTCCCCCCAACTGCTAAGTCAGCTGATACCAATTCTCTATCTATCCTCAATTATCTATCTGCTGACTTTGCCAAACCCATACACACTTTACCCATCTCTTTTGTGGTCATATTTATGGATGAATTCCCCAAAGCATGTAGTGCAAGGGCCTGCCTGTATACTTTCAAATGGTACTGTTAAAAGTTTTGGTATACTATTATTATCTTGATAGGTAATAGCAGAATGTCCAAATGTGCTCAAATGTGTACAATGTGTATTTATATCTTTGTATTATGACACTTCTTACCTGTCCACCTTATACTTTGGTCTTTAAAATCCCTCTCAAATAAATGTTATCTTGATGTTGGCCATGAATGTTTGTGTCTAATCTGCTTTCCCTGTTTATGTGCAAATTGACTAATTTTTTTTTTCTTGTTTGACTCCACGCCACAGGAATGGCAGACTTTGGCCTCCCACTTTGCCCAGCGGTGGGACTTTCCTAACTGCGGAGGTGCAATTGATGGGAAACACGTCCACATTGTCCCACCACCAAACTCGGGGTCATACTATTTCAACTATAAGGGGTTCAATAGTATTGTAATGTTGGCAGTGGTGTCGGCTACTTACAAGTTCCTGTATGTGGATGTGGGGAAGAATGGCCGGATGTCCGATGGTGGAGTCATCGCCCAGATGGAGTTCTACAGGAGTCTCCAGAATGGCAGCTTGGACTTGTCACCTCCAGAAGACAATGTGGAAGGACTCCCATTCGTCTTCGTTGCAGATGAAGCGTTTGCGCTGGGGGACCATCTTATGCGGCCATTCCCGATGAGGACCCTCACCCCGGACCAGAGGGTTTTTAATTACCGGCTGGCCAGAGCCAGAAGAGTGGTGGAGAACACGTTTGGAATGATGGCCAGCCGGTTCCGCCTATTTCTTACACCCATACACATGGCGGAGTACAAACTGAATCATATCATCCTGGCCTGCTGTGTTCTACACAACTTTTTACGGCAACATTCTGCCAACTATGCTGGCTCAGTTGGGCCTGAGGCTGGAATTGTCTGTGATGTCCGTCTAAGATACCTTGAATACTTTGCGGGTAGGGGGCTATCAATATGCCAGACAATGTCTGAAACCTTTTTCAAATAAAAAAAAAAAAATGTACTTACTAAAATCTTTGGTGACATTTATTGCTTGTGTTTCTTTTAGCTGACCCTGACAGAAATGTGGTGAGTCCTGAAAATGGCGTTATTGTGTAACATTACAAAGCATTGTTGGGTGTTATTTACTAAAGGCAAAAACACTTTGCACTACAAGTTTTCCCTTAGGAAATAACCCCCATTGTCAGTGAAAACACCAATTAGAGCACAACAAAAATGTTGGAGCGTTGAAACAATAATCCACACATTCTTGATTAACAATCTTTTTAATACCACCACAATCACATGTGCATTTAGAAAAGGTTTTTAAAACAAACCAACATGTTTGTTGTATAACAATTTTTGTGGTCACATTAGAAAAAGTAGAAATGTCCATTTAAGATAAAACAGGCATGTTTAAAACCAAAAAGAAAGACACAAATCTTGAACTTACAAAATTCACATTTGGTAGAACTTGAAGGCAATATCAGACATGAGTATTTACAAACTGTGTTTGATATTGCGTTCAGATGGGATGAAGTCACCCCTAGAAAAGGCAAATTTTGAAGATGCTCACCAATTGCCGAATGTCAACATGTGCTAGCTGCCATCATGGGGGATCAAGGGACGTGTTTTTGGGGTGCAACCCCTTCCTCACAGCTACTGGATGTTTTCCAAGTCCCTATTACACCCCATGATCTCCCCGATCAGGATGTGTGCACTTTCCGAGGTGAAATGCCCTGGATCCATAACATCACGATCACCTAAAAAGATAGAAACAAAAACACAGCATGTAATATAAATATGCCGGCATCCATCTCTTACCTGAGACTGTGGTCGCAGGCACTCACCTGTTGTGGTGCCAATTTCCACCACATCTTCCTCCTCCTGCTCTGCTTGGCTTGGGTGGATTTCCCCTTGTTCCAGAGGTGGGGGTTCTGTGGTCTCCTTGGATGAGGGGTGTCCTCCGAGTCTTTTATCCCCTATGTAAAAAAAAATAAGTATACTTAGCACACAGATATTTGATGGCAGAAATAGGAATATGAAACATTGCTTGGAAGTGGGGTACAATTGTCTGTTTTGGCAGAGTTCCAAGATGTAGAATTTTTAGTGTCCTTTGTTAAGCTTGAATACTTACCTGTTTTGTACAAGCTTCACAGATGGAGACACCCCTATAGTATACACTGGAGCACCTGTGTGGGCCCCCTAATAAAAAGGGTGTTCATGTGTCCCACACTAGTGCTCCAGCGTCCAGATGTGAAAACTGCTGCTGAGTGTCCTCTCTATACACAGAATCTAGTTTGCATTTCATTCTAGTTACAAACCCATCTACACAACCAAATTATTTGCAGACAAGTAGGCCATAAAAAATGTGGGCAAATGCATATGGGCAAAACAATGGTGTTTTCTAAGCCGAACGAACAATGTTTTATACGAACGAATAATGTGCCCATGAACATGAAAGTTGCCATTTTAAACTGGATAACAGTTAAAAAAAGCACATGGAGCAGCACGATTGTAATAAACATAAAGAATAGGAACACAGCACAACTACTTACTTTTTTGCAGCACTCTCCAGATCTTTCTGTACTGCTCATGCTCTCTTAATTTGAGGTCCGACAACACCGCTTCCTGAGCTGATCTTTTGAACGTCGTACCCAGAAATTCCGGTGCAGGCTCTTGACCACTTTCGCCATGAACTTGGCCTTTCTGACATTGGGGTTGGGGTAAGGTCCATACTTCCCGTCATAGTCGGCCTTCTTCAGGATGTCCACCATCTCCTACATCTCCCCAAAGGACATATTTGAGGCCTTAAATCATCTCTTCTGGGATCGGGACGTTTCTGGCTCTGGGCTTTCCTCCTCCTCCTCCTCGTTGCTGTAATTAGCACGCACCTGCTGTGTCTCCGCCAGGTGTTCTTCCCCCACTGCACCGAATGAGAAGGGGCGGGGAATAGAATAGAAAGAACATCAAGGGCGGGCGGAGTTTCACGCATGCGCAGTGTGTATAAAGTGTAACACGCGTGCGTAGTACGTAAGATCTGTGAGCGGAGGAAGGAGTATCGGAAGATCTAAACTTGGGCCTATATTGCTTCTACATTGAGGACTATATTGTAACAAGATTAGGAGAGTTTGGCCTGACATTAGGGTTTGTCTTGTGTTGTGTCTTGCAGAGAAAATGGATGGCTTCAATGACCACAACTCCCCCCCCCCGTTCATAGATAAGTACAGGGAGCTGCCCTGTCTGTGGCAGGTGAAACATCCACATTATAATCATAAACAAAAGAGGCAGACAGCGCTGGAGAAACTGCTGGAGTTGGTGAAGCCGGTGGTCCCCATGGCAACCATCCCTTATTTAAAAGCCAAAATTGGTGGCCTGAAGAGCACATATCTTAGGGAGTGCAAGAAGGTCATGGATTCCCAGAGATCAGGAGCTGGAGCAGAGGACATTTATGTCCCCAGGCTCTGGTACTATGAGAGACTTTGTTTTCTGTCAGACCAGACTGAAGTCAGGGAATCCCTCTCAGCTCTTCCTTCCACCCTATCTTCCACCCCAGCTGAGGCTTCCGATGTCCAACCTGGGACTTCCAGCCAGGAAGAAGTGGAGGAGCCCAGCTTGGGCCAGGTATAGCATTGTTCTACAGATTTCTGGTCAATAAAGAAATTATGTTTACTAGACGTTATTATTCATCACTAATTGCTGATTTAATAAAGTGTTTTACATATCAATAGACAGTAGTGGGCAAAAATAATTGGGACAAGATTGAAAAATGCTGGGCTTAGAATGATAGTCTTTTATATTTGCAACAGTAAAATGAGATGAAAAGTGTGTGATTGATGACGTAAAAACTAAAACTATGTCCCTTTTTCATACACAGGAAGACCTCAACCAGGACGAGGCTCTGGAATGTGGCATCCAGGAGGAGGCTGTGGAATGTGGCAGCCAGGAGGAGGTGGGGGTTAGTGGCAGCCAGGAGGAGGTGGGGCTAAGTGGCAGCCAGGAGAAGCCTGGGCCCAGTAGGAGCCTGACAGAATCGCAGGTTCCTCCCCTTCGCCTTCCTAACAAAATTCCCAGGAAGGGGAGTCACGTGCAGCATTCAGGACTCAGGCTCATTCAGGAGGCTTCTGCGTCCCTCAGAGCCACTCCCACTCCCACTCCTGAAGAGGCCTTTGCCTGCATGGCTACCATCAAACTGCAGGGCATGCAGGAGGGCCAACACCAGCTGTGTGAGGACCTTCTTTATAAAGTCTTAACTAAGGGGATGAGGGACAAAATCACACCCAATACCCATCTGAGTGAGTTGGAACATCCTCCTCCTCCTCCTGCCACAACTACACCACCGCAGCCACAGCATGGAAGGAAGCATGGAAGGAAGACCAGAGAGTGATGAACTGGGTTCAGTCTGGTCTGGCAAAAGATGCAGTCTCTTGTATGACCACAGCCTGGGGACACAGATGTCATCTGCTGCTTTCAGGATCTCTGGGACTTCTGGACCAGACTGCACTCCCTTAGATATGGACTCCTCAGGCCACTAATTTGGCAGTAAAATAATTGATGTCTGCCCTTGGGGTCAAAGGCTTCACCAATTTCTGCTGTTTCTCCAGCGTTGCCTCCCTCGTTGTTCGGTTATAGCCCTTAATAAAGGTTTTTTGGTTTCAATTATACTCGCCTATGTGTGTTTTCCATCAAAATGGACAGTTTGTTTGTGAGGATTCAGGTACATTTCAAAAATACAATGTGAAATTAACAAGGGACACCAACACCAAACAATCTCCTTGAGATTAAATAATACAATAATGTAGTGGTAACTTGACACACAAAACACACACAAAAATCTTCTGGATGTTAAATAACTAAAAAAAAAAAAAAAAAAAAAAAAACAAGATTAGCCTTGAAAAAAATACAAACAAAAAAAAAAATAAAAAAAATCACAACAGGGTTTAAAAAAAAAAAAAAACACAAAAAAAAAGATATAGCTTTTTGGTCAGATGTGACAAATCATAATTTATTGAGGGAATCACAATAAATAATAAAGAAAGAAGTTTGTGAGAACTCTGTGAATATCAACAGCAAAACTACTTTGTTCTTCCTGCATTATAAAGAAGAAGAGAGTGCGCTGTATTAAACAATTTTTAAAGATTGCAGCGTGACGAAAATGCTCTATCCATTCCGAACGCTAATTTTACCAGAACGAGCTGTTCCGTCTCGGAATTTCTTCTGAGCATGCGTGGCACTTTGTGCGTCGGAATTGTCCACACACGGTCGGAATTGACGCGATCGGATTTTGTTGTTGGAAAATTTTATAGCCTGCTCTCAAACTTTGTGTGTTGGAAAATCCGATGGAAAAAGTCCGATGGAGCCCACACACGGTCGGAATTTCCGACAAAACGCTCCGATCGCACATTTTCCGTCAGAAAATCCAACTGTGTGTACGGGCATAAGTCTTGCTCGGGTCAGAGGCTCCTCCCCTCTACATTGTATACACTGACACTCGGGAGGTGAACTGTGCTGGCTGGATGGACATCAGATATCACAGGGAAGAATGTACAGGGGCTACTGCTTGGACTTCTCATGTAAGGTAAGCCCAACACTGCCCCCCCACCTGTGACACTGCCCCCCCACCAGTACCATTCCCCCACCTGTGCCCCCACCAGTGACATACCCCCTATCTGTGACACTGCCCCACCAGTGACATCCCCCCACCTGTGCCCCCACCAGTGACATCCCCCCACCTGTGCCCCCACCTGTGACACTACCCCCCACCTGTGACACTGACACTGCCCCCCACCTGTGACACTGGTCCCCCCATCTGTGACACTGACACTGCCCCCCACCTGTGGCACTGCCCCCCACCTGTGACACTGACACTGTCCCCCACCTGTGACACTGACACTGCCCCCCACCTGTGACACTGCCGCCCCACCTGTGACACTGGCCCCCCCACCTGTGACACTGCCCCCCCACTGGTGACACTCTCCCCACCTGTGACACTGGCCCCCCACCTGTGACACTGCCCCCCACCTGTGACACTGGCCCCCCCACCTGTGACACTGACCCCCCACCTGTGACACTGGCCCCCCCACCGGTGACACTGGCCCCCCCACTGGTGACACTCCCCCCCACCTGTGACACTGGCCCCCCACCAGTGACATTCCCCCCACCTGTGCCCCCACCAGTGACATTCCCCCCCACCTGTGACACTGCCCCCCATCAGTGACATTCCCCCCACCTGTGCCCCCACCAGTGACATTCCCCCCACCTGTGCCCCCACCTGTGACACTCCCCCCTACCTGTGACACTGCCCCACCAGTGACATCCCCCCACCTGTGCCCCCACCAGTGACATTCCCCCCACCTGTGACACTGCCCCTCCATCAGTGACATTCCCCCCACCTGTGCCCCCACCAGTGACATTGCCCCCCACCTGTGCCCCCACCTGTCACACTCCCCCCCACCTGTGACACTGCCCCACCAGTGACATCCCCCCACCTGTGCCCCCACCAGTGACATTCCCCCCACCTGTGACACTGACACTGCCCCCCACCTGTGACACTGGCCCCCCACCTCTGACATTGGCCCCCCCACTGGTGACACTGGTCCCCCCACTGGTGACACTGGGTCCCCCACCTGTCACACTGTCCCCTTGCAACAATACCCCCCTGTCATACTGCCCCTCTATCATTCTGCCCTCTCATCACACTGCCCCCTTCTGTCATATTTACCCCCCTCCTGTCACACTACCCCGTCATACTGTCCCCTCTTGTTACACAACCCCCCTCCTTTCACAGTGCTCCCTCATTACAATGCCCCCTCCTGTCATACTTCCCAGGTATCCTTTTCCTGTCACACTGCCCCCCTCTTGTTACAATATCCCCTTGTCATACTGCCCCCTCCTGTCACACTGCCCCCATCATACTGCTCCTTCATTAACACTCCCCCCTCTGGTCACACTTTCCAGATACCCTTTTTTTGTCACACTGCCCTCCTCCTGTCAAAATACCCCATCACACTGCTCCCCCATCCTTTCACAATACCCCCCCATCATACTACGGTTCAGGGGCCCTTCATGGTTTCTTGTACTGGGATCCTGAAGGTTATAGTTACGCCTCTGCTACTGCACTTCTGGCTGCTACTCCTCCTCCCTCCCAGGTAACGGGCATAAGACTGCCTTTTTTTTCACTGCCTCGCACCCTCCAGACAGTAGGCACCAGCCCCCTACAATTAGCAAAGGTTCCCACCCACCAGTCCAGCACAAAGATGACAATCGCCTCTGAACTGGTGACATATGGGATGAGGGGGAGGAGCCAAGTAAGACCAGGGGGAGGTACCAGCAGGCACAATAGTGGGATCAGTGTGGTACCATTACCAAGACATACCATCTGCTTACCAAAAAATGTACCTCTTAGCCCCCCGTTCACACTGAATCTGATAAAGCATACTATAGTGCATTACCAAGATATTCAAGATATGCTTCATTAAAAGTAATGTACTGAAATCAAATTTTACTAGGCTAAAGCAACAAATTGTTTAATTGTCCAGGTAATGAACTATACCAGACTGGGCATGCGGAGTACCTGGTACCAGACTAGGTGGAGCTGTGTGCGGAGTACCTATACCTATTACCAGAGCAGACGGAGTGGTGAAAGGCCACTCTTGGGAGAAAGTGTTGCTATCTGCAGTGTTGCTCTTTGAGCAAAGTGGCTGCAAATATCCAGCAGATGACAAACGCATGTCACCTCATAAGTTTAAGTTGTCATGTTTCGTGGTAAGCAGATGGTATGTGCTCTGACTTGTTGATAGTACACTGAAGTCAATGCAAACAGCTTGCAGTGGATCTGCACAAGTTTATCATGGCACAATTTTATTGATTTTTTTTGTATGCAATGTATGTTTTATGCATATTATTTATTGTGCAAGGACTGTGGAAGGTACTTGTATTAACCACTTCAATACTGGGCACTTACACCCCCTTACTGCCCAGGTCAATTTTCAGATTTCAGCGATGTCACACTTTGACTGACAATAGCAACACTGTACCCATATGAAATTGTTAAACCTTTTTTTTTACACACAAATAGAGCTTTCTTTTGGTGGTATTTGATCACCTCTGTTTTTTTTTTTTTTTGCAAAACTAATGAAAAAAGACTGAATGTTTTTTTATAAAAAAAAAGTTTCTTGGTTTCTATTATAAAACTTAGCAAATAAGTAATTTTTCTCCTTCGCTGATGTGGCTGCACTGATGGGCACTGCTAGGCTGCACTGATGGGCACTGATAGTGATAGGTGGCATTGAAGGGGCGGCATTGATGGGTACTGATGGGGTGATTGAACACAGCTGATCACATGTGAAAGGGCTGCTGTGATTGGCCCTTTACTGCGATCTGTGAACTCTGCTGACTCTGATGTAAGAGGGGCACTGAGAACCTTGATTGTAAGGTGGAAATGTTGGGAACTTTGATGTAAAGGGGAATTTCATTGTGGAAGGGAGGGTGTGGTGGGAGTACAGTGGGGGGCAACAAAATACAGCCTAGCAGTGCCCATCTTTGCCTGTGTAAGCAAAAATCCTTGCACCAACCCTGGTCACACAGCACTGAGCTTTCCAAAATGCCCGGCAGCGCTGTAACAAAGTTCCGCCTCCTAGACTGGGCTCCTGTAATAGACGGCACACTGACCCAATGCCGTGAAATTGAATCAGTGTGTATCATAGGAGCTTGCGAGTTTGAACCCAAGCTCTGTGACAGCAGGAGATCGCTGCTCTGTGTGATCCATCTAAGGACACTGGTAGGCTGAAATTGGTGGGCACTAGTAGGCTGCAATTGGTGGGCACTGGTAGGCTGCAATTGGTGGGCACTAATAAGGCTGCAATTGGTGGGCACTGATGAGGCTGAAACTGGTGGGCACTGATGAGGCTGAAACTGGTGGGCACTAATGAGGCTGAAACTGATAGGCACTGATGAGGCTGAAATTGGTGGGCACTGATAAGGCTGCAATTGATGGGCACTAATAGGCTGCATTCTATGGGCACTGATAAGCTGCATTTGATGGGCACTGATGAGGATGCATTAATGCATTGATCTCTTGTATGATTTCCACAGTCTCTGGCCGTCACCTGTAGTATGTCTGCAGTATGTCTGGGGGCTTTTTCTAACAGACTCTAACAGAGGCCCTCTCTGTGTCCATTAGAGAGACCCCCCTCCAGGTCCCATTAGAGTACTTTGCTTCTCTTCCTGTATTTTGTTTATTGTTAAGAGATTTTGGGAGGATACCAGGATAACGAAGACTCCTTAGGGGAGCATCTCTGTGAGTCGTTGCCATAGAAACATTTGCAAAAGGGAGGAGTTGGCAAGATGACTACGCCCATGTGGGGGCGCCAGAAATATTTCTGGACCCAGGCGTCTGTGACCCTAGGATCGGCCCTGGCGGAGGGTGTCAGTGAACATGTCACCGCTAACATCTGCCGCTCCATAGAGGTGAATGGAGGCTACGATCAGGTCCGCCCGAAAAACTGACAGGCAGACCTGATCAGAAAGCCCGTGTGAAAGGGGCTTTAGTGTTCGGGTTTGGTTTGAAGAAAAGGTGGCAACCCTAAGTACTGGTTACATGTATTTCATGTAGGGTTTTTCACAAACATTTACCAAATTCCTATGGGTCAGAGATATTTCATGATTGAGCGTGTGTTCGTATGTCTCTGTATGTAGAGTCTTGCATTCCTCAAAGATTTCTCTGAAAAATGTTTATACATAATACTGAGATTTAGAAAGTATTTTCTAAAGTTTTTCTTTTCTTAAGCAGCTCTTTTGTGGGCATTTGATACTGGGAGTGTGGATTATTTGAATGTGTAATATTAGCTACCTGTTCTCTGTGAAATATAACACTACAAACAAGTGTAACACTGTAATATTATCATCTTTCCAGTCCCACCAAGCTGTGTGGGGAATAAAAAATGATGAGATAGGTGAAATCCTTGTGAGGCTTTTCTAGCACTCAGATATATACCCTCTGGGGCTAGGTCTGTCACATGTAAATATGTCTTGTGCACAGTTTTCCTAAGGCGCCTGGCTTTTTCTCATGCAATATAAATAAAGTGTAACACCTATTATACAGTGGTGCTAAAATGTCAACTCTGTAGCATTTGTAGGTTTTCTTGTTATGAATGTTAGCAAACTGTGCAACAGTCAAGTTTAACAATTATGGTAAGCAGACAAACTGAAATAATATATAGATATTCTATATTTTTTATTTCTAAACATAATTATTAACATATTTATTTTAAAAAATAGGCACAAGTTACAGCCAACAACAATGTACAAAATATAGTTACCCAGCCTATTCACTTTTTGGACCTCTACTGGGAAAAATATTGTATTCTAATATTGATTGATATATTGTTGAATGACATATACCATTAACTCTTCAATGTGTTAAAAATACAATGACACACCTCCACAGGAGGTTAATTCACATTTCATAAAAAATCTAAAGATGAACTAACACCCTACACTCTCTCCGACCCCCCTAGTCCCCACTGTGATCACCTCCCTGCTATTCTCCTCATTCTTTCTTTAGGGCTTTCGGGACAGCTCTAAATGATTCTCTGTGCCTGCGTTGACCATTCAGAATCATTCTGATCCTTCGAGGACTGTGTGTGTGTGTGTGTTTGGGGGAAGGGGGGGGTGTAGAGTGTTAGTTTACTTATTTAATTTTTTTTGAAAAAGGTGAACTTACAATAGAGCTAAAATCAGAATTCAAAATCGGATTTGTTGGACAAGGAATATGTTATCAGTTTCAAGTTTAACATTTTAAAATGGCTCCCTGTGTGCTGCTCCCCTGCTCCTCTGATCCCCTGTCCTTCTCTGCCTCCCCCCGTTCTCCTTTGCCCCCTCTGTGTCCCCCTCCACCCCCCGCTGCCTGTTCTACGCCTCTGCCTCCCCCCTCATCCCCCGCAGCCGGCTTTCCTCCTCTCCCGCCGGCTGAGGGTGATTTGTCAGGATGGAGAGCGGAGGAAGGAGCTGAATAAATCTGTCATTTACCGGCCCCTTCCTTGTCTGAATTGGACACAGTGAGCGACATCGCTCCTATGTCCTGTGATAACTGAGCAGAGTAAACTGTGTGTTACTCTGCTTCAGTTTATGAATGAACAGGAGCCTCTGTCTCCTCTTCATTTATCTTCAATGCTGAGAAAGGAACGGGGGAATGTGTCCTCGGCCCTTTCTCTGTCTCAAACGGGAGATGTCAGGGGTCTGAGTTGACCTACCAACACTGTCCATTGCCTCAACCCCATCCCCCTAAAAAGAATTGTGAACAAAAATTAAAAACAAATTTAATTGTAAAAAAAATCAATACGTAAAAATAAAAAACTAGTGACACCATCCACCCCCCACCCCCTTCTCCAGAAGCACTGTAAAAAAATATTGAAAAACTGATCAAAAAAAAAATTTTGCCACAGGGGTGGGGGTATTGGGGAATAAGGGTGGAGGGGGTGGGGTATGCGGGCGCAGAGCGTCACCTCCCTGAAATGATTTTGCCACCTCCCTGAAATGAGTTTTTGCAGGTTGGGATGTCTGCAATCCTGGGTCTAAGTTTTCAGAACCACCAGCACACTAATTGTCTAGGGGTATGCTAGGCTATTAGTAGTGACCTGACCATGGTTCTGGGCTCCACTCCGGCTGACAGAGAAGGTCTTTGCTTAGGAGTCAGGAGGGTTCCACCTAGGAGAGAGGTGGGAGCCAGAGAGGCTGCCAAGTGTGTGGACGAAGCTGTTGAGAGAGGTCCTGAGTGGTCTGTAGGAGACAGACTAGGGCCTGACCTGTAAGGAGGTTTGTTGTTTTAATGAAAGATATATGCTGAAAAACCCTGTGAGCCTGAAATTGTATTAAATCCATCCTTTAAAAAATTGGGCATGAAAAGCCCTTAAAAGAAAAAAGAAAGCGAGCAGCTGAGTCCTTAATGCTTTACATTTGATGCGAGTTCTTATAGCTGGTAAAAATTCAACAATGCAGTGAAACTGCTTAATGGAATAAAGGTTTGCTTCATCTAGGGGGTAATGAATAAGGTAAAATACCCTTTCTTACTCTTCACTCTCTGATGCTCCCCAGATGTGGACCGACCCTTGCAATCCTCATGTACAATGCAGGACCAGTGTCATTGGCATGATGTTGTCAGAAAGCCTGTGACCAGTGGAGCAGTGAGGGGAAGCAACTTCAGGGGACCAGCCATGCAGTAGGGGTCAGTCTGTGGCAGAGAGGAAAAAGTTAAGTATTTTAAATTTTCTTTAACTTTATATAACTACGCCAATGATAAAGGGAGGCCCGGAATGATAATGGAAGTATGGAATGGTAATGAAGGGCTGAGCATGACAAGGTGGAACAGGAGACAACTGAGGGTTAAAAGTAAAAGGAAGTAATAAGGAGGAGATTGAAGTTAACTTGGGGGGGCGGAGAGATATAAAAGGAATAGGCGGGGTTTGGGCAGGAGCAGTGTGGAGGAGACAGACAAAGGGGAAGTTGGACACAGACACAGTGAGAGCTAGGAGCAGTGTTGCAGCAGCATGGCAGACATAGATGTGCTTCTAGCACGGCTGCGAACGGCGGCGGCCATGAAAGGGCGGGACTGGCTACAGGCACAGGTAGCGGCATTGAATTCGGATGAGGTGGGGGGGTCCGGCGCGGGGGGGGGAGCGATGCCACGCACCAGGCAGTCTCAGCCGCCTGAGCGTTTTTCACCAGGCCCCTCAAGCAGAACAGCTCACCCCAATAGGAGCCCAGGAACGGACCCGTCGGTTCCCCCAGCAAAACGGGTGGCCGCTGCTACCCCTGGGGGGGCCGAGCAGAATCCTCAGCAGCGGCGGAGCTCGGGGGGCGGGGCTTCGGGCCGTAATGGCGCCCGAGCATCACCACCCAGGATGCAGGACAGGAGGAGAATGATCCCCCCCGCAGCAAAGGCATCTGCAAGGGGGGAGATCCAACGGGGGAGGAGCGGGGGCACGGCTGGAGGTCAGCTACCTGACGCTGCTGGCAGCCCTTCAGTGTCATGCAGAAGTTTGGAGCCAGGAGAGAACAGAAGGAGAGGACCAGGGGCTAGCAGAGGAGACAGCAGTGGGGGACAGCAGGGCACGGCAGCCGGTGGATGCATGGAGAGGGGGAGAACAGCCACAGGACGAGAATCCACGGCCTCCAGGCAGGCTTCGCCTGGGAGGTTCATCACGCTGATGCTCCAGGCCACGGAGGTAAGGTCAGAAGGAGAATTGTCGGGATCAGATGAGGAAGTGCGCCAGGATATCACGCCATCTGGAGGGTCCAGTGCAGCGGCGATGGGGAGCAGACCCAGTCAGCCTGGTGAGTCACATGTTTTACCTGATCTTGCTATTAATGATAATGGTGGTAATTTGTTAGGTATGGGGGACAGGGGGGCTACGAGTTCACCTGGGGGAGCTGTGGGGGACCGCCTGGCCTAGGGGGGACGGGCGTTCAGCCTGTCGCCTCCGGGACAGGGGGACTGTTGCAGGAGTTATTGGGGGGTTTAAGGGATTTGGTTCAGCGATTTGCAAACAACCAGACGGCGCCAGCACAAGTGGCACCGTGGGTTGAAGGACAGGTTGAGAAGTCGGGTACTGGTGGGACCCAGGGGACAGGGGGTGAAGAGGTTGCCACACCAGACGCAGGGGTGTTGGAAAATACCACCACGGGGGAATCTGCGGTAGTGGTCAGGAAGGATGTGGTCAGGATAGCAGATGCAGCAAAATGCGAAGTCTATGTATGCTATGAGGGCCCGCTGGGAGCACATTTAAAACAAGAAGTTCGGGAAAAAATCGTAAAAGGTGAGTATGTTGAAATTTTCTCCTTGTTACCGCT
This sequence comes from Aquarana catesbeiana, assembly GCF_042186555.1. NCBI lineage: Eukaryota > Metazoa > Chordata > Amphibia > Anura > Ranidae > Aquarana > Aquarana catesbeiana. The sequence continues at coordinate 203,166,977 of NC_133330.1, forward strand.
GGAGAAGTTCAACTTAGACGGGGTGAAGCCGGACGATTCAAAAAAAGAGGACGAGGAGAAGCGGAGGTATCGGTTGATCCCTAGAACTTTTGGGAACTGGTTACAGGCATTCGCCATTATGGCGAGTGTAATAGGTGAGAAGAACCCGGAGCATTGCTCGGCGTTGTTTTGCTATATGGATGCTATAGGGGAGGCACATAGGGTGTATGGGGGAACTGCGTGGCTTCGTTATGACGAGCAATTTCGGCAACAAAGGGCGGTTAGGCTGGCTCTTAGGTGGGACTATAAGGATATCAGCTTATGGATGCGTTTGATGTCTTTCGCCAGGGTACCAAATCAGCCTTTTCATGGGGGGGCCTGGGGATCATCCACCTCTGGACTCCCGGCCGGGAAAAAATTTGGGGTGTGTTGGCAGTTTAACGAAGGATCCTGCAAGTTTGGGGGATCCTGTCGTTTTAAACATGAATGTTCAGGATGTGGGGGGAACCACGCTTTGTCACGCTGCTTCAAAAAAGGAAAGAAGCCAGGGGAGCCTACTCAGAAGAGGGACAACACCGGTGATGGAGGTAAGGATGCGGCCTTTCTTAAATAGGTATCCGGATAAAGAGGCAGCGAAGGTGTTGGGGGAGGGTTCTTCAGTGGGTTTCAGAAATCCATGCTCCCTAGCAGCTATACCTCCGATGGCCAAGAATTTATGGTCAGCATTGCAGAATCCTGGGGTGGTTTCAGAGAACTTGGCCAAGAAGGTTGCATTGGGGCGCATGAGTGGGCCTTTTGCAACTAGTCCGCTACAGGATTTGGTGGTGTCACCGTTGGGATTGGTGCCTAAGAAGGAACCGAATAAGTTTCGCCTTATTCACCACCTCTCGTTTCCAAAAGGGGCATCTGTGAGCGATGGTATCAATCCCGTTCGATGCAGCGGTGGGATGGGTGCGGCATTACGGTCAGGGGGCTCTCATGGCAAAATCGGACATTGAGTCGGCATTCCGTTTGCTCCCAGTACATCCGGACAGTTTTTGGCTGTTGGGTTGCTGTTGGCAGGGGGAATTTTACGTCGATCAGTGTCTGCCAATGGGTTGCTCTATATCTTGTGCCAAGTTTGAATTGTTTAGTTCGTTTCTCGAATGGGTGATTAGGGATGTGTCAGGGCTGGATTCCGTGATACATTACCTTGATGACTTCCTCTGCTTGGGGCCTCATTCGTCTAAGGGGTGTGAGATTCTTTTGGCAACCCTGCATCACATTGCGGGTAAGTTTGGGGTACCATTGGCAGCAGATAAAACGGAGGGCCCGACAACAGTGTTGAGTTTTTTGGGCATCGAAATAGATACCGGAGCGATGGAGTGTAGGTTGCCAGGGGATAAGGTGGCTGGGCTAAAAATGGATGTCAGGGAAACGATGGAGAAAAGCAAAGTGCAGCTGCGGCAATTACAATCCCTATTAGGTAAGTTGAATTTTGCGTGTCGCATTATTCCAATGGGTAAGGTTTTTTGACGATGGTTGTCTGCTGCTACAGCATGGATACATTCTCCAACCCATTTTATCAGGCTTACCAGGGAACATAGGGAGGACTTGAAGGTGTGGTACACATTCCTGGAAAGCTACAATGGGCGTTCGGTGTGGATGGAAGGACTGGTAAGTAATTGTGACATGGATTTGGTGACAGACGCGGCGGGATCGACGGGTACAGGGCTTTTTTCCAAGGGCAGTTGAGTGCGGAGGCATGGCCAGAATTTTGGGTGGAGGCGGGATTTACTCGGAATTTGGTGCTATTGGAATTACTCCCGGTGGTATTGGCAGTGGAATTGTGGGGGGAGAGGTGGCGGAACTTGAAAATACGCTTGAATTGTGACAATATGGGGGTGGTTCAGGTCGTCAATTGGCTATCGGCATCATCCCAGCCGGTAATACGGTTGTTGCACCACCTGGTGTTGAGGTGTTTACAACTTAATGTTTTTCTATATGCTGTTCATATCCCGGGCGTTGATAATACATTGGCTGACTCCTTGTCTCAGTTCCAGTGGGACAGATTCAGGGAGCTGGCACCCGCTGCGGAGGCAGAGGGGATTCCTTGTCCGGGGTGGCTTTGGGAGACGGTATAGGAATCGCCGCAGGATGGATCAGGAAATCGGGTGGGGCGACATGGGCGGCATATAGTAAAGTGTGGACAGAATGGGCTGCATTTACACGGCTGGCGGATGCCGGGCTGGGAGGGCCGGACTTGAGGCTGTTGGTAGTGTATTTTGTGTCACAACACATGGGGGAAGGTGGTTCAGTGTCTGCAATTGAGCGGAAGTTGGCAGGGTTGGCCTTTTTATTTAAGCTGCAGGGCTTGACTGATTTAACCAAGGATTTCTGGGTAAAACAGGCCCTAAAAGGTTATAGGAAGAGTCATGCAAAGAAGGATTCGAGGAGGCCGGTGTCCTTTTCAATTTTGCAGGTAACGTGTAATAAACTAGGTGGGGTATGTAAGTCGGGTTATGAGGTAATTTTTTTAAAGCAGTTTTTCTATTGCGTTTTTTGGAGCATTTCGGGTAGGTGAACTGGTGAGTCCGGCAAAACAAGTAGCAGGGGGTTTGAGGATACAGGATGTGGAAGTAAAATGGGATAGGGTGTTGATAAAATTATGCAGGTCCAAGACAGATCAGGCAGGAAAAGGGGTAAAAGTGCAGCTGTTCAGGTTGCCAGGGTCGGGAATTTGCCCACTTAAAGTGGTTGAGGAATTTTTGCTAAGTCGTCTGGTTGGGGATGGGCTGTTGTTTGTGCATGAGGATGAGACTTTTTTATCCAGGTTTCAGTTCGTTGCAGTGTTTCGGAAATGCATTGGGGCGGCAGAGTTGGATAGTAGGCAATTTGCCTCACACTCCTTCCGCATCAGGGTGGCTACTGAGGCTGCCAGGGGTGGGTTGGATGAGGCAGCAATTAAGAAGATTGGGAGGTGGGAATCCAGGAGGTTTTGGTCTTATGTGCACCCTCATTTGTCATCTGATGATGTATAAAAAAAAAAAAAAAAAAAAAAGAAAATTAACTGGAATGAGGATATATTATAAGTACATGTATGTACTAAAGGGGTGGGGGAAGTTTCAGATGTTTCAATTTGTTTTTCTGTTGTGTTATGTCTTTGCAGATGGGGGTCAACCACGCCTCGTCTGGATCTTAGGGCACTCTTATGGGGGGAACGTCAGACCAGAAGGCAGGCAACTAGGGATTTCCAGGAGGGAGGCGAGTATTCGCTGGTTAGGCTTTCCAGGGATGGGGTGGGGTAGAGTTGTTCCGGAGGTTGAACGCTACGCTTGACTTGATCCGGCCCCCAGATGTTTTAGTTTTACATGCGGGAGACAATGATCTGGGGGTCCGATCCACCAGGGAACTGGTGTCGGCCGTTAAGTGCAATTTTTTGGCGCTTCGGGTGGCCTTCCCGGGAATGATAGTGGTATGGTCTGACATAGTGGCACGGACGTCATGGCGCATGGCATGATCGGTAACTAGGATCAACAAAGCATGAATCAAAGTGAACAAGGCAGTGGGGAAATTTGTTGTTAACAATGGGGGATTGGTAGTGGGGCACACGGAATTGGAGGTTAACATGAGGGTGTACCTAACGGGAGATGGGGTGCACCTTACCGCAGTAGGCATTGATCTTTGGACACTCGGCCTTCAAGATGGCATTGAGAGGGCATTGCAGGTGTGGAGGTGCCCTTAAGGCTAAGGGGTCATCCTTGCAGGCTGTGGCAGCATCTTTGGTCTCTGATGGCGGTACAAAATAAACAGAGGTGATGGTAAATGGTGGGGGGCTTTTCAGTATTACGTGCCTCTCTGGTGTGTTCTTACAGCGGAAGGCTAGGCTGGAAGACAAATGTGTACACTGCGGGAAGGGTGTTGTCACCGAGATGTTTAATAGGGCTGGAGCTCTGGTATGGTAAATTATGGTACCGCAGTGTACTGTGATGGAGAAGTTTTGAAATGGAGGATGTGAAGTTCGGAGTGCCATCAGAAGACCAAAGATTGGGAGGTGTCAGAACTGTCAGTTAAAAAGTTGTACATAGTTATACATATGTTGATTAAAAAGTTATTTAAAAGTTATTTAAAAGTTGGTTTTATAGTTTTATAATAAAGGAGGCTGCTATGGCCAGTTTTTTACTCCAAAACAACTCCTGTGTGTGTGGTCTAATTTATTATAGATAAGAAAGGGGGAAAAGGGGGATTAGTAATTAAAGAGTAGGTGATGGAAGTTGGGGATATTAGTTCCTACACTGGTGAAGGGAGGCCCGGAATGATAATGGAAGTATGGAATGGTAATGAAGGGCTGGGCATGACAAGGTGGAACAGGAGACAACTGAGGGTTAAAAGTAAAAGGAAGTAATAGGGAGGAGATTAAAGTTAACTTGGGGGGCGGAGAGATATAAAAGGAATAGGCGGGGTTTGGGCAGGAGCAGTGTGGAGGAGACAGACAAAGGGGAAGTTGCCCACCCACCCTCCCTTTGGTTTTTCTGTGGGTATTTTTTGGTTTGCTGTTTCTTTTTCCTTTTATTGCAGGTTGAATGGATCAAGGTCGTCATAGCAGTGATTTATCGGCGGCATCTTTGGTCTCTGATGGTGGTACAAAATAAACAGAGGTGATGGTAAATGGTGGGGGGCTTTTCAGTATTACGTGCCCCTCTTGTGTGTTCTTACAGCGGAAGTCTAGGCTGGAAGACAAATGTGTACACTACGGGAAGGGTGTTGTCACCGAGCTGTTTAATACGGCTGGAGGCCTGGTATGGTAAATTATGGTACCGCAGTGTACTGGTGATGGAGAAGTTTTTAAATGGAGGATGTGAAGTTCGGAGTGCCATCAGAAGACCAAAGATTGTGAGGTGTCAGAACTGTCAGTTAAAAAGTTGTACATAGTTACACATATGTTGATTAAAAAGTTATTTAAAAGTTATTTAAAAGTTGGTTTTATAGTTTTATAATAAAGGAGGCTGCTATGGCCAGTTTTTTACTCCAAAACAACTTCTGTGTGTGTGGTCTAATTTATTATAGATAAGAAAGGGGGAAAAGGGGGGATTAGTAAATAAAGAGTAGGTGATGGAAGTTGGGGATATTAGTTCCTACACTGGTCAAGACTTATTTAAGATACCACTACTGCTAAAACAAAGATGTGCGTGTGCAACACAACCTATAGTAAACTGTAATAAAATCCTCCCCCTTTAATAACAAAATACAAATTTACTCCTTGTGTGCAAATATAAAATATGAACAAAGCCAAATATGTTCTAAATAAAAATAACAAACAGTGTCCATTAATCCTATATCAATGAAAAAAGTCAACTGTAGTGCTCAGTGATATGAATCCATTTCCCAACTGTGCTCCAATCATGTATTAAAGTGTGTTGTGCCATGTATCTTCGTGATTCTGTCCATCTCTTATCACACAGACCAGACCTTAAGACCCAGTGGGGTTTATTTACTAAAAGCAAATCCACTTTGCATTACAAGTGCACGTGGAAATGCAGTCACTGTAGATCTGAGGGGGACATGCAAGGAAAATAAAAAACAGCATTTTGGCTTGTACATGATTGGATGATAAAATCAGCAGAGCTTCCACTCATTTCATATCTACCACTCAGATCTACAGCCACTGCTCTTTTAAGTGCACTTGTAGTGCAAAGTGGATTTGCCTTTAGTAAATCAACCCCAATGTGTGTGTGTCAGCTCGTGCTCAGACAAACATTGTGTATAAGCAGACTCCCGAGTCCCCTCTCCTACTTTCCTTGGTTCCAGTGTTGTATTCTGAAAAAGAGATCAAAACACACTCCTCATAGCGTAACCTTGTTTTAATAATAAAATGCTTAAAATACAAAGGTAAGAGTAAAACTCTGCTGACTGGCACCCAGCGATCTCAGCAATGTTTGTTATGGCTGCTGACCGCCTTTTCCTGCATGGGGTATCGGTATGGGTTCCAACCAGCGGAAACTCCGTCACCCGGATGTGACGTCAGAAACCATGTAACCCCACTTCTGCGCTTTTCACCATTATAGCGTCATCAGGAAGCTTTTAATTTTAAGTAGACCATTGTAAGCACTCCCACCAGTGTGCTGCTGCCTATTCCACTGGAGCTGACACTGTACACCTGTATACAGAGCCGACTGATTGTTTGGGTCTCTCTTTTTTCCCCCTCTCTCCCCGCACATTTGGCCCTCCACGGCTGTGCTGCATGGTTTATAGGGGGGATCCTTGCATGAAATATTTGAGGCCCCGGCTGTCTATTTGGGGGCATCTGAGACCCCTCAAGTTGTGGCACAGAAAATTTTTTTAGATGATTTACACGTGCTATTCATAGGGATGGATGCAATATTCTATGTGACCTTGTCTAAAAAAAACACCCCTGAAGAAAAGATTAAACCATTCCTGAAATGCGTTGGGTATACAGAGAAGACAGTGTCACTATATTGCTCACACTCTTTTAAAGGTAGCTGTTTCATCATTGATGACTTGGTTTTATTATATATTTTGGTTATGTATGCACCTTAATTTATGTATGTACAAATAAAAGCTATATGCTTTATACAATATAGTTTACCTCCTTTTGACCTAAGTTGCCTTTAAAGTCCCATCAGTACCTGGGGGTTACTTATCTACTTACTTTGTAACGTGTCTGTATTTTTGTACATGTGTGTGTATATGTGTGTGTCAGTGTATGTGTGTGTATGTGTTTGTGTGTGTTTTTTTGTATGTGTGTGTACATGTGTCTGTATGTGTGTGTTTGTACATGTGTTTGTATGTGTGTGTACGTGTGTGTGTCCTCAAGGGTGCCACAGGATCATGGTTGAGAAAGGCTGTCAGATGAGCCTGAGCTCCCGATACCCGGCAAAGCTCGTTCAGACTTGGCAAAGTAAAAGTAAAGGGAGGAGTGTGCTGTGTTCTCTGCTTCCTCCTACAGTGCAGTACACGGTGTGAAGGAAGGTACTGTACTAGAACTGTTTAAAGGGCTTTATACATGTGTTTGTGTGTGTACATGTGTCTGTATGTGTGTGCATGTGTCTGTATGTGTATGTGTGTACATGTTTCTGTATGTGTGTACATGTGTGCATATGTGTGAACATGTGTCTGTGTGTGTGTACGTGTGTGTGTATGTGTCTGTATGTGTGTACATGTGTCTGTATGTGTGTGTGTACATGTGTCTGTATGTGTGTGTGTACATGTGTCTGTGTGTACATGTGTGTGCGTGTGAATGTGTCTGTGTGTGTGCATGTGTATGTGTGTGTTTTTACATGTTTTGTACATGTCGGTGTGTGCACATGTGTCTGCATTTGAGTGTGTGAGTTTGTATATGTGTGTGTGTGTGTGTGTGTGTGTGTGTGCGTGTTTACTTTTAAGCCTAAAACCCCTATTCCTGTACTATCATAGGTGCTTTTTTAGAGCATGTTCGAAATAGCTATAAGGACTGCTGCTCCTCCTCCGAAAAGCAATCCATGCTCAGATCACTTTTCAGAGGCATCTGACAGACGGTAAAGAGGCCTGCTCACCACCTGTTTTAACCCCGTAAATGCAGCATTACCAGCAATGCACACAATTGCGGAGTGGTTTCAGTGTAGCCCTATTTACCTTGGGTATACCTCCAGCTGCAGCCACAGCATGTGTACACCCCCAACTCCTGCCTCTGCAGCTAAAAGGGGAGAAATTGGGGGTGGTAAAAACAGCTCAGCCACATGGTTTTACCACCCCTCCAACCTCAGAAACAATCACAATTTTGCACGTGTTCTGCGACACATATTATGTGAACCAAGCCTTGGACAGGGGCGCCTCAAGACTCAAAATACTTTTCAAGGGCGCACCTCCACTGACTGGAAAAAGGTTGTGAAACACTGCTCTAAGCAGTGTAGTCATTTTAGCAAATATGGAACTGTTTATGGGAAATTGTGCCATTATTATCACAAAGGCTCACCTAGATGAAGTGTTGGGTCATGTGTATACCTCAGCAGTAGTTTTGGTTTTCAAGCCCACTAGGCCTATATATAGCAGCTCACATATCAATTTCATAACATAATCAGGACTTTTTTGGACATCCAGAAGGTACTAGAAATCTTGGAAGCCTTTCCAAAAAGAATACATATTAAAAACTGAGATGTATTTATAAAAAAATGGTGAGTTTGAAGTTTTTGGAACAAATGCTACTGTTAACCTACTTGGTGAGGCCAGATGAGCCTTTCTGACATCAGTAGGACAATTTGGGCTAGTTAATATAAAGGTGATTAGAATAGTGTTCATTTGCTTTACCTAGGTACAAAGTCTGATTAAACTAGAGCCTCCAAATGTTTCTGACATCAGTAACAGTGATATCACTCTACTCCTTATTACAAAATGACTAAATGTTAAAAAATATTGCTCTTTATACATGCTTCAACCCAGTAGATAGTTTTGGTTGTCCTTTTGAGTGCCCTGATTTTCTGCTTTGGATCCACTGGCAGCAAACATTTTAGTGGAGTGCAGAAATAAATGAGAAAAAGACTTAGAAAACTTAAAATGTAGGGTACAGAACAGGAAACAGCCTCACCCACTTTTTGTTAAAGCGTTTGTAACCCTAAAAAAAAAAAAAGAATTGATGCCCTGTTCATTTAAAGCATGCTAAACAGCACAGTGCTTGTGCTGTGTAATTTGTCCCTTTGTATGATGTAATATACCTGACTGACCTTGCCTGTTCCTGTGTCCCCCTGTCTCTGCTGACCACAATAATCATGGCTGCTGAGCCTCATTACCTTAGTCAGTTTACATGCCTCTGTCATCACGCTGTCTCTCCTCTCTGCTCTCTGTCTCTCTCCCTCCTTCTCTGCCTATCAGTTCAGATGCCTCCTCCCTGCACCTCCCCTCCCAATGCTCTTCCCTGTGGCTTGCAAATATTAATAAAAAATAACTTGCATCCCCTCTTTTATCAGGATCTAAAATAGTAGGTGTCCTTTTTTTTAAAATTCTAATTCGAAATTCCTTATATCACAGAGGTCAGGTGACATTCCTCTGATGTCAGAGGGTTATCTCAGATCACTTTTCAGAGGCATCTGACAGACGGTAAAGAGGCCTGCTCACCACCTGTTTTAACCCTGTAAATGCAGCATTACCAGCAATGCACACAATTGCGGAGTGGTTTCAACCTGGGCCTTCCAGCCAGGAAGAAGTGGAGGAGCCCAGCTTGAGCCAGGTATAGCATTCTTCTACAGATTTCTGGTCAATAAATAAATGATGTTTACTAGATGTTATTATTGATAACTAATTGCTGATTTAATAAAGTGTTTTACATATCAATAGACAGTAGTGGGCAAAAATAATTGGGACAAGAATGAAAAATGCTGGGCTCAGAATGATAATCTTTTATATTTGTTAACATTCAATTTGTAACAGTCATGAGATGAAAATTGTGTGTGATTGATGAAGAAAAAACTAAAACTATGTCCCTTTTTCATACACAGGAAGACCTCAGCCAGGAGGAGGCTGTGGAATGTGGCACACAGTCTCAATCTCAGGTTCCTCCCCTCCACCTTCCAAACAAAAGACCCAGGAAGGGGAGTAACGTGGAGTATTCAGCACTCAGGCTGATTCAGGAGGCTTCTGCGTCCCTTAGAGCCACCCCCACTCGTGAAGAGGCCTTTGCCTGCATGGCTGCCACAAAACTGCAGGACATGCAGGAGGGCCAACACCTCATGTGTGAGGAAATCATTTATAAAACATTAACTAAGGGGGTGAAAGGCAAAATCACACCCAATACCCATCTGTGTGAGTTGCATCATCCTCCTCCTGCCACAACTCCACCACCACAGACACAGCGTGGAAGGAAGCGTGGAAGGAAAACAAGAGAGTGATGACCTGGGTTCAGTCTGGTCTGACATGTATGTCATCTGCTGCTGTTCATGATCTCTTGGACTTCTGGACCAGATTGTACTCCCTTATATATGGACTCCTCAGGCCACCAATTTTGCTTTAAAATAGTTGATGTGTGCCCTGGGGGCCAAAGGCTTTGCCAAATTCTGCTGTTTCTCCAGCGTTACCTCCCTCTTTCTTTGGTTATGACCCCTTAATAAATTTTTGTTTTGATTTATTATACTCGCCTATGTGTGTTTTCCTTCAAAATGGACAGTTTGTTTGTGAGGAGGCAGGTACATTTCAAAAATACAATGTGAAATTAACAAGGGACAACAACACCAAACAATCTCCTTGAGATTAAATAATACAAGAAAATAATGGTGTTGTGGTAACTTGACACACAAAACACACCCAAAACTATTCTGGAGTTAAAAAAAATAAAGAAAAATAAAACACAAGATCAGGCTTAAAAAAAAAAAAATTATCTAAAAACATCAAAAAAATAATATTTTTTTGGTAGATGTGACAAATAAAAATATTATATTGATGAAATCACGATAAATAATAAAGAAAGAAGTTTGTGAGAAGTCTGTGTGAATATGAGCAGCAAAACTACTTCATTCTTCTAGCATTATAAAGAAGAAGAGAGTGTGCTGCATTAAACAATTTAAAACATTGCAGCCTGACGAAAGTGCTATATCCATTCCGAACGCTAATTTTACCAGACCGAGCAGTTCTGTCTCGGAATTTATTCTGAGCATGCGTGGCACTTTGTGCATCGGAATTGTCCACACATGGTCGGAATTGACGCGATCGGATTTTGTTGTTGGAAAATTTTATAGCCTGCTCTCAAACTTTGTGTGTTGGAAAATCCGATGGAAAAAGTCCGATGGAGCCCACACACGGTCGGAATATCCAACAACAAGCTCCGATCGCACATTTTCTGTCGGAAAATCCGACCGTGTGTACAGGGCATTAGTGTTTGTTGGTTTGTGTAAAAGTTATAGCGTCTACAAACTATGGTATACTGTATATATTTGAAAAATGATCAATCCTGGTGCACTGACAGCATTTCTTGAGGCACAAAATTGCCAGAACAGTACAAAATCTCCTCAAATGACTCCTTTTTAGAAAGTAGACAGCCTGAGGCATGGTGAGTTTTTTGAAGTTGTATTTTTTTTTTTTTTTACATACTATCACTAGTGCAGCACAGCATAATCATATGACTGGTGTGGTGGCGATTGTAGTAATATGAGCAAACCAAAGTGGCTCCATCTTGAATTATTATAAGTTCATGTAACTTTAACTTGGGTCTCAGACTTAAGTTATGGCTTATTCTGTCATTTCAGCTTCTAACTGCATTTTCCTTTTATATATAAGCATTTTCCTTCTATATATAAATTGTGTCAGAATGCTAATTTGTAGTCCTGTGAGCCTCCAGGTAATTGACCAAATCTGGTCTCCAAAATAGTATATCTTTGCAAATGATCAGCTGCTAACGTTACGCATGTCTCATAACCATGCAAAATAATTAAACCAAATTGTACACACGCTGCGCTTATCAAAATAAAAAATAAGAAATTCCCACTAAAATATTAATAAAGTGATATTGTGCCTAACATATACAAAATCTATTAATAACTATTAATACTATACTATATGTTAATGTGCAATGTGATTTAATCACCCCCTGATGAAGATACGAAATACCCCTTGTATCGAACACGCATAGGGGAAGGGGACAGGACGGAATGTTATACATACAACCTGTTGGGACAGATTAGCACGCCACCCCATACCGGCCGCTGTTGCCCGTTCGTCTCTGCTGTTTTAGTGTGGCGCCCTTAAGCGCCTTGTTACTGTGAGTACCCATTGCGGGATTTGTTTATGATTTTAATAAATTTAGTACATACTGCACCATGAAGTCCTTTTTATGTTGATATATTGAGGTACAAACGGGACTGCTGTGAGGAACAGAGGCACCAGTGCAAATCTATCCAGGACCCTGCATATAACATCGAACCCAGAGAGGTTCTAAGGCGCATTCTGACCAAGCTTAATTGCAAGGTCGCACGCCCTAAGGTGAGGGGCTATCACCTGGGGGGGAGCACTTGTATGAGCGCACAGCACTTTAGTTTGTGTTCACCATAACACATGAATGGATTGTGGAAGATCTGTGGACTGTTAATTTGATCATTGCACAGCAACACAGCACTGAATTGCATAGAATCACATGGATGCAACACCAAATCGCATGGATGCGTTTTTTTGTATTTTTTAACTTTTTATTGTTTGAACATTGCACTAACACCATATTGCATAGATGCAGCACTGAAATGCATGGATGCAACACTAAATCGGACTGTTAATTTAATCATTGCACAGTAACACAGCACTGAATTGAATAGAATCACATGGATGTAACACCAAATCGTATGGATGCGTTTTTTTGCAATTTTTTACTTTTTATTGTTCGAACATTGCACTAACACCATATTGCATAGATGCAGTACTGATATGCTTGGATGCAACACTAAATCGCATGGATGTTTGTGTTGAATTATCTATTAATGTTTTAAAATTGCACAAGCTTTGTGGAATATTTGCAATACACAGGCTTATTGGAGCACTTTTACCTATTTATTCATTCATTGAAATTTATTGCACATTAACGTATAGTATAGTATTAATAGTTATTAATAGATTTTGTAAATGTTAGGCACAATATCACTTTATTAATATTTTAGTGGAAAATTATTTTTTTTTATTTTGATAAACGCAGCGTGTGTACAGTTTGATATATAAATTGTGGTTTGGCCTTTCTGTCTTTTGTTCCTTGTTTTATGGGACTTGGACCATGGGACAGGATGCATAACTTGTGAGTCATGGCCAGATGGCCTATTTACTTTTTGTTACTTTATGTTGACTATGTCTTTAGGGGTTATAGACTTGTATAACTATATATTGCTGAATTGTTTAATTATACATGATGTCATTATATTCCTTTACTAACCACTCCCCTATTGTGATTGGTAAGCTGAACCAAATATAAGCTGTATATACACCCAATAAAGGAGGCATTTTCTTTGAACTTACTTCTTGCATCTTGTGTTCATTTGAAAGTGTCTCACGGCACCGGGGGTCTTCGGTGGTCTGCAATATTAACCCTTGGGTGGTCTGTCATGTACCTGAAGTACCTTAAAACCCCTCCAAATGGGGGCACTGCTGAGATAAGGTGACAAATTGTTTTCTTGCCTCAGCTCTAATAAAACCTTAGTCTCTTAAATTTAGTTAAGAAGGGAGACGGACCATGCCTTATAAGTTTTGGTAGGCCCGGCTTTTGGTAAGCACGTCCTTTGGTAGGACTGTTAAGAAGTTTTAATAAGTACTACTACACTCCTTTTGGGAAGGAGGGAAAAGTGTTGGTGTTAATATTGACACATGGTGTTAAAAAGGAAATTACTACCGGGGCCCGCAAAATCTGTCTTGCTCTATCTGGCTTTTCTCATCTGTCACATTGCATAGATTAATGGAAAGAAAATACCACACTGTGAGTGAATTACAGATAAAAATCTAGATAAAAATCAAAAAATAAAAAAAATAAAAAAAGCCGCTGCTAGAAGTGAGATACACACAAACGTAAATAGAGCAATAAGTAGCAGCGCTAAATAACCTCTAAATTGAAAACTGCACACCAATTAATTTTACAATGTGCAATGTGAAAAATAAAAAATTAAAGAAATAATAATGAATAAATGTCCATCTTCCTAAATAAATATGTTCTATTGAACAGGATTGTGCATGTAGTTCAATTCATTGATTTCATCCTCCACCGCACCACCAGTGATAGACCACACAGATTGCTCGCTTACCGGACGGCAAGCTCTAAAAAGCTTGCGACCTCAGCCAGTCGGTACAGTCAGTACAGACTGCTGTGCAACAACAAGCACAGTTACAGCAGGTAGGGGGAACTGATTTCCAGGTGGCATCGGGACATGGTACTTCTAGTGCACCGGACATGTCTGATGCAGGGGAGGAGGACTGTGAGACTGAGGCTTCGGGGGAAGCACCAACTCCTGCTCATACAGTAAAAAGAGCCCAACAGAAAGTAAAAATAAGAGAAAGCCGTTAAGGAAGCTAAAGCTCCTGTTGTAAGCACCCCATCCCATACTAAGAGCGGAACAATATTTAACAAACCACAGAAAGCTCTGGAGACACACACAGCCCCCACCATAGCAAAATCTGTAGCAGAGTCATCGCCTCATTGTTCGTCTGATGAATCTGACACAGAGACGGGTGAATGGTGGGTTTCTGAGGAGGTCCCCTCACACCCACAGAATATGACAAGAAGATGAAGGAGGCTAGGAAATTGTACCTGAAATCTAAACAGATCGTTACTATGCTTGTTAAAACTCCCCGCAGTGCGAGACAGAGTAATGTTCTCCCTGTCAATAAGAATGAGTAAGCTGCAAGTTTCCCGTTCATGACCATAGGAGATGATATGCTAAAGAAACTAATAGACATACAGTGTATAAAGAGAATGAATATCAAACGGCCAGTCAGTTCAGTAAAAGTACAATAGTATATGAGGTGTCCCCTTTACTAATATTTGTAATTGTTTGAAGTACATGTTTAAATACATGTTTAACATATTTTGATGACTCTTTGAAGGTAAAAAGAATATACTGAAGGTTGAAAAAGAATGTGTTAGATGGGCTGGGGGGGGGGGGGTTGTGTAAAGAGAGGGAATGTTTTATTTTGTAAAACTTTTTTATTGAGTTCAGTCACAGCTTAACAATTAGGAAAGACTTGTTCTTAACAGTGACAAACATTTTATCTTTTACAACAATACAATGAAAAGGTAACTTATGGTAGCCAAAACAAATATAGCATAGGAAGGTTATTCTTGAGAGTAGAATGGGTGGCTAACATACCTTCACCAATTATCTAATCTCGGCACGGCCTGGGCCTAGTTATCTGCATGGGAGGGAACCACCATAGGCAGCTCCAGAGGCGGCCCCGCGCTGAAGGAGGGTTGCCAATCAAGGCCTCCATCTGACCTCCTCCGGCATGTTGCCCAGGCCCAGGCCCCCCTCTGTCTCCCCGGCTCTTGTTATGGAATGTCACAACGCTAGTGCCGTCATTCAGGTCACCTATGTGTGAGCAGTTGGCCTTGCCGTGTGTAGCCATCTTAGCAGTTCAAGGACAACTACCATCAATCTTGTCAACAGTAAAAATTTTGCAGTGCTTAACCATTAGTAAGAGATGAGAAAATTGAAGAGGGAGAAGAGAGAGGAAAAGAAAAAAGGGGTGGGTGGGGGGGAGACGCTGGATGTGGTTTCAGGGAAAAAGCATAATGGGGTGGGAAAGAGTTTGGAATAGTGGGGGGAAGAAGGTCAGAATCTCACCATGGGCATTTAAGGGACTCACCTTAGCCACACCGGACCGCCAGCCACCCGGTTATTGTGTAAAAAAGAAATGAGAAACGGTTATGCAATGTCCACGGTCTATGCTCCATTCCCCAGGATGTTAGTATTAATTACTATCTAGTGCCCTATTGTGGCCCAGGGTTGGATCTGCTGACTTTAGTAGAGACTCGTCTAAACTAGAGAGGATATGGTTGTGGTCAGAGAAATGATCTATCCAGAGAGTCCATCGGGCAGTGTGTTTATCTCTAGTACCTTTACAGGTTGCAATCCATTCTTCTGCTTCCCTGATCTCATTTATCTTGCGTATCCATTCCTCTTTGTTTGGTATCTGCTTTTTCTTCCAATAAATAGGAAGTAGCCACCTAGTGGCATCAAGTAGGTGAGGTAGTGCGTTCTTTTTGTAATGACTTATAGGCATGGGAGTAATGTGCAAGAGTAGGTGGACCGGAGAGAGGGGGGTATCTATCCCCAAAACTTCCTTAATCTGGTTTTTAATATCTTCCTAGTAAGGTGCAATTATTGGGCATTCCCACCATAAATGTAGAAGGGTTCCTCGGCCTCCGAATCCCTGCCAGCATAAATCAGAGCTGGTGGGGTACATCCGTGACAAATCCACGGGGACCCTGTACTGGCGCAACATCAATTTTTTTCAAGTTTGTCTCTTGCATTTTGGAGTCAGCCGAGCTGGAGTGGGTCATCTGATATAAGTGTGTCAGTTGAGGACCCGTGAGTTCCTGCCCAAGGTCTCTCTCCCATGCCCATATACAGATGGGTTTGGATGCCGAGGCTGAGGACCCCAACAGTTGGTATAATTCTGATACCATTCGTGGGATTGGTTGGTCCGCTATGAATAGGCCTTCAAAAGGTGTAAGTGATGTGATATCTCTTATTGAGCTACCATTTATCTAAAAAAAGTGGTTAACTGTCTATACCTCCAAAAGTTCATTTGTGGTCTCCCAGGTCTGTCCGTTAAAGAGTCATAGGGTATCATTTTGCGGTTTCTTAACAATTTCCCACAGCTAGCTTTCCTATCATCCACCCATGTGCCAAAGAAGTCTGCGCTTTCCCCAGGGGGGAACCAAAGGCACCCTCCCAGCGCTGCCATAGGGGGCACAGGGGAGCCAGACCTAGTGCTCGGTTGATTTTATCCCACGTTCTGAGCGACAGGTGCATCAGGGGGGACGTGGCCTCTGACAGCCCCCTGTGTTCCCTCGAGAGCCATGGGACATATGCCAAGTTTCTCCCAGCCATGTATTTTTCCATCGCGACCCACAGTTTAGACTGGTCAAGAAAACACCAGTTGAGGAGTCTCTGGAGGGCTATAGCCTGATAGTATTTTTGTAGGTCTGGAACGCCCAAGCCTCTGGAGCGCTTCGGGCGCTTCAGGACCCTCAGTACTATGAGTGGTTTCTGGGAATTCCATATGAACTTAATAAACATGTGGGATATGTGGGCAAAGAAGGTTCTGGGTAAGGTTATAGGGAGCATTTGCATATAGAACAAAATCCTAGGTAAGACATTCATTTTGATAAAATTCACTCTCTAGCCATGTGAAGGCAGTTTTCGTCCAGTGTTGCAAATCCTGTTTGACCGCAGATATCAACTTAGGGTAGTCCGTCATGTATAGTGTGTCAAAACTGTCTGTTAGTTGTATGCCTAGATAGTGGAGAGAGGTTGCAGCCCACGTAAAGGGGAATGCTGTTTTCAGTCTATCTGTCATGTTTGGGGATAATTGTATGAGCAGAATGTCGGACTTTGTGTAGTTGATTTTAAAGTTTGAACTTGTCCAGAAATGTTGAAGCTCCTTCAGCAGGACTGGCAGTGAGATCGGGGTTTGTTAGATGGAATAATACATCATCTGCATATGCAGAAAGCTTATGCTCTACGGTACCTACTGTCAGGCCCGTTATGTCTGTGTTTGCTCTTACTTTACGTAACAGAGGCTCTAAGGCTAATGCAAAGAGGATGGGTGAAAGTGGACACCCCTGTCTCGTGCCATCTATCTCATGCCATTCCTGATCGGGAACTTGGATGAAAGAGTGCCATTTACTTTGACCAGTGCACTAGGGTCTGTGTATAGGGCCTGTATCCAGGTTAACATATTGGAGCCTAAACCCAATGTGACGAGTACTGAATGCAGATAGGACCAGTCAATGCAGTTGAATGCTTTCTCTGCATCATTAGAAAGTACTAAGTAGGGAAGGGGGTCTTCCTGTTTCTTGGCCCAGTGAATGAGTTGAATCGTTCGTATGGAGTTGTCTCTGGCTTCCCTTCCTGTGATGAAACCTGTTTGGTCTAGGTGGACTACTTGGGATATAAGATATTTTAGTTGGTTCGCCAGAATTTTTGCCAATATTTTAACGTCAGTGTTCAGTAGGGAAAAGGGGCGGTAGCTTTGTGGAGTGGTGGGGTCTTTCCCTTCATTCGGTGTAACTGAATTGTGTACTAATAGGGCCTCTGGGGAATACAGTTACCTTTTGTCAGGGAGTTGAAGTACACATCTGGTTGGCTAGTATCTGGGAGAATTTCTTATAGTAAGCCTTAGTGTATCCATCTGGGCTTGGGCTTTTCCCATTGGGCAGTGATTTGATGGTGGATTTGATCTCTTCAATTGTTATGGGGGAGTCTAAATCAATCTTTTGGTCCTCAGTCAGGGGTGGTAATCCATTCATGGTTAGATATTCGCGGATTCTACACATTTTGTCAGTCTTATCTTCTGGGGTTATATCAGCGTCAAGGTTATATAGGGTAGCATAGTAGTCACGAAATCCCTCATCTATTTGGGAGGATTTAAACATAAAGTCTCCTGAGGGGGAGCAAAGTTTGTGTATTTGTGTCTGGGCCTTCTTTTCCGTAGTGCTCTCGCCAGCATACGGCCACATTTATTACCATGTTTGTAATATCTGTGTGACAGGTACCTCAACTGCTAGGAAGGTCAGTTGATTTGAGTTAGGAGCAAAAATGTTGGCAAAAGTGTATTTTATGCCTGCAGTGGATTCCTTTAAGAAAACATATCGTCCCTGTGGATCGATGAGATTACTTTCATGTTGTAAGGGGCAGTTTTTATGGACATCTATCACTGTACCTCTGGATTTGCTAACTGGGGATGTGCTGATGTACCACTGATTGTATAGGTGTGTGGGCAGTTTAGGTATGGATTGATGAGTAAAATGCGTCTCCTGCAAGAAAACTACCTGAGCTCTCAGCTTCTTCGGTTCCCACCATAGTTTGCTACGCTTACTAGGGGAGCAGAGACCGCGGACATTATATGAAATTACCTTGATTTCTGCCATGATATCACCGTGTGTCTGACTGACCTTGTTACTGGCGGTGCGGTCCAGTGCAGGCTGTGGCGGTCTGAGTAGATCCCATCTGAGGAGAAGGTGAGAGAGAAAGAAGACGGGGAAGAAAGGAAAGGATGGGAAGGAAAAAGACAGACATTAGCATCAATAATCACAGTGTCAAAGTAAACTGTTGCAAAGAACCAACCAACTGTTGGAAATAACTGCAGGCCAGGGCCTGGGGTGTCCCTGATACAGGGGACCTGCCTGGTCCAGACCTGTTGTCCCAAATGGGACCAATACCTGTATGTGGGTGGCCTACATGGGGGTCGTGGGCCAGCATAGAGGTAGGTACGAGGGGGGTCTTCTCTGCCTCCACCTCTTGGAAGTTGTTCTGGGACACCAGGTGTCTGGGTATGAGTGCTGAGGGGAGTTCAGGGGGGGTGGGTGCCACCTGTGTGGTCCAGGCTATAGGGACTAGGGCCAGGGTCTAAGCCTGATCAAACTGTTCTCAATGCGGGTCCATGTCAGTCCTTCTGGGCAGTCTTATTTCCCACCATAAAGCAAGTTCTGCTGGGGGGACTTAGTGAAAATGTCCAGCTTCCATCCAGCCGGGGAGGCGGATGACAGGATTTGAGTTGGTCCCAAATGGTCAGGTTAAGTGGTTAGGTAAAGTTAAAATCTGGAGAGGGCCGTCAGTCCCTCAGGGCTGGGGGGCCAGGCGATTAATCCATTTCTTGATGGTGGCGACTGCGTCTCCTGCTGCGTCTTTGTGGCATCTGCATCCAGGGTTGGGGAGGTCTAATGGCCGAAAAGCCCGCCATTTCTATGTCTCCACGCCAGTCCGGGAAGTCTACTGGGCTCAGTCCAAGTGCCGAAAGGAAGTGTGGGAGGTCATCCTTGGTGCATAAAGTTACTGAGCGGCCATCTTTAGTCGCTTGCGAGTAAAATGGCAAACCCCAGTGATAGGGTAGGCCTGCTTCTTGTAGGGCTGCCAGCACAGGTTTAATGGCCCTGCGTTGCATGAGAGTGCATCTAGAGATGTCCTTGTAAAAAATTAGGTGTGCGCCATCAAAGTCAAAGAAGGGTTTATTCACATTTTCTGCATGATACGCTCTTTAAGGGTATATTTGTGCAATTTGCATATGATGTCCCTGGGGTTGTCTGTGTCTTGAGAGGGGGGCCTCAGAGCTCGATGGGCACAATCGATTTCGACAGGCACTGTGCTAGGGAGTTCCAGAATTTCCCTGAATATCCCAACTAGAGATGTTGAGATATATCTTTGGGGGCAGTAGCTTCAGGCAGGCCGCGAATGTGGATGTTTGCGCATCTGCTGCAATTCTCAAAGTCATCTAGTTGTGACAAAAGTGCTTCTAGCTTGTGATCCTGTGCCGCACATCGCATCTGCAGTTCTGATATGGTGGGAAGGGTCTCATCCAGCCTTTGCTCTAGTGTCTCTACCCTGTTTCCCAAATGTGTAGTGTCCTCTTTAAGCCAGGCAAAATCTTCTTTAAAGGCCTTTTCAACTCTGAATGTGAACCTTTCCAGGTCCTTTCTGGTGGGAAGTGACCATATGTGCCTTTTAATGTCCCCATCCTCCATAAAATGTCAGATCCCCCTGCTCTGGAGACCGTGGATCCCGGGGATGCCAGGGGTGCAAAGTCACTCACCAGTTCTGGGGATGGTTGTGGTGATGCTGGCTGCGGTGAGGCTGCTGACTGTGCAGACTGTGTCTGTGGTGCCGCATGTGCCTTGGAAGATTTCACGGCCGGCGCCATCTTGGATTTTTCGGGTGCCTTGCCGCGGGTCCCGGTAAAGTATGTTTCCAGCTGCCCTTGCCTAGTTTTATCAGCCCCTGGGTCCTGGCTAGTGTTCCGTTTTCAGGCTCAGGATCGTTGGTGTGCTGCTGTGTTTGCTGCGGTGGATGCGGAGCAGGGAACAGACACGTCCTCACAGCTCCATGTCCAGGACAAGCGAGAGAGAGGGAATGTTTTGATGCAAACACCCTACTGGTAAGGGTAAAGTAAGTGAGTTTAAAGGTGTTTTTAATAAAAACATCCTACATTGTAGAGGGTAAAGCAAGTTAAGTTTTGAAGGTAGAGTTGGAGAGGAGTTATTTATTAATGAAAGTATTAAGGTCTTGGGATTGCAGTGGAAAAGATAATAGAACTCACCACTCCTGGGGCCAGGTAGAGCTCACATCTAGAAACAGGAGGGATAGGTGTCTGCAGTTAAAATCCATTTAGTTTTAAAAACAGGAAGTAACATTACAGAGCTTTTAAAGGTTTAAAGAGACATTGGAAAACATTAATGGCGAGGCATACCAATCCTGGCAAAGTGTCCATGTTTTATGTAGCATCACAGGAAAATTAATTTTCATGTATTTATTGATTATGAAAATATTTGAACCAAAAGATGGTTAGGCATTAAACTAGAAATGACAAAAGAAGGGGGCGTTATTGCACATTCAAAGAAGATCCCAATCTGCCCTGTAATGCTAAATATAGAAGCAGATCTTAAGAGAGTGTGGTCAGAAAGCACACTCGATGTGGGACTCATCTCCTGCACCCCCTACTAAGCCATTCTAAAAGAGGGGGAATAGCCTGTCTATCACAAACAATATCCCCTGTCAAAAGAGAAAGAGGAAGGAATTGCACCGATGGTGAAGCACTTTCATAAATAGGGAATTTTTGAAAGAGACAGTCTCACCCTTTAACACACCTATAAATCCAGTGAAAAAGCTGGATGGCAGTTATAGGTTTGTACAGGATCTTAGGGCTGTAAACAACTTGGTTGTGCCCATCGCACCTATAGTGCCTGATGTGCCATCACTCCTAACCTCCATCCCCTCCGATGCTGAATATTTTTCTGTGATTGATTTAACAAACGCATATTTTTCAGTCCCAGTGGACCAGGAGATACAGCCACTACTCGCATTTTGTTTTAGAAATCGCCAAATGACATGGTGTAGACTGCCCCAGGGTTATGTGGACTCCCCAGTAGTCTACTCGGTGGTCCTCCAGGCAACCTTGCGGTCCTGGACTCCCTGCCATGGTTCAGTCTTGTTACAGTATGTTGATGATTTATTGTTGTCTAGTCCAAGCCAGGTTGCATGCAAAGAGGATGGTGTAGATCTGTTACATTGGTTAGCAAATAATAGTCATAAGGTCTCTAAGAAAAAGCTACAATGGTGTCGGGAAACTGTAGAGTACCTTGGCTTTGTGCTCACCAAAGGAGTGAGGAAAATCAGTCACAAGAGAGCTACGGCTCTAGTGGATCTGCCCCTCCCACTTACTAAGAAAGATATGCTGTCTTTTCTTGGTATAATTGGTTACTGCCGCCAATGGATATCTGATTCTGCCTACTATGATAACCTCCTGAGACAAGCCACAAATGTTGATATGCCAGACTGTATAAAATGGAATGATGAAATGTGTAATGCTTTTGTGTACCTTAAAACTGAAATGGTTACTGTCCCTGGACTTGGATTACCTGACTATGGAAAAATGTTTCATTTATTTGCAAGAGACAATTGTAAAACAATGGAGGGAGTCCTAGAGCAAGAGCATGGGGGTAAACTTCGCCCTGTTACCTTGTTCGCAAGGGTTGTGCCTATGCCGGTACAGGGCATGCCGGCGTGTCTCCTAGCTTTAGCATCCTGTGCAATGGTTGTGGAAATGGCTACTTCACTAACTCTAGATCATGCAACGACATTACACACTACCCACAATGTTTCCATTCTACTAAAGAACATTCACACTCAATACATGTCAGCTCAAAGGCTGAGAGGCTATGAGATGATTTTGTTGTCCAACCCAAAGCTTGAGATAAAATATGCATCGCCCAACTCTGGTCCCGCTCCTATCCTGAATACCTTACTAGGGCTGAAAGGTGAAGAGTATGAGGTAGTGTCTCAGCATGAGTGCATGGACCTCATACACCCACCGGGTGACCCCGCCCCCTCTGACAACATGGAGAAAGCCACAGGGAACTCCTGTGAATTCCCTGTGCGTCAGAGGAGGACGGGGTCACCGGGTGGCCCTGCCCTCCGTTATATAAGAAGTGTCAGAGGAAGCGAAGCGTCACACGGCTGAAGACTCCCACTGAGGCAGATCGTGCGGACAGAGCAGAGAAGAAGCCTGGAGGAAGATGCGGGATGATAAGTGTGGAGGAAGAAGAAGATGAAGAAGAAGAAGATGAAGAAGAAGAAGATGGAGGAAGAAAGACCAGCAGAAAGAAGATGGAAGAAGAAACGGAAAGAAGAAGTTATTAATAAAGGACTTGACAAAAACCGTCTCTTGTGTTTTTTAACCATTTTGACACTTTTTTTGTGAAATGGTAGTGGTATATTTGTACCCCATTACCAATTCACACAGGGGAGGGCTGGGATCTGGGGGTCCCCTTGTTAAAGGGGGCTTCCAGATACCGATAAGTCCACCGCCCGCAGACCCCCACAACCACTGGCCAAGGGTTGTGGGGATGAGGCCCTTGTCCTCATCAACATGGGGACAAGGTGCTTTGGGGGGCCACCTCAAAGCACCCTCCCAATGTTGAGGGCATGTGGCCTGGTACGGTTCAGGAGGGGGGCGCTCTCTCGTCCCCCCTTTTCCTGTGGCCTGCCAGGTTGCGTGCTCGGATAAGGGTCTGGTATGGATTTTTGGGGGGGACCCCACGCCATTTTTTTTTATTTTGGTGCGGGGTTTCCCTTAATATTCATACCAGACCTTTAGGGTCTGGTATGAATTTTGAGGGGGACCCCCACGCCATTTTTTTTTTTAATTTTGGCGTGGGGTTCCCCTTAATATCCATACCAGACCTGAAGGACCTGGTATGGAATTAGGGGGACCTCCATGCCATTTTTCTTTAAATTTTGGTTCGGGGTTTCCCTGTGGGGAAATCCCATGCTGTTTTTATCAATTTATGCGTATTGTCGGACCAACAATTCATTATAGCCGCGAGTAATTTTAAATGACTTTTTTCCTTTGAAATGTCATTTTGCTGTCAGACTGTTCTAAACACAGGAAACATGCGCCACTTTACAGGCATACTATAGACACCCCCCAGGTACGAAATTTAAAGGAATATTACACTTTTATTGTTTCACTTTAAGCTTTATTAAAATCACTGCTCCCGAAAAACGGACGTTTTTAAAAATTCTTTTTGCATTGATACATGTCCCCTGGGGCAGGACCCAGGTCCCTAAACACTTTTTATGAAAATACCATGCATATAAGCCTTTAAAATTAGCACTTTTGATTTATCCCATAGACTTTTAAAGGGTATTCCGTGGCTTTCGAATTTGCCACAAACACCGCAAATTGTTCGCTGTTCAGCAAACTGGCGAACAGCCGATGTTCGAGTCGAACATGAGTTCAACTCGAACTTGAAGCTCATCCCTACTGTTCTTGTTCAAGACCAAATGACACCACATATCATGCAGGCTATGTAATAGTTTAACTGCCTGATGTAATATTAGAAGCAAACCCAGTTTTTTTTCAGTCACCAAATTTTACACACCTGCTCCCCATTCACACCTGAGACATTGTAACACTAATGAGTCACATGACACAGAGGGGAGAAAATGGCTAATTGGGCCCAATTTGGACATTTTCACTTAGGGGTGTACTCACTTTTGTTGCCAGCGGTTTAGACATTAATGGCTGTATGCTGAGTTATTTTGAGGGGACAGCAAATTTACACTGTTATACAAGCTGTACACTCACTACTTTACATTGTAGCAAAGTGTCACTTCTTCAGTGTTGTCACATGAAAAGACTGAATAAAATATTTATAAAAAATGTGAGGGGCGTAATCACTTTTGTGAGATACTGTATATTTTATATATTAAATCATTTTTATTGATATTCAATAAAGGACAACGTTGTCAGACTTACAACAGTGTATACTCGTATGGTACAATGTTCATTGTACAGATGATGATTACACAAGGTACACATATTTATTTCTAATACAGCAATGTAGGTTATATGCCTTCTCAATAACAATTGGCATAGTTCTCCGACACAAGCACTTTTGAGTCATGACATAAAATGGACTTATACAGATTATTTAAATAAAAAAACTTAGAAACAACAAAGGAAAATCATTGAAAACACTCCCGTTATGTATGTTCAATTTAAGTATGCTTCCCAAATCGCCCAAGAATTGTGGAACGTATCTGCTTGAAACTGTATTTATGCCAAATGTTTTTCACATTCGTAGCTGAAGGCTATTTGTCTTTTCACTTCCATAATACTTGAAATCTCATTAGTTTTCCATCTCTTAGTTATTGAGAGCCTAGCTGCAAATAAAACGTGCAAAGTGTTAGACCTTAAGTCAGCATGTATTTTCTCAACTCCAGTGCTGAGGAGATCAAGTTCAGAACTAGGTTTTAAAATTAGCCCTGTAATTGCTGTAAGCAGTCTACCGCTCTCCAAAAATTATGAAGATGAGGACAGGACCAAAGCATATGTGTTAAGGTTCCAAGTAAGCCACAACCTTCTCAACAAGTGTTGTGCAGCAAATTTGGCCACTGTATTAGGAATCCTATACCGTCTCAAGTGCATCTGGAATATACCATATGTAGCTATAGAGGTGTGGTCAACATCACCCGATGACCATGCCCTCTTATGACGGCACAGTCCCAGCATGCCCCAGGACTGTGACCTCATAAGGGGGCGGGGTCACCACCTATATAAGTAATCGCGTGGCTCGCACACAGCATTCCAGCGGGAGATGGAAGCTGCCTAATAACTTACTTTTAAAACCTGCGTAGTGTTTTTTATTGACATATTTTTCCCTAGGTGAATGGGTAGGGGTACCATGTACCCCATACTCATTCACATAGGGTGAGGGGCTGGGATCTGGGGGCCCCCTTTTTAACGGGGGCTCCTGGATTCTGATAAGCCCTCTGCCTGCAGACCCCGACAACCAATGGCCAGGGTTGTCAGGAAGAGGCCCTTGTCCTCATCAACATGGGGACAAGGTGCTTTGGGGTGGGGGGGCCCGCAGGGGGCCCCCCTGCCCCAAAGCACTCACCCCCCCATGTTGAGGGCATGCGGCCTGGTAAGGTTCAGGGGGGGCGCTCGCTCGTCCCCACCCCCTTTCCTGACCGGCTGTGCTGCATGCTCGGATAAGGGTCTGGAATGGATTTTGGGGGGACCCCTAAGCCAATTTTTCAGTGTAGGGGGGTTCTCCTTACAATCCATACCAGACCTAAAGGCCTGGTATGCCCCTGGGGGTGAATCCACGCCCGTTTTTTATTTAAAATTTGGCACGGAGTTCCCCCTCATGATTCATACCAACTACTGTGTTTTCATTTGTTAATGCAAAAGTTGTGGCCAAGTAGTACAAAGTAGTACTGTTCCCAAATCGCGGTAAAATTGCGCGACTTTGAAGTCGTATAAGTGTGAAAGGGGCCTTACCAAGATAAGCAGGGAGGCATAATTCACATGAAATAGTTTACACAAAGGGCTGGCAAGTTTTACTCCCAGATATTGTAAAGGCTCTTCAGTTCATGTATAGGGCCTTCTGTAGCGAGAAAGCTAGAATTGAGTATATACCAACACTAATAATGTTAGATTTAGAGTCATTGATTTTATAAAGGACACTGTATTAAATATTTGTAAGGCGGTATGCACATTGATAACAGAAGGAGCCAGATTAGATGTTAAGATGACATGTTTGCAAAAAGAGAAACAGTATGTGCTTGACCATTGACATCTATACCTTTACCATACGGGGGGAGGGTTTAATTTTTTCCACCAGGGGCTTCAAGGCAAAGATTAAAGGTGATAGAGGACACTCCTGATGTGTGCCATTGGTAATATGAAAGCTTTGTGACAACATATCCTCCGTGTAGAAACAAGCAGAAAGGGAAGTGTACAGAGCCATAATGGCAGGTTGAATGTAACCAGAAAGGCCATGCTTCATAGGAACTTGTGGGAGATACCCACAATGAATACGGTCCAAGGCCTTCTCTGTGTCCAAAGTTATCAACGGAGAAGGTACTTCTTGATGTTCAACAAAATTTAGCAAATTCATAAGGCATCTTGTTGTATTGGGGGCCTGTCTCCTAGACACAAAGCCTACTTTTGTAAGATTTTATCAATGTAGGAAGACATTTTGAAATCCTGTTGGCAATAATTGTGGCATAAATTTTCAGGTCTATATTTAACAGAGAGATTGGGTGAAAGTTTTGAGCTTGAACTGGCTCCTTCCATGGTTTTGACAATGTGATTATAGTAGCACTCAAATCTTTTGGAAGCTGATGGTGCAGCAGCATTATACAACTTTTCTAGATAGGGACACAACTGAGAAGAGTGTAGGCAATAATATTCAGCTAAAAGTCCATCAAGGCCAGATGTATTAGAAAGCATTTGGCCAGATGTAGTTGGTGTGGGTTGGAACATTTTTGATAGACTGCCCACTGGATGGCTCTTCCTTTTCTATACACACACACACACCCACACACACAGGAGATGCAAATCGCACCGCAAAGTATCAGTTTCGGTATCGGGGGCATTTGCAAAAGTACGAGTACTCATGAAAATGCTCGGTATCAGCACCGATACCGGTATTGGTATTCATATTCTTTTGTTAGCTGTTTGCATTCAAACATGAGGCATGCCACCTGACACTGCACAGGCTAATGCTTGACCTCTGTCTGTAGTCTAAGAACTGACTCTTTCTGTTGAATAAACTCAGGGATGTACCTAAAGGCGGAACCTATATCTGACACCCCCCCAACTTTAAAATGTAAAAACACTCACAAAGATTTGTAATGTTTTCAAGAATATTTATTGCACAAATTCATCAGTTCAAAAGTGCAGCCTCATCAGTGCCCATCAGTGCAGGCTCACCAGTGCCAATCAGTGCAGGCTGACCAGTGCCAATCAGTGCAGGCTGACCAGTGCCAATCAGTGCAGGCTGACCAGTGCCAATCAGTGCAGGCTGACCAGTGCCAATCAGTGCAGCCTCACCAGTGCCCATCAGTGCAGTCTCACCAGTGCCTGCTCACCAGTGTCAATCAGTGCCCATCAGTGCAGGCTGACCAGTGCCAATCAGTGCAGGCTGACCAGTGCCAATCAGTGCAGGCTCACCAGTACCAATCAGTGCAGGCTCACCAGTGCCAATCAGTGCAGGCTGACCAGTACCAATCAGTGCAGTCTGTCCAGTGCCAGTGGGTGCAGGCTGACCAGTGCCAATGGGTGCAGGCTCACCAGTGCAGAACGGTGCAGGCTTACCAGTGCCAATCAGTGCAGGCTGACCAGTACCAATCAGTGCAGGCTGACCAGTGTCAATGGGTGCAGGCTCACCAGTGCCAATGGGTACAGGCTCCACAGTGCCTATCGGTGCAGGCTTACCAGTGCCAATCGGTGCAGGCTTACCAGTGCCAATTGGTGCAGGCTGACCAGTGCCAATCAGTACCAATCAATGCAGACTCAGCAGACCAACTCAGGGTGGCAGACACAAACACCCCCCACCACAATGCCAATCCACCCCCACCCCCTTACCAAAAAGCTCACCTCAGGAGGTGGAGGACACTGCCATCGCAATCCACAACCCCCTATTCCCCAGGGAAGGTCACTGGCTCAGCCTAAGGTACACCCAGGTGGCAGCTAGGGAGGTCCGGACTCCAGAGGACACAGTAGCAGTCGCACCACCCAGGCGCAGAATAGTGACAGGCCTGACTCGGCAGCACAGCAGTGGTGGGAGGAGCGAGGAGGAAAAGACAGACCAGGATCGTGCGGCCCAGATGCCAGGGATGTTCTGGCCAAAAGAAAACTGCCAAAGGAAGCAGCCAGAGCTCTCGCCGCTCTTGGAATGGTGTTGTCACCTCTGGCAGGTGTCCTCCCAACCCGGGTGCGGAGCGCACCCTCATAGCGATGCCACCAACACCCCCCCACAGTGTGGCACCCTGGGCGGCCCGCCCCCCCATTGTTACGCCCATAAATAAGTTACATATCCCCACAAAAAAAAGAAAGCATGGATTTAATAATGTCTTCAATTACTTTATGGGAGATAGACATATTGAGCAAATCTAGTTGAGCAGTGCACGATTTTGGTATGGAAACAAAATAAAAAAATTCTGAAATAACTGCTAAGTTCAGGCTGCGGAAATAATTGGTTTTCTTTTAAAGTGGAACTTTAGTCAGAAAATTAAGTCCTGCTATATCACTTAATGCTTTACCTTGTTGCAGGTATAGCTATGTAAAACATTAAAAATAAGTGCCTATACTGTTTAAAATCCTGTAATACACTGTCTAATCCTGCTCTGCACATGCTCAGTTGCTCTCTATTTTTCAGCACTGTGCTGCAAATGTAGAGGCCGATCTGCTGACAGCCTAAAGATTTACTGCTGCTCAATGGGTTCTGGGCTTCAGCAAAATGGCATCAGAAGAGACAGGAACAATGCTGGAGGCAATTTACAGAATGCACTCATTTTGATAGCATAATATTAATATTAATGTGGAATTTATGTTCCTTGCTAAAGAGCATTATTTTGTATCAAGTTAGTATGAGTAAAGTTCTGCTTTAAATTGTAGAGTGTGCTCTAATAAGTGCTAAATGCGTCAGGTATTTCTTGTGGATTATATAGCTTTGTTCCTGTAAGGAGGTGCAGTAACTATGGTATTTTTTGTTTAAACGTTTTCTCTTTAACCACATCACACAAACTGCTGCACCCGTACATCAGTACTTTGATGCTAAATACCGGCGTTATGGCAGCAGCTAGTTGGTATTTTCGGGAATGCCATGTGTTTTTCTTTCAGATAAAAGTGGTCTCCGCAGCAGAATTGCCACAAGATCACTTTTATCGGCAGCGGGAGAGGTGGCCACCCCCCTCCCGCCACGCTCCGGTCGTCTCAGCCACCTACCGGACCCACCGGTATCAGCGAGGACAATTGCATCCTCTCCCATGGATGCCTGGCTGCCGACTGAGGGGAAGATGGCCCCTCAAGGAGTAAAAGTGACCCAATTTTTTTTATTTTTAAAAACGTGTCAAAATAAAAAGTTAAACAAAATAAATAAGAAAAAAAATATATATATATATTTTAAAGCGCCCCGTCCCAACGAGCTTGCACGCAGAAGTGAACGCATACGTAAGTAGAGCCTGCAAATGAAAACGGTGTTCAAACCACACATGTGAGGTACCGCTGCAATTGTTAGAGCACAATAATTCTGTCCCTAGACCTCCTCTGTAACTTAAAACTGGTAACCTGTAGAACTTTTTAAACATCGCCTATGGAGATTTTTAAGGGTAAAAGTTTGTCGCCATTCCACGAGCGGCTGCAATTTTGAAGCATGACATGTTAGGTATCAGTTTACTCAGTGTAACATTATCTTTCAGAATATAAAAAAAAAGATGGGCTAACTTTACTGTTGTCTTACTTTTTAATTCAAATTTTTTTTCCAAAAAAGTGCGCTTGTTAGACCGCTGCGCAAATACGGTGTGACAGAAAGTATTGCAACAACTGCCATTTTATTCTCTAGGGTGTTAGAAAATAATATATAATGTTTGTGGGTTCTGAGTAATTTTCCAGCAAAAAAAAAAAATGATTTTAACTTGTAAACAACAAGTGTTTGGTCCTTAAGTGGTTAAAGTGTTTGTTACCCCAGCATTTCAAAATCTTGATATGTGCCTGCTGTACCATGTACTTGTATGAAAAAGTATCCTGTTTTCTTTTTTGCTTCCTTTTCTTCCTAGCTCTTATGCAACTGAGAACAGAGGGAACAGAGGGAATGTGATCACTTATAAAAAAGGGAAAAAAAGGTATTTATAATGTTTTTTTATATCTATACACAAATGTTGGCCTTTCATTTCAATTTTAAACTGAATGGGTCGTTTTACAAGGTGATCGTTTACAATCACTTTAACTTAAGCTGATAGCAGCTCACTAGCTTTAATACTAAATTGTGTGATCGCACTGCCTCTAAATCAAGATAAAATAATAACTAGAAAGCGACAGATGAAGCCACATGCGTTGGTGCCGTAACATGTAAAGGTTGAGCCTGGCGGTGGGTGTTTTCACTGGATTACGTGAGATGCTGGATTTTACTATATGCTTGTTTTTTAACCTCATAAATGTGAGTGCATTTTAGGAAGTGGGTTCTGTGTGGCGTGTTGAGCCTAATAACCCAGGTACTGCACTATTGGAGGCTATTTTTCCAGTTTTTTGCCTATGACCTATGTTAGTCAAATACAACCTATATCTGATGGGGCTATACAGTCATAGACATGAAAAAGCCAACTAGCTAAATAAATAAAAAAAAAAAAGATAAAATAACAAAATAAACCAATCATACTACTATAATGGCATAAACCTAGATTGTCATAGTTAACATTAGGAGACCCACGTATCAAGGGAACATGCACAAATTAATACCCAGGGGAGGTAGCCAGTGATGGATTACTGTATGCCCAAAAGAACTGGGTAGGAACTGTATCTATATGTGTGCATCCCACAATATGAAACGATCAGCAATGGAGGGTTAATCAATGGCAAAATACTCCTATAAGGCTTTAAATATTTAGGATACATTTTTCTGGTAATGAGAGCAAGTGAGTGTTGCTGCGCCACATTAGTGGTAAATTTGCCACCATTGCTTACCCCCCCCCCCCCCCCACAGTGAGCGATATTTGTTTGGACCAAAATAAAATGCGCAATTCAGACTTATATTTCAGATGAATAATGTAGCAGAATTTGTCAGCTAACATTAAATCAATTCTAGAATTTGTGAAATGCGAGTGTGAAAAAAAGTAAAGTCCTTGGAATGCCCACATCTACAAACGTCATAAAGATCTGAAGAAGATAAGAAGTGTTGTAATGTGTTCCTGTGGTGATTCCAAAAGTCTGTATTGGAAACATCCAAAGACTTATCTAGAAATGCGTTAAAGTCTCCACACATAATCACATATCCCTGGTGTTCCTTGTTGACCTTTTTCCGTATTATTTTCAAGAAAGAAAGCTGTTTCACATTAGGTAGGTAGGTGTTCACCTGTATGTATTTATTTGGTGTACATAGTAGTATGGGATATCTGCCAGAGTCACCTGTGAAGGTTGATATACAAGTGAACGCCATAGAGTTCTTCACAGCAGTTAATACCCTTCTTTTTTGATGATGTATTAGACATAAAGACATGTTAAAAATGTCTGTGGGGTTTCTGACTGAAAATGTGAAAATGTGTCTCCTTGAGGCAAAAAATTTATTGTAGGGCTCGTGCCTCTCTCCAGATCATATATGTCGTTGCAGGATTGTTGAGCCCTTTCACATTCATAGAATACATTTTTAAATGCAAAGGGGATATTGAAGTAAAGCTCATAGCATGTAGCTCTCCCTACAGTAGGGAATCTATTTGGCATAAGATAACATTGAACGCGATTACCTTGAGATGTCTTCAGTGGCCTGGTTGTAATCGTAGATAAACAGAAGATGAAGGCTTGATGGTGTACTTGTGGGGAACTCTTTTTAATAGATTTATGCTGCGTACACACGCTCAGACATTCCGACAACAAAATCCTGGATTTTTTTCCGACGGATGTTGGCTCAAACTTGTCTTGCATACACACGGTCGCACAAATGTTGTCGGTAATTCAGGACTTCAAGAACGAGGTGACGTACAACGCGTATGATGAGCTGAGAAAAATAAGGTTCAATAGCCAGTGCGGCTCTTCTGCTTGATTCCGAGCATGCGTGGAATTTTGTGCGCCGGAATTGTCTACACATGCTCAAAATTAGCAACAACGGATTTTGTTGTCGGAAAATTTGAGATCCAGCTCTAAAATTTTTGTTGTCGGAAATTCCTACAACAAATGTCTGATGGAGCCTGCACACGGTTGAATTTTCCGACAAGCTCCCATCGAACATTTGTTGCGTGTGTTCACGGCAATAGACTTTTTAATGGAAATAGAATGACTTTTTGATCAAATTAATTCAAAGGATGCAGGCAGTCTACCTTTATGAACAAACCCAAAAAGTGAGAGAATCGTGGACTTTATAGGCACCACACTGATCACAATGGAATTATAAAAGGTACAAATGTTATTGTGAAAACATGTAAAAACAAAATACATCACAAGATGACTTCACAGATTATGGAAAGAACACCCCTTCTCTTTCTGAAGTATTAGATCAATGCTAATAGTACTTATTTAAAGTAATATTCCACCAGGGGGGGTTCACCATATTCTACCATCCTTGTATAGCTGCTCTATGTTTGGCAGTTACCCGCTTCTTCAGGAGAATGTGAAGATCAGAAAAACATTTCTTATTAAGATTATGTAGCACTACCCCCATAGGAGTTGCAGATCCCCCGCTCTTGCACAGCCAGGCACACCAAATCTTCACAAGCACTTACAAGCAGAAAACATTTTTTGGCTTTGTTTTTGTTCTTTATTAGAGGATTAATAACTTTAATGGGGATGGGAGGTTATGGAATGCCCACTTGACTTCAACAACTTCAGGGACAACTCCCTATATACATCTATATATATATAGTCTCTACTCCTCTTTTTCCTCCTGCACAAACACTTACTTGCTCCAGCTGAATCACTCTTGAGATGATCTAACAGGCTCCCAATCAGATTTAGCAACAGCCAATTATAGGCAGGAACTCTCAGCCCCTTTGAGTGTGTAGCTCAGATATATTGAAACAGCATGTAACTTCTCCTCTGTGACCACTGATCCCAGCACCACCTCTTCAGGCACTGCCAACCCAACAGCCAATTACAGGCAGGAACTCGCAGCCTCTTTGAGTGTAGCTCAGATATATTGAAATAGCATGTAACTTCTCCTCTGTGGCCACTGATCCCAGCACCACCTCTTCAGGCACTGCCAACCCACCTGGCCGCAGCTGCACCTTTCACCAGCCCTCCTGGCTATCTTTCTACACCAGTCCACCGACTGACTCTTCACCAGCTCACCCGGCTGACCCTCAGGATTTCTAATTTTTAAAAGACTTAAGCACATCGCTGTCTTCAAGGGAGACTGGCTACATGTGGCAGTCTCCCCCCCCCGTTAGTCCTCAACAGTGTTGACTACTCACTCTGACCTCTCTTGCTCCCATGCCTCCATGAAGACCTCCTCCTGTGTGTTTTAGCAGGATTATTCCAGCACCCAAGCCCCGGCTCTGAGGGCCGCTGCCAGCCTCCTCAACACTGCATCTCCATCTTCCCCCCGACTGCCCCTGCTGGCATGACTCATCAATATTTAAAATCTCCCAGGCTCCCTGGCAGGCCCACTCCCAAAGATTGGCCAGAGACCTCTACATATGCTGAGCAGCCCCTCCTAGTCTCCACCCACTATCTTCCAGATGGAAACAGGGGGAGGCCTCAGAGAGCTGCTGAGATGAGTCATCAAACCCTGGCCTCTAATAAACCCTGACCCAATTAAGACTCGGCAGCTTAAATGTGAGTCAGAGTATGGTTTTCCTTCACTCACTTCTAGCACACTAGAGGGTGCTGCACTTACGTAATATAGTCTCAATTGTATGGATAGCATCCAGCATCCAAAAGCATCCCTGAGTGGGCATGAAGGTGTACAGTAGAGAGAGAAAAGGGGAAGAAGCCAAACCCTCAAAATAACTTTAATAATATCAAAGACACTTGGGATCTGGGGTATGCTCAGTTAATTATCCACAATATACCTAGGTAACCAGCTGAGTAGTATTATGTTTATATAAGGAATGCTCTCGTTGCCCAGGGTACAATGTACAGCTGCATATTTCTCTCTGACTAATGTTGGTTTCTCTGTCAAAAATAAGCAAATTGAATACCCCAATTTGCCTTCAGCTATGAGACCAATGCTTCATGACAATCTGCCAGTACTGAAGCCACCAGAGAAATGGAACTGAGAAGGAACAGATGAAGATTCTGCAATGCACTACCAGGCCTGGACAGTGAAAATCATCAGGATTTTACTCTGTGTATTTCTAATGAGACCCTCTCATAACACAGAATTAAATGATCTAGTCGGGATATTAGGTTTGTCAAAAGCAAAAGCAGAACTACTAAGTTCAAGGCTGCAAGGATGGTGTTTGCCATCACCTGGTACAAAAATGTCTGTCTTTTGAAGCTGCCAAGATGATATAACAAATTTCTTTGCACAGCTTGGTAACCCCATATTTTGTATTGACATTGATGGTTTGTTCACAGCTTTGGATTGTGAGCATGACCCACTAGAAAGGTGTCTCTTTATTGATTCATCAGTGTTAAGCTGGCCATAGACGGTTCAAATCTCAACTTGTTCATCAGGAAAGACGTATGGCCAGGCTGAATGTACCCAAGTTGATCGATTGACCAATTTGGGTACAACCAGTGTTCTGCTCTGAAAACACTGACTATGTGTGGTTCTAAACGGACAGCTAAACACTTGTCAGAGACTCCAGTAAACGGAAGCCCAATGCTTGATTTGTCTACCAAAGTAATCCAACTTTATTTTACTTCTTTTATATTTATTTTAATTTTTTTTGAAAAGGTGATGATGTTTCAAGCCCCTTGAGAGAGAAACAGACATGCTGCATCCATGTAGAATGACAATCTAAAATGGTTGAAGAACTTCCTAAAACCAAAGGTCACTTCCTTTTCGAGAATATTTACTAACTAAAGATAAAACTGCTACAGACTTTGGCCACTAGATGGCAGTGGTAAACTACACATTCTATATAAATAGGGATGAGCTTCGCATTCGAGTTGAACCCATGTTCGACTCGAACATCGGCTGTTCGATCGTTCGCCGAATTGCGAACGATATGGGCCGTTCGCGCCAAATTCGTGTGGCGCATCACGGCCCATAATTCACTCCGGCATCGCAGTGCATTGTTGGCTGATGATTGGCCAAGCATGCACTATGACCCGCATGCTTGGCCAATCACAGCGCCGTCATAGAGAGAGCTGTAATTGGCCAAAGCCAGGGGCATGCTTAGAGAGAGAGAGAGAGAGAGAGAGAGAGAGAGTGTCACTTCATTTGAGTTAGCTAGATTAGGCAGAACAGTCAGTGAGTTAGCTGCACTTACAGTGTATTGTGTGTATATATGCATCCCAGGTGTTGTATATATATATATATATATATATATATATATATATATATATATATATATATATACTGTATTCAGTTTAGCTAGATCCGTTCCTGTTATCTTCCTACTGACAGGCAGGCTTGTTACAGTATTTACAGCTACCTGAAGAAAATTGCTGGTGTTCTTTTGATCCTATTAATACCACAGTCAGGCAGCTAGACTATTTACAGTTAGTGTAGTGCATCCTCCTCACAGTGTTCAGTTAAAGCTACAAGTTAGTTTAGTGTGACCTCTGCACAGTGTTCAGCTAAAGCTACAAGTTAGTTTAGTGTGACCTCTGCACAGTGTTCAGCTAAAGCTACAAGTTAGGGTAGTGCATCCTCCTCACAGTGTTCAGCTAAAGCTACAAGTTAGTTTAGTGTGACCTCTGCACAGTGTTCAGCTAAAGCTACAAGTTAGTTTAGTGTGACCTCTGCACAGTGTTCAGCTAAAGCTACAAGTTAGGGTAGTGTGTCCTCCTCACAGTGTTCAGCTAAAGCTACAAGTTAGTTTAGTGTGACCTGTGCACAGTGTTCAGCTAAAGCTACAAGTTAGGGTAGTGCGTCCTCCTCACAGTGTTCAGGTAAAGCTACAAGTTGGTGTAGTGTGTCCTCCTCACAGTGTTCAGCTAAAGCTACAAGTAAGTGTAGTGCATCCTCCTCACAGTGTTCAGCTAGAACTACAAGTTAGTGTAGTGCGTCCTCCTCACAGTGTTTAGCTAAAACTACAAGTTAGTGTAGTGCGTCCTCCTCACAGTGTTCAGCTAAAGCTACAAGTTAGTTTAGTGTGACCTCTGCACAGTGTTCAGCTAAAGCTACAAGTTAGGGTAGTGCGTCCTCCTCACAGTGTTCAGCTAAAGCTACAAGTTGGTGTAGTGCGTCCTCCTCACAGTGTTCAGCTAAAGCTACAAGTTAGTTTAGTGTGACCTCTGCACAGTGTTCAGCTAAAGCTACAAGTTAGGGTAGTGCGTCCTCCTCACAGTGTTCAGCTAAAGCTACAAGTTGGTGTAGTGCGTCCTCCTCACAGTGTTCAGCTAAAGCTACAAGTTAGTGTAGTGCATCCTCCTCACAGTGTTCAGCTAAAACTACAAGTTAGTGTAGTGCGTCCTCCTCACAGTGTTTAGCTAAAACTACAAGTTAGTGTAGTACGTCCTCTGAACAGTGTTCAGCTAAAGCTACAAGTTAGTGTAGTGCGTCCTCCTCACAGTGTTCAGCTAAAGCTACAAGTTAGTTTAGTGTGACCTCTGCATAGTGTTCAGCTAAAGCTACAAGTTAGGGTAGTGCGTCCTCCTCACAGTGTTCAGCTAAAGCTACAAGTTGGTGTAGTGCGTCCTCCTCACAGTGTTCAACTAAAGCTACAAGTTAGGGTAGTGCGTCCTCCTCACAGTGTTCAGCTAAAACTACAAGTTAGTGTAGTGTGACCTCTGCACAGTGTTCAGCTAAAGCTACAAGTTAGTGTAGTGCATCCTCCTCACAGTGTTCAGCTAAAACTACAAGTTAGTGTAGTGTGACCTCTGCACAGTGTTCAGCTAAAGCTACAAGTTAGTGTGGTGCGTCCTCCTCACAGTGTTCAGCTAAAACTACAAGTTAGTGTAGTGCATCCTCTGAACAGTGTTCAGCTAAAACTACAAGTTAGTGTAGTGCGACCTCTGCACAGTGTTCAGCTAAAGCTATAAGTTAGTGTAGTGCGTCCTCTGAACAGTGTTCAGCTAAAGCTACAAGTTAAACACCAAAACATTGGCAGATACCAGTGTTCTTTACCTTCGTCCAGTGATGGTGCTACTTCAGCAAGATTGTTGTCAAGCATCCTTTTGATAAATTCTGTAAAGTCTTTTTTCACTTCAGGTTTTCTTTGCAAAGTTTTACATAGTGCGTTCAGGCGCTTCATGGCTTGCTCTCTGTTACTAGGTAAATAACACCTGGGTGTGCAAAAAGGTAAAGGAGCTACCCAATTGTTGTTTTCATCTTGGAAAGTCTCTTTATCCATGATATTGAAAAAGGCTTGATCATCTATGGACATTGCTTGTTTGTCATCATCTTTTGTTCTCTGGAACACTGAGTTCCCTAAAGTATCAGTCTTCATGCCACTACTATTGTCTCTATTGTAATTAGGAGAGTTACAGTATGGTTTTAGGGTTTCTTTGACGACAAAGCTCTTCTGACATGGACTAAGAAGGGATGTGTGCCCATTTACTAGCACAGATGTCCTTGAAGTGTTATCAGGCCGATGTGTTGCTCCTAGACAAACTTCTCCTACTATAACCCACCCTAGGTCAAGTCTTTGAGCATAGGGGACATTAAAGGGCCCATTAATTTGTTGGCGTACCTTATGTACCTGTAGAATGTCTCTTCCAAGAAGTAGAATAATAGAGGCATCTTTCTGGATAGCTGGAATAAGGTGTGATATCGAATTGAGATGAGGATGATGAAGGGCCACTTCTGGTGAAGGGATCTCTGCTTTATCATCTGGTAACATATCACACTTTATCAAGGTGGGAAGTGAGAGATGGACTCTCTTGTCAAGAAATAAACAGGAGGGAACCCTGGGATGGTACGGGTGAAGGGGTAAGGAGTAATGAATGGGTAAACCTGAGTAGAGTAGAGTAATTAAATGACTCTCTTGTCAAGAGACTCAATAG
This sequence comes from Aquarana catesbeiana, assembly GCF_042186555.1. NCBI lineage: Eukaryota > Metazoa > Chordata > Amphibia > Anura > Ranidae > Aquarana > Aquarana catesbeiana. The sequence continues at coordinate 203,205,218 of NC_133330.1, forward strand.
TAAAGTCGGTAGCTCTTCTTCCTGAAGTTTCCATCACTCCTGCACATGTCTTTAGGGTGTATGGAACTGCACTCGATGTAATGTTGAAAGCCTCAAAAAAGTCTGACCTTGCCAGTGACCTGTTACTCTGTTCATCCAGAACCACATACATCTTAACTGCTTTTTGCTTTTCCCCTGTGGGGTACACTGTTGCTAGGCAGATCTTGGAACATGAATGTGGAGTTATACTGTCACCACAGATTTTCGTGCATTTGGACATTACTGAGTAGATGAATTATCTTTTTTGCTCCCTGTCCCCACCTTTCGGGGCTTCAGTGACCTCTAATGGTTGATGCAAAGTATCAGGGTGTAAAGCTGTGATGTGTCTGTTACTGCCACATTCTGAGCAATTTGCTTGTATTTTGCAGTCTTTGGCTACATATTTAGTGGATCCACAACACTTGAAGAAGATGCCGTTTTGTCTAAGAAAGGCTATCCTTTCCTTGACAGGTTTACTTTTGAACCCTTACACTTGTTTAGGGGGTGGGGCTTTTTATGAAGTGGGCAAAGTCTGTCAGGGTCTTCAAAGGTGTTTACCTTGTAGCTGCTTAGACAGTCTGGATCCTCAGAGGGTACAGTTGTCTTATGGGCAATCACTGAAGTCCTATGGAAGGCTCTAGGTGGCTTTTCTGCTTTCGGCAGTTGACTGTTGGTGATAAAGGAAAAGCTAGCATCACACCTGATCTTAGCTTGCTGCTGCACAAACCTAGAAAACACAAAGAAATGGGGAAAAGGGACATCATGATCTTCTTTGTATTTGGCTCCAACACTCAACCATTTTTCTTGTAGGTTGTGAGTTAGTTTCTCCACTATAGGCTTAGTACCGCTAGCGGTATCTAAATGTGCAAGTCCTCTCAAATAGCCTTCTTGTTTGGCACACTGGACTTTCCAAAGAATATCACCCAGCTCTTGCCGTTTCAAATTGTCTCTGCTGTTTAGCTTAGGGAAAAACTCCAGTCTTTTCATTAGAGCACCTTCAATTGCTTCTGGTGATCCATATCTTTCCTCTAGCCTTTGCCAGGCCATATCAAATCCTGCTGAAGGGTTAAATATGTGTATCCTGTGCATCCTTCTTGCGTATTCTCCTGACTCAGTACCAAGCCATTTTATCATCAGGTCTAGCATCTCAGCTGCTGGTAATTCTAATGCCCCGTACACACGGTCGGACTTTGTTTGGACATTCCGACAACAAAATCCTAGGATTTTTTCCAACGGATGTTGGCTCAAACTTGTCTTGCATACACACGGTCACACAAAGTTGTCAGAAAATCCGATCGTTCTAAACGCGGTGATGTAAAACACATACGTCGGGACTATAAACGGGGCAGTGGCCAATAGCTTTCATCTCTTTATTTATTCTGAGCATGCGTGGCACTTTGTCCGTCGGATTTGTGTACACACAATCGGAATTTCCGACAACGGATTTTGTTGTCGGAAAATTTTATCTCCTGCTCTCCAACTTTGTGTGTCGGAAAATCCGATGGAAAATGTCCGATGGAGCCCACACACGGTCGGAATTTCCGACAACACGCTCCGATCGGACATTTTCCATCGGAAAATCCGACCGTGTGTACGGGGCATAAGTCTTTGACTGCATTCAGAAAAGAAGACTTCCATGCCCAGTAATTCTCGGGGGAGTCATCAAACTTGAGAAAGCCTGAATTAACCATTTCTTTATGGATAAGATATTTAGTGACATCTTGTGCGCTCTGGTGTTTGGGTTGCTGTAGTAAGGATTCACTTGGCCCGTTCCTATATGTCTCTAATGGTTCATCTTTTTTTTTTTAACCAAAAAAGTCAGTTTATTGAGGTATGAACCAGTTATACATATACAATTGCATTTGAGTCAAGTTGAGGCAAATATATACATTCCAGCATGAGAATTACAAACATTAGAAGTCACATCAAACTTCATATCTATGTATAGATGTGTACATATTTATATTTAAGCAGAATAAGTCTCATATTGATCAGTTTCCAAAAGCAACATCATATATTGCAAGTTTCACCATCCTCCAGCCAACGATCCCATATATTGAAAAATTTTTGCGGGCGACTTCTGTGGGTATATATCATTTTTCTATAGGGAAGGGTATCATTTATTTCTTTTTTACAATTTTGTATTGTTGGGGGCACTGCCTGCATCCAAACCTTAGCAATTACTTTCCTTGCAAGGAATAATGTTTCATATATAAATATAGCTAGATATTTATCTACATCAGTGTCAGGTAGTAGTCCTAGGAGCCATAGTTTCAGATCAAGACAGACTGGTGAGCCCATAATGTCATGTAGAAACTGTATTACCTGTAACCAGTAGGTTTGTATGTTCAGGCAGCTCCATATTAAATGGTAGAATGAACCCGGGACCAATAAAGACATAGGGCACATGGGACTTCTATTATGTTGAAACGTCACCAGTTTTATAGGTGTAATGTATGTGCGATGCACAATATTCAGTTGTGTAAGCCTATCCAATAATTTAGGGGAGGCCGTCTTAACTCCTTCCAAGATTTCTACCCAGTCTGTGTTATCAATTGGGCCTATGTCTTGTTCCCATTTTTTTTTAGCTGATTGGGAGACTTTATGTGATCTATGGAGTCTAAGGGTATAATACAGATTTGATATAAGCTTAGTTGAGTTTGCCCCAAGTATAATGCCGACAACCGGCGGGGTGTCAAGAGTAATATTAGTGTAAGCCATCTGCGCTCTAAGCGCATGCCTGAGCTGTAACTATCTAAACAATAGTTGATTTGGAAGCGAAAATCTTTCCTTGAGTGATTGAAAACTTATAGGCCCATTTTCTGTTAAGACATGCGACAGATAAAGGATACCATACGCTGCCCAGAGCTGGGGATCAGGTACCGTTCTCAGCGCAGGTAAGTGATCATTAAACCACAACGGGGTGTGCGAATGTATATTGGACTGATTTTGTTTCTTGGTTGCTATTTCCCAAATTTTCTGATGATGTTTCAACATGCCCGTGTTGAAACGTGAAGTATTATATTGATATTGTCCCTTCTAAAAATTGCCTGTATAGGGGTAAGTAATAGATTTCCCGGCCCATCACACACCAAAGACCTATATCGCTGAGATTCAGAAGTGTTAAAGTAGTATATGTGCGACAGTTGTGAGGCCACATAGTAATCTTGGATATCAGGAAGAGAACATCCTCCTTCAAGAGCGGGATTTTTAAGAAATATGCCATGCTAACTTATGCCTCCCTGGACCCCATACAAAGGAGTTCAATATGGCTTCCATTTGTTTGAATACTTTAAGTGGGATGTACAAGGGAGCATGCCATAACCTATATAAAATTTTGGGCAGCAGGATCATTTTTATTAAGTTGATTCTGCCCATTAACCCCAATGGTAGTCTTGACCAGGTTTGTGTTTTGGATTTAAGCACCGAGAATAAGGGTTCTACATTTAGGGCTACATACTCTCTAAGATTTCTGGTAACTGTAATCCCCAGATATTTAATCTCCACTACTCTCTGTAAAGGAAGTTCTGGCGCAGCTGCTGTAGGGAGGAATTGATCTATGGGGAGAATTTGTGATTTCTCCCAATTAATTCGCAGGCCAGAGTATTTCCCCATTTTCTCTATAATTCTCAGTGCTGCTTGTAATGATGGACCCTGATCAGCCAGGTACAGTATTGTGTCATCTGCACAAAGACCTATCTTTTCCCAAGAGTCTCCACGCCTAAGGCCCACTACTTCCGGGCTCGCCCTAATTACCATGGCCAGGAGATCAGCAGCAAGGGCATAAAACAAAGGTGACAGAGGGCAGCCCTGCCTCGTGTCCCTCTCCAGGGAAATTTGGTCGGATAGCCACCCATTTACAAACACCCTCGCCTTTGGTGTCTGGTAAAGAAGCTGTACCCATTTTATAAATGTGGGGCCAAATCCATAAAAACATAGACATTCCCACAGGTAGGCCCATTCGACAGAATCAAACGCCTTAGTTGTGTCGAGTGCCACCACCACTCTAGATCCTGCATTATCATGTTGGGCCTGTAGGTTCATGAATAATCTCCGGATGTTCATTGCCGCGTTCTTCCCCGGCATGAACCCGGTTTTGTCCGGGTGGATCAAGGAAAGAATAACTGAATTTAATCTAGAGGATAGAATCTTAGCTAATATCTTAATATCTACTGGCAATAAGGAAATGGGGCGGTATGACTCTGGGCATTGAGGGTCTTTACCGGGCTTGGGGAGGACTATAATTTGGGCTTCCTGCATTGATGGGAGGAGCACACCTATTTCAAATATTGAACGGAAAAGGGTCTTCAACTTTGGAGTAAGTGTTTCCGAGTATGTGGTATAAAACTCTAGAGGTAAACCATCTAACCCTGGGGCTTTGGATTTGGCCAATTGGGAAATTGCTGTATCAATGTCCTGGGTAGTTATGGGGGCCTCCAATGCCTGGAATTATTCTAAATTTAGACTTGGAAATTGTATCGTGTGCAGGTATGCTCAAATCTCTTGGGGAGTGTAGTTACATTTGAACTATAGAGTTCCCCATAAAAACGTAAGAACTTTGTGGCCACCAGTGTGGAGTCTGTGACAATCGTGCCGTCTGGCTCACACAAGGATACTACTATTGGCGGCTTGTCCTCTAGGTGTGCAAGATAGGCCAGCATTTTCCCTGCCCTTTCTCCATGTTCGTATATTCTAGTCTTACAGAAAAACAAGCGCTGCTTGGCTTTTTCCATCTGTAATTGTGACACCACCCGTTCTTGCATTTTGACTCTGTTGAGATTGTCAGGAGAAGGATGAGTGTTATACGCCTCTTCCAAGTCCCGTAGTGTGTTTTTCGTCATATGTACTATCATTTTAGAGGACGTTTTAAGTCTATTAATCCTACCATCCAACACTCATCTTGCATGCATTTTAAAATCATCCCATTACGTGTTGAATGATAAGAGGCTTTGATCAGCTGGGAAAAAAAACTTCAGTTCTCTTTCTATAGAAATGGATTACATCTCCATATATATAGAGGAGCCGTACCAAGCATAAACATCTGTAGCCAACATGGGGAGTGGTCTGACAAGGCCCTAGGTGCAAATCTTGCTCCTGTAATCTTAGGGAGTAACGTTTTAGAGACTAGTACATAATCTATCCTGGACATGGTGGCATAGCTAGTGGAATGACACGTATATGCCCTTGCAGTGGGATTCCTATACCTCCAAACATCAATTAACGCAAATTCCTCCATAATGCGACTTAGTCTAGTCTGTCGAGTTGCATTTGCCATATCCCCAGGCTGTGCAGGACGATCTAAGTAAGGATTCATTGTCATATTGAAATCCCCCATCCAGACAGCTGGGACCGTCGGACACTGGGCCATAAAAGATAGACCTGCCCTGACCACCTCCAAGCTGTAAGGGGGGGGGGAATATAACACGCAATCAGTAACACAGGCAGCCCTCCTATGGTAGCATGTAAAAATAAATACCTGCCCTGGTGGTCCGACTCCATGGATATGAGCTCAAATGGGGTATTTTTAGTTACTATTAAGGTGACCCCTCTAGAAATTTGGTGTGTGTGCTATGGTACGCCCAACCAATCCAAGGCTGCTTTAGAGCAGATTGTAAGTGACCAGTGACATGAGTTTCAGTTAGATCTATCACATTTGCTTTCTGTGATTTTAGATATGTAAGGGCCTCCGAGCGTTTGATTTTATCTCTCAGTCCCCTCACATTCCAAGTCAGGAATTTAATCATAGTCATCTAATCATTTGGTGGGAAATCATGGAGCAGACCGCCAGGGCCATCATGACTAAAAACATTGCATATCCTCAATTGTGTAGCATACCTCTCATTGTATATGCAATATCCATATCTATGCATGCGTGTATCTGGTAAACAAATCCAACATTTATAAAGACAGTTTGGTTCATAACTCAGGCCCTGTACATGGGCAACATCCCTTCCTCCCAGCTCCACACCTCCCCAACATGGTGAGAGCATCTGATACCCTAAAAAAATTGTCAAAATAACAAACATCCAGCAGGAAAAACTGGCTGGAGGTACAGGACTTAATATTGGTACTTGGTACATTGCAACAAATAACATTATTCCTATGGGGACGATTGTTCACTGAACAAAGTGTGGTAGAGCAATATAGGGAAATTATTGCATCCTCTTGCTTATATAAGAATTTTCTTCTGCCCTCTGGCAACTCAATCCCAGGGTTTGAATAGTGCTACAGGAGATCCGTGATCGGGAGAAAAAAAAAAGGGGGAGGGGTAACATATATATACTTCTCCGGCCTTGTGGGTCTTCCCATCCCATATAACCTTTCAAATTCCGGCTGACATGATTCCTATGATTTATCCAGCAGCCAGGTACAAAGAAATACTGCATGCTGAGCATGTGTAAAGGAAAAAGAGTCAGCTTGGGTTCCAATGTAGTAAGGGGGTTGGACAAACGTACTTACAGTGGCAGTTTTCCAGTATAACAGTTAAGTCAGTCTGTCTCGGTGGTCCAGCCATGTCATTGCCGCGGCGGGAGTCTCAAAAAATTGCACCCGATCATCTTCTTCCACCCTGAGCCTAGCTGGAAAGAGCATGGCATATTTAAGGTGCAGTACCCTTAGGTGACGCTTGACATCTTGGAATTGTGATCTCTTCCACTGCACCTCGCTGGAGAAATCTGGATATACTGCCACGTGACCATTTACTATCTGTATGTTTCCTCTCTCTCTCGTAAGTCGCATAATCTTATCCCGGTCCTTAAAGTTCAGAAATTTAGCAATGAGAGTGTGGGGAGGCGCTCCTGTAGGTGGGGGCTTAGCTGGTATACGATACGGTGCGCCCTTTTCACTGCAAACATCACTGAAAAAGCCTCCTGACCATATGTGGCAATGAGGAAATTCTCCAGATACTCTGCTGGATCTTTACCTTCAGCCCTTTCAGGCAATCCAACGAATCTGAGGTTACACCTGCAAATCCTGTTCTCCATGTCATCCTGATGAGAATGGAGCTGTTGGACCTGTCGCTTCATGTCCTCTATAGTATGCTGTAGTGGATGTAGGCTGTCCTCCACAATACATATGCGGGCTTCTGTTTCAGTGACCCTGCCTTTCACTTTAGACAGATCTTGTCTCAGAAGTGAGATATCTGTTTTTACCTCGTCAATCTTAGTTGGGAGAGTAATTTGGAGAGCCGCTATTGCATCCAGTACTTTGGCTGTTTCAGCAGTCGGACGGTCGTCTCCCGGACATGTGGCGGCGCCATCTTTGGCCTGCCCTTCCTCTCCTTCGTGTCGGTATTTTGCAAGTTTACCCGCCGTCGTTGTTGTTTTTTTCGGTGGCGACATAGCGGATCCCGATCCCGGGTTGAAGCAGTGTCTGTATGGGCACTTGTGCAGAGTAATCCGCAGTCAGGCTGGTGTACAGGAGATTTTAGCAAGAGGAGCTCCCGCTATCTGCATCCTACACCATCTCTTGCCAGGCCACGCCCCCCTAATGGTTCATCTTTAAATGTTCTGGCATTGCTAGCTTCATGGGTTTGTTTTCGTAAACTCAAGGGTTCTGCTGGTTCTGGTTTAAATTCAGCTGACTCTGCATTGGGAAACTGTTTTGTTGCATTGCTGTTTAAAAGTTCTTGGACATACTCCTTTGTACATTCTGCTGAGGAACGGGGTTTCTCAGGCACATCTGGGCCTTTGTGGATAGAGCCACTTCCAGACCGCCCAATATCAGCATAAGCTGTGGCCTCTGCTGCTGCAGCAGCGGCTGCACACTGACACTGAAGTATACACAACTTTGCTTCCTTTCTTTTATAATGGCAGCCTCTTTCTCGGCAAATTCTAGCTTGACCCGAGCTGCCTCTGCTTTGGCACAAGCTCTGACTAAAAGGGCACTTGCTGATGAAATCTGACTGGACCTTGTTGATTTAGACGAGTGTGAGCGTGTATCATCTTGCTGGACACTTGTCATGCTCTCCCTGCCTCGATGTGTCCCGGGTAGCTGATCTTCAGCCTTATACTGCCTTCCTGATCTTAGACTCATTCTGTCTGAGCAGGGACTAATATCTCCAATCTTGTTGCGCTATCACCTTTTCATTGTTCCGCTCTCAAAACACTGACTATGTATGTTTCTAAACGGACAGCTAAACACTTGTCAGAGACTCCAGTAAACGGAAGCCCAATGCTTGAATTGTCTACCAAAGTAATCCAACTTTATTTTACTTCTTTTATATTTATTTTTATTTTTTTAAAAGGTGATGATGTCTTAAGCCCCTTGAGAGAGAAACAGACATGCTGCATCCATGTAGAATGACAATCTAAAATGGTTGAAGAACTTCCTAAAACCAAAGGTCACTTCCTGTCTGAGAATATTTAATAACTAAAGATAAAACTGCTACAAACTTTGGCCACTAGATGGCAGTGGTAAACTACACATTCTATATAAATAACTATAACTAAATTAGCCTGCAAAGGCAAGCACAACCAGCCTGCTGGATTTTTCATGCCATTTTTGTTAACAGTGTTCTCTCGGCAGGGGCGGCTCACCACCCCCACCCCAGGAGAACACAAGGGCTCCGCAGGAGGAATTCCTCTGTGAACACTGTCTGTGGTTACTGGCAAGAAATTCACTCCATCTATGGCCAGTAAAGTTGGGTGAATGGTTCGGTTTGAGCAAAAGTTTGGCCTGAACATAGCCTGTTCGACCATTTGGCGAACACCCATTTGGCAGGGCGTTCGGCGGGTGTTCGCTCCCCTGGATGCCCTGGAATGCCTGCATGCTGCACAGTGAATTCTAGGCCCTGATTGGGCAAAGATTTACCCAATCAGGGTGCAGTGAATAGCTGATTGTTAAGGAGAGGTGCGGGGAAGCCAGCTTCGGCGTCCTTAACAACCAATGAGTCTTCAGCTGTCAATGGGCTTCCCCGCTGACAGCTGAATAAAAAAAAACATTGCCGGCAATAAAAAAGTGTAAAAAAACCTCATATCAGGCCCTTTGGGGCCGCCAATGACCCACTCCCACTGTGATGACAGTGGGAGCCAATCAGCGGGTCTGGCAGACCCAATGTCCACCGGGACCCACTGAACATTCCAGACAGAGGCAGAACGGCGGTCTGCCTATGTATGTAAACAAGGCAGATCATCGTTCTGTTAGTAGGGAAGACAGAGATCCTGTGTTTCTGCTAAGCACCCCCCACACAGTTAGAAAGCACTTCCTAGGAACACATTTAACCCTTTGATCACCTCTGATGTTAACCCTTTCACTACCAGTGTCATTAGTATAGTGGCAGTGCATATTTTTTAGCACTGATCATGGTATTGTGTCACTGGTCCCCAAAATTGTCACTTAGTGTCCAATTTGTCCGCCGCAATGTTGCAGTCCTGCTATAAGTCGCTGATCGCTGCCATTACTGGTAAAATAAATAAATAAATAAAATTCTATAATTCCATAAAAATATACCATAGTTTCTAGACACTATAACTTTTGCTCAAACGAATGAATATATGCTTATTCAGATTTTTTTTTACGAAACATATGTAGCAGAATACATTATAGCCCAAACTGATGAAGAAATTAGATTTTTACATTTTTTTATTGGATATATTTTATAGAAGAAAGTAAAAAATATTGTTTTATTTTTCACAATTGTCAGTCTTTTTATGTTTATAGCGCAAAAAAATAAAAACTGCAGAGGTGATTAAATACCACCAAAAGAAAGCTCTATTTGTGTGAAAAAAATTACATCAATTTTATTTTTTTATTTGGGTACAGTGTCGCACCACTGCGCAATTGTCAGGTGAAGTACCGCAGTGCTATATCACAAAAAATGGCCTGGTAATGAAGAGGGGGGGGTGGTAAACCTTTCCGGAGGGCAAGGTGGTTAAGCATCGTTCTGTTTGGGAGTTCTGGTGCGAACCGAACAGGGGGGTGTTCAGCCCATCTCTAAGGCTGGATTCACACCTATGCATTTTTAGTGCTTTTTGCATTTTGCAGATTTGCACTACAGAACGTGTTCCATAGGAAACCATGTTAAATGGACTGTAGTGCAAACCTGCAAAATGCAAAAAGCACTAAAACTGTATAGGTGTGAATCCAGCCTAATGGCCAGCCTTAAGCCTCAAGGCTGTCTTCTTACACAATGGCAACGTACACCCTTCAATACCTGCTGGCTATGTTGCACACATAAAAGAAACATATGAAAACTTAGAACTGTTGTTGAAGCACATTCAGTACACCAAGTATAACTGGATTATCTGTGGAGATCTGAAAGTAGTGGCTCTGCTGCTTGGAATACAGCTTGGATATACCAAGTACTGTTGTTACATATGTGAAGGGGACAACTGAGTCGCATTTCAAAAAAAGAAATGACCATTCCAAAAGAATTTGTTCCAGGGAAGAAAAACACATGAACCATTTGTTGACCTGACTAAAAGATGTTTTTGTCTCTGCTTCACATTAAACTTGGACTGCTGAAAAATTTTGTGAAAGAGGTGAAAAAGGAAGGTGAAGGTTTTCGTTTTATGAGACAGATATTTCCTAGAATAATTGTTATCATTGATATTACTGTTAAAAACAGGTTACAAGGTAGGGTTGCCACCTCATCCCTTTAAAACCGAACACATATTAATTACACAGGTTGTGTGACTGATTAAGGTGGTAATTAAACTCACTTGGTGTCTTATCTGAATTAAATTGGCCTCAGAACCTGTGTAATTAATATGTGTTCTGCACAGGTGTGCGCAGCCTATTGCATTAGGGTGTGCACCCCAAAGCTCAAACACACGTGTGTGTCTACATGTATATAACACTGGTACAATAATCTCCTTGCTGGAACAGTGAAAGAGAAGTGAGTAAGCAATTCTCTTATGGCAGAGTAGGTAAAAGGGAGATCTTTCCCATCTCTCCGCTGACACACAGAGCTACAATGCTAATGTGCACTTGATGATTAAGGTGTGCCCAGGCACACCCGGCACACTCTGTGCGCACGCCTATGGTGTTCGGGTTTAAAGGGATGAGGTGGCAACCCTATAAGGCCATGGTGTTGTGGAGGATTTATTTCTCCTATTTCATAGTAATGATCCATATCAGAGGTCAGCCATACAACTACATACTTCTTGGATACATACTTACACTACATACATGAATTATCAGAAGGAGAAAGCTAAAAGAGAAGCCAGCTGTCGGGACAGCTTAAAGTGGAACTTTAGTTATTTTTTTCATCTTTCCTTCAATTGAACCTTCTGCCCTTGCTGTGTAATCCTTGGAAATCAAAACTATAATTTGGTGGAAGTAAATGCCTTATTCTCTGTACTTCCTCTTTCATTGCTGAAAAAACGCCTAGGCATTTGATGCTGTTTCCTGCATTGCAATGACTCCCGGGAGAGAAACGTCAGATCTCCCAGCAGTGCTCGTTTCTTCTAATCTGTTTGTTTACTGAGAGGTAGCTGGCAGAGGAGGGGGCAGGGACGAGGGGAGGAAAGGGGTGGAGATGAGGGGAAGAGGGGGGCGGGGAGACGCAGGAGAGCTGAATACAACTGAGCATGGCTACAGGGATGGAGGGGGTTGGATAAGGGCAGGGATAAGAGGAGACAGAAAGGATTCATGTGCTTTCATAGAGAAGTAGAATTTTGTCTACTGTAGTGAAAGGAAGATTGCTCTCTCTTTTTTATGAGGAGATTTCAGCCCTGTACATTTATTACACCCCTAGGCCATCTGAGCAATCTTCCCTGGATAAGTTCAAACTCCTTATCTCATCTGCATGTGTGAGAAAAGATCATGTTACAGGACTCAGAACACAGGACTTAGCTGCAGCTAAGGCTTGTCTACTCAGTGTTTGCAGTTTGGATGAGAAATACAGAACATCATGGTAAAATAGAAAAGGTTTTAGTTTGCTGCTTTCCTGTTAGAACAAGCATAGTATGTACTCTTTCCTCAGCTGTTTCTGTGTTCCACGCTGTTGATACTTTTCAATAACAGGACATGAACTTCTACAGAAGCTGCCATTCCTATTGCAACTTAAAAACAACAATGTGCACCACAGTTTGCTTACTGCACAGGCACGAGACTGGGAAGTGCATACTGAGTAGCCAGCAGCACAGAAATCCAGGAAGTGAACAGGCAGCAGCTTCAGCTGCCCACAGTTAAAATGGATGCACCCAGACTCAGTGGCAGGAGATTTCTGCAGCATATTTGGCAAGTATAGAATTACAGTATATATAAAATACAGGGGGTCCCCGGGTTACAAACAAGATAGGGACTGTAGGTTTGTTCTTAAGTTGAATCTGTTTGTAAGTCGGAACGGGTACATTTTTAAAGTGTAGCTCCAGCCAAAAAATCTATTTTTAAGCTTTTTGGATAACATAGGGAAGGGTTAACACCCCTGTAACATTTGTTTTGCTCTGTGTGTCCCTCTTCAGAAGATTTCACCTCACTTTCTGTCCCAATGACAATTAGATTTTGAAAATTTTGGGCTGTTGTAGAAACAAGCCTTGGTGATAAAGCATCAGTGGAGGTACCTTTTCCCCATAATAGCTCTTACAGGAGTGAATTTCCCTTCCTAGGCGTAGATTTCCTCTCACTTCCTGTTGTCTCCTTCCGTTTGTAAGTAGGAGTCGTTTGTAAGTCGGATGTTTGTAACTAGGGGACCCCCTGTAATATGCAAACTGGTTGGAGGGAAGCTTCTGAATGGCAAAAATGTTTCATTACAAATTATGTGAGCAGACTGCAGTTCCTCTTTAACCCATGTATAGTCATATGACGTCCGCAGGTGGGATTTCCCATCCTGGGCGTCATATGATGTTCTCGGCTTCCCGGTGGTATAGGAAGGCGTGCGCGCACCCGCAGTGTCACTCGGGAGCCGATGCGTGTGCCCGGCAGGCCGCAATGCTCACCTGGCACCCGCGGTTGCTCGTCACAGAGCAGGAACATGGATCTGTGTGTGTAAACACACAGATCGACGTCCTGTCAGGGGAGAGGAGAAAGATCGTGTGTTCCTAGTTTATAGGAACACAGATCGGTCTCCTCCCCAAGTCAGTCTCATCCCCCCACAGTTAGAATCACTCCCTAGGTAACACAGTTAAGCCCTTGATCTCCCCCTAGTGTTAGCCCCTTCCCTGCCATTGTCATTTATACAGTAATCAATTTGGAGAAGGAGATAGCCACAGTAATCAGTGCATATTTATAGCACTGATCACTGTATGAATGTCAATGGTCCCAAAATAGTGTCAAAAGTGTCTGATCTGTCTGCCGCAATGTCACAGTCATGATAAAAATCGCAGATCACCACCATTACTAGTAAAAAAAAAATAATAATAAAAACGCCATAAATCTTTCTCCTGTTTTGTAGACGCTATAACTTTTGCACAAACCAATCAATATACGCTTATTGCGTTTTTTTTTTTTTTTACCAAAAATATGTAGAAGAATACATATCGGCCTAAACTGAGGACTTTTATATTTAAAATTGGGATATTTATTATAGCAAAAAGTAAAACATATTGTGTTTTTCACAAACTTGTCACTCTTTTTTTGTTTATTGCGCAAAAAATAAAAACCGCAGAGGTGATCAAATACCACTAAAAGAAAATTCTATGTCCAGGTGACAGATGCACCCCATTGGGGTCTGGAGTGCATTGCAAAGTAGTGGACCTTATGGCTGACTGCTGCGGATGGAACACTGGGTGGTTCAGGAAGGCAGGTCCACTAGAGAAACAACACAGATCCCACTGGGAGCTGGAGCATAAGATTCCCCAGGGCGTGGAGTCTAAGAGCCAGCAGGTGCTCACCAGAGCCTCTAGTGTTGAGGATGGACTGCGCTACAACTGGCTCCAGGTCACGGCCCCCAGAGTCTCACAGGTCACGCTCACAGTAGGCTACAGGAGGACATTGAGGAAGCAGCAGTCCAGGATAACAAAGGATAATAAGGAGATAAGCCAAAGGTCAGGGCGACTAGCAGACAGGAAAAGATAGAGAACATGCCAAAAGGTCAGGGTCACAAGCAAGCAGGAATGTAAGAACAAGTCAAGATCGGTAAACAGTATCAGACGTAGGACACAGAGCAATGAGAGCACGGAAGCCAAATCACAATATTGATCAGCGAGGTTGGCTTGCAATGCACAGGTTAATATAGTGTTCCTAATTAGAGGCTGGGGTGGAGCTATGCTGAGGGAAGATTATTTAAGCAGCCAGGTGAGAGTGGCTGGCCTCTGAAGGTGAACACATGGAGGAGAGGTAAGCTGGCAGACAAACATTACTGCATAACCATGACACTGTATTTGTGGGGAAAAATGATAACAATTTAATTTGGGTACAGTGTTGCATGACCGCGCAAATGTCATTCAAAATGATACAGCGCTGAAAGCTGAAAATTGGTCTGGGCAGGAAGGGGGTGAAAATGTCCTGTATTGAAGTGGTTAAGTAGAAGATGTGCCCGTGTGCCAATATGCAGAACAAGGATCTTTCAAGGGCATGCTGATTTGCAGGAAAATGTGTGTGGGCACAATGCGCCATTGTCTCTGCCTACTGGTGCCCGGGTATGTATGTCTGATTCCAGACTTGCCACCAGGTGACCTATTTAAAGAAGAATGCTGAAACAAGAGATTGCTGCATGATCATCCACTGTTCCCTTTGTTTTAAAATTGTGTTTTATCAGGATTTTCTATTGTTGTCCTGGCCTGTCTCTGGATTCTTCTCTGCTCTGATGTTCTGCTGTGATCCAGCATTATTCTGCCCTTGACTCATCTGTCCACTCACTGCTGACCTTGGCTTGCTTCCTGACCAAGATCCTGCTGATTACCCATTGCTGAAATCAGCTTGCCTCCTGACAATGATCCTGTTGATTACCTGTTGCTGACCTCAGATTACTTCCTGACCATAATGCTTCTATCTAGCGGTTGCATTATGCTGTAAGTCTGTTCTACATCAGAACTGTTTATCTTAGTACAAGGAAATACTGCAACAGAGACTGTTTCAACCTTCAAAAAATGCCATGTTTGGGCAGAAGTTTATTTTTCAGCAGTATATTTCTAAGTACTAGTCAAATATAACATTGGAATGGTCCAAGAAAAAAAAGTGCATGTTTTAGAATGCCCTTACAAAGCCCTTATGCTTATCCAATTGAGAGTTTAAGTGTATGATAGATTTGCTGCACAAATATAATCTGAATAACCCAAACAACCTGCCTGACTTAAACAAAGGGTCAAATAGTTACATAATTCCCCAAAATGATTAGCATTTCTTCTCCGTTAAAGAGTTTCAGTATCACAGAAAACAAAATTTCAGAAATTGTAGAATTTGTTATTCCATAGAATGGGAAAATTAATCAAGGGTTTCAACAGTTTTACAAGGCACTGCATATTATTTCAGTGAACTGAAGAGCTAGAGCATAAAGGTGAGAGATTATTATAGCTACTTGTTATAACAGAGTGAATAGAGGCAACAGTTTACTTCATTAGTTCAATGGACAGAGAGATAGACTGTTGCATATCGTATTTAATCACCACTAGGCTACAACATGAGCCTTTCCATATAGTGTTGATTTGCATCATTCCAATAAGAGGATTTTTCTGTACAGACAGTTACAGATGAGGCGATATACTGTACAACAAACAAAAACAAAAACTGCCATCCTTGATGAACATGGCCACAGGCACCATGGGTTTGCCGATCGGTGAGTTTGGGGTCTTTTCTTTCTCTGTAAGGCCCCTCTTACCGTTTGTCCATTATTTATTCATGTGTTACATTACCTTTTTGATCATTCATTTTCAGATATATCCTACGTGCATCTACCCCTGTAGAGCGAGTCACATCCCACGAAAAGCGTCGGGTGTATTAGATGTTATGTATACTCATGTATTTCATATGTAATGCAATCTTTAACCATGTGCAAAATTGATTGCATAAAATGCACTCACATTCGCTATAACATAAAACCGCCTTATACAGTAAGTAATGGCCTGTTCCAAAGCTCCTCACACCTTCCAGTAATTTGTGTTAGCTAGCCGGATGTGACGTCATGTTATATGAGGACTTTATTTTTTGCTTATTGAATATATTTTATGCATGTGCACATTAACACGTGTTTATTTATGACACTTTTGAGTATACTGTAATTATATATATTTAAATTCTGAGTCACCATATATTTATTATAGAATTTGGTATAGTCATTGAGATATAATTTTTAAAGAGTTTTGTAAAAAAGGGGTGAATATGGGTATGATATTTATAAAAAGAGGCTGCGGCTAAGATTAAAGTATATCTAAACCCTACAATATAATGTGATGAATTGTAGCTTACCAATCCTGTTCTGCTTCAGCAATCTAAGCACTGAAAGTGTGATCTCTATACCTAATCCAGTTGTGATGAGACAGCTTAATTTACAGTCTAGTAGTTGGCAGACAGTGACTTAATCTAAATTACATCCTGCATATCATTGAAAGCTTTAATCCAAATATTTGTGAAGATCAAAAGAGATGAATATCAGATAGACACACTATGTTTTTTTGACCTATCTCCAGCAGAATACAGTACATGTAGTAAATGAAGTCTAAGCATGAAAATAAGGGTGGGACTAACTACGCAGAGCATCCCCTAGCTATGGAGTGTGGAAAGAACAAAATTTGGTAAAAGTAAACAAACAACAATGTATGTGTAACATGATACTCCCCGTCAAAATCTATGATTTCAAATATTATATGATTGAGAATCTAGTCCAAACATTAAGCGAACACCTGAAAGAGATAAAAAAGGAAGAACAAGAAAATAATAATGTAAACATTAACATACTGTAAAACTTGAAAGTCACTACTGGTGTCTGTAAAATGACACAGAAGACAATCCATGAGTCTTTAGAGGGGAAGACAACAAAATGCATGAGTCCTTTTACCACCCTTTGAATAAAGTCATTGGTTAAAAGATGAATCCTCTTCCTTTGTTGATAGGTCTGAAGTATGATTGCTCTGATGCCTCCTTAATTACCTTGATCTCTACTTTCCAAACCTTTACATCATTACTTTGTACAGTCTTTGTAATAAGACCCACAGGCCAATGAGTTTGTGGTGGGCATCCTTTTGTTTCAGTAGGACTATGTCACCGACTTGTAGGTTGGGTTTGCTAGTTTGCCATTTGCCACGGTACTCCTTCGTCTAACAACTTCAGAAGACATTTGCAAGATGCTGAACCTGCTTGTGGTGATGCTGAACCAGCAGCAAAGTGATGTGATGTTGACCTGGAATAATAAGGGGATTCTCTTCCTCACTGAACAGATTGGACTTCCCTATGTGACTTCCAACTCAAAGTAACTTGTTTGGATTAATCATTAGGTTCAATTTGTAGAGTGGGCTATCCTTAGAAAGGATGAGTTACCTTAATATGTTATCAATCACTTGTGAATACACTTTATGTTGAACACTTCGAATAATGACTTTTTCTGCTTGTGAGTTTTCCTTGATGATCGGAGGTCTTTTACAGATGTGCCATCTGCAACACTGTTTATGGTCCTCAGTATTGATTGCAAATCATGAGCAACATGGGCAAGTCATGTGATAGCTTTTACAACAGAAGACCACTTTGAAAAGTGTTCAAAACGGTGAGAATTCAGTCTCATCTTTGATCACACAGAGGTGTTGAATGTAATGCTATTAGCTCTGCTTTCCTTATCAGACTCAGGATTAACCAGTTCAATTGTAAAATCAGTGTGAATTGTGATGGGTTCATCTTTCTTGCGATACCAGCTGAAACTGAGGAAGTTTCTGTTGTCTTCTGAAATGATGAAACAGTGGATCATTTGCTGAATGTCACAGCAACTAGTTCATGTCTGAAGCAGAGCAAAACTCTGATAAGGTTGTTGTTTAGATTTGGTCGGGTGAGAAGGACATCACTGAGGGAAACATTTTCATATTGAGCACTTTCTTTCTTCCCTTTTCTTTTTTCCTTTTTCTTTTTTTTGAGCTTCAGCCAGCCAATATTCTGCAGAGAATTCCATTTACTCTGTAACTAGAAACCAGCAAAATGTTATCAATGTTTCTAGATTTCAATCTTTTTATTAAGTTTTTACAGATAGACAATTCAAACATACATTGGTGTTATATCCACACCATCAAAAAAAAACATCTTACAATAACATTATACAGACTATCATAGCTATAACATCAAACAAACTTGAGCACTTGAGTCAAAGACCACTATGATCTGATCTGGCTTGTGAGGATGGTACACCCCAAAGCATGGGAGGTACCAACATTCCTCTCCTTTCTTGAGAGGTGGTCCAGACCCAGCATGATCTCTCTCCAGCTCCTTGTGCATAAAGTCAACAAAGTGGCTTTCTGTTCAGGCTACATTGTAAAGAAGGAAATCATGTTTCTGTATACTGAACATTATTTGGTAGTTTATTTTCGGAGGCACAAAATGGTAGTGGTGCCACCCAGCTGGTGAAATTGTCCTAAATGTACTCCTTATAGTTTTTAAGTAACTCCTTGTCTTTTATTGTGGTTTCCAGCTCATTCTTTAGTCATTACATCAAACATTGTGATGGCAATATTATCACCCAAGAAATAAAAGGCCTTGTTATTGCCTTGTGTGAAGAACTGTTGCATGCCTCTACTGTAAAGTTTTTATTTGACATGGTAGTGATGCGGCACTGTTCGAAATAAGTAATGTGACCAATGACCATTTGGTAGGACAAGTGTGCTGAAAAAAAATTCTGTGGAAGACCTCCTGACGTTACTCAGACAGATGTTGCCTATGATGACCCAGCCTAGATTCAGGTACTGGGCATTAGACATGTGCACTGCCAAAAAATGGCAATATAATTTAATAGTTAGTTATTACTAGTTAGTTTTCGTTCTCATTTTCGTTTCTTTCATTCTTTCGAATTTTGGGATTTTCTTTCTTATTTTTAGATTTTTTAATTTTGGGATTTTTGAATCTTCAGATTTTCGAATTTCTAAATTTACAAATTTATGAATTTTCGTTTCATTTGCTTTTATTTTTTCGTTTCATTCATTTTTTTTTTTCATTTTTTGGGTCATTTGTTATGATCGAAATTTGTTATTTCGAATACATTTGTAAAATTCGTAAATTCGTATATTCAAAAGTTCAGAAATGTGGAAATTTGAAAATTCAGAAATTCAAAAACTGAAAATTGGAACATTGGAAAACCCGAAAATCCGAAAAATTCATAAGTTCATTAATTTGGAAATTTGGAAATTCAAAAATCCGAAAATGCAAAAATCCAAAAATTCAAAAATTCGTAAATTTGGAAATGTGAAAATCCAAAAATAAGAAAGAAAATTCGAAAATTCAAAAGAATGAAAAAAACAAAAAAAGGAACAAAAATTCAAAAATCCAAAAAAATACCTAACTAACTAGTAATAACTAACTATTAAATTATAGACATTGGAGTTACCTTTCAAATTTGGCTGTCAGTGAACATAACGAATACAAATTTATCTGAAGTTATGAATTATCCAAAATAACTAATGCCACATCTAAACAAATGGAACGTAACAAATTAATAATAATAAATAATAATAATAAAAAGTTTTTTTATTATTTTTATTAATTTGTTACGTTCCATTCATTTAGATTCGGCATTCCTTATTTAGGATAATGCGTAACTTCTGATAAATTCCTATTCATTATATTCACTAACTGCCAAATTTGAAAGGAGATTCCAATTATTAATTAGTATTATTTCAGATTTCTCGAGTTTTCAAGTTTTCAAATTTTCAGATTTTCGTTCTTATTTTCGGATTTTCATTCTTTTGAATTTTTGGATTTTCATTCTTTTGAATTTTTGGATTTTCATTCTTTTGAATTTTTGGATTTTCATTCTTATTTTTGGATTTTCGAGTTTTTAGATTTTTTAATTTCCAAATTTCAGAATTTTCGAATTTTTTCACATTTTTGCATTTTTGAATTTCTGAATTTCCGAATCTTCGAATTTCTGAATTTTCGAATTTCTGAATTTTCAAATTTCTGAATTGTCGAATTCCTGAATTGTCGAATTTTTGATTTTTGAATTTCTGAATTTCGAAATTTCAGAATCTTCGAATTTCTGAATTTTCAAATTTATGAATTTTCGGATGTTTAAATTTCCGAATTTTCAAATTTTCAGGTTTTAGAAAAATTTGTTAAACGGGTTTTCGTCAATTCCAATATTTCTGAATTAACAAATTTGTAGAATTTTGTCAAAAAACAAATTTGTAACAAAACTAATTGCACGTGTCTACAGGGTAAATGGTGTGCCACTTGGACCGTTGATTTGTTGGCAAGCCTTGTGTACTGAGATGTCTCTGCCAAGAAGCAGGAGAATATCAGCATATCAGTCAAGAGGTGGTATTTGATCAGATATGCCTCTCAAGTGAGAGTGGTGAGAGGCAGTTGCAGAAGTAGGGAACTCCTCTCTGTTGGTTGGAATCTGGTTGTACTTGATGAGAGTGGACAATGGTATTTCTATGCTGCTATGCAGAAGAACTACTACAAGACTGCAAGTGCTTGCATGTGATTATCACGGTCACATTCCATGCACTTATTATTAGCCTTAGGCAGGCCATACATTATGCAATTTTCAGCTGTTTAATTTATTTATAAATGATTTAGAGGTTGGCATAAATATCTCAATCTCAGTGTTTGCTGATGATACAGAGATAAACAGGACAATAACTTCACAACAGGATATAGAAACTTTACAAGCACACTTAAAAAAAAAGAAACGGGTGGGCAAATACATTGCAAATGAGGTTTAATGTTAAAAAACGTAAAATAATGCACTTGAGGGCTAAATATATTAATGAAAGTTACTCTCTGGGGAAAACTTTTTGGACGATCCAGGATGGAAAAAGATTTCGGGGTTCTAGTGAATGGCAGGCTCAGCAATGCCATGCAATGCCAAGTTCCATCAAGCAAAGCAAGCAGATTGATAACATGCATTAAAAAGGGTATTTACACAAGAGATAAAACTATAATTCTACTACTTTACTAAACTCTGGTCCAGCCCATTTCTGGCCACAAGTCCTTTAAGAGGGATGTGCTGGAACTGGAGAGTGTACAGAGAAGGGCAACAAAGTTAATAAGGGTACTGGAGGACCTTAATTATGAGGAATGACTACAAGCATTAAACTTATTCTACCTGGAGAGGAGATATGATAGCGATATACAAAAACCTCAATGATGATTCTAACATAAGGAAAAAACTATTCAACTTAAGGGAACTTCTCAGATAGCAAGGATAACTTGCCACACATTTGGGGCAGTGTTGAATCTTGTTAACTTGCTGCGCATTTTCACTGGCAAGTTGTACACTTACAGAGCCCTTGAAACACAAGTTCTAGTTGACACGTTTCCAACTTGTAGCAAATTTGCATGACAAGTCTCTAGCAAGAGCAAGGTTGCACATGGTGAGTCTACAGCAAGAGCTCTGCAAGTCACAGTGATTCCTGTGGTGGGATGACTATTGCACAACATAACTGAACCAGAACTTGCAGCAGACTTGCAGAATGTTTGCAAAGAAAGTTGATCTGGAGTCATACAATATCTTGCTGTAATTGTGCAACAAACATGGGAAGCCTGGCAAGTCTAGCAATAGCTTAGCAAGTCATTTTCAAACTTGCAGCTCAATTGCTTGCTATCTGGGTTAAGAAGACATGCCACCACTCAATGAAAATGGAGGTAAAGCAGTTTAACCTTAAGCTGTGTAGGGGGTTCTTTACTGTCAGAGTGGTAAGCATGTGGAACTCCCTTCCACAATTGGTGTTGTCAGTGGGATGTGTCTATAGTTTCAAAAAACTCTTAGATGGGCATCTTAGCGAGCACATTATACAGGGATATGGGAATTGGTATTGACATAAACATACACACCCACACCCACACAGGTTGAACTGGATGGACTGGTGTCTTTATTTAACCTTATCAATTATGTAATTTTAGAAGCTTCAGCATTGACACAGGCTTTAATAAGTTGTTGGCCGAGAGTGAAAGATCTTGATTGTAGAAACTTGGTGGATCTGGAGGTGTGTCTTGCAGAGGCAGAGCATTGAGTTTTAGATTCGGGGAGTTGTGCGATTCTCACCTCTGCCTTTGTTTTTGTTTGTAGTACTAAACCGTTTTTCTCTAGATTAAGCTCATCAAATCTGTGTGTGACTCTTTAGTGTGCTACCGTTTTAAGAGGTTAGTATATTTAAAGCCAGCCATAGATGGTTTAAATCTTGATCGGTTCAGCAGGGACTGGACGAAAATCAAACCATCTAAGGGCAGGTTAATCATACCCATGTCAATCAATGGATCAACTTAGGTACAACCAGCATGTCAGATTTTTACATGGGATTATTTCCAGCAGCTATAGCCATTAGCAATAACCACTGTGATCTCCTGGCAGGGACAGTTCCCTCTGCCCCCCTCCCCCCTTCTGGAAGAATGCAATAGCTCCACGGGAGGGAGCCAATGTTGATGGGGAAATCAAACCATTTTTCTTTCCTGCAGATTTCAGGAAAGATAATCACATCATCTATGGCCTGCCTAAGGCACAGTCACTGTCTCATAGGTAGCAATGAATTGTTTGAGAGCACCCTCTAGTTGCAGTACCCCATGAGAAGGCTGAGAAAGTCATCATATGCAATCAATAGTTTTAGACCATAACTGACATTAACCAGCAGTTCTTCTTTATCAGTTTTCTTATTCTCTTGTACCTTCCAAGTGTTTACCTTGTCTGCTTACTTTCTGATCTTGAAAAACTAATCTTGCTGTGTTTCAGCCTTCACAGAAAAAATAATGTTTTGCAGTGCATTGTGTTGACAACAAAAGAGTTAACTGGTAGTATCTGAGAAATGTATCAGTTGCTTAGCATTTTGTGTGTTTGTGGAACATTGGCTGCTTTCTGTCTCACATCTAAGGATGAGCTTGATGTTCAGGTCGAACATAAGTTCCCATAAGGATCACAGGGGGCATGGCCTCTAACTTATGACATCGGGTGGCCCCGCCCCATGCCATATAAGTCATTGCACACGGCGCACCCAGCATTACACCGGGAGATTGCGTTGAGTCAACATCAGAAGAATAACAGAGGGAGAAGACCCAGCAAAAGAGCAGAAGATAGCGGAGAGAGAGGACAGCGCAGAGAGAAGATCTGGAGAGGGGAGAAGAACCGGAGAAGGAGCGGAGAGGA
Source organism: Aquarana catesbeiana (assembly GCF_042186555.1). NCBI lineage: Eukaryota > Metazoa > Chordata > Amphibia > Anura > Ranidae > Aquarana > Aquarana catesbeiana. The sequence continues at coordinate 203,228,388 of NC_133330.1, forward strand.
GAGAACACATCGTCAGAAGAAGGAGAAGAGCTGGAGCTGCCTTAATAAAATACTTTAAAAACCTGTGTAGTGTGTTTATTTTTGACACTTTTTTTTTTAGGTGAATGGGTAGGGGTACGATGTAGCATAGAGAAACGCGGCTGAAATCTAGCGTGGCTAAATGTGCATTGACACCAATGCAGAATGCAAAAAATATTGCGTTTTTTAATGCCGCTTTTTTCCTGGCTTTGGTACTAGCTTTGCAGCTCATTTTTTAAAACGTCCGTGGGCATGAGGCCCTACAGTGCAATTAACTAATTTTTATTTAGCCATTGTTCTACAGGTATATGTACTTTCTGACTTTACCCACAGAGCGCTGCCTTTTTGTTTGTTGTCTCCTGTTATCCATTTTTCAGTGGTAGGCAGCTGCACTGGGTTGTAGTCTATTTTACACATTTCCGGGTCCAATATCCACATACTGACTGACAGCTCTTAGCGCTTAAGGAACTTGGTGTTTGTTTTACAATATTTCTCTCTCCCAAGAAAGATTCAAACTCAGATGAAACAAATTGTGGTCCATTGTAAGACTAGGCTATATTCTTGGTTACCTTTCCCTCTGAAGACTGTGGAGAAAAATATAATTACAGTAGCAGATGTTATATTTGAGACAAATGCAATTTCTGTCCATTTACTATAATAATACAATAATGTTATAGCAATTTGGCAGTCCACAGATGCCTCTGTGAAAGGACCTACAATATCAATAGCAAACAGTATCAGGAAATAGCACTGGGTGGAGTGGTGAAGTGTGTACAAAAGCATATTTGTCATGACTTTGACAAGTAACATAAGATTGAATGGCAGTTAGTACTTGGGCATCCATGTCTGGCCACAAGTAAAGTTCACATAGACTTTGCTTTATTTTTTCAATTCCTTAGTGACTCTCATCTGCAAGTTGTATGAGGCACACTCTCGAGATTTTTGGTACTGGTAAGTGCTGAGATCCACAGCCAATATATCTATTAACCACTTACCCACCGCTGGCCACCATATGATATCCTTGACTTTGTGGGGGTATATCTGAATGATGCCTGTAGCTACAGGCATCATTCAAATATCGGCTTTTTTCAGCAATTCCCTACACCATAAGCACGATCGAAGCGGCTGTTCTGTCCCCCTCCCGCCGCCCTCCGGTGCTTCTACCGATTTACCGATGGAAGCGGTGAGTCGGAGACAGGATCTGCCGGCCCTGGATGGTGACCATAGAGATTTGGTCAGCCGGAGTCTCTATGATCGTTTGGAGGCCAGATGCGATGTTATGACATCACGCCCGGCCTCTGCATTCAAACAAATGGCTCCGCCTCGGCTGGGAAGCCTTGATCTTTTTTTTTTATTTCAGGCTTTCTTTCCAGCATACAGGTGAGATGTGGGGTGTTATTGACCCCATATCTCACTGTAAAGAGGACCAATCATGCCATACATTTTTACATTGCTTGTAATAGGAATAAAAGTAATCAAAAAAAAAGAAAATTTTTTTAAAAGTGTCAAACAAAAAAAAAGTAAAGTTAGCAATAAAAAAAAAAAATGAAAGTGCCCCTGTTCCCGTGTGCTCGCACACAGAAGCGAACGCATATGTAAGTCCCGCCCACATATGAAAACGGTGTTCAAACCACACATGTGAGGTATCACCGCAAACATTAGAACGAGAGCAATAATTCTAGCCCTAGACCTCCTCTGTAACTCTAAACTGGTAACCAGTAAAAAATGTTAAAGCGTCGCCTATGGGGATTTTTAAGTACCGAAATTTGGCGCCATTCCACGAGCGTATGCAATTTTGAAGCTTGACATTGGACTAACTTTACTGTTTTTTTTTTTTAAAGCACAAAACTGTTTTTTTTCCCCAAAAAACGCGTTTGAAAAATTGCTGCGCAAATACCGTGTGAGATAAAAAGTTGCAATGACAGCCATTGTATTCTCTAGGGCAGTGGTTCTCAACCTGGGGGTCAGGACCCACTCGGGGGTTGAATGACGATTTGCCAGGGGTCACTGAATCCTGGGCTGTTCCTGAAGCCCGCACCGCTCTCCCAGCCTTTTCGTGACCAACCAGGACCCTGGAGCCTGTGGCCACCCAGCTGTGCTGTTCCTGGAGCCCGTGGCCGCCCACTCAGCCTCTTCACAGCTGCCCATTCAGTTCACGGCTGGGGGGCAGAGACTAGAGGTCAGCTGACTGGTGAGGAATGTGAAGTGGGAGGGGCTGGAGGAGACCCCAGCTCCTGATTTCTGCATAGGTGTCACTGCTACAAGACACCACACAGTCGGAGACACAGTGAAGCCGGAGACACAGTGAGTAACACTACCTGTGATTATAGTTGCCATTAAAAGTCCCCACTACAGTTCTCAGATCAGCAGATGACCTTGATCAAGAGCACCTAAGTTGGCTGATCAGAACTCCCCCCAGCACTGGAAGGGAGAGGAAAAGAGAGGGAGGAACAAAGAAAAAGGAAGAGAAAGAATAAGAGAAAGAACAAGAAACACGGCTAGAGAGAGAGAGGGATGGTGGGAAAAAAACAAGACATTAGGATAGAGAGGGAGATAAAAGGGAAAGAAAGGAGAATAAAGAGAGAGTGGTACATCCTAAAATTTACCATGAGGGGTTTTAATACTGTACGAGTGGAAGGGACTCAGGGAGCGCTAAATGTCTGTGGGTTAGGGGCGCAAATTACTTGTCTTGCCTTGGGTGCTGACAACCCACACTACGAAAATAATTTTACTGTTAGGGGTCCCCACAACTTGGGAAATTTTATCGAGGGGTCACGGCACTAGTAGGGTTGAGAACCACTGCTCTAGGGTCTTTGCTAAAAAAACATATATAATGTTTGGGGGTTCTATGTAATTTTCTAGCAAAAAAATTATAATTTTTACATATAGGAGAGAAATGTCAGAATTGGCCTGGTTGACAAGTGGTTAACTAAGGACAGTTCATGTCTAATACTGCAATAGGGTCACAGAACAAAGCTCAATATATTATGAGTTTGTCCATTTTCTTTGTGGAATGTTCAATAATTGTAATTTTACTGGGCCAGCAAGACAAGCTTGTTTGAACTCAGATGCCATACCTCAATCTGTATCAGTAAATGCAATAACTTCAGCACCCTCATCTTGTGTACTAGAAGTTGCAGGTAAGGGTAGCTGTAACAAACAATCACCAGTAACATGTTTCATACCAGGTCTTACACATTTCTGTTAGTCCAGTCCAGAAAGAGGAATTCTAGGGCACTTGTAGCAATTCACTCATCTCTAGCGTACCAATGCAAAGGAAATAGTTTTCTCTACCTGGTATGCGTAGCACTGGGAACCTCACCAAGGCCATAATCCGAATAACATTAGTAGGCAGAGAAGGATCAAATAATGCTACTTCTGGGTTGCCTAAGATGAGCTTTTTAACTGTTTCAAAGCTATTCTGGGTGGTCACTGATCAGACCATGATTGCATTTCCACATAGGAACACTCTCAATGGCTCCACAACTGAGGCACAATTGGGAATAAATATGGAATAAAATGAAGTAAGACCTAAGAAAGCATGTAATTTCAAAATTTCAAAGTCAGTGACCACTAAACACAAAATTTAATAACTCCTGATTTCTTCATTGCCACCACCATAAGCCATTCAGATGCATCATTGTTTTAATCACACCTTGTTTTAGTAGTTTCTTAAAGTGTATTCCCACCTTAGTCGATTTTGGGAACCCTCTCTATATGTGGGGAATGCTAAGTAAGATTTTTCAGCAAGCAAAAATATAAGTGGTGTTTTTTCTTTATCTTTTGTTTAAGTTATGTGATGTGATCGGGAACATAAAAAAGATTTATAATATAACAATTCGGCTGCGAAGTGGAAATACACTGTTTATGGGAAACAGCTTCTCTTACAGAGAAGGGTAAGCATCTCAGTTTCTGATATACTATTTTCACATGATATTACACAGTATGTACAAAGTTCATTGACTGAGGTGTAGCTGAGTGGTGAAACGTTGGACAGTGGTAGCATAGAGGAAACTGGTGCTGTCTGCTAACTATAGATTTAGTGCACCAAAAAATTCCTGTCCATTATACCGGTAGTAGTGCATATTATCTGAAATTGAAGTGTCATATTAAGGGATGTAACTATAAATCATGGGGCTCCATTTCAAAATTTTGATGGCTGCTCCCTGGCTATCTCTTATTGATATTTCATAGTATAACAAAATTATTAATGTTTTCACACACAATTATTCTAAAAACCCTAATAAAACTTTTTTTATTAAACTCAAGCTTCTTAATTTTTTATTTTTTTTTTGAACTACAAACCTCAGCTCCCCTCTGAGGTTTTAGTTCAGGAGAAGTTCTGACTGTATTAGACATACAGGGTTAGTTTCAGGTTGTAGTAGAAGTTAGGAGGACAATTCATCTACTCTGCTAAGACAGATAGGCAAAGGCTTTTTACTGCACAGAGAGGGATCTGTAACTAATGATATTCCCGAGGTCTAAACTGGAAAGTTTACAGTTTATTTTTCTTTAACACCCAATAGGGCCCCCTTCCTATCCTGGGACCCATAGCAGCACACACAGCTACACCATTGGTCATATTTATTTGCTATGTGGGCACTAGTCAGTGAGAGATTCCTGGCGAGCCGAGGAGCTGCTTTCTCATGCGACCATCTTCTTTGGCGGTCACCACACCCCCTCTCCATGCCTTTTTTGGTAATCTTGTGTCTATTTTTTTTGCCAGAACTATTATTATTATCAACACATCAGTATAGACATCAATGAGTTTTGATTTTAATTCCAGAATTTTTGGATTACATGCAGGGTTCAACAAAGCCCTTGTAAACTGAACCCAGACACATTCACTAATCCCTAATGTCTGGCATATTGATCTTGGAAACTATTGCATTACCATAAATCCGGGTCCAAAATAACAATAAGCAAATAAATGCTGAAAACTGATAAAATTAAGTGAATACAAAAAGAAAACCAGGACAGAAATGTTATCACTTGTACAAAGCGAATGCTAAATCTGCTTTATTTGAGATGAATTGTTATTTTCTTTGATAGCAACATCAAAGCTGTCCATTTCAATTAAAAGAACTAAGATTGCTTTTAATCAAATCTGCTGATTATCTTTGTCTGTAGAATACATTTACTTATTGCAATTCTCTGGAGTTTTGCTGTCTGCCTGGATGGAACTGTGGTGTACATAGTGGTGGCTTGGAACAAAAGCTAAACAGTTTAACTACTTAAATTGTTTTTCCTAATTTATGAATTATAATCCAAAAGTTAAGGACCACTAAAAGCATTAGTGAATGTCTTTCCTCTAACTGAAAAGCTTACTGTTAAATAGACTCAACTAAGTTGCGTGTGCATCTCAGCTGATCAGGTAGTGAAATGTGGCTTGGGTTCAATGCCACCAGGGGTTTGAGTTGAATCTTGCAGATTTGAAATTTGCAATGTCAGAAAATGTATGTAAAGATTTGCCTGGGAAAATGTTTTCCTATAATGGACTGCATGGCCTTTGAAAATGGCATATTAATTGCTTTGGTCCACAATAGATCTGTACAGATCTTCTGTTAAAAACAGGTCATAAAAAGTGCTTCCAATGAGCAAAAAGGAAGAACGTCCACTAATCCAAAAGGGAAAACCCCAGAGAGAAAAACATCCCAGAAGTTCAGTGAGGGTGAACTTGAAAAGGCAATAGCACTTTAGGGGATTAACCTGAAATAGATCCACGATGGATGATGGAACATCATTCGGACTCATAGCTCCGCTCTAACTTCACTTCCAATCCATGGGGACATATAAAATACAAATTGTCATAGTGCAGTAGATCCTTATATAAAATGTATTAAAAATTAAGAAATAACACTCACATTTTAAATAATAAAAAAAAACAGGCATCATAATCTCCTAAGCTGCAGCAATCCTAATGTCGACAAAGGGTTCCTTCTGGCCGGTGGCTGCTATGTGTGGTGGCGTCACATTAGGCACTCCCTATGCGTTTTGACATACGTTTGACATTGCCAGGGGTGTAGCTAGATGACATGCACCATGCTGAAGGTATGCATACAACAAGAAGCGGAAGAGGAATTCCCCTACACACATGGCCAGCAGGAAGTAATTGAACAGGTGAGAGAGAGAGTTTTGTTTATTTGATTTTCATGCAACCTTTTAAAAATAAAACTGTCTATAAGTCGGATTTTAAAAAAACCTGCCGTTTGGACTACCCTTTCTCCCAAGGAATGTTATCCCCATTGAGCTAACCCCCCACATATGGTGGATTTTGTGGGCATCTTCCTGAATAAGTGGAAAAATGGAGGATGTGTTAAAAGCCCTGCTGCATGCCACTGCAACCCAGCAGGAAACCAAACACCAGCAGCAGGAAACCAACCACCAACAGCAGGAGATGAATCGCCAGGACACTGCAGCCCAACAGGAAACCAATCGCCAGCAGTAAGAAACCAACCAGGAAGTCACAGATGCCACTGCAGTGCAGAAGGAGACGAATCGCCAGGCCATTGCAACCCAAGAGGAAATCATCCGCCAGGTCACTGCAGCCCACCAGGAAACCAACCACCAGTTTGCGGAGGCCCTGGTGGAGTTAACCAGTTGCCGACCACCGCACGCTGATGTACATCGGCACAATGGCACGGGCAGGCATAAGGGCTTACCTGTACGTCTCTCCCAGCCCACGTGCGCGGGGTCCGATCAGACTCCCCCGGTGCCTGTGGCGGTCGGATTACCGTCAGGAGCGATCCGAGGTGAGGGGGAGAACACTGATTCATGGCCACCCCCTCACGATCGCTCCTGGCGAATGAGAATCTTCCTCTGCTGCTGTAATATAAACAGCGGCAGAGGAAGTGATGTCATCGCTCCTCGTGAAGCCTTTTCGTTATGGCTTCCGAGGAGAGAAGACATCAAGTAAGCGCACCAAACACTACACGTACAGTAGAACACTCTAGGCACACTTTTCACCCTCCGATCACCTACCTGTACCCCCTGTCACAGTGACACCAATAGCAGTTTTTTTTTCTGATTATTGCATTGGTGTCATTTTGTGACAGTTATAAGTGGTAGGGCAGTTAGTGGTAGGCCCCTTTAGGTCTAGAGTACCCCCCTAACCCCCCTAATAAAGTTTTAACCCCTTGATCACCCCCTGTCGCCAGTGTTATGAAGCGATTGTTTATCTGATCGCTGTATTAGTGTCACAGGTGACACTAGTTAGGCAGGTAAGTATTTAGGTTCGCCGTCAGGTGTTTATAGCGTCAGGTACCCCCATATACTACCTAGTAAAGGTTTTAACCCCCTGATTGCCCCCTAGTTAACCCTTTCACCAGTGATCACCGTATAACTGTTATGGGTGATGCTGGTTAGTTAGTTTTTTATAGTGTCAGGGCACTCGCCGTTTATTACCTAATAAAGGTTTAACCCCCTAATCACCCGGCAGTTAGGTTTTAGGGTCAGATAGGGTCTGCATTGCCCCAGGCAGGGTCAGGTTAGTGCCAGTACCGCTAACACCCATGCACACAGCATACACCTCCCTTAGTGGTATAGTATCTGAACGGATCAATATCTGATCCGATCAGATCTATACTAGCGTCCCCAGCAGTTTAGGGTTCCCAAAAATGCAGTGTTAGCAGGATCAGCCCAGATACCTGCTAGCACCTGCGTTTTGCCCCTCCGCCCAGCCTAGCCCAGCCCAGCCCACCCAAGTGCAGTATCGATTGATCACTGTCACTTACAAAACACTAAACACATAACTGCAGCATTTGCAGAGTCAGGCCTGATCCCTGCGATCGCTAACAGTTTTTTGGTAGCGTTTTGATACATTCGCTAACAGTCAGGAGCTTTTTTACCTGTGAGTCTCACTAGTGTCCCACTAAATTTAGAGCCCAAAATGGCAAATCGAAGGTACACTAGTGAAGAGGCCTACACGTTTCTGAGCATGACAGATAGTGAAGAGGAAGTCACTCATCTGTCAGATTCAGGCTCAGAATACGAACCTGTAGACAGCAGCAGCTCCATGACAGATAGCTCTGACAACGGAGTTGTGGTCCCTGCCAAGGTCAGGCGTACCAGACCCCAATCATCTTCTGCTGTTGAGGTGCAAGAACCGCAGGGCTCTCGTATAGAGCAGAGAAGTACTAGCACCGTTATTCCTTCTAGTGAACTGGCAAGCACCAGCGGCCTAGTACACCCTGGTCGTACATCCAGCACTGCAGTAACACTGACGTGGTGAGTCCCATAAGTGCAGTTCAAGCTGGCGAGGTGGAAACAGGTGGAAACGTTGATTTTACGTCACTTGATTTTTATTTGCTGTTTTTCACTGAAGATCTCTATAGATCTATTGTGGACCAAAGCAATTTGTACGCTGGTCAACACATCGCCACTATTCCCCAGTCCTCCCTTGCCAGAGATTGGAAATCAATTACGGTTTCCAAATTTAAGATCTTTCTGGGCCTATCCCTCCTCATGTGCATAACCAAAAAGAGTGAGTTGCGGTCATATTGGTCCACTGACCCAATTCACCATATGCCCGTGTTCTCTGCTTCCATGGCCAGGGCACGATACGAGCAGATTTTGCGGTTCATGCACTTCAACAACAATGAACTCTGTTGTCCTCGTGGAGACCCTGGATACGATCGGCTCTACAAAATTCGGCCCCTCGTAAACCACTTCAACCAACGTTTTGCAGACTTGTTTACTCCCCATCAAGTTGTCTGCGTTGATGAGTCCCTGATCAAGTTTTCTGGCTGCTTGTCATTCAAATAGTACCTTCCCAGCAAGCATGCCAGATACGGGGTCAAGATGTATAAGCTCTGTGACAGGGCCACAGGCTATACATGTAGTTTTATGGTTTACGAGGGAAGAGATAGTCACGTAGAGCCGACAAACTACCCTGACTACATAGGAAGCGCTGGCAAGAGTGTGTGGTACTTAGTGTCACCCTTACTCAGAAAGGGGTACCACTTGTATGTGGACAATTATTACACGAGCGTGCCACTTTTTAGTCACTTGTTTGATCATCAGATTGGAGCATGTGGCAACGTGCGATCTAATCGCTGGGGCTTTCCCCAGCAGCTTGTAGATTCCCATCTTAGGCTGGGGGAGAGAGCCTGCTTGAAGTGTAATAATTTGCTCGCTATGAAGTGGAGGGATAATAAGAATGTTTTCGTTCTTACCTCCCTTCATGCAGACACGACTGTCCAAATTACTACGGCGACTGGTGTTGTGGAAAAACCCCTCTGTGTCCACGAATATAACCTCAATATGGGAGGGGTGGACCTCAACGACCAGTTGTTGGCGCCGTACCTAGTTGCTGGTAAGGCCAGATGCTGGTATAAAAAAGTGTCTGTATACTTATTTCAATTGGCTTTGCTGAACGCTCATGTGCTATACAGAGCTTCAGGATGGACTGGATCCTTCCTTAAATTCCAGGAAGAGATCGTCAGAGCCCTTCTGTTTCCAGACGGTGCTCCACCTCACCTTCCCCAACCAAGTAAGCCGGCTGCATGAGAGGCATTTTCCTTATGTCCTCCCGGAAACCCCTACCCTATGAGCCCCCCAAAGAAAATGCCGTGTCTGTAGAAAGCATGGATATAGGCGTGACACCCTCTATTATTGTCCCTCCTGTCCTGACAATCCTGGTCTTTGCATTGGTGAATGTTTTGAGTGCTACCATACACTAGTTGAGTTTTAGTGTAGGGTACAGCATTGCACAGACTAGGCACACTTTCACAGGGTCTTCCAAGATGCCATCGCATTTTCAGAGACCCGAAACTGGAACCGGTTGCAGTTACAAAAGTTACAGTTATAAAAAAAATGTAAAAAAAAAAAAATACACAAAAAAATTAAATAAAAAAACAAAAATAGTTGTCTTTTTATTGTTCTCTCTCTTTCTATCCTCTCTCTATTGTTCTGCTCTTTTTACTGTATTCTATTCTGCAATGTTTTATTGTTATTACCTTTTATCATGTTTGCTTTGCAGGTATGTAATTTTTTTATACTTTACTGTTTACTGTGTTTTATTGTTAACCATTTTTTTGTTTTCAGGTACGCCATTCAGCTGCAGCACAGATTTATTTATCTTAACAGCAACAGCGTTTGCTCCCACGATACATAAAGCCGTGACTCCAGCGCTGTCGGAGGTGATTTCACCACCACAGTTAAAAAAAATAGCATATATGCCGAAGCATGAGGGCAGCAGGGGCAGAGGAGCGATTTGCTCCTACCGGGTGGATGCCCCCATGCTTTGGGATATATATATTTTAGGCACAGGTTGCGCTAAAAATGTTTTGTTTTGTTTTTTTAATTTTTTTTTGTATTTGCTTTGCAGGTATGGTAAGTCTTATGCCCCGTACACATGGTCGGATTTTCCAATGGAAAATGTCCGATCGGAGCGTGTTGTCGGACATTCCAACCATGTGTGGGCTCCATTGGACATTTTCCATCGGATTTTCCGACACACAAAGTTTGAGAGCAGGCTATAAAATTTTCTGACAACAAAATCCGATCGCGTCAATTCCGACCGTGTGTGGCCAGTTCCGACGCACAAAGTGCCATGCATGCTCAGAAGAAATTCCGAGACGGAACAGCTCGGTCTGGTAAAATTAGCATTCGGAATGGATACAGCACTTTCGTCAGGCTGCAATGTTTGAAAAAGTTTAATACAGCGTACTCTCTTCTTTATAATGTGAGAAGAATTAAGTAGTTTTGCTGCTCATACTCACACAGACTTCTCACAAACCTCTTTCTTTATTATTTATTGTGATTCCCTCAATATATTTAGATTTGTCACATCTGACCAAATTTTTTTTTGTTGGTTTTTAAATATTTCTTTTTTTTTTTTTGGTCAAGGCATTTTTTTTTTGTGTTTTTTTATTTTTTCCAAGGCTGATGTTTTTTTTTTTGTATTTTACTCCATAATATTTTTGTGTGTGTTTTGTGTGTCAAGTTACCACAACACCATTATTATCTTGTATTATTTAATCTCAAGGAGATTGCTTGGTGTTGGTGTCCCTTGTTAATTTCACATTGTATTTTTAAATGTACCTGCCTCCTCACAAACAAACTGTCCTTTTTGAAGGAAAACACACATAGGCGAGTATAATTGAAACAAAAATTTCTTTATTAAGGGCTCACAACCAAACAAAGAGGAAGGCAACGCTGGAGAAACAGCTGAAATAGGTGAAGCCTTTGGCCCGCAGGGCAGACATCAACTATTTTCAAGCAAAATTGGTGGCCTGAGGAGTCCTTATCTAAGGTAATGCAGTCTGATCCAGAAGTCCAAGAGATCCTGAAAGCAGCAGATGACACACATGTCCCCAGGCTGTGGTCATACAAGAGACTGCATCTTTTGCCAGACCAGACTGAACCCAGGGTCATCACTCTCTGGTCTTCCTTCCACGCTTCGGCTGTGGTGGTGGAGTTGTGGCAGGAGGAGGAGGAGGATGGTCCAACTCAATCACGTCGGTATTGGGTGTGATTTCACCACTCACCCCCTTAGTTAGGACTTTATAAAGAAGTTTCTCACACATGAGGCGTTGACCCTCCTGCATGCCCTTCAGTTTGGTGGCAGAAATGCAGGCAAAGGCCTTTTCAGGAGTGGGTAAGGCTCTGAGGGATGCAGAAGCCTCCTGAATGAGCCTGAGCACTGAATCCTGCATGTGAGTCCCCTTCCTTTGTCTTTTGTATGGAAGGTGGAGGGGAGGGACCTGCGATTCTGTCAGGCTGCGACTGGTCCCAGGCTTCTCCTGGCTGCCACTTAGCCACTTAGCCCCGCCTCCTCCTGGCTGCCACTAACCCCTGCCTCCTCCTGACTGCCACAAATTGTCCGAATCGATTCCAAAATATTAAAAATATTAAAAATATAAAAAATAGCGTGGTATACAAATGACTGGGTACAGTCATTTGTATACCCCAGCAGAAGTTTTGTAAGACGAAATGCGTAGGGTCTCTTTGCTGTACCCAGTCATTTGTATACCACGCTATTTTTAATATTTTTAATATTTTGGAATCAATTCTATTTTGTGCTATGTGCTACGTTTTTTATTGATCTTTGGATGACCCAATTTTTTCAATAAATTCCAATTAAGTCTTGGATTTACACTACGTGGAGGCTTCCTTTTTTCTCCTTTTTTATGATCATGGCTTGTTCACATTGCTGAGTCGGACGATTGAACCACCGATCTGAAAAGGATATCTGGGCTCCACTCTTGATCGGGATGGATATCTGGATTCCACCCTAAGGGACATACCTCAGCTCTGCAGACCAGGTCCATACTGTCAGCCATCTTATGACAGTTTAAGCCGTTTTGACTCACCGCTCATGGCTTGTGAGTCTACCATGAAAAATAAAAAATAAATAAAGTGCGCTAATTATATGAAAATACACACATAGATGTGAATACATGTGGGTAGTAGTAAAAACCACAATCTACTGAGAGCAAGTAAATGACTCCATGAGTGGTAAAAATATATAAGTGCAAAACATAAAAACTCAAATAAAAAGAAGAAACAAAAAATGTGTACATGTGAAATACAATGATATTAATAGCATGAAAATCTGAAAATCAAACAAACTCAGTCCATGGGTTCAAATATAAAAAGTTCATCAGTGAAAAAAAGCTTCCATCCACTATACAGCTCAGCAGCAACTAATCCCCCTATGAGTGGATTGACAAGGGAGAGAGATGTGCAGGATGGTGCAAATCCACTGGCGGTGACTCCAATAAGTAAGAAAGTGATAAAGGTGGACTCTTACCCTCCGTGTTGGACCCCCTCCTTGGCAGGGTCTATCAGGCATGCAGATTTTTGCCCTCTGCAGGGACCATGTAATGAGAAGATCTCCCCAGCAGCTGTTAGGAATGTTGTCTCCGATCCGGGCTGGTCCAAGTGAAACGCCTGGAGAGGGGGGAAGGAAAGCTCTCTTGCTCCCAGTGTGGCAAAGGAAAAAACAAAAGAGCAGAGCTCCAATAGTGTAAAAAGTTTCGGAATGTATTAAATAAAAGTACAGACCGCAACGGAGAGTGCACGCTCCGTGAGGTGAAAATACAATTAAAAACAAGCCGGCATATAAAAATCGTAATAACCCGTGCATAACATGGGGCAATCGTGATGGCTTACAACGTAGCCACGCCCTACATGTTTCGTCATTAGTAGACGTCTTCAAAGGGGCACGGGCTATGTGTTAAGCCATCCCCTATATAGTATAACAGTGCACACCAAGCCTCATTTTCACCTCCACTCTCAGGGGAGGGAAAACCCAAGCCTCTACCTGGTGCTCCTCAGTGAATGGATGTTGCCAAGGTGACACATAGGACTGAAACTAAACAAAACTTCAGCCCCTCCCAGCAGAGCCAATCTCTCGCGCCATCTGGAGGAAGAAGCCCAGTATTACTGGACAATTAATATGTCTTACAGATGCTAATTTGGAACATAAAACTGACAGAGCAGAAAGGAGAAAATCACTGAATCTCACCAAGAGGCAAGATGTGGTGGAAAAAATTGTAAGTATATATGGAAACGTACGGAAAAGAAACAACGTTCATCTCCGTAAATAAAACCACATTAAAAAAATACACGTATGAAAAAAAAATATATGTATTAAAGTCACACCGTAATAAATGGAGGCCCATCCATGAACGTGAAGAGCACTCGGTATCACATTGATGCGACTAAATCATTATAATGTATAAAATCTAAACATATCACTATGCTCCCAAAAAAAAAAAAAAAAAATTGTGAATGGATGAAGAGATAAAAAAAAGTGAATGGATGAAGAAAAAAAAAAAAAAAAAATTGTCAATGGATGAAGAGATAAGAAAAGTGAATAGATGAGAAAAAAAAAAATTGTGAATGGATGAAAAAATAAAAGTGAATGGATGAGAAAAAAAAAAATTGTGAATGGATGAAGAGATAAAAAAGTGAATAGATGAGAAAAAAAAATTGTAAATGGATGAAGAGATAAAAAAAGTGAATGGATGAAGAAAAAAAAAAAAAAAAAAAATTGTGAATGGATGAAGAGATAAGAAAAGTGAATAGATGAGAAAAAAAAAAATTGTGAATGGATGAAAAAATAAAAGTGAATGGATGAGAAAAAAAAAAAATTGTGAATGGATGAAGAGATAAGAAAAGTGAATAGATGAGAAAAAAAAAATTGTGAATGGATGAAGAAAAAAAAAAAATTGTGAATGGATGAAGAGATAAGAAAAGTGAATAGATGAGAAAAAAAAATTGTGAATGGATGAAAAAATAAAAGTGAATGGATGAGAAAAAAAAAAAAAAAAAAATTGTGACTGGATAAAGAGATAAAAAAAGTGAATGGATGGAAAAAAAAAAATTGAAAAATAACAAAAATGAAAAACATGTATACAAAAGAAGGGAAGAAAGGAAAGGAAGCACAGGGCCCAAAGCATCACCTATGAGTTGTCAATGAACGCATTCAACTCAATATCAACATTTAGGCCTAAAGGTCTGAGGGAACGGATCTTATAAATCCACTCCATCTCGAGTTTAGAGATGGCCCGTCTTTTAGATCCCCCTCTCCATGGGAGTTTGAGTTTATCAATGCCCATGAACAAAGTGCCGCTAGGGTCTTTTTTGTGTTTGTCTAAATAATGTTTGGAGACTGGGTGGCCCAAAAAACCCCTTCTAATATTTCCAATATGTTCCCCCAGTCTAACTTTTAATGATCGGACCGTGTGGCCCACATAGTGGAGCCCACAAGGGCAAGTGAGTAGGTAAACCACATGGGTGGTTGAACATGTGATAAAAGATTTAATATGGAAATGAAGCGGGGAATTATTGGTAATGAATTGACACACCTTTCTCTCCGTTAAAGCATTAATAGCACAAACCTCGCAATTTTTACATTAGAAATAGCCTGTCATATGTTGAAAGAACATAGATTTATGAACCGGAGGGTCACATGCAGCAGATACCACCCGTGAACTGATTGAGGGGGCACCCCTAAAGACCAGCTGGGGTCTGTCAGGAAGGGATGGTCCAAGCACGGGATCATTCTTAATAATGTGCCAGTGTTTGTTCAACATCCTCCTGACAGAAAAGTGCTGGCAGGAGTATCTTATGATCAAGGGACAGACCAGCTGACAGTCCCTCTGTGCCCTGGTTTTATCAGCCAGAAGAGCGTCCCTGTCCAGTGATACAACCTGATTGAGTTTTTCAGTCAGAAACTGCGCTTCATACCCCTTCTCTATAAATCTGTCCGTCAAAACCTTAGACTGAGCAAGAAAGTCAGTATTGGTAGAACAATTCCTTTTCAGTCGGATGTACTGACTTTTAGGGACAGAGTCCAGCCAAGCTTTATGATGGCAGCTGTCCCTCGGAATAAACGAATTGCGGTCAGTGACCTTGAAATAGGTAGAGGTAAGTAGAGAGTTATTTTCACCTCGTATCTCCAGATCCAGAAAGTGTATTTTTTCCTGGCTGGCCTCATATTTAAAGGATATACCCCTCTCGTTGGAATTGAGTCCATCCATAAAGGAACAGAGAGAGTCATAGGAGCCGTCCCATAGGAGGAGGACGTCATCTATGTACCTGGCCCACAGGACAGACCCCAGCTGGTCTTTAGGGGTGCCCCCTCAATCAGTTCACGGGTGGTATTTGCTGCATGTGACCCTCCGGTTCATAAACCTATGTTCTTTCAACATATGACAGGCTATTTCAAATGTAAAAATTGCGAGGTTTGTGCTATTAATGCTTTAACGGAGAGAAAGGTGTGTCAATTCATTACCAATAATTCCCCGCTTCATTTCCATATTAAATCTTTTATCACATGTTCAACCACCCATGTGGTTTACCTACTCACTTGCCCTTGTGGGCTCCACTATGTGGGCCGCACGGTCCGATCATTAAAAGTTAGACTGGGGGAACATATTGGAAATATTAGAAGGGGTTTTTTGGGCCACCCAGTCTCCAAACATTATTTAGACAAACACAAAAAAGACCCTAGCGGCACTTTGTTCATGGGCATTGATAAACTCAAACTCCCATGGAGAGGGGGATCTAAAAGACGGGCCATCTCTAAACTCGAGATGGAGGGGATTTATAAGATCCGTTCCCTCAGACCTTTAGGCCTAAATGTTGATATTGAGTTGAATGCGTTCATTGACAACTCATAGGTGATGCTTTGGGCCCTGTGCTTCCTTTCCTTTCTTCCCTTCTTTTGTATACATGTTTTTCATTTTTGTTATTTTTCAAATTTTTTTTTTTTTTTTTTTATCCATTCACTTTTTTTATCTCTTTATCCAGTCACAATTTTTTTTTTTCTCATCCATTCACTTTTATTTTTTCATCCATTCACAATTTTTTTTTTCTCATCTATTCACTTTTCTTATCTCTTCATCCATTCACAATTTTTTTTTTCTTCATCCATTCACAATTTTTTTTTCTCATCTATTCACTTTTCTTATCTCTTCATCCATTCACAATTTTTTTTTTTTCTCATCCATTCACTTTTATTTTTTCATCCATTCACAATTTTTTTTTCTCATCTATTCACTTTTCTTATCTCTTCATCCATTCACAATTTTTTTTTTTTCTTCATCCATTCACAATTTTTTTTTCTCATCTATTCACTTTTCTTATCTCTTCATCCATTCACAATTTTTTTTTTTTCTCATCCATTCACTTTTATTTTTTCATCCATTCACAATTTTTTTTTCTCATCTATTCACTTTTCTTATCTCTTCATCCATTCACAATTTTTTTTTTTTCTTCATCCATTCACTTTTTTTATCTCTTCATCCATTCACAATTTTTTTTCTCATCTATTCACTTTTTTATCTCTTCATCCATTCACATTTTTTTTTTCTCATCCATTCACTTTTATTTTTTCATCCATTCACAATTTTTTTTTTTCTCATCTATTCACTTTTCTTATCTCTTCATCCATCAATTTTTTTTTTTCTTCATCCATTCACTTTTTTTATCTCTTCATCCATTCACAATTTTTTTTTTTTTTTTTTGGGAGCATAGTGATATGTTTAGATATTATACATTATAATGATTTAGTCGCATCATTGTGATACCGAGTGCTCTTCACGTTCATGGATGGGCCTCCATTTATTACGGTGTGACTTTAATACATATATATATTTTTTTCATACATGTATTTTTTTAATGTGGTTTTATTTACGGAGATGAACGTTGTTTCTTTTCCGTACGTTTCCATATATACTTACAATTTTTTCCACCACATCTTGCCTCTTGGTGAGATTCAGTGATTTTCTCCTTTCTGCTCTGTCAGTTTTATGTTCCAAATTAGCATCTGTAAGACATATTAATTGTCCAGTAATACTGGGCTTCTTCCTCCAGATGGCGCGAGAGATTGGCTCTGCTGGGAGGGACTGAAGTTTTGTTTAGTTTCAGTCCTATGTGTCACCTTGGCAACATCCATTCACTGAGGAGCACCAGGTAGAGGCTTGGGTTTTCCCTCCCCTGAGAGTGGAGGTGAAAATGAGGCTTGGTGTGCACTGTTATACTATATAGGGGATGGCTTAACACGTAGCCCGTGCCCCTTTGAAGACGTCTACTAATGACGAAACATGTAGGGCGTGGCTACGTTGTAAGCCGTCACGATTGCCCCATGTTATGCACGGGTTATTACGATTTTTATATGCCGGCTTGTTTTTAATTGTATTTTCACCTCACGGAGCGTGCACTCTCCGTTGCGGTCTGTACTTTTATTTAATAAATTCCGAAACTTTTTACACTATTGGAGCTCTGCTCTTTTGTTTTTTCCTTTGCCACACTGGGAGCAAGAGAGCTTTCCTTCCCCCCTCTCCAGGCGTTTCACTTGGACCAGCCCGGATCGGAGACAACATTCCTAACAGCTGCTGGGGAGATCTTCTCATTACATGGTCCCTGCAGAGGGCAAAAATCTGCATGCCTGATAGACCCTGCCAAGGAGGGGGTCCAACACGGAGGGTAAGAGTCCACCTTTATCACTTTCTTACTTATTGGAGTCACCGCCAGTGGATTTGCACCATCCTGCACATCTCTCTCCCTTGTCAATCCACTCATAGGGGGATTAGTTGCTGCTGAGCTGTATAGTGGATGGAAGCTTTTTTTCACTGATGAACTTTTTATATTTGAACCCATGGACTGAGTTTGTTTGATTTTCAGATTTTCATGCTATTAATATCATTGTATTTCACATGTACACATTTTTTGTTTCTTCTTTTTATTTGAGTTTTTATGTTTTGCACTTATATATTTTTACCACTCATGGAGTCATTTACTTGCTCTCAGTAGATTGTGGTTTTTACTACTACCCACATGTATTCACATCTATGTGTGTATTTTCATATAATTAGCGCACTTTATTTATTTTTTATTTTTCATGGTATACACAGATATTGGTGTATTTTGTGTGCAGCTTTTACCTTTGACCTTTTTTGCTCTGCAGCGCAGTTTTTATTTTTATTTTTGTGAGTCTACCAGTGCTGGTAAGAGTACCCCATTCTTTACACTGTTTGTTTGGGAAGAATATCATTTGGATCATCTCCTCACTTGATTGGGCGATTTGATGAATTCATGATAATTTTTGGGGCTGTCACTACATACTGTTTGTGAACTTTTCTTTGGTGTCTAACTACACCTTGTTCTTTATATGTTGAATTGCTGCCCTTGAGGCTAATAATATTCATGTGCACTTTTTTTTGTGTTTGTAGGTGAATGATTGTTCTTGCCACATTAACAGTGTTAGTTTCAATTTGTCTGGGGATATGTCTCCATAGCCTTATACAATGTCACAGTTTTTCAATTTAGTGTTCACATTTATTGTTGATCACCACTTTTATCGTATTTTCACAGTTGTGTATGAGGTTACATTCTTCACCTGTCTAGTGTGATTTTAGTTTCTAGTTTTTTTCACATAATCGCTTAGTGCGGTTTTTCATATTTCCATCACATGTTTTGGGCTTTTGTGAGTATCATTGCCTGATTGCCTTTCTCACTCATTGTATAATAATTTTACACAATAGCGCTACACTTTATTGTTTATATTTCCTAAGGGAAAATACACTTTGCACTACAAGTGCAGTTTCAGTGCAGTTTCAAGTGCATTTGTAGTGCAAAGTGCCTTTGCCTTTAGTAAATAACACCCAACAGTGCTTTGTAATGTTACACAATCACGCCATTTTCAGGACTCACCACATTTCTGTCAGGGTCAGCTAAAAAAAACACAAGCAGTAAATGTCACCAAAGATTTGAGTTCGTTTTTTTTATTTTAAAAAGGTTTTACACATTGTCTGGCATATTGATAGCCCCCCTACGTGCAAAGAATTCAAGGTATCTTAGCCGGACATCACGGGCACTCAGGGGGGGCAAGCCAGGACGGCCACTTTCAAGCGCCATCAGGGTTGATTCATGTTGAATTCCAGCCTCAGGCCCAACTGAGCCAGCATAGTTGGCAGAATGTTGCCGTAAAAAGTTGTGTAGAACACAGCACGCCAGGATGATGTGATTCAGTTTGTACTCCACCATATGTATTGGTGTAAGAAATAGGCGGAACCGGCTGGCCATGATTCCAAATGTGTTCTCCACCACTCTTCTGGCTCTTGGCCAGCCGGTAATTAAAAACCCTCTGGTCCGGGGTGAGGGTCCTCATAGGGAATGGCCACTTAAGATGGTCCCCCAGTGCAAAAGCTTCATCCGCAACGAAGACGAATGGGAGTCCTTCCACATTATCTTCTGGAGGTGGCAAGTCCAAGCTGCCATTCTGGAGACGCCTGTAGAACTCCATCTGGGTGGTGACTCCACCATCGGACATCCAGCCATTTTTCCCCACGTCCACATACATAAATTCATAAGTAGCCGACACCACCGCCAACATCACAATACTATTGAACCCCTTATAATTATAATAGTACGACCCCGAGTTGGGTGGTGGGATGATGTGGACGTGTTTCCCATCAATTGCCCCTCCGCAGTTAGGAAAGTCCCACCGCTGGGCAAAGTGGGAGGCCACAGTCTGCCATTCCTGTGGCGTGGAAGGAAACTGTGGAGTCAAAACCAAAAAAAAAATTAGTCTTTGTGCACATAAACAGGGAAAGCAGATAAGACACAAACATTGTTGGCCAACATCAAGATAACATTTATTAGAGGACATTTTTAAAAACCAAAGTATAAGGTCCAACTATCAGATTCCCCCTACCCCCCTCTCCTGGGCCATTTCTAACATTATGGGGGGGAACTAACCAAACTTTTACTAACACGAGATTAGCAAAAGGAGCCCAAAGGATGCCACGCTTGGTTCTGAACTGGCCTTTTCTAGTCTCATCGTACGTGGTGTACGTCACCGCGTTCTTGGCGATCGGAAATTCCGACAACTTTGTGCGACCGTGTGTACGCAAAACAAGTTTTGACCAACATCCGTCAGAAAAAATCCATGGATTTTGTTGTCGGAATGTCCGATCAATGTCCGATCGTGTGTACGGGGCATTACTGTTATAATGTAATGTTACATTGTTTTATTGTTAACCATCATTTGCTTAGCAGGTACGCCATTCAGTTGCAGCGCGGATTTATTTATCTTGACAGCAACAGCGTTTGCTCCCACGATACATAACGCCATGACTCCAGTGCTGTCGGAGGTGATTTCACCACCACAGTTAAAAAAAGAGCATATATGCCGAAGCATGGGGGCAGCAGGGGCGGAGGAGCGATTTGCTCCTACCTTTTGCGGGCGGATGCCCCCATGCTTCGGCATATATAAATGGTGCATGTATGCCCATCATTAGAAGTGGGTGGATGAAGGGAGGTATTCTAATGGTGGGCATACCCACCAATCAATTTCTTTTTTTGTTCAGCCCACAGGCTGCATAAAAAAAGATTACAATATATGCCCAACAAGGACCAGCAACGTACTGGTATGTTGCTGGACTTTGAGTGGTTATACCAGAATGATGCCTGCAGGTTTAGGTATCATCTTGGTATCATTCTTTTCAGCCAGTGGTTGGCTTTCATGTAAAAGCAATCCTAGCAGCTAATTAGCCTCTAGACTGCTTTTACAAGCAGTGGGAGGGAATGTCCCCCCTCCCACCGTCTTCCATGGTTTTCTCCGGCTCTCCTGTCCCAACAGGGAACCCGAGAATGCAGCCGGTGATTTGACCAGCTGACCATAGAGCTGATCAGAGACCAGAATGGCTCCAATCATCTCTATAGCCTAAGAAACCGAAAGCTACAAGCATTTCATGACTTAGATTTCGCCGGATGTAAACAGCGCCATTGGGAAATTGGGAAAGCATTTTATCACACCGATTTTGGTGTGGTCAGATGCTTTGAGGGCAGAGGAGAGATCTAGGGTCTAATAGACCCCAATTTTTTCAAAAAAGAGTACCTGCCACTACATATTGCTATCATAGGGGATATTTACATTCCCTGAGATAACAATAAAAATGATTAAAAAAAATGAAAGGAACAGTTTAAAAATAAGATAAAAAAATCAAAAAAAAAATCAAAGAAAAAAATTAAAAAAACCACCCCCTGTCCCCCCCTGCTCTCGTGCAAAGGCAAACGCAAGCGTCAGTCTGGCGTCAAATGTGAACAGCAATTGCACCATGCATGTGAGGTATCACCACGAAGGTCAGATCAAGGGAAGTAATTTTAGCAGTAGACCTCCTCTGTAAATCTAAAGTGGTAACCTGTAAAGGCTTTTAAAGGCTTTTAAAAATGTATATAGTTTGTCGCCACTGCAGGTTTGTGCGAAATTTAAAGCATGTCGTGTTTGGTATCCATGTACTCGGCCTAAGATCATCTTTTTTATTTCATCAAACATTTTGGCAATATATTGTGTTTTAATGCATTTAAATTAAAAAAAAGTGTGTTTTTTCCCCAAAAAATGTGTTTGAAAAATCGCTGCGCAAATACTGTAGGAAAAAAAAAATGAAACACCCACCATTTTAATATGTAGGGCCTTTGCTTTAAAAAAAATATATATAATGTTTGGGGGTTCAAAGTAATTTTCTTGCAAAAAAAAATATATTTTTTCATGTAAACAAAAAGTGTCAGAAAGGGCTTTGTCTTCAAGTGGTTAGAAAAGTGAGTGATGTGTGACATAAGCTTCTAAATGTTGTGCATAAAATGCCAGGACAGTTCAAATCTGGGCATTCCATGGCCTTTCGAAACTTTGATAGGCAGTGAGGAGTGAAATCCAAAATTTTAAACCCTTAGAAACCTTGAAGGTGGTGCTTGGTTTTCGGGGTCCCGTACGCGGCTAGGCTCCCAAAAAGTCCCACACATGTGGTATCCCCGTACTCAGGAGAAGCAGCAAAATGTATTTTGGGGTGCAATTCCACATATAACCATGGCATGTGTGAGCAATATATCATTTAGTGACAACTTTTTGTGAAATATATATATCTTTTGTCATTATTCAATCACTTGGGACAAAAAATAAAATATTCAATGGGCTCAGCATGCCTCTCAGCAATTTCCTTGGGGTGTCTACTTTCCAAAATTGGGTCATTTTGGGGGGGGGGGGGTTGTACTGCCCTGCCATTTTAGCACCTCAAGAAATGAGATAGGCAGTCATAAACTAAAAGCTGTGTAAATTCCAGAAAATGTACCCTATTTTGTAGACGCTTATTGCTGAATACATTTTGGCCTAAATGTATGACTAAAATTAAGTTTATTGGATTTTTTTTAATAAAAAGTAGAAAATATTTTTTTTCAAAATTTTCGGTTTATAGCGCAAAAAATAAAAACCGCAGAGGTAATCTCTATTTGTGGGAAAAAAGGACGCAAATTTTGTTTGGGTACAACATTGCATGACCGCGCAATTAGCAGTTAAAGCGACGCGGTGCCAAATTGTAAAAAGTGCTCTGGTCAGGAAGGGGGTAAAACCTTCCGGGGCTGAAGTGGTTAAAGAAGGGGTCTGCAGTTCCTTTGCCAGTGGAACAGAAAATTATGCATGCTAGATATTACCTGCAGAAGATGACACTTGTAGATGATGTGTAAGCTTACCTAGCAACTTTTGCAAGAGTCGCTGTTCGAGATGGCAAGAGATGGCAAAAAGAGCAATGGGCAGAACTGCTAGCTCCGTTTCTGACAGGAGAACCCCAAAAGACCTATTATGACCTGGAACCAGATGCTGCCCAGGATTATAAGACACTGAATACTAAGATGCTTGCACACCTGGGTGTCACCATTGCAGTCCAGGCTCAACGGATGCATCGGTGGTCATACAATACTGACAAGCCACCCCGCTCCCAGATGTTTGACTTGATATACCTCACCCAGAAGTGGCTGAAGCCAGAGACTTTGTCAGGCCCTAAGATTATGAAGCGTGTGGCCATGGACTGTTATTTACATGTGCTCCCTGCCACTTTGAGGAAGTGGGTCAGCCATGGGGACCCTAAGACCGCAAATCAGATGGTGGACCTAGTGGAAAGACATGCTGCTGCTGAGGACTTGTTGAACCCATCTGTGCCCCATCCCAATGTCGCTAGGGGTGAAAAAATGCCCGGAGGATCTGGTAAGACTGTTCCAATTTTCAAGGGCTCAGGAAAAAGTTACAAGACTGTTACTACAGATAATGAGACTATGGGCTCAGGACCTGGAGACTGGCCAAATAGGTCAGGAAGGTCTCTGAGGCCATTTAGAGGACTAGGTACAGAACACACAAAGTGTTATCGCTGCCATGCATTTGGTCATATTGCTGCTAACTGTTCCCTAAATGTTGAACCAATGCAATGTGATAATGCATATTTGAAAAAAGACATGTCTCTTTTTGCACAGGTGGCATTTACTGCATAATGTCAGGGATGCATCGAAAAACAAATGTGTATGATTTCAGTTGATGGAAAGCCAGCCTTGCTCTGCTAGATTCTGGTAGTGGTGTGACATTAGTCAAAGGTAATTTTGTAAATCCTGCAAAGTTACACCCTAGCACTATTGGGGTGATTTGTATACATGGTGATACACGTGACTACCAGACTGCTGCTTGATACCCCTTGGGGCACTGTGACACATTCAGCGGGGGTGGTACCCTCACTGCTTCCTGAAGCCCTAGCGGGGAGAGATTTTCCACACTTTTGGAGTTTATGGGAAAACAAAAGGAGTCAGAAGGACAGCGCTCCCCTGCTGAGGAAACACTAGAACTCACTTCGGACCCTTTTGATTACAAAATTGAAAGGAAAACTAATGTTGGTGTGTCCAACGGAGAGGTAGATCTTTTTCCTTTTTCGGTAATGGCTGGGGAGCAGGAGGTGCTAGAATCCAGCCCCCAGTTTGAGTTTAATGAACAAGAAATTATCTCTGACTCTGAAGCTGGCCATACACCTATAGATTATCTGCAGATTTTCTATGGTTAGATGGAAAAAATGCAATAGATTTCTCCATGTATGCTAAACTGTGTGGATGGAGGAATCTCCTACTGGGCCAAGCTTCTGTATCTTGCTATTTGGCCCCGCTGGCTCTCAACCTAAACAATGCCTGCACCCAATCAGAATGTTCAGGTATTGTGAGAGCCAGCGGGGCCGACTAGCAAGATATGGAAGCTTGGGCCAGTGGGAGATCCTTCCATCCACACAGTTCAGCGTAGATGGAGGAATCTGTTCCACTTTTTCCATCTGACCATAGAAAATCTGCAGATAATCTATAGGTGTATGGCCAGTCTAAGGCCTCATGCACACTGGACATTAAAATAACGTTATAAAAACACCAGTAGCTTTTCAACGTTTAATAGTGTTCTGTAGCGTTTTTTCGCGTTAGCGTTTTTTAGCATTTTTTTTTTCAATGGATCAAAAACAGCAAAAAACGCTGGTGAGCCATGTTTTTGAACATTTAGCTGCATTTATCAGCGTTTTTTGACGTTAGAGCCTTTTTACAGCTGAAAACAGCTGAAAAACTCTTCCCAGAACCCACTAGTTTTGGGGGATTTTTAAAGCCAAAAACTGCCCCAACCAAATACTGCATGGCCAAAATCTTAGTAATTGTTAAGCAACGAACATGCAATTGCACAGGTTGAACGGGTGTACCTCTAAACTTGAAATTTTTTTTTTTTTTTTTTACGCTGGTTCACCTTTATGTATTTTTTTAAGGAGATTTGTACACAGGTCATGTTAGCATGTTACATTGCCAACATGTGACAAGCACCTTGTTAAAATTGTGTAAAAAGTCTCTTGCTCCTCTAGCTCCTCCTAAAAGGGCATTTAACCTTCCCCCTCTAATGCATATGATTTCCTTGGGCTAACTGTTGCTTTTGAAGAGGAACTCCACACTCCATTCTTCAATGCTCTTGTCTCCCCCCTCTAATCGCTTGGATTTCCATGTGCTAACTTTTGCTTTTAAAGGGGACCTCCACACTCCATTCTCAAAAGACTTTCAGCTGCCTTCACCAATCCAAACAACATCCTTTTTCAGAGCATTCAACAGGGCCAGCTAGGAAAGGGGTGAGAAGAGCGATCGCCCAACCCCCTCCTGAACCATGTAAGGCCACATGCACTCAACATAGCTGGCTGCCTTTGGGGCATGTTGAGCTCAGCCCAATACCAACCACAAAGCACCTTGTACCCACTAGTTTAAAGGGGCTTTCCACATTCCGTAAAGCCCCCTGTCTGCAGCCCCCCACAACCCCAGCCTAGGGTTGCTTGGAAGAGGAGAATGATGGATGAAGGGCGCGTGATCAAGCTCACATCAAAACATAGAAAATTTATAAAATTTATTTCAGAGGAAATAAAGAGCAAATAAAAACAGTAGAATAATACCAATACTACGTATCATGCAAACAGGTGACAAAATATAAAAGACATCAAAAATTAAAAATGGGTTAAAAATATATCAAGAGCCCATGTTTAGGCAGGTATTTAGAGTTGGCTAACGCGTTTCGAGGATGACCTCTTCATCAGAGCCTGTTTGAGAACCAGGGTGCAGTCTTTAATCGCCAGTAGGCCAAAGTATGTACATCAACATGATGGCTAGTTGGACAAAGCGGCCTGAAATGGAAGATGCGATTTTCTGTGTTCCATACCAGTCCACCATCAAGCGTTCTATGTGATAGTATATGGTGTGTGGGTTCTCCTTTAAGTATGTAGAGACTGGTTATGGGGTGGTGTGAACCTGTCACTGGCTGGGTGGAGGGAAGATCTTTTGTCTTGTAGCACTCCTGGAAAGGTATTGTCCAGTAAATGGAGGATGGAGGGGGGTAGAAGTCTCACGAGAGAATGCTGCAGCCATGTGTGTTCGCAGCAGTCACTCTGTCTTAACCCATTTTTAATTTTTGATGTCTTTTATATTTTGTCACCTGTTTGCATGATACATAGTATTGGTATTATTCTACTGTTTTTATTTGCTCTTTATTTCCTCTGAAATAAATTTTATAAATTTTCTATGTTTTGATGTGAGCTTGATCACGCGCCCTTCATCCATCATTCTCCACTTAGCCTACCTGACCACCCCGGGGTCATTCTCTGGGCAGCGGGACAAGCATTACCATCTCTTCTAGCTTCATTACAGTTCACAATACTACTCTTCCCAAAATCAAATCAGACCCTCACAAGCGCAGGAGTAATTTTTCCTTGCTTGGAAGAGGCCCTTGTCCCCCTGAATATGGGAACAAGGTGGTTGACTTTTGGGATGCCCGATCCCCTCTTGCCCCCAAGCATCCACCCTTTTCATGGGCTGGCTTGCTGTGTGTTTGGCTAGGGGTTTGTTTTTTAGTTTGAGGTGTTTTTTTTACGTGGGGGTGCTCATTTTAAGCCTTAACAGACCCAAATGGCCTTTTATGTATTGGGGGGCAGGCTTTATTTTGTTTTGGGTTAAAATCTTGCAGATTTGTAAATTTTCTCTAAATCCGTACATCTTTGAAGCAGCATTTTGGATACAGGCTACAGATGCGCTGCTTTACAGGCAGAATAAGCCCCCAAGTTACTGGCTTTTAAGCAATTTTGCGTTTTTAAAGGCACTTCTCCATGTTTCGCTTTGGGGTTGTCCAAATTGGTGACATTGATATATGTCCCTCAGGGTGGGACCTGGGCCCCCATACCCATTTTAAGGCCAATAACTAGAATATAAGCCAGCCAAGTGGGGACTAGCAAAATTAACAAGTCAATTCCCATAGACTGCAAAGGTATTTGTTGTATAACTTTTGTCCATGTTAGGCTATTTGTTTGCCCTCCTGGACAGGGAGGGTGTTTGTCCCATCTGTAATTTTGTAGCATGCTGAATGATGTGCTTAATTTTGGCCAGGGGGTGGCTTATTTTGTGCTAGCTGCATTTGGGTTGTTCTGGGCATGCTCAGGGACCTTGTTTTTTTGCTGTGGCTTTTGGTGTGTGAACAGCACTTGGATTTTAAGCATGTTTAAAGAGTGTGTTTTTTGGGATAGTGATTTAAGGACATCTTTAACAGGTGTACCAACTTTGAAGTTCTGTCTCTACATTGGGTGAACTTGCATTTTGTGTGTTTCATGGACTGTGCATGTGTTTTCATTTGCCTCTTTAGCACACAAACCTATGTTATATAAAGCTTGCAGACAGCATTCTTTACCTTGCCCTGAAGAGAGGCAAGATTGCTTGATGGCCTGAATTTTATTTTTTTTATCATTAACCACTTTCCTACCTGGCCATAGACAAATGACGTCCACAGATGGGATCTCCCATCCTGGGTGGACGTCATATGACGGCCTGGGCTTCCCAGCTGCCTAGGGGGCGCGCGTGCGCCCGCTATATTCCTCGGGACCCGGTGCGCGTGGCCGGCGGCCGCGATGTCCGCCGGGCTCCCGCGATTGCCCGTTGACCGGGCTGGACCGTGGATCTGTGTGTATAAACACACAGATCCACGTCCTGTCAGTTGAGAGGAGAGCGATCTGTGTTCCCAGTACAGTGGAACACTGATCGGTCTCCTCCCCTTGTATGTCCCCTCCCCCTACAGTTAGAATCACTCCCTTAGGAAACATAGTTAACCCCTTGTGTCCCCCTAGTGGTTAACCCCTTCCCTGCCTGTCACATTTACACAGTAATCAATGCAATTTTATAGCATTGATCGCTATATAAATGTGAATGGTCCCAAAAATGTGTCAAAAGTGTCCGATGTGTCCGCCATAATGTCGCAGTAATGAAAAAAAATTGCAATCACCGCTATTACTAGTAAAAAAAAATAAATAAATATTTTTTTTTTAAAAATGCCATAAATCTATCCCGTATTTTGTAGACGCTATAACTTTTGTGCAAACCAATCAATATACGCTTATTGCATTTTTTTTTACCAAAAATATGTAGAAGAATACGTATCGGCTGAAACTGAGGAAAAAATTTGTTTTTTTTTTTTTAAATTGGGATATTTATTATAGCAAAAAGTAAAAAAAATATTGTGTTTTTTTTCAAAATTGTCGCTCTTCTTTTGTTTATAGCGCAAAAAATAAAAACCGCAGAGGTGATCAAATACCACCAAAAGAAAGCTCTATTTGTGGGGAAAAAAGGACGTCAATTTTTTTTGGGTACAACGTCGCACGACCGCGCAATTGTCGTTTAAAGTGCGACAGCGCTGAAAACTAAAAATTGGCCTGCGAAGGAAGGGGGTGAATATTGAACCGGTTAAAGAATTTTTGACAAGGTGCACACCCTGTGTGATTTGAAGCTTGGAGGAGGATATGCTGCGAGTCTTGGTCTGGCTCATCCATCCATCTTGCTGTTTGAGCACAAATTACATTTTTCGGGCAACCTAAGTTGGTGGGGATTTCCTCCCTTATTGAATGCTGCTGAGAGCCGAGGTCTGATTAAACCCTGGTGGTTTTTAACAGCTTGTCTGCTGAGCATGAGAATGCAAGGCATATTCTTCTGGTGAGTGCGATTTCAACAGGGAGTGGAACACAATCACATTTGGTGTGGTGGAAGATATTTATATATATTATTTGAGAAGATTTTTATACTTGGCATATGGACTTCATCACTATGCATGGATTTTGTACTTGATTTATTTCTGGACTAGGGATGAGCCGAACACCCCCCTGTTCGGTTCGCACCAGAACATGCGAACAGGAAAAAAGTTTGTTCGAACACGCGAACACCGTTAAAGTCTATGGGACAGGAACATGAATAATCAAAAGTGCTAATTTTAAAGGCTAATATGCAAGTTATTGTCATAAAAAGTGTTTGGGGACCCGGGTCCTGCCCCAGGGGACATGGATCAATGCAAAAAAAAGTTTTAAAAACGGCCGTTTTTTCAGGAGCAGTGATTTTAATAATGCTTAAAGTCAAACAATAAAAGTGTAATATCCCTTTAAATTTCGTACCTGGAGGGTGTCTATAGTATTCCTGTAAAGGGGCGCATGTTTCCTGTGTTTAGAACAGTCTGACAGCAAAATGACATTTTGAAGGAAAAAACTCATTTAAAACTACCCGCGGCTATTGCATTGCCAACAATACACATAGAAGTTCATTGATAAAAACGGCATGGGAATTCCCCAAAGGGGAACCCCGAACCAAAATGAAAAAAAAAAATGACGTGGGAGTCCCCCTAAATTCCATACCAGGCCCTTCAGGTCTGATATGGATATTAAGGGGAACCCCGGCCAAAATTTAAAAAAAAAAAATGACGTGGGGTTCCCGCGCCAAAAAAAAAAAAAAAAACGGCGTGGGATCCCCTCAAAAATCCATACCAGACCCTTATCCGAGCACGCAACCTGGCAGGCCGCAGGAAAAGAGGGGGGGACGAGAGTGCGGCCCCCCCTCCTGAACTGTACCAGGCCACATGCCCTCAACATTGGGAGGCTGCTTTGGGGTAGCCCCCCAAAACACCTTGTCCCCATGTTGATGAGGACAAGGGCCTCATCCCCACAACCCTGGCCGGTGGTTGTGGGGGTCTGCGGGCGGGGGGCTTATCGGAATCTGGAAGCCCCCTTTAACAAGGGGACCCCCAGATCCCGGCCCCCCCCGTGTGAAATGGTAAGGGGGTACTTACCCCTACCATTTCACTAAAAAACTGTCAAAAATGTTAAAAATGACAAGAGACAGTTTTTGACAATTCCTTTATTTAAATACTTCTTCTTTCTTCTATCTTCCTTCATCTTCTGGTTCTTCTGGTTCTTCTGGCTCTTCTGGTTCTTCCTCCGGCGTTCTCATCCAGCATCTCCTCCGCGGCGTCTTCTATCTTCTTCTCCTCGGGCCGCTCCGCACCCATGGCATGGGGGGGAGGCTCCCGCTCTTCTCTTCTTCTTTTCTTCTCTTCTTCATTTTCTTCTCCGGGCCGCTCCGCATCCATGCTGGCATGGAGGGAGGCTCCCGCTGTGTGACGGCACTCCTCGTCTGACAGTTCTTAAATAACGGGGGCGGGGCCACCCAGTGACCCCGCCCCCTCTGACGCACGGGACATGACGGGACTTCCCTGTGGGATTCCCCGTGATGTCACAGGGAAGTCCCGTCAAGTCACTGTGCGTCAGAGGGGGGTGGGGTCACCAGGTGGCCCCGCCCTCTGTTATTTAAGAACTGTCAGACGAGGAGCGCCGTCACACAGCGGGAGCCTCCCTCCATGCCAGCATGGGTGCGGAGCGGCCCGGAGAAGAAAATGAAGAAGAGAAGAAGAGAAGAAAAGAAGAAGAGAAGAGCGGGAGCCTCCCCCCATGCCATGGGTGCGGAGCGGCCCGAGGAGAAGAAGATGCTGGACGAGAACGCCGGAGGAAGAAAAGAGCCAGAAGAACCAGAAGAACCAGAAGATGAAGGAAGATAGAAGAAAGAAGAAGTATTTAAATAAAGGAATTGTCAAAAACTGCTACCCCAAAGCACCCTCCCAATGTTTTTTTTTTTTTTGGCGCAGGGTTCCCCTTAAAATCCATACCAGACCTGAAGGGTCTGGTATGGAATTTAGGGGGAACCCCACGTCATTTTTTTTTTTTAAATTTTGGCCGGGGTTCCCCTTAATATCCATATCAGACCTGAAGGGCCTGGTATGGAATTTAGGGGGACTCCCACGTCATTTTATTTTTTTTTAAAATTTTGGTTCGGGGTTCCCCTTTGGGGAATTCCCATGATGTTTTTATCAATGAACTTCTATGTGTATTGTCGGCAATGCAATAGCCGCGGGTAGTTTTAAATGAGTTTTTTCCTTCAAAATGTCATTTTGCTGTCAGACTGTTCTAAACACAGGAAACATGCGCCCCTTTACAGGCATACTATAGACACCCCCCAGGTACAAAACTTAAAGGGATATTACACTTTTATTGTTTGACTTTAAGCATTATTAAAATCACTGCTCCTAAAAAAAAAGGGCGTTTTTAAAACTTTTTTTTGCATTGATCCATGTCCCCTGGGGCAGGACCTGGGTCCCCAAACACTTTTTATGACAATAACTTGCATATTAGCCTTTAAAATGAGCACTTTTGATTTCTCCCATAGACTTTTAAAGGGTGTTCCGCGGCATTCGAATTTGCCGCAAACACCCCAAATTGTTCGCTGTTCGGCGAACTTGCGAACAGCCAATGTTCGAGTCGAACATGAGTTCGACTCGAACTCGAAGCTCATCCCGATTCTGGACACTTTTGTGGAGATTTTTTATTAAATAAATTATCTAATAAAAAATATATATATGTATTGTTTTACTTATTATTTTGAAGTATTATTTTGAAGTTTTATCACAGATTTATATATGCAGCCCCACTGTTTTTTCTATAAAACACTTTATTGAAGGAAAAAGGAGTGTTTGAGGGTGTGTATGATGAAGAAGGGAGAGAATGTGCTGGAATTCGTGATTACATTTTATGAACGGTTGTATCAGGAAGTGTGTGTTGATGAGTCAGATACTAGAATGATTGACAAGGTAAAGGATAATTTAGATGAGGATAATAAGGTTTTTTTGCAGAAAGCGGTGAACGAGGAGGTGGTGTGGGAAGCTATGACAAGCATGGGGGCTAATAAAACCCCGGGAGGGGATGGCTTACCAAGTGAGTTTTTAAATTGGTTTGGGATATTATTAAGGGGAATGTGGTTGAGGTATTTAGTTACACGATGAGGGAAGGTATTGTATCCAAATCTATGAGAGAGGAGGTAGTGGTATTAATTTATAAGAAGGGGATAAGAAGGATATTCGAAATTGGAGGCCTATCTCCGTGTTAAATTCAGACTACAGGGTCTTTGCAAAAATGGTGGCAAGGAGATTATCAAAGGTCATTAGTAGGATGGTTAGTGAGACACAGACCTGTGCAGTGCTGGGTCGAATGATCTCGGAGAATTTAATTTTAGTTAGGGATATAATAAATTTTTGTAAATATAGGAATAGTTAGATTATCCTGACTAGGGATGAGCCGAACACCCCCCGGTTCGGTTTGCACCAGAACCTGCGAACGGACCTAAAATTTGCGCAAACTTTAGAACCCCATTGAAGTCTATTGGAATCGAAAGTTCAAAATCAAAAGTGCTAATTTTAAAGGCTAATTGTCCTAAAAAGGGATATTGTCCTAAAAAGGGTTTGAGGACCCGAGGACCAGGTAGCAATGCTAAAAAAAAAAGTTTTAAAACGGCCGTCTTTTCGGGAGCAGTGATTTTAATGATGATTAAAGTGAAAAAAAGTGAAATATTCATTTAAATATCGTACCCGGGGGATATCTATAGTATGCCTGTAAAGTGGCGTGTGTTTCCCGTGCTTATAACAGTCCCTGCACAAAATGACATTTTTAAAGGAATAAAAGTAATTTAAAACTGCTTGCGGCCTTAATGTAATGTTGGGTCCTGGCAATATGGATGAAAATCAGTGAGACAAACGGCATTGGTACCCCCCCAGTCCATTACCAGGCCCTTTGGCCTGAAATATTAGATCAAGAATTGTATTTACATGCCCCTGTTGAACAGAGTCAGAAAAATTGGGCTTTTGGTGGTGGTGGTACTGGTGCCACAACACTGTAAGTCCTCACAGTTACTCTTGGTGGGCGCTGGAACAGGCCCTTCTGTGAAATATTAGATCAAGAATTGTAATTGCATGCCCCTGTTGAACAGGGGCAGAAAAATTGGGCCTTTGGTGGTGGTGGTGGTGGTGCTGGTGCCACAACACTGTAAGTCCTCACAGTTACTCTTGGTGGGCACAGAAATGGGCCCTGCTGTGAAATATTAGATCAAGAATTGTAATTACATGTCCCTGTTGAACGGGGGCAGAAAAATTGGGCCTTAGGCACTGGTGCCACAACACTGCAACCTCTCACAGATACTCTAGTTGGAGCGCAGGAATGAGCCCTCCTGCAAAATATTGCATCAAAAATTGTAATTACACAGCCCTGTTAAACAAAAATTGGGCCTTAGGCACTGGTGCTGGTGCCACAACACTGCAACCCCTCACAGATATTCTAGTTGGAGTGCAGGAACGAGCCCTGCTGCAAAGTATTGCATCAAAAATTGTAATTACACGCCCCTGTTAAAAAGGGGCTGAAAAATTGGGCCTTAGCCACTGGTGGCGGTGCCCAGAAACAAAAATATTCTTACAAGCTATCAGCAAGATCATTGAGGAGGAAGAGGATAGTCACTCAGCATAACAGGATAGTCACTGCATCAGCATAGGCAGTCTTGAAGGGATCTGACATTTCAAAAAAAATTATTTGGTTACATCAGCATCAGGTGCTTGATAGCTGGTGGTGATCCAAGACTGATTCATTTTTATGAAGGTCAGTCGATCCACCAAGTCAGTGGACAGGCGCACTCTGTGATCGGTTACAAAGCCTCCAGCAGCACTGAATGTTGCTCCAAAAGAACACTGGATGCAGGACAGGCCAGTAGCTCAATTGCATACTGTGCAAGCTCTGGCCACTGATCCAACCTCAAGACCCAATAACCCAGAGGATTTTCGGTGGGAAAGTTGTCCAAGTCAGATCTTGCCCCTAGGTATTCCTGCACCATGTAAAACAGATGCTGGCGATGGTTGCTGGAACCATACCATACCTTGGGGCTGTGGACTAAAAAATTGTCTGAACGCATCGGTCAGACGGCCACCTTCTCCACTGCTCCTTCTTTGACTGACCAAAGCCTCAGAAACACGTTGTCCAGGAACAGGAGTTTGTAACCTCCCAGTCTCTGGGAACGTGTTGCACAGAAATTTCTGCAAGGCCTCCTGAAGATGTTTCATCCTCTGCTCCCTCTGCGATGGCAAGATAAGGTCCGCAACCTACCCTTGTATCGTGGATCAAGGAGGGTTGCCAGTCAGTAACGATCCCTCTCCTTGATACCGCGAATATGAGGATCCTTCCGCAGGCTTTGCAGGATCAGGGAGGCCATGCAGCGTAGGTTTGCTGAGGCATTCGGTTCGGAGTCCTCTGGGTCACTAAGGATGACATGATCCGCAGCCATCTCCTCCCAGCCACGTACAAGTCCATGGGTTTCTTGGGACTGTAAATGATCCCTTAAAGACTGCTGCTGATTCTAAGTGCCAGGCTCCACCTCCATGCTTACACAATCCTCCTCCTCCTCCTTTTCCTGTGTGATCGGCGGGCACGCAGGAACACTGTCTGGATAAAAGGGGCCTTGAGAGCTAAGGAAGTCCTCCTCTTCCTGCTTCTGTTCTGTCTCAAGTGCCCTGTCCATTATTCCATGTAGCGTGTGCTCCAACAGGTGGACAATGGAGGACAGTGTCACTGATACATGCGCTGTCACTGCTCACCATCCTTGTGCCTCCTCAAATGGTGACAGGACAGTGCATGCATCCCTGATCATGGCCCACTGGTGTGGGGAAAAGAAACAAGCTCCCCTGACCCTGTCCTGTGCCATAGTCGCACAGGTACTCATTGATGGCCCTCTGCTACGTGTGCAGCTGCTGCAGCATGGCCAACATTAAGTTCCATCTGGTGGGCATGTCACAGATTAGGCGGTTCTTGGGCAGGTTAAATTCCTTTTGGAGGTCAGCCAGACGAGCACTGGCATTATATGACCATGCACACAGACTTTCCTGGCCTGCCTAAGGACATCCTGTAAGCCCGGGTACCTGCCCAAGAACCGCTGCACCACCAAGTTAAGGACGTGAGCCAAACAGGGCACATGGGTCAGTTGTCCCTGTCAGAGGGCAGAGAGGAGGTTGGTGCCATTGTTGCAAACCACCATTCCTGGCTGAAGCTGGCATGGTATCAACCACCTCTGAGCCTGCCCCTGCAGAGCTGACAGAATCTCTGCCCCAGTGTGGCTCCTGTCCCCCAAGCACACAAGCTCAAGCACCGCATGGCATCTTTTGGCCTGCGTACTTGCATAGCCCCTTGAACGCCTACGGAGCACGGCTGGTTCCGAGGACAAAGCACAAGAAGAGGCCATGGAGAAAGAAGAAGAAGAGGAGGTGGAGGAGAGAGGTGTGTCAGAATCACCAGTAGTAGCATTTTGGAGGTGTGGTGGCGGAACAACCTCCAACACTACTGCACATTGTCCTGCATCCTTCCCAGCTGCCAGAAGAGTCACCCAATGCGCCATGAAAGATAGGTAACAAAAAGAAAGGCCAGGTATGGAATTTAGGGGGAACCCCACGTCATTTTTTTTTTAATCTTGGTTCGGGGTTACCCTGTGGGGAATTCCCATGCCGTTTTTATCAATGAACTTCTATGTGTATTGTCGGACCGGCAATGTATTAATAGCCGCGAGTAGTTTTAAATGACTTTTTTCCTTTGAAATGTCATTTTGCTGTCAGACTGTTCTAAACACGGGAAACATGCGCCCCTTTACAGGCATACTATAGACACCCCCAGCTACGAAATTTAAAGGGATATTACACTTTTATTGTTTCACTTTAAGCATTATTAAAATCACTGCTCCCGAAAAAACGGCAGTTTTTAAAACTTTTTTTGCATTGATCCATGTCCCCTGGGGCAGGACCCAGGTCCCCAAACACTTTTTCTGACAATACCATGCATATAAGCCTTTAAAATTAGCACTTTTGATTTCTCCCATAGACTTTTAAAGGGTGTTCCGCGGCATTCGAATTTGCCGCGAACACCCCAAATTGTTCGCTGTTCGGCAAACTTGCGAACAGCCGATGTTCAAGTCGAACATGAGTTCAACTCGAACTCGAAGCTCATCCCTACTCAGCACTATAGTCCCGACATGTTTCGCTGTTGGGGCTTCCTCAGGGGATATGTGTTAAGGGACCAAGCTGGATATGTCACTGCATAGAGTAAAATACAATTAGAAGCCATTCAGATATTAACCAAGAATATATAATTAAAGAAAAAAAAAAAAGACTGTCCAAAGCTAGAGAGTTTGACTGCCAACTATTGAATACTTACGTGCTGTGGAGATGAAACCAGACGTAAGAAAAACGGACACTGCGCTGTATTAGGAGAAGTTGGCCTTGGTGGGCCCAGGTGAGGGCCGTGGGACCAAGGTCTGCCATGTAAGGAAATAATGTGAGTGGGGTGGTGATGAATTGGTTGAAAGGTGGAATGGTCAGGGAACAGAAAGAGGGGAAATAGTGCGGGTCATAGTGCATGTTTGGCCAATCATTAGCCAGCAATGCACTGCGATGCCACAGTGAATTATGGGCCGTGACATGCCACTCAAATTTGGCACGAACGGCCCATATCATTCGCAATTCGACGAATGGTCGAACAGGCGATGTTCGAGTCAAACATGGGTTCGACTCGAACTCGAAGCTCATCCCTAATCTTGACATCATTTGACCTAGAGAAAGCATATGATAAAGCGAATTATGGATTTTTGTGGGAGGTTTTGAAGTGGATGGGTAGCCATTTTCCTGCCCTGGTGTCATGTAACTCGATAGTGTTACAAGGTATCAGGTGTGAATGGGGAGCAGGTGTGTTAAATTTCGTGTTATCGCTCTCACTCTCTCATACTGGTCACTGGAAGTTCAACATGGCACCTCATGGCAAAAAAACTCTCTGAGGATCTGAAAAAAGAATTGTGGCTCTATATAAAGGTGGCCTAGGCTATAAGAAGATTGCCAAGACCCTGAAAGTGAGCTGCAGCACAGTGGCCAAGACCATATAGAGGTTTAACAGGTTCCACTCAGAACAGGCCTCGCCATGGTCGACCAAAAAAGCTGAGTGCACGTGCTCAGCATCATATCCAGAGGTTCTTTGGGAAATAGATGTATGAGTGCTGCCAGCATTGCTGCAGATGTTGAAGGGGTGGGGGGGTCAGCCTGTCAGTGCTTAGACCATACGCCGCACACTGCATAAAATTGGTCTGCATGGCTGTCGTCCCAGAAGGAAGCCTCTTCTAAAGATGATGCACAAGAAAGCCCGCAAACAGCTGAAGACAAGCAGACTAAGGACATGGATTACTGGAACCATGTCCTTTTTCTTCAAAATTTGGCTTTTTGCGAATATGTCAAAAAATGGTAGAAATTTTTAGTCCACAAAAAGCACAAAAAAAGGAAAGGAATTTGGAGGGGTTTTAAACTCTCCCTAAAACATCAATAATGTTCTTCATTTTTTTTTGAACATCATTGATGTTTTTCTGGATGTTTTCCAAGTCCCTATTACACCCCATGATCTACCCAATCAGGATCTGTGCACTTTCAGAGGTGAAATGACCTGGATCCACAACATCACGATCACCTAAAAAGATAGAAACAAAAACACACCATGTATTATAAATATGCCGGCATCCATCGCTTACCTGAGCCTGTGGTCGCAGACACTCACCTGTTGTGGTGACAATTTCCACCACCATTTCCTCCTCCTGCTCTGCTTGGCTTGGGTGGATTTCCCCTTCTTCCAGAGGTGGGGGGGTCTGTGGTCTCCTCGGATGAGGGGTGTCCTCCTAGTCTTTTTTCCCCTATGTCAAAAAAATAGGTATAGTTAGCACACAGATATTTGATGGCAGAACTAGGAATATGAAACATTGTTTTGAAGTGGGGTACAATTGTCTGTTTTGGCAGAGTTCCAAGATGAAGCCATATTTTGTCCTTGGTCAAGCTTGAATACTTACCTGTTTTGTACAAGCTTCACAGATGGAGTCACCCCTATAGTATACACTGGAGCACCTGTGTGGGAACCCCTAATAAAAAGGGTGTTCTGGTGTCCCACATTAGTGCTCCAGCGTCCAGATGTGTAAACAGCTGCTGAGTGTCCTCCCCTTACACAGAATCTAGTTTGCATTTCATTCTAGTTACAAACCCATATAGACAACCAACTTGGTTTAAGAGAAGTAGGCCATAAAAAAACTATTCAAATGCATATGGCCTAAACAATGGTGTTTTCTAGTCCGAACGAACAATGTTTCATACGAACGAATAATGTGCCCATGAACATGAAAGTTGCCATTTTAAACTGTACAACAGTAAAGAAAAGCACATGGAGCAGCACGAACATAATAAACATAAATAATAGGAACACAGGACAGCTACTTACTTTTTTGCAGCACTCTCCTGATCCTTCTGTACTGCTCGTGCTCCCTTAATTTGAGGTCCGACCACCGCTTCCTGAGCTGATCCTTGGATCGCCGTACTCCGAAATTCCGGTGCAGACTCTTGACTACTTTCGCCATGATCTTGGCCTTTCGGACATTGGGGTTGGGGTAAGGTCCATACTTCCCATCATAGTCGGCCCTCTTCAGGATGTCGACCATCTCTATCATCTCCCCAAAGGCCATATTTGATGCCTTAAATCGTCTCTTCCGGGATCGGATGTTTCAGGCTCTGGGCTTTCCTCCTCCTCCTCCTTGTTGCTGTAATTAGCACACACCTGCTGTGTCTCCGCCATGTGCTCTTCCCCCACTGCGCCGAAAGAAAAGGGGCAGGGAATAGACTAGAAAGAACGTCAGGGGCGGGCGGAGTTTCACGCAGTGTATATAAAGCGTAACACGCGTGCATAGTACGTACGATCTGTGAGCGGAGGAAGGAGTATCGGAGGTGCCGATTGTGATAACGAAGGTAAGATCTAAACTTGGGCCTATACTGCTTCTAGATTGAGGCCTATATTGTAACAAAATTAGGAGAGTTTCGCCTGACATTAGGGTTTGTCTTGTGTTGTGTCTTGCAGAGAAAATGGATAGCTTCAATGACCACAACTTCCTCCCCCTGTCCATAGACAAATACAGGGAGCTGCCCTGTCTGTGGCAGGTGAAACATCCTCATTATAATCATAAACAAAAGAGGCAGGCAGCGCTGGAGAAACTGCTGGAGTTGGTGAAGCCAGTGGTCCCCACAGCAACCATTCCTTATTTAAAAGCCAAAATTGGTGGCCTGAGGAGCACTTATCATAGGGAGCACAAGAAGGTCATGGATTCCCAGAGATCCGGAGCTGCAGCAGATGACGTTTATGTCCCAAGACTGTGGTACTATGAAAGACTGCGATTTCTGTCAGACCAGACTGGAGTCAGGGAATCCCTCTCCACTCTTCCTTCCACTCTTCCTTCCACCCTATCTTCCACCCCAGCTGAGGCTTCCGATGTCCAACCTGGGACTTCCATCCAGGAAGAAGTAGAGGAGCCCAGCTGGAGCCAGGTATAGCATTCTTCTACAGATTTCTGGGCAAGCAATAAATTATATTTACTAGATGTTATTATTGATCACTAATTGCTGATTTAAGAAAGTGTTTTACGTATCATTAGACAGTAGTGGGCAAAAATAATTGGGACAAGAATGAAAAATGCTGGCCTCAGAATGATAATCTGTTATATTTGTTAACATTCAATTTGTAACAGTCATGAGGTGAAAATTGTGTGTGATTGATGAAGAAAAAACTAAAACGATGTCCCTTTTTCATACACAGGAAGACCTCAGCCAGGAGGAGGATTGCCATGAACAGGTGTGACCAGAACCGTGTGATCTGCGACAGAGGACACCCAAACGTATTTACGTAAAAATATAATAATTTATTAAAGAAAGTAAGTAATATAGTACAACCGATTCTAATATGACACAGTGCAATAACCAACCACAGTCAGAGACCCACAAATAACAACAGACAGATAAGTGCAATAAATGGGAAATACCAGGATCATAAACAATAGCCAGGCCAGGGTCATACACAGCAGATCAGCAGATGGACAGGGGATGTTCCAGAGACATAAACGTAAGCCAGGCCAAGGTCATACACAGGGAGGTCAGCAGATGGGGTGAACACAGGACAGGGAGAGGATGGATGGATCAGACTGCAGGCAGGGATGCAAGGTAACAGGTGGGGCAGGATAGGGATCTGGACAGGGAGACAGGCTCAGGTTCAGGTTCAGGTTCAGGTTCAGGGCACAGGATCAGATCGCTAGCAGGTCAGGAGGCAATGAAGAAATCAAGGCAAACATGTGAATGCTTACCGGGTATTTATAGACCAGTGATTGGCCTCAAGTGACACCTGATTGTAGGAGGTACTGTCTGCTCCACACTGCCAGGATCCATCCGCTGGTGGACGCCAGTACTGCGGCCCAAAGATGATATAATATTAACAGGGAAAAGCTCTCCTGACAGTTCCAAACTGCCAGGAGACACCTGCTGGTGGACCTCAGTACTGCATGCCAAATAACAGGTATTACCAGCGGATGGAACATTTCCTGACAAGGAGGCTGTGGAATGTGGTACACAGGAGGAGGCTGTGGAATGTGGCAGTCAGGAGGAGGCGGGGGTTAGTGGCAGCCAGGAGGAGGCGGGGCTAAGTGGCAGCCAGGAGAAGCTGGGCCCAGTAGGAGCCTGACCGAATCGCAGGTTCCTCCCCTCTGCCTTCCAACCAAAAGACCCAGGAAGGGGAGTCACGTGCAGGATTCAGCACTCAGGCTCATTCAGGAGGCTTCTGCGTCCCTCAGAGCCACCCCCACTCCTGAAGAGGCCTTTGCCTGCATGGTTGCCACCAAACTGAAGGGCATGCAAGAGGGCCAACGCCTCATGTGTGAGGACCTTCTTTATAAAGTCTTAACTAAGGGGGTGAGGGGCGAAATCACACCCAATACCCACCTGAGTGAGTTGAACCATCCTCCTCCTGCCACAACTACACCACCAGAGCCACAGCGTGGAAGGAAGCGTGGAAGGAAGACCAGAGTGATGGCCTGGGTTCAGTCTGGTCTGGCAAAAGATCCAGGCTCTTGTATGACCACAGCCTGGGGACACAGATTTCATCTGCTGCTTTACGGATCTCTGGGACTTCTGGACCAGACTGCACTACCTTAGATAAGGACTCCTCAGGCCACCAATTTTGCTGTAAAATAATTGATGTCTGCCCTGGGGGTCAAAGGCTTCATCAATTTCTGCTGTTTCTCCAGCGTTGCCTCCCTCTTTGTTTGGTTGTGAGCCCTTAATAAAGGTTTTTTTTGTTTCAATTATACTCGCCTATGTGTGTTTTCCATCAAAAAGGACAGTTTGGCAAAACTTCCCTCAAATACTTAGGTATTCTTTTCACCCCTTCCTATTCCTCTCTTTACTCTGCTAACTTTCCACCCTTGGTTCTGGACATCAATAAATCCTTGATGACTTGGGAAAAGTACCCTTTGTCTTTGTTGGGCAGGATAAATGTTTTAAAAATGTCTATTTTACCAAGACTGCTATACCAGTTGCCTTGCCCTCATCCCAATTAAAGACACTTCAGCGTAACTTTTTAAAGTTCATATGGGGCGATAGGGCTCACCGTATAGCAAGTTCAGTGGTGTTTGCTCCGAGGTCCAGGGGTGGAATGGGTGCACCGGACATTATTAAATATTATTATGCCTCACATTTAAGGACTATTGTTTCTTGGTCCTCTCTATTTTCTCCAAATCAATGGACCGCTATTGAAAAGGGTGTGATTTACCCAGTTCACCTGAGTTCCTTGGTTTGGGAGGGTTCCTTATCTCTGGATCCCACTTTCAAACATCAGTGCACTGCCCCAATGAATTTTACCTTAACCATTTGGCGTAAATGCCTTAAAGAATATCAACTTACCTCACCTTGCTCCCCGCTTATCAATGTATTATTTAACCCACTTATACCAGACAGTTTGTCCCTGGGCAGGATCTTCCCATGGCTTAACGCCTCCCTTTTCCAACTTCGATATTTAGAACACCCTGTTACGTGAAGGCTACATTCCTTCGACACTTTACGTGAGAAATTCAATATCCCTCCCCAACTTTTCAACTTCTACCTGCAGGTTAGACATTTTTTTCATTCTAAATCTTCAATTTTAACTCTCGACAGTCCAACTACCTTCGAATACATATGCGCTCAAGGACCTCACCAACTACACTTAATATCCTCTATCCATCGTATCCTTCATGAGTCGACACCTCTTACTGAGACCATGCATCATTATATGGGAAAATGGTCCCATTTGATAGGCAGATCTATTTCAATTCAGATGTGGGATAAGATTTGGTCTTCTGTTTCCAAGTCTTCCAAGTGTGTGACCCAATGGGAGACTTCTATGAAAATTCTTATGTTTTGGTATAGAACCCCTGATGTTATTCATAGATATGATCCTTCAGTCTCGCCGCGCTGTTGGCATTGTGGGACTGACACGGGTTCCTTATTCCATATATTTTGGCAGTGTTCAATGATACAGCCTTTTTGGGGTGAGGTGAGGCTCCTGATACAGAAAGTGTTGGATAAATCCCTCCCACTCAATCCTTTACATTATTTGTTGGGCCTTCCTTTTCCTGGCTTAACCAAAAGAGCAAACCGGCTTCTTTCTTACATATTACTGGCTGCCAAACGACTTATTCCCCTGTGTTGGCTGTCCAAGGCCCCTCCTTCTTGGTCCAAATTTTTACAACTAGTGGCTGATATCCGGAGGATGGAATATCTAACGGCCTCAGTACATGACACTATCCCCCAATTTGAAAAACTGTGGGAATTCTGGGATAGGTCGGAA
The DNA here is from genome assembly GCF_042186555.1 of Aquarana catesbeiana. Lineage (NCBI taxonomy): Eukaryota > Metazoa > Chordata > Amphibia > Anura > Ranidae > Aquarana > Aquarana catesbeiana. The sequence goes on from NC_133330.1 coordinate 203,271,101, forward strand.
TTTGGCCCCTATGCCAAATACCGTTTTTTAAACTTTTACTGGCATAGGCCTTCCATGTGATCATGAGGTTCCACCCCCCCCATTTGCCCCATTTTCACATATGTTATTTAGAACTTATTATTCCGTACCACATATCCTCCATGGAATCTATGTTCTTCTTTTTTTTTTCTGTGATTAACTTATGGTTTTGATCCTGCACTTCTATTTTAGGATTGTTTACTTTCTATATCCTGGACATATTGTGCAGCGTGCCCCTGTGCTCTGTAATTGTGAATTCTGTTCATATGTACTTATTCTGTTTTGATATCAAGATGTTTTCAATAACTTTATATTCTATATTGTACAATTGTTCTATATTGTACAACAGTGCTGTACTTGTTCATTTTAAAATATAAAAAAATCTAATAAAATCTAATAAAAATACAATTATATAAAAAAAGGACAGTATGTTTGTGAGGAGGCAGGTACATTTAAAAAATACAATGTGAAATTAACAATAGATACCAACACCAAGCAATCTCCTTGAGATTAAATAATACAAGATAATAATGGTGTTGGGGTAACTTGACACACAAAACACACACAAAAATATTCTGGAGTAAAAAAAATAAAAAAAAACAAGCCTTGAAAAAAAAAACAAAACAAAAAAAAAAAAAAAATTTGGTCAGATGTGACAAAATAAAATATATTGAGGGAATCACGATAAATAATAAAGAAATAAGTTAGTGAGAAGTCTGTGTGAATATGAGCAGTAAAACTACTTCATTCTTCTAGCATTAGAAAGAAGAAGAGAGTGCGCTGTATTAAACAATTTTAAACATTGCAGTCTGACGAAAGTGCTCTATCCATTCCGAACGCTAATATTACCAGACCAAGCTGTTCCGTCTCGGAATTTCTTCTGAGCATGCATGGCACTTTGTGCGTCGGAATTGTCCACACATGGTCAGAATTGACGCGATCGGATTTTGTTGTCGGAAAATTTTATAGCCTGCTCTCAAACTTTGTGTGTTGGAAAATCCGATGGAAAAAGTCCGATGGAGCCCACACACAGTCGGAATTTCCGACAACACGCTCCGATCGCACATTTTCCATCGGAAAATCCGACCGTGTGTACGGGGCATTACAGTGAGACTGTCCTCTCGGCAAAGGTGACTTTCTCCTCTAAACAGACACCTATCGCTAACGTTAGAGGTAGTTGGTGTATCCAGCCACCTAAGGAAAATGCTTGACTCATTTTCCTGTTGTGTTCCTGTAAAAGACAAACAGAACAACCTACAACCTACCAGTCTAGATAACTAAACACATTCTACATTTGTTCCCCATGGGAACCATATGTCTAATAATAGGTAAAGTCCCTCTTAAATACCAGGGTACTCCTTTATTGTCCCACAATAAAGGATTGGTTCAGAAGGGTAGAAGAGACATATAACATGGAATATCTGAGATACTGTGGAGAGGAGGGGATGGAGGGAATGGTAAACAGATGGAAAGATTGGAAGTCGTTTAAGAAGATGATGAGATGTGTGGAGGTTGTAGGAGGATACGACAGGGTGAATCGGGAGAACTGTTAGAAGCAAAGAAAAATCCGATAAGAGGTTGATGGGGAGTTGAGGGAAGAGGACAGAATAAGGAATGGGGGGAAGCGGGGAGGATGCATGGGGGGTTTAAATGTATACATTAAATGTAATCAAGATAAAAAAAAAACATACCAGGGTACTGACTCTTTCCTATTAGCCAATCCCACAAATCAGGATAATGAAGTGTGGAGTATATCTGACTGATGCCTGCAGTGACCCTCTTTATGCAGCATCGGGGCAACACATCTTCTCCTTGTGGCCAGCCAACATTGCTGGAGCCTTAGCAATAGCTTGCCTACTTGTGGGCATTTGTAGTTGTAAAAATTCTTCAAGGAAGCCCTTCTCTCTGGCGCCCCCCTCTAAAGAACAATGAGACATTGCCCTTTCAACTTGGCAGCAACTTACACAAATGTATTTCAACAACTGAAGGTATCTTTTCAAAGTGTCTTTAGTAACTAGGGGTTTACCCCTCTAGGTAGCAGCCCCTGGCTTGAATTGGAGAAGTCCTCTGCAGTAGAAGTTCTTTTCTCCCGAGTGGTGAAGTAATTTCAACTTTAATAGCCCCCCTCCTCTATTTGCAAGGATAGAAGGGAAGGGGTTTGGGAAAGGGCCTTTAGCCCTGATAGCAACATATCAACAATAGTAATTCTTAGGGCTCAACAGCCCCTTTGCAACATAAAATCCTTTTGAACTGATCAAGAGCTTGGTATACCTCAGTAGTAGTGGTCACGATGCGGTATCCAAACCATCTCAGAAATACTACCGGTACATCGAGCCACAGCAGAAAGGCAGAGGGAGATTAGGGAAGTAAACAAGTGGCTGAGGAACTGGTATAGAAAGGAGGGGTTTGGGTTCCTGGTTAACTGGGGTAACTTCTCAGTTGGTTACCAGTTCTATAGAAGGGACGGACTCCACCTAAATGGGGAAGGTGCAGATCTGCTGGGAGTGAAAATGGCCGAAAAGTTAGAGGGGCTTTTAAACTAGGTTATGGGGGGGAGGGTCCAGAGGTAGAGCTAGTCGGCGCAGAACATATTTCAGGGGGTAGTATTGGGGGCATTAGTGGTAGATTGACCTAAACTCGAGGTAAGTATGGTAACAAGTCCAATTTGCAACCCCAGAGCACCCAATAAGGAAATAGTATGTGACAGGTCTAAACTACGTTGCATGTTCACCAATGCCATGGGTCTGGTGGACAAGATGGGAGAACTAGAACTACTGTTGTACGAGGAGGATTTAGCTTTTGCAGGATATACAGATACTTAGTTCGACAGCTCTCATGATTGGCTGGCAACCATTCAAGGGTATTCCCTATTTGGCATGGCTAGAGAGGGTAAAAAAGGGGGAGGGGTATCCCTGTATATCAAAAATGATGTGCAAGTGAATGTGAGAGATGACATCACTAAGGGAGCAAGGGAGGAGGTGGAATGCTTGTGGGTAGAGCTACAAATGGAGGAAACCAAGGAGAAAGTAATACTGGGAGTATGCTATAGGTCCCCAAACCAGAGGGAAGAGGTGGAGACAAACCTCCTATCACAATTTGGATTAGCAGCAAGAATGGGAAGTGTCATTATAATGGGGGATTTTAATTATCCAGACATAGACTGGGTGGAAGGAACCGCGCATTCGTCTAAGGCTCGCTAGTTCCTATATGTCTTGCAGGACAATTTCATGGGTCAGACGGTAAATGCACCAACTAGAAACAAAGCGATACTAGACCTACTGATTACCAACAATACAGACCTGATCACGCATGTGGAAATAAGGGGAAATTTAGGAAACAGCGATCACAGGTCGATTAGTTTTAGTATAAATCACACAAATAGGAAACATAAGGGGAATACAAAGACAATGAATTTCAAAAGAGCCAACTCCCCTAAACTACGATCCTTGCTAGAAGATAATCTAGAAGATAATAATAATTATGATAAAATCTTAGGAACAAAGAACACGGAGGAAAAATGGGTATGCTTTAAGAGCATATTAAATAAGGGCATTAGCCAGTGCATCCCAATGGGAAATACATTTAAAAGAGCTAATAAAGGTCCTGGGTGACTTAACTCCAACGTAAAAATGCATACAAAAGCAAAGGAGAAGGCCTTCAAAAATACAAGGCTGAGGGATCATCGTCAGCATTCCAACTTTACAAAGAATGCAACAAGAAATGTAAGGGTGCCATCAGGGTTGCTAAGATAGAACACGAAAGGCACAGGAGGAGAGTATAAAAAAAATCCCAAGAAATTATTTAAGTACATAAATAGTAAGAAAGGAAGTTCAGATCATATTGGTCTCATAAAGAATGATGAAGGGAATCTGGTTACTAAGGATGGAGAGATGGCGAAGATATTGAATTTATTCTTCTTCTCAGTCTTTACAAGGGAATCGGAGGGGGTTTCAGTAACCAAAACTGCTTATCCTCATGACATGTCACAGGAAGCACCCTCATGGCTAACAGAGGACAGAATTAGAATTAGACTTGAAAAACTTAACATTAATAAGTCTTCGGGACCAGATGGCTTGCACCCAAGAGTCCTTAAGGAACCCAGTCAAGTAATTGCCAGACCATTGTTCCTAATTTTTACAGGAATGGTACCAGCTGATTGGAGAAAAGCCAATGTAGCACCAATATTAAAAAAAGGGCCAAGTTACATCCCTGGGAATTAGACCAGTTAGCCTAACATCAATTGTATGCAAGCTCTTGGAGGGGGTAATAAGGGACTTTATACAAGATTTTAGTGATGACAACAGTATCATTAGAAGTAATCAGCATGGATTCATGAAGAATCGTTCCTGCCAAACCAATCTATGAACCTTCTATGAGGAGGTGAGCTACCATCTAGATAAAAGAAGGCCCGTAGACGTGGTGTATCTGGATTTTGAAAAAGCATTTGAAACAGTCCCCATAAATTTTACTGTACAAAGTAAGGTCCATTGGCATGGACCATAGGGTGAGTACATGGATTAAAAAATTGGCTACAGGGGCGAGTTCAGAGGGTAGTGATAAATGGGGAGTACTCGGAATGGTCCGGGTGGAAAGTGGGGTCTCCCAGGGTTCTGTCCAGAGACCAATCCTATTTAATTTATTCATAAATGACCTGGAGGATGGGATAAACAGCTCAATCTCTGTATTTGCGGATGTTACTAAGCTAAGCAGGGCAATAACTTCCCCGCAGGATGTGGAAACCTTGCAAGAAGATCTGAACAAATTAATGGGGGGGGCAACTACATGGCAAATTAGGTTTAATGTAGAAAGATGTAAAATAATGCATTTGGGTGGCAAAAATATGAATGCAATCTACTCACTAGGGGGAGAACCTCTGGGGGAATCTAGGATGGAAAAGGACCTGGGGGTCCTAGTAGATGACTCAGCAATGGCATGCAATGCCAAGCTGCTGCAAGCAAAGCAAACAGAATATTGGCATGCATTAAAAAGGAGATTCACTCCAGGGATAAAACAATAATTCCCCCACTCTACAAGACTCTGGTTCGGCCACACCTGGAGTATGCTGTCCAGTTTTGGGCACCAATGCTCAGAAAGGATGTGCTGGAACTGGAGAGAGTCCAGAGAAGGGCAACAAAAGTAATAAAGGGACTGGAGGACCTTAGTTATGAGGATAGGTTACGAGCACTGAACTTATTCTCTCTGGAGAAGAGACGCTTGAAAGGGGATATGATTTCAATGTACAAATACTGTACTGGTGACCCCACAATAGAGATAAAACTTTTCCTTGAAAGAGATTTTAATAAAACACGTGGCCATTCACTAAAACTAGAAGAAAAGCAGTTTAACCTTAAACTGCATGGAGGGTTCTTTACTGTAAGAGCAGTTAGGATGTAGAATTCTCTTCCACAGGCAGTGGTTTCAGTGGGGAGCATTGATAATTTAAAAAACTATTAGATAAACACCTGAATGACTGCAACATACAGGGATATAAAATGTAATACTGACATAACATCACACACATACAGTATCTCACAAAAGTGAGTACACCCCACACATTTTTGTAAATATTTTATTATATCTTTTCATGTGACAACACTGAAGAAGTGACACTTTGCTAAAATGTAAACTAGTGAGACAAATTTGCTGTCCCCAGGTATGAAATTTAAAGGAATATTACACTTTTATTGTTTCACTTTAAGCATTATTAAAATCACTGCTCCCAAAAAAACAGACGTTTTTAAAAAATTCTTTTTGCATTGATACATGTCCCCTGGGGCAGGACCCAGGTGCCCAAACACTTTTTATGACAATAACCTGCATATAAGCCTTTAAAATGAGCACTTTTGATTATTCATGTTCGTGTCCCATAGACTTTAACGGTGTTCGCATGTTCGAACAAATTTTTTGCCTGTTCGCAAATTCTGCTGCGAACCGAACCGGGGGGGGTGTTCGGCTCATCCCTATTCTGGACCTGACGCTGAGCACGTGCACTCAACTTCTTTGGTCGACCATGGTGAGTGGGTGGGACCTGTTCTGTTAAACCGCTGTATAGTCTTGGCCACCGTGCTGCAGCTCAGTTTCAGGGTCTTGGCAATCTTCTTATAGCCCAGGTCATCTTTATGTAGAGCAACTATTCTTTTTTTCAGATCCTTAGAGAGTTATTTGCTATGAAGTGCCATGTAGAACTTCCAGTGACCAGTATGAGAGAGTGAGAGCGATAACACCAAATTTAACACACCTGCTCCCCAGTCACACCTGAGACCTTGTAACACTAATGAGTCACATGACACCAGGGAGGGAAAATGGCTAATTGGGCCCAATTTGGACATTTTCACTTAGGGGTGTACTCACTTTTGTTGCCAGCGGTTTAGACATTAATGGATGTGTGTTGAGTTATTTTGAGGGGATAGCAAATTTACACTGTTGTACAAGCTGCACACTCACTACTTTACATTGTAGCAAAGTATAATTTCTTCAGTGTTGTCACATGAAAAGATATAATAAAATATTTACAAAAATGTGAGGGGTGTACTCACTTTTGTGAGATACTGTAGGTTGGACTTGATGGACTTGTGTCTTTTTTCAACCTCGCCTACTATGTAACTATAGTCTTTTCGTAAGCCCAAGCTTGACCTTTGTCTGGGCGATTGACCTCCTCTCGTCAATATGTATCGACCTCCCCAGATGCCAATTTTCTTTATTAGATAGGAAGGTTTCCCACAGCTGGGGCTTGAACTGGTTCCAATGTGGCTTGGGGACATAGAGAAAGTCCCAGACTGCTTCATCACACCACATCACAATACCCCTGAGGAAGACACCTGATCCCTGTCTTGAACGTAGGGGAGGGGCCAGGACGGAGCCAAGACGGAGCAAGAGATAGTGTATCTGCCAGAGATGCGACGCATACCATACCCCTTTACCGGTTCATTGATTGTACGCTTTGATTAGAGCGGTGTACTGACCCACCTTAAGATTGTGAGTACCCCATTTGGGGAGTGTATTTATTCATTGATTTAATAAATTTTTAAAACAATATCACACCATTGAGCTTTTTTTCTCATATATTTTGGATACCGCATTGGAGCCTGAGATCCGGTGATCTGCACTGAGCCCTGGGGTGGTTCAAAAGCGTGATTTGACTTAGCGTAGCATCTGAGTCACACACTCTGAGGTGAGCATATTACCTGGGGGGCCACTTGAGTGCACCAAAGCATGGTTTGTGGCACAAAGAAAGTTATGAGCATGCTGGAAATAACATCATTGGACACTAAGCATAATGCACTTTTTTTATATCGATTTACAGGATTTCACAAACTACCTATATTATCGTTTCAATACGTTTTTTCATGTGTATTGTGTGGCACTAAGCACTTTTTGAAATTATTTATTAACATGCACTTTAGCATGCTTGTTTGATTAGATCATGCATATTGCACTTTAGTGTGCTTGTATACATTTATTTTGTTTACGTCTTAATATATAGAAGTTTTTTGAATATTATTACCATTCTTTATTTTATTACTTTTATGTTTCACCCAGTGGCGGTATCTATTACATATATGCATTTAGGTTTTCATGCGTTTTTATGCCTGGCCTCCTCTACTTGGGTTCATTGCACCTCTGAAATTCGGGTCTCCCTGGTTTGGCAGATGGTTGTGCGAGTATGCACAACTGGGTCCTAGGCCCAGCTGTGTTTTCAGCACTCCCCGTCCTCTCCCAAAGGGAATAGCTACAATAGGTGTCAGCATCTCAGAGGTGGTTCATGTCTCCCAGTTCACATACAGCCTTCTGGGCTGACAGTCACTAGGCTCTAGCTTCAGCAACATCTCACCACAGTGCCCACACTGACCCCAAGCTTGCAGCTGCACGGACACATTCTGACATCTGCAATATACCAGTCCAAGATGCTCAGTGTCTCCTCTGCTACACAGCGCCAAACTTCCTCAGGGTGCCAACCAGACTCCAGTGTCCGTAAGTGTCAGATTCTTCATTTCAGTCCACTCCGCAGGCTCTCCGCCAACATGTGTGATAGCCTCCGCACTCTGGCTCATTCCAGAATCCGCCATCTTGCTGCTCCTCACACCTGTCTCCTTATCTACACCCGGCGGTGGAAGTGACATCTCAGCTCCCTCCCACCACTCAGATTGGCGACTCCACCCACGTCCCATGGCTAGCTGACTCTCTGACAGTGGCTCCTCCTGCTGGGCAGATCTCTTTGGCATGCTCTTTCCTGCGCTGTACTGTAACCCCTTCACTGCTGCCATTGTGACACCGTTCAACATACACGAATGGTGCTATATTAGATAGTGTTCCCTGCCACAAATACACATACATTTGCCTCTTCTGTCTTCACTTGAGTACCGGTTACACTTTCTTGCTCCCATGTCAACCGAACTCCCTCACTGCTGCTGGAAACTGACCCGCTGCTAGCGACTGAAAAGCAGACATTTTCTTCTGCAGCACATGTACTGACACAACCCCTAACTTGCTGATCCTTGTGTGCCGGGTTAACTCTTTCTTGACCATGGCTTTAGAGCACACTTGTATTGATAACTGTGAAGCAGACACTATTTTCTTCCACAGTACAACATATCCTCTCTTTAATTACACTCCTGCGAATTGCATAATATGACATGGCGTTTCTTGGGTATTCCAACCGGCTGTTGCCAGTAGCAACCGTTGCAATAAATCAGGGAAAAATTATCCCAGATGATGCCCCCAAATTTAGCACTGCCCTGTAGGGGTTGCTGTGTTTATTTCCGTATATACTCGAGTATAAGTTGATCCGAGTATAAGTCGAGGCCCTAATTTACCACAAAAAAATGGGAAAAACTTATTGACCCGAGTATAAGATGAGGGTGAGAAATGTAGCAGCTACTGTAAGTGGAAAAAAGGGTCAACAATGCCCATCTGCAGCTGTATACCTCCCTGTGTCCTGTGCATGTGTCCTGTGTATATGTGCATGTGTCATGTGTCCTGTGTATATGTGCATGTGTCATGTGTCCTGTGTATATGTGCATATGTCACGTGTCCTGTGTATATGTGCATGTGTCATGTGTCCTGTGTATATGTACATGTGTCCTGTGTATATGTGCATAAGTGCATATGTCATGTGTCCTGTGTACATGTGCATGTGTCATGTGTCCTGTGTATATGTGCAAGTGTCCTGTGTCCTGTACCTGTGTCCTGTGCATATGTCCCTGTGTATGTGTGCATGTGTCCTGTGTATATGTGCATGTGTCCTATGTATATGTGCATGTGTCATGTGCCCTGTGTCCTGTACCTGTGTCCTGTGCATGTGTCCCTGTGTATGTGTGCATGTGTCCTGTGTATGTGTGCATGTGTCCTGTGTATGTGTGCATCCTACCTGTGTCCTGTGCATGCCTCCGTGTGCCACTCTGCATCCATAGATCAGCGTGTGCTATTACTATTTGGCGGCCATTCACTGTTCAAAAGCCGTGCCTCCTCCTCGTCAGATAGGTGATAGGCAAAAAACTCCATTTCCCAGCAGTCAGCGGTCAGCCTATCACGGACATTCTCTCATCCTCATACCATGGACGAGGATGAGAGAATGTCCGCGATAGGCTGCTGGGAAATGGAGTTTTATGCCTATCACAGACAAGGAGGAGGCACGGCTTTTGAACAATGAGAGGCTGCCGAATGGTATGTAGCACACGCTGGCCGTCGTCTGCCTGCATGACATACTGATCATGTAGGCAGACGGTGGTGACTCGAGTATAAGTCGAGGGGGGCACTTTCAGCCCAAAAAAAGGGCTGAAAATCTCGACTTATACTCGAGTATATAGGGTACGTGTCTTTTTTATCCTGCAGCCATCTGCTAGGGGTTTTCACATAACCACCCATACTCTCATCCACTTTTTTACAATAATCAATCCAGGGTTTGTTTTTTCTTTGGTATTTATTGTTGGAACTTGGATAGGAGAAGGGAATAGTGGGATACTCAAATAGTGGGATACTCCAACTGGAACTAATTACAGATGAGGACAACTCTTACTTGGCCTCACCAGGTTAAAAATGGTAACAGACTTTCTATTTATATCATACAACACTTGTATGGGAAGATTAAATCCTTTGCTTGTTCTGGCAGCAGGCTTGAAGAAACTGTTTATCTTCAGGACACTCTCTAGCATCCCCTTTCAATGACACCCGTCCACTGACTCTACTAGCTTGGGGGGCCCTCACAGGACAGGCCCACAGATCTGTACTCTGTAGGCTGAAAGAGATCCTTCCTATCTGCCTATCATCCCCCCCTTCCCTCCTGGTCCTCTCCAGCCGAAGACCCCGAGCACATGTGCCCTCAGCATATATACAGTCACCCAGCATGCACTGAGTAGGGATGAGCCAAACACCCCCCGGTTCGGTTTGCACCAGAACCTGTGAACGGACCGAAAATTTGCACGAACGTTAGAACCCCATTGAAGTCTATGGGACTCGAACATTCGAAATTAAAAGTGCTAATTTTAAAGGCTAATTTCCATGGTATTGTCCTTAAAAGGGGTAGGGGACCCGGGTCCTGCCCTAGGGGACATGTATCAATGCAAAAAAAGTTTTTTTTTTCGTTTTTTCGGGAGCAGTGATTTTAATGATGCCTAAAGTGAAAAAAAAGTGCAATATTCCTTTAAATATTGTACCTGGGGGGTGTCTATGCCTGTAAAGTGGCGCGTGTTTCCCATGCTTAGAACAGTCCCTGCACAAGATGACATTTTTAAAGTAATAAAAGTCATTTAAAACTGCTTACGGCTTTAATGTAATGTCCGGTCCCGGTAATATAGATGAAAATCAGTGAGACAAACGGCATGGGTACCCCCCCAGTCCATTACCAGGCCCTTTGGGTCTTGTATGGATATTAAGGGGAACCCCACACCCAAATTAAAAAAAGGAAAGGCGTGGGGCCCCAGGCCCTCTGAACAGCAGTGTACAGGCAGTGCAAACAAGACAGGGACTGTAGGTTTGTTGTTAAGTAGAATCTGTTTGTAATTTTGAACTGGTACATTTTTAAAGTTTAGCTCCAGCCAAAAAATCAATTTTTAAGCTTTTTGGAAAACATAGGGAAGGGTTATCACCACTGTGACATTTGTTTTGCTGTCTCTGCACCTCTTCAGAAGATTTTACCTCACTTCCTGTCCCAATGACAAATGTTTTTTGACGATTTGGGGTTTTTAGTGAAACAAGGATTGGTGATAAAGCATCAGTGGAGAGGAGACGCGTTTTTCCCATATTATCTCTCACAGGAGAGAATTTCCCTTCCTAGGGGTAGATTTCATCTCACTTCCTGTTGTCTCCTTCCGTTTGCAAGTAGGAGTCATTTGTAAGTTGGATGTTTGAAAGTAGGGGCCTGCCCTACATACTCTGCAGAAATTGGGGCCTTAAGTGTTGGTGTTGCCACAACACTGTAAGCTCTCACAGTTACTCTTGGTGGGTGCAGGAATGGGCTCTACTGTGAAATATTAGATCAAGAATTGTAATTACATGCCCCTGTTGAACAGGGTCAGAAAAATTGGGCCTTTGGGGGTGGTGGTGCTGGTGCCACAACACTGTAAGTCCTCACAGTTACTCTTGGTGGGCACAGAAACGGGCCCTGCTGTGAAATATTAGATCAAAAATTGTAGTTACATTGGGCCTTAGGCACTGGGCCTTAGGCACTGGTGCCACAACACTGCAACCCCACAGATACTCTAGTTGGAGTGCAGGAATGAGCCCTCCTGCAAAATATTGCATCAAAAATTGTAATTACATGCCCCTGTTAAACAGGGGCTGAAAAATTGGGCCTTAGGCACTGGTGCTGGTGCCCAGAACCAAAAACATTCTTACAAGCTATCAGCATGATCATTGAGGAGGAAGAGGATAGTCACTCAGCATAACAGGATAGTCACTCAGCATCAGCATAGTCAGTCTTGAAGGGATCTGACATTTCAAAAAAAATTATTTGGTTACATCAGCATCAGGTGCTTAGTAGCTGGTGGTGATCAAGACTGATTCATTTTTATGAAGGTCAGTCGATCGACCGAGTCATTGGACAGGTGTACCCTGTGATTGGTTACAAAGCCTCCAGCAGCACTGAATGTGCATTCTGAAAGAACGCTGGATGCAGGACAGGCCAGTAGCTCAATTGCATACTGTGCAAGCTCTGGCCAGTGATCCATCCTCAAGACCCAGTAACCCAGAGGATTTTCGTGGGAAACGTGTCCAAGTCAGATCTTGCCCCTAGGTATTCCTGCACCATGTAAAACAGATGCTGGCGATGGTTGCTGGAACCGATCATACCTTGGGGCTGCGGACTAAAAAATTGTCTGAATGCATCGGTCAGACGGCCACCTTCTCCACCGCTCCTTCTTTGACTGACCAAAGCCTCAGCAACACGTTGTCCAGGAACAGGAGTTTGTAACCTCTCAGTCTCTGGGAATGTGTTGCACAGACCTTTCTGCAAGTCCTTCCGAAGATGTTTCATCCTCTGCTCCCTCTGCGACGGCAAGATAAGGTCTGCAACCTAACCCTTGTAACGTCGATCAAGGAGGGTTGCTAGCCAGTATCGATCCCTCTCCTTGATACCAGAAATACAAGGATCCTACTGCAGGCTTTTCAGGATCAGGGAGGCCATGCAGCGTAGGTTTGCTGAGGCATTCGGTCTGGAGTCCTTTGGGTCACTAAGAAAGACATGATCCGCAGCCACCTCCTCCCAGCCATGTACAAGTCCACGGGTTTCTTGGGACTGTAAATGATCCCTTAAAGACTGCTGCTGATGCTAAGTGCCAGGCTCCACCTCCATGCTGACACAATCCTCCTCTTCCTCCTCCTCCTCCTCGTCCTCTTCCTGTGTGATCGGCAGGCATGCAGGAACACTGTTTGGATAAAGGGGGCCTTGAGAGCTAAGGAAGTCCTCCTCTTCCTGCATCTGTTCTGCCTCAAGTGCCCTGGGCATTATTCCATGCAGCGTGTGCTCCAACAGGTGAACAAGGGGGACAGTGTCACTGATGCATGCACTGTCACTGCTCACCATCCTCGTGGCCTCCTCAAATGGTGACAGGACAGTGCATTCATCCCTGATCATGGCCCACTGGTGTGGGGGAAAAAAAACAAGCTCCCCTGACCCTGTCCTGGTGCCATAGTCGCACAGGTACTCATTGATGGCCCTCTGCTGCATGTGCAGCCACTGCAGCATGGCCAACATTGAGCTCCACCTGGTGGGCAAGTCACAGATTAGGCGATTCTTGGGCAGGTTAAATTCCTTTTGGATGTCAGCCAGCCGAGCACTGGCATTATATGACCTGCGGAAATGCACACAGACTTTTCTGGCCTGCCTCAGGACATCCTGTAAGCCCGGGTACCTGCCCAAGAACCACTGCACCACAAAGTTAAGGACATGAGCCAAACAGGGCACATGGGTCAGTTGTCCCTGTTGGAGGGCGGAGGGGAGGTTGGTGCCAGTGTCGCAAACCACCGTACCTGCCTTAAGCTGGCGTGGCATCAACCACCTCTGAACCTGCCCCTGCAGAGCTGACAGAATCTCTACCCCAGTGTGACTCTTGTCCCCCAAGCACACAAGCTCAAGCACCGCATGGCATCTTTTGGCCTGCGTACTTGAGTAGCCCCTTGAATGCCTACGGAGCACTGCTGGTTCCAAAGTCAAATCAGCACAGGAAGAGGCCATGGAGGAAGAAGAAGAGGAGAGGGTGGAGGAGAGAGGTGTGGCAGAATCACCACTAGTAGCATTTTGGAGGTGTGGTGGCATAACAACCTCCAACACTACTGCACCTTGTCCTGCATCCTTCCCAGCTGCCAGAAGAGTCACCCAGTGCGCGGTGAAAGATAGGTAACGTCCCTGTCCATGCCTTCTGGACCATGAGTCAGCGGTAATATGCACCTTACCGCTGACCGCCTTGTCCAGCGAGGCCAAGACATTGCATTCCACATGCCGATAGAGAGCCGGAATCACCTTCCGTGAGAAAAAGTGGTGTTTGGGAACCTGCCACTGAGGAACCGCACATTCCACAAACTCACGGAAGGGGGCAGAGTTTACCAACTGAAAAGACAGCAGTTGAAGTGCTAGCAATTTAGCCAAGCTAGCATTCAACCGCTGGGCATGTGGATGGCTGGGAGCAAACTTCTTTCGGTGCAGCAGCTGGGGCAGGGAAATTTGCCTGGTACAATCTGACGTCAGTGTACCGATAGCAGGTTGCCCCCAAGTACTTGGCTGTCACACACCTAATTCTACACCTTCATTCCTCTCAGTGCAGGACTCAGAGAGGACTGAAGGTATAGTGGGGTTGCAGATCCCAGCTGATGAGGAGCAAAGAGAGGTCCTCTTTATTCTTTGGTGTGGGTCTTTTAGATATGCTTGCCAATGAACTGCATGGCAGGTCAACATATGTCTGGTCAAGCAAGTGGTGCCCAAGTGGGAGATGTTTTGGCCACGAGAGATACGCTTGAGACATATGTTGCAAATAGCAGCGGTGGGATCTGATGCATTGTCTAAAAAAAGGCCCACACCAAAGAAGTTTTGGAATAACATGCAGAGACAGCAGCGCCCTGCACATGCGGAGCTCTGCGGTGTGATGCAGTCAGTTTGCTGCCCTTAAGCTGGCCCCTAGAGGGCATCCTGTCTTGTTGGTGATGTGCCTCCTCCTTCTCTCTCCTTTCAGGCACCCGCGTGGAGTCAGTGACCTCATCATCCCCTCCCTCCTCATCATTGGAGCAAAGCTAGCAGTATGCTGCAGCTGGGGGAACATGACTGCCAGATTGCTGTCCTTCTTGGGCACCCCCTCTCTCTGAGCTCATGTTACTGCCTTCCTCTAGCTGGGTACCATCATCGGAGCCTTCAAAACGCTGGGCATCCTCCTGAAGCATGTACCCAACACTGTGGTCAAACAGTTCGGGGGACTCCTCAGGAGGACATGGTGGGGCTAGGGAAGGAGAGACTGATGCCATTGAGCTGAGGGAAGAGGCCGCATTGGCAGCTTCTTTCCCAGAGAAAGTACACTGAGCCTGGGTGAGAGAGGATGAGGAGGATTAGGACGGCTTGGTCATCCACTCTACCAAGTCTTCCGCATGTTGCGGCTCAACACGGCCAGCTGCTGAAAAAAAGGACAAGCATGTCCCATGGCCACGTGCTGATGAGGATGCACCGTGTCCATGACCAGCATTGTTGCCTCTAGACACAGAGCCTGCTTGCCCTCTTTTATTGGCTTGTGACTGTCTGCCTCTCCTTGTTGGCCTTCCAGACATACTAATGGCCTGCAGTGAAATGTAGCTGCACAAAGCTGGGATGTATATATATATATATATATATAGTGATACTGTAGCTAGCAGAATCAACTTCCTGCCTGTAGTATTATTAGTATGAGAACACCAGCAATTTTCTTCAGGTAGCTTTAGGTGCACACTGTGCAGAGGACGCAGTACACTAACTGTAAATACTGTAGCTGCCTGCCTGTGGTATCAAAAGGATCAGAAGAACACCACCAATTTTATTCAAGTAGCTTTAGGTGCACACTGTGCAGAGGATGCAGTACACAAACTGTATATACTGTAGCTGCGTGCCTGTGGTATTAATATAGGAATAGAAGACCACCACCAATTTTCTTCAGGTAGCTTTATGTGCACTCTGTGCAGAGGACACAGTACACTAACTGTAAATACTGTAGATGCCTGCCTGTGGTATTAATATAGGATCAGAAGAACACCACCAATTTTATTCTGGTAGCTTTAGTTGCACACTGTGCAGAGGACACAGTACACTAACTGTAAATACTGTAGCTGCCTGCCTGTGGTATTAATAGGACCAGAACAACAGCAATTGTCTCCAGGTAGCTTTAGGTGCACACTGTGCAGTGGACGCACTACACTAACTGTAAATACTGTAGCTGCTTGCCTGTGGTATTAATAGGATCAGCAGAACACCACCAATTTTCTTCAGGTAGCTTTAGGTGCACACTGTGCAGAGGAGACAGTACAATAACTGTAAATACTGTAGCTGCCTGCCTGTGGTATTAATATAGGATCAGAAGAACACCACCAATTTTATTCAGGTAGCTTTAGGTGCACACTGTGTAGAGGACGCAGTACACTAACTGTATATACTGTAGCTGCCTGCCTGTGGTATTAATATTGGTGGTTCTGTGGATGTGAGCATGCCTGGGATCCCTCTTGTGTGAATGGCCCATGTGAAATGGTCAGCTGGCCAGCCCGAGCCTCATTCGTTCCTCTTTTTTGTTGTCTAACATATATCTGGGATGGAGGTTTGCCACTGCTATGATCAGGCTATGTCAGGACGCATTACTACATTGTTAGATAGTGTAATTTTATTGATTTTTTGATAACTGCGAGTGCCTTCCTATTGACTGACACGCTGGAACTGCCTCCTGTTGGAACTAGGATTCAGACGCCGCAATCCATCTGTCCCTGCAGAGGGCTGTATCTGCACGCGCATAAGACCTTGCTATTAAGGAGGTCCACCGTGTCTGGTAAGGGTCCATCCTTATTGTCCCCTGGAGTCACAGGTTTCTGGGATTCTTCCTCACACTCCCTTCCTCCCTCTTCACCTATACGGCTGTGTTTAAACAAATAGTGGATATGTGATTCCCTTCCATGTGACTGGTGCATCCTCACTGAACTCTTTATGAATGGACTGAATTTATCTTTACCACTACTACCTTTCAATTTATTAGTTATTTATGAACTTTGGAATTTTTTATTTAGTAATTATGGATTTGATTATTTAGTGTTAGATCACTGAATGCATATTTATTCATAATTGATTTTATAATTTATTTACAAGCACTTTTTGAACTTGGCAATATTTATTATTGGGAATTAATATATTCACCTTATATTGATTCGATAACCTATTCAGTTATATTTTACTCACATTTTTTGCTCACTGGATTGCAAACGCACTTAGTATATTCTTCTTAGCCTATTACACCGATATTAGTGTTTTTTTGTTGCAGCTGCAATTTAAGGTGTTTTAAAGCTCTTTAGCGTGGTTCCTTTTCTCTTTATACTGCCTGTGGTATTAACAGGATCAGAAGAACACCAGTAATTTTGTTTAGGTAGCTTTAGGTGCACACTGTGCAGAGGACGCACTAAACTAACTTGTAAATACTGCAGCTGATTGTGGTACTGTACTAATAGGATCAGAAGAACACCACTAATTTTCTTCAGGTATCTTTAGGTACACACTGTGCAGAGGACACAGTACACTAACTGTAAATACTGTATCTGCCTGCCTGTGGTATTAATAGGATCAGAAGAACACCACTAATTTTCTTCAGGTAGCTTTAGGTGCACACTATGCAGAGAACGCACTACACTAACTTGTAAATACTACAGCTGCCTGCGGTACTGTACTAAAAGGGTCAGAAGAACACCACTAATTTTCTTCAGGTTGCTTTAGGTGCACACTGTGCAGAGAACGCACTACACTAACTTGTAAATACTGCAGCTGCCTGTGGTTCTGTACTAATAGGATCAGAAGAACACCACTAATTTTCTTCAGGTAGTTTTAGGTGCACACTGTGCAGAGGACACACTACACAAAACTGTAAATACTGCAGATGCCTGCGGTACTGTACTAATAGGATGAGAAGAATACCACTAATTTTGTTTAGGTAGCTTTAAGTGCACACTGTGCAGAGGATGCACTACACTAACTTGTAAATACTGCAGCTGCCTGCGGTACTGTACTAAAAGGGTCAGAAGAACACCACTAATTTTCTTCAGCTAGCTTTAGGTGCACACTGTGCAGAGGACGCACCACACTAACTTGTAAATACTACAGCTGCCTGCGGTACTGCACTAATAGGATCAGAAGAACACCACAAATTTTCTTCAGGTAGCTTTAGGTGAACACTGTGCAGAGAACTCACTATACTAACGTGTAAACACTTCAGCTGCCTGCGGTACTGTACTAATAGAATCAGAAGAACACCACTAATTTTCTTCAGGTAGCTTTAGGTGCACACTGTGCAGAGGACAAACTACAATAACTTGTAAATACTGCAGCTGCCTGCGGTACTGTACTAATAGGATCAGAAGAATACCACTAACTTTGTTTAGGTAGCTTTAAGTGCACACTGTGCAGAGGATGCACTACACTAACTTGTAAATACTGCAGCTGTCTGCGGTACTGTACTAAAAGGGTCAGAAGAACACCACTAATTTTCTTCAGGTAGCTTTAGGTGCACACTGTGCAGAGGACGCACTAAACTAACTTGTAAATACTACAGCTGCCTGCTGTACTGCACTAACTGGATCAGAAGAACACCACAAATTTTCTTCAGGTAGCTTTAGGTGAACACTGTGCAGAGAACTCACTACACTAACGTGTAAACACTTCAGCTGCCTGCAGTACTGTACTAATAGAATCAGAAGAACATCACTAATTTTCTTCAGGTAGCTTTAGGTGCACACTGTGCAGAGAACACACTGAACTAACTAGTAAATACTGCAGCTGCCTGTGGTACTTTACTAATAGGATCAAAAGTACACCACTAATTTTCTTCAGTTAGCTTTAGGTGCACACTGTGCAGAGGACACACTATACTAACTTGTAAATACTGCAGCTGCCTGCAGTACTGTACTAATAGGATCAGAAGAACACCACTAATTTTGTTTAGGTAGCTTTAGGTGCACACTGTGCAGAGGATGCACTAAACTAACTTGTAAATACTGCAGCTGCCTGCGGTACTGTATTAATAGGATCAGAAGAGCACGACTAATTTTCTACAGGTAGCTTTAGGTGCACGCTGTGCAGAGAATGCACTACACTAACTTGTAAATACTGCAGCTGCCTGCGGTACTGTACTAATATGATCTGAAGAACACCACTAATTTTCTTTAGGTAGCTTTAGGTGCACACTGTGCAGAGGACGCACTACACTAACTTGTAAATACTGGAGTTGCCTGTGGGACTTTACTAATAGGATCAGAAGAACATCACTAATTTTATGTAAGTAGCTTTAGGTGCAAACTGTGCAGAGAATGCACTAAACTAACTTGTAAATAATGCAGCTGCCTGCGGTAGTGTACTAATATGATCTGAAAAACACCACTAATTTTCTTCAGGTAGCTTTAGGTGCACACTGTGCAGAGGACGCACTACATTAACTTGTAAATACTGCAGCTGCCTGTGGTACTGTACTAATAGGATCAGAAGAACACCACTAATTTTCTTCAGGTAGATTTAGGTGCACACTGTGCAGAGAGTGCACTACACTAACTTATAAATACTGCAGCTGCCTGCGGTGCTGTACTAATAGGATCAGAAGAACACCACTAATTTTGTTTAGGTAGCTTTAGGTGCACACTGTGCAGAGGACGCACTAAACTAACTTGTAAATAATGCAGCTGCCTGCGGTAATGTACTAATATGATCTGAAGAACACCACTAATTTCCTTCATGTAGCTTTAGATGCACACTGTGCAGAGAATGCACTAAACTAACTTGTAAATAATGCAGCTGCCTGCGGTAATGTACTAATATGATCTGAAGAACACCACTAATTTTCTTCAGGTAGCTTTAGGTGCACACTGTGCAGAGGACGCACTACACTAACTTGTAAATACTGCAGCTGCTTGCGGTACTGTACTAATAGGATCAGAAGAACACCACTAATTTTCTTCAGGTAGCTTTAGGTGCACACTGTGCAGAGGACGCACTACACTAACTTGTAAATACTACAGCTGCCTGCGGTACTGTACTAATTGGATCAGAAGAACACCACTAATTTTCTTCAGGTAGCTTTAGGTGCACGCTGTGCAGAGAACGCACTACACTAACTTGTAAATACTGCAGCTGCCTGCGTCACTGTACTAATAGGATCAGAAGAACACCACTAATTTTGTTTAGGTAGCTTTAGATGAACAGTGTGCAGAGAACGCACTAAACTAACTTGTAAATACTGCAGCTGCCTGCGGTACTGTATTAATACGATCTGAAGAACACCACTAATTTTCTTCAGGTAGCTTTAGGTGCACACTGTGCAGAGGACGCACTACACTAACTTGTAAATACTGCAGCTGCCTTCGGTACTGTATTAATAGGATCAGAAGAACACCACTAATTTTCTTCAGGTAGCTTTAGGTGCACACTGTGCAGAGGACGCACTACACTAACTTGTAAATACTACAGCTGCCTGTGGTACTGTACTAATAGGATCAGAAGAACACCACTAATTTTGTTTAGGTAGCTTTAGGTGCACACTGTGAGGGGACGAACTACACTAACTTGTAAATACTGCAGCTGCCTGCGGTACTGTACTAATAGGATCAGAAGAACACCACTAATTTTCTTCAGGTAGATTTAGGTGCACACTGTGCAGAGAACGCACTACACTAACTTGTAAATACTGCAGCTGCCTGCGGTACTGTACTAATAGGATCAGAAGAACACCACTAATTTTGTGTAGGTAACTTTAAGTGCACACTGTGCAGAGGATGCACTAAACTAACTTGTAAATACTGCAGCTGCCTGCAGTACTGTACTAATAGGATCAGAAGAACACCACTAATTTTGTGTAGGTAACTTTAAGTGCACGCTGTGCAGAGAACGCACTACACTAACTTGTAAATACTGCAGCTGCCTGCGGTACTGTATTAATAGGATCAGAAGAACAACACTAATTTTCTTCAGATAGCTTTAGGTGCACACTGTGCAGAGGACGCACTACACTAACTTGTAAATACTACAGACGCCTGTGGTACTTTACTAATAGGATCAGAAGTAAACCACTAATTTTCTTCAGGTAGATTTAGGTGCACACTGTGCACTTGACACACTACACTAACTTGTAAATATTGGAGCTGCCTGCGGTACTGTACTAATAGGATCAGAAGAACACCACTAATTTTGTTTAGGTAGCTTTAGGTGCACACTGTGCAGAGGACGCACTAAACTTATTTGTAAATACTGCAGCTGCCTGCAGTACTGTACTAATAGGATCAGAAGAACACCACTAATTTTCATCAGGTAGCTTTAGGTGCACGCTGTGCAGAGAACGCACTACACTAACTTGTAAATACTGCAGCTGTCTGTGGTACTGTACTAATAGGATCAGAAGAACACCACCAATTTATTTAGGTAGCTTTAGGTGCACACTGTGCAGAGAACACACTAAACTAACTCGTAAATACTGCAGCTGTCTGCGGTACTGTACTATTATGATCTGAAGAACACCACTAATTTTCTTCAGGTAGCTTTAGGTGCACACTGTGCAGAGGAAACACTACACTAACTTGTAAATAATGGAACTGCCTGCGGTAGTGTACTAATAGGATCAGAAGAACATCACTAATTTTGTTTAGGTAGCTTTAGGTGCACACTGTGCAGAGAACACACTGAACTAACTTGTAAATACTGCAGCTGCCTGTGGTACTTTACTAATATGATCTGAAGAACACCACTAATTTTCTTCAGGTAGATTTAGGTGCACACTGTGCAGAGGACGCACTACACTAACTTGTAAATAATACAGCTGCCTTCGGTACTTTATTAATAGGATCAGAAGAACACCACTAATTTTCTTCAGATAGCTTTAGGTGCACACTGTGCAGAGGACGCAATACACTAACTTGTAAATACTACAACCGCCTGTGGTACTTTACTAATAGGATCAGAAGTACACCACTAATTTTCTTCAGTTAGGTTTAGGTGCACACTGTGCAGAGGACACACTACAATAACTTGTAAATACTGCAGCTGCCTGCGGTACTGTACTAATAGGATCAGAAGAACACCACTAATTTTGTTTAGGTAGCTTTAGGTGCACACTGTGCAGAGGACGCACTAAACTTACTTGTAAATACTGCAGCTGCCTGCGATTCTGTACTAATAGGATCAGAACACCACTAATTTTCTTCATGTAGCTTTAGGTGCACACTGTGCAGAGGACACACTACACTAACTTGTAAATACTGGAACTGCCTGCGGTACTCTACTAATATGATCAGAAGAACATCACTAATTTTGTTTAGGTAGCTTTAGGTGCACACTGTGCAGAGAACACACTGAACTAACTTGTAAATACTGCAGCTGCCTGTGGTACTTTACTAATATGATCTGAAGAACACCACTAATTTTCTTCAGGTAGATTTAGGTGCACACTGTGCAGAGGACGCACTACACTAACTTGTAAATAATACAGCTGCCTTCGGTACTTTATTAATAGGATCAGAAGAACACCACTAATTTTCTTCAGATAGCTTTAGGTGCACACTGTGCAGAGGACGCAATACACTAACTTGTAAATACTACAACCGCCTGTGGTACTTTACTAATAGGATCAGAAGTACACCACTAATTTTCTTCAGTTAGGTTTAGGTGCACACTGTGCAGAGGACACACTACAATAACTTGTAAATACTGCAGCTGCCTGCGGTACTGTACTAATAGGATCAGAAGAACACCACTAATTTTGTTTAGGTAGCTTTAGGTGCACACTGTGCAGAGGACGCACTAAACTTACTTGTAAATACTGCAGCTGCCTGCGATTCTGTACTAATAGGATCAGAACACCACTAATTTTCTTCATGTAGCTTTAGGTGCACACTGTGCAGAGGACACACTACACTAACTTGTAAATACTGGAACTGCCTGCGGTACTCTACTAATATGATCAGAAGAACATCACTAATTTTGTTTAGGTCGCTTTAGGTGCGCACTGTGCAGAGAACACACTGAACTAACTTGTAAATCCTGCAGCTGCCTGCGGTACTGTACTAATATGATCTGAAGAACACCACTAATTTTCTTCAGGTAGCTTTAGGTGCACACTGTGCAAAGGACGCAGTACACTAACTTGTAAATACTGCAGCTGCCTTCGGTACTGTATTAATAGGATCAGAAGAACACCAATAATTTTGTTTAGGTAGCTTTAGTTGCACACTGTGCAGAGGACGCACTAAACTTACTTGTAAATACTGCAGCTGCCTGCGATACTGTACTAATAGGATGAGAAGAACACCACTAATTTTGTTTAGGTAGCTTTAGGTGCACACTGTGCAGAGAACGCACTAAACTAACTTGTAAGTACTGCAGCTGCCTTCGGTACTGTACTAATAGGATCAGAACACCACTAATTTTCTTCATGTAGCTTTAGGTGCACACTGTGCAGAGGACAAACTACACTAACTTGTAAATACTGGAACTGCCTGCGGTACTCTACTAATATGATCAGAAGAACATCACTAATTTTGTTTAGGTCGCTTTAGGTACACACTGTGCAGAGAACACACTAAACTAACTTGTAAATCCTGCAGCTGCCTGCGGTACTGTACTAATATGATCTGAAGAACACCACTAATTTTCTTCAGGTAGCTTTAGGTGCACACTGTGCAAAGGACGCAGTACACTAACTTGTAAATACTGCAGATGCCTTCGGTACTGTATTAATAGGATCAGAAGAACACCACTAATTTTGTTTAGGTAGCTTTAGTTGCACACTGTGCAGAGGATGCACTAAACTTACTTGTAAATGCTGCAGCTGCCTGCGATACTGTACTAATAGGATCAGAAGAACACCACTAATTTTGTTTAGGTAGCTTTAGGTGCACACTGTGCAGAGAACGCACTAAACTAACTTGTAAATACTGCAGCTGCCTTCGGTACTGTACTAATATGATCTGAAGAACACCACCAATTTTCTTCAGGTAGCTTTAGGTGCACACTGTGCAGAGGACGCACTACACTAACTTGTAAATACTACAGACGCCTGTGGTACTGTACTAATAGGATCAGAAGAACACCACTAGTTTTGTTTAGGTAGCTTTAGGTGCACACTGTGCAGAGAACGCACTACACTAACTTGTAAATACTACAGCCGCCTTTGATACTTTAATAATAGGATCAGAAGTACACCACTAATTTTCTTCAGTTAGCTTTAGGTGCACACTGTGCAGAGGACACAGTACACTAACTTGTAAATACTGCAGCTGCCCGTGGTACTGTACTAATTGGATCAGAAGAACACCACTAATTTTGTTTATGTAGCTTTAGGTGCACACAGTGCAGAGGACGCACTAAACTAACTTGTAAATACTGCAGCTGCCTGCGGTACTGTACTAATAGGATTAGAAGTACACCACTAATTTTCTTCAGGTAGCTTTAGGTGCACATTGTGCAGAGGACGCACTACACTAACTTGTAAATACTACAGCTGCCTGCGGTACTGTACTAATAGCATCAGAAGAACACCACTAATTTTCTTCAGGTAGCTTTAGGCGCACGCTGTGCAGAGAACGCACTACACTCACTTGTAAATACTGCAGCTGCCTGCGGTACTGTACTAATAGGATCAGAAGAACACCACTAGTTTTGTTTAGGTAGCTTTAGGTGCACACTGTGCAGAAAACGCACTACACTAACTTGTAAATACTACAGCCGCCTTTCATGCTTTACTAATAGGATCAGAAGTACACCACTAATTTTCTTCAGTTAGCTTTAGGTGCACACTGTGCAGAGGACACAGTACACTAACTTGTAAATACTGCAGCTGCCTGCGGTACTGTACTAATTGGATCAGAAGAACACCACTAATTTTCTTCAGGTAGCTTTAGGTGCACATTGTGCAGAGGACGCACTACACTAACTTGTAAATACTACAGCTGCCTGCGGTACTGTACTAATAGGATCAGAAAAACACCACAAATTTTCTTCAGGTAGCTTTAGGTGTACTCTGTGCAAAGAACTCACTGCACTAACTTGTAAATACTGCAGCTGCCTGATACTGTATTAAAAGGATCAGAAGAATACCACTAATTTTGTTTAGGTAGCTTTAGGTGCACACTGTGCAGAGAATGCACTAAACCAAATTGTAAATACTGCTGCTGCCTGTGGTACTGTATTAATATGATCTTAAGAACACCACTAATTTTCTTCAGGTAGCTTTAGGTGCACACTGTGCAGAGGACGCACAACACTAACTTGTAAATACGGGATCTGCCTTCGGTACTGTACTAATAGGATCAGATGAACATCACTAATTTTGTTTAGGTAGCTTTAGGTGCACACTGTGCAGAGAATACGCTGTACTAAGTTGTAAATACTGCAGCTGCCTGTGATACTGTACTAATATGATCTGAAGAACACCACAAATTTTCTTCAGGTAGCTTTAGGTGAACACTGTGCAGAGGACGCACTACACTAACTTGTAAATACTACAGCCGCCTGTGGTACTTTACTAATAGGATCAGAAGTACACCACTAATTTTCTTCAGTTAGCTTTAGGTGCATACTGTGCAGAGGACACACCACACTAACTTGTACATACTGCAGCTGCCTGTGGTCCTGTACTAATAGGATCAGAAGAACACCGCTAATTTTGTTTAGGTAGCTTTAGGTGCACACTGTGCAGAGAACGCACTAAACTAACTTGTAAATACTGCAGCTGCCTGCAGTACTGTACTAATATGATCTGAAGAACACCACTAATTTTCTTCAGGTAGCTTTAGGTGCACACTGTGCAGAGGACACACTACACTAACTTGTAAATACTGGATCTGCCTGCGGTACTGTACTAATAGGATCAGAAGAACATCACTAATTTTGTTTAGGTAGCTTTAGGTGCACACTGTGTAGAGAACACACTGAACTAACTTCTAAATACTGCAGCTGAATGTGTTACATTTCTAATAGGATCAGAAGTGCACCACTAATTTTCTTCAGTTAGCTTTAGGTGCACTCTGTGCAGAGGACACACTACACTAACTTGTAAAAACTGCAGCGGCCTGTGATACAGTACTAATAGGATCAGAAGAACACCACTAATTTTCTTCAGGTAGCTTTAGGTGCACGCTGTGCAGAGAAAGCACTACACTAACTTGTAAATACTGCAGCTGCCTGCGATACTGTACTAATAGGATCAGAAGAACACCACTAATTTTGTTTAGGTAGCTTTAGGTGCACACTGTGCAGAGAACGCACTAAACTTACTTGGAAATACTGAAGCTGCCTGTTGTACTGTACTAATAGGATCAGAAGAACACAATTAATTTACTTCAGATAGCTTTAGGTACACACTGTGCAGAGGACGCACTACACTAACTTGTAAATACTACAGCCGCCTGTGGTACTTTACTAAAAGGATCAGAAGTACACCACTAATTTTCTTCAGTTAGCTTTAGGTGCACACTGTGCAGAGGACACACTACACTAACTTGTAAATACTGAAGCTGCCTGCGATACTGTACTAATAGGATCAGAAGAACATCACTAATTTTGTTTAGGTAGCTTTAGGTGCACACTGTGCAGAGGACGCACTACACTAACTTGTAGATACTGAAGCTGCCTGTGGTACTGTACTAATAGGATCAGAAGAACACCATTAATTTTCTTCAGATAGCTTTAGGTGCACACTGTGCAGAGAACACACTGAACTGACTTCTAAATACTGTAGCTGCCTGTGGTACTTTACTAATAGGATCAGAAGTGCACCACTAATTTTGTTTAGGTAGCTTAATTTGCACACTGTGCAGAGAACACACTGTACTAACTTGTAAATACTGCAGCTGCCTGCGGTACTGTACTAATATGATCTGAAGAACACCACTAATTTTCTTCAGGTAGCTTTAGGTGCACACTGTGAAGAGGACGCACTACACTAACTTGTAAATACTGCAGCTGCCTTCGGTACTGTGTTAATAGGATCAGAAGAACACCACTAATTTTCTTCAGATAGCTTTAGGTGCACACTGTGCAGAGGACGCACTACACTAACTTGTAAATACTACAGCCGCCTTTGGTACTTTACTAATAGGATCAGAAGTACACCACTAATTTTCTTTAGTTAGCTTTAGGTGCACACTGTGCAGAGGACGCACTACACTAACTTGTAAATACTGCAGCTAACTGCTGTACTGTACTAATAGGATCAGAAGAACATCACTAATTTTGTTTAGATAGCTTTAGGTGCACACTGTGCAGAGAACACACTGAACTAACTTTTAAATACTGCAGCTGCCTGCGGTACTGTACTAATAGGATCAGAAGAACATCACTAATTTTGTTTAGGTAGCTTTAGGTGCACACTGTGCAGAGGACGCACTACACTAACTTGTAAATACTGAAGCTGCCTGTGGTACTGTACTAATAGGATCAGAAGAACACCATTAATTTTCTTCAGATAGCTTTAGGTGCACACTGTGCAGAGGACGCACTACACTAACTTGTAAATAGTACAACCGCCTGTGGTACTTTACTAATAGGATTAGAAGTACACCACTAATTTTCTTCAGTTAGCTTTAGGTGCACACTGTGCAGAGGACACACTACACTAACTTGTAAATACTGAAGCTGCCTGTGTTCCTGTACTAATAGCATCAGAAGAACACCACTAATTTTTTTTTATGTAGCTTTAGATGCACACTGTGCAGAGAACGCACTAAACTAACTTGTAAATACCGCAGCTGCTTGCAGTACAGTACTAATATGAACTGAAGAACACCACTAATTTTCTTCAGGTAGCTTTAGGTGCACACTGTGCAGAGGACACACTACACTAACTTGAAAATACTGGAGCTACCTGCGGTACTGTACTAATAGGATCAGAAGAACATCACTATATTTGTTTAGGTAGCTTTAGGTGCACACTGTGCAGAGAACACACTGAACTAACTTTTAAATACTGCAGCTGCCTGTGGTACTTTACTAATAGGATCAGAAGTGCACCACTAATTTTCTTCAGTTAGCTTTAGGTGCACACTGTGCAGAGGACACACTACACTAAATTGTAAATCCTGCAGCTGCCTGTGGTACAGTACTAATAGGATCAGAAGAACACCACTAATTTTCTTCAGGTAGCTTTAGGTGCACACTGTGCAGAAAAAGCACTACACTAACCTGTAAATACTGCAGCTGCCTGCGGTACTGTACTAATAGGATCAGAAGAACATCACTAATTTTGTTTAGGTAGCTTAATTTGCACACTGTGCAGAGAACACACTGTACTAACGTGTAAATACTGCAGCTGCCTGCGGTACTGTACTAATATGATCTGAAGAACACCACTAATTTTCTTCAGGTAGCATTAGGTGCACACTGTGAAAAGGACGCAGTACACTAACTTGTAAATACTGCAGCTGCCTTCGGTACTGTATTAATAGGATCAGAAGAACACCACTAATTTTCTTCAGATAGATTTAGGTGCACACTGTGCAGAGGACGCACTACACTAACTTGTAAATACTACAGCCGCCTGTGGTACTTTACTAATAGGATCAGAAGCACACCACTAATTTTCTTCAGTTAGCTTTAGGTGCACACTGTGCAGAGGACGCACTACACTAACCTGTAAATACTGCAGCTGCCTGCGGTACTGTACTAATAGGATCAGAAGAACATCGCTAATTTTTTTTAGGTAGCTTTAGGTGCACACTGTGCAGAGAACACACTGAACTAACTTGTAAATACTGCAGCTGCCTGTGGTACTTTACTAATAGGATCAGAAGTACACCACCAATTTTGTTTAGGTAGCTTTAGGTGCACACTGTGCAGAGGACACACTACACTAACTTGTAAATACTGCAGCTGCTTTCGGAACTGTACTAATAGGATCAGAAGAACACCACTAATTTTCTTCAGGTAGCTTTAGTTGCACACTGTGCAGAGAAAGCACTACACCAACTTGAAAATACTGCATCTGCCTGCGGTACTGTACTAATAGGATCAGAAGATGACTACTAATTTTGTTTAGGTAGCTTTAGGTGCACACTGTGCAGAGAACGCACTAAACTAACTTGTAAATACTGCAGCTGCCTGCGGTACTGTACTAATATGATCTGAAGAACACCACTAATTGTCTTCAGGTAGCTTTAGGTGCACACTGTGCAGAGGACACACTACACTAACTTGTAAATACTGGAGCTGCCTGCGGTACTGTACTAATAGGATCAGAAGAACATCACTCATTTTGTTTAGGTAGCTTTAGGTGCACACTGTGCAAAGAACACACTGAACTAACTTCTAAATACTGCAGCTGCCTGTGGTACTTTACTAATAGGATCAGAAGTGCACCACTAATTTTCTTCAGTTAGCTTTAGGTGCACACTGTGCAGAGGACACACTACACTAACTTGTAAATACTGCAGCTGCCTGTGGTACAGTACTAATAGGATCAGAAGAACACCACTAATTTTCTTCAGGTAGCTTTAGGTGCACGCTGTGCAGAGAAAGCACTACACTAACTTGTAAATACTGCAGCTGCCTGCGGTACTGTACTAATAGGATCAGAAGAACATCACTAATTTTATTTAGGTAGCTTAATTTGCACACTGTGCAGAGAACACACTGCACTAACTTGTAAATACTGCAGCTGCCTGCGGTACTGTACTAATATGATCTGAAGAACACCACTAATTTTCTTCAGGTAGCTTTAGGTGCATACTGTGAAGAGGACGCACTACACTAACTTGTAAATACTACAGCCGCCTGTAGTACTTTACTAATAGGATCAGAAGTACACCACTAATTTTCTTCAGTTAGCTTTAGGTGCACACTGTGCAGAGGACACACTACACTAACTTGTAAATACTGCAGCTGCCTGCGGTACTTTACTAATAAGATCATAAGAACACCACTCATTTTATTCAGGTAGCTTTAGGTGCACACTGTGCAGAGGACGCACTACACTAACTTGTAAATTCTGCAGCTGCCTGCGGTACTGTACTAATAGGATCAGAAAAACACCACACATTTTCTTCAGGTAGCTTTAGGTGTACTCTGTGCAGAGAACTCACTACACTAACTTGTAAATACTGCAGCTGCCTGGTACTTTACTAATAGGATCACAAGAATACCACTAATTTTGTTTAGGTAGATTTAGGTGCACACTGTGCAGAGAATGCACTAAACAAAATTGTAAATACTGCAGCTGCCTGTGGTACTGTACTAATAGGATCAGAAGAACACCACTAAGTTTCTTCAGGTAGCTTTAGGTGCACACTGTGCAGAGAACACACTACACTAACTTGTAGATACTGCAGCTGCCTGCGGTACTGTACTAATTGGATCAGAAGAACACCACTAATTTTGTTTAGGTAGCTTTAGGTGCACACTGTGCAGAGGACGCACTACACTAACTTGTAAATACTGCAGCTGCCTGTGGTACTGTACTAATAGGATCAGAAGAACACCACTAATTTTGTTTAGGTAACTTTAGGTGAACACTGTGCAGAGGACGCACTACACTAACTTGTAAATACTGCAGCTGCCTGTGGTACTGTACTAATAGGATCAGAAGAACTCCACTAATTTTGTTTAGGTAGCTTTAGGTGCACACTGTGCAGAGAACGCACTAAACTAAATTGTAAATACTGCAGCTGCTTGCGGTACTGTACTAATATGACCTGAAGAACACCACTAATTTTCTTCAGGTAGCTTTAGGTGCACACTGTGCAGAGAACGCACTAAACTAACTTGTAAATACTGCAGCTGCCTTCGGTACTGTATTAATAGGATCAGAAGAACACCAATAATTTTCTTCTGGTAGCTTTAGGTGCACACTGTGCAGAGGACGCAATACACTAACTTGTAAATACTGCAGCTGCCTGCAGCACTGTACTAATAGGATCAGAAGAACACCACTAATTTTTTTCAGGTAGCTTTAGGTGCACACTGTGCAGAGGACGCACTACACTAACTTTTAAATACTGTAGCTGCCTTTGGTACCGTTCTAACAGGATCAGAAGAACACCACTCATTTTTTTATGTAGCTTTAGGTGCAAACTGTGCAAAGGATAAACTACACTAACTTTAAATACTGCAGCTGCCTGCGGTACTGTATTAATAGGGTCAGAAGAACACCACAAATTTTTTTCAGATAGCTTTAGGTGCACACTGTGCAGAGGACACAGTAGACTAACTTGTAAATACTGCAGCTGCCTGCAGTACTGTACTAATAGGATCAGAAGAACACCACTAATTTTCTTCAGGTAGCTTTAGGTGCACACTGTGCAGAGGACGCTCTACTCTAACTTTTAAATACTGTAGCTGCCTTCGGTACCATTCTAATAGGATCAGAAGAACATCACTCATTTTTTTATGTAGCTTTAGGTGCATACTGTGCAAATGACATACTACACTAACTTGTAAATACAGCAGCTGCCTGCGGTACTGTATTAATAGGATCAGAAGAACACCACAAATTTTCTTCAGATAGCTTTAGGTGCACACTGTGCAGAGGACACAGTACACTAACTATAAATACTGTAGCTGCCTGCCTGTGATATTAATAGGAGCAGAACAACATCAATTGTCTCCAGGTAGCTTTAAGTGCACACTGTGCAGAGAACGCACTACACTAACTTGTAAATACTGCAGCTGCTAGCGGTACTGTACTAATATGACCTAAAGAACACCACTATTTTTTTTCAGGTAGCTTTAGGTGCACACTGTGCAGAGGACGCACTACAATATCTTGTAAATACTGCAGCTGCCTTCGGTACTGTATTAATAGGATCAGAAGAACACCAATAAATTTTCTTCAGGTAGTTTTAGGTGCACACTGTGCACAGGACGCAATACACTAACTTGTAAATACTGCAGCTGCCTGCGGTACTGTACTAATATGATCAGAAGAACACCACTAATTTTCTTCAAGTAGCTTTAGGTGCACTCTGTGCAGAGAATGCACTACACTAACTTTTAAATATTGCAGCTGTCTGCGGTACTGTACTAATAGGATCAGAAGAACACCATGTTAGAATATTATTCCAAATTCATAATTCGGCACTTATAGGTGTTATATTATATTCATGGCAAGCTTGCAAAACATATTTGGTTTTATGATTAATCATGATAAATAGAGTATGTGTGAATGACCTTGATCAATAGATTTGACATGATTCTTCTTCTAAAGCTGAACATTGCTGGATTTTTCTGGTGTAGCCAATTTGAGTATGACATTTAAGGTATCTTGGTGTAGAATGTCATGAGAAGACAAAAATAGACACGTGTGTGTCCACATAGCTAAAGGAATATACATTGTGGATTATATCCTGTTAAGTTAAGTTAGTTTGTAGTTCCAGTCATATTAATAAGTACTAGTATATAGTTACTTAATGTAAAGTTGATAATATGTGTTCATATTATATAGATGTTTGGTTATATGACATTACATGATCAGCATATTACTTCAAGTATGGAGTGTTACATCTGGGCTTGTCAATCATATGCCATATATGACTATGAGTGCATACTGAAGCTAGCAGAAATGAATATGTGCCATACAAGGTTCTAAGTTGGAGTGAGGTTATGACGTTCACACGTTCACATGTAACATATAAAGCCAATGCTTCCATATTGAAGGGGCACACAGACACAGACAGACACACACACACAGACACACACACAGCTACTAGGATAGATGAAATTGACATGTATACAAGACACTTTGATAAGTTGGGACAGCTGAATTCTGCCAGAGGTCTAAGAACGTCATTTCCTGTTTCTTTTTTGGACGACACACACACAGCATGGAGAAAGACAGCAGCCATGAAGCATACATGCTTTCATAAGCTTATTACAGCTTTATAACTTTTTATTCTATTTCATATATTTTTACCTACATTGAACTGAACTATTATATTTTTTACATTGTATTTATGATGCCAATTGTGTGACAATAAACTCACACTTTGTTTCAAGTCAGTTTGGCTATCAATGCTATTCATCCAGAAGCGCCTCTGAGATACAAGAATATTAGATATTAATAATATTCTTCATTTTGGCGAGCCAGACAGTTCCGTCATTTCTCAATTTTTACGGAAATCTCGATCCTTGCTGAGGGGGGGAGAGATTAGCGCAGTTTTGCGAATATTCAAGTCTCGAGAAAAAAGACGGTTCAGAACCTATCAACCAAGAGGCGTTTGTGTTGCATCAGATGTGGACAACAGTCCAGCAACAGACGGTTGAAGACGAGAAATTCTTCTAAATACGGTGAGTAAAAGTTATGGAATTTATTGATGAAATAGCTAGAGACAGCAAACTAGAGTTTAAAGATGTGTCTTTATATCCAAATGACAGTCACTTGTGGAGATATATGTACAATGAATGCTTAAATGCCAATACACAGATTGATAAATCCAGGTTCACTGTACATAAATTACGTAAAAAGATAGCTAATATTTTAAGCTTAGTGAGAATATTTAACAAAATGATTATTAATGTTGATTTACCTGCTAAAAATGTGTGTACATTACAGCAGACAGAATGTAACACTGTACAGAACACAGGGAAACATGAAAATTTGTCTCCAGATTCTCTTAATTGTCCAAACTGTGAAATTTTTTGTAATTATATAGAGAATCTTGAGGAACAAATTGACTCCAAAACAAATCTTTTGGAAAAACTTCAGAATGACAGTAGATTGACACAGATTGCTGTAATAACTACAGATGACAAAAAGACTGAATCTAAATGTAAGCAACAATCCTCTTATATTCCGGAAAGTTCGGATATGGAGAATGTTGATGCTACTAATGAAAAAGAAATGAAACATAAAAACTTATTATGTAGAACTGCAAAACTAAAGTTGCAAATACATGACCAACTTATGAAAGTTTTAAAAGACTTTCCTATTTATGACACTGAGGCAACTGTATTTTCCAATTGGGATTTATTTGAAATGTTTGCGGATCGTTTTAATCTGTCAAATGATCAACGCAATTACATATTTCAGTTGTGGGTTCCTGTTAATTTCGCTAAACGAATTAACACACCTGTTATTGATGACGAAGGTCAGGAAAAACAAAATGACGCGACAGATAGACTGCGACAATTATTGCTATGTATGACCGGTGAGCAAATACCGACCATAGAAATGTTAGATCTTTTACAGACTACTGCAGAAGAAAGTCCAATTGACTTTAGAATTAAATTTTGCAAAGTTTATCAAATGATATTTGGAGTAGATGATGACAATGACCCAGGTTTAAAAATAGCTTTCATAAAAAAATTTAAATACCTTGACCCAACTTCAGTAGCTATAGCACAGGAACGTCAAAATTTAAATGATATAGTAAGTTTTATTGATAAAATTAGGAGACAATTGAATCAAAGCAATCTCACACATGAGATAGCTATAATTCAATGTGACAAAAATAGTCAGGCTACAGACATGTCAGAAACGACAGGTCTTGGCAGGAATGACAAGGACAGCTGCAGACAAGTGAGGCAAGGAGAGCCTATCACGTGTCTTTACTGTCATAGATCTGGCCATATGAGAAAACATTGCTGTAAATTTAAGAGAGACTCACAAATAAAAACTAAAGATATAGAGAATGAAAAATCAGCTTTTGTACAACCTGTTTTTTCATGTCAAGATAACATTTTGACTGAATTGCCTTATGCCACAGAAGTCAAAAAGATCAGTAATTTGACTGTTATCAGCAGTTCAGACAACGCTGTCACTGAAAGAGAGGGTTTATTGCCATTGCCAAAAATAGAATCACATCGGGATTCAATTTCTCTGCCATTACAATATGTAGCACCAATTATTTTAGATGAGAATGGTAGGCCATATATACAATGTTTGCTTAATGGTAAAAACATTAATTGTCTCATTGACAGTGGATCTGAGATTAGCCTTACCAAAGAAAACATACCTGTGAAACCAAATTCTCCTATGTGTAATATAGTGGGTTTTAATAATACAGGTAATTCCACTGCTAGACAGGTATCTAATGTAACATTTGAAGTACCTGGAATAGTGAAAACTAACATTAACATTTGGGTATGTCCCAAAGCAGAGAATATACTCGGCATTGATGTAATCAATGAACAAAAATGGGTGATCGATTTGGCTAATAAAAGTATTTGGAAAGATCCATCTAGGCCCAAATCAGTGCTTATTGATCCCTCTGTATACAGTAAAGTTGGTTCCATTACCAATATGTCTACAGAACAAAAGTGGCCTGATGTTGATGGTAATTGTGCTTTAAAGGAAGTGGTACAACGTTTTCCAAGTTTGTGGTCAAAGTTCAAAAATGATATTGGAACTTTGAAAAATACTGAATTGAATATTGAGGGAAAAGATCCAGAACCCCTTAATCAGTATGAGTTACCACTAGAATCAATTGGTCCACTTTCTGCCATTATTCAAGAGTTTGTACAACTTGGAATTGTAAAGAAAGCTAAATCAGTGGTAAATAACTGTATTTGGCCTATTAAAAATACTGATAATTCATATTCTTTATCAGTTGACTTAAGGACATTGAATAAACATATCACAAATAACCCAGTTCTTCCTGATAAATCTAACTTAAAGTTAAATTTGAATGCTGAGGACAAAGTGTTCTCTGTATTAAAAATTATGAATAGCCATTTTTCCCTTTCTTTAGCGAATAGCAGCCAGTACAAATTCGCATTCACATTCAGAAAAGAGACTTATACGTTCACTCGATTAATACCTGGCCTAGGTATTGGTGATGGTATAGTTCATGAAACTATAGCAAAAATACTTTCAAAATTTTCTAGGCCAGACTGTATTTGTCAGTATGTGGATACGATTCTGCTGAGTACTCAGAATATCGATGAACATATTGCTCTTTTGTCTGAGTTGTTTATGATGTTACAGGCTGAAGGTTTAAAATTAAATACGGCAAAAGTCCAGCTGATGAAAAGTCAAGTGAAATACCTTCACATGCAAATTAGTCAAGGAAAGAGACAACTGTTGCAAGAAACAGTTAGAGATATCACTGCAATCCCAACTCCAACAACTCATAAGGCATTGCGTCAATTTTTGCATAAAATAAATCATTGCAAAGAGTTTGTACACTGTTTTGCAGAAAAAGTTAATCCACTATATAATCTTTTGAGAAATAAAGGTAATATAGTTGACCAATGGGGTCCAAAGGAGAAAAATGCTTTTGAAATGTTGAAAAAAGATTTGCAGAATGCTCCAACATTAAGTATAATAGAGGTTTGTTCTGAAGCATCTTTTGTTTTGAAAACTCATGTATCTGAAAATGCCATCTCAGTAACGTTGTCTCAATTACAAGAAGGTAAGGAGAAAATAATTGCCTATTTCTCCAGAGTTTTATCATTTTTGGAAAAAACTTTTGAGTCAGGTGTAAAGCAACTGCTAAGTGTTTACTATGCAATTAAAGCTGCAGAGAGCATAGTGAAATCAAACAAAATCATTGTACAGACACCTGACTGCTCACTAAAAGGTATTTTTGAGGAAGATAGTTTTAAAGAATGTCGTAAAACATATCCTCTATGGTTCAGAGCTTTATCATCCAAACACATTCAGATAGATGTAAAAGGAAGACATCTTCAGGAATGTACACCAGCACATGTTTATACAGCTGTATCTGAGGAGTCTTTATCTCAGGTTTCCAGCATAAGAACAGAGAAGGACATGGAGCCAGTATTTGTTACTGCAGAACAGTCTAACACTAGAGTAAGAGCTTCAACACAGAATACAGTTACGCACATTTCTAATCTTTTAGAGATGAGAACAAAGGCATAGTCCATTGTCATCTCTGGGTGGTACAAAACTCTTATTTTGTTTGTGAAAACAGAGATTTGCATCATGACCAAAGGAGGTGTTGCGTCCTGTCATACCTAAACTTCACCGTACATATGATTTATAGTTTAGGCCATCTTAGACAGGATAAGGACAGTACATTTTCATACAGAAGTTCTCTTTGAAGGAAAATATAAGATAGTGTTATTTTACATATAGTTTAACAAATTCACAAAGTTATTGTCTCATAATGTTTTAACATTTGTTGGAAAAAAGTTACAAGAATTTAATGAAAATATTTTATGCCTGATTAATGATACTGCATTTCTTTTACAGAAATGGCATCTAAAATCACATAAATATGGAAGATAACAAGCACATATGAAGAGCAAAGAGAATATCAGGAAAATTCAAAGTTAAAGAAGGAATCCTCTAGGGAAGAATATTGGACAAAAGATTTATACTTCAGATTTATGACTGTTTTATCTTATTCAACAAGAATTTTCTAATCTAACAGAACTTGAAGAAGAAACTTTAAAGACATTTCATGAAGAAAAAATTAATCAGAAGAAACTTTATCTACTATAGATAAACAATTTGGGACTCAAACATTTGTCCACATATACATTTTTTGATAATCCGATTATTCTGATATTAATGTTCATATTAAGTTAGGATTATCATTATTATTTTTATTTATTTTTCCTTATTCATATATTTAATATTTTTAGGTAACAACTGCACACTCATTCTAGTTTATAGAACATCTTTTGTTCATAACTTAAGAAACATATCACTCTTAATAGAACTATGGAAAGTTAGAACAAGTTTTAGAGTGTAAAGTATATTTCCAAAGAGCTAAAATATTATTTGAGCACAAATATGGAAATATATTATTGCATAATTTATTTATTTTAATAATAATAATTATTATTATTGTTATAATTATTAATAATAGTAATTATAGATATGAGTCATCATTATGTTATACATTTTTAAATTCTATATCATTATTTTAAGATTTTGAATAGATAGATATAAGAGAAGTTAAAGTAAAAAGAAAAGTGATTAGAAGGAGAGTTATTTCTAGCTGCTTCAGTTCTGAGGAATATTGTGTTCGATCATTTGATACAAGGACGTGTAAATGTGACATGAATGATGTTATGAATGTATTAGAATATTTTGATATGATTAATCATAATTCAGGGGGGATTGTTAGAATATTATTCCAAATTCATAATTCGGCACTTATAGGTGTTATATTATATTCATGGCAAGCTTGCAAAACATATTTGGTTTTATGATTAATCATGATAAATAGAGTATGTGTGAATGACCTTGATCAATAGATTTGACATGATTCTTCTTCTAAAGCTGAACATTGCTGGATTTTTCTGGTGTAGCCAATTTGAGTATGACATTTAAGGTATCTTGGTGTAGAATGTCATGAGAAGACAAAAATAGACACGTGTGTGTCCACATAGCTAAAGGAATATACATTGTGGATTATATCCTGTTAAGTTAAGTTAGTTTGTAGTTCCAGTCATATTAATAAGTACTAGTATATAGTTACTTAATGTAAAGTTGATAATATGTGTTCATATTATATAGATGTTTGGTTATATGACATTACATGATCAGCATATTACTTCAAGTATGGAGTGTTACATCTGGGCTTGTCAATCATATGCCATATATGACTATGAGTGCATACTGAAGCTAGCAGAAATGAATATGTGCCATACAAGGTTCTAAGTTGGAGTGAGGTTATGACGTTCACACGTTCACATGTAACATATAAAGCCAATGCTTCCATATTGAAGGGGCACACAGACACAGACAGACACACACACACAGACACACACACAGCTACTAGGATAGATGAAATTGACATGTATACAAGACACTTTGATAAGTTGGGACAGCTGAATTCTGCCAGAGGTCTAAGAACGTCATTTCCTGTTTCTTTTTTGGACGACACACACACAGCATGGAGAAAGACAGCAGCCATGAAGCATACATGCTTTCATAAGCTTATTACAGCTTTATAACTTTTTATTCTATTTCATATATTTTTACCTACATTGAACTGAACTATTATATTTTTTACATTGTATTTATGATGCCAATTGTGTGACAATAAACTCACACTTTGTTTCAAGTCAGTTTGGCTATCAATGCTATTCATCCAGAAGCGCCTCTGAGATACAAGAATATTAGATATTAATAATATTCTTCACACCACTAATTTTGTTTAGGTAGCTTTAGGTGCACACTGTGCAGAGGATGCACTAAACTAACTTGTAAATACTGCAGCTGCCTGCGGTACTGACTAATAGGATCAGAAGAACACCATTTATTTTCTTCAGGTAGCTTTAGGTGCACACTGTGCAGAGGACACAGTACACTAACTATAAATAATGCAGCTGCCTGCCTGTATTATTAATAGGATCAGAAGAACACCACTAGATTTCTTCAGGTAGCTTTAGGTGCACACTGTGCAGGGGATGCGCTACTCCACATTGTAAATACTGCAGCTGCCTGCGGTACTGTTCTAATAGGATCAGAAAAACACCACTAATTTTTTTCATGTAGCTTAAGGTGCACACTGTGCAAAGGACATACTACACTAGCTTGTAAATACTGCAGCTGCCTGCGGTACTGAACTAATAGGATTTAGAAGAACACCACTAATTTTCTTCAAGTAGCTTTGGGTGCACACTGTGCAGAGAATGCACTACACTAACTTGTAAATACTGCAGCTGCCTGCGGTAGTGTACTAATAGGATCAGAAGAACACCACTAATTTTCCTTAGGTAGGTTTAGGTGCACAATGTGCAGAGGATGCACTACACTAACTTGTAAATAGTACAGATGCCTGCGGTACTGTACTAATAGGATCAGAAGAACACCACTAATTTTCTTCCGGTAGCTTTAGGTGCACACTGTGCAGAGAACACAAGTACACTAACTATAAATACTGTAGCTGCCTGCCTGTGGTATTAATAGGAGCAGAACAACATCAATTGTCTCCAGGTAGTTTTAAGTGCACACTGTGCAGAGGACGCACTACACTAACTGTAAATACTGTAGCTGCCTGCCTGTGGTATTAATAGGATCAGAAGAACACCACTAATTTTCTTCAGGTAGCTTTAGGTGCACACTGTGCAGAGGACACAGTACACTAACTGTAAATAATGCAGCTGCCTGCCTTTGGTATTAATAGGATCATAAGAACACCACTAATTTTCTTCAGGTAGCTTTAGGTGCACACTGTGCAGAGGACACAGTACACTAACTGTAAATAATGCAGCTGCCTGCCTTTGGTATTAATCGGATCAGAAGAACACCACTAATTTTCTTTAGGTAGTTTTAGGTGCTCACTGTGCAGAGGACACAATACACTAACTTGTAAATACTCCAGCTGCCTGCGGTACTGTACTAATAGGATCAGAAGAACACCACTAATTTATTTCAGGTATCTTTAGGTGCACACTGTGCAGAGAACGCACTACACTATCTTGTAAATACTACTGCTGCCTGTGGTACTGTACTAATAGGATCAGAAGAACACCACAAATTTTCTTCAGGTAGCTTTAGGTGCACACTGTGCAGAGAACGCACTACACTAACTTGTAAATATTGCAGCTGTCTGCGGTACTGTACTAATAGGATCAGAAGAACACCACTAATTTTCTTCAGGTAGCTTTAGGTGCACACTGTGCAGAGAACATAGTACACTAACTATACATACTGTAGCTGCCTGCCTGTGGTATTAATAGGAGCAGAACAACATCAATTGTCTCCAGGTAGCTTTAAGTGCACACTGTGCAGAGGACACACTACACTAACTGTAAATACTGTAGCTGCCTGCCTGTGGTATTAATAGGAGCAGAACAACATTAGTTGTTTCCAGGTAGCTTTAAGTGCACACTGTGCAGAGGACGCACTACACTAACTCTAAATACTGTAGCTGCCTGCCTGTGGTATTAATAGGATCAGAAGAACACCACTAGATTTCTTCAGGTAGCTTTAGGTGCACACTGTGCAGGGGATGCACTACTCCACATTGTAAATACTGCAGCTGCCTGCGGTACCATTCTAATAGGATCAGAAGAACACCACTAATTTTTTTCATGTAGCTTAAGGTGCACACTGTGCAAAGGACGTACTACACTAACTTGTAAATACTGCAGCTGCCTGCGGTACTGAACTAATAGGATTTAGAAGAACACCACTAATTTTCTTCAAGTAGCTTTGGGTGCACACTGTGCAGAGAACGCACTACACTAACTTGTAAATACTGCAGCTGCCTGCGGTAGTGTACTAATAGGATCAGAAGAACACCACTAATTTTCCTTAGGTAGGTTTAGGTGCACAATGTGCAGAGGATGCACTACACTAACTTGTAAATAGTACAGATGCCTGCGGTACTGTACTAATAGGATCAGAAGAACACCACTAATTTTCTTCCGGTAGCTTTAGGTGCACACTGTGCAGAGAACATAGTACACTAACTATAAATACTGTAGCTGCCTGCCTGTGGTATTAATAGGAGCAGAACAACATCAATTGTCTCCAGGCAGTTTTAAGTGCACACTGTGCAGAGGACGCACTACACTAACTGTAAATACTGTAGCTGCCTGCCTGTGGTATTAATAGGATCAGAAGAACACCACTAATTTTCTTCAGGTAGCTTTAGGTGCATACTGTGAAGAGGACGCACTACACTAACTTGTAAATACTACAGCCGCCTGTAGTACTTTACTAATAGGATCAGAAGTACACCACTAATTTTCTTCAGTTAGCTTTAGGTGCACACTGTGCAGAGGACGCACTACACTAACTTGTAAATACTGCAGCTGCCTGCGGTACTTTACTAATAAGATCATAAGAACACCACTCATTTTCTTCAGGTAGCTTTAGGTGCACACTGTGCAGAGGACGCACTACACTAACTTGTAAATTCTGCAGCTGCCTGCAGTACTGTACTAATAGGGTCACAAGAACACCACTAATTTTCTTCAGGTAGCTTTAGGAGCAATGTGTGCAGAGGACGCGCTACACT
This sequence comes from Aquarana catesbeiana, assembly GCF_042186555.1. Taxonomy (NCBI): domain Eukaryota; kingdom Metazoa; phylum Chordata; class Amphibia; order Anura; family Ranidae; genus Aquarana; species Aquarana catesbeiana. The sequence goes on from NC_133330.1 coordinate 203,312,663, forward strand.
AACTTGTAAATACTACAGCTGCCTGTGGTACTGTACTAATAGGATCAGAAAAACACCACACATTTTCTTCAGGTAGCTTTAGGTGTACTCTGTGCAGAGAACTCACTACACTAACTTGTAAATACTGCAGCTGCCTGGTACTTTACTAATAGGATCACAAGAATACCACTAATTTTGTTTAGGTAGCTTTAGGTGCACACTGTGCAGAGAATGCACTAAACAAAATTGTAAATACTGCAGCTGCCTGTGGTACTGTACTAATAGGATCAGAAGAACACCACTAAGTTTCTTCAGGTAGCTTTAGGTGCACACTGTGCAGAGAACACACTACACTAACTTGTAGATACTGTAGCTGCCTGCGGTACTGTACTAATTGGATCAGAAGAACACCACTAATTTTGTTTAGGTAGCTTTAGGTGCACACTGTGCAGAGGACGCACTACACTAACTTGTAAATACTGCAGCTGCCTGTGGTACTGTATTAATAGGATCAGAAGAACACCACTAATTTTGTTTAGGTAACTTTAGGTGAACACTGTGCAGAGGACGCACTACACTAACTTGTAAATACTGCAGCTGCCTGTGGTACTGTACTAATAGGATCAGAAGAACTCCACTAATTTTGTTTAGGTAGCTTTAGGTGCACACTGTGCAGAGAACGCACTAAACTAAATTGTAAATACTGCAGCTGCTTGCGGTACTGTACTAATATGACCTGAAGAACACCACTAATTTTCTTCAGGTAGCTTTAGGTGCACACTGTGCAGAGAACGCACTAAACTAACTTGTATATACTGCAGCTGCCTTCGGTACTGTATTAATAGGATCAGAAGAACACCACTAATTTTCTTCTGGTAGCTTTAGGTGTACACTGTGCAGAGGACGCAATACACTAACTTGTAAATACTGCAGCTGCCTGCAGCACTGTACTAATAGGATCAGAAGAACACCACTAATTTTTTTCAGGTAGCTTTAGGTGCACACTGTGCAGAGGACGCACTACACTAACTTTTAAATACTGTAGCTGCCTTTGGTACCATTCTAACAGGATCAGAAGAACACCACTCATTTTTTTATGTAGCTTTAGGTGCATACTGTGCAAAGGATAAACTACACTAACTTTAAATACTGCAGCTGCCTGCGGTACTGTATTAATAGGGTCAGAAGAACACCACAAATTTTTTTCAGATAGCTTTAGGTGCACACTGTGCAGAGGACACAGTACACTAACTTGTAAATACTGTAGCTGTCTGCAGTACTGTACTAATAGGATCAGAAGAACACCACTAATTTTCTTCAGGTAGCTTTAGGTGCACACTGTGCAGAGGACGCTCTACTCTAACTTTTAAATACTGTAGCTGCCTTCGGTACCATTCTAATAGGATCAGAAGAACATCACTCATTTTTTTATGTAGCTTTAGGTGCCTACTGTGCAAATGACATACTACACTAACTTGTAAATACAGCAGCTGCCTGCGGTACTGTATTAATAGGATCAGAAGAACACCACAAATTTTCTTCAGATAGCTTTAGGTGCACACTGTGCAGAGGACACAGTACACTAACTATAAATACTGTAGCTGCCTGCCTGTGATATTAATAGGAGCAGAACAACATCAATTGTCTCCAGGTAGCTTTAAATGCACACTGTGCAGAGAACGCACTACACTAACTTGTAAATACTGCAGCTGCCTGCGGTACTGTACTAATAGGATCAGAAGAACACCACTAATTTTGTTTAAGTAGCTTTAGGTGCACACTGTGCAGATAACGCACTAAACTAAATTGTAAATACTGCAGCTGCTTGCGGTACTGTACTAATATGACCTAAAGAACACCACAATTTTTTTTCAGGTAGCTTTAGGTGCACACTGTGCAGAGGACGCACTACAATAACTTGTAAATACTGCAGCTGCCTTCGGTACTGTATTAATAGGATCAGAAGAACACCACCAATTTTCTTCAGGTAGCTTTAGGTGCACACTGTGCAGAGGACGCAATACACTAACTTGTAAATACTGCAGCTGCCTGCGGTACTGTACTAATATGATCAGAAGAACACCACTAATTTTCTTCAAGTAGCTTTAGGTGCACACTGTGCAGAGAACGCACTACACTAACTTGTAAATATTGCAGTTGTCTGCGGTACTGTACTAATAGGATCAGAATGACAGCACTAATTTTGTTTAGGTAGCTTTAGGTGCACACTGGGTAGAGGATGCACTTAACTAACTTGTAAATACTGCAGCTGCCTTCAGTACTGTACACAGTGGAGTGGACACAGTACACTAACTGTAAATATTGTATCTGCCTGCCTGTGGTATTAATAGGATCAGAAGAACACCACTAATTTTCTTCAGGTAGCTTTAGGTGCACACTCTGCAGAGGACACAGTACGCTAACTGTAAATAATGCAGCTGCCTGCCTTTGGTATTAATAGGTTCAGAAGAACACCACTAGATTTCTTCAGGTAGCTTTAGGTGCACACTGTGCAGGGAATGCACTATTCCACATTTGTAAATAATGCAGCTGCCTGTGGTACCGTTCTAATAGGATCAGAAGAACACCACTAATTTTTTTCACGTAGCTTTAGGTGCACACTGTGCAAAGGATGTACTACACTAACTTGTAAATACTGCAGCTGCCTGCAGTACTGTACTAATAGGATCAGAAGAACACCACTAATTTTCTTCAGGTAGCTTTAGGTGCACACTGTGCAGAGAATGCACTATACTAACTTGTAAATACTGCTGCTGCCTGTGGTAGTGTACTAATAGGATCAGAAGAACACCACTAATTTTGTTTAGGTAGCTTTAGGTGCACACTGTGCAGAGGATGCACTAAACTAACTTGTAAATACTGCAGCTGCCTGCGGTACTGTACTAATAGGATCAGAAGAACACCATTTATTTTCTTCAGGTAGCTTTAGGTGCACACTGTGCAGAGGACACAGTACACTAACTGTAAATAATGCAGCTGCCTGCCTGTATTATTAATAGGATCAGAAGAACACCACTAGATTTCTTCAGGTAGCTTTAGGTGCACACTGTGCAGGGGATGCGCTACTCCACATTGTAAATACTGCAGCTGCCTGCGGTACTGTTCTAATAGGATCAGAAGAACACCACTAATTTTTTTCATGTAGCTTAAGGTGCACACTGTGCAAAGGACGTACTACACTAACTTGTAAATACTGCAGCTGCCTGCGGTACTGAACTAATAGGATTTAGAAGAACACCACTAATTTTCTTCAAGTAGCTTTGGGTGCACACTGTGCAGAGAACGCACTACACTAACTTGTAAATACTGCAGCTGCCTGCGGTAGTGTACTAATAGGATCAGAAGAACACCACTAATTTTCCTTAGGTAGGTTTAGGTGCACAATGTGCAGAGGATGCACTACACTAACTTGTAAATAGTACAGATGCCTGCGGTACTGTACTAATAGGATCAGAAGAACACCACTAATTTTCTTCCGGTAGCTTTAGGTACACACTGTGCAGAGTACACAGTACACTAACTATAAATACTGTAGCTGCCTGCCTGTGGTATTAATAGGAGCAGAACAACATCAATTGTCTCCAGGTAGTTTTAAGTGCACACTGTGCAGAGGACGCACTACACTAACTGTAAATACTGTAGCTGCCTGCCTGTGGTATTAATAGGATCAGAAGAATACCACTAATTTTCTTCAGGTAGCTTTAGGTGCATACTGTGAAGAGGACGCACTACACTAACTTGTAAATACTACAGCCGCCTGTAGTACTTTACTAATAGGATCAGAAGTACACCACTAATTTTCTTCAGTTAGCTTTAGGTGCACACTGTGCAGAGGACGCACTACACTAACTTGTAAATACTGCAGCTGCCTGCGGTACTTTACTAATAAGATCATAAGAACACCACTCATTTTCTTCAGGTAGCTTTAGGTGCACACTGTGCAGAGGACGCACTACACTAACTTGTAAATTCTGCAGCTGCCTGCAGTACTGTACTAATAGGGTCACAAGAACACCACTAATTTTCTTCAGGTAGCTTTAGGAGCAATGTGTGCAGAGGACGCGCTACACTAACTTGTAAATACTACAGCTGCCTGTGGTACTGTACTAATAGGATCAGAAAAACACCACACATTTTCTTCAGGTAGCTTTAGGTGTACTCTGTGCAGAGAACTCACTACACTAACTTGTAAATACTGCAGCTGCCTGGTACTTTACTAATAGGATCACAAGATAACCACTAATTTTGTTTAGGTAGCTTTAGGTGCACACTGTGCAGAGAATGCACTAAACAAAATTGTAAATACTGCAGCTGCCTGTGGTACTGTACTAATAGGATCAGAAGAACACCACTAAGTTTCTTCAGGTAGCTTTAGGTGCACACTGTGCAGAGAACACACTACACTAACTTGTAGATACTGTAGCTGCCTGCGGTACTGTACTAATTGGATCAGAAGAACACCACTAATTTTGTTTAGGTAGCTTTAGGTGCACACTGTACAGAGGACGCACTACACTAACTTGTAAATACTGCAGCTGCCTGTGGTACTGTACTAATAGGATCAGAAGAACACCACTAATTTTGTTTAGGTAACTTTAGGTGAACACTGTGCAGAGGACGCACTACACTAACTTGTAAATACTGCAGCTGCCTGTGGTACTGTACTAATAGGATCAGAAGAACTCCACTAATTTTGTTTAGGTAGCTTTAGGTGCACACTGTGCAGAGAACGCACTAAACTAAATTGTAAATACTGCAGCTGCTTGCGGTACTGTACTAATATGACCTGAAGAACACCACTAATTTTCTTCAGGTAGCTTTAGGTGCACACTGTGCAGAGAACGCACTAAACTAACTTGTAAATACTGCAGCTGCCTTCGGTACTGTATTAATAGGATCAGAAGAACACCACTAATTTTCTTCTGGTAGCTTTAGGTGTACACTGTGCAGAGGACGCAATACACTAACTTGTAAATACTGCAGCTGCCTGCAGCACTGTACTAATAGGATCAGAAGAACACCACTAATTTTTTTCAGGTAGCTTTAGGTGCACACTGTGCAGAGGACGCACTACACTAACTTTTAAATACTGTAGCTGCCTTTGGTACCGTTCTAACAGGATCAGAAGAACACCACTCATTTTTTTATGTAGCTTTAGGTGCATACTGTGCAAAGGATAAACTACACTAACTTTAAATACTGCAGCTGCCTGCGGTACTGTATTAATAGGGTCAGAAGAACACCACAAATTTTTTTCAGATAGCTTTAGGTGCACACTGTGCAGAGGACACAGTACACTAACTTGTAAATACTGTAGCTGTCTGCAGTACTGTACTAATAGGATCAGAAGAACACCACTAATTTTCTTCAGGTAGCTTTAGGTGCACACTGTGCAGAGGACGCTCTACTCTAACTTTTAAATACTGTAGCTGCCTTCGGTACCATTCTAATAGGATCAGAAGAACATCACTCATTTTTTTATGTAGCTTTAGGTGCCTACTGTGCAAATGACATACTACACTAACTTGTAAATACAGCAGCTGCCTGCGGTACTGTATTAATAGGATCAGAAGAACACCACAAATTTTCTTCAGATAGCTTTAGGTGCACACTGTGCAGAGGACACAGTACACTAACTATAAATACTGTAGCTGCCTGCCTGTGATATTAATAGGAGCAGAACAACATCAATTGTCTCCAGGTAGCTTTAAGTGCACACTGTGCAGAGAACGCACTACACTAACTTGTAAATACTGCAGCTGCCTGCGGTACTGTACTAATAGGATCAGAAGAACACCACTAATTTTGTTTAAGTAGCTTTAGGTGCACACTGTGCAGATAACGCACTAAACTAAATTGTAAATACTGCAGCTGCTTGCGGTACTGTACTAATATGACCTAAAGAACACCACAATTTTTTTTCAGGTAGCTTTAGGTGCACACTGTGCAGAGGACGCACTACAATAACTTGTAAATACTGCAGCTGCCTTCTGTACTGTATTAATAGGATCAGAAGAACACCACCAATTTTCTTCAGGTAGCTTTAGGTGCACACTGTGCAGAGGACGCAATACACTAACTTGTAAATACTGCAGCTGCCTGCGGTACTGTACTAATATGATCAGAAGAACACCACTAATTTTCTTCAAGTAGCTTTAGGTGCACACTGTGCAGAGAACGCACTACACTAACTTGTAAATATTGCAGTTGTCTGCGGTACTGTACTAATAGGATCAGAATGACAGCACTAATTTTGTTTAGGTAGCTTTAGGTGCACACTGGGTAGAGGATGCACTTAACTAACTTGTAAATACTGCAGCTGCCTTCAGTACTGTACACAGTGGAGTGGACACAGTACACTAACTGTAAATATTGTATCTGCCTGCCTGTGGTATTAATAGGATCAGAAGAACACCACTAATTTTCTTCAGGTAGCTTTAGGTGCACACTCTGCAGAGGACACAGTACGCTAACTGTAAATAATGCAGCTGCCTGCCTTTGGTATTAATAGGTTCAGAAGAACACCACTAGATTTCTTCAGGTAGCTTTAGGTGCACACTGTGCAGGGAATGCACTATTCCACATTTGTAAATAATGCAGCTGCCTGTGGTACCGTTCTAATAGGATCAGAAGAACACCACTAATTTTTTTCACGTAGCTTTAGGTGCACACTGTGCAAAGGATGTACTACACTAACTTGTAAATACTGCAGCTGCCTGCAGTACTGTACTAATAGGATCAGAAGAACACCACTAATTTTCTTCAGGTAGCTTTAGGTGCACACTGTGCAGAGAATGCACTACACTAACTTGTAAATACTGCTGCTGCCTGTGGTAGTGTACTAATAGGATCAGAAGAACACCACTAATTTTGTTTAGGTAGCTTTAGGTGCACACTGTGCAGAGGATGCACTAAACTAACTTGTAAATACTGCAGCTGCCTGCGGTACTGTACTAATAGGATCAGAAGAACACCATTTATTTTCTTCAGGTAGCTTTAGGTGCACACTGTGCAGAGGACACAGTACACTAACTGTAAATAATGCAGCTGCCTGCCTGTATTATTAATAGGATCAGAAGAACACCACTAGATTTCTTCAGGTAGCTTTAGGTGCACACTGTGCAGGGGATGCGCTACTCCACATTGTAAATACTGCAGCTGCCTGCGGTACTGTTCTAATAGGATCAGAAGAACACCACTAATTTTCCTTAGGTAGGTTTAGGTGCACAATGTGCAGAGGATGCACTACACTAACTTGTAAATAGTACAGATGCCTGCGGTACTGTACTAATAGGATCAGAAGAACACCACTAATTTTCTTCCGGTAGCTTTAGGTGCACACTGTGCAGAGAACACAGTACACTAACTATAAATACTGTAGCTGCCTGCCTGTGGTATTAATAGGAGCAGAACAACATCAATTGTCTCCAGGTAGTTTTAAGTGCACACTGTGCAGAGGACGCACTACACTAACTGTAAATACTGTAGCTGCCTGCCTGTGGTATTAATAGGATCAGAAGAACACCACTAATTTTCTTCAGGTAGCTTTAGGTGCACACTGTGCAGAGGACACAGTACACTAACTGTAAATAATGCAGCTGCCTGCCTTTGATATTAATAGGATCAGAAGAACACCACTAATTTTCTTCAGGTAGCTTTAGGTGCACACTGTGCAGAGGACACAGTACACTAACTGTAAATAATGCAGCTGCCTGCCTTTGGTATTAATAGGATCAGAAGAACACCACTAATTTTCTTTAGGTAGTTTTAGGTGCTCACTGTGCAGAGGACACAATACACTAACTTGTAAATACTCCAGCTGCCTGCGGTACTGTACTAATAGGATCAGAAGAACACCACTAATTTATTTCAGGTATCTTTAGGTGCACACTGTGCAGAGAACGCACTACACTATCTTGTAAATACTACTGCTGCCTCTGGTACTGTACTAATAGGATCAGAAGAACACCACTAATTTTCTTCACGTAGCTTTAGGTGCACACTGTGCAGAGGATTCACTACACTAACTTGTAAATACTGCAGCTGCCTGCGGTACTGTACTAATAGGATCAGAAGAACACCACTAATTTTCTTCAGGTAGCTTTAGGTGCACACTGTGCAGAGAACATAGTACACTAACTGTAAATACCGTAGCTGCCTGCCTGTGGTATTAATAGGAGCAGAACAACATCAATTGTCTCCAGGTAGTTTTAAGTGCACACTGTGCAGAGGACGCACTACACTAACTGTAAATACTGTAGCTGCCTGCCTGTGGTATTAATAGGATCAGAAGAACACCACTAATTTTCTTCAGGTAGCTTAAGGTGCACACTGTGCAGAGGACACAGTACACTAACTGTAAATAATGCAGCTGCCTGCCTGTGGTATTAATAGGATCAGAAGAACACCACTAGATTTCTTCAGGTAGCTTTAGGTGCACACTGTGCAGGGGATGCACTACTCCACATTGTAAATACTGCAGCTGCCTGCGGTACCGTTCTAATAGGATCAGAAGAACACCACTAATTTTTTTCATGTAGCTTAAGGTGCACACTGTGCAAAGGACGTACTACACTAACTTGTAAATACTGCAGCTGCCTGCGGTACTGAACTAATAGGATTTAGAAGAACACCACTAATTTTCTTCAAGTAGCTTTGGGTGCACACTGTGCAGAGAACGCGCTACACTAACTTGTAAATACTGCAGCTGCCTGCGGTAGTGTACTAATAGGATCAGAAGAACACCACTAATTTTCCTTAGGTAGGTTTAGGTGCACAATGTGCAGAGGATGCACTACACTAACTTGTAAATAGTACAGATGCCTGCGGTACTGTACTAATAGGATCAGAAGAACACCACTAATTTTCTTCCGGTAGCTTTAGGTGCACACTGTGCAGAGAACACAGTACACTAACTATAAATACTGTAGCTGCCTGCCTGTGGTATTAATAGGAGCAGAACAACATCAATTGTCTCCAGGTAGTTTTAAGTGCACACTGTGCAGAGGACGCACTACACTAACTGTAAATACTGTAGCTGCCTGCCTGTGGTATTAATAGGATCAGAAGAACACCACTAATTTTCTTCAGGTAGCTTAAGGTGCACACTGTGCAGAGGACACAGTGCACTAACTGTAAATAATGCAGCTGCCTGCCTTTGGTATTAATAGGATCATAAGAACACCACTAATTTTCTTCAGGTAGCTTTAGGTGCACACTGTGCAGAGGACACAGTACACTAACTGTAAATAATGCAGCTGCCTGCCTTTGGTATTAATAGGATCAGAAGAACACCACTAATTTTCTTTAGGTAGTTTTAGGTGCTCACTGTGCAGAGGACACAATACACTAACTTGTAAATACTCCAGCTGCCTGCGGTACTGTACTAATAGGATCAGAAGAACACCACTAATTTATTTCAGGTATCTTTAGGTGCACACTGTGCAGAGAACGCACTACACTATCTTGTAAATACTACTGCTGCCTGTGGTACTGTACTAATAGGATCAGAAGAACACCACTAATTTTCTTCACGTAGCTTTAGGTGCACACTGTGCAGAGGATTCACTACACTAACTTGTAAATACTGCAGCTGCCTGCGGTACTGTACTAATAGGATCAGAAGGACACCACAAATTTTCTTCAGGTAGCTTTAGGTGCACACTGTGCAGAGAACGCACTACACTAACTTGTAAATATTGCAGCTGTCTGCGGTACTGTACTAATAGGATCAGAAGAACACCACTAATTTTCTTCAGGTAGCTTTAGGTGCACACTGTGCAGAGAACATAGTACACTAACTATAAATACTGTAGCTGCCTGCCTGTGGTATTAATAGGAGCAGAACAACATCAATTGTCTCCAGGTAGCTTTAAGTGCACACTGTGCAGAGGACACACTACACTAACTGTAAATATTGTAGCTGCCTGCCTGTGGTATTAATAGGAGCAGAACAACAATAGTTGTTTCCAGGTAGCTTTAAGTGCACACTGTGCAGAGGACGCACTACACTAACTCTAAATACTGTAGCTGCCTGCCTGTGGTATTAATAGGATCAGAAGAACACCACTAATTTTCTTCAGGTAGCTTTAGGTGCACACTGTGCAGAGGACACAGTACACTAACTGTAAATAATGCAGCTGCCTGCCTGTGGTATTAATAGGATCAGAAGAACACCACTAGATTTCTTCAGGTAGCTTTAGGTGCACACTGTGCAGGGGATGCGCTACTCCACATTGTAAATACTGCAGCTGCCTGCGGTACTGTTCTAATAGGATCAGAAGAACACCACTAATTTTTTTCATGTAGCTTAAGGTGCACACTGTGCAAAGGACGTACTACACTAACTTGTAAATACTGCAGCTGCCTGCGATACTGAACTAATAGGATGAGAGGAACACCACTAATTTTCTTCAGGTATCTTTGGGTGCACACTGTGCAGAGAACGCACTACACTAACTTGTAAATACTGCAGCTGCCTGCGGTAGTGTACTAATAGGATCAGAAGAACACCACTAATTTTCTTCAGGTAGGTTTAGGTGCACAATGTGCAGAGGACGCACTATACTAACTTGTAAATAGTACAGATGCCTGTGGTACTGTACTAATAGGATCATAAGAACACCACTAATTTTCTTCAGGTAGCTTTAGGTGCACACTGTGCAGAGGACACAGCACACTAACTATAAATACTGTAGCTACCTGCCTGTGGTATTAATGGGAGCAGAACAACATCAATTGTCTCCAGGTAGCTTTAAGTGCACACTGTGCAGAGGACGCACTACACTAACTCTAAATACTGTAGCTGCCTGCCCGTGGTATTAGTTTTTCTCCATTGTTTTGGCTCATTTCTTGAAACAGAAATGACATTCTCAAAAGAACATGGACAAATCTCCAAACCACTTGGCAATTGTTCACAACTGAACTGAATTTCTCATTCATTTCATCAAAATTGCAAATGTCTCAGCACATGTCTCAATGTCTCAGTACATCTTTCAAATGATTAAGTACAAGTAGCCTACATTTAGCACAATTTCCAAGTGAATAGATCAGTTGATTTAAACTGATTGTCAATTCTCAGTCTAATGGTTGTTCTCTCTAAAACATGTCAGCGTCATTTCATTGTTTAAGTCATCATATGCACAATAGTCTGTTCAATGGTCAAAATTATTCAGGAACATAATACCATGAATAGCATATATGAATCTCTTGGAACATTTGATAAAATGATTACAGCAATTGACAGTCAGGTGCAACTAGAACTTGACTAACAAAGGAGGAGTTGGAGTTGGTCTCAGATGACCAATCAAACAGTATGTTTAGTTACCTGACAGGTGCTGTCCATGATTGTAAATGCTGCCAAACATGTATATATAGAGCTTGCCCATGCAGGACCAGTACAATTTCTTAACATGGAGGCACCTGGCCAAGTAAATGAACAAGGGAAACTGCCTGCTCGAGGAAGAAGAAGAGGAAGAGGAGTAAGGGTGAGTGGTGGTGGAATAGGGGGAAGAGGCAGAGGAGCACGAAGACACTATGCTGTCCCTGATGAAATTCAGGCCACAATTATAGATCATGTCATCAACCATGGCCTCACAATGGCGGAGGCAGATCGCCGAGTGCAGCCTAATGTGCCTCGCTCTACAGTCTTCTCTATCATCCAAACCTTTCGCAAGGAAAACAGGTATGTAGTCAGTCAATGATGGAATTATTTAATGTATAGGACAGGACACTGTGCATGGAGCAACAAATATGTTTATTTACTCATTTACGCATTCATTTAGTGTGTGTGTATGTGTGTGTGTCTGTGATAGGCCTACAGTATTACAGTATCTTACCTCAGTGGGATGTTACGTATGATACTAACAATGAAGAAGAAAAATATTGTAGAAAATAAACTATGGAATAGTATGGAATAGTTTATTTTCTACAATATTGATGATACAGTTTACAGTAGTGTAAAGGTAAGGTATAAATTACGAATGGAGTGTTGTCCTTTAAATTCTATGTCTAGGATTGGATGACAACCTGGCACGGATGGCCGAGGAAAACTTCCCAATGAACAACAAGAACAAGAGATCTGTAACATGGTGTTTGCAAATAATGCCATCACAAATCCGCACTGCAAGACAATGTCATATTCCAAAATATCAACTCTATAAGCATCTCCACAATAGCCCGCATATTGAAGAAGCATCAGATGACAATGAAACAACTTTACAGGGTACCATTTGAGAGGAAATCTGACAGAGTGAAAGAGCTGTGGTACCAGTATGTAAATGTAAGTCAGTCACTGGTTGTCCATCAAGATAACCTTTTTACAATTACCATAAGCAGTGGTTCCCAAAATGTATTGGTTTCAGTACCCACTTTACCTGATTTCTGAATCTAGGTAATCCAGGTATGAAAGTATTTGAATTACATATTTGATTTATAAACATTTTGTCTAAAAACTGCAGCTTACTGTATGATGCAATTATCATTATAATCCTTATTTTCTTATTTTGAAGAATATAACACATAATACAGTAAGAAAAAGGGTCAAAGAGCTGCAATTACAGTAGTGCCTCCCATGTAAATCTATCTAATACTGTGGGTTTTACTGTAACATTTCAGTAAGTCTACTCATTGATAATTTTTCCCCTCCCCTTTCTGTCAAATACCCCCTGTAGTACCTCTGCATAGGGTACATGTACCCCAGGTTTGGAACCACTGGAATACTGGCCAGTAATATATTGAACTTGTGTAAAACATAGAACATTCCTATGTAACTGTCTGTAACTGTAGTGTATGACTCTTCTGTATGACTGATTTGATGTTTTCTTTTTTTACTCTATTGTAGAGAATAATGGCATTGGAAGGAAATGAGACCTCTCACATACTCGTGTATGTGGATGAGGCTGGCTTCAATCTGGCCAAGGGCCGAAGACGTGGCCGTAATTTTATTGGCCACCGGGCCACTGGGGATGTCCCAGGCCAGCGAGGGGGCAATACAACTATGTGTGCTGCCATTTCTGAGAATGGTGTGGCCACTCACATCCCCAGTCTTGGCCCATACAATACACAGAAGCTCCTCATCTTCCTCATCTTCTTAGACCGCCTTCATTTGAATTTGAGCCCTGAAAATAAGAGAGGTCTCATAGGTCCTCGCCTAGCACAATATATAATAGTATGGGACAATGTAAATTTTCACCGTGGCCTGCTTATCAGGGCCTGGTTCACTGCTCATCCAAGGATGGATATGGTGTTCCTACCACCTTACTCTCCTTTCCTCAACCCTATTGAGGAGTTTTTCTCCGCTTGGAGGTGGAGAGTGTATGAGCATCGGGCTCAAGATCAGAGGTCCCTGCTCCATGCAATAGATGCTGCCTGTGAGGATATTACAGGAGATCAGTGTAGGGGATGGTTGCGACATGCACACCGTTTCTTCCCTCATTGCATCGCAAGGGAGGATATACGCTGTGATGTTGATGAGAATCTGTGGCCAGACAGATAGCAGCGCGTGGATGGGCAGGAGGGTGAGGACGGTGGCCAGTGAAGAGATGTTACAGTAGTTGTGAAACTCCAGCTTTATTTACAGCATTGTAGGCTAAATGTATATAGTTACATAGTTACATAGTAGGTGAGGTTGAAAAAAGACACAAGTCCATCAAGTCCAACCTATGTGTGTGATTATGTGTCAGTATTTCATTACATATCCCTGTATGTTGCGGTCATTCAGGTGATTATCTAATAGTTTCTTGAAGCTTTCAATGCTCCCCGCTGAGACCACCACCTGTGGAAGGGAATTCCACATCCTTGCCGCTCTTACAGTAAAGAACCCTCTACGTAGTTTAACCGCTAAGCCACCGCCCACCGTCATATGACGGCTGGACGAGGCTTCTATTGTTCTGGGAGGACGTCATATGACGTCCTCGCCTTCCGAGCCACTAGGGGGCTGCGTCGGCGGCCGCGATGTCCGCCGGGCACCCGCGATTGCCGGGTAACAGAGCAGGAGCGTGGATCTGTGCATGTAAACACAGATCCACGTCCTGTCAGAGAGGAGAGGAGACCGATGGCGTGTCCCTTGTACATAGGGACAGCGATCGGTCACCTCCCCCAGTCAGTCCCCTCCCCCCACAGTTAGAATCACCTCCTTAGGTAATACATTAACCCCTCGAGCGCCCCCTAGTGTTAACCCCTTCCCTGCCAGTCACATTTACACAGTAATCAATGCAATTTTATAGCATTGATCGCTGTATAAATGTGAATGGTCCCAAAAATGTGTCAAAAGTGTTCGATATGTCCGCCGCAATATCGCAGTCACAATAAAAATTGCAGATCACCGCCATTACTAGTAAAAAATAAATAAATAATAAAAATGCTATAAATCTATCCCCTATTTTGTAGACGCTATAACTTTTGCGCAAACCAATCAATATACGCTTAGCGCAATTTTTTTTTACCAAAAATATGTAGAAGAATACGTATCGGCCTAAACTGAGGAAAAAATTTGTTAAAAAAAAAAAAAATTGGATATTTATTATAGCAAAAAGTAAAAAATATTGTGTTTTTTCAAAATTGTCCCTCTTCTTTTGTTTATAGCACAATAAATAAAAACCGCAGAGGTGATCAAATACCACCAAAAGAAAGCTCTATTTGTGGGGAAAAAATGATAAAAATTTCATTAGGGTACAGTGTAACATGACCGCGCAATTGTCATTCAAAGTGCGACAGCGCTGAAAACTGAAAAATGGCTTGGGCAGGAAGGGGGTGAAAGTGCCCTGTATTGAGGTGGTTAAGGTTAAACCTCTTTTCTTCTAATTGTAATGAGTGGCCACGAGTCTTATTAAACTCTCTTCTGCGAAAAAGTTTTATCCCTATTGTGGGGTCACCAGTACAGTATTTGTAAATTGAAATCATATCCCCTCTCAAGCGTCTCTTCTCCAGAGAGAATAAGTTCAGTGCTCGCAACCTTTCCTCATAACTAAAATCCTCCAGACCCTTTATTAGCTTTGTTGCCCTTCTTTGTACTTGCTCCATTTCCAGTACATCCTTCCTGAGGACTGGTGCCCAGAACTGGACAGCATACTCCAGGTACGGCCGGACCAGAGTCTTGTAGAGCGGGAGAATTATCGTTTTATCTCTGGAGTTGATCCCCCTTTTAATGCATGCCAATATTCTGTTTGCTTTATTAGCAGCAGCTTGGCATTGCATGCCATTGCTGAGCCTATCATCAACTAGGACCCCCAGGTCCTTTTCCATCCTAGATTCCCCCAGAGGTTCTCCCCCCAGTGTATAGATTGCATTCATATTTTTGCCACCCAAATGCATTATTTTACATTTTTCTACATTGAACCTCATTTGCCATGTAGTCGCCCATTTGTTGTTAATTTGTTCAGGTCTTTTTGCAAGATTTCCACATCCTGCGGAGAAGTTATTGCCCTGCTTAGCTTAGTATCGTCTGCAAATACAGAGATGGAACTGTTTATCCCATCCTCCAGGTCGTTTATGAACAAATTAAATAGGATTGGTCCCAGCACAGACCCCTGGGGGACCCCACTACCCACCCCTGACCATTCTGAGTACTCCCCATTTATCACCACCCTCTGAACACGCCCTTGTAGCCAGTTTTCAATCCATGTACTCACCCTATGGTCCATGCCAACGCACCTTATTTTGTACAGTAAACGTTTATGGGGAACTGTGTCAAATGCTTTTGCAAAATCCAGATACACCACGTCTATGGGCCTTCCTTTATCTAGATGGCAACTCACCTCCTCATAGAAGGTTAATAGATTGGTTTGGCAAGAACGATTCTTCATGAATCCATGCTGATTACTGCTAATGATATCATTCTTATTACTAAAATCTTGTATATAGTCCCTTATCATCCCCTCCAAGAGTTTACATACTATTGATGTTAGGCTAACTGGTCTGTAATTCCCAGGGATGTTTTTTGGGCCCTTTTTAAATATTGGTGCTACATTGGCTTTTCTCCAATCAGCTGGTACCATTCCAGTCAATAGACTGTCTGTAAAAATTAGGAACAACGGTCTGGCAATCACCTGACTGAGTTCCCTAAGTACCCTCGGATGCAAGCCATCTGGTCCCGGTGATTTATTAATGTTAAGTTTCTCAAGTCTAATTTTAATTCCGTCCTCTGTTAACCATGTAGGTGCTTCCTGTGTTGTGTCATGAGGATAAACACTGCAGTTTTGGTTACTGAAGCCCCCCGATTCACTCGTGAAGACTGAGGAGAAGAATAAATTCAATACCTCTGCCATCTCCCCATCCTTTGTAACCAGATGTCCTTCCTCATTCTTTATGGGGCCAATATGGTCTGTCCTCCCTTTTTTACTGTTTACATACTTAAAGAATTTCTTAGGATTTTTTTTGCTCTCCTCCGCTATGTGTCTTTCATGTTCTATCTTAGCCATCCTAATTGCACCCTTACATTTCTTATTGCATTCTTTATAAATTCTGAATGCTGTGGATGATCCCTCAACCTTGTATTTTTTGAAGGCCTTCTCCTTTGCTTTTATATGCATAAGCTCAGCAATGGCATGCAATGCCAAGCTGCTGCTAATAAAGCAAACAGAATATTGGCATGCATTAAAAGGGGGATCAACTGCAGAGATAAAACGATAATTCTCCCGCTCTACAAGACTCTGGTCCAGCCGTACCTGGAGTATGCTGTCCAGTTCTGGGCACCAGTACTCAGGAGGGACGTACTGGAAATGGAGCGAGTACAAAGAAGGGCAACAAAGCTAATAAAGGGTCTGGAGGATCTTAGTTATGAGGAAAGGTTGCGAGCACTGAACTTATTCTCTCTGGAGAAGAGACGCTTGAGAGGGGATATGATTTCAATTTACAAATACTGTACTGGTGACCCCACAATAGGGATAAAACTTTTTCGCAGAAGAGAGTTTAATAAGACTCGTGGCCACTCATTACAATTAGAAGAAAAGAGGTTTAACCTTAAACTACGTAGAGGGTTCTTTACTGTAAGAGCGGCAAGGATGTGGAATTCCCTTCCACAGGCGGTGGTCTCAGCGGGGAGCATTGATAGCTTCAAGAAACTATTAGATAATCACCTGAATGACCGCAATATACAGGGATATGTAATGTAATACTGACACATAATCACACACATAGGTTGGACTTGATGGACTTGTGTCTTTTTTCAACCTCACCTACTATGTAACTATGTAACTATGTAACATGTCTCAATGTCTCAGTACATCTTTCAAATGATTAAGTACAAGTAGCCTACATTTAGCACAATTTCCAAGTGAATAGATCTTGTTGATCTAAACTGATTGTCAATTCTCAGTCTAATGGTTGTTCTCTCCAAAACATGTCAGCATCATTTCATTGTTTAAGTCATCATATGCACAATAGTCTGTTCAATGGTCAAAATTATTCAGGAACATAATACCATGAATACCATATATGAATCTCCTGGAACATTTGATAAAATGATTACAGCAATTGACAGTCAGGTGCAACTAGAACTTGAGTAACAAAGGAGGAGTTGGAGTTGGTCTCAGATGACCAATCAAACAGTATGTTTAGTTACCTGACAGGTGCTGTCCATGATTGTAAATGCTGCCAAACATGTATATATAGAGCTTGCCCATGCAGGACCAGTACAATTTCTGAACATGGAGGCACCTGGCCAAGTAAATGAACAAGGGCAACTGCCTGCTCGAGGAAGAGGAAGAAGAAGAGGAAGAGGAGTAAGGGTGAGTGGTGGTGGACTAGGGGGAAGAGGCCGAAGAGCACGAAGACACTATGCTGTCCCTGATGAAATTCGGGCCACAATTATAGATCATGTCATCAACCGTGGCCTCACAATGGTGGAGGCAGGTCGCCAAGTGCAGCCTAATGTGCCTCGCTCTACAGTCTTCTCTATCATCCAAACCTTTCGCAGGGAAAACAGGTATGTAGTCAGTCAATGATGGAATTATATAATGTATAGGACAGGACACTGTGCATAGAGCAACAAATATGTTTATTTACTCATTTACATATTCATTTAGTGTGTGTGTGTGTGTGATAGGCCTACAGTATTACAGTATCTTACCTCAGTGGGATGTTACGTATGATACTAACAATGACAAGAAAAATATTGTAGAAAATAAACTATGGATTAGTATGGAATAGTTTATTTTCTACAATATTGATGATTTAGTTTACAGTTGTATTCCAGTCACTGTGCAGTGATGCATTAGAATTGTGGTAAAGTTACTGTAAGTAAAAAAAACAATATGATTACATTGGTAACTCATTCTGTACGGAATACATAAGGTATAAATTACGAATGGAGTGTTGTCCTTTGAATTCTATGTCTAGGATTGGACGACAACCTGGCACGGGTGGCCGAGGAAAACTTCTCAATGAACAAGAACAAGAGATCTGTAACATGGTGTTTGCAAATAAAGCCATCACATTGAGACAGAACCACACTGCAATCCTACAAGACAAAGCCATATTCCAAAATGTCACTCTATAAGCATCTCCACAATAGCCCGCATATTGAAGAAGCATCAGATGACAATGAAGCAAATTTACAGGGTACCATTTGAGAGGAACTCTGACAGAGTGAAAGAGCTGCGGTACCAGTATGTACATGGAAGTCAGTCACTGGTTGTCCATCAAGATAACCTTTTTACAATTACCGTAAGCAGTGGTTCCCGAAATGTATTGGTTTCAGTACCCACTTTACCTGATTTCTGAATCCAGGTAATCCAGGTATGCAAGTATTTGATTTACGTGTCTGATTTATAAACATTTTGTCTAAAAACTGAAGCTTACTGTATGATGCAATTATCATTATAATCTTTATTTTGAAGAATATAACATACAATACAGTAAGAAAAAGGGTCAAAGAACTGCAATTACAGTAGTGCTCCCCATGTAAATCTATCTAATACTGTGGGTTTTACTGTAACATTTCAGTAAGTCTACTCGTTGATAATTTTTCCCCTCCCCTTTCTGTCAAATACCCCCTGTAGTACCTCTGCATAGAGTACATGTACCCCAGGTTTGGAATACTGGCCAGTAGTATATTGAACTTGTGTAGAACATAGAACATTCCTATGTAACTGTCTGTAACTGTAGTGTATGACTCTTTTGTATGACTGATTTGATGTTTTCTTTTTTTACTCTATTGTAGAGAATAATGGCATTGGAAGGAAACAAGACCTCTCACATACTTGTGTATGTGGATGAGGGTGGCTTCAACCTGGCCAAGGGCCGAAGACGTGGATATCCCAGGCCAGCGAGGGGGCAATATAACTATGTGTGCTGCCATTTCTGAGAATGGTGTGGCCACTCACATCCCCAGTCTTGGCCCATACAATACACAGAAGCTCCTCATCTTCTTGGACCGCCTTCATTTGGATTTGATCCCTGAAAATGAGAGAGATCTCATAGGCCCTCAACTACCACAATATATAATTGTATGGGACAATGTGAATTTCCACCGTGGCCCACTTATCAGGGCCTGGTTCACTGCTCATCCAAGGATGGATATGGTGTTCCTACCCCCTTACTCTCCTTTCCTCAATCCTATTGGGGAGTTTTTCTCCACTTGGAGGTGGAGAATGTATGAGCATCGGGCTCAAGATCAGAGGTCCCTGCTCCATGCAATGGACGCTGCCTGTGAGGATATTACAGGAGATCAGTGTAGGGGATGGTTGTGACATGCACGCCGTTTCTTCCCTCGTTCCATCGCAAGGGAGGATATACGCTGCGATGTTGATGAGAATCTGTGGCCAGACAGACAGCAGTGTGTGGATGGGCAGGAGGGTGAGGACGGTGGCCAGTGAAGAGATGTTACAGTAGTTGTGAAACTCCAGCTTTATTTGCAGCATTGTAGGCTAAATGTAATTTTCCTTGTTTTTTGTTTGTGTGTTTATATTTCCGTATATTATGCTGTAAACATTTTCTTTTTACTCTGATGTATGGAAGTTACTTTGTGTGTGAATGATAATGGTTACAATACTGTAAAGTAACTTTTCCTTGGCAGTATGAGTGCAATGTGTGATGTCAAACCTTGGAGGCTACTCTTACCCTAAAATCTTTTCTTTTTTTTCAGTTTTATACACAGTTATATTCAGTTAGCTAGACAAAAACTGTACAGTAACCATTGTCAATGAAGGACTGGGCTAAGACTGAAAATTGGACATGAGGGATATTTCAATGGTCCTCTGCCATAGAGACAAAACATCTAAACATTTTGACTTGCAGTGCTTACACAATGCCAAAGGGACAACGCATTTTGGGGGCACTGACTATTTGAATGAGAAAGAAATTTATTTTTGACACATGAGTGAACTGTTTTGGGAAAGATATGAGCTTTTGAAGGTGAACCATGGTGTTGTGTCGAACCATCCAGGTTATTTTGGCAAAAGCACCAAGAGAGTTGAGAACGTCTGGTCTGTTTCAAGAAATGAGCCAAAGCAATTGAGAAGAATCTTTGCCATTTTGGGGGCACTGACTCTTTATATGGGAAAGGAATATGGTTTTGAAGCATGAGTGAACAGTTTAGGGGGAGATATGAGCTTTTTCACCAGAGTTATAGTGTTGTGCTGAACTGTAAAACTGTTTTGCCAAATGATCTTAAAGTTTTGAAAATGTAATTTCTGTTTCAAGAAATGAGCCAAAACAATGGAGAAAAACTGTAATATGCTCTTAAAGCAAACCCATCTCTCCTCCGTATTCTTTGTTCCTAATATTTTATCCCAATTTATGCCTTTTAGCAAGGTTTGTAGTTTAGGGAAGTTGGCTCTTTTGAAATTCATTGTCTTTGTGTTCCCTTCATGTTTCCTATTTGTGTGATTTATACTGAAACTAATTGACCTGTGATCGCTGTTACCTAAATTGCCCCGTATTTCCACATCTGTGATCAGGTCTGTATTGTTGGTAATCAGTAGATCCAGTAATGTTTTATTTCTAGTTGGTGCGTCTACCATCTGACCCATAAAATTGTGCTGCAAGACATTAAGGAACTGGCGAACCTTAAATGAATGCGCGGTTCCCTCCGCCCAGTCTATGTCTGCATAATTAAAATCCCCCATTATGATAACACTTCCCATCCTTGCTGCTAATCCAATTTTTGATAGGAGATCCGTCTCCACTTCCTCCCTCAGGTTAGGGGGCCTATAGCATACTCCCAGTATTATTTTCCCCTTAGCTTCATCCCTTTGGAGCTCTACCCATAAGGATTCCACCTCCTCTCTAGCTCCCTCAGTGATGTCATCTCTCACATTCACTTGTACATTATTCTTGATATATAGGCATACCCCTCCCCCTTTTTTACCCTCTCTATCCTTGTGGTATAGGGTATACCCTTGAATGTTTGCCAGCCAATCATGAGAGCTGTTGAACCAGGTCTCTGAAATTCCCACAAAATCCAAATCCTCCTCGTACAACAGTATCTCTAGTTCACCCATCTTGTCTGCCATTCTCCTGGCATTGGTGAACATGCCACATAGTTTAGACCGGTCGCATATTGTCCTCATATTGGGTGTTTCAAGATTGCAACTAGGACTTGCTACTATACTCACCTTGTGTTTTTGTGCTTTGGTTAACCTACCACTAATGCCCCCAATACTACCCTCTGGAATATCTTCCGCGCTGGCTATCACTGTCTCTGGACCCTCCCCCCCATCGCCTAGTTTAAAAACCCCTCTAACTTTTTGTCCATCTTCATTCCCAGCAGATCTGCACCCTCCTCATTTAGGTGCAGTCCGTCCCTTCTATAGTACCGGTTACCGACTGAGAAGTCAGCCCAGTCCTCCAGGAACCCAAACCCCTCCTTACTACACCAGCTCTTCAGCCACTTGTTTACTTCCCTAATCTCCCTCTGCCTTTCTGGTGTGGCTCGATGTACCGGTAGTATTCCTGAGAACACTACCTTGGAGGTCCTTTTCCTCAATTTAGCACCTAAGTCCCTAAAATCATTCTTTAGGACACTCCATCTGCCTCTGACTTTGTCATTTATGCCAACGTACACCATGACAGCCGGGTCTTCCCCAGCCCCTCCCAGTAATCTGTCCACAAGATTCGTGATGTGCCAAACCCGAGTGCCCGGTAGACAACATACTGTTCGGCGCTTCAGGTCTTGGTTACAGATTGCCCTCTCTGTCCTTCTAAGAATTGAGTCCCCTACCACCAGAATCTGTCTTTCCTTTCCCTTTGCTGCCCCCCCACTCTCACTGGAGGAGTTCTTCCCCTGGCAGCTAGGAGAGTCCCTCATCTCCAGCAGTGCTGGTCCCTGACTGGTTTCACCAATGTCACTCAATGGAGCGTACTTATTGGGATGCTCCAGTCCTGGATCGGCCTCTCTGGCACTTCCCCCTCTACCCCTCCTGACTGTCACCCATCTACTCTTTGCTAGTGCCTGCACCTCTTTGTCTCCACCCGCCTCTGTGCTGGCCCCTGCCGGCACCTGCCGTGTACGTTCCTGGCTCACCTTTGGTATGGAGGGACTTCTCAGTGCTGACAGTTGCTTCCCCAGATTCAGAACCTGGGCTTCCAGGGAAACAATGTGCTTACATTTTGCACAGCAGTATTCGCTCTCGATCGGATGATCAAGGAACGCATACATGCGGCAAGATGTACAAATGTAATGTAATTTTCCTTGTTTTATATTTGTGTGTTTATATTTCCGTATATTATGCTGTATACATTTTCTTTTTACTCTGATGTATGGAAGTTACTTTGTGTGTGAATGATAATGGTTACAATACTGTAAAGTAATTTTTCCTTGGCAGTATGAGTGCAATGTGTGATGTCAAACCTTGGAGGCTACTCTTACCCTAAAATCTTTTTTTTTTTTTTTTCAGTTTTATACACAATTGTATTCAGTTAGCTAGACAAAAACTGTACAGTAACCATTGTCAATGAAGAACTGGGCTAAGACTGAAAGGTGGACATGAGGGATATTTCAATGGTCCTCTGCCTTAGAGACAAAACATCTAAACATTTTGACTTGCAGTGCTTACACAATGCCAAAGGGACAACGCATTTTGGGGGCACTGACTATTTGAATGAGAAAGAAATTTATTTTTGACACATGAGTGAACTGTTTTGGTAAAGATATGAGCTTTTGAAGATGAACCATGGTGTTGTGCTTAACCATCCAGGTTATTTTGGCAAAAGCACTAAGAGAGTTGAGAACGTCTGGTCTGTTTCAAGAAAAGAGCCAAAGCAATTGAGAAGAATTTTTGCCATCAGAAGAACACCACTAGATTTCTTCAGGTAGCTTTAGGTGCACACTGTGCAGGGGATGCACTACTCCACATTGTAAATACTGCAGCTGCCTGCGGTACCGTTCTAATAGGATCAGAAGAACACCACTAATTTTTTTCATGTAGCTTTAGGTGCACACTGTGCAGAGAATGCACTACACTAACTTGTAAATACTGCAGCTGCCTGCGGTAGTGTACTAATAGGATCAGAAGAACACCACTAATTTTGTTTAGGTAGCTTTAGGTGCACACTGTGCAGAGGATGCACTAAACTAACTTGTAAATACTGCAGCTGCCTGCGGTATTGTACTAATAGGATCAGAAGAACACCACTAATTTATTTCAGGTAGCTTTAGGTGCACACTGTGCAGAGAACGCACTACACTAACTTGTAAATACTACAGCTGCCTGTGGTACTGTACTAATAGGATCAGAAGAACACCACTAATTATCTTCAGGTAGCTTTAGGTGCACACTGTGCAGAGGACGCACTACACTAACTTGTAAATACTGCAGCTGCCTGCGGTATTGTACTAAAAGGATCAGAAGAACACCACAAATTTTCTTCAGGTAGCTTTAGGTGCTCACTGTGCAGAGGACACAGTACACTAACTGTAAATACTGTAGCTGCCTGCCTGTGGTAATAATAGGATCAGAACAACATCAATTGTCTCCAGGTAGCTTTAGGTGCACACTGTGCAGAGGACGCACTACACTAACTGTAAATACTGCAGCTGCCTGCCTGTGGTATTAATAGAATCAGAAGAACACCACTAGATTTCTTCAGTAGCTTTAGGTGCACTCTGTGCGGGGGACGTACTACTCCAAATTGTAAATACTGCAGCTGCCTGCGGTACTGTACTAATAGGATCAGAAGAACACCACTAATTTTCTTCAGGTAGCTTTAGGTGCACACTGTGCAGAGGACACAGTACACTAACTGTAAAAACTGTAGCTGCCTGCCTGTTGTATTGATAGCATCAGAAGAACACCACTAATTTTCTTCAGGTAGCTTTAGGTGCACACTGTGCAGTGGACGCACTACTCTAAATTGTAAATACTGCAGCTGCCTGCGGTACTGTACAAATAGGATTAGAAGAACACCACTAACTTTCTTCAGGTAGCTTTAGCTGCACGCTGTGCAGAGGACGCACTACACTAACTTGTAAATACTGCAGCTGCCTGCAGTACTGTACTAATAGGATCAGAAGAACACCACTAATTTTCTTCAGGTAGCTTTAGGTGCACACTGTGCAGAGGACGCACTACACTAACTTGTAAATACTGCAGCTGCCTGTGGTACTGTACTAATAGGATCAGAAGAACACCACAAATTTTCTTCAGATAGCTTTAGGTGCACACTGTGCAGAGGACACAGTACACTAACTGTAAATACTGTAGCTGCCTGCCTGTGGTATTAATAGGAGCAGAACAACATCAATTGTCTCCAGTAGGGATGAGCGGAACACCCCCCTGTTCGGTTCGCACCAGAACATGCGAACAGGAAAAAAGTTTGCGCGAACACCGTTAAAGTCTATGGGACACGAACATGAATAATCAAAAGTGCTAATTTTAAAGGCTTATATGCAAGTTATTGTCATAAAAAGTTTTTGGGGACCCGGGTCCTGCCCCAGGGGACATGGATCAATGCAAAAAAAAGTTTTAAAAACGTCCGTTTTTTCAGGAGCAGTGATTTTAATAATGCTTAAAGTCAAACAATAAAAGTGTAATATCCCTTTAAATTTCGTACCTGGGGGGTGTCTATAGTATGCCTGTAAAGGGGCGCATGTTTCCCGTGTTTAGAACAGTCTGCAGCAAAATGACATTTCGAAGGAAAAATTCCATTTAAAACTACCCGCAGCTATTGCATTGCCGACAATACACATAGAAGTTCATTGATAAAAATGGCATGGGAATTCAACACAGGGAAACCCCAAACCAAAATTTAAAAAAAAAATGACGCGGGAGTCCCCCTAAATTCCATACCAGGCCCTTCAGGTACGGTATGGATATTAAGGGGAACCCCGATCAAAATTAAAAAAAAAAAATGACGTGGGGTTCCCCCTAAATTCCATACCAGACCCTTCAGGTCTGGTATGGATTTCAAGGGGAACCCCGCGCCAAACAAAAAAAAAAACGGCGTGGGGTCCCCCCAAAAATCCATACCAGACCCTTATCCGAGCACGCAACCTGGCAGGCCGCAGGAAAAGAAGGGGGTACTTACCCCTACCATTTCACTAAAAAACTGTCAAAAATGTTAAAAATGACAAGAGACAGTTTTTGACAATTCCTTTATTTGAATGCTTCTTCTTTCTTCTATCTTCCTTCATCTTCTTCTTCTTCTGGTTCTTCTGGCTCTTCTGGTTCTTCCTCCGGTGTTCCCGTCCAGCATCTCCTCCGCGGCATCTTCTATATTCTTCTCCTCGGGCCGCTCCGCACCCATGGCATGGGGGGAGGCTCCCGCTCTTCTCATCATGCCAGCATGGATGCGGAGCGGCCCGGAGAAGAAAATGAAGAAGAGAAGAAGAGAAGAAGGAAGAAGAGAAGAGGATGAAGAAGAAGATGAAGAGAAGAGTGGGAGCCTCCCCCCATGCCATGGGTGCGGAGCGGCCTGAGGAGAAGAAGATAGAAGACGCCGCGGAGGAGATGCTGGACGAGAACGCCGGAGGAAGAACCAGAAGAGCCAGAAGAACCAGAAGATGAAGGAAGATAGAAGAAAGAAGAAGCATTTAAATAAAGGAATTGTCAAAAACTGTCTCTTGTCATTTTTAACATTTTTGACAGTTTTTTAGTGAAATGGTAGGGGTAAGTACCCCCTTACCATTTCACACAGGGGGGGCAGGATCTGGGGGTTCCCTTGTTAAAGGGGGCTTCCTGATTCCGATAAGCCCCCCGCCCGCAGACCCCCACAACCACCGGCCAGGGTTGTGGGGATGAGGCCCTTGTCCTCATCAACATGGGGACAAGGTGTTTTGGGGGGCTACCCAAAGCACCCTCCCAATGTTGAGGGCATGTGGCCTGGTACGGTTCAGGAGGGGGGCCGCACTCTCGTCCCCCCTCTTTTCCTGCGGCCTGCCAGGTTGCGTGCTCGGATAAGGGTCTGGTATGGATTCTTGGGGGGACCCCACGCCGTTTTTTTTTTTTTTTTGGCGCGGGGTTCCCCTTAAAATCCATACCAGACCTGAAGGGCCTGGTATGGAATTTAGGGGGACTCCCACGTCATTTTTTTTTTTAAATTTTGGTTCGGGGTTTCCCTGTATTGAATTCCCATGCCGTTTTTATCAATGAACTTCTGTGTGTATTGTCGGCAATGCAATAGCTGTGGGTAGTTTTAAATGGAATTTTTCCTTCGAAATGTCATTTTGCTGTCAGACTGTTCTAAACACAAGAAACATGCGCCCCTTTACAGGCATACTATAGACACCCCCCAGGTACGAAATTTAAAGGGATATTACACTTTTATTGTTTGACTTTAAGCATTATTAATCACTTCAGCCCCGGAAGGATTTACCCCCTTCCTGACCAGAGCACTTTTTACAATTTGGCACTGCGTCGCTTTAACTGCTAATTGCGCGGTCATGCAATGCTGTACCCAAACGAAATTTGCGTCCTTTTCTTCCCACAAATAGAGCTTTATTTTGATGGTATTTGATCACCTCTGCCACTTTTATTTTTTGCGCTATAAACGGAAAAAGACCGAAAATTTTGAAAAAAAATGATATTTTCTACTTTTTGTTATAAAAAAAAATCCATTAAAATCAATTTTAGTCATACATTTAGGCCAAAATGTATTCGGCCACATGTCTTTGGTAAAAAAAATGTCAATAAGCGTATATTTATTGGTTTGCGCAAAAGTTATAGCGCCTACAAACTAGGGTACATTTTCTGGAATTTACACAGCTTTTAGTTTATGACTGTCTATGTCATTTCATGAGGTGCTAAAATGGCAGGGCAGTACAAAACCCCCCAAATGACCCCATTTTGGAAAGTAGACACCCCAAGGAAATTGCTGAGAGGTATGTTGAACCCATTGAATATTTATTTTTTTTGTCCCAAGTGATTGAATAATGACAAAAAAAAAAATTACAAAAAGTTGTCACTAAATGATATATTGCTCACACAGGCCATGGGCATATGTGGAATTGCACCCCAAAATACATTCAGCTGCTTCTCCTGAGTACAGGGATACCAAATGTGTGGGACTTTTTGGGAGCCTAGCCGCGTACGGGGCCCCGAAAACCAAGCACCGCCTTCAGGATTTCAAAGGGCATACATTTTTGATTTTACTCCTCACTACCTATCACAGTTTTGAAGGCCATAAAATGCCAAGATGGCACAAACCCCCCCAAATGACCCCATTTTGGAAAGTAGACACCCCAAGCTATTTGCTGAGAGGCATGTTGAGTCCATGGAATATTTTATATTTTGACACAAGTTGCGGGAAAGTGACAATTTTTTTTTTTTTTTTTGCACAAAGTTGTCACTAAATGATATATTGCTCAAACATGCCACGGGCATATGTGGAATTACACCCCAAAATACATTCTTCTGCTTCTCCTAAGTATGGGGATACCACATGTGTGGGACTTTTTGGGAGCCTAGCCGCGTACAGGGCCCCGAAAACCAAGCACCGCCTTCAGGATTTCAAAGGGCATAAATTTTTGATTTTACTCCTCACTACCTATCACAGTTTTGAAGGCCATAAAATGCCAAGATGGCACAAACCCCCCCCAAATGACCCCATTTTGGAAAGTAGACACCCCAAGCTATTTGCTGAGAGGCATGTTGAGTCCATGGAATATTTTATATTTGGACACAAGTTGCGGGAAAGTGACAATTTTTTTTTTTTTGCACAAAGTTGTCACTAAATGATATATTGCTCAAACATGCCATGGGCATATGTGGAATTACACCCCAAAATACATTCTGCTACTTCTCCTGAGTATGGGGATACCACATGTGTGGGACTTTTTGGGAGTCTAGCCGCGTGCGGGGCCCCGAAAACCAAGCAACGCCTTCAGGATTTCTAAGGGCATACATTTTTGATTTCACTCCTCACTACCTATCACAGTTTTGAAGGCCATAAAATGCCAAGATGGCACAAAACCCCCCCCAAATGACCCCATTTTGGAAATTAGACACCCCAAGCTATTTGCTGAGAGGCATGTTGAGTCAATGGAATATTTTATTTTTTGACACAAGTTGCGGGAAAGTGACAATTTTTTTTTTTTTTGCACAAAGTTGTCACTAAATGATATATTGCTCACACAGGCCATGGGCTTACGTGGAATTGCACCCCAAAATACATTCTGCTGATTCTCCTGAGTATGGGGATACCACATGTGTGGGACTTTTTGGGAGCCTAGCCGCGTACGGGGCCCCGAAAACCCAGCACCGCCTTCAGGATTTCTAAGGGCGTAAAGTTGTGATTTCACTCCTCACTACCTATCACAGTTTTGAAGGCCATAAAATGCCCAGATGGCACAAAACCCCCCCAAATGACCCCATTTTGGTAAGAAGACACCCCAAGCTATTTGCTGAGAGGCATGATGAGTACATGGAATATTTTATATTTTGACACAAGTTGCGGGAAAGTGACAATTTTTTTTTATTTTTTTTTGCACAAAGTTGTCACTAAATGATATATTGCTCAAACATGCCATGGGTACATGTGGAATTACACCCCAAAATACATTCTGCTGCTTCTCCTGAGTACGGGGATACAACATGAGTGGCACTTTTTGGGAGCCTAGCTTCATACAGGGCCCCGAAATCCAATCACCGCCTTCAGGATTTCTAAGAGCGTTAATTTTTGATTTCATTCCTTACTACCCATCACAGTTTTGAAGGCCATAAAATGCCAAGATAGCACAAAACCGCCCCAAAATGACCCCATTTTGGAAAGTAGACACCCCAAGCTATTTGCTGAGAGGCATGGTGAGTATTTTGCAGCTCTCATTTGTTTTTGAAAATGAAGAAAGACAAGAAAAACATATTTTTTTTTTCTTTTTTCAATTTTCAAAAGTTTGTGACAAAAAGTGAGGTCTGCAAAATACTCACTATACCTCTCAGCAAATAGCTTTGGGTGTCTATTTTCCAAAATGGGGTCATTTGGGGGGGGGTTGTGCCATCTGGGCATTACATGGCCTCCGAAACTGTGATAGGCAGTGAAGAGTGAAATCAAAAATTTACGCCCTTAGAAAGCCTGAAGGCGGTGCTTGGTTTTTGGGGTCCCGTACACGGCTAGGCTCCCAAAAAATCTCACACATGTGGTATCCCCGTACTCAGGAGAGGCAACAGAATGTATTTTGGGGTGTAATTTCACATATTCCCATGGCATGTTTGAGCAATATATCATTTAGTGACAACTTTGTGCAAAAAAAAAAAAAATGTGTCTTTTTCCCACAACTTGTGTCACAATATAAAATATTCCATGGACTCGACATGCCTCTCAGCAAATAGCTTGGGGTGTCTACTTTCCAAAATGGGGTCATTTGGGGGGGTTTTGAACTGTCCTGGCATTTTATGCACAACATTTAGAAGCTTATGTCACACATCACCCACTCTTCTAACCACTTGAAGACAAAGCCCTTTCTGACACTTTTTGTTTACATGAAAAAATTATTTTTTTTTGCAAGAAAATTACTTTGAACCCCCAAACATTATATATTTTTTTAAAGCAAATGCCCTACAGATTAAAATGGTGGGTGTTTCATTTTTTTTTTTCACACAGTATTTGCGCAGCGATTTTTCAAACGCATTTTTTGGGGAAAAAACACACTTTTTAAAATTTTAATGCACTAAAACACACTATATTGCCCAAATGTTTGATGAAATAAAAAAGATGATCTTAGGCCGAGTACATGGATACCAAACATGACATGTTTTAAAATTGCGCACAAACGTGCAGTGGCGACAAACTAAATACATTTTTAAAAGCCTTTAAAAGCCTTTACAGGTTACCACTTTAGATTTACAGAGGAGGTCTACTGCTAAAATTACTGCCCTCGATCTGACCTTCGCGGTGATACCTCACATGCATGGTGCAATTGCTGTTTACATTTGACGCCAGACCGACGCTTGCGTTCGCCTTTGCGCGAGAGCAGGGGGGGACAGGGGTGCTTTTTTTTTTTTTTTTTTTTTTTTTATTAATTTTTTGATTTTTTATCTTATTTTTAAACTGTTCCTTTCATTTTTATTTTTTTTGTAATCATTTTTATTGTTATCTCAGGGAATGTAAATATCCCCTATGATAGCAATAGGTAGTGACAGGTACTCTTTTTTGAAAAAATTGGGGTCTATTAGACCCTAGATCTCTCCTCTGCCCTCAAAGCATCTGACCACACCAAGATCGGTGTGATAAAATGCTTTCCCAATTTCCCAATGGCGCTGTTTACATCCGGCGAAATCTAAGTCATGAAATGCTCTTAGCTTCCGGATTCTTAGGCCATAGAGATGTTTGGAGCCATTCTGGTCTCTGATCAGCTCTATGGTCAGCTGGCCGAATCACCGGCTGCATTCTCAGGTTCCCTGTTGGGACAGGAGAGCCAGAGAAAAACATGGAAGACGGTGGGGGGGGGCATTTCCTCCCACTGCTTGTAAAAGCAGTCTAGAGGCTAATTAGCCGCTAGGATTGCTTTTACATGAAAGCCGACCGCTGGCTGAAAAGAATGATACCAAGATGATACCTAAACCTGCAGGCATCATTCTGGTATAACCACTCAAAGTCCAGCAACATACCAGTATGTTGCTGGTCCTTGTTGGGCATATATTGTAAACTTTTTTTTCATGCAGCCTGTGGGCTGAACGAAAAAAAGATATTGATTGGTGGGTATGCCCACCATTAGAATACCTCCCTTCATCCACCCACTTCTAATGATGGGCATACATGCACCATTTATATATGCCGAAGCATGGGGGCATCCTCCCGCAAAAGGCAGGAGCAAATTGCTCCTCCACCCACTGCTGCCCCCACGCTTCGGCATATATGCTGAAGTATGTAACTGTGGTGGTGAAATCACCTCCGACAGCGCTGGAGTCACGGCTTTATGTATCGTGGGAGCAAACGCTGTTGCTGTCAAGATAAATAAATCCGCGCTGCAACTGAATGGCGTACCTGCTAAGCAAATGATGGTTAACAAAAAACAAAGTAACATTACAGTATAACAGTAATACTTACCATACCTGCAAAGCAAATACAAAAAAAAAAATAGTAAAAAATAAAACATTTAATGCAACCTGTGCCTACCTAAAATATATATATGCCGAAGCATGGGGGCATCCTCCCGCAAAAGGCAGGAGCAAATCGCTCCTCCACCCACTTCTGCCCCCACGCTTCGGCATATATGCTGAAGTATGTAACTGTGGTGGTGAAATCACCTCCGACAGCGCTGGAGTCACGGCTTTATGTATCGTGGGAGCAAACGCTGTTGCTGTCAAGATAAATAAATCCGCGCTGCAGCTGAATGGCGTACCTGAAAACAAAAAAATGTTTAAAACACAGTAAACTATAAAAAAATTACATACCTGAAAAGCAAACATGATAAAACATAACAATAAAACATTGCAGAATAGAATACAGTAAAAAAGAGCAGAACAATAGAGAGAAAATAGGTTTTTTTATTTTATATTTTTTTGTGTATTTTTTTTTTTTTACTTTTTTTTTTTATAACTGTAACTTTTAAAACTGTAACGGTTCCAGGTTTGGGTCTCTCAAAATGCGATGGCATCTTGGGAGACCCTGTGGAAGTGTGTCCTAGTCTGTGCAGTGCTGTACCCTACGCTAATACTCAACTAGTGTATGGTAGCGTTCAAAACATTCACCAATGCAAAGACCAGGATTGCCAGGACAGGAGGGACAATAATACCGGGTGTCACGCCTAAATCCACGCTTTCTGCAGACACAACATTTTCTTTGGGGGGCTCGTTGGGTAGGGGTACTCTGGAGGACATAAGGAAAATGCCTCTCATGCAGCCGGCCTACTGCATTTGGATTGGGAAGGTGAGGTGGAGCACCGTCTGGAAACAGAAGGGCTCTGACGATCTCTTCCTGGAATTTAAGGAAGGATCCAGTCCGTCCTGAAGCTCTGTATAGCACATGAGCGTTCAGCAAAGCCAATTGAAATAAATAAACAGACACTTTTTTGTACCAGCGTCTGGCCTTACAAGCATTTAGGTACGGCGCCAACAACTGGTCGTTGAGGTCCACCCCTCCCATATTAAGGTTGTATTCGTGGACATAGAGGGGTTTCTCCACAACACCAGTCGCCGTAGTAATTTGGGTCGTCGTGTCTGCATGAAGGGAGGTGAGAACGAAAACATTCTTCTTATCCCTCCACTTCATAGCGAGCAAATTATTATACTTCAAGCAGGCTCTCTCCCCCAGCCTAAGACGGGACTCTACAAGCCGCTGGGGAAAGCCCCGGCGATTAGGTCGCACGGTGCCACATGCTCCAATCTGCTGATCAAACAAGTGACTAAAAAGTGGCACGCTCATATAATAATTGTCCACGTACAAGTGGTACCCCTTTCCGAATAAGGGTGACACCAAGTCCCACACTATCTTGCCAGCGCTTCCTATGTAGTCAGGGCAGTTTATCGGCTCTACGTGACTATCTTTGCCCTCGTAAACCATAAATCTACATGTATAGCCTGTGGCCCTGTCACAGAGCTTATACATCTTGACCCCGTATCTGGCACGCTTGCTGGGAAGGTACTGTTTGAAGGACAAGCGGCCAGAAAACTTAATCAGGGACTCATCAACGCAGACAACTTGATGTGGAGTAAACAAGTCTGCAAAACGTTGGTTGAAGTGGTTTACGAGGGGCCGAATTTTGTAGAGCCGATCGTATGCAGGGTCTCCACGAGGACGACAGAGTTCATTGTCGTTGAAGTGCATGAACCGCAAAATCTGCTCGTTTCGTGCCCTGGCCATTGAAGTAGAGAACAGGGGCATATGGTGAATTGGGTCAGTGGACCAATATGACCGCAACTCACTCTTTTTGGTTATGCCCATGTTGAGGGAAAGGCCCAGAAAGATCTTAAATTCGGAGACCGTAATTGGTCTCCAATCTCTGGCAAGGGAGGACTGGGGATTAGCGGCGATGTGTTGACCAGCGTACAAATTGCTTTGGTCCACAATAGATCTATAGAGATCTTAGGTGAAAAACAGTGAATAAAAATCCAGTGGCATAAAGTCAACTGTTTCCACCTGAATTCCGGGTTGGCCAGTGAAAGGGGGAAGTACAGGTGCTGCAGAAGTGGTGGGTACCCAATTCGGATTGGCGAATGCAGCAGGAAGGGCACTATGGGCACGACGGGCCTGTCTTTGTCTTCTTGGTGGCAGAGGGACACTAGTTGTGCTTGCCACCTCGCCAGCTTGAACTGCACTTATGGGACTCGCCACGTCACCACGTGATACTGCAGTGCTGGATGTACGACCAGGGTGTACTAGGCCGCTGGTGCTTGCCAGTTCACCAGAAGGAGTAGCGGCACTAGTACTTCTCTGCTCCATACGAGAGCCCTGCGGTTCTTGCACTTCAAGGACAGAAGAAGAAGTTCGGGGTCTGGTACGCCTGACCCTAGCAGGGACCACAAATCCGTCGTCAGAGCTATCTGTCATGGAGCCGCTGTCCTCTACAGGTTCGTATTCTGAGCTTGAACTTGACAGATGAGTGACTTCCTCTTCACTATCTGTCATGCTCAGAAACGTGTAGGCCTCTTCACTAGTGTACCTTCGATTTGCCATTTTGGGCTCTAAATTTAGGGGTACACTAGTGAGACTCACAGGCAAAAAAGCTCCTGACTGTCAGCGACTGATTCAAAGCGCTACCAAAAAACTGTTAGCGATCGCAGGGATCAGGCCTGACTCTGCGAACGCAGCAGTTATGTGTGCTTAGTGTTTTGTGACAGTTATCGATCGATACTGCACTTGGGTGGGCTGGGCTGGGCTGGGCCGAGGAGCAAAACGCAGGTGCTAGCAGGTATCTGGGCTGATCCCCCTAACACTGTTTTTTTTTGGGGGACCCTAAACTGCTGGGGAGTATAGATCTGATCAGATTAGATATCGATCCGTTCAGATACCATAGCACTAAGGGAGGTGTATGCTGCGTGCGTGGGTGTTAGCGGTACTGGCGCTAACCTTAAAACTATAAAATAAAAATATGTGGCGCTATTCCATCAATCAGTAACAGTGCAAAGTGTGGTGAAGTGGGCAGAGTATAAACCACCTCGTGTGGTAATATGCCTTATCGCAGAATTGCATCCGCTTCTATTGATCTATTCTTGTATGGTGGCATCAATTCGTGGCCATTATTCACTTTTGCTTGGCATATTACCACACGAGGTGGTTTATACTCTGCCCACTTCACCACACTTTGCACTGTTACTGATTGATGGAATAGCGCCACATATTTTTATTTTATAGTTGTTTTTTGGGGAACTGAGTGAACCTATCTATGTGAGCGGCTCTCCATCGGGTATTTTACCGTCAGTTTTACTAATCCCTTACTCATATTGTGGTTTTGCGCACTGGTTCTCACATATCCACTGGCGCTAACCTGACGCTGCCTGGGGCGACGCAGACCTTATCTGATCCTAAAAACTTAACTTCTATCACCGCCGGGCAATTAGGGGGTTAAACCTTTATAAGGTAATAAACGGCGGGTGCCCTAAAACTGTAATAAACTACAATAAACTACAAAAAACAAACCAACTAACCAGCGTCACCCGTAACAATTATATGGTGATCACTGGTGAAAGGGTTAACTAGGGGGCAATCAAGGGGTTAAAACCTTTAGTAGGTAGTATATGGGGGTCCCTGTCGCTATAAAACACTGACAGCAAACCTATATACTTACCTCCCTAACTAGCGTCACCTGTGTCGCTAATACAGCGATCAGAAAAACGATCGCTTAGTGACACTGGCGACGGGGGGTGATCACGGGGTTAAAACTTTATTAGGGGGGTTAGGGGGGTACCCTGGACCTAAAGGGGGGTACCCTAGACCTAAAGGGGGCTAACCTAACTGCCCTAACACTTGTAACTGACACAAACTGACACCAATGCAATAAATCAGAAAAAAAAAACCTGCTATTGGTGTCAGAGTGACAGGGGGTACAGGGGGGTGATCAGGGGGTGACAGGGGGATGACAAGTGTGCCTGCGTGTTCTACTGTTAGTGTAGTGTTGGTGCACTTACTTGGATGTCTTCTCTCCTCTGCGCCGGACGAAAAGACCGGCTCGAGGAGAGATGACATCACTTCCTCCGCTTCTGTTTACATTCACAGAAGCCGAGGAAGCTTGTCATTGGCCAGGAGCGATCGCGAGGGGGGAGCCACGATTGAGTGGCCTCCCCCTCACCTTTGATCAACCCTGACCTTGATCCGACTGCCGCTGGCACCGGGGGGGTCCAATCGGACCCTCCACCCGCGGGCAGGCAAGGACGTACAGGTAAGCCCTTTTGCCTGCCCGTGCCGCTCTGTCGACGTACATCGTCGTGCGGCGGTCGGCAAACTGGTTAAAATCACTGCTCCTGAAAAAACGTCCGCTTTTAAAACTTTTTTTGCATTGATCCATGTCCCCTGGGGCAGGACTCGGGTCCCCAAACACTTTTTATGACAATAACTTGCATATAAGCCTTTAAAATTAGCACTTTTGATTTCTCCCATAGACTTTTAAAGGGTGTTCTGCGGCATTCGAATTTGCCGCGAACACCCCAAATTGTTCGCTGTTCGGCGAACTTGCGAACAGCCAATGTTCGAGTCGAACTTGAGTTCGACTCAAACTCGAAGCTCATCCCTAGTCTCCAGGTAGCTTTAGGTGCACACTGTGCAGAGGACGCACTACACTAACTGTAAATACTGTAGCTGCCTGCCTGTGGTAATAATAGGATCAGAAGAACACCACTAATTTTCGTCAGGTAGCTTTAGGTGCACACTCTGCAGAGGACACAGTACACTAACTGTAAATACTGCAGCTGCCTGCCTGTTGAATTAATAGGATCAGAAGAACACCACTAGATTTCTTCAGGTAGCTTTAGGTGCACTCTGTGCGGGGGGCGTACTACTCCAAATTGTAAATACTGCAGCTGCCTGCGGTACTGTACTAATAGGATCAGAAGAACACCACTAATTTTCTTCAGGTAGCTTTAGGTGCACACTGTGCAGAGAACACAGTACACTAACTGTAAAAACTGTAGCTGCCTGCCTGTTGTATTGATAGCATCAGAAGAACACTACTAATTTTTTTCAGGTAGCTTTAGGTGCACACTGTGCAGAGGACGCACTAAACTAACTTGTAAATACTGCAGCTGCCTGTGGAACTGTATTAATAGGATCAGAAGAACACCACTAATTTTCTTCAGGTAGCTTTAGGTGCACACTGTGCAGAGGACGCACTACACTAACTTGTAAATACTGCAGCTGCCGGCGGTACTGTACTAATAGGATCAGAAGAACACCACTAATTTTGTTTAGGTAGCTTTAGGTGCACACTGTGCAGAGGACGCACTAAACTAACTTGTAAATACTGCAGCTGCCTGCGGAACTGTACTAATAGGATCAGAAGAACACCACTAATTTTCTTCAGGTAGCTTTAGGTGCACACTGTGCAGAGGATGCACTACACTAACTTGTAAATACTGCATCTGCCTGCGGTACTGTACTAATAGGATCAGAAGAACACCACTAATTTTCTTCAGGTAGCTTTAGGTGCACACTGTGCAGAGAACGCACTACACTAATTGGAAATACTGCAGCTGCCTGTGGTTCTGTACTAATAGGATCAGAAGAACACCACTAATTTTCTTCAGGTAGTTTTAGGTGCACACTGTGCAGAGGATGCACTTCACCAACCTCTAAATACTGCAGCTGCCTGCGGTACTGTAGTAATAGGATCAGAAGAACACCACTAATTTTGTTTAGGTAGCTTTAAGTGCACACTGTGCAGAGGACGCACTACACTAACTTGTAAATACTGCAGCTGCCTGCGGTACTGTACTAATAGGATCAGAAGAACACCACTAATTTTCTTCAGGTAGCTTTAGGTGCACACTGTGCAGAGAACGCACTACACTAATTGGAAATACTGCAGCTGCCTGTGGTTCTGTACTAATAGGATCATCAGAAGAACACCACTAATTTTCTTCAGGTAGTTTTAGGTGCACACTGTGCAGAGGACGCACTTCACTAACCTGTAAATACTGCAGCTGCCTGTGGTACTGTACTAATAGGATCAGAAGAACACCACTAATTTTGTTTAGGTAGCTTTAAGTGCACACTGTGCAGAGGACGCACTACACTAACTTGTAAATACTGCAGCAGCCTACGGTACTGTACTAATAGGATCAGAAGAACACCACTAGATTTCTTCAGGTAGCTTTAGGTGCACACTGTGCAGAGGACGCATTACACTAACTTGTAAATACTACAGCTGCCTGCTGTACTGTACTAATAGGATTAGAAGAACACCACTAATTTTCTTCAGGTAGCTTTAGGTGTACACTGTGCAGAGAACTCACTACACTAACTTGTAAACACTTCAGCTGCCTGCAGTACTTTACTAATAGGATCAGAAGAACACCACTAATTTTCTTCAAGTAGTAGGTGCACACTGTGCAGAATACGCACTACACTAACTTGTAAATACTGCAGCTGCCTGCGGTACTGTACTAATAGGATCAGAATAACACCACTAATTTTGTTTAGGTAGCTTTAGGTGCACACTGTGCAGAGGACGCACTAAACTAACTTGTAAATACTGCAGCTGCCTGCGGAACTGTACTAATAGGATCAGAAGAACACCACTAATTTTCTTCAGGTAGCTTTAGGTGCACACTGTGCAGAGGACGCACAACACTAACTTGTAAATTCTGCAGCTGCCTGCGGTACTGTACTAATAGGATCAGAAGAACACCACTAATTTTCTTCAGGTAGCTTTAGGTGCACAATGTGCAGAGGACACACTACACTAACTTGTAAATACTGCAGCTGTCTGTGGTACTGTAGTAATAGGATCAGAAGAACATCACTAATTTTCTTCAGGTAGCTTTGGGTGCACACTGTGCAGAGGAAACACTACACTAACTTGTAAATACTACAGCTGCCTGTGGTACTGTACTAATAGGATCAGAAGTAAACCACTAATTTTCTTCAGGTAGCTATAGGTGTACACTATGCAGAAAATGCACTACACTAACTTAGAAATACTGTAGCTGCTTGCGGTACTGTACTAATAGGATCAGAACAACACCACTAATTTTGTTTAGGTAGCTTTAGGTGCACACTGTGCAGAGGACACACTAAACTCACTTGTAAATACTGCAGCTGCCTGCGGTACTGTACTAATAGGATCAGAAGAACACCACTAATTTTCTTCAGGTAGTTTTAGGTGCACACTGTGCAGAGGACGCACTACACTAACTTGTAAATACTGCAGCTGCCTGCAGTACTGTACTAATAGGATCAGAAGAACACCACTAATTTTCTTCAGGTAGCTTTAGGTGCACACTGTGCAGAGGATGCACTACACTAACTTGTAAATACTGCAGCTGACTGCGGTACTGTACTAATAGGTTCAGAAGAACACCACTAAATTTCTTCAGGTAGCTTTAGGTGCACACTGTGCACAGGACGCACTACACTAACTGTAAATACTGTAGCTAATAGGAGTAATAGGATCAGAAGAACACCAGCAATTTTCTTCAGGTAGCTGTAAATACTGTAAAAACACCTGCCTGCCTGTCAGTAGTAGGAAGAGAATAACAGGAATGGATCTAGCTAAACTGAATACAGTGTATATATATATATATATATATATATATATATATATATATATATACAACACCTAGGATGTATATATATATACACATTAAATTGTAAGTGCAGCTAACTGACTCGCCTGCCTACTCTATCTAACTTAAATCAAATGACACTGTCTCTCTGTCTATCTATCTCTCTCTCAACGCCGGACCACACTACACATAGTATTGTGGGGCGTGTACTAAAACCCCTGAGCCATAATTGGCCAAAGCCACCCTGGCTTTGGCCAATTACAGCTCTCTGTACAGACGGCGCTGTGATTGGCTAAGTATGCGGGTCATAGTGCATGCTTGGCCTATTATGATCCATCAATGCACTGTGATGCCACAGTGAATTAAGGGCCGTGACGCGCCACTCAAATTTGGCTCGAACGGACCATATCGTTCGTAATTTGGCGAATGACCGAACAGGCGATGTTCGAGTCGAACATGCGCTCGTTTCAAACACGAAGCTCATCCCTAGCACTGAGGCACTTTCCTCTGCCAATGGCCAGGGCTGTAATTATGCCTGTGCTCATTTGTCAGGTTTCCTCCCACCAATATGCCTCATCCTATTGGACCAGTGGACCAGTGTGAAACATTCAGACATGAGCAGCACCTGCAGCAGATCCCTGCTCCCTGGTAGACAGAGAGCATCTAAATTTACCTGACAGCCTTCCTGGTAAGCAGAAATACCCAAAAACTATACTCTCTTCTAGCACCTACATAGCAGGGTGCTTCATAAGTATAACATGTTTATTTTTTTTAAAAAACATTTTTAACTTTTTAAAGGGGGTAAGATTTGTCAAAATGTACTAGAAACACAAAGCACAAACTTTTTTTTATACTTTTTATACTTATAATGAATTGAGAGTGTAATGTCCTGTACACACGGTCGGATTTTCCATCGAAAAATGTGCGATCGGAGCGTGTTGTCAGAAATTCCGACTGTGTGTGGGCTCCATCAGACATTTTCCATCAGATTTTCCGACACACAAAGTTTGAGAGCTGGCTATAAACAACAAAATACGATCGCGTCAAT
The DNA here is from genome assembly GCF_042186555.1 of Aquarana catesbeiana. Classification (NCBI taxonomy): domain Eukaryota; kingdom Metazoa; phylum Chordata; class Amphibia; order Anura; family Ranidae; genus Aquarana; species Aquarana catesbeiana. The sequence goes on from NC_133330.1 coordinate 203,352,740, forward strand.
TCCGACCGTGTGTGGACAATTCCGACGCACAAAGTGCCACGCATGCTCAGAAGAATTTCCGAGACGGAACAGCTCGGTCTGGTAAAATTAGTGTTCAGAATGGATATAGCACTTTCATCAGGCTTCATCAAAGCCAAGCAGAGGAGCAGGAGGAAGGAGACATGGTGGAAATAGTCACCACAACAGGTGAGTGTCTGCGACCACAGGCTCAGGTAAGAGATGGATGCCGGCATATTTATAATACATGGTGTGTTTTTGTTTCTCTATTTTTAGGTGATCGTGATGTTGTGGATCCAGGTTATTTCACCAGTGAGAGTGCCCAGATCCTGATCGGGGAGATCACGGGGTGTAATAGAGACTTGGAAAACATCCAGAAAAACATCAACAATGTTAAAAACAAAATGAAGAACATCACTGATGTTTTAGGGAGAGTTTAAAACACCTCCAAATCCCTGCCTTTTTTTTGTTTTTTGAATAGAAAATTTTTTTGCACCTTTTTTGACATATTCTCGAAAAGCCACATTTTGAAGATGCACACAGTGTGTCAACATGTGCTATCTGCCATCACGGGAGATCAATGGACGCGTTTTGTGGGTGCAACCCCTTCCTCAATAATAAAGTAGCTGAGAGGAAGGGGTTGCACCCCCAAAACACGTCCCTTGATCCCCCATGATGGCAGCTAGCACATGTTGACATTCGGCAATTTGTGTGCATCTTCAAAATTTGGCTTTTCCAGGGGTGACTTCAACCCATCTGAACGCAATATCAAACACAGTTTCTAAATACTCATGTCTGATATTGCCTTCAATTTCTACAAAAGTTAAACTTTGTAAGTTCCAAATTTGTGTATTTCTTGTTTGTTTGAAACATGCCTGTTTTACCTTAAATGGACATTTCAATATTTATTAATGTTACCGAAAAAATTGTTATACAACAAACATGGTGGGTTGTTTTAAAAACCTTTTAGAAATGCACATGTGATTGTGCTGGTATTAAAAAGATTGATAATCAAGAATGTGTGGATTATTGTTTCAATGCTCCTAAAATTTTGTTAAGGTAAAATTGGTGTTTTCAATGACAATGGGGGTTATTTCCTAAGGGCAAATCCACTTTGCACTACAAGTGCAGTTTCAGTGCTGGCTCAAGTGCACTTGTAGAGTAAAGTGTATTTTCCTTTAGTAAATAACACTCAACAGTGCTTTTTAAGGTTACACAATCACAACATTTTCAGGACTCCCCACATTTCTGTCAGGGTCAGCTAAAAGAAACACAAGCAGTAAATGTCACCAAAGATTTCAGTAGTTAAAATGATTTTTTTTAATTTTAAAAATTTATCAGACATTGTCTGGCATATTGATGGCCCCCCTACCCGCAAAGTAATCAAGGTATCTAAGACGGACCTCGCAGGCACTCAGGGGGGGCAAGCCAGGACGGCCACTTTCAAGCACCATCAGGGTTGGTTCATTTACTTGAATTCTGGCCTCAGGCCCAACTGAGGCAGCATAGTTGGCAGAATTTAACCTTAAAAAGTTGTGGAGAACACAGCACACCAGGATGATATGATTCAGTTTATACTCCGCCATGTCTATGGGTGTAAGAAATAGGCAGAACCGGCTGGCCATGATTCCAAACGTGTTCTCCACCACTCTTCTGACTCTGGCCAGCTGGTAATTAAAAGCCCTCTGGTCCGGGGTGAGGGTCCTCATCGTGCATGGTCGCATAAGATGGTCCCCCAGCGCAAACGCTTCATCAGCAACGAAGACGAATGGGAGTCCTTCCGCATTGTCTTCTGGAGGTGGCAAGTCCAAGCTGCCATTCTGGAGATGCCTGTAGAACTCCGTCTGGGCAATGACTCCACCATCTGACATCCGGCCATTCTTCTCCATGTCCACATACAGGAACTCATAAGTAGCCGACACCATTGCCAACATCACAATACTATTGAACCCCTTATAATTATAATAGTATGACCCCGAGTTGGGTGGTGGGATGATGTGGATGTGTTTCCCATCAATTGCCCCTCCACAGTTAGGAAAGTCCCACCGCTGGGCAAAGTGGGAGGCCACAGTCTGCCATTCCCATGGGTTGGAAGGAAACTGTGGAGTCAAACAAGAAAAATAAATTAATCATTTTGCACATAAACAGGGAAAGCAGATTAGACACAAACATTCTTGGCCAACATCAGTATAACATTTATTTTAGGGAGTATTTAAAGACAAAGGTATAAGGTCCACCTATCAGATTCCTCCTCACCCCCCCTCATGGCCCATTTGTAAAATTTTATGGGGGGAGATGTTTTGGACAGGTAACCCTCTCCACATCATTGAGAAATGAATGCCTAAATAATGTGTATTGCTTTGACCAGCCCCTCCTTACTTTACACTATTGGCAGCCCACTGGACAGGTAAGAAGTGTCATATTACAAAGAAATAAATACACACTGTACACATTTTAGCACATTTTTACATTCTGCAATTACCTATCAAGATAATAATAGGATACAAAAACTTTAAACAGTACCATTTGAAAGTATTCAGGCAGGCCCTTGCACTACATGCTTTGGAGAATTCATCCATAAATCTGACCACTAACAGTACCATTTGAAAGTATTCAGGCAGGCCCTTGCACTACATGCTTTGGAGAATTCATCCATAAATCTGACCACTAAAGAGGTGGGTATAGTGTGTATGGGTTTGGCAAAGTCAGCAGATAGAGGATTGGTATTAGCTGAGTTAGCAGTTGGGGGGAGGGAGGGTTCCAAATGATTTTGGGACACCAAAAAAAAGCCTCTGCCACTTTGCCTGAATTTAAAGCACAAATCACATTTTTACACATTTTAGGGGGTGTTTGGAGTAAAGCACTACCATGGAGCTGACAAAATACATTGTTAAGTGACTACATGAGGTGAATACAGGGCGGGCCAGGAGAGCATGCTGGGGAGGTAAGTGAAGGCAAATATGTATGAAGACCAAAAACATTTTTTTAAACAAAACCAGCATGCATGAGGACAAAGGGGACATTCACTGCATATTACAATCATGGTAATTAGGGAATGAGGAAAGAAATACAATATATTAACAAACATTATATACAATAAAATGTGATGTTAAAGGATAAAAATCTTACCTTAATATACTCCTTCTGCAGGACCTGGATGATGGCAAAACAGGTCTATGGGATAATGATCCCCAGAGCCTGGGGGGAGATGCCTGTCGAGAACTTCAGTCCTGCAGGCTTCTCCCCGTCGCCAAGTACCGCAGGGTGGCGACTAGCCTCTGCTCCGGAGTGATGGCTTGCCTCATGCAGGTATCTTGCCTGCTGATATAGGGGGTCAGCAAAGCCAACAAATGGTGAAATACGGGGTTCGTCATCAGGAGAAAGTTCCTAAAATCATCAGGATTATTCTCGCGGATCTCACAGAGCAAAGGCATGTGACAGAACTGGTCACGCTGGAGCAACCAATTCTTGGTCCATGAACTCCTCCCCACCCTGTACATGGACTGGACTTGTGTCAAGGTAAGGACCCCAACACCAAGCCCCCACACAGCACGGACTCTACGAGGAGTACGTATACGCAACATGGCTAGAAAATGGTCAGCTGCTCAGAACGAAGTAACAGAACGCACTGAAGAACAGCAAGGCCTGTGAAGAGCGACCTGAAAAACAGCAATGAGCGGACAAGAACGCACTGATTAATCAAATACAAACTCACTACATGCACTGAAGACCAGATACAAACCCACAAGCACAAACTGAACAGCAGAAAACGATCTGAAAACCATGAGTCTGAAAAGGCGTGAATCGCCTCTCACCAAACTTTTACTAACACGAGATTAGCAAAAGGGTGCCGCACTTGGTTCAGAACTGCCCTTTTCTAGTCTCGTTGTACGTGGTGTATGTGACCGTGTTCTTGGCGATCGGAAATTCCGACAACTTTGTGCGACCGTTGTTGTAATATGTTGGCCAATTTATGTATAATATTGTATTGGAGTGCTGACCAGAAATTCAGTTGCATTGTCCAACTGAATTTTAACATAGCAAGGGAACAAGCTGAAGACTCTTTGATGTGTTAATCATATGCAAGTCTATTTGAACATTTCAAAGGGTGTTCAGGTGGTATACACATATCTAAAGAGGACTTGTTGATGTTGATATGCGGGAGTGCAAATTGGGGTGGTTTATAACTGCAACTGTTCACGGCTGGGGGTTGTTGTCTGTTTGAAAGACTAAAGCTAAATTGAAAGGCCAATCAAATTGCTCAGCCATTCAATATTTAGTGAATATAACACGGCATTCAGTCTATAAGTTTTAAGAGTGGGGCTAGTCTGTGTGTAGGGGAGGCTTGTCTGTGCATGGCTGGGAAGACTGAATAATATGGGTCTCTGAATTATATTTCCTCTGTCGGATTTCTTTGTCATCTGTGGACTTTGGACTTTATTCTGTGTTGGAAGTCAATAAAGTGCATCTCTCTGGAAGAATTGGGTTGCTGCGGAAGAGTACTTACATCATCATCATTATAATAATACCTAAATATTAATTATCTATACACCCAATATAATATTAATATACTAGATCACTACACTGGTGCCGTGAAGTGACCAGAAGAGCATTTTCGGACTTAGTAACAGAAGTCGGTGGTGACAACAATCCTGTGAGTTGGACAGAAGTCTGATGAAGAACCAAGAGCTGTGCTGTGACTCTAATGTCTGGAATGTCTGGTTGTGACATAAGAGAGTCTGATCTACAAATTTAAACAAGTTGGGAACCCCAGAATTATTCTCTGGAGACCGGAAACAACAACAAAAAAAAGGACTGTGTCGTGTACCAGAAGACCTGAAGTGGAAGCCAAAGGAGTAACTAATGCGGTGAGTAAAATATTTCCTTTTTTTTTAACTATTAGTAATATAGTCAAAATGCTTACTCAGTGTGAAGCCAGTGTCAGTTCTGATAAAGTTAACAGATGGGTATTAAAATGTATTAAGCGCCATGGCGGTCCTTATGAAATTCCAGAAAAATGTAAGCAGACATGGACGATGATGAAGGAATTTTTAGAGAAAAATATTTTTGATAGCAAAATTTCAGAAAGTAAAAGAAAAGATTGCATTATACAGGGCTTGTTATCTTGCTGTTTAACAATGGAAAGTTCTTTGAATAATAAGGTTGAGGAAATTACCCAGTTACAGAAGGCAGTTGATAATAGCAACAATGTTTGTGAGAGGTTACAAAACCAATCAGACACCGAGACAGTAAATTTAAAATTGCATGCGGTTACCATTGGTGAAGCCTTAATTGAGAAATCTAAACGTTGTGATGAATTATCAGAGGAAAATGAGAGATTAAAATTAAGAATTATGGAATTAGAGAAGAGATCTCAGGAATGCAGATATGCATCAAATCTTGGATTCAGCAATCTGCAGCAAACAGAACCTCATATTAAATCTGATAATTCATTACCAGCTGCCCCCACTGTGACTACCACAGTTTATAACAATAATAATAACACAGGTGAAGTTCAGCTTGTAATGAAGCCGTTAAAACCAAAAGAATTAGAAGCAATTCTTAAAGAAATAGGAATGGTTCCATACCATGATTTAAACAGATTTTTAAAATGGTTTTGTGACGTGCAGCAAGTCAGAGATATGTACAATCTCAACCCATCTGACTTAGAAAGAGTTTTGCAACATTCTGTAGGAAGTGGTATTTGGATGAGAATTAAACAGATCTGTATTCAGCCTCTGAGGACAAGGGACATATTACTGGAATTATTATGTGTTTTGTATGGTGTACGTTCTGATGTTACTATTCATGGAAAGATCCAACAAATGCAAAATGAATCTCCCTATGAATTGTCACACAGGATAGCAACTATTATGGAATTATTGGTCGGTAATAATCTTGCATTTGAGCGTGGTGGCTTGATACATATGAGTATGTTTCTAGATGCGTTGCATGAAGATATCAAACAAAATATTTTATTAGTTACCCCAAATCCTCATGATTTAAAAGACATATTGTTGAGAGCAGACCATTTATGGAGAAAGTCAAATGAGCAGGCTGTCAAAATTGATTTAGCCACATTGTTTAGGACAAATACTGAACATAAAGATCAGAAGATATTATCCTATGATAACACTCAGAGAGGACACTCCGGGTCAAACATAGGTGATATTAATATGAAAAACAGAGCTGACCAAAATAATAATAAGAAAAGGTCAAAGACTTGGATACCGTTCTCTCAGTTAAAACATAAATATGACCAGCTGAAAATTGAGTATGACAAGATGAGAGGGGAACGTGATACATTATTACAGCAGTTGAAGGGGGTACAGGGTGTCATGAATGTACAAGATGTATATTCTCCAGATCTGTTTTTGAATGCAGATGACACTTCTCTAGCAGTGGGGGTGAATTAGCTCCAAACTGTAAACGTGTAAATAGTGTTTTGTTTTAACTTCAAACAATGTTTAAGGACCTCGCTAATGAGTTTTGTTGGAGAGTTTTTTTGTCTTTCAGTTATTGACATTTAAATGACGGTGAATAGCAGAAGCACAGTCTGAAATTGCTGGCTAGTGTGGAAGAATTGTGGAAGAAATGCTGAATAGACTACATGGAATTATAAAGCATTCATGGACTCTCTCGGAATTCATCAAGCAATAGACCTTTTTTTTTTCTTTTTTCTTCAACGTCCTAATTTTTAATTTTTCTCCCTTTTCCTGATATATTTTGCTTTTCATTTTTTTATTTTCTTTATGTTTTATTTCTTGAACTTTTATCTTAAAACCAAAGAGAAGCATTTTAACCTAAAATAATTTTCATAACATCTGTACATATTACATAATGCGTATTGATCAATATATTTGACATCTAAGGTGAGATGCTGCACAATGGCTTGGCATAGCATAAATTTTAGTATGTTGGGTGGTTTTCCTAAATTTATAAGAGGGGTGAGTGAAATTCATCACTCTAGTCATGATTTGAAACTTTGTTGATTCAGTTGTTTATAATATGCTGAAGGCTATGACATATATGGATGAAAAAATTCTTTCTACCTTTCATGGTGAAGATACTAGCAAGAATTTCCACTGCCGCTTTGTCTGGATAGAAGATCTGATAAACACTGATGTCAAGCTGATTCTATCTGAACCATCGTGTGGGGGTATATCTATATGTATATGTTGGTATACCGTTCAAGTGTAATTGTGGACTGAATGATCCAAGTAACTGCTTTATTGAAGACAATGAGGGGTCGGCCTACAGCAAATTACAAAAGCAAATTGTGACTGGCAATCAACAAAGATGGACTCATGAATGTCAAGTGCAAGAAAATAGTTTGAAGCACAGTTTTTACTGCCATATCCAAACCTTTTGACCTTGAAAGTGAGTGCTGGTACATTGATAGTTCTTCTTACTATAAAGATGAAAGTAGAGTGTTTGCGTAAAAGCATCTTTAAAAATGAAAAGCTTGAGCCTGGAGATGAGAGAATCCTGGACTTGTGGATTGGAGTTCCCAGAGCATACCAAGTTTACTTTCAGTGAGATGGTGAGAGATGTGAGGAAGTCAGACCGAAGAATGGACTGTGACATCAGCTCATCTGTGCGCAATATTCAAGATCTTGATGTGATATAATAAGGCCTAACAGCTATATGGGCCACTGACGTTTACCAAATCCTTTTCCAGTCATGGTCTAAAAGTTATATTATCTAATAACTGTTTCATGGGGATATTTTAGAGGCTGGCGAAGAGAGATGTAACCAGTTTCAACTTCATATTTTATATGAGCCATTGTAAAGCATCCAGTACCTTAAATCATGATGATATTTTTTGTTGTTTGATTTATGGGTCAGTTCTAGTAGTTAGAACCGACCCAAGTGGGGGTATATGTTGTAATATGTTGGCCAATTTATGTATAATATTGTATTGGAGTGCTGACCAGAAATTCAGTTGCATTGTCCAACTGAATTTTAACATAGCAAGGGAACAAGCTGAAGACTCTTTGATGTGTTAATCATATGCAAGTCTATTTGAACATTTCAAAGGGTGTTCAGGTGGTATACACATATCTAAAGAGGACTTGTTGATGTTGATATGCGGGAGTGCAAATTGGGGTGGTTTATAACTGCAACTGTTCACGGCTGGGGGTTGTTGTCTGTTTGAAAGACTAAAGCTAAATTGAAAGGCCAATCAAATTGCTCAGCCATTCAATATTTAGTGAATATAACACGGCATTCAGTCTATAAGTTTTAAGAGTGGGGCTAGTCTGTGTGTAGGGGAGGCTTGTCTGTGCATGGCTGGGAAGACTGAATAATATGGGTCTCTGAATTATATTTCCTCTGTCGGATTTCTTTGTCATCTGTGGACTTTGGACTTTATTCTGTGTTGGAAGTCAATAAAGTGCATCTCTCTGGAAGAATTGGGTTGCTGCGGAAGAGTACTTACATCATCATCATTATAATAATACCTAAATATTAATTATCTATACACCCAATATAATATTAATATACTATATCACTACAACCGTGTGTATGCAAAACAAGTTTGAGCCAACATCCGTCGGAAAAAATCCATGGATTTTGTTGTCAGAATGTCCGATCAATGTCCGATCCTGTGTACAGGGCATAAGCCTGAAAATGATAGAGCCGTGTTAAAAAGGCCAGCATAACAGTTTTAGTCAGGGAAAATAGGCCTAAGTAGTGTATACCTAAATGTTATTTTACTATGTTGATGGGAAGGAGGTGAGGGTGCAGTAAATGCAAGTGATATAATGTAAGGTAGCCTAAGTGCACACAGTTTTTGCACTTCTATTGCTTTAAAACAATGCTGTGGTCTGCTGTGAACAAAAAGGCAAAAAAGACATAGGGTCAGCAACAAATGAATGCTGCTGTTTGAGCATCCTTAAAAAAAGGCCTTATTAACATAACATAAAAACCAAAATAACCCTCAAGAAATGCTGTGCCTGCACACTAAACAGTCTATGGAAATCATTTTCTGTACATGTTTCCATAGTAGTGGTAAAGTCAATGTTTTTTTTTGTTTTTTTTACCTCCCACAAGTTTATGTAAAAGTTTGTGAGATCTTGCAGTGTATATACAATTGCTTCCTGGAAAGCACAAGTGACATAACCTTCCCAGGGGCCATCCGTGAGCTAGGTGACATAGCCAGGCCTGAAGAAAAATTTAAGTACATGTGATTAAAATGTTGAATAACTGATTTTTAAAATGACTTGCATGTGTTTCGGGGTCAGCATGTAAAGGTGCAGTGTATGGGTGGAAAGGTCTGCTTTAATAACAAACAGGATCAGGTAAAATTGTTTTTACTTTCAAGGGTGTAATTTGGCAGACCTTATCCAGTCTCTGTGGTTGCTATATCACTACCCTGCATAGACGTGCGCAGGGGGTATGCCAGGTGTGCCTGGGCACACCTTAATCACTCTGTGTGGTGCCGGTTTCCCCTACTGCCTGGGCTTCCCCCTATGTTACGCCCCTCAAAGTTCTGCTGGCTCCCCTCCTCTCCTCTCACCCTAGCTGCTGCAAGGATGTTTCAGGATGGAGAGCAGGAGAAGGGGCTAGTTAATATGCCGCCTCCTTTTTCTAAATGAACATAGTTAACACACTCACTCACTGTGTTCATTCATAGCTGAAGCTCAGTAAACTTTGTTTTACTTACTAAGTAAGTGTTTACAATGCCTCAGTTTGGGAATGAACAGAAAGCCACTCAGCACTAGGGATGAGCCAAACACCCCCCGGTTCGGTTTGCAGCAGAATATGTGAAAAGGCAAAACATTTGTTCGAACACGCGAACACCGTTAAAGCCTATGGGACACGAACATGAAAAATCAAAAGTGCTAATTTTAAAGGCTTATACGCAAGTTATTGTCATAAAAAGTATTTGGGGACCTGGGTCCTACCCCAAGGGACATGTATCAATGCCAAAAAAGTTTTAAAAATGGCCATATTTTGGGAGCAGTGATTTTAATAATGCTTAAGGTGAAACAATAAAAGCAAAATATTCCTTTAAATTTTGTACCTGGGGGGTGTCTATAGTATGCCTGTAAAGTGGCGCATGTTTCCCGTGTTTAGAACAGTCTGAGAGCAAAATGACATTTCTAAAGGAAAAAAAGTCATTTAAAAGTACTCGCGGCTACGTAACCGGGTGACCCCGCCCACCCTCTGACGCTATGGAGAAGCCATAGTGATGTCCCCGTGCGTCAGAGGGAGCGGACCGCGTGGCCCCGCCCTCTCTGACACTACGGGAAAGCCATAGGGATGTTCCCGTGCGTCAGAGGGGGCGGGGTCACCCGGCAACATCATCGTGTGGCCCCGCCCTCAGTTATAAAAGAGCTGTCACCTGAGAGGATGGTCATTATGGTGGGTACCTCCAATGCAGGCAGATCGGTCACGTTTTTTTTTTTTTCGGTCCACCGGTGGAGGAGAAGAAGATGAATGGACTTCGTGGGACAGTTTTATTTTTTATTTTTTAATAAAGGACTTGTCAGAAAGCTGTGTCATGTAATTTTTACCATTTTCACTTGTACCCCTACCATTTCACTTTTTTTGTGAAATGGTAGGGGTACATTTGTACCCCGTTACCATTTCACACAGGGGGGAGGCCAGGATCTGGGGGTCCCCTTGTTAAAGGGGGCTTCCAGATTCCGATAAGCCCCCCGCCCGCAGACCCCCACAACCACCGGCCAGGGTTGTGGGGATGAGGCCCTTGTCCTCATCAACATGGGGACAAGGTGCTTTGGGGGGCTACCCCAAAGCACCCTCCTCATGTTGAGGGCATGTGGCCTGGGATGGTTCAAGAGGGGGGCGCTCTCTCATCCCCCCTCTTTTCCTGCAGCCTGCCAGGTTGCGTGCTCGGATAAGGGTCTGGTATGGATTTTTGGGGGCCCCCACGCCATTTTTTTTAAATTTTGGCGCAGGGTTCCCCTTAAAATCCATACCAGACCTGAAGGTCCTGGTATGGAATTTGGGGGGACCCCCACGCAATTTTTTTTTTCAATTTTGGGGTTCCCCTTAAAATTTATACCAGACCCAAAGGGACTGGTAATGGACTGTGGGGGAATCGTTTTTTTCAATGACCAAGACCCGACAATTCATTATAGCTGCGAGTAGTTTTAAATGACTTTTTTTCAATGACCGAGACCCAACAATTCATTATAGCCGCAAGTAGTTTAAAATGACTTTTTTTTCTTTAGAAATGTAATTTGCTCTCAGACTGTTCTAAACACGGGAAACCTGTGCCACTTTACAGGCATACTATAGTAACCCCCAGATACGAAATTTAAAGGAATATTTCACTTCTATTGTTTCACTTTAAGCATCAATAAAATCACTGCTCCCAAAAAAACTGCCATTTTTAAAACTTTTTTTTGCATTGATACATGTCCCCTGGGGCAGAACCCAGGTCCCCAAACACTTTTTATCACAATACCATGCATATTAACCTTTAAAATGAGCACTCTTGATTTCTCCCATAGTCTTTTAAAGGGTGTTCCGCTGCTTTCGAATTTGCCGTGAACACCCCAAATTGTTCGCTATTCGGCAAACTGGCGAACAGCCAATGTTCGAGTCGAACTCATGTTCGACCTGAACATAAAGCTCATCCCTACTCAGCTCAAAGCACTTCAAATTCATTCACTGTCCAGTGCAGCTAATGCCCCGTACACACGGTCGGATTTTCCGACGGAAAATGTGTGATAGGACCTTGTTGTCGGAAATTTTCCGACAACAAAATCCGTTGACGGAAATTCCGATCGTGTGTACACAAATCCGACGGACAAAGTGCCACACATGCTCAGAATAAATAAAGAGATGAAAGCTATTGGCCACTGCCCCGTTTATAGTCCCGACATACATGTTTTATGTCACCGCGTTCAGAACGATCGGATTTTCCGACAACTTTGTGTGACCGTGTGTATGCAAGACAAGTTTGAGCCAACATCCGTCGGAAAAAATCCTAGGATTTTGTTGTCGGAATGCTGGAACAAAGTCCGACCGTGTGTATGGGGCATAAGGCTGCAGAGAAAGGCATGTGTGTTTGAGCTTTGTGTTGCACATCCTAATGCAATAGTCTGAGATCATCATTGCTACCCTGCATGGATATACTGCATATTCCAGTCTGGAATATGGCATTTTAGTTACATGAGATCAGGTCCTATTATTTTGGTAGTCCTCCAAGTCAGTCTTACACAAGGGTGTTCTCCCACTCAGTTCTTTCTTTCTTCTTACTCTGTAAGGATGGCTGGCGCATACCTCAGTAAATTGTTCACCTTCCTTGTTAACTATCTGACAAATACTGTTAAGGTATTGGTTCAGATATGAATACCTGTGTTGATAATAATAAATATACGAGGGTTATTCGAAAAGTTTTTTTATAAGTTTTGCAGCCATCTTCACCGTAGAGTGACAACTCTTATGCCGCGTACACACGGTCAGATCGTCCGACAGGAAATGTTGAATGTGATCTTGTTGTCGGAAAGTCTGACTGTGTGTATGCTCCATCGAACATTTGCTGTCAGACTTTCCGCCAACAAATGTTTGATAGCAGGTTCTCAAATTTTCCACCAACAAAACTTTTTTGTTGGAATTTCCGATCGTGTATACACAAGTCCGATGCACAAAAGTTCATGCATGCTCAGAATCAAGCAGAAGGAGCCGCACTCTCTATTGAAGTTCCTTTTTCTCGGCTCGTTGTACGTCTTGTACGTCACCACGTTCCCACAGTCGTAATTGTTAGCCAACATTTGTGTTACCGTGTGTATGCAAGACAAGTTTGAGCCAACATCCTTCGAACAAAAATCCATGGTTTTGTTGGCGGAAAGTCCAATCGTGTGTACAGGGCATAATACTAAACTGCAAGGTCAGTCGGCTTGCCAGACAGACTAATCACAGGACACTCTCAGACATGATCAATTACTACTCCTCCCGCCCCCACTGTTTCCAACAAACATATAAAAGTTTGGAAACTTTTTGAATACCCCCTTGTAATAATAAAGGTTAAAGTTCATCCTTTCATTTCTCTTCCACATCTGATATAGCTCATATTCATGTAAACATATATAAGTTTAATTACTGATCAACTTTGCTCTCCCTTTTCAGTTTCTCTACTAGCTATAGGAAGTCTGTCTTATCGATTTTGTCTAACACAGTAGCCTGGTTATCCAAGACAACTTCTCTCACCCTCCCAATATTTCCTAAAACCATATCTTGTCTCCTTTTTCAGTTTCTCTGCTGAATATAGAAAATCTTGTCCATTTTGTTTCGCACAGTAGCATTATCTTAGGTAACTAGACCCCAATGCTTGACTCGACCCATTGGGGTCTTTTTTAGAGGTGAGCGGCTAGAAGCACACTGGGTGTGGATTGTTATAAGGGATCTGCAAGTCATTGTCACATTCAATTCCGTTTTTGCACATGGACACTTTTTTCTTCCACTCCCCCTTTTTGCACTAATTTGCACAGTTGAAGAGATTATGAATTATTTATAATAATTTTGTGCACAGTTTTTGAACTACCATTTACTGCACAGTTGCACTTTGACTGTATATCAGTCATAATACATTATTATTAGCACCTTAGATTATGTTTACTCAGCACCTCTATATTTTTTTGCATATTATTGGTCATTTTTGAGTGTTTTTATATAGCGCTGCTTCACTTAACTGTTATAATTTATCATTTGGTGTTGCTGACACTTCAGAAGTTCACCAGCTTTATACATATTGAATTACACGCTCTCATCTCTCTCTATTTTAATCGTTATACACTTTGAGTAGTGCACAAGCACCTTACTTATACACCTTTATTAGGTGCTATTCTCTCAGCAGACTAGTGTAACAATCATAAGCAAGAAGAAAAATTCTCTGTACTATGGCCAAAATGACAGTGAAGAAAAAGCTGCTAGCATAGCACAATACTTGGTTAGAAAATATAATGATGTGGAAATCAAAAACGCGCAGCGCTACAAATGGTGACCAGAAATTAAACATGACCTAACTTAAGCACATACAGTATGCCTCATACAAAAACATTAAATCATGTGTAACAAACCCAAAATACAAATAAAATACAGTGCATAAACTGAAGCAAAACGCCAGAATTCAGGGATTAGCTGAATATAAATGTTCATGTTTAATTTTTAGTGTAACGATCAGCCCACAACTATGTATATGTTATGATCTTTGTGAAGTGTTTAAACCTGCAGAGTTTAGATGTTAACCTCCTGCCATTTGATGGACAATATTCAGCACACTGGCCTCAGTCCTCAATACTTATACTAAAAACTGAGCAGTCAGTGCCTGATCAATGGTGTCATGTACCCTGATCTGTGATTTCATTCATGGAATCCCCTGGTTAGGACCCAAACTGGTTATGTTTTATGTTTGCTGCCTGCCCTGATATTCTTATCTATTACCAGGCCCAACCTGCAGTTTTATTCTCTGTTTCATGATTTAGTATTATCTGCCTCAATGTATGCACTACCATTGGTTCTGGACAAGATGAGACATACTAGGGTTGCACCTTCTGCCACCTGATACGGAGTATCTTTGTTCGGTGAACATCACCTAACTCTGATCAGAGGTTTGACCTAAGTTGGGAAAAAAAAGATGTATTGGAATAAAAATGAAATGAAAATTCTCCTACTGTACCTTTTAACACACCTTAGAAGTGTAGAAAATGTACAGTGTTAAAGGTCCCTTAAAGAGGTTGTAACCCTACAAAGGAAAAAAAAAAGATCCCATTCCCTTAGAGCAGGTTAAACAACCCAGTGCTTGTGCTGTCTAATCTGTCCCTTTCTAAGCTGTAAAACACCAGGTTGATCCTGCCTGTTCCTGTGTCCCCCTATGTAAACTGACAATTGTAATCATGGCTGCTGATCCAGTCAGTTTATGTGCCTCCATCATCCCGCTCTCCTCTCTTCCCCCTCTCCACCTCCCTAACTGCCAGCTCCTGTGTGTGAGGCTGTGAGCGATCTCTTCTCTGCCCCTCCCCTCTTGCTGCTATTAGTAACTGACAGTAAAGTCGAAGAAAGTTTACTGCCAGCCCCTCTTTTCTACTAAGCGAAACTACACTGTGTACATGTTTGTATAAAATTATGCCTCTAAATACATTCTTTCAGATCTTTTCTATTCGGTCATGTGACTTCCAGACATTTTCCTCCCCCGATCTAACGGCTACAGCTACAGCAGAGAAGCTGGGAGTAATCTTTTGTTGTCTTTGGGCCAAATAGAGAAAAGTTCGAAAAGGGGGCACAATATGGGCCCACTTGGGTGAGAGTGTGGCCATCCCACCCCTGGTGTATTTAGTTAGTGAAGCTAAATAGGAAGGATACTGCCCCTTTAAGGATAAGGAAAGCAGATTACTGGCAGGGTCCAATAAGAATTCAGGGAAGGTTCTGGAATACTGAAGAGGCTATATAAGGGGGTTATGCATAGGAATTCCCCCTCTTCCGGGAAGCCAGCTGAGAAGACAGGAGCCCTGAGAAAATGGAGTCCCTTATTAGGCAGCTCTTAGAGAAAGCAGGCGATGAAGGAGGAGAGGTATTGCTTTGCCGCTGCCTGGAGTTCATGAACAGTAATGAGGAGCATCCGGGCAGTAGCGGAGCAGCTGTTTTAGCCATGGAAAAAAGGAGGGAGCAGCTCAGGAGTCCGAGGCTGAGAGGAGCAGCGCTGGCACAGCATGAAAGAGCCAGGAGAAGCAAGCCGCCGGAGCGGAGCCGACAGGATGCGGGAACAGCCGAAGAGAATAGAGAGCCGAGCGCAGCCGAAGCACAGGTCGGAGGTGTCGCAAGCCGCAGCCACCGTGCTGTGAAGAAGTGGCGGACTTTTTCCCCGTCGCCGGCGTTAGGAAGAGGACAGAGGGACCACAAGAGCCAGCAAGCCAGCGCAACAGAAAGGGGGCGAATGCCCGCCCAGCGCCATACAGGTCAGCATGAGGTAGCATCTTTCCAGCATGACACTCCTCAGATAGAGGTGTTTTGCGGTGTGCAGGTTGGGCAAGAACTACAAGTCCCAGACCCCATGGTGCTTCTGGAGGAGAGTCAGCAAGCAGTAGTTCAGCCTCCAGCAGCGGGTGAGTTATCACAACTAAACGTTTTATCTGATTTGGTGGGGTCTCTGTCATCTTTAATACAGTCTCTTTCTAGTATGCCTGTCCCTGCTGTTTCTACCTGCATTACTTCCTGCTACTTCTATTACTGCTCCAGCTGTTGTTTTGAATACACAAGGAATTCAAAGTGCTTCCCTCATTCCTGAGTCATTAACCCCAGCTGCGCCTGTCAGTGCACCTGTGCCTGAAACTTGCATGAAAGATGCTATTCCTTGTGAAGTCTCCCCACTAGGTTTCCATTTGAATCTAACGGTTAAGGAAAAAATATGGAAAGGGGAATTTATAGATATACTGTCACTTTTACCTTTACATAAGGAATTTATGGGTAGGAATGACAGAAAGGGAGATGAGGAGGATAGGTGTAGACCTATACCACCGTCTTTTAACCACTTGCCGACCACCTCACATCTATATACATGAGCAGAATGGCACGGGCAGGCAAAATCACGTACCTGATACGTGATGCCTTCCCGCGGGCGGGGGGTCCGATCGGACCCCCCCCGGTGCCATAGGCGGTCGGCTCTTGTTCGCGGGCGATGAGAGGTCAGGGGGAGGCCATCCATTGATGGCCACCCCCTCCCAATCGCTCCCAGCGAATCAAATGCTTCCTCTCCCTCTGTAATGTAAACAGAGGGAGAGGAAGTGATGTCATCTCTCCTCGAGCTGGTCTTTTTGATCCGGCGCCGAGGAGAGAAGACATCCAAGTAAGTTGCACCAACACTACACTTCCAGTAGAACATGCAGGCACACTTTTCACCCCCCTTCACCCCCCGATCACCCCCCAATCACCCCCCTGTACCCCCTGTCACACTGACACCAATAGCAGTTTTTTTTTTTGCATTGGTGTCAGTTTGTGACAGTTATAAGTGTTAGGGCAGTTAGGTTAGCCCCCTTTAGGTCTGGGGTACCCCCCTTTAGGTCCAGGGTACCCCCCTAACCCCCCCTAATAAAGGTTAACCCCGTGATCACCCCCCTTCACCAGTGTCTCTAAGTGATCTTTTTCTGATCGCTGTATTAGTGACACAGGTGACGCTAGTTAGGGAGGTAAGTATATAGGTTCGGTGTCAGTGTTTTAGAGCGACAGGGACCCCCATATACTACCTGCTAAAGGTTTTAACCCCCTGATTGCCCCCTAGTTAACCCTTTCACCAGCGATCACCGTATAACGTGTTACGGGTGACGCTGGTTAGTTAGTTTATTTTTTATAGTTTATTATAGTTTATTATAGTTTTAGGGCACCCGCCGTTTATTACCTTATAAAGGTTTAACCCCCTAATTGCCCGGCGGTGATATAAGTTACGTTTTTAGGGTCAGATAAGGTCTGCATCGCCCCAGGCAGCGTCAGGTTAGCGCCAGTACCGCTAAAACCCACGCACGCAGCATACACCTCCCTTAGTGCTATAGTATCTGAGCGGATCGATATCTGATCCGATCAGATCTATACTCCCCAGCAGTTTAGGGTTCCTTGAAACGCAGAGTTAGCGGGATCAGCCCAGATACCTGCTAGCACCTGCGTTTTGCTCCTCGGCCCAGCCCAGCCCAGCCCAGCCCACCCAAGTGCAGTATCGATTGATAACTGTCACTTACAAAACACTAAGCACACATAACTGCAGCGTTCGCAGAGTCAGGCCTGATCCCTGCGATCACTAACAGTTTTTTGGTAGCGTTTTGAATCAGTCGCTAACAGTCAGGAGCTTTTTTGCCTGTGAGTCTCACTAGTGTACCCCTAAATTTAGAGCCCAAAATGGCAGATCGAAGGTACACTAGTGAAGATGCCTACACGTTTCTGAGCATGACAGATAGTGAAGAGGAAGTCACTCATCTGTCAGATTCAGGCTCAGAATACGATCCTGTAGAGGACAGCGGCTCCATGACAGATAGCTCTGACGACGGAGTTGTGGTCCCTGCTAAGGTCAGGCGTACCAGACCCCGAACTTCTTCTGTCCTTGAAGTGCAAGAACCGCAGGGCTCTCGTATGGAGCAGAGAAGTACTAGTGCCGCTATTCCTTCTGGTGAACTGGCAAGCACCAGCGGCCTAGTACACCCTGGTCGTACATCCAGCACTGCAGTAACACTTGGTGACGTGGCGAGTCCCATAAGTGCAGTTCAAGCTGGCGAGGTGGCAAGCACAACTAGTGTCTCGCTGCCACCAAGAAGATGAACACAGGCCCGTCGTGCCCATAGTGCCCTTCCTGCTGCATTCGCCAATCCGAATTGGGTACCCACCACTTCTGCAGCACCCGTACTTCCCCCTTTCACTGGCCAACCCAGAATTCAGGTGGAAACAGTTGACTTTATGCCACTGGATTTTTATTCACTGTTTTTCACAGAAGATCTCTATAGATCTATTGTGGACCAAAGCAATTTATACGCTGGTCAACACATCGCCACTAATCCCCAGTCCTCCCTTGCCAGAGATTGGAAACCAATTACGGTTTCCGAATTTAAGATCTTTCTGGGCCTTTCCCTCCTCATGGGCTTGAATAAAAAGAGTGAGTTGCTGTCATATTGGTCCACTGACCCAATTTACCATTCACCCTTGTTCTCTGCTTCCATGGCCAGGGCATGATACGAGCAGATTTTGCGGTTCATGCACTTCAACGACAATGAACTCTGTCGTCCTCGTGGAGACCCTGGATACGATCGGCTCTACAAAATTCGGCCCCTCGTAAACCACTTCAACCAACGTTTTGCAGACTTGTTTACTCCCCATCAAGTTGTCTGCGTTGATGAGTCCCTGGTTAAGTTTTCTGGCCGCTTATCATTCAAACAGTACCTTCCCAGAAAGCGTGCCAGATACGGGGTCAAGATGTATAAGCTCTGGGACAGGGCCACAGGCTATACATGTAGTTTTATGGTTTACGAGGGCAAAGATAGTCACGTAGAGCCGACAAACTGCCCTGACTACATAGGAAGCGCTGGCAAGATAGTGTGGGACTTGGTGTCACCCTTATTCGGAAAGGAGTACCACTTGTACGTGGACAATTATTACACGAGCGTGCCACTTTTTAGCCACCTTTTTGATCATCAGATTGGAGCATGTGGCACCGTGCGACCTAATCGCCAAGGCTTTCCCCAGCGGCTTGTAGATTTCCGTCTTAGGCTGGGGGAGAGAGCCTGCTTGCGGTGTCATAACTTGCTCGCTATGAAGTGGAGGGACAATAAGAATGTTTTCGTTCTTACCTCCCTTCATGCAGACACGACGGTCCAAATTCCTACGGTGACTGGTGTTGTGGAGAAACCCCTCTGTGTCCACGAATATAACCTTAATATGGGAGGGGTGGACCTCAACGACCAGTTGTTGGCACCGTACCCAATTGCCCGTAAGGCCAGACGCTGGTACAAAAAAGTGTCTGTTTATTTATTTCAATTGGCTTTGCTGAACGCTCATGTGCTATACAGAGCTTCAGGACAGACTGGATCCTTCCTTAAAT
Source organism: Aquarana catesbeiana (assembly GCF_042186555.1). Taxonomy (NCBI): domain Eukaryota; kingdom Metazoa; phylum Chordata; class Amphibia; order Anura; family Ranidae; genus Aquarana; species Aquarana catesbeiana. Next base: position 203,372,283 of record NC_133330.1, read on the forward strand.
TCCAGGAAGAGATCGTCAGAGCCCTTCTGTTTCCAGACGGTGCTCCACCTCACCTTCCCCAACCAAATGCAGTAAGCCGGCTGCATGAGAGGCATTTTCTTTATGCCCTCCCGAGTACCCCTACCCAACGAACCCCCCCAAAAAGATGTCGTGTCTGCAGCAAGCACGGATTTAGGCGTGACACCCGGTATTATTGTCCCCTCTGTCCTGGCAATCCTGGTCTTTGCATTGGTGAATGTTTTGAACGCTACTAGGGATGAGCTTCGTGTTCGAGTCGAACCCATGTTCGACTCGAACATCGGCTGTTCGATCGTTCGCCGAATTGCGAACGTTATGGGCCGTTCGCGCTAAATTCGTGTGGCGCGTCACGGCCCATAATTCACTGCGGCATCGCAGTGCATTGCTGGCTGATGATTGGCCAAGCATGCACCATGACCCGCATGCTTGGCCAATCACAGCGCCGTCAGTAGAGAGAGCTGTAATTGGCCAAAGCCAGGGTGGCTTTGGCCAATTATGGCTCAGGGGATTTAGTACACACCCCACACTATATAAGGCCGCCTGCACGGCGGCCCTGTGTAGTGTGTGTTCCGGTGTGCTGAGAGATAGAGAGAGAGAGAGACAGTGTCATTTGATTTGAGTTAGCTAGATTAGGCAGAACAGTCAGTCAGTTAGCTGCACTTACAGTGTATTGTGTATATATATGCATCCCAGGTGTTGCATATATATATATACACTGTATTCAGTTTAGCTAGATCCGTTCCTGTTATCTTCTATCTAGACTATTTACATTTAATGCAGTGCGTCCTGCTCACAGTGTTCAGCTAGATCCGTTCCTGCTATTTACATTTAGTGCAGTGCGTCCTGCTCACAGTGTTCAGCTAGATCCGTTCCTGTTATCTTCTAGACTATTTACATTTAGTGCAGTGCGTCCTGCTCACAGTGTTCAGCTAGATCCGTTCCTGCAATTTACATTTAGTGCAGTGCGTCCTGCTCACAGTGTTCAGCTAGATCCGTTCCTGCTATTTACATTTAGTGCAGTGCGTCCTGCTCACAGTGTTCAGCTAGATCCGTTCCTGCTATTTACATTTAGTGCAGTGCGTCCTGCTCACAGTGTTCAGCTAGATCCGTTCCTGTTATTTACATTTAGTGCAGTGCGTCCTGCTCACAGTGTTCAGCTAGATCCGTTCCTGCTATTTACATTTAGTGCAGTGCGTCCTGCTCACAGTGTTCAGCTAGATCCGTTCCTGCTATTTACATTTAGTGCAGTGCGTCCTGCTCACAGTGTTCAGCTAGATCCGTTCCTGCTATTTACATTTAGTGCAGTGCGTCCTGCTCACAGTGTTCAGCTAGATCCGTTCCTGTTATCTTCCTACTGACAGGCAGGCTTGTCTGGTTACAGTATATAAAGCTACCTGAAGAAAATTACAGGTGTTCTATTTGATCCTATTAGTACCACGGTCAGGCAGCTAGACTATTTACATTTAGTACAGTGCGTCCTGCTCACAGTGTTCAGCTAGATCCGTTCCTGTTATCTTCCTACTGACAGGCAGGCTTGTCTGGTTACAGTATATAAAGCTACCTGAAGAAAATTACAGGTGTTCTATTTGATCCTATTAGTACCACGGTCAGGCAGCTAGACTATTTACATTTAGTACAGTGCGTCCTGCTCACAGTGTACAGCTAGATCCGTTCCTGTTATCTTCCTACTGACAGGCAGGCTTGTCTGGTTACAGTATATAAAGCTACCTGAAGAAAATTACAGGTGTTCTATTTGATCCTATTAGTACCACGGTCAGGCAGCTAGACTATTTACATTTAGTACAGTGCGTCCTGCTCACAGTGTTCAGCTAGATCCGTTCCTGTTATCTTCCTACTGACAGGCAGGCTTGTCTGGTTACAGTATATAAAGCTACTTGAAGAAAATTACAGGTGTTCTATCCCAGCTTAGTGCAGCTACAGGCCATTAGTATGTCTGGAAGGCCAAGAAGGAGAGGCAGACAGTCACAAGCCAATAAGAGAGGGCAAGCAGGCTCTGTGTCTAGTGCTGGTCGTGGAGACGGTGCATCCTCATCAGCACGTGGCCATGGGACACGCTTGGCCTTTTTTTCGGCAGCTGGCCGTGTTGAGCCGCAACATGCGGAAGACTTGGTCGAGTGGATGACCAAGCCGTCCTCATCCTCCTCATCCTCTCTCACCCATGCCCAGGGTGCTTTGTCTGGCAAAGCAGCGGCCTCTTCCCTCAGCTCAATGTCATCAGTGACTCCTTCCCTAGCTCCACCATGTCCTCATGAGGATTCCCTCGAACTGTTTGACCACAGTGTTGGGTACATGCTCCAGGAGGATGCCCAGCGTTTGGAAGGCTCTGATGACGATACTGAGCTCGATGAAGGCAGTAACATGAGCACGGACAGAGGGGGTGCCCAAGAAGGACAGCAATCTGGCAGTCATGCTCCCCCTGCTGCAGCATACTGCCAGGTTTGCTCCAGTGATGAGGAGGGAGGGGATGATGAGGTCACTGACTCAACGTGGGTGCCTGATGGGAGAGAGGAGGAGGAGGAGGAGGAGGAGGAGGAGGCGGCGGCACATCACCAACGAGGCAGGATGCCCTCCAGGGGCCAGCCTAAGGGCAGCACATTGACTGCATCACACCCCAAAGCTCCACATGTGCAGGGCGCTGCAGTCTCTGCGCGTTATTCAAAAAGTTCTTTGGTGTGGGCCTTTTTTGAGAGGAGTGCATCAGATCGCACCGCTGCTATTTGCAACATATGTCTCAAGCGTATCTCGCGTGGCCAAAACATCTCCCGCTTGGGTACCACATGCTTGACCAGACATATGTTGACCTGCCATGCAGTTCGTTGGCAAGCGTATCTAAAAGACCCACACCAAAGAACAAAGAGGATCTCTCCTTGCTCCTCATCAGCTGAGATTTCCAACCCCACTAGACCTTCAGTCCTCTCTGAGACCTGCAGTGAGAGGAATGAAGGTGTAGAATTAGGTGTGTCACAGCCAAGTACTTGTGGGCAATCTGCTTTTGGTACACCGACGTCAGATTGTACCAGGCAAATTTCCCTGCCCCAGCTGCTGCACCGCCGAAAGAAGTTTGCTCCCAGCCATCCACATGCCCAGCGGTTGAATGCTAGCTTGGCAAAATTGCTAGCACTTCAACTGCTGCCTTTTCAGTTGGTAGACTCTGCCCCCTTCCGTGAGTTTGTGGAATGTGCGGTTCCTCAGTGGCAGGTACCCAAACGCCACTTTTTCTCACGGAAGGCGATTCCGGCTCTCTACCGGCATGTGGAAGGCAATGTCCATGCCTCGCTGGACAGGGCGGTCAGCGGTAAGGTGCATATTACCGCTGACTCATGGTCCAGCAGGCATGGACAGGGACGTTACCTAAGTTTCACGGCGCATTGGGTGACTCTGCTGGCAGCTGGGAAGGATGCAGGACAAGGTGCAGTAGTGTTGGAGGTTGTTCCGCCACCACGCCTCCAAAATGCTGATTGTGACACACCACTCTCCTCCACCCCCTCCTCTTCTTCTTCCTCCATGGCCTCTTCCTCGGAACCAGCGGTGCTCCGTAGGCGTTCAAGGGGCTACTCAAGTACGCAGGCCAAAAGATGCCATGCGGTGCTTGAGCTGGTGTGCTTGGGGGACAGGAGCCACACTGGGGCAGAGGTTTTGTCAGCTCTGCAGGGGCAGGTTCAGAGGTGGTTGACGCCACGCCAACTTAAGGCAGGAATGGTGGTTTGCGACAATGGCACCAACCTCTTCTCTGCCCTCCGACAGGGACAAATGACCCATGTGCCCTGTTTGGCTCACGTCCTTAACTTGGTGGTGCAGCGGTTCTTGGGCAGGTACCCGGGCTTACAGGATGTCCTGAGGCAGGCCAGGAAAGTCTGTGTGCATTTCCGCCGGTCATATAATGCCAGTGCTCGGCTGACGGACCTCCAAAAGGAGTTTAACCTGCCCAAGAACCGCCTAATCTGTGACATGCCCACCAGGTGGAACTCAACGTTGGCCATGCTGCAGCGGCTGCACACGCAGCAGAGGGCCATCAATGAGTACTTGTGCGACTATGGCACCAGGACAGGGTCAGGGGAGCTTGGTTTTTTTTCCCCACGCCAGTGGGCCATGATCAGGGATGCATGCACTGTCCTGTCACCATTCGAGGAGGCCACGAGGATGGTGAGCAGTGACAGTGCATGCATCAGTGACACTGTCCCCCTTGTCCACCTGTTGGAGCACACGCTGCGTGGAATAATGGACAGGGCACTTGAGGCAGAACAGAGGCAGGAAGAGGAGGACTTCCTTAGCTCTCAAGGCCCCCTTTATCCAGACAGTGTTCCTGCGTGCCCGCCGATCACACAGGAAGAGGACGAGGAGGAAGAGGAGGAGGAGGAAGATTGTGTCAGTATGGAGGTGGAGCCTGGCACTCAGCATCAGCAGCAGTCTTTAAGGGATCAGTCCCAAGAAACACATGGACTTGTACGTGGCTGGGAGGAGGTGGCTGCGGACCATGTCGTTCTTAGTGACCCAGAGGACTCCGGACCGAATGCCTCAGCAAACCTACGCTGCATGGCCTCCCTGATCCTGCAAAGCCTGCGTAAGGATCCTCGTATTCGTGGTATCAAGGAGAAGGACCAATACTGGCTGGCAACCCTCCTTGATCCACGTTACAAGGGTAAGGTTGCGGACCTTATCTTGCCATCGCAGAGGGAGCAGAGGATGAAACATCTTCGGGAGGCCTTGCAGAAAGGTCTGTGCAACGCGTTCCCAGAGACTGGGAGGTTACAAACTCCTGTTTCTGGACAACGTGTTGCTGAGGCTTCGGTCAGTCAAAGAAGGAGCGGTGGAGAAGGTGGCCGTCTGACCGATGCGTTCAGACAATTTTTTGGTCCGCAGCCCCAAGGTATGATCGGTTCCAGCAACCATCGCCAGCGTCTGTTTTACATGGTGCAGGAATACCTAGGGGCAAGATCAGACTTGGACACCTTTCCCACCGAAAATCCTCTGGGTTACTGGGTCTTGAGGATGGATCACTGGCCAGAGCTTGCACAGTATGCAATTGAGCTACTGGCCTGTCCTGCATCCAGCGTTCTTTCGGAACGCACATTCAGTGCTGCTGGAGGCGTGGTAACCGATCACAGGGTGCGTCTGTCCACCGACTCGGTCGATCGGCTGACCTTCATAAAAATGAATGAGTCTTGGATCACCACCAGCTACCAAGCACCTGATGCTGATGTAACCGAATAATTTTTTTTGAAATCTCAGATCCCTTCAAAGACTGCCTATGCTGATGCTGAGTGACTATCCCTGAGTAATTATCCTCTTCCTCCTCAATCATCACGCTGATAGCTTGTAAGAACATTTTTGGTTCTGGGCGCCACCACCAGTGCCTAAGGCACAATTTTTCAGCCCCTGTTTAACAGGGGCGTGTAATTACAATTTTTGATGTAATACTTTGCAGCAGGGCTCGTTCCTGCATTCCAACTAGAGTGTCTGTGAGGGGTTGCAGTGTTGTGGCACCAGCACCAGTGCCTAAGGCCCAATTTTTCTGCCCCTGTCTAACAGGGGCGTGTAATTACAATTTTTGATGCAATACTTTGCAGCAGGGCTCGTTCCTGCGTTCCAACTAGAGTGTCTGTGAGGGGTTGCAGTGTTGTGGCACCAGCACCAGTGCCTAAGGCCCAATTTTTCTGCCCCTGTCTAACAGGGGCGTGTAATTACAATTTTTGATGCAATACTTTGCAGCAGGGCTCGTTCCTGCGTTCCAACTAGAGTGTCTGTGAGGGGTTGCAGTGTTGTGGCACCAGCACCAGTGCCTAAGGCCCAATTTTTCTGCCCCTGTCTAACAGGGGCGTGTAATTACAATTTTTGAAGCAATACTTTGCAGCAGGGCTCGTTCCTGCGTTCCAACTAGAGTGTCTGTGAGGGGTTGTAGTGTTGTGGCACCAGCACCAGTGCCTAAGGCCTAATTTTTCAGCTCCTGTTCAACAGGGGCATGTAATTACAATTCTTGATCTAATATTTCACAGCAGGGCCCTGTGAGGGCTTACAGTGTTGTGGCCACAGCAACACCTAAGGCCCAAATTTCTGCTGAGTATATAGGGCAGGACCCTACTTTCAAACATCTAACTTACAAACGACTCCTACTTGCAAACGGAAGGAGACAACAGGAAGTGAGATGAAATCTACCCCTAGGAAGGGAAATTCTCTCCTGTAAGAGTTAATATGGGAAAACAATTTCTCCTTTCCACTGATGCTTTCCAATCCTTGTTCCACAAAAAAACCCAAATTTTCAAAAAACATTTTTCATTGGGACAAAAAAGTGAGGTGAAATCTTCTGAAGAGGAGGAAAGACAGCAAAACAAATGTCACAGGGGTGATAACCCTTCCCTATGTTTTCCAAAAAGCTTAGAAAAGATTTTTTGGCTGGAGCTAAACACGTTAAAAATGTTCAAAATTACAAACAGATTCTACTTAACAACAAACCTACAGTCCCTGTCTTGTTTGCACCGCCTGTATACTGCTGTTCAGAGTATATAGGGCCTGGTGGCCCCACACCTTTCCTTATTTTAATTTGGGTGCGGGGTTCCCCTTAATATCCATACAAGACCCAAAGGGCCTGGTAATGGACTGGGGGGTACCCATGCCGTTTGTCTCACTGATTTTCATCCATATTGCCATGACCCGACATGACATTAAACCCGCAAGCAGTTTTAAATGAGATTTTTTCCTTTAAAAATGACATTTGGTGCAGGGACTGTTCTAAACATGGGAAACACGCGTCACTTTACAGGCATACTATAGACACCCCCCAGGTACGATATTTAAAGGAATATTTCACTTTTTTTTTTTTACTTTAAGCATCATTAAAATCACTGCTCCCGAAAAAACGGCCGTTTTTAAAAAATTTTTTTGCATTGATACATGTCCCCTGGGGTAGGACCCGGGTCCCCAAACCCTTTTTAGGACAATACCATGCAAATTAGCCTTTAAAATGAGCACTTTTGATTTCGAACGTTCGAGTCCCATAGACGTCAATGGGGTTCTAACGTTCGTGCGAACTTTTGGTCCGTTCGCGGGTTCTGGTGCGAACCGAACCGGGGGGTGTTCGGCTCATCCCTAAACGCTACCATACATTAGTGGAGTATTAGCGTAGGGTACAGCACTGCACAGACTAGGACACACTTTCACAGGGTCTCCCAAGATGCTGTCGCATTTTGAGAGACCCAAACCTGGTACCAGTTAAAAAAGTTAAAGTTACAAAAAAAAGTGTAAAAAAAACAAAAAAAGTAAAAAAAAGAAAAAAACACAAAAAAAATATAAAATAAAAAAAACAAAAATAGTTGTTGTTTTATTGTTCTCTCTCTATTCTCTCTCTATTGTTCTGCATTCTATACTGCAATGTTTTATTGTTATGTTTTTATCATATTTGCTTTATAGGTATGCAATTTTTTTATACTTTGTTTTTTTATTGTTAACCACTTTTTTGTTTTCAGGTACGCCATTCAGCTGCAGAGCGGATTTATTTATCTTGACAGCAACAGCGTTTGCTCCCACGATACATAAAGCCGTGACTCCATCGCTGTCGGAAGTGATTTCACCACCACAGTTACATACTTCAGCATATATGCCGAAGCGTGGGGGCAGCAGTGGGTGGAGGAGCGATTTGCTCCTGCCTTTTGCGGGAGGATGCCCCCCATGCTTCGGCATATATATACGGTGCATGTATGCCCATCATTAGAAGTGGGTGGATGAAGGGAGGTATTCTAATGGTGGGCATACCCACCGATCAATATCTTTTTTTCGTTCAGCCCACAGGCTGCATGAAAAAAAAGTTTACAATGTATGCTCAACAAGAACCAGCAACGTACTGGTATGTTGCTGGACTTTGAGTGGTTATACCAGAATGATGCCTGCAGGTTTAGGTATCATCTTGGTATCATTCTTTTCAGCCAGCGGTCAGCTTTCATGTAAAAGCAATCCTAGTGGCTAATTAGCCTCTAGACTGCTTTTACAAGCAGTGGGAGGGAATGCCCCCCCACCGTCTTCCATGTTTTTCTCTGGCTCTCCTGTCCCAACAGGGAACCTGAGAATGCAGCCGTTAATTCAGCCAGCTGACCATAGAGCTGATCAGAAACCAGAATGGCTCCAAACATCTCTATGGCCTAAGAAACTGGAAGCTACGAGCATTTCATGATCGCCGGATGTAAACAGCGCCATTGGGAAATTGGGAAAGCATTTTATCACACCGATCTTGGTGTGGTCAGATGGTTTGAGGGCAGAGGAGAGATCTAGGGTCTAATAGACCCCAATTTTTTCTAAAAAGAGTACCTGTCACTACCTATTGCTATCATAGGGGATATTTACATTCCATGAGATAACAATAAAAATGATTTTAAAAAAATAAAAATGAAAGGAACAGTTTAAAAATAAGATAAAAAAGCCAAAAAAAATAAAGAAAAAAAAAAAAAAAAAGCACCCCTGTCCCCCCCTGCTCTCGCACAAAGTCGAACACAAGCGTCGGTCTGGTGTCAAATGTAAACAGCAATTGCACCATGCATGTGAGGTATCACCACGAAGGTCAGATTGAGGGCAGTAATTTTAGCAGTAGACCTCCTCTGTAAATCTAAAGTGGTAACCTGTAAAGGCTTTTAAAGGCTTTTAAAAATGTATTTAGTTTGTCGCCACTGCACGTTTGTGCGCAATTTTAAAGCATGTCATGTTTGGTGTCCATGTACTCGGCCTAAGATCATCTTTTTTATTCCATCAAACATTTGGGCAATATAGTGTGTTTTAGTGTATTAAAATTTAAAAAAGTGTGTTTTTTCCCCATAAAATGCGTTTGAAAAATCGCTGCGCAAATACTGTGTGAAAAAAAAAAATGAAACACCCACCATTTTAATCTGTAGGACATTTGCTTTAAAAAAATATATAATGTTTGGGGGTTCAAAGTAATTTTTTTGCAAAAAAAAAAATTTTTTCATGTACACAAAAAGTGTCAGAAAGGGCTTTGTCTTCAAGTGGTTAGAAGAGTGGGTGATGTGTGACATAAGCTTCTAAATGTTGTGCATAAAATGCCAGGACAATTCAAAACCCCCCCAAAGGACCCCATTTTGAAAAGTAGACACCCCAAGCTATTTGCTGAGAGGCATGTCGAGTCCATGGAATATTTTATATTGTGACACAAGTTGCGGGAAAAAGACACATTTTTTTTTTTTTGCACAAAGTTGTCACTAAATGATATATTGCTCAAACATGCCATGGGAATATGTGAAATTACACCCCAAAATACATTCTGTTGCTTCTCCTGAGTACGGAGATACCACATGTGTGAGACTTTTTGGGAGCCTAGCCGCGTACGGGACCCCGAAAACCAAGCACCGCCTTCAGGCTTTCTAAGGGTGTAAATTTTTGATTTCACTCTTCACTGCCTATCACAGTTTCAGAGGCCATGGAATGCCCAGATGGCACAACCCCCCCCCCCCCCCCAAATGACCCCATTTTGGAAAATAGACACCCAAAGCTATTTGCTGAGAGGTATAGTGAGTATTTTGCAGACCTCACTTTTTGTCACAAACTTTTGAAAATTAAAAAAAGAAAGAAAAAAATATGTTTTTCTTGTCTTTCTTCATTTTCAAAAACAAATGGGAGCTGCAAAATACTCACCATGCCTCTCAGCAAATAGCTTGGGGTGTCTACTTTCCAAAATGGGGTCATTTTGCGGGGTTTTGTGCTATCTTGGCATTTTATGGCCTTCGAAACTGTGATGGGTAGTGAGGAGTGAAATAAAAAATTTACGCCCTTAGAAATCCTGAAGGCGGTTATTGGATTTCGGGTCCCCGTATGAAGCTAGGCTCCCAAAAAGTGCCACTCATGTGGTATCCCCGTACTCAGGAGAAGCAGCAGAATGTATTTTGGGGTGTAATTCCACATATGCCCATGGCATGTTTGAGCAATATATCATTAATTGACAACTTTGTGCAAAAAAATAAAAAAAATTAAAAAATTGTCACTTTCCCGCAACTTGTGTCAAAATATAAAATATTCCATGGACTCAACATGCCTCTCAGCAAATAGCTTGGGGTGTCTACTTTCCAAAATGGGGTCATTTGGGGGGGGGTTGTGCCATCTGGGCATTTTATGGCCTTCAAAAATGTGATAGTTAGTGAGGAGTGAATTCACAACTTTACGCCCTTAGAAATCCTAAAGGCGGTGCTTGGTTTTCGGGGCCCCGTACGCGGCTAGGCTCCCAAAAAGTCCCACACATGTGGTATCCCCGTACTCAGGAGAATCAGAAGAATGTATTTTGGGGTGCAATTCCATATATGCCCATGGCCTGTGTGAGCAATATATCATTTAGTGACAACTTTGTGCAAAAAAAAAAAAAATTGTCACTTTCCCGCAACTTGTGTCAAAAAATAAAATATTCCATGGACTCAACATGTCTCTCAGCAAATAGCTTGGGGTGTCTACTTTCCAAAATGGGGTCATTTGGGGGGTTTTGTGCCATCTTGGCATTTTATGGCCTTCAAAACTGTGATAGGTAGTGAGGAGTGAAATCAAAAATTTATGCCCTTAGAAATCCTGAAGGCGGTGCTTGGTTTTCGGGGCCCCGTACGCGGCTAGGCTCCCAAAAAGTCCCACACATGTGGTATCCCCGTACTCAGGAGAAGCAGCAGAATGTATTTTGGGGTGTAATTCCACATATGCCCATGGCATGTTTGAGCAATATATCATTTAGTGACAAATTTCGTTCTGGTACAGCATTGCATGACCGCGCAATTAGCAGTTAAAGCGACGCAGTGCCAAATTGTAAAAAGTGCTCTGGTCAGGAAGGGGGTAAATCCTTCCCGGGCTGAAGTGGTTAATAATTGGCTTCAGGCTTTTTGCATATATGCTGGAGTACTGGCTGAAAAACACCCAGGGATGTGTGGGGGTCTTTTTCAGCATGTGGACCACATTCTTGAGGCATATAAGAATTTTGGTGGGCTGGGGTGGTTCTATTATGACAAATCTTTTAGACAAAAAGTGTCCATTCACCCTACGCTAAGCTGGGGAGTGAAAGATGTAGGACTGTGGCTTAATCTGATATTGCCACAGAAGCAGTTAGCAGTAAAGCCGCCCACAGTTAATGCTCCACATGCAACGTTTAGAAAAGGCTGCTGTTTTGCCTTTAATGAAGGTCAATGCCGTTGGAATACATCATGCAAATATAGGCATGAATGCGCTGTGTGTGCAGGAGCGCATCCAGCGGCGAAATGTTTTAAGAAACAAGGGACTGTGGGAACCAGACAAGCGCAAAAAGATATTTTTTCCAAAAGCCTGCACGCCTGTGAGGCTGGAAAGAATGCACCCGTGGTTGGGCATTTACCCAGACAGGGAGAAGGCGTGTTTTCTTCTTGAAGGTTTTGCAGAAAGTTTCCCATTACCTGTCTTCTTGGGAGAGGGGTGTAAAGTGGTTGGGAATCTAAAGTCTGTGGAGTTATTTCCTCACATAGTGAGAGATAAGTTGTTAAAGGAGTTGGCGGAAGGTAGGATTGAAGGACCATTTGCGGATCCGCCTTTTCAAAATTTTCGGATCTCCCCTTTGGGTGTAGTCCCAAAAAAGGAGCCGAATGAGTTCCGTATTATCCATCATTTATCCTTCCCAAAGGGTAGTTTGTTGAATGATGAGATAGATGGGGATTTGTGCTCGATCTCCTATGCAACTTTTGAAGATGCATTAAGTAACATCTGATCATGTGGCGAGGGGGCATTGTTAGCCAAAGCCGATGTGAAGTCGGCTTTCAGGTTACTGCCTGTTTCCCCAGCAGCGTTTAATTCGCTTGTTTTTTTATTTTGATGGTTTTTTCTTTTTCGACAAGTGTCTCCCTATGGGATGCTCTTTATCCTGTTCATATTTTGAGGCGTTTGCCACTTTTTACAGTGGGTGCTTTGTTTACAAAATGGTTCAGATAGTGTAATTCACTATCTGGATGATTTCTTGTTTATAGGTCCACATGATTCTTCGCTATGCCTTGACTTGTTGAATAACTTTATGGCCATGTCTCAGTATTTCGGTGTCCCGCTAGCGGCAGAAAAGACGTGTTTGCCTGCTATGTCATTAGAATTTTTAGGGATTCAAATAGACACTTGTGCCATGGAGTTTCGGCTGCCAGACGCAAAGCTTATTAAGTTGAGGTTGTTGTTGTCTCTGGTAATTAAAAAGAAGAAAATTCGGGTAAAAGAGATGCAGTCTCTTTTAGGTTCCTTGGCCTTTGCATGTCGGATTATGCCGGTTGGCAGAATTTTTTCTCGGCGGCCTTATTTGTCTACCGCTGGGAAAAAATCGCCTTTTACCCATATTAGAATCACCAGTTCTCTTAAAGTGGTGTTCCGGCCAAAATTATACTTTTTAAATAAAAATACCCATATAATACACAAGCTTAATGTATTCTAGTAAAGTTAGTCTGTAAACTAAGGTCTGCTTTGTTAGTTTATAGCAGTAATTTGTTATTTTATAAACTTACAGCAGGCCGTGGCCATCTTAAGTGTGGGCATCTGAAGCCAGACTATTTCTTCCTGGATCTCATCCTTGCAGATCTCGCACATGCTCAGTGCAGCACAAGCGGTGTAATAGGTTTCAGGTCAAGTTTCCATAGCAACGGCAGTGTCAGAGGAAGTTGCCGCCCCTTCCCAGAAGGCATTGCAAACAGGAAATGATGCGATAAGCCATGGCTAGGGAGGAGGACATGAAAAATGAATACAGCAGATATACAGTAGGTGCTGAGAAAAAAATTTTTAAAATATCCAATTCGTTTGCAGTGCACAGTTTAGTGAGGGATGCTGAAGAGTTGTAAAAGTGGGTGGAACTCCACTTTAAGGAGGACCTTTTGGTTTGGGACAAATTTCTTGTCAGCTACAATGGGAGGTCCCTTTTCCAGTCTGAATTTATTCCTGCGTCGGATTTTCATTTTTTCACCGATGCGGCGGGATCAAAAGGCTTTGGTGCGGTTTGGCAGTCGCATTGGTGCTGCGCACCATGGCCAGAATCATGGGTCCAGAGTCAGGCTACAAAAAATGTAGTTTTGTTGGAGTTATTCCCTATCTTGGTGGCGTTAGTTATCTGGGGGCCACAGTTTGCGAATAGAAGAATTATGGTGGAAACGGATAACAAGGGTGTGTTGTACGCAGTAAATTGCTTGTCGTCTAGCTCGTTTTGGGTCATCAAGGTGTTAAGACAGATCGTTTTGTTATGTTTGCAATTTAACATTTGGCTTAAGGCCAAATATACACCAGGGATTTTGAATAATATTGCTGACTCGTTATCTCGGTTTCAGATGGACCGTTTTCGGCGTTTGTTACCAGAGGCGGACGAGTTTGGCATTCCATGCCCGGAACATCTGTGAGCAGTGATCTAACGGTGGCGGATGCAATTAAAGGTTCTGTCGCTCCAAAAACATGGTATAGTTACATGGCAGCCTGGAGAAGTTGGGTGTCATTTTCCGAGAGTAAAGGTTTTAGTTATAATACCCCTTCTGAGACCACAATTTTGGCTTTCTTAGCGTCTTTAATGCAGCAGCAGTTTTCCAGTCATTATGTTATGAAAACTCTTGCTGGCATTTCCTTTTTCTTTAAGTTAGGGGGGTTGCTGCCTTGTTCTGGTTATTTCTCAGTTAAACAGGCTCTAAAGGGATATAAGAGAAGATCGTTAATCCCTGATAGTAGAAGACCGATATCGGTGGAGTTACTTGGGGGTCTGTGTGAAGCAACTAAGCGAGTGTGCTTCTCAGAGTACGAAGCCTTGCTTTTCAATACAGCCTTTTCTTTTGCATTTTTCGGTGCTTTTCATATTTCGGAACTGGTTCCTGCAAATAAGAAGGTATTGTTGGGCATTTTGTATGAACAGGTGGTAATTGACCAATTTGGAGTGCATATTTGGTTGCAGTGTTCAAAAATGGATCAGGCCGGCAGAGGCTGTTTGGTCAATCTACAGGCTCAAGAAAATAGGCTAGTTTGCCCAGTGGCTTTAGTTCAGCAATTCCTGGGAGTAAGGCCTCCAGTTGGGGGCTATTCTTTCTTCATGCCAATTCAGAGCCCCTTACTAAATATCAATTTGATTCAGTACTCCGAAAATGTTTAAATCATCTGGGTTTACAGAATTTTAGATTCTCCTCTCACTCCTTTAGGATAGGCGCAGCATCAGAGGCAGCCCGTAAGGGGTTATCAGAAACGGCCATTAAGGAGATGGGGAGGTGGAAGTCGAAATGTTTTAAATTATATGTTAGACCTAACCTGTTCATTTAATCCCTAGGTATGCAGCACACGGTATGGATCATAGGACACTCGTTTATATACTGGGCACGTAAGAGAGTAGAGCACCGCTGTTACTCAGCTAATTTGTCCTTACAGCCTGAGCAGTTTAAGTTATTTTGGAAAGGAATAAGAGGCCTGCAGTGGTATCAATTATTTTTTCATTTATCCAGATTGTACCAAGTTTGGCCCCCTCCTTCTATTTTGTTAATACACTTGGGTGAAAATGATTTAGGGAATGTTAGAACACTGGACTTGCTGGACATGATCAAGCGAGACCTCCATCGTTTTCATTTGTCTTCTGAGGGTACAACTATAATAATTTCGGAAGTGGTTCCTCGTCTCTCCTGGTTGTCCTCTGATCAGAGGAAGGCTATGGAGAAGATGAGGAAGAGGTTAAATAGGGCAATGGAGAAGTTCATGCCCTCGATAGGAGGCTTGTCTTATCGACACATAGATCTTGAAGGTGGCATTCCGGGCTTGTACAGGCAGGATGGTGTTCACCTTTCGGATGTGGGTCTCGATATTTTTAATACAGGCTTGCAGTGTGGCATTGAGATGGCCGCGGCGGTGGGTGGGCCGGACTTGATACTCAAGTCCGGCTGGTGGGGACTGGTTATCGATATTATATTGTGGATGACTGCTCGAGTTCTGATAACTGAGCAGATAATAATAAAATAATATTGGTTGATCAATGATGTTATTGTTTGTTAATAAAAGAGTAATAAATATTTATGTGTTTAAACCAATAAAGGTGCCGCGGCCATATTTTTGCCATAATTCAATGTTTGGTGTTGTTTATTATGATGGTTTAATGGGTTTAGATTGTAGTTGGGTGGTGTGGCCCACAGTCTCATGAAAAGGGGGCACAATATGGGCCCACTTGGGTGAGAGTGTGGCCATCCCACCCCTGGTGTATTTAGTTAGTGAAGCTAAATAGGAAGGATACTGCCCCTTTAAGGATAAGGAAAGCAGATTGCTGGCAGGATCCAATAAGAATTTAGGGAAGGTTCTGGAATACTGAAAAGGCTATATAAGTTGGTTATGCATAGGAATTCCCCCTCTTCCGGGAAACCAGCTGAGAAGACAGGAGCCCCCTCCCGCCCGCCCTTGTTGCGAGCACTTTTATGTGGTAGGGTCACCCTGGAGGTCAAGGGGGACTGGTTATTGATATTATATTGTGGATGGCTGCTTGAGTTCTGATAACTGAGCAGATAATAATAAAATAATATTGGTTGATCAATGATGTTATTGTTTGTTAATAAAAGAGTAATAAATATTTATGTGTTTAAACCAATAAAGGTGCCGCGGCCATATTTTTGCCATAATTCAATGTTTGGTGTTGTTTATTATGATGGTTTAATGGGTTTAGATTGTAGTTGGGTGGTGTGGCCTACAGTCTCAATAGTGTTAAATACATCTCTATTTGTTTTAAAGTAAATCTTTCACTTTGCTAATCAAATACAATTTTCTCTTGTTAGTCCATCTCTGCTTCTGATACTTATATTCGGCCGATGCACCCTCCACCATGTTAGCCGGATGCAGCTCAGAATAATAATCTTACATATTTTACAAAAAAATGGGTTATATATTGTGGTTTTTTTTTTCATCAAATTCATCAAAGTGTATTCTTTCCAAAAAATTGTGTTTGTAAAAGTGCTGCGCAAATACCGTGTGACATAAAAAATTGCAACAACCACTTTCTCTTTCACTCATTGACCGACACAGCCTTCTTTATTCAGAACCATAGGGTTATATCGCCCCTACAGAAGTAGGACACTAGGCAGACAAAAAACTTGGCTACGCCCATGGGCAGTCCTAGGTGATATACACCCCCCCTCTCTGCTACAGGCCTTCAGTTTTTTTCTGCCTAGTCAGGAGTAAGGACCCAGTTCCCTGTTGGGATCTCCTGGCAATTTTTATTTATTTATTTATTTTTTCCTGGATTTTTCCAGTGAGATCTACAATCAACTGCCGGGCTGGGTGATGGGCTGGACATTCGATCCAGTGGTCACCCCAGTCTGGCCAGCTACGCACTAGGTCAGCCACGACATAGCCCCACTTGACAGGGGCTGGCCCTGCTAGTTAAACATCTCACGAGGTTGCATATGACCGGGTCTCAGCTCGAGTCGCAGCATCCCTCATGGCTGACAGCCCCCCACTTTGGTGGCGAGGAGGTTCTGTCTGGAGTGATGCCGGCTTGGTCCCCCTCTCCCCTTAGGGTTTTTTTTTGTGGCAGATGCGTGCCTCTCCCTGGGTAAGTTGGTCCTGCGGGTCCCTCTATCCCTGCACCCTCTTTTCCTAGCCCTGGAGGTCCCCTGGTAACTCCCCTCTTCCCCTCACCCCTCCATATGAGGTGGTGTGCCTGTGGTGGGTCCTGAGGGATGGGGTTGAATACTGAAGGGCTGGGGGTGTGCACCGCCTAGGTGCTGTGCTTACCGGGGGGAGGCACTGGGTCCGGTGCCCGGATCCTCTCTCTCTCTTTCTTGCTCTCATCCTGGGAGGCTACAGGGTTCTCCTGCATCTGCGGTAGTCTCGTGTAGCATGGCCAGCGGCCATTTTGCCATAGCCGGCGTCCTCTTCCCTAGTGCCTGAGGACTTCCTATGGCCGGCATCCATTTTGCCATAGCCAGCGCCCTTTTTCCTAGTGCCTGATGGCTTCCTATGGCCGGTGGCCATGTTTGTGGATGGTGGATGGTGGATTTTTGGCACAGGCAATGGCGGCCATTACTGTGTAGCCCAGGACGCCGTTTTTTTGCAGACGGAAGCCCCTCTTTTTAATCTGGCACTGACTCCTGTGCTTTCTTCTCCCTAGGATGCCACGTGTGTGCAGGTCGACATCTGAGGCAGCAAGCACTACATTAGTGGGGTGGTGAGTCTGGAGGATCCCTCCTCTCTCTGCTGCAGGCTGTGGGGTGTCTTGGTGGTCCAGTACCACTACCGGTATGGGGGGTGTCCCATATTAATGGTCGTACTTGGTGTGGGGCTCTCTTTTTTCTCTCTTATGGAGTCTCAGGAGCATGTTTCCCCGCCTGACCCCCTGTCAGAGGCTGCAGGTCCCTCTGGGTCCCAGTCATCCATTGATGCACTGACAGCGGCCCTGGAGTCCTTTGTGTCCAGGGTGGAGGTGGCTCTTGGGCAGCGGACTAGCAGGAAGCATCCCCTGCCTTCCCCTGCTTCATCTGTCTCATCAGATCCTGAAACTAATTTAGCTGCCATGGACGGGGCCAACCCTGTGGGGTCTGCGGCCGCACTCCTAGATCTCTCGGACAGTGAGGATGATTCCTCGGCCCCAGTGGCTTTGCACGAGAAGGCGCTGGTGGATGCACTGATTGCTTCTGTGCAGGAAACTTTAAAGATGGAGGATACAGCCACGGCTGCGGTGGAGGTGTCGGTCCCCTTTGGCAATCACAAGCCACCTCACGCGGCAAAAGTGTTCCCTTATCCTTCCTTTTTTGACAAGTTTGTCTATAAAGATTGGGAGTGTCCAAAATGCCGCTTTGTGATCCCAAAGTGTTTCGCTATGCGTAATCCCTTTGAGGAGAGTCTGCTCAAAAAATGGACAACTCCGCCTGTTGTGGATCCCTCGATTTCCCGGTTGAACAAAACCACTATGATTCCTGTTGAGGACTCTCCGGCCTTTAAAGACCCAGCTGACAGGAAGGCAGAGTCTCTAAACCACACTATGTTTTCTATTGCAGGTTCGGCACTTCGG
The DNA here is from genome assembly GCF_042186555.1 of Aquarana catesbeiana. Lineage (NCBI taxonomy): Eukaryota > Metazoa > Chordata > Amphibia > Anura > Ranidae > Aquarana > Aquarana catesbeiana. The sequence goes on from NC_133330.1 coordinate 203,390,293, forward strand.
CCAACTTTGGCTATTGCTCTGGTGTCGCAAATGCTGACAGAGTGGGCGAAGCTGGAAGGGGACCAGTTTCCACCTGCCTTCATGGAATTAGCAGATCAACTGATCCAGGGGCTGCAGTTTGTCTGTGATGCCTCTTTGGACGCAGCTCCCTTGCTTTCTAAGCTATCTGTTTCAGTGGTAGTGCTTCAACAAGTATTGTGGCTGAAGTGTTGGACTGCGGACCAGGCCTCAAAGAAGGCCCTAGCTGATCTGCCTTTTCAAGGCAATCGTTTATTCTGGGCCACCCTGGATGATATCATTAAGAATGTCACAGGGGGGAAGAGTACTTTTCTTCCACAGTCAAAGAAAGAGAAGAAGCCAAGTCGCAAGCGTGGCCCTTCCTTCTCGGCACACAGAAAGTTTTCCCCTTCCTCAGGGTCCACTGACAAAGAGTCGAAGTCTTTCAAGCTCCCCTCAGGAGGTTCTAAGCGGCCCTGGTCAGGCAAACTGAGAGCAGGTTTCTCCAGACCCCAGACAAGGCTCCTTCGGCATGAAGAGGCGCCCTCACCCGCAGTCCGGGTGGGGGGACATCTTTGCTGGTTTTCGGGCTCGTGGACCTCTCTGATAAGCAACAAGTGGGTCCACAAAGTGACTCTGTCTGGTTACAAGATCGAGTTCCAGACTTGTCCCCCAAGCAGATTTTTTCAGTTCAATCTGCATCCGTCTCCAGACCGCTTGTCAGCCCTCCGGGGTGCCGTACAAGGCCTGTCGCTCCACGGGGTGATTATCCCGGTTCCGGTGTCGGAACGTTGCCAGGGCTTTTATTCAAACCTATTTACGATCCCCAAAAAGGAGGGTACGGTACATCCGATTCTGGACCTCAAGACCCTGAACCGCTATGTGTGGGTGCGGAAGTTCAGAATGGAGTCTATTCGCTCTGTGGTGGCATTTCTTCATCAAGGGGACTTTCTTGCCTCCATCGACATCAAGGATGCCTACCTGCACATTCTGATTTGTGCACAGCACCAGTGGTTCCTCCGCTTTGCTGTGGGAGAGGAGCATTATTAGTTTGCGGATTACCCTTTGGTCTTGCCTCCGCTCGTTGGGTCTTCACCAAAGTGTTGGCCCCAGTTCTGACACTGCTGCGCCAGTGGGGAATTTCTGTTCTGGGCTAACTGGATGACCTTCTGCTGCGAGCAGAGTCCTCAGCGGCCCTGAGGGGCGATGTGAAGATCACTGTTCCGACTCTTGCAGATTTTGAATGGCTGATAAATTACCAAAAGTCTGCATTGACCCTAGTTCGGAAATTGGTTTATCTGGGTCTGACTCTGGATTTCGCTCGGGCCAGAGTGGTCCTTCTGCAGGACAAACTCCAGAAATTACAGGCGGTAGCCCGCTTGCTGCTCTCCAGCAGGTGGGGCTCCCTGCGGACTTGCATGTGGGTACTAGGCCTGATGGTGTCTACATTCAGGGTGGTTCCGTTCACTCAGTTTCATACGAGACCCCTGCAAAGGGAAATCTTGTTAAAATGGGACAAATGTGCCGAGTCTTTAGACAGTCAGATTCGGTTAAGTCAATGAGCAAAATGGTCCCTGATCTGGTGGCTTCGTTCCCCGGCTCTTCGGCAGGGGAAATCCTTTCTCCCACTGTACTGGACGGTGGTCACCACTGATGCCAGTCTGACCAGGTGGGGAGGAGTCCTGGGCCTGAGCTCGGCTCAGGGTCACTGGACGCTGGAGGAATCCAGGCTACCTATCAACATCTTGGAACTCCGGGCGATCAGACTCTGTCTGGATCATTGGACGGATCGGCTTCAGGGGCTATGTCAACCACCAGGGAGGAACGAGCAGTGTGTTAGCCAGCCTGGAAGTAGCCAGCATTCTACGGTGGACAGAACATTTCGGCCATCTCCGCCGTTTACATTTCGGGGGTGGACAACTGGCAGGTGGATTACTTCAGTCGTCAAGTATTGGACCAAAGGTAGTGGTCTCTCCATCAGGAGGTATTTCAACAGATCTGCCTACGCTGGGGATCTCCAGAGGTAGATCTGATGGCATCCCGAATCAACAGGAAGGTGCAGAGGTTTGTGGCCAGGTCTCGGAACCCTCTGGCGGATGAATCAGACGCTCTGGTGGCTCTGTGAGGCCAGTATCATCTGATCTATGCCTTTCCTCCTCTCAAGCTTCTGCCACGGCTGTTGCGCAGGATCAAGGCCAAAGGAATTCCGTCATTCTAGTGGCCCCAGACTGGCTTTGTATTTCCTCTATCGCAGACCTGTTGCGTCTGGTCGCAGATGCCCTCTGGCAGCTGCCTTTCAGGGAGGATCTCCTATCCCAAGGGCCAATCTTCCACCCTGCCTTACCATCGCTGGCTTTAACGGCCTGGCTATTGAAAGCCAGGTTTTGAAGGATAGGGCTTATCTTCATCTGTGATTCCGACGCTGCTCAGAGCTAGAAAGTATTCTTCCAGGAAGGTATATTATCGGACGTGGAAAGTGTATATTTCATGGTGTGAGTTAGTGGGGTTTCACCCACGTTCCTTTGTGGCTCAGATTTTTACTTTTCCTCAGAGGGGCGTTGAAAACAATTTGGCCTTGAGCACTTTCAAGGGCCAGGTGTCGGCTTTGGTGCTTTTTTTCAACGATCCCTAGCTTTGCATTCCCTGGTGCGTACCTTCATTCAGGGAGTGCGACATGTGCTTCTACCGGTGCAATCTCCCTTGCCACCGTGGGACTTGTATCTTGTACTTTCGGTTTTGCAGAAGCCTCCGTTTGAGGATATTCGAGAAATTCCCCTGCTCACGCTATCACAGAAGATGGCCTTCTTGGTGGCTATTACTTCTACTCGCAGGGTGTCAAAGTTGGCGGCAACTATTCTGTTGCACGCCCTACCTAGTGATTCACGAGGACAAGGTGGTGCTTCGTCCTTGTCCTTCTTTCCTTCCAAAGGTTGTCTCTGATTTCCATTTAAATTAAGACATCGTGTTGCCTTCTCTATGTCCCCGGCCGCAACATCTGAGGGAATTTGCCTTGCACACCTTAGATGTGGTATGGGCAGCCAGGGTGTATTTGGTGGCCACTGAGTCTTTTCAAAGGTCAGACTCTCTGTTCATGATCACGGACGGGCCAAAAAAGGGGCTATCTGCTTCCTCAGTAAACATTTCTAAATGGATCAGGCCTATTCTACCAAGGGTCAGGTTCCTCCCTTCCCGGTGAAGGTGCACTCGACTCGGGCACTGAGTGCCTCCTGCGCCTTCCGTCATCAGGCGTCAGTAACGCAAGTTTGCAAGGTGGCCACCTGGTCGTCGGTGGACACTTTCACAAAATTTTACAAAGTGGATGTGCTGGCATCTGCGGATGCTTCTTTTGGCCACAAGGTTCTGCAGGCTGCGGTCTAGAGGGTTTTTTTCCCTTGTGAAGGGGTTTTTTGCTGGTCAGGTGGGCTCCAGGTTGTGTTCACTGAGCTCCAGGTTGTCTGGTTGGCCTGGGGCTTTTTTGTTTTTGTTGGCTTCCCCACTCCTCATGTTTGGCACTGCTTTGGGACATCCCTATGGTTCTGAATAAAGAAGGCTGTGTCTGTCAATGAACAAAAGAGAAAATAGGAGTTTTGAGATACCATAAAATCTGTTTCTCTGAGTTCATTGACAGACACAGCACCCGCCCCTCTATGGTGTTTTTAATACTTCTGATACTGCTTGTTACATAACTGAAGGCCTGTAGCAGAGAGGGGGATGTATATCACCTAGGACTGCCCATGGGCGTAGACAAGTCTTTGTCTGCCTAGTGTTCTACTCATGTAGGGGGCAATAAAACCATATGGTTCTGAATAAATCAGAAACTGATTTTGCGGTAAGTAAACAAGCCTATTATTTTATTCTCTAGGGCCAATGCTAAAAAACACTGACTTTTACATATACAAGAGAAGTGTCAGAATTGGCTCGATTTAAAAAAAACTGTTTGAGAGCTCCCTTAAACATGCCTTTGAAGTGGCACATCTCAACCATATAAACTAAGTAGTATAAAAAAATAAGATATCTACAAAACAACAAAAATCATTAGAATGTTGTTAATCTGTTTTCCTAAAAGCTTCATTTATTGTGCAAATAAGGCAAACTTTATTAAGGAGGATGAGGGTCTGATATGCATTAAGGTAAAAAACTTCTGTGAGCAGCTTTCCCATCTCAGCCCCCTCAATACTTAGCTAAGCCCAAGCACGATCCAGTGCTGTGCCAGACATGATTGCAGTAGTGGGAGTCGTTGGCTCCTGCTGCTGTCAGTTAGTTACAGTGAGGAGGAATCGGGGGGGCTGAACCATGCCATGCGTGTCAATACACACACACACATCCCAACGCAGGATTGAGCCCGCCTGAGTGCTCCATAGCATGCGGCTTGCTATGGGTGCACTCGGAAGAGGAGAAGGAGCAGAGAGCACTGACAGGGCACCATACAAAAAGAAGGATCAGGGCTGCTCTGTGCAAAATTATTGCACAGATTAGGTAATTATGACATGTTTTATTATTTTAACTCCTTGGCGCCGGCCGGCCGCATATTTGCGTGAATTGGTGTAAATACAGCTGTGCCAAGAGCGTGCGCCCTCCAAGCACCCGGCACAGTTACGGGCAGCTAACAGAAAGTTTCAGTTGCTACTTGTGATTGGGAGCCTTCTGATTATGTGATGGCCAATCAAGGCGGTCACATGATCATAAACCATGCCCTGCCTCCTGGCATCCTAAACCTCTTAAAGGGCTGGGAGGCGCCAGTGCAAAAAAAAAAAAAAAAAAACCTTTACAATCACTTTAAGCTAATCCCTACTCTCCTTACAGAGTATGAACAAAGGATCTGTTAGTTTCCCTGCACAGCCCACATCCCCCTTTAGTTAGAACACTCCCTAGGACACACATTAACCCCTTCCCTGCCCCCTAGTGTTAACCCCTTCACTGCCAGTGACATTTTTACAGTAATCAATGCATTTTTAATTACACTGATCGCTGTATTAATGCCAATGGTCTCGAAAATGTGTCAAAATTGTCCGACGTGTCCACCATAATGTGGACACGTCGGACAATAAAAATTGCTGATCGCCACCATTACTAGTAAAAAAAAAATATTAATAAAAATGCCATAAAACTATCCCCTATTTTTGTAAACGCTATAACTTTTACGCAAACAAATCAATATACGCTTATTGCGATTTTTTTCACCAAAAATATGTAGAAGAATACGTATCGGCCTAAACTGAGGAAAAAAAATGTTTTTTTTATATATTTTTGGGGGATATTAATAATAGGAAAAAGTAAAAAATAATGCATTTTTTTCAAAGTTGTCGTTCTTCTTTTCTTTATAGAGCAAAAAATAAAAACTGCAGAGGTGATCAAATACCACCAAAAGAAAGCTCTATTTGTGGGAAAAAAAAGGACGTCGATTTTGTTTGGGAGCCACATTGCACGACCGCGCAATTGTCAGTTAAAGTGACGCAGTGCTGAATCACAAAAAGTGCTCTGGTCTTTGGCCAGCCAGATGGTCCGGGGCTGAAGCGGTTAAGAGACAGGGAAATGTCTGTGCTGTTATTGTATGAAAGCTCCACTTATGGAAAAGCAGGCATGTATTTGATTTTTAACAAACATGCATTGCTAATGTATAAATAATGGAGAATATATGGTTTAGCATACATAACTTGAAAACCTGTTATAACAAAGTTTATTCATGATGAATTCACACAGCAGTGAGCTGGATTCTAGCAGTAATGCCTGTTTGCATTTCCAGTGCAGGGGTATTCCTTCTCCTGTGGTAAAAATTGAGTTTCTGACCTTTATTTTAATCTCTCACAGCAAACATCAGGAATTGCATTAGTAGATATAGATACTTACAGTAGCTTCAGAGAGAAGAAAGTCTTATTTGAAAGATATTACTGTGAAAAGGGGTTTTACGCTTCAGATGCCATACTGTAGATTTTTTATCCCATATGTTTCTACAACAGTTATATTTACTTGTGTGTATATTACTCAATTGTTGTGAGCATATGTAAACCTTATAAGTAATGTTTAGTGTATACTGGCCAATTGTTTCTAACATAAGGGAAGATAAACGTCTTATTTAATTTAGACCTTATTAGTAACAACAATAAATAAAATTTTATTTCTAAAATTTGAATTAAAGAAGAAGTACAGCCAAAGCTTGTTTGCAGTTCATTCTGCACTCCTGTGACCCATTTTCAGTAGGCAGCGGGCTGAAACCTGCTGTCGGCTGACATCACAGAGACGGTCCAGGCTCGGAAAAGATTGCAACCATAGGGTTGGGATCCACCCACATGCCTGAACCGACACCCGGCTTAGCCTCTCAGTGAGCTGCTGAGAGCCTGAGCTGGCTGCTCCCGTCCCTCCACAGCCCAGCGCTCTAGTGAGAGCTGGAGGGGGCAAAGCAGACAGCGGTGACTGGAAGTCTGCAGCTTTCTGCTCAGGGAGCTCTGAGAACTGAACAATAGGTGGTGTCTGATCGTTTCGGTTCTCAGCTTTAGAGCCTGTGGGGGATAGATGCAGCATTGGATCGATGCTGCATCCACGTAGAAAAGTATGATTGTAAAATAAAAAAAAATCCCATACTTCACTTTTAAAAGTCCTGCTGCAGGACAAGGAATAGCTTTTCCCTCAGGCGAAGTTCACACTTGTGCAGTAATGCGCACGTGTTAACTTGCATTTGCTGGTGTTGTGTTAAGGCATCCTATTAATATTTAATGAGCTGTCAATGTATTTAATGATGGCAAAAAACTTACTGCAACCTGTTTTGGGATACCCTAATGCACCAACCTGTTTTAGGGTACCCTAATGCACCAACGCATGTAATGTACTGTACATTACTGCAGTAGAATAATTGGCCCTTAGTGTTGGGTTGCAGGACACAGGATTAGGAGGAAGGATTTAAACTGCTTGGAGCTTACACAGAGCACAGGAAAGAGGATAATGGTGCAATATAATGACTTTAAGCCTTGTGAAGCTAAGTGTATGTAAGGTTCACAGTCTAAGTGCTAGGTGGATAGATGCATATGGAAGATGAATCCATCTAGGTAATGGGACTGCAGAACCACAGGGAAGTCATGCACTTTAGGACAGGCAACATGATACAAGATACAAGTAAAATGTTAGGCATCCCCTGCAATGGTAATTCATTTTTTTCGGTCAGATATTCCCTAAGACTTCTCTACTAAAAGGATTCAGACACTGCAACTTTTCTAATTAGAACACAGTGAGTGTACCACCAGGTGGTTACAGTGAGTGCAGACCCTCCCATTCAAGGACCAGTCTGAAAAGTAAAGACACAGTGAAACAATCAGCCATTTCTTCAGAACAGAAAAAGGTAGAAAACTTAAAATCTATGCAATATACCTATATCATCCAAAGGGGATAGTTTTTTTTTTTCTTTTTTCAACAAAAACAGAGTTACACTTTAGGATAAGCAATGGCTAAGCTTAGTTTTCACTTGTTCTATTTTAAAAAATACATTATATCACATTATTATTTTATGAAGGGAAAGAAGCAGACTATTGGGACACCATTATGAAAAAAAGCATGTCTGAAACAAACATCATTCTCTATTGCACATTTACTACAAGAATGCACACAAAATTGGACATAATACTTTTTTTCAGTTTTTTTAACACAATGACAAATTTCTTTCTGAAATGACATTTTTTCATTGCTCTCTGAGATACATAGTGTTTTTTGGTTATTGTTCTAAAGTTCATACTGACAAGCAACATTGAAGGCTTTGCAATAAAACAAATCTTTCTTCGACTCCTCTTGGTAGTGTGTTTGTATCTATCCAGCTTCCTGGAGGCATACATGCACAACATCTGAGGAAAACACATTTTATCATGAAGAAGGTAAAAACTGACAAAGAGAATCTAGTAATGAAAACACTTTTGTCACAAAAGGCCGCATAACAGTTTTAATCTTGAACTTGTTCAGAAGTATCACCTGCTGACTGCATTAGTAAGGCCCAGTCCCTGGTGCTTGTTTACGATCTAAAATAATAATTTTTCAGTTATTACTTTTATTTTGGCTGGTGGTGGTAGGTTGTTCTAAAAATGCAGGAACTGCTGTGGCACAAGAAGCAGGTAGCCACACATATAGGGAAAGACCTGGCATTGGAGAGTGGAACAAGTGCATTTGATAATTCAAATGTGTTCACAGGCAAAGGTTTTCATATTACACCGATAAAATTTTGCCATTGGAGATCACCAAACATTCTTTAAAATATGATGGAGATGTGATTGTATCCATATTCTTACTAACTAGGGAATATCTTGATCGACTATTACCTTTAGCCCCCGTTCACTTCAGTTGCGACATGCAATTTCAAAAACGCTTTTGAAGTTGCATTTAATGTATTTCTATGGCTCAGTCTTAAGGCTACTTTCACACAGGGCGGGCGGACGGGCGCTGGAGGTAAAGCGGCGCTAAATATATTATATATTTAGCGCCGCTTTACCGTTGTTTTAGCAGCACTATGCAGCCTCTAGCAGGGCAGTTTTAACCCCCGCTAGTGGCCAAAAAAGGGTTAAAACCCTTTTTCTTTTTAAAGCGGTGCTTTGCCAGCGGTTTTGCGGCGCTGGACTTTTTTGACCGTCCTGCAAGCGCACTACTCCAGTGTGAAAGCCCTTGGGCTTTTACACTGGAGACACAAGAGAGGCACTATACAGGCACTATTTTTAGCACTGTAGCGCCTGTAAAGCGCCTCAGTGTGAAAGTAGCCTTATAGCTTAATAGACTTGAAGTGGTGCATTTTGAAAAGTAGTTCATGTACTACTTTTTCCTGACTCCCGTGTGATTTATCTATCATAGACTGTAATGTAAATAACACTGAAGTCACGCCTGTGTCATATCAGTGCGACTTTGAGCCATTTTTCACTTTAACCCTTTCCTAAAGAATTGCTGGCAATTACTTAAGAAAAAAACAGTGTGGGGGTCCCCCCTATCCATACTAGGCCCTTTGGCAAAAATTAAAACAAAGAATGGCATGGGGCCCCCCTATAATCTATACCAGACCAGGCCAGGAAAGAGGGAGGACAAGCGAGCACCCCCTCCTGAACCAAACCAGGTCACATGCCCTCAACATGGGGGTGTGATTTGAGGTAGGGGGATCCCCCAAAGCACCTTGCCCCCATGTTGAGGAGGACAAGGGCCTCTTCCCCACCTTTCTCAGGTGTGGTCGGTGGTAGAGGCAGGCAACGTAATTGATAATGGATCTACACCGAAATATTTTTTTTTTTAATTTTTATTTTTTATTAAAGGATTTGTCAAAACCTATTGTTTTTATTCACTTTTTACACTTTTTGGTGAATTAGTAGGAGTACAGTGAACCCCATGCTCATTCACATAGGTAGGGGGTCAAGATCTGGGGGCCCCTTTGTTTAAGGGGGCTTCTAGATTCTGATAAGTCACCCCCCCCACCCCGACAACCACCAGTTGTGCAGAAGAGGCCCTTGTCCACACCAACATTGGGACAAGGTGCTTTGGGCTACCCCAAAGCACCACCCCATGTTGAGGGCATGTGGCCTGGTATGGTTCAGGGGGGGGCTTGCTTGTTCCCCCCCTTTCCTGGCCTGCCAGGCTGCATACTCAAATAAAAGTCTGGTATGGATTTTGGGGGGACCCCACACCATTTCAATTTAAAATTAGCATGGGGTTCCCCTTAAAATGGATACCAGATCCGAAAGGCGAGATATGGATTGGGAGGGGATCCCTAATTGTCACGCACTGTACTTTTTTGATTGGACATAGCCAAGTCACAGTACAATGAAATTATCTGAAATCGCATTGAAATCACATTGAAGTCGCATTGAAGTTGCACTGAAGTTGCGTTTAAATTAGACCAAATCGCACCACTTTGAAGTAGCACCCGTTGTGAACAGTGGCTTAGTGCACTTGTTTTAGAGGTTGTGTTGTGTCATGTCTTGGCTACATACTAGACTAACCTTATGTTTATATTTTTACCAGATATGCCTCTCCCACTATTTATTTTAAAAATGGCTTTGCAGCAGTCATTGGTGTCATTTCACTAAGAGTTAAATAATGCTGAAAAAAATGTGGTGAAATAACTTGTGTGGAAACAAATATGTAAATGTTCAATTCAATCAGAATTCTGCGGCAATTAACTACATGCCAGAAATGAAAAATTATGGAAAAAAAAATGTGGGGTCCCCCCCATGCACACCAAGCACTTCGGGTCTAGTAGGGATTTTAAGGGGAACCCCATGCCAATTTTTTTTTTAGAAACAGCATGGGGTTCCCCCCAAGATCCATACCAAACCATTATCCGAGCATGGAGCCTGGCAGGTCAGGAAAGGGAGTGTCCCCCTACTGACTCATAGCAGGCTACATGCCCGCAACATGGGGGGGTGTTGAGGGCATGTAGCCTGGGGACAAACCACCTTGTACCCATGTTGATGGGGACAAGGGACCCGTGGCCTATGGGCAGAGGACTTATTGGAATCTGAAAGCCCTTTTTAACAAGGGGGCCTTCAGATCCCCCCCATGTGAATGAGTAGGGGTACATTGTACCCCTACTCATTCACCAAAAAAGTGTCAAAAAGAATAAAAACACACGCAGTTTTTGATAATTTCTTTAAAAAAAATTAAATGTCCCTTAAAGTAGATCCATCATCAGTCATGACGCCTGCCACATCGCCAGACCCGAAAAATAAGAAAAATTAAAACCTCCAGGAAGAAGGCTTCCACCGTCTGCCTTCTCCGCCATCTGACAGTTCTTAAATAGCCATGGGGAGAAGTCACCCGGTAAAGTCCCTGTGACCCCACCCACTTGTGACATCACTAGCCAGGAGCATGCTGGGATGTCCCCCGAAAACACCCCCATGTTGAGGGCGTGTGGCCTGGTATGGTTTGGGGGGGCTCGCTTGTCCCCTCCCTTTCCTGTCTGGCTGCATGCTCGGATAAGGGTTTGGTATGGATTTTGGGGGGACTCACACCATTTTATTTTCTAAATTTTGGCATAGAATCCCCCTTAAATCCATATCAGACCCGAAGGGCCAGGTATGCATTTAAAGGGGGGCCCCCTCACAGTATTTTTCCCACCATTTTTATTGCCGGCATGTTTTTTTTACATTCAGTTGTCAGCGGGGAACCCACTGACAGCTGATGAGTGATCCGTTGTTAAGGACGCTGAGGACGGCTTCCTGGCCCATGTTTTAGCAAACAACTATTGGGGGGGAGGGGCATGCTGTTCCTGACAAATACCATATTTGTTCCAGCAAAACTCTGGTGATAAATATCACATTTTTTTTACTCTCTGTTCTATTTGTGAATTGGACTTAAGAGCTTACCGCATTTTTTGGTGATTTTTAAATGGCACATTTTTCATTTCGCGGTAAATACTGCATAATTGTTATTTTTTTGAGAATTTGACTTTTTTTTACCGCATGCCATAATTTATGCAAATGAGTCACATGACCATGTTATCGCATGCAGGAAACATTGGTGAATTGACCCCATTGTCAGCTGTAATACCAAAATACTTGACTCAAGCTGCAACATGCATGTTCAGTAGAATTCAAAATTACTAGTGACAACTAAGGTCCAACCAGTAGCAAAAGCTGAATAGTTTAGCTCTGTGGTCCCTGAACTGCGTCCCATGAGCCTGATGTGCACCTTTGCATGTCTTCGACCAGTTCTTTGGGCACCATTTGTCCCTATGACAGAAACAGTGGGGTACAATTCCTCCCTCTGGCACAAGCAATGGGTACAATTCCACCCACTGATGGAAATGATAGGACACTATATTTCCCACTGACAGCAGCAAAGGGGCATTATTCTTTCCACTGACATCTTTTTGCATTATTCCTTCCACTGACATCAATGATGGGGAACATTTTCTCTCACTGACACTAACCATGGGTCACTATTACTCCCACTGACACCAATGATGAGTCACTATTCCTCCCACTCCCAATGAAAAGGCATAATTCCTCCCACTTATACTAACAATGAAGCACTATGCCTTCCACTCTGACACTATTCCCCCATTAACATTAGTAACGGAACACTATTGCTCCAAAAAGGGCATAATTTATTCCACTAACGGCATTGATGGGACACTATTCCTTCCACTAATATCATTGATGGTAAACTATTCCATCCTCTGACACTAGAGATGGGGCACTAAACTTTCCCACCGACACCAATGATGTGGCACTTTATCTTCCCTCTGATACCAATTGTGAGGCACCGTGCCTTAGCTTAGTAAGTGAGGTGAAGCATTGCTGACTATAATCATCTAATCATGTACAAGCAAAAATGCTGTTTTGTTCTCCCTGCACATGATTCTTTGCCAAGTGAAATTTCACCACATTCACCAAGGTCTGGATTGCTCGCAATGTGCTATTTCCCCTGCAAAGTGAACAGTCTATTTGTCTTTAGTAAATCAACCCCATTATGTCATTGGCCATGTCCTATAATATTGATGGCTATTATGCACGCATAAAACATGTGTTTTTTATGATCAAAACCTACAATAACAATGCCCCATTTTTATCTTCATAGTGACATTCCAATACTGTATACTATATACTATATGCTATATACAATACTAGTATACTATATACTCTATACATTAGGTATTAGGTCTCCTTTGCACTATGCCATTTTGTTGTGGCTTCTGCACACACAACAATGTGGCATTTTGCACAATAACATGCATTGCTTTAAAGAGGAGCTCCAGTCCCCCCTCCCCCAAAAAATGTAAAATTAAGCAGCTACAAATACTATAGCTGCTGGCTGTTGATATAAAAGCACTTACCTGTCTTTGGGTCCAGATGTCGGCATCCTGATTAAGGGAAACCAATAGTGAAGTCTTGCGGCTTTACAACTGGTTTCCCACTGAGCATGTGCGAGCCCACAGTCTTCCGGGACCGGTGATGTATCAAGTATGAGCGGAAGACAGCACTGGACTTATTCCACTCGAAGCTGCCTAGCAGCAAGTTACACTGTGGGGGGTCTAGAAGGAATTGCTTCCAAAGGGTTGTATCCCATTTGTAGGAGGTAAGTGATAGACTCCATTGGGGGACCTGTGATGTGCCCCAGAAGGTTGCGGGAGGAAGGAGGGGGGCAAACTTCTGCTTGGATCACTGAGGTAACCTGACCCACAGTGGGAGCAGGTACCTGTCAAAACCAGGTACCCACTTGCCAAAAAAAGTGCCAAATGTGGCAGAGGAGGGGGTGGGGGATGCAAATAAGCGGAACTTTCCCTTTTGGGTGAAGTTCCGCTTTAAGGCAGTTCACTTATTTATAACAACAAGAAAAGAAAAACTTACCTGCACCTTTTTAACACACCACCTCACAATGTATGGTATTTTTTGCTGTTGTGTACTGCAGAGTGGGTCTGTTGGCCCCTACTGTACTTGTGCATTGGAGTGCCATTATAAATGAATGGTACAACAAAGCACCAAATGGTACAACAAAGCACCAAATGGGATGCCTTATATTACCAGGTGTTATAGTAAAGCAATAGTTTGATGTCAGCTTTAAATGAATGAGAATATTTTAAAGCTAATATTTCTGGGTATGCTTAGTACATAAAACAAGCCATACATATAGATGGATAGATCACTATATCACTATTGCCTTCTAAATAAAATAATTCACATATAAACATAATTATTCCAATATGTTAACAAATTGAATTACTATTAGTCCTGCAAAAAAAGATCATATTTTAGGATGGTACAAAGACAAAAGTTCATTTGACACAAAACTGTCCGATAACAAAATATTTTGGTCTTTTTTAGGTAAAAGCTGTAGGAGTGTAAGGGTTAAACAGTTTCTTTATGATGGAAAATGTTCTTGATGCCAATGTGTATTCAGTCTTTATTTATGCAAATGAAATGAGAGATTCACTTTTCTTTTCTCAGTCTGCCTCCTCAGTTGAGGTACAATAATAGCAAAATTACACTTTTCTGGCTGCTAAAGTGTACTGAGTTTAATTATCACAAATAGTCTATTTATGGTCAGCAGTTTTTTTCTATGTGCAGAAAAAAATAAAAAAAGAAAATACTTTGAGATTCTCATTCTATGTTGACATGCTGACTTTTTGTATACTGAAATCTCATTTTAAATGTATAAAAATCCAACTTTGTTCCATATTAATGCCAAGGGATTTAATAAAAGAAAAACAAGAGCTAATTTTGTGTAAACTGTGCTTCCATTATATTGAATATAAGTTGGTGCAAGACCCTTCTTCTTACTTTCATTGCTAAATTAAAATTGGCATGTTTTTAAGAAGTAGAATTTGCAAGTGGCCATAATCTTAAATAAGATGATTTTGTTCATGGTTTGCAAATTATAATCTTTGTAACAGTGCAACCAGTGAACACATATACCTACTTTGATTGCACGTTTAAGACATTTTTCTAACATTTATCCAAGCTAGCTGTGCATTTGGGAGCTTTGCTGCCAGTTGCAGAATTTTTTTGGAATGTACTACTAACATGGAAATGTTTGCACCTTACGCTTCTTATAGTTACATAGTTGTTATATAAATAAGTTTGAAAGAGTCAAATTGTATTTTTATGGGTCAATGGGAATTCGACTCTTATAGGGAATCTGTTAAGTTAAAAATAGGACGGTTGTATTGCTAAGTCAAGGGTCAGAGGTCAACTGAAGTCTCACAGATATTAGCTTCTCCACTGTTTCACCTCAAACATTGGGGTTGGTTTACTAAAGGCTGCACTTTGCAAGGGAACTTTCCCCAAAGCTTAGTTATGGTGGTGAAGCTCTGATAATTTACGTCATCCATTTTGCAAGCAAAATTTAGTTTTTTAATTTTCCTTGCACTAGGTTGGGAATTCTTTGCAATGTGAAATGACCTACTTAAAATTCCCTTACATAGTGCAACTTCCCTTGCAAAGTGAACAGCCTATTTATAAATCAACCTCATGTCTCCAAATTCTTGCATGTGCAGTGTTTATGAGGCCAGGCAGTTGACAGACCAAGAACTGTTGATGTGAAGTGACCTTAGACACCCCAAAACATTAAGTAAATCTTTTTGTAGGTGTTATGCCAAATTGTCCTTTTAGAAAGAGAATTTCCTCCTGACCCCAAGTCCACATAATCAATCAACCTAATTGGGCTGGTTTCTTTCATAGTCAAATGCACATGTTGTGTACTGTCAGTAACCTGTATGTAATAAGAGGGTCCAGGCTGTCATCTTACATGCCAGTGAAATCCAACTGGCACAATTTGTGCATACTTTTTAGTGGATTACAGTTTACCCAGGCTAAATCCTGACATCTAGAAAGCATGTACTAATAAAATAGAGAGAACGTGTGACCCGTCCTTCTTGTAGCTGGTTGTATGTGTACTGACTAGGAATTTGTTTCTTTCAGCCTCCCAATTCCCAGCATGGCATCAACATGGCTTGTTAGGCTATGTTATGAGATTTTTGTGTATAATGCTGAGGTTAACCAGGGTTAGTAGTGGTTGGCACAAGATATTTTTCCTAGGGAGGCAGGAAGTATAAATCTGGCCCCTGATATATTAGGGGGGGCACATAAAGCGTGTCATAGACACCTTTTGCAATTCTGTTTGTGTGGAGAACTTAAAGTTTTGGTGCTTGCCCCCAATTTAGGTACCTGTCACAGACAGGTACATACATTTGTCCATGTCTGCACTGGGGAAGCAGTGTCCACTAGGGATGAGATTCGAGTTGGAGTCAAACTCATGTTCGACTCGAACATGGGCTGTTCGCAAGTTCGCCGAACAGCGAACAATTTGGGGTGTTCGCGGCAAATTCGAATGCCGCGGAACACCCTTTAAAAGTCTATGGGAGAAATCAAAAGTGCTCATTTTAAAGGCTTATATGCAAGTTATTGTCATAAAAAGTGTTTGGGGACCTGGGTCCTGCCCCAGGGGACATTGATCAATGCAAAAAAAGTTTTAAAAAGGGCCATTTTTTCAGGAGCAGTGATTTTAATAATGCTGAAAGTCAAACAATAAAAGTGTAATATCCTTTAAAATTTCGTAGCTGGGGGGGTGTCTATAGTATGCCTATAAAGGGGTGCATGTTTCCCATGTTTAGAACAGTCTGACAGCAAAATGACAATTCAAAGGAAAAAAGTAATTTAAAACTACTCGTGGCTATTGCATTGCCGGTCCGACAATACACATAAAAGTTCATTGATAAAAACAGCATGGGAATTCCCCACAGGGGAACCCCGAACCAAAAAAAAAAAAAAAATGATGTGGAGGTCTCCCCAAAAATCCATACCAGACCCTTATCCTAGCACGCAACCTGGCAGGCCACAGGAAAAGAGGGGGGGAGGAAAGAGCGCCCCCCTCCTGAACCGTAACAGGCAACATGCCCTCAACATTGGGAGGGTGCTTTGGGGTAGCCCCCCAAAACACCTTGTCCCCATGTTGATGAGGACAAGGGCCTCATCCCCACAACCCTGGCCGGTGGTTGTGGGGGTCTGTGGGCGGGGGGCTTATCGGAATCTGGAAGCCCCCTTTAACAAGGGGACCCCCAGATCCCAGCCCCCCCATGTGAAATGGTAAGGGCATTTCACTAAAAAACTGTCAAAGATGTTAAAAATGACAAGAGACAGTTTTTGACAATTCCTTTATTTAAATGCTACTTCTTTCTTCTTTCTTCTATCTTCCTTCATCTTCTTCTGGTTCTTCTGGCTCTTCTGGTTCTTCCTCCAGTGTTCTCGTCCATGGGGAGAGGATCCAGCTCTTCTCTTCATCTTCTTCTCTTCTTCTCTTCTTCTCTTCTTCATCTTCTTCTCCGGGCCGCTCCGCATCCATGCTGGCATGGAGGGAGGCTCCTGCTGTGTGACGCGTCTCCTCTTTTGACGGTTCTTAAATAATGGGGGGCGGGGCCACCCGGTGACCCCGCCCCCCTCTGACGCACAGGACATGACGGGACTTCCCTGTGGCATTCCCCGTGACGTCACAGGGAAGTCCTGTCAAGTCACCGTGCGTCAGAGGGGGGCAGGGACACCGGGTGGCCCCGCCCCATTATATAAGAACCGTCAGAAGAGGAGACGCGTCACACAGTGGGAGCCTCCCACCATGCCAGCATGGGTGCGGAGCGGCCCGGAGAAGAAGATGAAGAAGAGAAGAAGAGAAGAAGATGAAGAAGAGAAGAAGATGAAGAGAAGAGCGGGAGCCTTCCCCAATGCCATGGGTGCGGAGCGGCCCGAGGAGAAGAAGATAGAAGATGCCACGGAGGAGATGCTGGACAAAAACACCGGAGGAAGAACCAGAAGAGCCAGAAAAACCAGAAGAAGAAGAAGAAGATGAAGGAAGATAAAAGAAAGAAGAAAGAAGAAGCATTTAAATAAAGGAATTGTCAAAAACTGTCTCTTGTCATTTTTAACATTTTTGACAGTTTTTTAGTGAAATGGTAGGACCCCCTTACCATTTCACATAGGGGGGGCTGGGATCTGGGGGTCCCCTTGTTAAAGGGGGCTTCCAGATTCCGATAAGCCCCCCACCCGCAGACCCCCACAACCACCGGCCAGGGTTGTGGGGATGAGGCCCTTGTCCTCATCAACATGGGGACAAGGTGTTTTGGGGGGCTACCCCAAAGCACCCTCCCAATGTTGAGGGCATGTGGCCTGGTACGGTTCGGGGGGGCGCTCTCTCGTCCCCCCTCTTTTCCTGCAGCCTGCCAGGTTGCGTGCTCGGATAAGGGTCTGGTATGGATTTTTGGGGGGACCCCACGCTGTTTTCTTTTTTTAATTTTTGCGAGGGGTTCCCCTTAAAATCCATACCAGACCTGAAGGGTCTGGTATGAAGTTAGGGGGACCCCCACGTCATTTTTTTTTCAAATTTTGGCCGGGGTTCCCCTTAATATCCATACCAGACCTGAAGGGCCTAGTATGGAATTTAGGGGGACCCCCACATCATTTTTTTTTTAAATTTTGGTTCGGGGTTCCCCTGTGGGGAATTCCCATGCCGTCTTTATCAATGAACTTTTAGGTGTATTGTCGGACCAGCAATGCAATAGCCGCAAGTAGTTTTAAATGACTTTTTTCCTTTGAAATGTCATTTTGCTGTCAGACTATTCTAAACATGGGAAACATGCGCCCCTTTACAGGCATACTATAGACACCCCCCAGGTACAAAATTTAAAGGGATATTACACTTTTATTGTTTGACTTTAAGCATTATTAAAATCACTGCTCCTGAAAAAACAGCCCTTTTTAAAACTTTTTGTTGCATTGATCCATGTCCCCTGGGGCAGGACCCAGGTCCCCAAACACTTTTTATGACAATAACTTGCATATAAGCCTTTAAAATTAGCACTTTTGATTATTCATGTTCGTGTCCCATAGACTTTAAAGGTGTTCGCGTGTTCGAACGAACTTTTTTCCTGTTCGCATGTTCTGGTGCGAACCGAACAGGGGGGTGTTCGGCTAATCCCTAGTGTCCACACTGGAATCTCCTTCCCCAGTACAGTCATTACCACCCTCCCTTCCTCCCTTGGGCACTGTGCCATTATACTGACAGACGCTTGGCTGAGGAGTCTTGTACCAGGAGTAGGATAAGTCTGAGGGGAACTGTAAGACTCTTGCCCCAACAGGTCCATTCCAATGGGGGTGGGCACATGGGAGTGGGCTTATCCCTAGTCACTTTTGCAGTCCAATAGCAGCTTGTGAATTAGCCTACTCAAAAATTGTTACCTAAAAGTGAAGTGGACCTGATGGAAAACTAGTCTCTCAGTTTGTCAGGCTCCACCCACTCAGTGACAAGTCATTTCTCAAATATGGGCATTGTCTATATCTAGGTTATGACATCAGCTGCATCCCCCACCTGATAGGTTACATTTAGTTTTCGGCCAGAGAATCTTCTGGCCAACGGCTAAAACAGAACTGGTGGTAACTCTTATAGAATTTTTTGCTGCCACTGCAATAGATTCTTAAAGTGGTGGTAGTAAGAACTACTCAAATTTGCCACATGAGTCTGCAGTGCTACTGACACTGAGGCAAATGCTTGCCTAATTTAGGTGCATGTAGTTTTTAAGGGAACTACGGCCAAAAAAGTGTTGTTGGGGCCATTTTAAATTCTCCTAATTATGTATGGTTACTTTTGATATATCATTAAAATGTTTGTGAATTAAAGTCAGCACAATCAGGTTAACACAGTACTGTATTAATAAATGTACGTAAACACAATATCACTGATGAAAAAAATGGTTTTACCTAGAGGTCACATATAGTCACTCAATATATCCCTTTAGAAGGACAGGTAAGGGTTCCTACACTCAGCTTCCACCATAGTGCTGTAATGACAGGATGAGTTTTCACATCGTGACTCTCCCGTTAGTCATTCCAGGGGGTTTATTCAGAATGTGATCTCATAGGCTGTCTTCATACCTACCAGCACAGTATGCATCTGCACAACATCCTTTTGTTCCTATTACTGGTAAGGAGTGCGCATGCCTGTCAGCACTAGAAAAGTGGGTTTGGATAAACAAAACCGACAGGATCACCAGGGATTTTGCATGTTTTAAACAGTACACAAGAAAACATATACACAGCAACTATTATTGATATGAGGGAAAGATTAGTTAAATTATCTTAAATAGAATTAAATAAGGACAATTGCTTAAGGACTTGCAATTTAGGTTATGGGCCAATTCATATGCCCTGTACACACGGTAGTACTCTCCGAAACAAATATTCAATTAGAGCTTGTTGTCAGAAATTCCAACCGTGTGTAGGCTCCATCGGACATTTTCCATTGCAATTTCTGACAAACAAAATTTGAGAACTGGATCTCAAATTTTCCGACAACAAAATCCGTTCTGGTAAATTCTGATCATATGTACACAATTCCGACGCACAAAGTTCCACGCATGCTCTGAACCGGAAGCACTCGGTCTGGTAAAACTAGCATTCGTAATGGAGATAGCACATCCGCCACGCTGCAAATTTTTAAATCTTTTAATGCAGCGCATTCTTTTTTTCTTTAGATTGCTAGAATAATGAAGTTGTTTTGCTGCTCATATTCACACAGAGTTCTGACAACCTGATTTCTTTATTATTTCTTGTGATCTCATGAATAATTGTTTTTTTTTTTTTCCGTCAGATCTCCATAATAATGTTTAGAATTTTTGGTTATAGTGGGGTTTTTTTTGTTAATTTGACATTGTATTTTTGAAATGTACCTGCCTACTCACAACCAAACTGTCCTTTTTGAAGTTAAACACATAGGCAAGTATTTGTGAAAAATAAATAGCCATTTATTATGGGTCATAACAAAATAAAGAGGAAGGCAATGCTGGGGAAACTGGTGAAATTTGCGAAGCCTTTGTACCCCAGGGCACACATCAATTATTTTACAGTCAAAATTGGTGGCCTGAGGAGTCCTTATAATAGTGAGCACATTCCGGTCCAGGACTACAAGAGATCAGGAACAGCAGCAGATGACATATCTGTTCCCAGGCTGTGGTCTTGCAACAGCCTGCATCTTTTGTCAGACCACACCAAACCCAGGCCATTACTCTCTTGTCTTCCGTACATGCTTGCTTCCAGGCTGTGGCTCTGGTGTTGTAGTTGTGGCAGGAGGTGGAGGAGGAGGACCATGGTTGAACTCACAAACATGGCTTTGGCTTGTGAGTTCGCCCTTCCACCCCTTATTTAGGGCTTGTAACATAACTTCCTCACATAAGAGGCCTTGGCCCTCCTCCATTTCCTGCATTTTGCAGGCTGCCATGTAGGCATAGTCCTCTTGATTATTGGGGGGTTCTCAGGGCCACAGTAGCCTTCTGTAATAGGCCAAGTGCTGCCTACTCCAGGTTACTCCTCTTCCTGGGACTTTTTTGTGGAAGGTGGAGGGGAGAGATCTGGGAGAGACCTCCTGGCTGCCACTTTCCACGGCCTCCTTCTGGCTGAGACTTTCCTGTATATGAAAAAGGGCATAGTTTTAGTTTTTGGTTCATCAATAACACACAGTTTTCAGCTCATGACTGTTGCAAATTGAATGTAAATAAATAGGAATGACTATCATTCTGATCCCAGCATTTTTCATTCTTGTCCCAATCATTTGTCGCTACTACTGTCTATTGATATGTAAAACACTTTGTAAAATCAGAAATTACTGATCAATAATAACATCTAGTTAACAGCATTAATTATTTGACTAGAAATATGTTGAACAATGCTATACCTGGCTCAGGTTGGGCTCCTCCATTTCTTTCTGGCTGGAAGGCCCAGGTTGGACATCGGAAGCCTCAGCTGAGGTGGAAGGAAGCCTTGAAGAAAGATTGGGGAGAGCTGGCCTGGGTTCAGTCTGGCCTGCCAGAAAATGCAGTCTGTCATAGTACCACAGCTTGAGTACATAAATGTCATCTGCTGCAGCTCCTGATCTCTGCGAATCCTGGACCTTCTTGCGCTCCCTATTATAAGTGCTTCTCATGCCACCAATTAGGGCCTTAAAATAGGAGATGTCTGCCATGGGGATCACCGGCTTCACAAATTCCAGCAACTGATCCAGCGCTGCCTTCCTCTTTGGTTTATTGTTATAAAAGGGGTGGTTTACCTGTCACAGACAGGGCAGCTCCCTGTACATATTAATGAATATGAGGTAAAGTCCTCATCATTATATAGATCCATTTTCTCTGTAAGACACAACACAAGACAAACCCTAATGTCAGGCTAAACTCTCCTAATCTTGTCTCAATATAGGCCTCAATCTAGAAGCAGTATAGGCCACTGATGCACCAAGTTAAAATTTTACCTTCGTTAGAATGATCGGCGCTTCCGCTACTCCTTCCTCCACTCACAGATCGTACGTACAACACACGCGTGTTACGCTTTATACACACTGCGCAAGTGTGAAACTCCGCCCACCCCAGATGTTCTTTCTAGTATATTCCCCGCCCCTTGTCTTTCGGCGGCGCAGTGGGAGAGCACATGGCAGAGAGACAACAGGTGCATGAAGACAGCAGTAGCAACGACAAAAGCCCGGAGCCAAGAACATCCCGATCCTGGAGGATATTTAAGGCCTCAAATATGGCCTATATAGAGTTGGTGGAGACGGTGGACATCTTCAAGAGGGCCGACTATGACGGGAAGCATGGACCGTACCCAAACCCAAATGTAAGAAAGGCCAAGATCATGACTAAAGTTATGAAACGTCTGCCGAAGAATTTTGGAGTACAGCGATCCAAGGATCAACTGAGGAAACGATGGTCAGACCGCAAATTGAGGGAGCAGGATCAGTACAGAAGAAGGGAGTGCTGCAAAAATGTAAGTATTTTGTTGTGTGTTCTTATTCTTCTTCTTACGTTCGTGCTGCTCCATGTGCTTTTCTTTACTGTTGTACAGTTTAAAATGGCAAGTTTCAGGTTTGTGGGCACAGTAATCGTTCATAGTAAACATCGTTCATTCGCCCACTAATACAATGTTTTTTGCAGATGCAGGTTAACTACATTTGGTCATGCCTATTTGTCTTAAAAGAAGTTTAGTACATTGTTGTCTAGATGGGTTTGTAACTAGAATGAAATGCAAATTTGATTCAGTGTAAGGAGAGGACACTCAGCAGCTGTTGCTGCGGTGCTCCAGTGGATACTAGGGTTCTCTACATGTGTGATACTTTAACAAAAAAGGTAAGTATTCCAGCTTTGTAAAGAAAATAATCATGTCTTCAGCTTTGAACTCTGCCAAAACAGACAATTGTACAACACTTCCAAGCAATGTTTCATATTCCTATTTCTTGCCTCAAATATCTGTGTGCTAAATATACCTTTATTTTATTCACATAGGGGAGAAAAGACTCGGGACGTCTGAGGTCACCAGGGACCCCCCCAACCTCCTAAAGAAGGGTAAATCCAAAAACAACAACCAGAGGATGTAGAGGAGGGAGAGGTTTATGAAGTGGGCAAAATAGTGACCACAACAGGTGAGTGTCTGAGACCACAGATTCAGGTAAAAGATGGATACCTGGATATTTATAATACATGGTGTTTTTTTTTTTAAGGTGGTGTGAAAGAAGAAACACATTTCACAAGTGCAAGTGCACAAGTCCTCATCGGCAGAACATGGTGTGCAATCGGGAATTACAGAAGATCAAGGAAGACATCAATGATGTTGAAAAAAGACTCAAAAACATCATTGATGTTTTAGGCAGACTCAAAAACACACCAACATTTATAAAATTCTTTCTATTTTTCTAACTTTTCTCCAAAATTTTGAAAGCCAAATTTTGAAGATGCACACAGTGTGTCAACATGTGCTATCTGTCATCATGGGATATCAAGGTACGTGTTTTGGGGGTGCAAACCCTTCCTTGCAACTAAAGTAGCAGAGAGGGGGGACTTGCATCCTCGAAACACGTCCATTGATCCCCCATGATGGGAGCTAGCACATGTTGACATTAGGCATGGGATCAGGAGAGAAATCCCCATTTTGAGTGTCAATTTGTGTGCATCTTCAAAATTTGGCTTTCACAGGGGTGACATCACCCCATCTGATGAAGGCAATATCAACACAGTTTGGACATACTAATGTCTGATATTGCCTTCAATTAGTCAAAGTTGAACTTTGTAAGTTCCTGAGTTGTGTATTGTTTTATTGTTTTAAACATGCCTGTTTTAACACCAAAAAAGGCTATTTGTACTGTCCAAAAAAAAATGTTATTACTAAAATATGTTGGTTTGTTCAAAAACCCTTTTCTAACGCACATGTGAATTTGCACAGGGTAAAAAGTTTTCTACTTAACAATGTGTGGCTTCTTCTTTCAAGGCTCAATATCATTTTTTGGACTAAGTTGATGTTTACACTGAAATGGGGGTTATTTACTAAAGGCAAATTCACTTTGCACTACAAGTGCACTTTCAGTGCAGTTTCATGTGCACTTTTGCAGTGCACTTGGAGTGCAAAGTGGATAATCCAGCGTGCAAGGATTATATGGTTAAGTTTATATTCTGCCTTGTTGATTGCCGTAAGGAATAGGCAGAAGCGGCTGGCCATTATCCCGAAAGCGTTGGCCACCACTCTTCTGGCTCTGGCCAGCCGGTAGTTAAAAACCCTCCGGTCCAGGTGAGGGTCCTCATGGCTTTAAAATGGTTGGCTGGTCAGAACGAACTAACAGAAAGCACTGAAAAACAGAAAGGACAGAAAGGAAAGTAGATGTTACATTTTACTTTTTGTATTTTCTATTGGTCCTTATTTATCCCCTACAAAGGCAGCAAAACGGTTAAATGTCACTGGAAAAATATGAAGGAATTCTGTGAGTGTAATATGTCACAACTCCACATGGAGTGTAGACAAGCCAGTCTCCTGTATGTAAGCTGCACATTGCAATGAAAGGATAATTGTACGGTAGTTTAATGCTAACTTAACTGAAATGGAGTCTGAATGGAATACACATTATTATTTTCATGCATCAACTGTTTATAAAATTATAGGCCTGAAGTAATAGCGAACAGAGCAGACTCTATCTCTCTCCAACAGAGCTTATACTGCCATGTATAGAGAAGCCATAAGGACTCCATCTGCTAGGACAATGTGCATTATAATCGGATTGTCTGACGGCTGTACACACAATAAAGGGGGTATAATAAGTAGGAAAATAGAAACATTGGTAATTATTATAGCAATGGCTTAGAAGAAACAACAGACAGTTACGGATTGGGTAATTGTAAATCAAAGGAAAATTTCCTGACTTTTTTTTTTTTCAGTTTCACACTTGAAATTCTCAGTGTGTTATTTCTATCGCCAGTGAAACTTTAGAGAATAAACATAATAGTATACAAACGTTTTTGTGCCTAGGAAATCCATGCAATTTTATACAAAGCAGAGCTCATTTCCTTATGATTCCTTTGCAACTCCGGACCATGATATTAACAATTTTTCGATCTCACACTACATAAAATAAATATTTACAGCCTCTTTCATTTTCTCATGAAATGTTGTACTTATAAAACAGACCCAGCAGACCTTTAGCACAGGGTTTGACTACCTGTTAAAGTGGACCTTACAGTAACTTAACAAGCGTGCATGCATCAAATCCTGATATGTACAGTGTAATTCTTGTACACACGTGTGTATACATGTATTCACACAGCCAAGGATATAAAGACTGTTGTACAGGCACCAGGAGATACCTAATTTCTGACTCAGCATCTCAGTCCAGAAAGTAGATTCTGAAATTGATGCATAAGCAAAGGTGGCATTGGTCTTTTGGGGAGAAAGGCAGATGACATAAGTGTCATAAGGAGTATTGGGATATCATTAAAGCAGACCTTTAACCAATTTTTTACTTTGTCTCTCACATAATCACATATTGGTATTGTTTTTGGTGTGTCCTAAAAGTGGGTAGGGAGCCGAGGAGGGGCTGCAGCCCCCTTTCCTTAGTATGAAACAGGGTTTCTGATCGGAACTGTTCAAAGAGGTATGCCACATCCCAATGAAATATGAAAAAGGAGGAACCCCTAAGGGTGGGACTTTGAAGGCACTACCGCATCAAGTTATAGAAAAAATATATTAAATTTATTGAAAAAGGCATACAGTAATATAAAATGCATATATAACAAATGACCAAAGATGCAATACAATGTACAAAGAAATGGCAAAGAGGAATGATACAACTTCCTTAACCCGGGTTCCTCTTTGCCATTTCTTTGTACATTGTATTGCATCCTTGGCCATGTGTTATATGTGTTAAATATGTATTTTATATTATGCCTCTTTCAATAAATGTAATATATTTTTTCTATAACTTGATGTGGTAGTGCCTTCAAAGTCCCACCCTTAGGGGGTTCTTCCTTTTTCCTTTGTATGATGTCACACCCTTCTGAATGCAGCTCGTTCCCAGCATTAATTCAGAAAAGCTAATCTGACAGGCTGAGGCACAGTGTGCAAGTGTGCATAGAGAGAGCATGCATCTACTCAGCTAAAAGTAAAATATATCAGGTAAATAGATAAACAGTAGTAGCATGTAGCTACCTTCGTGAGAAAAGAATCAGTGGATTTACAGAGACAAGGATCAGCTGGTTCTTTCACTATTAAAGCCGCGCACTGCTTTGCTTACCTTTAGCCCCGATTCACACTGATGCCGTGTGAATTTAAAGTTACTTATTTTTTGTTACTTATGTTAGAATTTTATGTTACCTTCTCCTGACTAGGGATGAGCCCGATGTTCGAGTCGAACGTAAGTTTGACTTGAACATCGGGTGTTCCCCTGTTCGCCACACAGCGAACATTATGCAGTGTTTGCAGCAAATTCGAAAGCCGCGGAACACCGTTAAAGTCTATGGGACACTAACATGAAAAAATAAAAGTGCTAATTTTAAAGGCTTATATGCAAGTTATTGTCATAAAAAGTGTTTGGGAACCCGGGTTCTGCGCCAGGGGACATGTATCAATGCAAAAAAAGTTTTAAAAATGGCTATTTTTTTCGGGAGCAGTGATTTTATTAATGCTTAAAGTGAAACAATAAAAATGAAATATTCCTTTAAATGTTGTGCCTGGGGGGTGTCTATATGCCTGTAAAGTGGTGCATTTTTCCCGTGTTTAGAACAGTACCACAGCAAAATGACATTTCTAAAGAAAAAATTGTCATTAAAAACTGTTCGTGGCTGTAATGAATTGTTGGGGCTTGGCAATATAGATAAAACTCATTGAAAAAAAATGGCATGGGTCCCCCCGGTCCATTACCAGGCCCTTTGGGTCTGGTATGAATATTAAGGGGAACCCTGAACCAAAATTAAAAAAAACAAATTGCATGGGGGTCCCCCCAAAATCCATACCAGGCCCTTCAGGTCTGGTATGAATATTAAGGGGAACCCTGCACCAAATTTAAAAACAAATGGCGTAGGGGTCCTCCTAAAATCCATACCAGACTGGTATGGATTTTAAGGGGAACCCTGCACCAAAATTTTAAAAAATGGCGTAGGTGGTTGTGGGGGTCTGTGGGCGGGGGGCTTATCGGAATCTGGAAGCCACCTATTACAAAGGGGACCCCCAGATCCTGCCCCCATTACTTTTTTTACTTTAGAAATGTCATTTTGCTGTGGTACTGTTCTAAACACGGGACAAATGCGCTACTTTACAGGCATACTATAGACACCCCCCAGGCACGATATTTAACCACTTCCCACCCGGCCTATAGCAGTTATCCTGACTGGGCGTCATATGATGTCCAGCAGGATAACATGCCGCCATGCACACCGCTACACCGATCTTGGTAAAGAGCCTCCGGTGGAGGCTCTTTACCACGTGATCAGCCGTGTCCAGTCACGGCTGATCAGGATGTCAATAGGAAGAGCCGTTGATCAGCTTTTCCTCACTCGCATCTGACAGACGCGAGTAGAGGAGAGCCGATTGGCGGCTCTCCTGACAGGGGGGGCTGCGCTGATTGTTTATCAGCGCAACCCCCCTCAGATGACCACACTGGACCACCAGGGATCGCCACTAGGACCACCAGGGAAGGAGGCAACATGTGGATGGCCAGGTATGTACCCCATGGCCATCCACATGTGCCCAATGTGCCCAGTCAGTGCCCAATATGTGCCAATCAGTGTCCACAAATGGGCACCAATATATTGCAGTGATGCCCAGCAATGCCACCCTTAGGGGCATCAGTGCCACCAATCAGTGTCATCAGTGCCACCCATCAGTGTCCATCTGTGCCACCTGTCAGTGCCCATCCGTGCCCATCAGTGCCCACCTATCAGTGCCCATCCGTGCCACCTATTAGTGCCACCCATAAGTGCCCATCAGTGCCACCCATAAGTACCTATCAATGCCACCTACAAGTGCCCATCAGTGCTGCCTATGAGTGTCCATCGGTGCCACCTATGAGTGCCCATCAGTGCCGCATACCAGTGCCACCTATCAGTGCCCATCAGTGCCACCTATCAGTGCCCATCAGTGCCACCTATCAGTGCCCATCATCAGTGCCCTTTAGTGCCACCTCATCGGTGCCCATCAGTGCCGCCGTATCAGTACCCATCAGTGCAGCCATATCAGTGTCCATCATTGAAGAAGAAAACGTACTTATTTACAAAAATTTTTAACAGAAACAAAGAAAAAAACTTGCTTTTTTCTAATTTTTGGTCTTTTTTTATTTGTTGCGCAAAAAATAAAAACCACAGAGGTGATCAAATACCACCAAAAGAAAGCTCTATTTGTGGGAACAAAATGTTTCTTTATTTACATAAATTTGTTTAGTTAAATTTGTTTACAAAATTCATTTTTTGTTTGTGTTCAAATCAAATCAAATTTTCCAAATTCCAATGTATTTGAATTTTCCAAATTCAAATCAATTTGAATTCCATTTGAGTTTCATTTAAATTATGGTTATGTTTTTTATTTTCCAGTATATTCTATTTTTTTTTATATGCTATTATTTTATTTTATATTCTATTTGTTTTTTATATTCTATTCTATTCTTTTCTATTTTATTTTGCATTCTATTCTTTCCTATTATATTCTATTTTTTTATATTCAAATCCAATTTATTCTATTCAAAGTTTGAATTTCAGAAGATGGTTATTTTTTTTATATTCTATTCTATTCTATTCTGTTGTTTTTTTCTATACTATTCTGTTACTTTCTATTCTACTCTAATCTATTCTTTTTTTATTCAAATTCTTGATTCTATTTGAATTGATTCTATTTTAATTTGGGGAAATGGTTATATTCTTTCTATTCTATTCTATTCTATTGTTTTAGGATTTTTTTTCTATTCTATTCTTTTTTTCTCTTTCTATTCTTTTCTTATGTATTCAAATTTGAATTTATTCTATTTGACATTTGAGAAGATGGTTATATTCTTTTTATTTTATTCTATTATTTTCTGTTCTATTCCTTTATTTTCTATTCTATTTTGTTCTCTTTGGAAATTGGAAAACAAATCCAAAACTATTCGAAATCGAAAACTTTTCGATTTTGAGTTTGAATTCAAATTTTGTCCAAATTTTTTTTTCCATTATTTCGGATTTGTTTAAATTTGTTACTACTGTAATTCAGAAATTCGGATGCATCCAAATTTCTATTCGGAAAAAAACAAACTGCACATGTCTAACTCCTGATTTTAAGCTTTCAGTGTTTAATAAAATAGTAGCTACTGTATATTTAAAATATGTTATTTTCTAAAATGTAACTTTTACAGCCTGATTCCTAGCCCTTGTTATTAAGCAAGTCGGACCTAAAAATGGAAATGAAAACAAATGCAGCCATCACATCAAAGAATTGGTAAGCTGCAATATAATCAATGTTTGCTTTTGGGTTTATTACTACTTTAATTTTCACAAGAGACAGTTTTTGCATTAAGCTGGCCATACATTATACAATTTTCCTTTAGATTTACCAAAACCATATAATATGAGGTCAAACATAAACACTTTTAATTTGTATGCAATCAGGCAGGCCCTTGCACTACGTAGTTGAAGGTAAATCTTCAACTAATCTTTCTGTGTTGTTTGGATTTATACAGTCAGCTAGACCTGTCACAAGCACTTGTCAAGTGTGCCAACTATATCCACCCCTTCCACTCTGCATTCAAAGAAGCTGTACCAAAGTTTCCATCAGTGAAAAGTGCTCTATAAGCATTAGGACAGCTTTTATGAATGGAGATGGGGGGGGGGGGTTGTCAAACATCTTCAGATTTCAACTAAGATAGCAGCCAGCAGCACAATGAACACTTTGCACTGAATGTAGGCACCATCCCTTGTGCTGATTTTTTCTTTTTATTTAATTAGGCTCTCTCATTTAAAAATAATGGAAATGCATGTATCAATTGCTTATTTCACTCAGCATCATTTATTATTTGATTAAAGAATGATGTGGAAATGAACATGCAAAATGGAACAACAGTGTAAAGGGTGAAATTGTTTAGGAATTACATTTGGATACCAGATTATTATAGTGATTGTAAATGATCACCTTGTAAAACAACCTATTTAGTTTGAAATGGAAATTAAAGGCAAAACATTTGTGTGTGTGTGTGTATGTATATATATATATATATATATATATATATATATATATATATATATATAGTGCCTTGCAAAAGTATTCATTTTTAATCTGAATTATATGTGATGGATCAGAACACAAAAGTTGGTGAAGTAAAATTAGAAAAACATATACATAAACGATTTTTCAGAAATAAAAACTGATAATTGGCATGTGCATATGTATTCACCCCCTTTGTTAAGATGGTGCAACCAATTACCTTCAGAAGTCACATAATTAGTGAAATGATGTCCACCTGTGTGCAATCTAAGTGTCACATGATCTGTCATTACATATACACACCTTATACACACAAACTTAAGAAAGGAACTTTGTCCCTGGGGGGGCTTTTGAGATGTCTGGGGTGTGGGGGACCGTGTCTCTAAACTTTCCTTCAGTGCGTCTTGTAGGTCTGAGTGGCGCATCTGGCTTGATATTATCTCCCATCTTTTGGAACATCCGCCTTGCCAAGCATAGAGTAATGGTGGACATCAGTATGTATTACATTGACGGAGTTTGAGTGTAGTTTGCAGTGAGCATCCGTCAGACAGCTTGTCTACGATTCGCGGCTTCCTCCTGAATGGAGCGTTCCTTGCTATCCAACCATTGCGACACCAACTGCGGCCTTTCAAAGAAATGGACCTGGTCTCTTGCCACCATGCGGATGGCAGTAGGGGTATAGCATGGAGTATTGTACGTTGAGGGCCCTCATGCATTTCTTTACTTCATTGAATTGTGCTCTCTGTTTCTGTACTGCTGCAGAGAAGTCAGGGAATAGTGAGATTTTAGCCTTAGCCATCTTTAGAGCGTCTCCCATATTCCTGGCTTTTGAGAGGATAATGTTTCTATCTTTGTAGTTAAGTAGCTTGCATAGAAACATACAGGGGGGGTGTTTTCTGGTGGTAGTGGTCTCAGGGGTACTCTTTGGGCTCTTTCGACACAAAACATTGGAGAAAAGGATTATTACCCGTAGATCTGAAGGACCCACTGATCGATAAATTGTACCAGGTTCTTCCCTTCTGTCTTTTCAGGAATGCCGATGGCCCAGACATTATTCCTCCTCATCCTGTTTTCCATGTCATCTAAGCGGGCAGATACTGTGTATGTATATGTAGATAGATATATATAGATAGATATATATATAGATAGATATATATATCTATATATGTGTATATATATATATATATAACCTTGTAAATACCTTTTTTGCCCTTTTTTATAAGTAATCACATTCCCTCTGTTATCAGCCACATAAGAGCCGTGGGAGGAGAAGCAAGAGCACACTGAGCTTCCCAGTGCAAGGCTGTGCGGGGGGGGCGTTTCAGGAAAAGTCTGATCATTGGAGGAGAAAAGGCTGAGTTCCCAGCATAGATAGAGAACTGACCATGGTGTGTTCTCCTGCTTAGTATGATCAGTTGTTAATAGGAAAGCAGAGGCACTGGCAGGAACACCAGGGATTTAACATAAAGGTAGCAATACAAAGAGAATAGGATACTTTCTCATACAAGTACATGGTACAGCAGGCCCATATCAGGAATATGAAATGTTGAGGTAACAAACACTTTACGCAGAAAAGCTTTCATCCAATTCAAGAGCAACCAAGTAAAGAAAATGTTTGCCAACTAACTGGATATCCATATGTTCATATCTTTCGCACGATAAATTAGTCTAAAACATTCACATCATTGCCCCAAAACAGTTCTTAATAGCCATGCAGGAGCATGATAGGAACATTATTTTTTGAAGTTCAGATAAACCGAGTACATCTTCTAGAACACCACTGTGACTAAAAAATGGGGTACCTTCCCAACATGCTTTGCTATCTGGTCTATGGCCTAACCTCATTCCTGACCCTGATATAGAGTGTATACTGTGCACACAGACATATGCCGCATTTTGACATCACATAAAATGCACCTGTTCTAAGGCTCAACAATTACAAAAAAGAAATCTTTATTTCTATCAATATATCAATCTATCTATTTGTATATTATCTAATTTATCCACCTGTCTGATCATAATGAATTTCTAGTCTCTTTTCTATAATGTGGATGAGCTGAACGGAGTTGATTAGTGGTGTCTTTGTCACCCTGTGTTAGTGACATACTGCATACTGGTTGACAGGTCTCATCCACTCTGCTGTTCTTTGCAATAATTCCGCCTGAGTATGTGACTCTCTTCCTCTGACAGCTCATATATTTTACATCACTCACCTCTCATGGCTCATTTTTGCTCCTAAACCCAAATCATCTGCTCTCTTTTTTTTAACTCTTTCAGGAAAAAAAAAACATCCTAAGTTGATGTTCTTAGAAAACACACAAACACGCGCACACACATGCATGCACGCACATAATATGTCCGTACAAAGCAATGCAGATGAAGTTATAATAGAAAAGTGTATTTTGCTAATGGGGCTCAAGCATGCACAAGGACAATTCAAAAAATAATAATAGCAGCAGGTTGCCTATGGCACTGGAGTTGTGAGCACTGAGCACCCAGGGCAAGTACCCCGCATCTCCTGTGGGGTGCTCCGGGTCTGTGACACCAGGATTTTCTACTAGGGATGGGCCGAAAAACCCCCCGTTCGGTTCGCACCAGAACATGCGAACAGGCAAAAAATTTGTTCGAACACGCAAACACTGTTAAAGTCTATGGGACACGCAAGTGAAAAATCATTAGTGCTAATTTTAAAGGCTTATATGCATGGTATTGTCTTAAAAGGTGTTTGGGGACCTGGGTCCTGCCTCAGGGGACATGTATCAATGCAAAAAAAGATTTCAAAACTGACGTTATTTCAGGAGCAGTGATTTTAATAATGCTTAAAGTGAAACAATAAAAGTGTAATATTCCTTTAAATTTCGTACCTGAGGGGTGTCTATAGTATGCCTGTAAAGTGGCGCATGTTTCCCGTGTTTAGAACAGTCTGACAGCAAAATGACAT
The DNA here is from genome assembly GCF_042186555.1 of Aquarana catesbeiana. Taxonomy (NCBI): domain Eukaryota; kingdom Metazoa; phylum Chordata; class Amphibia; order Anura; family Ranidae; genus Aquarana; species Aquarana catesbeiana. The sequence continues at coordinate 203,423,188 of NC_133330.1, forward strand.
TTCTAAAGGAAAAAAAGTCATTTAAAACTACTCGCGGCTATAATGAATGGTCGGTCAATACACATAAAATTTAATTGATAAAAAAGGCATGGGATCCCCTCACAGGGGAACCCTGAACCAAAATGGTTTAAAAAAAATGCGTGGGGGTCACCCCAAATTCCATACCAGGCCCTTCAGGTCTGGTATGGCTATTAAGGGGAACCCCACGCCAAAATTTAAAAAAAAGGCGTGGGGTCCCCCCAAAAAATCCATATCAGACCCTTATCCGAGCACGCAACCTGGCAGGCCGCAGGAAAAGAGGGGGGACGAGAGAGTGCCCCTCCTCCTGAACCGTACCAGGTCACATGCCCTCAACATTGGGAGGGTGCTTTGGCATAGCCCCCAAAGTATCTTGTCCCCATGTTGATGGGGAGAAGGGCCTCATCCCCACAACCCTTGCCCGGTGGTTGTGGGGGTCTGCAGGAGGGAGGCACGTAAACGGTTGACCCTGCCCCCTCTGACACCGCAGGGAAAGCCATAGGGAAGTCCCCATGCGTCAGAGGGGGGTGGGGTCACTGGGTGGCCCCGCCCTCCGTTATATATGAGAGCTGTCACCTGAACAGAAGCGTCACACAGCGGGAGACTCACATTGAGGTGGATCGGAGGGCGAAGCAGAGAAGCCGGAGGAAGATGCAGGACGAGAAGACCGGAGGAAGATTTGGAGGAAGATAGAGGAAGAAGCTGGGGAAGAACAAGATGGAGGAAGAAGAAGAACACCGAAGGAAGGCCAGAAGAAGATGGAAGAAGAAGCGGGGAAAGAAGAAAGCATTAATAAAGGAGTTGTCAAAAACCGTCTATTGTCAATTAACAAGTCTTTTTTTTTTTTTGAGTCTTTTTTTGTGAAATGGTAGGGGTACATTTGTACCCCATTACCAATTCACACAGGGGGGAGCTGGGATCTGGCGGTCCCCTTGTTAAAGGGGGCTTCTAGATTCCGATAAGCCCCCTGCCCGCAGACCCCCACAACCACCGGGCAAGGGTTGTGGGGATGAGGCCCTTCTCCCCATCAACATGGGGACAAGGTGTTTTGGGGGGCTACCCCAAAGCACCCTCCCAATGTTGAGGGCATGTGGCCTGGTATGGTTCAGGAGGGGGGTGCTCTCTCCCCCCCCCTCTTTTCCTACGGCCTGCCAGGTTGCGTGCTTGGATAAGGGTCTGGTATGGATTTTTGGGGGGACCCACGCCATTTTTTAAATTTTAGCTCGGGGTTGCCCTTAAAATCCATACCAGACCTGAAGGGTCTGGTATGGATTTTGAGGGGGACCCCCATGCCATTTTTTTTTTAAATTTTGGCGCGGGGTTCCCTTTAATATCCATACCAGACCTGGAGGGCCTGGTAAAGAATTTGGGGGGACCCCCCACGCATTTTTTTTAAATTTTGGTTCGGGGGTTCCCCTGTGGGGGAATCCCATGCCGTTTTTATCAATGAACTCTTATGTGTATTGCTGGACCGACAATTCATTATAGCCGCGAGTAGTTTTAAATGACTTTTTTTCCTTTAGAAATGTCATTTTGCTGTCAGACTGTTCTAAACACAGGAAACATGCACCACCTTACAGGCATACTATAGACGAAATTTAAAGGAATATTACACTGTTATTGTTTCACTTTAAGCATTATTTAAATCACTGCTCCCGAAAAAACGGCCGTTTTTAAGGCTTTTTTTGCATTGATACATGTCCCCTGGGGCAGGGCCCAGGTCCCCAAACACTTTTTATGACAATAACTTGTATATTAACCTTTAAAATTAGCACTTTTGATTTCTCCCATAGACTTTTAAAGGGTGTTCTGCGGCTTTCGAATTTGCCGCGAACACCCCAAATTGTTCGCTATTCGGCGAACAGGCGAACAGCCAATATTCGTGTCGAACTCATGTTCGACCCGAACATAAAGCCCATCCCTAATGTCCACCACTGAGGCAGAAGCTGTAATGGAAGAGTTTCATTTTTTTTAAATAAGTGTGCTGAGGTTTATACCTGTCTGACAGACTATTGCTTGTGGCATACCAATTAAATTGTATCGGTACAAGAAGGCTTGGGTTTTATTTAACTATGCATCTCCCACTGTTAATGCAATTTGATTACATACACTATTCCTTGCAGTATACTAGATGAACTGCACTATTACTCTCTTTGGGGAGTCCAAAAGTGCCCCAGTCTTTTACAATCGGGTAATACCCTGGCCTATGGACAGGTAGCTAGTGCTATATTTTGTGTGCAGTATAGGTATGCCACATACCTCAAACATTCATTATATCACATGACAATTGTATGTTAGAGGCAATTCATATATTCAGTTTCTTCTCCCTCTCATTCATCTAACAAAAATGATTATGGCCTTTCCAATCTTCCTTCTTTTGCTACTGCATGAATGTTTTTACTTTTAGCCTAGAAATGTAACTAAAATGTAAAATACACAAAAGTATTTTTTCACAAGATCTCCTTTCACACCGACCATATGCGAATATGTGGCCTCACTGGACTGGGCTTTTTTTCATGGGGTTGGATATTTGCATATCTCCATTTGTGTTGGGACCAACACCGAGACCGGGGTCTCACCGAGAGCCCTGAGTCCCGTTCAAGCGATCGAGACCCGGAATGTCCATTTCCAGGTCACCTGATCGCTGTGATAGCCTCTGATTGGCTATCACAGTGATCAGTCACTGTGAAGCCCGCCCTGTGTCTTCTACAGTTGTGCTCATAAGTGTACATACCCTGGCAGAATTTTTTTTGATTTCTTGGCCATTTTTCAGAGAATATGAATGAGAACACAAAAACTTTTCTTTCACTCGTGGTTAGTATTTGGCTGAAGCCATTTATTATCAATAAACTGTGTTTACTCTTTTTAAATCATAATGACAACAGAAACTAGCCAAATGACCCTGATCAAAAGTTTACATACCCCAGTTCTTAATACCGTATATTGTCCCCTTTAACATCAACGACAGCTTGAAGTCTTTTGTGTATTTGTGGATGAGGCTCTTTATCTTCTCAGATGTTCCTGTAAATTCTTGGTCTGTCTTGCATGAACTGCACATTTGAGATCTCCCCAAAGTGGCTCAATGATATTAAGGTCAGGAGACTGAGATGGCCACCCCAAAACCTTCACTTTATTCTGCTGTAGCCAATAACAGGTCAACTTGGATCATTGTCATATTGAAATGTCCAAGTTTGTCCCATGCGCAGCTTCCTGGCTGATGAATGCAAATGTTCCTCCAGTATTTTTTGATAACATACTGCATTCATCTTGCCATCAATTTTGACCAAATTTCCTGTGCCTTTGTAGCTCACACATCCATAAAACATCAGCAATCCACCTCCGTGTTTCACAATAGGAATGGTGTACCTTTCACCATAGGCCTTGTTGACTCCTCTCCAAATGTAGCATTTATGGTTGTGGAAAAAAAGCTAAATTTTTATCACTCCAAATGACTTTGTGCCAGAAGGTTTGAGGCTTGTAACCGTGCTGTTTGGCGTATTGTAAGCAGTTTGTCGCATTTGCGTAGTAATGGCTTTCTTCTGGCGACTCGACCATGCATCCCATCTTTCTTCAAGTGCCTCCTTATTGTGCATCTTTAAACAGCCACACCACATGTTTTCAGAGAGTCCTGTATTTCACCTGAAATTATTTGTGGGTTTTTCTTTGCATCCCGAACAATTTTCCTGGCAGTTGTGGCTGAAATCTTAGTTGGTCTACCTGACCGTGGTTTGATTTTAACAGAACCCCTCATTTTCCACTTCTTGATTAGAGTTTGAACACTACTGATTGGCATTCTCAATTCCTTGCATATCTTTGTATATCTCTTTCCTGTTTTATACAATTCAACTACCTTTTCCCGCAGATCCTTTGACAAATCTTTTGCTTTCCCCATGACTCAGAATCCAAACATGTCAGTGCAGCACTGGATGACAGATGCAAGGGTCTGTCAGGAGTCCAGAAATTCACTGACCTTTTATACACACACACTAATTACAAGCAAAAAGATCACAGCTGAGGATGGTTACATTTAATAGCCATTTAAACCCCTTTGTGTCAACTTGCGTGCATGTTATCAAGCCAAAATAACCAGGACTTTAAATGAGGTGTGTGGGATCACACAGCTCCATCCCTATTTATATGGAAGAAAAAGAGGGTTTGGGACTTTAAATGAGGTAGATCTAGCATGGCTTAAAGGTGAGTCAATGTAACAAGACATGTTTTATTCATTAAAAAAACATGACATGGCAATATGACTACATACATAGTAAATAAGCCTAACAATCACATATTATTGACCAGATATTCATAAAAACAATATAGCAATTTGGAGTTGACATATTGAGGTATCGGACAAGTGTCCATAGTAAAGAATCGCTTGAAAAGCAGCATGGTGGGGTAGCTTGGGAGGGGATGAAATAAAACCATCTAAAAAGAGAATGGTGCATCAAAATTGGCCCAACTCATGTTTCGTGGTTTCTTACCACATCACAAAAAACAAAGAATTTCCAAGCTCAACTTACCAACCAGCCTGCAACCAACCAAATTAACCTGTCTAACAGTATGCGTTAAAAACAGGGGTTTTTATTGCATACTGTTAGACAGGTTAATTTGGTTGGTCGCAGGCTGGTTGGTAAGTTGAGCTTGGAAATTCTTTGTTTTTTGACAGGCGTTTGCCCTTCCAGTGCTCCTTGCTGTGAAGACCAGTTATAGGTGGGGGCAGTGATCTTTTTTTGTATTCTTAGCACATCATCAGGGGCGAGTGCACCAATGTCTATAAAAAAGCATAAACAATATGGTCCAAAGTTACACCCAAACACAAGTGAAAATATATATGTAAAGGAGGGGAGAAATGAACTCATCCCACTAAGTACTTAGGTGTCAATTAAGTCTAGACCATGTGAACATGAAAACTGGTGGCTGCTTGAAATGTTCATCCCAGGAGTTGAGGAAGGGCCCAGCGGGAAAGCCGGGCACACACAATGATCCAGAGAAAAGGAAACAAGTGGTCAAAAAGAAAACCATTTGGGCTCCAATGCTGTAAAAGTGAATAAATCAGGTAGACTATGAATATATGAAGGTGTATTATATCATTGAAAAGTATTGAACAGTAAATGGAGCCCAACACCAAGATAAAAAGGATACAAATGAAGTGTGGAAATAGTGAAAAAAAGGGGGCATACCTGCTCAGGGGGAAAGGAAGAGTGCAGAGGATATAGGAAAAATGATGGACAGCCAATACTATCTTCAATCAAACACTGAAAAGCATAGGCAGAAAGCCCAGTCAAGTGATTACCTAAAGCTGTGACAGAGAACCATGATCCACAGATCTGTGTAGTATGCTGCTGAAGGTGCTACCAAGAGAGCTAGCAGAGTTAAATGGGGATCCTTATGTGCTCAGCATGACCAAATGGTCTGCTTCCAGCGTCACGCTGGCACAGCAAAAAAAAGGGGGAAGGCCTTCTTGCCAGAGCAACTGAAGCCACCCATGGCAGTTAGACACATCTCCCCATGTGCTGACCACAATTGAAATCTGACTTACGCCAGCAACAGGATGCCCAGAGAGGGTGCCGTGTGCATGGCGCAGGGAGGCGTGTTGCCAATGTGCCGTGGGTTGGCCCGCCCAATCCCCCACATCAACCAAAGGTGGATGGGAGGGAAGAGGGAGGGCCCCCAATGCGCCTCGCAGCTTCCAGGTAATGAACACAGACCAGCCCACCAGAAAGGGATCACAAAGGTCAGACAGACATGACCATATATAAAAAGTTGCTACGTGCGATACGGTGGTAGGTTATGGTAGTACCAAGAAATATACAGTTACATTTAAAAAAATGTGTTTTTTCACTATTTTGGGCCAGATAATAGAAAAAAATCTTGAGATATCCATAAATATTTACCACCAAATGAAAGCCCAATTTGTCCTGAAAAAAAACAAAGTATGATCCACCTGGATGCACAAAGTAGTTGTGATGATATTTACTAGCATATCAAAGTTGCAAAATTGTGCTTAGGCATTAAGATTTGTTTTACCCTTAGGCGCGAAGGGGTTAAAGAGAGTTATTGGCTCGTATATAGAATTTTAATGTTATTAAAATTATAATTGTAGAGCTATCTAAGAAAAGCTATGCAGAGCTGTACTTTTTTCTTGCATCAAGCTTTCTCTTGAAACAGTTAAAAAACACTTCTTGGCATCTATTAGGTAAGTCGCAAAATTCCTCTGTGTTTTAATTTTTCATGGTTGTTGTTGGCTGTCTCATGCTCAATTTGACCTAAGCCTCGCACGCAAGACTGGATTTTTCGACGGGAATTGTGTGATGACAGGCTGTTGGCAGAAAATTTGACCGTTTGTACGCTCCATTGGACAATTGTTGTTTGATTTTCCACGGACAAATGTTGGATGGCAGGCTTTAAAATTTTCCGCGGACAACGGTCTGTTGTCGGATTTTCTGAGCATGTGTACACAAGTCCGTCGGACAAAAGTGCAAAGTACAAACACGCATGCTCGGAAGCAAGGACGAGCCAGAAGCAGTCGGTCTTGTAAACTAGCGTTTGTAATGGAAAATTAACATTCGTGACGCGGAAAATTATGAAATATCGAAATGCAGTGCACATTCTCTTCTTCTTTAATGGGATAATAATGAAGCTGCTTTGCTGGTGATACTGATGGAGTTCTGTCAAATGTATTTTAAAAGGCTTTTATATTCTAGTTTTAGTTTTTCTGGGCAAGTTCTCACAACACCATTATCCCGTGTTTTTTAAGATCAAAGATACAACTATGTTGGTGTCCCTTGTTAATTTTACCTTGTATTTTTTTAAATGTAACTGCCTACTCCCAAACTGTCATTTGAAGTAAAACACATAGCCAAGTATTATTATCCACAATTTTTTTTATTGTGCATTAAAAAAAGAAACAAATGAAATTAGACATGCTATCTGCCAACAGAAGTTAAAGGGGTTGTAAAGGTTCATGTTTTTTCACCTTAATGCATCCTATGCACTAAGGTGAAAAAACACCAGGCAATGACGGCCCCCCGTTTACTTACCTGAGCCCGTTCATCTGCTGTGCGCGTCCTCTTCTCCAGAGTCTGGCAGTTGATTGGATAGATAGGATAGATTGATAACAGCGCAGCCATTGGCTCGCGCTGCTGTCAATCACATCCAATGACGCGGCTGCCGGGGGGGCGGGACCGAGTCATACACTCTGTGTCTATGGACGCAGCGTGTATGACAGGGAGCACGCCCGCAAGCTAACCCCCTCGGGATAGAGCTTCCCAGAGGGGGGTTAGCTATTGTGGAAAGGAGCCGAGACAGCCGCCAAGGGACCCCAGAACAGGAGGATCGGGGCCACTCTGTGCAAAACAAACTGCACAGTGGAGGTAAGTATAACATGTTTTTTTTTTTGTTTTTTTAAATCCCTTTCAACCCCTTTAACAAAAAAGTACATTCTATGCATCCAAAAATATAGAAAATATACCAAATCAAATCATTATTCAACCAAAAGATAAAATAAAAGCCTCATGCATGTGTCCCGCTTCTTAATATAGTGGGTCAACAATGCCAAGAGTTGGTGAAAGCAGGGGTCCGTCATCCGGAGATAATTCCGAAAATCATCCGGATTACTCTCCTGGAGCTCCCGCAGCAATGGTATATGACATAATTGGTCACGATTAATAAAGCAACCAATTTTTGGTCCAAGAAATCCTCCTCCTCCTGTTCCTGGACTGGACTTGGGTCAAAGCAATAAATCCAAGGCAATAATAAATAACACGTTATCTCCTCCGATTCCGCAACATGTCTGGTTGATGAACAGCCGTTCAGAAATGAACTGAAAAGCATGAAATCACAAGCATGAAATGAAAAGCAAGAAATGAAAAGCACAAATCAACACTCACCAAACTTCTACTAACACAATACACAGTATCTCACAAAAGTGAGTACACCCCTCAAATTTTTGTAAATATTTTATTATATCTTTTCATGGGACAACACTGAAGAAATTACACTTTGTAGTGAGTGTACAGCCTCTATAACAGTGTAAATTTGTTGTCCCCTCAAAATAACTCAACACACAGCCATTAATGTCTATAAATGTGAGGGGGTGTACTCACTTTTGTGAGATACTGCATATATACACACTCTGCATTCAGTGTAGCCTATATATATACAGTGCATTCGGTGGTGTACAGTTTCTAATACACTTCAGGCTGTGTACATGCTATATAATACAGTTCAGTCGGTGTACCATTTCTAATACAGTGCAGGAGGTGTACACTGTAAATAATACAGTGTAGTGTGCTGTGAAAAGAAAAAATCCCCATCATGTCCGGAAGGCCCCCAAAGAGAGGCAGATGCTCACAGGACAAGGAGCCGGTGGAATAGGCCACTTTGGCAGCTGGAAGGCAAACTACTCTTAGCCTGGGTGACAGAGGATGAGGAGGATGAGGACTGCTTTGTTATCTGCTCCACCAACCCTTCTGCATATTCTGGCTCAATAACATGGCTCAAAAAAAAGGACAAGCGTGCCCCACAGCCACCTGCAGAGGATGCACCATGTCCACAACCACCACTGTTGATTGTAGACACAGAGGCTGCTTGCCCTCTTCTGGTGGCCTGTGAGCATTTGCCCCTCCTTGGTGGCCTTCCAGACATGATGTATTTTTTGTTTTGCAACACCACAATACACTGTATTAGATACTGTGTGCACCACCTGAAGTGTATTAGAAACTGTACACACTGTATTAGATACTGTGTACACCACCTGCACTGTATTAGCAACTGTACAACAGCTGCACTGTATTGTATACTGTGTACACCACCAGAAGTGTAGTAGAGACTGTATACACTGTATTAGATACTGTGTACACCACCAGAAAACTAGTAGAAACTGTACTACGGCTGCATTGTATTGTGTACTGTGTACACCACCAGAAGTGTAGTAGAAACTGTACACGCTGTATTAGATACTGTGTACACCACCAGAAAAGTAGTAGAAACTGTACTATGGCTGCACTGTATTGTGTACTGTGTACACCACCAGAAGTGTGGTAGAAACAATACACGCTGTATTAGAAACTGTGTACACTGCCTGCAGTGTATTACTACAGGCTTCAGCTTCCTACATTCCACAGCTGATCTACACCCCTAATCTTTATAACGCTCACGAGGAGCAGACTGACTGCATTACTTATGTACCCCATTCCCTGGACTGCTACAGTTCATCCCTCACACCGAGATGTGTAGAAACCTAGTTTGATTCACCACATTTTCCGGATCCGAGGCTCAATGAGGCATCTCTGTGACTTCCTTTTCGAAGGCACTGCCTCACCTTCTTCATCAGCTCTGATCAGCTAATGAAGAAGGCGAGGCCTGCCTTCAAAACGCGCTCTGATTGGCCAGACAGCATGTGGGCGACTCCCCAGTTTGACAGCCCTGGACCACTCCCACCCAAAGACACCCAGCCCATGTCTCCACAAGGCTTATCAAGGCTCAAGCTGCGGCTAACACACGGCGCTCGTGGATCCCTCGATAGAGACATTCCGGCGGTCCTCCTGTGCTCCTGTGACACTGCACATGGAAGCTCCCACCCGTTCTAGGACTCTGCAAGTGCTCCAGCATTTTTCACACAAGTTTTTACTGTTGTTTTATACTTTTATACTGAATAAATTCCTAAGCTGTTTAAGGATTGGCTTGGTGTTTCTCTCCTCCTTTTGCTTTCATTGAGGGAATCATGAATGTCAACATGTACTGTGACATACTGAAGCAGAGCATGATCCCCTACCTTCGAAGACTGGGCCGCAGGGCAGTATTCCAACATGATAATGACCCCAAACACACCTCCAAGACGACCACTGCCTTGCTAAAGAAGCTGAGGGTAAAGGTGATGGACTGGCCAAGCATGTCTTCAAACCTAAACCCTATTGAGCATCTGTGGGGCATCCTCAAATGGAAGGTGGAGAAGCACAAGGTCTCTAACATCCACCAGCTCTGTGATGTCATCATGGAGGAGGACTCCAGTGGCAACCTGTAAAGATCTGGTGAACTCCATGTTCAAGAAGGTTAAGGCAGTGCTGGAAAATAATTGTGGCCACACAAAATGTTGATACTTTGAGCCCAATTTGGACAATTTCACTCAGGGGTGTACTCACTTTTGTTTCCAGCGGTTTAGACATTAATGGCTGTGTGTTGAGTTATTTTGAAATTTACACTGTTATACAAGCTGTACACTCACTACTTTACATTGTAGCAAAGTGTCATTTCTTCAGTGTTGTCACATAAAAAGAGATAATAAAATATTTACAGAAATGTAAGGGGTGTACTCACTTTTGTGAGATACTGTGTATATATATATATTAGACTGACTTTGGCCAATTATGGCTCTTTTAGCAGAGCACGCTGTGATTGGCCAAAGCATGCAGGTCAGGTGCATGCTTTGGCCAACCATCATACAGCAATGCACTGTGATCTCGTAGTGCAATATGGGGCATTCCGCGGCGCTCAAATTTTCCCCATAATGTTCGTTGTTCGTCAAACGCCCAATGTTCGAGTCAAACTTTTGTTCGACCCGAACATTGAGCTCATCCTTAGTTCCTAGTATATAGGAACACCAATCGGTCTCCTCCCCCAGTCAGTCCCATCCCCCCACAGTTAGAACACACAGTCAGGGAACACATTTAACCCCTTGATTGCCCCCTAGTGTTAACCCCTTCCCTGCCAGTTAAATTTATACAGTAATCAATGGCTATTTTTAGCTCTGATCGCTGTATAAATGTATCTGTCTGCCGCAATGTTGCAGTCGCGATAAAAATCACTGGTTGCCGCCATTACTAGTAAAAAAAAAAAAAAAATGCCATAAATCAATAACCTATTTTGTAGGCACTATAACTTTTGTGCAAACCAATCAATATACGCTTAATGCGTTTATTTTTTACCAAAAATTTGTAGAAGAATATGTAGAAGTTGTTGTTTTCAAAATTGTCGCTTTTTTTTGTTTATAGTGCAAAAAATAAAAAACGCAGAGCTGATCAAATACCACCAAAATAAAGCTCCATTTGTGGGACAAAAAGGACATTAATTTTCTTTGGGTACAACGTCGCACGACCACGTAATTGTCAGTTAAAGTGACGCAGTGCCATATGGCAAAAAATGGCCTGTCAGGAAGGGGGTAAATTCTTCCAGTGCTGAAGTAGTTAAGCAATGCAGATGTCTAATACTGTCCACTGAGCCGTTATTCATTAAACTAAACTGCATTGTAGCAGTCCCTATCTGGCCACAGTAAAGTGAAACATGGTCTACAAGGGTTACCATACTGTTGACTATTTAAATATTTCAATATTTGGAATATCATATAGTGTACATAGGTTAAAGTAACCTATGCAGCCATATAATAACTGAAACAGTCTCTTTTTCTGATCAGTTTTAAACTATATAAGTCAAATAATGTTTTTCAGGATGAACAATTTTACACTTTGCTACAATGGGTGATCTTTGTACTGCCAAGCTTCACTGTTAAGACATTCTGCTACACTCGACACAATTTGTCCTATGGTACATTTGTCCCCATTTCTGCTATATGGGAATGATCCATGGCTCCTAACAATAGATGGATAGTTTTCAGGAATGGGAGAGTAAAGGGAAACCATTTTGCTAGAATTTAAAAATAGTAAGTGATAATAACTGAATGGAAATCTGTACAGTGGCGGCCCGTCCATAGGTGGCGCTCGGGCGCCGCCCCCCCAGGCTGTTGGAAAAAAAAAATTGTCACTTTAATGCCTCATACACACGGTCGGATTTTCCGACGGAAAATGTGTGATAGGACCTTGTTGTCAGAAATTCTGACCGTGTGTGGGCTCCATCACACATTTTCCATTGGAATTTCCGACACACAAAGTTTGAGAGCAAGATATAAAATTTTCCGACAACAAAATCCGTTGTCGGAAATTCCGATCGTGTGTACACAAATCCGACGCACAAAGTGCCAAGCATGCTCAGAATAAATAAAGAGATAAAAGCTATTGGCCACTGCCCCGTTTATAGTCCCGACGTACGTGTTTTACGTCACCGCGTTTAGAACGATCGGATTTTCCGACAACTTTGTGTGACCGTGTGTATGCAAGACAAGTTTGAGCCAACATCCGTCGGAAAAAATCCATGGATTTTGTTGTTGGAATGTCCGAACAAAGTCCGACCGTGTGTACGGGGCATTAGAGTGACCAGGTGCCGGACATGCGGCGGTCTATGGGAAGCTGATTTGCCCGTGTTTAGGGCATGTGCAGGGTGCAAGCTGTGCGCCCGCACACACTTCCACTGTACAGGGCTTCGTCAGTATGCCTATAGTAATGGCTAGGATTGACGCGGCGGGGACTGTAGGAGAGGATAATGGGAGGTACTATTTGCGTCACTATGGGGGGTGGAGTTGACTGGGACAGGACAACTGGAGGAGAGGACAGTGGGCAGTATTCTGCGTCACTGTGGGGGTGGAGTCGACTGGGACGCGTGTGGTGGATTCAGAGAGGAGCCACACTATTGAAGGTAAGTGCTGGCCATAGCGCTGCTGACCCCAGAGGCACACGCTCTTATATGGAGTCTGCCGAGAAGGAGGGGAAGCAATCATGGATGGGATAAGTGCGGACCAGCTGTCATCCTCTGTTCCCTTACTGTGCCTCCGCTGCTAGGAAATGCACACAGCCAGGGAACTTTGCATTTGGGTGTACTCTTCTTCTGCTTGCCACCACTCCCCTGTCACTGTGCTGCTGGTATGAGAGAGAGTGGGCTGCAGAGGTGGAATCCAGCTCTCCTCTCGCTGTGGGCTGCCCCCCTCCCCTTGCTGCAGATCTGGCAAGAATGGGATCTGTGTAAACTCTGTTCACTTTCTGCTCTCCCCCACCCTCTGAGTCCTGGAAGTTCAGAATCTGATCAAATCAGAGGATAAAAGAGCAAGAGAGGGGTGGCAGAGAGGACTTGCATGCAGACAAGGAGGATTATGAGAATGGTAGTCCTTACAGGAGCACTGCAACATGTATGTCTATGAAGGTTAATGTCTGCTGGACTTAGTCTGAGCCTGTCTGCTTGCACCAGAGTGAGGACAGACCTGCTGCTAGAGCTTGTCATGTGTGAACCAGAGGTGAGGGACCAAAGTGCTGCTTGTAATAATTAAAGCTCCATGGGGGCTGTGATTTTTTTTTTTTTCCTAAAATGCATGCTGACTGGCTGTTATTTTGATACCCATATATTCAGTACTGTGGATCACTGAGCAGGGACAAGTATACAGTTCAGAAAGTCTAAGAAGAATGCAGAAGTACGTATTTACTCACTTGTCCCAGGTCAGTGATTGATGGTACTGAAGCAAAATTGTCAGCATTACTGTCATGGAAATGTAATTTTCAGAAGTAAAATCAGTGATTGGGGGCATCCATATTTTTCTTGTGACTGGTATCCTTTAATGTGTATTTATAATTTATTTTTCAGTAGTAGCATAAAGTTATACTAAACGTTTGGTTTTTTAAAGTCTGTAGTGCTTGGCACAGTAGGCTTTACCCTTCCCTCTCCACAGCTGTAGAGATTGTAAGTACCCATCTGGGGACAGTTTTCCGCGCACAAGACAGATAACAAGTGTAGTGCAAAGTGTTAAATAGCCTTGCTAGCTCAGACTGAAATTATATGGGGTGGTAGACTCTGTCCACAGGTCACTTGCACCCTCTGTTTGGACAGATGTCCCCAGTCTGACTCCTTGCCTGGCTCTGGCCATGCAACAGCACAGCCTTCCTCCTACTTATCTAGGGAAGAGTTTGTGGTGCTTATCTGTGATGCTGATCTAAATACTGTATCTGTGGTGCTGATCTATATACTGTATCTGTGGTGCTGAGCTATATACCATATCTGTGGTGCTGATCTATATACTATTTGTGGTGCTGATCTATATCCTGTATCTGTGGTGCTGATCTATATACTGTATCTGTGGTGCTGATCTATATAGCGTAACTGTGGTGCTGATCTATATACCATATCTGTGGTGCTGAGCTATATACCGTATCTGTGGTGCTGATCTATATACTGTTTCTGTAATGCTGAGCTATATACCAGATCTGTGATCTGTATACTCTGTTCTGTGATGCTGAGCTGTATACTCCTGATACTATGGGTGGAAGCAAGTGGAATACAGGGGCCGGAGTGGGTGGATTATATAAGGGGTGGGGCTTATGGGAAGTGGGAGTGGACAAAAATAAAGGGTGGGGTCTGGAGCCCCCCATCCTGAAACTTCACCAGCCGCCACTGAATCTGTAGATATACTGTACCTTCTAATGGCAGTGACGGAAGGTCAGAGCTTCCCTACACCAGGGCATCGAGGCTATTGGTTGCATGGAGAATAATTATAATAAAGAGTGCCTGAACATATAGACAAAATTTTAACCTGATCAATTACCAATGCCTCTGTCTCGCAAATTAAGTGGTGGGTGCTTTAAAACTAGCAGAAGGATACCTTGCCTTAAAATCAAGGAATATATGAAGCTTTACTGCTTTAGGGCATTAACATTGGTCATCCAGATGGCAGCCCGGCCTAAGTCTGGAAAAATAAAGGAAATAATAAAATTAGGAAAATACACAATATTGTACAGCCCACAATATCAGGACTGACCTTTGGAGAGATTTTTTTTTTTTTACAGTTCTTAAAGACTTTAAGCCATCAGTTATTGACTTAAAGGCTATCTTCATCTTTTGGACAATGTTACATGTTACACCCATATTTAGCGTGTAACATACTGTATAACATGTTGCATATGAAACCACCACCCAAACCCTCTGTGAATTAATACATTACAAGTTCCATCTGCCACCACTGGCAAACTTTTAGTTTTCAATGGAAATTTAGGAAGAATGGAATGATATTTGACCATTTTATATAATATGTGAAATATTGGAAACACGGTGTGAATCACTATTACAGTTGGGTGAACAGTTAGACCCGAGGAAAAGTTTGGGCCGAATATCACCTGTTCACCCATCTGGCGAACACCCGAATTTGCGGGGTGTTTGGCGGGATGTTCACCCGCCGAGTGCCCCACAATGCACTGCGCGCTTCACAGTGCATTCTAGGGTCCTAATTGGGTGAAACAAGGCACCTTTGCCACTGTCAGAGCCCTGATTGGACAAAGTAATGATGACTTTGTCAAATCATGGCTCAGTGCTCATAGTCTCACCCCACACTATAAAAGGTCCCTTCCCACAGGAAGCTTTTGCAGTGTGTTGTTGTAGTGGAGATAGATAGAGCAGAGCTCAGTTTGCTACTAGTGAGTTAGTGTGTTAACTTATTGTGTATAGAGTGTTAGTGTAGTGTTAGTATAGTGTGAGTATAGTGTGTCAGTATAGTGTGAGTATAGTGTAAGTATAGTGTAGTGTGTCAGTATAGTGTGAGTACAGTGTGCGTATAGCGCAGTGTGTCAGTATAGTGTAAATTAGCGATGAGCTGTACACCCCCCCGGTTCGGTTTGCACCAGAACATCCGAACATGAAAAATGTTCGAACACCGTTAAAGCCTATAGGACACGAATGTGAAAAATCAAAAGTGCTAATTTAAAGGCTTGTATGCAAGTTTTTGCCCTAAAAAGTGTTTGGGGACCCGGGTCCTGCCCCAGGGCACATGTATCAATGCAAAAAAAGTTTTAAAAACGGACGTTTTTTCAGGAGCAGTGATTTTAAGAATGCTTAAAGTGAAACAATAAAAATGAAATATTCCTTTAAATATCATGCCCAAGGGGTGTCTATAGTATGTCTGTAAAGTGGCACAGTTTTCCTGTGTTTATAAAAGTACCACAGCAAAATGAAATTTCTAAAGGAAAAAAAGTCATTCAAAACTGCTTGCGGCTGTAATGTATTGTCGGGTCCCAGCAATATAGATAAAAATCATTGAGAACCCCCCCCCCAGCCAATTACCAGGCTCTTTGAGTCTGGTATGGATATTAAGGGGAACCCTGCACCCAAATTTTAAAAAAATGGTGTGGGGGTCCCCAGGCACTATATACTCTGAACAGAAGTATATATAATATACGGCCTGCCCTATATACTCTGAAGAAAATTGGGCCTTAGGTGTTGGTAGTGCCAGAACACTGTAAGCCCACACAGTTACTCTTGTGCGCAGGAAAAGGCCCTGCTGTTAAATATTATTTCAAAAATTGTAATTACATGCCCCTGTTAAACAGGGGCAGAAAAACTGGGCCTTAGGCAGTGGTGGTGGTGGTGCCACAACACTGTAACCCCTCCCAGATACTCTTGTTGGTCGCTGGAATGGACCCTGCTGTTAAATATTATATCAAAAATTGTAATTACATGCCCTTGTTAAACAGGGGCAGAAAAATTGGGCCTTTGTTGGTGGTGGTGCCACAACACTGTAAGCCCTCACAGTTACTCTTGGTGGGTGCAGGAAAAGGCCCTGCTGTGAAATATTAGAACAAAAATTGTAATTACATGCCCTGTTATACAGGGGCAGAAAAAATGGGCCCTTGGTGGTGGTGCCCAGTGTTAATTTCATCGATTAAAACGACTAAAACATTTTAGTTGACTAAATGATTATTATTTTTGTCGACTAAAATACGACTAAAACTAAAACAACTGAGATGACTAAAATACGACTAAAACTAAAATGGCATTTTAGTAAAAAGACTAAAATGGGACTAAAGCTAAAATGCCATTTTAGTCAAAGGACTAATGCCCTGTACACACGATCACACATTCCGACAACAAAATCCATCAGATTTTTTCTGACGGATGTTGGCTCAAACTTGTCTTGCATACACACAGTCACACAAAATTGGTCGGAAATTCCGAACGTCAAGAACGCGGTGACGTATAACACGTACAACGAGCCGAGAAAAATGAAGTTCAATAGCCAGTGCTGCTCTTCTGCTTGATTCTGAGCATGTGTGGCACTTTGTGCGTCAGAATTGTCTACACACGATCGGAATTTACGAAAACGGATTTTGTTGTCGGAAAATTTTAGATCCTGCTCTCAAACTTTGTGTGTCAGAAATTCCAATGGAAAAAGTCCGATGGAGCTTACACACGGTCGGAATTTTCGACAACAAGCTCTGATTGCACATTTTCCATGGGAAAGTCCGATCGTGTGTACAGGGCATAAGCCTAAAACTAAATTGAAATTTGACTGCAAAATTAACATTGGTCTGTAGTGCATGTTCATACCTCAATGCCATAATAAATAACAATAAAATTAGATTTTTCACTCCAGCAGTATATAATGAGTTTGGAAATTGTAGAGAAATGTTAACTAATGCATTACAATTTAATTACACCTATTAGATTTTAGATGACTAAAATGAGTTTTAGTCGACTAAAATGTACTGGAGATTTTAGTCGACTAAAACGTAAGACATTTTAGTCAACTAAAATGTACTGGAGATTTAGTCAACTAAATACGACTAAAACTAAAACAATTGCAGAAGACTAAAACGGAACAAAAACTAAAATACAATTTTAGTCCTAAGACGAAATTTGCTGCTAAAATTAACACTGGTAGTGCCACAACACTGTAAGCCCTCACAGTTACGCTTGTTGGGTGCAGGAACGGGCCCTGCTGTGAAATATTATATAAAGAATTGTAATTACATGCCCCTGTTAAACAGGGGCAGAAAAATTGGGCCTTTGGTGGTGGTGGTGCCACAACATTGTAAGCCCTCACAGTTACACTTGTTGGGCGCAGGAACGGGCCCTGCTGTGAAATATTAGATTAAAAATTATAATTACGTGCCCCTGTTAAACAGGGGCAGAAAAATTGTGCCTTGGGCAGTGGTGGTAGTGGTGCCAAAACACTGTAACCCCTCACAGATACTCTTGTTGGGTGCAGGACAGGGACAGAAAAATTGGGCCTTAGGCAGTGGTGGTGGTGGTGGTGCCACAACACTGATACTCTTTTTGGGCACAGGAATGGGCCCTGCTGTGAAATATTTGATCAAAAATTGTAATTACATTCCCCTGTTAAACAGGGGCAGAAAACGTGGGCCTTAGGCAGTGATAGTGGTGCCCTAAACCAAAAATATTGTTGGAAGCTAGCATCAACAAGATTGAGGAGGAATAGGATAGTCACTCAACATAGGCAGTCTTCAAGGGATCCCACATCGATAGAAAAATCAATCAGTTAAATCAGCATCAGGTGTTTGATAGCTGCTGATCCAAGGCTGATTCATTTTTATGAATCTGAGCGTATCAATGGAGTCTGTGGACAGGCGCACTCTATGATCCATTACAAACCCTCCAGCAGCACTGAATGTGCGTTCAGAAAGAACACTGGATGCAGGACAGGCCAGTAGCTCAATTGCATATTGAGCAAGTTCTGGCCAGTGGTTCACCCTCAAGACCCAGTAACCCAGTGGATGGTCTGTTGGAAAGGTCTGCTCTTGCCCCAAGATATTTATGCACCATGTAAGCCGGCCACCTTTTCCACCGCTCTTCCTCTGACTGAACAAAGCCTCAGCAACACGCTGTCCAGCACCAGGAAATTGTAACCTCCCAGGGTCTGGAAACGCATTGCACAAACCTTTCTTAATGGCCTCCTGAAGATGTTTCATCATCCGATCCCTCTGCGAAGGCAGGATGAGTTCTGCAACCTTACCCTTGTAACACGAATCAAGAAGGGTTGCCAGCCAGTAATGATCCCTCTCCTTGATACCATGAATCCTAGGGTCCTTTTGCAGGCTTTGCAGAATCAGGGAGGCCATGCAGCGTAAGTTTGCAGACGCATTCAATTGTGAGTCCTCTGGGTCACTGAAGATGACGTTGTCAGGAACTACCTCCTCCCAACCACGTACAACTCCTTGTGTTTCTGGGGACTGAAAACCATCCCTTGAAGACTGCTGCTGAGTGTTATCCTCTACATCCATGCTGACACAATCCTCCTCCTCCTCCTACTCCTCCTCTTCTTTCTTCCATGCCCACAGGAATGTTATCTGGATAAAGGGGGCCTTGAGAGGAAAGGAAGTCCTCCTTTTCCTACCTCTGTTCTGCCTCAAGTGCGCTGTCCATTTTTCCACAATGCGTGTGCTCCAACAGGAAGACAAGAGGGACAGTATCACTGATGCATGCATTGTCGCTGCTCACCATCCTTGTGGCATCCTCAAATGGTGACATTTCAATGCATGCATCCTTGATCAGTAGCCACTGGAGTGGCAAAAAAAGCCAAGCTCCCCTGTCCTGGTGCCATACTCACACAGGTACTCATTGATGGCCCTCTGCTGCGAGTGCAGCCGCTGCAGCATTGCCAACATTGAGTTCCACCTGGTGGGCATGTCACAAATGAGGCAGTTGGTCGGCAGGTTGCATTCCCTTTGAATGTCAGCCAGCCGAGCACTGGCATTGAATGACTAGCGGAAATGACCACAGACTTTTCTGGCCTGCCTCAGGAGATCCTGTAAGCCCCAGTACCTGCTCAAGAACTGCTGCATCACCAAATTCAGGACGTGTGCCAAACATGGGACATGGGTCAAGTGTCCCTGTCGGAGGGCGGAGAGAAGGTTGGTGCCATTGTCGCATACAATCATTCCTGGGTGAAGCTGGTGTGGCGTCAACCACCTCTGAGCCTGCTCCTGAAGAGCTGACAGAATCTTTGCTCCAGTGTGGCTCCTGTCCCCTAAGCAGACCAATTCAAGCACTGCATGGTCTTTTTGCCTGAGTGCTTGTTTAGTCTCTTGAATGCTTACGGAGCACCGCTGGTCCAGAGGGGAAATCTGCAGAAGAGGCCATAGAGGAAGAAGAAGAGGGTGTGGAGGAGAGAGCTGTGGCAACAATACTGAACCCTGTCCTGCATCCTTCCCAGCTGCCAGCAGAGTTACCCAGTGCACCGTGAAGGAAAGGTGCCCATGCCTGCTAGACCATGAGTCAGAGGTAATATGCACCGCCCTGTCCAACGAGGCCAAAACATTGCCTTCCACATGCGGTAGGAGAGCCAGAATAGCCTTCTGTGAAAAGAAATGGCGTTTAGGAACCTGCCACTGAGGTACAACACATTCCACAAATTCACGAAAGGGGACAGAGTCTACCAGCTGAAAAGGCAGCAGTTGCAATGCTAGCAATTTGGCCAAGCTAGCATTCAGACGCTGAGCATGTGGATGGCTGGGACCGAATTTCTTTTTACGGTTTAGCAACTGAGGTAGGGAAATTTGCCTGCTAAAATCAGATGGAGGTGTACTGATAGCAGATTGGCAAGTACTTGGGACAACTATTGCTCTACCTTCATTCCTCTCAGTGCAGGTTTTTGAGTGGACTGGAGGTATAGTGGGGTTGGAGATCCCAGATGAGGAGCAAGGTGAAGTCTGCCTTTTTCTTTGATGTGGGTCTTTCAAGTGCTGTTGCCAACGGACTGTATGGAAGGTCGTCATATGTCTGTCTGGTGAAGCATGTGGTGCCCAAGCGGCTGCTGTTCTGACCACGCTTGATCTGCTTCAGACATAGGTTGCAAACAGTAATGGTGCAATCTGCTGCGCACGTGTCAAAAAAGGCCCACACCAAGGAACTTTTCAAAATCAGCGGGGAGTCAGCAGCGCCCTGCACCTGCGGAGCTCTGCAGTGTGATGTAGTAGGGTGGCTGCCCCTAAGCTGCCCCCTAGAGGACATCCTGCCTCTTTGGAGTTGTGCCTTCTCCTCCTCTTCTTTCTATCAGGCACCCAAGTAGAGTCAGTGACCTCATCATCCCCTCCCTCCTCGTCACTGGAGCAAACTGGGCAGTATACTGTGGTTGGGGGACCATTACTGCCAGTTTCTTGTCCTTCTTGGGCACCTCCTCTCTCTAGGCTCACGTTACTCCCTTCCTAAACCTGAGAACCAACATCGGAGCCTTCTAATCGCTGCACATCCTCCATCAGCATGTACCCGACACTGTGGTGGAATAGTTCGGGGGTCTCCTCCATGCATGATGATGGGGCTACGGAAGGAGTGACTGTGGACAAGGACCCGGTAGAATAGGCCGCTTTGGCAGCTGTATTGGAAGACAAATTACTCTGAGCCTGGGTGACAGAGGATGAGGAGGACGAGGACAGCTTTGTTATCCACTCCACCAACTGTTCTGCATGTTCTGGCTCAATAACATGGTCATCAGCAGAAAAGAAGGACAAGTGTGCCCCACGGCCACCTTCAGAGGATGCACCATGTCCACGACCAGCACTGTTGACTGTAGACACAGAGCCTGCTTGCCCTCTTTAAGTGGCCTGTGAGCGTCTGCCTCGCCTTGGTGGCCTTCTAGACATGATGTATATTTTGTTTTGCAACACCACACTGCATGTATTGTGTACTATGTACACCACCAGAAAAGTAGCAGAAACTACACTATGGCTGCACTGTATTGTGTACTGTGTACACCACCAGAAAAGTAGGAGCAACTGCACTACGGTTGCATTGTATTGTGTAATGTGTACACCACCAGAAGTGTTGTAGCAACTGCACTATGGCTGCACTGTATTGTGTAATGTGTACACCACCAGAAAAGTAGTAGCAACTGCACTACATTTGCACTGAATTGTGTACTGTGTACACCACCAGAAAAGTAGTAAAAACAATACACCACGGAATGCACTGTAGATATAGGCTACACTAGACTGTCTGTATATATATATCAAATACACTGCCTGAAGTAAATTAGAAATAGTACACCACAGAATGCACTGTAGAATGTAGATCTAGGCTACACTGACTTGATGCAGAGTATATATATATATATATATATATATATATATATATAGATATAAAGGATTGTAACTATCTGTCTAATATTGCAAATCATTCACAGATCGCAGACAGCTTGTTTCCTCAGCTGTCCTCCTGCATTGTGCTGTGCTTCTTGGTTATGTTTGCTGTATCTAAACATTAATCAATGCCATCTGCTGGACAATAATCAGCACCATGGTACGGTGGTCATGCTGCATCTGCACACCTGGCTTCAATCAGTACAGTTTGACTTAGAGCCCTTTTACACTGAGCCTCCCCAGGCTTCAGCGGTAAAACGCTGCTATTTAGCAGCGCTTTACCATAGTTTTTGTGGCGCTATTCGGCCGCTAGCGGGTGCTTTTAACCCCCGCTAATGGCCGAAAAAGGGTTAAAACCGCCCTCAAAGTGCTGCTACAGTGGCGCTTTGCTGGCAGTTCGGTGGCGCTGCCCATTTATTTCAATAGGCAGGGGCACTTTAGGAGCTGTGAGTTCAACGCTCCTATTGCACTCCAAAGAAACTACTGGCAGGACTTGACGCCCTGCCAGTGCACCTCTCCAGTGTGAAAGCCCTCAGGGTGAATGGAGCCACTGTTTCAGGGAACTTTGCAGGCACTATTTTTAACGCAATAGTGCCTCCAAAGTGCCTCAGTTTGAAAGGCAGCTTAGGCTCAGAGCATCCAGTCAGTGCTGGAAAAATTGTGTCTTTCATGACCTGAAAGCCACTTTTATGTACTCAGATCACTATGCCTGTTTTTAGCTGGTTCTTGGCATCAATGTCTCTCATTTTCAGTTTACACTTGGATAGTCTTTATTTCTAGCTGTCTGGTTATAACTGATTGGGGCTTCTACTGTTTGTCTGGCACACATTTGTCTGGTTCCTGCCTTTATCAACTATGCGTGTCTGCCACCAACCCTGACCTCATCTCTGTCCTATGATTTGGTACTGTGCTTTGGTCCTGTCTGTACACTCTACTGTCAAGGTCTAGGCAATCCCAAGGGTCGCACTCTAGTGCTGTTGGCAGCACAACTTTCGCACCAGCAGCTACTTTGGGGAATACGAGACAGACAACAGAGTTGCATCTCAGTGACAGCCTTTTACAATCTTCTGGTGACACTTCATTCTTTAATAATAAATCTTGTGGCAAATAACAGCACCATGATAAATAAAACAGTACAGTGCATATCTTATGGTGAAGCCATTGTTGTTATGAGAAGAAATTAGGGCTTTCTAAGTATAAAGGTTAAAAAAGTAATGTAAGGTTTAGAGAAAGTTGAATTCAATGTGAATTTAAGAAATACCAGGTGGAGGATTTTGACAAAGAAAAATAATAAATAGAAAAAATCTGAAGGCTATATGTTGTAGAAAGTGAATAGATATTAAAGAGTAAAATAATTCTGCTGAGTACCATGATACATGGATACCGCAATGTGTCCCAGGAAGTAAGAACAAACACAGCTGCTGGAGAGAAATATTATTATTCAAAAAAGATAGTTATGAGATCAAGGATTTTGTCCCAAAAATCTAAATTTCAGATTTATCTCAAATCTTTTATAACATACATATAGCAGATATATAGGTCCTAGCAAATGTTGTCAGATTAAAAAGGTGGGGAAATGATATAAAGTAGGATGTTTAGAGGGAAGTTGCAAAACAGAAATGAAAGGTGAGGGCAAATGAAATAGGGTTACAAAAGGCAAAAATATCCAAGTATATTAGAGGGTATGAAAGTTAGCGTCTTGGCTATGTTATAAGCATGAAGGCAAGAAACTCAAAGAAGATGTTTTAGTGAAATCAAGGAGGTAGAGGGAAATTAAGAAGCGCAAATAAGAAATGGAATAGGCATTTGCAAAAAAAAAAAAACGAAACAGCCGGGAACAAGAAGCAATCCATAGACTGGAATGGGCTAAAACTGTGTTTGAGGCCAGGGCCCTTCAAGGTTTGTAAAGAGATTAATTTCTCTACAGAGTTTGAAGAATGGTTTGGGTAGTACACATGGGCTGCATACCCATATAAATAAATATTTTACTTTTTAACCAATTGAGTCCCCTACTATTTCCTTACTTCGTTTCCCTAAATCCAAGATTTTTTTTGTTTTGGAGACATTTCTTTTAGAGTTTGTAGCCTACCGTAATGTAGTAGATAAGGACAGCAGAGGTCGCATCTAATGTAGCAGTATAAAAACTCATTTATTCACATGCCAATTGGCAACTTATTGTACAAGACAATGTGGTGATACCTGCAATATACTGTACATGTAGAAACATCATTCAGGGTCAGCTTCTGGGGATAGACCAACCTTCACAGAACAGGATGAGCTTCCTTGGGAGGGATTGCAGCACCTGTAGCTGTAATGCAAAGGAGACACCACTGGGGGCAGCATACTAAGTGTAGCAATAGTTGAATGAAAAGCAAGCTAAGTAAAAAGCAACTCACAAAAGTAAAGGTTTAAGAGCCTTATAACATGTGGGCCATGTGAATAAAATAATTTGTATACTGCTACACTCAGATGTGCCCTCTGCTATCCTATCTATTACTGTAGAATCACTCAGCTACCATACCCAGATCCCCAACCATTTCCCTCCAGTGTGTTATGCCGCGTACACACGACCGGACTTTACGGCATACTTGGTCCTGTGGACCGGAGTCTGTCGGACAATTCGATCGTGTGTGGGCTCCAGCTGACTTTTTTCCCCAAAAGTTTGATGGACCTAGAAATTAAACATGTTTCAAATCTTTTCGACGGACTCGCATCTGGTTGAAAAGTCTGCTCGTCTGTATGCTAGTCCAACAGACAAAAAACGACGCTAGGGCAGCTATTGGCTACTGGCTATGAACTTCCTTGTTTTAGTCCGGTCGTACGTCATCACGTAGGCTCCCAAAATCCAAGCATCGCCTTCAGGATTTCTCAGGGCGTAAATTTTTGATTTCACTCCTCACTACCTATCACAGTTTTGAAGGCCATAAAATGCCAGGACAGTTCAAACCCTCCCCAAATGACCCCATTTTGGAAAGCAGACACCCCAAGCTATTTGCTGAGAGGCATGTTGAGTCCATGGAATATTTTATATTTTGCCACAAGTTGTGGGAAAATGACAAACTTTTTTTTTTTTTTGCACAAAGTTGTTACTAAATGATATATTGCTCAAACATGCCATGGGCATATGTGGAATTACACCCCAAAATACATTCTGCTGCTTCTCCTTCAGGATTTTAAAGGCCGTAAATTTTCGATTTCACTCCTCACTACCTATCACAGTTTCAAAGGCCATAAAATGCCAAGATGGCACAAAACCCCCCCAAATTACCCCATTTTGGAAAGTAGACACCGCAAGCTATTTGCTGAGAGGCATGGTGAGTATTTTGCAGCTCTCATTTGTTTTTGAAAATGAAGAAAGAAAAGAACATTTTTTTTTTTTCTTTTTTCAATTTTCAAAACTTTGTGACAAAAAGCGAGGTCTGCAAAATACTCACCATACTTCTCAGCAAATAGCTCGGGGTGTCTACTTTCTAAATGGGGTCATTTGGGATGGGGGTTTGTGCCATCTGGGCATTCCAGGGCCTCCGAAACTGTGATAGGCAGTGAAGAGTGAAATCAAAAATTTACACCTTAGAAACCCTGAAGGCGGTGCTTGGTTTTTGAGTTCCCGTATGCGGCTAGGCTCCCAAAAAGTCTCACACATGTGGTATACCCGTACTCAGGAGAAGCAACAGAATGTATTTTGGGGTGTAATTTCACATATTCCCATGGCATGTTTGAGCAATATATCATTTAGTGACAACTTTGTGCAAAAAAAAAAAAATGTGTCTTTTTCCTGCAACTTGTGTCACAATATAAAATATTCCATGGACTCGACATGCCTCTCAGCAAATAGCTTGGGGTGTCTACTTTCCAAAATGGGGTCATTTGGGGGGGTTTGAACTGTCCTGGCATTTTATGCACAACATTTAGAAGCTTAAGTCACACATCACCCACTCTTCTAACCACTTGAAGACAAAGCCCTTTCTGACATTATTTGTTTACCTGAAAAAATATTTTTTTTTTGCAAGATAATTACTTTGAAGCCCAAAACATTATATATTTTTTTAAAGCAAAGGCCCTACAGATTAAAATGGTGGGTGTTTCATTTTTTTTTCAAACGCATTTTTTTGGGAAAAAACACACTTTTTTTAATTGTAATGCACTAAAACACACTATATTGGCCAAATGTTTGATGAAATAAAAAAGATGATCTTAGATTGAGTACATTGATATCAAGCATGACATGCTTTAAAATTGCGCACAAACGTGCAGTGGTGACAAACTACATACATTTTTAAAAGCCTTTAAAAGCCTTTACAGGTTACCACTTTAGATTTACAGAGGAGGTCTATTGCTAAAATTACTGCCCTCGATCTGACCTTCGCGGTGATACCTCACATGCATGGTGCAATTGCTGTTTACATTTGACGCCAGACCAACGCTTGCGTTCGCCTTTGCGTGAGAGCAGGGGGGGACAGGGGTGCTTTTTTTTTTTTCTTTATTTTTTTTTTGCTTTTTTATCTTATTTTTAAACTGTTCCTTTCATTTTTTTTTTTAATCATTTTTATTGTTATGCCAGGGAATGTAAATATCCCCTATGATAGCAATAGGTAGTGACAGGTACTTTTTTTTGAAAAAAATGGGGTCTATTAGACCCTGGATCTCTCCTCTGCCCTCAAAGCATCTGACAACACCAAGATCAGTGTGATAAAATGCTTTCTCAATTTCCCAATGGCGCTGTTTACATACGGCAAAATCTAAGTCATGAAATGCTCGTAGCTTCCAATTTCTTAAGCCGTAGAGATGATTGGAGCCATTCTGGTCTCTGATCAGTTTTATGGTCAGCTGGTCAAATCACCGGCTGCATTCTCAGGTTCCCTGTTGGGACAGGAAAGCCAGAGAAAAACATGGAAGACGGTGGGAGGGGGGGACATTCCTTCCCACTGCTTGTAAAAGCAGTCTAGATGCTAATTAGCCACTAGGATTGCTTTTACATGAAAGCCGATCGCTGGCTGAAAAGAATGATACCAAGATGATACCTAAACCTGCAGGCATCATTCTGGTATAACCACTCAAAGTCCAGCAACATACCAGTACATTGCTGGGCATATATTGTAATCTTTTTTTCATGCAGCCTATGGGCTGCATGAAAAAAAGAGATTGATTGGTGGGTATGCCACCATTAGAATACCTCCCTTCATCCACCCACTTCTAATGATGGGCATACATGCACCATTTATATATGCCGAAGCATGGGGGCATCCGCCCCAAAAGTTAGGAGCAAATCGCTCCTCCGCCCCTGCTGCCCCCATGCTTCGGCATATATCACCTCGGACAGCGCTGGAGTCACGGCTTTATGTATCGTGGGAGCAAACGCTGTTGCTGTCAAGATAAATAAATCCGCGCTGCAGCTGAATGGCATACCTGAAAACAAAAAAATGGTTAACAATAAAACACAGTAAACAGTAAAGTATAAAAAATTGCATACCTGAAAAGCAAACATGATAAAACATAATAACAATAAAACATTGCAGAATAGAATACATTAAAAAAAGAGCAGAACAATAGAGAGAGAATAGAGAGAGAGAGAGAGAACAATAAAACGACAACTATTTTTGTTTTTTTTTATTTTATATATATATTTTTTTTTTTTTTTACACTTTTTTTTGTAACTGTAACTTTTATAACTGTAACCGGTTCCAGGTTTGGGTCTCTCAAAATGCGATGGCATCTTGGGAGACCCTGTGAAAGTGTGCCTAGTCTGTGCAATGCTGTACCCTACACTACTTCTCAACTAGTGTATGGTAGCGTTCAAAACATTCACCAATGCAAAGACCAAAATTGTCAGGACAGGAGGGACAATAATAGCGGGTGTCACGCCTATATCCGCGCTTGCTGCAGACACAACATCTTTTTTGGGGGGTTCGTTGGGTAGGGGTACTCGCGAGGACATAAAGAAAATGCCTGTCATGCAGCCGACTGCATTTGGTTGCTGATGTGAATGGGGGAAGTACGGGTGCTGCAGAAGTGGTGGGTTCCCAATTAGGATTGGCGAATGCAGCAGGAAGGGCATTATGGGCACGACGGGCCTGTGTTTGTCTTCTTTTTGGTGGCAGCGGGACACTACTTGTGCTTGCCACCTCACCAGCTTGAACTGCACTTATGGGACTCGCCACGTCACCGAGTGTTACTGCAGTGCTGGTTTGACTACGACCGGGGTGTACTAGGCCGCTGGTGCTTGCCAGTTCACCAAAACGCTACCAAAAAAACTGTTAGCGATCGCAGGGATCAGGTCTGACTCTGTGAACGCTGCAGTTATGTGTTTAGTGTTTTGTAAGTGACAGTGATCGATCGATACTGCACTTGAGTGGGCTGGGCGGAGGGGCAAAACACAGGTGCTAGCAGGTATCTGGGCTGATCCCGCTAACACTGTGTTTTTGGAAACCCTAAACTGCTGGGGACGCTGGTATACATCTGATCAGATCAGATATTGATCCGTTCAGATACTATACCACTAAGGGAGGTGTACGATGCTTGCGTGGGTGTTAGCGCTACTGGCACTAACCTGACACTGCCTGGGGCTGGTGCTTGCCAGTTCACCAAAACGCTACCAAAAAAACTGTTAGCGATCGCAGGGATCAGGCCTGACTCTGCGAACGCTGCAGTCATGTGTTTAGTGTTTTGTAAGTGACATTGATCAATCGATACTGCACTTGGGTGGGCTGGGCTGGACGGAGGGGCAAAACGCAGGTGCTAGCAGGTATCTGGGCTGATCCCGCTAACACTGTGTTTTTGGGAACCCTAAACTGCTGGGTACGCTAGTATAGATCTGATCGGATCAGATATTGATCCATTCAGATTAGGGTTGTCCCGATACCACTTTTTTAGGACCGAGTACAAGTACCGATACTTTTTTTCAAGTACTCACCGATACCGATTACCGATACTTTTTTTTAATGTCACGTGACAGGTTTTTTTTTTTTTTTTGAGGGGGGGGGGGTTGGGGTGGGGGTGGGGGTATAGTGAACGGTGTCTGTGTGTGTGTTTTTGTTTTGGTTTTTTTCATTTACATTTATTATTTTTTACATTTTTTTTTTATTCTTTATTGTGTGTGTTTTTTTTTTTTTTTTAATCAGCCCTGTTGGGGGGCTTTGGTGAGATATCAGGGGTCTTAACAGACCTCTGATATCTCCCCCTTGAGACAGAGAAATAGACTGAGGATAGAGATTCCCCAGTTCCTTTCTCTGCAGCCTCAGCTGCACTGAGAATGAATGGAGAGAAGACAACGGCTTCTCTCCATTCATAAACTGACACATTGTAATCACAGGAGGTTACAATGTTTCAGTTATGTGAATGGAAAGAGTCAGCTGACTCTCTCCATACACACAGCGGAGAGAGACAGCAGAACGGAGGGGACAGACGAAGAGAGAGGGGGACAACGGAAAGCCGGAACGGATGGGCACAGCGGAGGGGGACAGAGGAACGCATGGGGACAGCGGAGGGGGACAGAGCAAAGAAGGAGGACAGCGGGGGGGGACAGAGGAACGGAGGAGGACAGCGGAGGGGGACAGAGCAAAGAAGGAGGACAGCGGGGGGGGGACAGAGGAACGGAGGGGGACACAGCAATGGAGCAGGACAGCGGAGGGGGACAGAGGAACGGAGGAGGACTAAGGAGGAGGAGGTGACAGTCAGCGGTGATCGCGTGTGGGGGAATTACAAGCACCGATCACCGCTGTATAACACCACTAAGCAGCTGAAAGCCGCGGGGGGAGAAGCTTGTAACTCCCCCACACGTCCATCACCGCTGACAGTCAAGGTATCGGCGGAAGCATCGGGAGCATTTGCCCGAGTACAAGTACTTGGGCAAATGCTTGGTATCGGTGCCGATACCGATACTAGTATCGGTATCGGGACAACCCTAATTCAGATACTATACCACTAAGGGAGGTGTATGGTGCGTGGGTGTTAGCGCTACTGGCACTAACCTGACGCTGCCTGGGGCGACGCAGACCCTATCTGACCCTAAAACTTAACTTGTATCAGTTATATGGTGATCACTGGTGAAAGGGTTAACTAGGGGGCAATCAAGGGGTTAAAACCTTTATTAGGTAGTATATGGGGGTCCCTGACACTATAAAACGCTGACAGCAAACCTATATATTTACCTCCCTAACTAGCATCATCAGTGACACTAATACAGCGATCAGAAAAACGATTGCTTAGTGACACTGGCAACGAGGAGTGATCAAGGGGTTAAAATTTTATTAGGGGGGGTGAGGGGGGTTAGGGGGGTAGACCTAAAGGGGGCTAACACTAACTGCCCTACCACTTATAACTGTCACAAACTGTCACCAATGCAGTAATCAGTAAAAAAAAAAACTGCTATTGGTGTCACTGTAACGGGGGGGGGGATTGATCAGGGGGTGATCGGGGGTGATCGGGGGGTGATAGGGGGTGAAATGTGTGCCTAGTGTGTTTTACTGTATGTGTTGTGTTGTGCACTTACTCAGATGTCTTCTCTCCTCGGCGCCGGAAAGGAAAATACCGACTCGAGGAGAGATGACATCACTTCCTCTGCCGCTGTTTACATTACAGCAGCAGAGAAAGATTCTCATTCGTTGGGAACGATCACGAGGGGGTGGCCACGAATGAGTGGTCTCCCCCTTAGCCTGGCTCGCTCCCCTAACGAAGCCGACTGCCTCGGTGATAGTTTAGCAGATATGTGCAACACTTGGCACAGTAAATTTTAGATAAATTAAACTTTTCAATTACATTGAATTGCTTTGATTGCTTTTCAGCCTACCTTAAAACCAAAGTTTACCTAAAAAGTACACAATCACAAGGGATATTATTTACCTTCAACATGATGAGTTACTTATGCTTCTTTATTAGGGGTCCTAATCACTCACTCACTACATTCGGGTGTTACCTTGAAGATCCATGGTTTTCTGTATATACTTTGACTTGCATATGTCACAGGGCTCAGGAGTGCATGTTGCACAGGTCACAAATCTCGGTAGATGGTAACACATAGCCCAAAATTTCCTCCTCCTCCTCCTCAATACAGCACTCTCCCCCCAATACCCCTTAGTAAAGAGCTCTCTCCTGTAACCCCTAATTATCCTGTGCCAAACACGCATCCTGGAGCCCTTACATGCGGTGCAATTCCTGTTTGAATCAGATGCGGTGTGCAGTGTGGACCAGGGCTAAAGGAAAAAAATGAATTATTTTCCTCCTAAATACAGTACATAAATGAGGAAAGAATATGGAAAATACTATACATTACTATTTACTTTACATACTCTAAGAGAAACTACACAGCAGTTGACAGGTTGGCTATTGACAATAAAGTCATCTAGCAGGTATCATCATTGATCTGTTCAGTCTGTGGTCATTAAAAACTGTCAAATGGCAATATGTGGTAACCCCAGCAACCAGTATGAATTAGTTTATGACTGATCTGCCTTTATTGCACTAAATTTTGATTATTGCTGTGGATTGCTGCTCTTTTTCATACCATAATTACTCTTTTCATTGCATTACTGATCAAGAGCCTGTGTGTTCTGTCTCGGATTTTCTTTTTGATGGGGAAACTTGCTATAGGAGCCTTATTTCAGCTAAGATTATATATATATATATATATATATATATATATATATATATATATATATATATATATATTAATATATATATATATTTATTTATTTATGTATATATATTTGTTAATTAACAATGGCAATAGAAAAGTTATTTTCATTTTAACAGCTTGGTGACTTTACAAATGGTAAGGTGGTTTGAAGTAAGTAGAGTACTTTACTGGATTAGTTTCACATACTTTGTCCTTCCTAATGTTAATTCTCCCTCATTACAAATGCCAGGCAGAATGATCTGATCTTCAGGACATTACAGGATCAGTAAGTCCTATTGATCTGTCACTGTGTCCTGTGCACATGCTTCCTTTTCCCATCTCTGAGCTGTGATCAAACATGAAAGATGATGACAGAGTTAAGAGCCAATTTGTTAATGAGGAAATAACAATAAGCAATGACTCACTTAAGTGAGCTGATAATGCATTACATTTTTCTATTTTGTCATCAGACTGTTAGGCTCCATGTTAAAGCTCTCTAATTTTGAAATATATGCCATGAATATTTTTGTTATTTTAAAAAAAAAGGCTCTTAGGAATAGTAATGCATTGTGTCAGATGGTAAAATGTAGTGTTATTGTGTCAGAGGGGAAAAAATGTGGGGTAAGTTTGTAAAATGTTTCAAACTTTCACATTTCCACTGGGACAGCAATATATCTACTTTTATACGGTGAATACTATTAGGAAATATGCTTTAATACAGTATGTGGAAGATTGTTGTCTTATCATTATGGGGATTCCCATGCTATGTTCTTTTTCATAAAAACAACTAGTTATGACAGTACATGCACTTGTGAAGAATGCAGAAAATATTATGAAATGCACCCAAAAAGTATGACATATGTAATTACAAAGCTAAATAAATGTAATGTTCCTATTTGGATGTCCAAAAGTGGCATCTTGGCATTACTTTCCCTAGGTCTTCCGGTGTTCTTATCTTCTACCTGGTATCTCCTGCAGATTTTGCTTCAAGCTACAAGCTGCATGAACCCAGTGATTTCCTGATCTTGTGCTGTGCATTGCCAATGTGCTGGCTCTAGATGATATACACTAGCAGATACAGGAGAATCAAATTCAATCTAACTATCATGTTTATGTCTAATTTATTTTTGTACATATAAAGCCTGCCACACTGCTCACTGCACACTGCCCTACAAACTAATGACCTCTGTAAACTGCTCTACAAACTGCTAACCCTATCATCTGCCGTGCTAATCCCCTGTACACTGCCCTACTGACCTTACATCCTCCGCTCCCAATTAGGGATGAGCTTCGTGTTCGAGTCGAACCCATGTTCGACTCGAACATCGTCTGTTCGCCCGTTCGCCGAATTGCGAACGATATGGGCCGTGCGCGCCAAATTCGTGTGGTGCGTCACAGCCCATAATTCACTGCGGCATTGCAGTGCATTGCTGGCTGATGATTGGCCAAGCATGCACTATGACCCGCATGCTTGGCCAATCACAGCGCCGTCTGAACAGAGAGCCGTAATTGGCCAAAGCCAAGGAGGCTTTAGCCAATTATAGCTCAAGGGATTTAGCACACGCCCCACACTATATAAGGCCGCCTGCACGGCAGCCCTGTGTAGTGTGTGTTCCGGCATTCATAGATAGAGAGAGAGAGAGACAGACAGTGTCATTTGATTTGAGTTAGATAGATTAGGCAGAACAGTCAGTCAGTTAGCTGCACTTACAGTGTATTGTGTATATATATGCATCCCAGGTGTTGCATATATATATATATATATATATATATATATATATATATATATATATATATACACTGTATTCAGTTTAGCTAGATCCGTTCCTGTTATCTTCTTACTGACAGGCAGGCTTGTCTTGTTACAGTATTTACAGCTACCTGAAGAAAATTGCTGGTGTTCTTTTGATCCTATTAGTACCACAGTCAGGCAGCTAGACTATTTACAGTTAGTGCAGTGCGTCCTGCTCACAGTGTTCAGATAAAACTACAAGTTAGTGGGGTGCGTCCTGCTCACAGTGTTCAGCTAAAACTACAAGTTAGTGTGGTGCGTCCACCTCACAGTGTTCAGCTAAACCTACAAGTTAGTGCGGTGCGTCCTGCTCACAGTGTTCAGCTAAAACTACAAGTTAGTGCGGTGCGTCCACCTCACAGTGTTCAGCTAAACCTAGAAGTTAGTGCGGTGCGTCCTGCTCACAGTGTTCAGCTAAAACTACAAGTTAGTGCTGTGCGTCCTGCTCACAGTGTTCAGCTAAACCTACAAGTTAGCGTAGTGAGACCTCTGCACAGTGTTCATCTAAAGCTACAAGTTAGTGCAGTGCGTCCTGCTAACAGTGTTCAGCTAGATCCGTTCCTGTTATCTTCTTACTGACTGGCAGGCTTGTCTTGTTACAGTATTTACAGCTACCTGAAGAAAATTGCTGGTGTTCTTTTGATCCTATTAGTACCACAGTCAGGCAGCTAGACTATTTACAGTTAGTGCAGTGCGTCCTGCTCACAGTGTTCAGCTAAAACTACAAGTTAGTGGGGTGCGTCCTGCTCACAGTGTTCAGCTAAACCTACAAGTTAGTGGGGTGCGTCCTGCTCGCAGTGTTCAGCTTAACCTACAAGGTAGTGTGGTGCGTCCACCTCACAGTGTTCAGCTTAACCTACAAGTTAGTGCGGTGCATCCTGCTCACAGTGTTCAGCTAAAACTACAAGTTAGTGTGGTGCGTCCAC
Organism: Aquarana catesbeiana; assembly: GCF_042186555.1. Classification (NCBI taxonomy): domain Eukaryota; kingdom Metazoa; phylum Chordata; class Amphibia; order Anura; family Ranidae; genus Aquarana; species Aquarana catesbeiana. The sequence continues at coordinate 203,457,268 of NC_133330.1, forward strand.
TTCACAGTGTTCAGCTAAAACTACAAGTTAGTGCGGTACGTCCTGCTCACAGTGTTCAGTTAAAGCTACAAGTTAGTGTAGTGAGACCTCTGCACAGTGTTCATCGAAAGCTACAAGTTAGTGCAGTGCATCCTGCTCACAGTGTTCAGCTAAAACTACAAGTTAGTGTGGTGCGTCCACCTCACAGTGTTCAGCTAAACCTACAAGTTAGTGCGGTGCGTCCTGCTCACAGTGTTCAGCTAAAACTACAAGTTAGTGCGGTGCGTCCACCTCACAGTGTTCAGCTAAACCTAGAAGTTAGTGCGGTGCGTCCTGCTCACAGTGTTCAGCTAAACCTACAAGTTAGTGTAGTGAGACCTCTGCACAGTGTTCATCTAAAGCTACAAGTTAGTGCAGTGCATCCTGCTTACAGTGTTCAGCTAAAACTACAAGTTAGTGCGGTGCGTCCACCTCACAGTGTTCAGCTAAACCTACAAGCTAGTGCGGTGCGTCCTGCTCACAGTGTTCAGCTAAGACTACAAGTTAGTGCGGTGCGTCCACCTCACAGTGTTCAGCTAAACCTAGAAGTTAGTGCGGTGCGTCCTGCTCACAGTGTTCAGCTAAAACTACAAGTTAGTGCTGTGCGTCCTGCTCACAGTGTTCAGCTAAACCTACAAGTTAGCGTAGTGAGACCTCTGCACAGTGTTCATCTAAAGCTACAAGTTAGTGCAGTGCGTCCTGCTCACAGTGTTCAGCTAGATCCGTTCCTGTTATCTTCTTACTGACTGGCAGGCTTGTCTTGTTACAGTATTTACAGCTACCTGAAGAAAATTGCTGGTGTTCTTTTGATCCTATTAGTACCACAGTCAGGCAGCTAGACTATTTACAGTTAGTGCAGTGCGTCCTGCTCACAGTGTTCAGCTAAAACTACAAGTTAGTGGGGTGCGTCCTGCTCACAGTGTTCAGCTAAACCTACAAGTTAGTGGGGTGCGTCCTGCTCGCAGTGTTCAGCTTAACCTACAAGGTAGTGTGGTGCGTCCACCTCACAGTGTTCAGCTTAACCTACAAGTTAGTGTGGTGCATCCTGCTCACAGTGTTCAGCTAAAACTACAAGTTAGTGCGGTGCGTCCACTTCACAGTGTTCAGCTAAAACTACAAGTTAGTGCGGTACGTCCTGCTCACAGTGTTCAGCTAAAGCTACAAGTTAGTGTAGTGAGACCTCTGCACAGTGTTCATCGAAAGCTACAAGTTAGTGCAGTGCATCCTGCTCACAGTGTTCAGCTAAAACTACAAGTTAGTGTGGTGCGTCCACCTCACAGTGTTCAGCTAAACCTACAAGTTAGTGCGGTGCGTCCTGCTCACAGTGTTCAGCTAAAACTACAAGTTAGTGCGGTGCGTCCACCTCACAGTGTTCAGCTAAACCTAGAAGTTAGTGCGGTGCGTCCTGCTCACAGTGTTCAGCTAAACCTACAAGTTAGTGTAGTGAGACCTCTGCACAGTGTTCATCTAAAGCTACAAGTTAGTGCAGTGCATCCTGCTTACAGTGTTCAGCTAAAACTGCAAGTTAGTGCGGTGCGTCCACCTCACAGTGTTCAGCTAAACCTACAAGTTAGTGCGGTGCGTCCTGCTCACAGTGTTCAGCTAAAACTACAAGTTAGTGTGGTGCGTCCACCTCACAGTCTTCAGCTAAACCTAGAAGTTAGTGCGGTGCGTCCTGCTCACAGTGTTCAGCTAAAACTACAAGTTAGTGCGGTGCGTCCACCTCACAGTGTTCAGCTAAACCTAGAAGTTAGTGCGGTGCGTCCTGCTCACAGTGTTCAGCTAAAACTACAAGTTAGTGCTGTGCGTCCTGCTCACAGTGTTCAGCTAAACCTACAAGTTAGCGTAGTGAGACCTCTGCACAGTGTTCATCTAAAGCTACAAGTTAGTGCAGTGCGTCCTGCTCACAGTGTTCAGCTAGATCCGTTCCTGTTATCTTCTTACTGACTGGCAGGCTTGTCTTGTTACAGTATTTACAGCTACCTGAAGAAAATTGCTGGTGTTCTTTTGATCCTATTAGTACCACAGTCAGGCAGCTAGACTATTTACAGTTAGTGCAGTGCGTCCTGCTCACAGTGTTCAGCTAAAACTACAAGTTAGTGGGGTGCGTCCTGCTCACAGTGTTCAGCTAAACCTACAAGTTAGTGGGGTGCGTCCTGCTCGCAGTGTTCAGCTTAACCTACAAGGTAGTGTGGTGCATCCACCTCACAGTGTTCAGCTTAACCTACAAGTTAGTGCGGTGCATCCTGCTCACAGTGTTCAGCTAAAACTACAAGTTAGTGTGGTGCGTCCACTTCACAGTGTTCAGCTAAAACTACAAATTAGTGCGGTACGTCCTGCTCAAAGTGTTCAGCTAAAGCTACAAGTTAGTGTAGTGAGACCTCTGCACAGTGTTCATCGAAAGCTACAAGTTAGTGCAGTGCATCCTACTCACAGTGTTCAGCTAAAACTACAAGTTAGTGTGGTGCGTCCACCTCACAGTGTTCAGCTAAACCTACAAGTTAGTGCGGTGCGTCCTGCTCACAGTGTTCAGCTAAAACTACAAGTTAGTGCGGTGCGTCCACCTCACAGTGTTCAGCTAAACCTAGAAGTTAGTGCGGTGCGTCCTGCTCACAGTGTTCAGCTAAACCTACAAGTTAGTGTAGTGAGACCTCTGCACAGTGTTCATCTAAAGCTACAAGTTAGTGCAGTGCATCCTGCTTACAGTGTTCAGCTAAAACTACAAGTTAGTGCAGTGCGTCCACCTCACAGTGTTCAGCTAAACCTACAAGTTAGTGCGGTGCGTCCACCTCATAGTGTTCAGCTAAAACTACAAGTTAGTGTGGTGCATCCACCTCACAGTGTTCAGCTAAACCTAGAAGTTAGTGCGGTGCGTCCTGCTCACAGTGTTCAGCTAAAACTACAAGTTAGTGCGGTGCGTCCACCTTACAGTGTTTAGCTAAACCTAGAAGTTAGTGCGGTGCGTCCTGCTCACAGTGTTCAGCTAAAACTACAAGTTAGTGCTGTGCATCCTGCTTACAGTGTTCAGCTAAAACTACAAGTTAGTGCGGTGCGTCCACCTCACAGTGTTCAGCTAAACCTACAAGTTAGTGCGGTGCGTCCTGCTCACAGTGTTCAGCTAAAACTACAAGTTAGTGTGGTGCGTCCACCTCACAGTGTTCAGCTAAACCTAGAAGTTAGTGTGGTGCGTCCTGCTCACAGTGTTCAGCTAAAACTACAAGTTAGTGCTGTGCATCCTGCTCACAGTGTTCAGCTAAACCTACAAGTTAGTGTAGTAAGACCTCTGCACAGTGTTCATCTAAAGCTACAAGTTAGTGCATTGCGTCCTGCTCACAGTGTTCAGCTAAAACTACAAATTAGTGTGGTGCATCCACCTCACAGTGTTCAGCTAAACCTAGAAGTTAGTGCGGTGCGTCCTGCTCACAGTGTTCAGCTAAAACTACAAGTTAATGTGTTGTGTCCACCTCACAGTGTTCAGCTAAACCTACAAGTTAGTGCGGTGCGTCCACCTCACAGTGCTCAGCTAAACCTAGAAGTTAGTGCTGTGCGTCCTGCTCACAGTGTTCAGCTAAACCTACAAGTTAGTGTAGTGAGACCTCTGCACAGTGTTCATCTAAAGCTACAAGTTAGTGCAGTGCGTCCTGCTCACAGTGTTCAGCTTAACCTACAAGTTAGTGTGGTGCATCCTGCTCACAGTGTTCAGCTAAAACTACAAGTTAGTGCGGTGCGTCCACCTCACAGTGTTCAGCTAAAACTACAAGTTAGTGCGGTGCGTCCTGCTCACAGTGTTCAGCTAAACCTACAAGTTAGTGTAGTGAGACCTCTGCACAGTGTTCATCTAAAGCTACAAGTTAGTGCAGTGCATCCTGCTCACAGTGTTCAGCTAAAACTACAAGTTAGTGTGGTGCATCCACCTCACAATATTCAGCTAAACCTACAAGTTAGTGCAGTTCATCCTGCTCACAGTGTTCAGCTAAAACTACAAGTTAGTGCGGTGCGTCCACCTCACAGTGTTCAGCTAAACCTACAAGTTAGTGCGGTGCGTCCTGCTCACAGTGTTCAGCTAAACCTACAAGTTAGTGTAGTGAGACCTCTGCACAGTGTTCACCTAAAGCTACAAGTTAGTGCAGTGCATCCTGCTCACAGTTTTCAGCTAAAACTACAAGTTAGTGGGGTGTGTCCACCTCACAGTGTTCAGCTAAATCTACAAGTTAGTGCGGTGCGTCCTGCTCACAGTGTTCAGCTAAAACTACAAGTTAGTGTGGTGCGTCCACCTCACAGTGTTCAGCTAAAGCTAGAAGTTAGTGCGGTGCGTCCTGCTCACAGTGTTCAGCTAAAACTACAAGTTAGTGCTGTGCATCCTGCTCACAGTGTTCAGCTAAACCTACAAGTTAGTGTAGTGAGACCTCTGCACAGTGTTCATCTAAATCTACAAGTTAGTGCAGTGTGTCCTGCTCACAGTGTTCAGCTAAAACTACAAGTTAGTGTGGTGCTTCCACCTCACAGTGTTCAGCTAAACCTACAAGTTAGTGCGGTGCGTCCACCTCACAGTGTTCAGCTAAACCTAGAAGTTAGTGCGGTGCGTCCTGCTCACAGTGTTCAGCTAAAACTACAAGTTAGTGCTGTGCGTCCTGCTCACAGTGTTCAGCTAAACCTACAAGTTAGTGTAGTGAGACCTCTGCACAGTGTTCATCTAAAGCTACAAGTTAGTGCAGTGCGTCCTGCTCACAGTGTTCAGCTAGATCCATTCCTGTTATCTTCTTACTGACAGGCAGGCTTGTCTTGTTACAGTATTTACAGCTACCTGAAGAAAATTGCTGGTGTTCTTTTGATCCTATTAGTACCACAGTCAGGCAGCTAAACTATTTACAGTTAGTGCAGTGCGTCCTGCTCACAGTGTTCAGCTAAAACTACAAATTAGTGGGGTGCGTCCTGCTTACAGTGTTAATCTAAACCTACAAGTTAGTGGTGTGCGTCCACCTCACAGTGTTCAGCTAAACCTACAAGTTAGTGCGGTGCGTCCACCTCACAGTGTTCAGCTAAACCTAGAAGTTAGTGCGGTGCGTCCTGCTCACAGTGTTCAGCTAAACCTACAAGTTAGTGTAGTGAGACCTCTGCACAGTGTTCATCTAAAGCTACAAGTTAGTGCAGTGCATCCTGCTTACAGTGTTCAGCTAAAACTACAAGTTAGTGCGGTGCGTCCACCTCACAGTGTTCAGCTAAACCTAGAAGTTAGTGCGGTGTGTCCTGCTCACAGTGTTCAGCTAAAACTACAAGTTAGTGTGGTGCGTCCACCTCACAGTGTTCAGCTAAAGCTAGAAGTTAGTGCGGTGCGTCCTGCTCACAGTGTTCAGCTAAAACTACAAGTTAGTGCTGTGCATCCTGCTCACAGTGTTCAGCTAAACCTACAAGTTAGTGTAGTGAGACCTCTGCACAGTGTTCATCTAAATCTACAAGTTAGTGCAGTGTGTCCTGCTCACAGTGTTCAGCTAAAACTACAAGTTAGTGTGGTGCTTCCACCTCACAGTGTTCAGCTAAACCTACAAGTTAGTGCGGTGCGTCCACCTCACAGTGTTCAGCTAAACCTAGAAGTTAGTGCGGTGCGTCCTGCTCACAGTGTTCAGCTAAAACTACAAGTTAGTGCTGTGCATCCTGCTCACAGTGTTCAGCTAAACCTACAAGTTAGTGTAGTGAGACCTCTGCACAGTGTTCATCTAAAGCTACAAGTTAGTGCAGTGCATCCTGCTCACAGTGTTCAGCTAGATCCATTCCTGTTATCTTCTTACTGACAGGCAGGCTTGTCTTGTTACAGTATTTACAGCTACCTGAAGAAAATTGCTGGTGTTCTTTTGATCCTATTAGTACCACAGTCAGGCAGATAAACTATTTACAGTTAGTGCAGTGCGTCCTGCTCACAGTGTTCAGCTAAAACTACAAATTAGTGGGGTGCGTCCTGCTTACAGTGTTAATCTAAACCTACAAGTTAGTGGGGTGCGTCCACCTCACAGTGTTCAGCTAAACCTACAAGTTAGTGCGGTGCGTCCTGCTCACAGTGTTCAGCTAAAACTACAAGTTAGTGCTGTGCGTCCTGCTCACAGTGTTCAGCTAAAACTACAAGTTAGTGTGGTGCGTCCACCTTACAGTGTTCAGCTAAAACTACAAGTTAGTGCTGTGCGTCCTGCTCACAGTGTTCAGCTAAAACTACAAGTTAGTGTGGTGCGTCCACCTCACAGTGTTCAGCTAAAACTACAAGTTAGTGCGGTGCGTCCACCTCACAGTGTTCAGCTAAACCTACAAGTTAGTGCTGTGCGTCCACCTCACAGTGTTCAGCTAAACCTACAAGTTAGTGCGGTGCGTCCTGCTCACAGTGTTCAGCTAAAACTACAAGTTAGTGTGGTGCGTCCTCCTCACAGTGTCCAGCTAAACCTACAAGTTATTTTTTTGCGAGCTCTGCACAGTGTTCAGCTAAAGCTACCTGTAGAAGGTTGGTGGTGTTTTCCTGATCCTATCACTACCGCAGGCAGCTAATAAAGCTTCAAGTTCGTTTTTTGCGAGTTCTGCACAGTGTTCAGCTAAAGGTACCTGTAGAAGGTTGGTGGTGTTCTCATACTACAGGCAGGCAGTTGATTTTGCTAGCTGCAGTATCAGTATATATATATATATATATATATATCCCAGCTTAGTGCAGCTACAGGCCATTAGTATGTCTGGAAGGCCAAGAAGGAGAGGCAGACAGTCACAAGCCAATAAGAGAGAGCAAGCAGGCTCTGTGTCTAGTGCTGGTCGTGGAGACGGTGCATCCTCATCAGCACGTGGCCGTGGGACACGCTTGGCCTTTTTTTCGGCAGCTGGCCGTGTTGAGCTGCAACATGCGGAAGACTTGGTCGAGTGGATGACCAAGCCGTCCTCATCCTCCTCATCCTCTCTCACCCATGCTCAGGGTACTTTGTCTGGCAAAGCAGCGGCCTCTTCCCTTGGCTCAATGTCATCAGTGACTCCTTCCCTAGCCCCACCATGTCCTCCTGAGGAGTCCCTCGAACTGTTTGACCACAGTGTTTTGTACATGCTCCAGGAGGATGCCCAGCGTTTGCAAGGCTCTGATGATGATACTGAGCTCGATGAAGGCAGTAACGTGAGCACGGACAGAGGGGGTGCCCAAGAAGGACAGCAATCTGGCAGTCATGCTCCCCCTGCTTTGCTCCAGTGATGAGGAGGAGGGGATGATGAGGTCACTGACTCAACGTGGGTGCCTGATAGGAGAGAGGAGGAGGAGGAGGAGGAGGAGGCGGCACATCACCAACGAGGCAGGATGCCCTCCGGGGGCCAGCCTAAGGGCAGCACCTTGACTGCATCACACCCCAAAGCTCCACATGTGCAGGGCGCTGCAGTCTCTGTGCGTTATTCCAAAAGTTCTTTGGTGTGGGCCTTTTTTGAGAAGAGTGCATCAGATCGCTGCTATTTGCAACATATGTCTCAAGCGTATCTCGTGTGGCCAAAACATCTCCTGCTTGGGTACCACATGCTTGACCAGACATATGTTGACCTGCCATGCAGTTCCTTGGCAAGCGTATCTAAAAGACCCACACCAAAGAACAAAGAGGACCTCTCCTTGCTCCTCATCAGCTGAGATCTCCAACCCCACTATACCTTCAGTCCTCTCTGAGACCTGCACTGAGAGGAATGAAGGTGTAGAATTAGGTGTGTCACAGCCAAGTACTTGTGGGCAATCTGCTTTTGGTACACCGACGTCAGATTGTACCAGGCAAATTTCCCTGCCCCAGCTGCTGCACCGCTGAAAGAAGTTTGCTCCCAGCCATCCACATGCCCAGCGGTTGAATGCTAGCTTGGCAAAATTGCTAGCACTTCAACTGCTGCCTTTTCAGCTAGTAGACTCTGCCCCCTTCCGTGAGTTTGTGGAATGTGCGGTTCCTTAGTGGCAGGTACCCAAACGCCACTTTTTCTCACGGAAGGCAATTCCGGCTCTCTACCGGCATGTGGAAGGCAATGTCCATGCCTCGCTGGACAGGACGGTCAGCGGTAAGGTGCATATAACCGCTGACTCATGGTCCAGCAGGCATGGACAGAGACGTTACCTAAGTTTCACGGCGCATTGGGTGACTCTGCTGGCAGCTGGGAAGGATGCAGGACAAGGTGGCGGTAAGGTGCATATAACCGCTGACTCATGGTCCAGCAGGCATGGACAGAGACGTTACCTAAGTTTCACGGCGCATTGGGTGACTCTGCTGGCAGCTGGGAAGGATGCAGGACAAGGTGGCGGTAAGGTGCATATAACCGCTGACTCATGGTCCAGCAGGCATGGACAGAGACGTTACCTAAGTTTCACGGCGCATTGGGTGACTCTGCTGGCAGCTGGGAAGGATGCAGGACAAGGTGCAGTAGTGTTGGAGGTTGTTCCGCCACCACGCCTCCAAAATGCTAATGATTGTGACACACCTCTCTCCTCCACCCCCTCCTCTTCTTCTTCCTTCATGGCCTGTTCCTGTGCTTTGTCCTCGGAACCAGCGGTGCTCCGTAGACGTTCAAGGGGCTACGCAAGTACGCAGGCCAAAAGATATCATGCGGTGCTTGAGCTGGTGTGCTTGGGGGACAGGAGCCACACTGGGGCAGAGGTTCTGTCAGCTCTGCAGGGGCAGGTTCAGAGGTGGTTGACGCCACGCCAACTTAAGTCAGGAATGGTGGTTTGCGACAATGGCACCAACCTCCTCTCTGCCCTCCGACAGGGACAAATGACCCATGTACCCTGTTTGGCTTACGTCCTTAACTTGGTGGTGCAGCGGTTCTTGGGCAGGTACCCGGGCTTACAGGATGTCCTGAGGCAGGCCAGGAAAGTCTGTGTGCATTTCCGCCGGTCATATAATGCCAGTGCTCGGCTAACGGACCTCCAAAAGGAGTTTAACCTGCCCAAGAACCGCCTAATCTGTGACATGCCCACCAGGTGGAACTCAACATTGGCCATGCTGCAGCGGCTGCACACGCAGCAGAGGGCCATCAATGAGTACCTGTGTGACTATGGCACCAGGACAGGGTCAGGGGAGCTTGTTTTTTTTCCCACGCCAGTGGGCCATGATCAGGGATGCATGCATGTCCTGTCACCATTTGAGGAGGCCACGAGGATGGTGAGCAGTGACAGTGCATGCATCAGTGACACTGTCCCCCTTGTCCACCTGTTGGAGCACACACTGCGTGGAATAATGGACAGGGCACTTGAGGCAGAACAGAGGCAGGAATAGGAGGACTTCCTTAGCTCTCAAGGCCCCCTTTATCCAGACAGTGTTCCTGCGTGCCCGCCGATCACACAGGAAGAGGAGGAGGAGAAGGAGGAGGAGGAAGATTGTGTCAGTATGGAGGTGGAGCCTGGCACTCAGCATCAGCAGCAGTCTTTAAGGGATCAGTCCCAAGAAACACATGGACTTGTACGTAGCTGGGAGGAGGTGGCTGCGGACCATGTTGTCCTTAGTGACCCAGAGGACTCCGGACCGAATGCCTCAGCAAACCTACGCTGCATGGCCTCCCTGATCCTGCAAAGCCTGCGGAAGGATCCTCGTATTCGTGGTATCAAGGAGAAGGACCAATACTGGCTGGCAACCCTCCTTGATCCACGTTACAAGGGTAAGGTTGCGGACCTTATCTTGCCATCGCAGAGGGAGCAGAGGATGAAACATCTTCGGGAGGCTTTGCAGAAAGGTCTGTGCAACGCGTTCCCAGAGACTGGGAGGTTACAAACTCCTGTTTCTGGACAACGTGTTGCTGAGGCTTCGGTCAGTCAAAGAAGGAGCGGTGGAGAAGGTGGCTGTCTGACCGATGCGTTCAGACAATTTTTTGGTCCGCAGCCCCAAGGTATGATCAGTTCCAGCAACCATCGCCAGCATCTGTTTTACATGGTGCAGGAATACCTAGGGGCAAGATCTGACTTGGACACGTTTCCCACCGAAAATCCTCTGGGTTACTGGGTCTTGAGGATGGATCACTGGCCAGAGCTTGCACAGTATGCAATTGAGCTACTGGCCTGTCCTGCATCCAGCGTTCTTTCGGAACGCACATTCAGTGCTGCTGGAGGCTTTGTAACCGATCACAGGGTGCGTCTGTCCACCGACTCGGTCGATCGACTGACCTTCATAAAAATGAATTAGTCTTGGATCACCACCAGCTACCAAGCACCTGATGCTGATGTAACCGAATAATTTTTTTTGAAATCTCAGATCCCTTCAAAGACTGCCTATGCTGATGCTGAGTGACTATCCCTGAGTAATTATCCTCTTCCTCCTCAATCATCACGCTGATAGCTTGTAAGAACATTTTTGGTTCTGGGCGCCACCACCAGAGCCTTAGGCCCAATTTTTCAGCCCCTGTTTAACAGGGGCATGTAATTACAATTTTTGATGCAATTCTTTGCAGCAGGGCTCATTTCTGCGTTACAACTAGAGTATCTGTGAGGGATTGCAGTGTTGTGGCACCAGCACCAGTGCCTAAGGCCCAATTTTTCAGCCCCTGTTTAACAGGGGCGTGTAATTACAATTTTTCATGCAATACTTTGCAGCAGGGCTCATTTCTGCATTCCAACTAGAGTATCTGTGAGAGGTTGCAGTGTTGTGGCACCAGCACCAGTGCCTAAGGCCCAATTTTTCAGCCCCTGTTTAACAGGGGCCTGTAATTACAATTTTTGATGCAATACTTTGCAGCAGGGCTCATTTCTGCGTTCCAACTAGAGTATCTGTGAGGGGTTGCAGTGTTGTGGCACCAGCACCAGTACCTAAGGCCCAATTTTTCAGCCCCTGTTTAACAGGGGTGTGTTATTACAATTTTTGATGCAATACTTTGCAGCAGGGCTCATTTCTGCGTTCCAACTACAGTATCTGTGAGGGGTTGCAGTGTTGTGGCACCAGCACCACCACCAAATGCCCAATTTTTCTGCCCTTGTTCAACAAGGCCATGTAATTACAATTCTTGATCTAATATTTCACAGCAGGGCCCATTTCTGCACCCACCAAGAGCGAGTGAGGACTTACAGTGTTGTGGCACCAGCACCACCACCACCACCACCAAAGGCCCAATTTTTCTGCCCCTGTTCAACAGGGGCATGTAATTACAATTCTTGATCTAATATTTCACAGCAGTGCCCTGTGAGGGCTTACAGTGTTGTGGCCACAACAACACCTAAGGCCCAAATTTCTGCTGAGTATATAGGGCAGGCCCCTACTTTCAAACATCTAACTTACAAATGACTCCTACTTGCAAACGGAAGGAGACAACAGGAAGTGAGATGAAATCTACCCCTAGGAAGGGAAATTCTCTCCTGTAAGAGTTAATATGGGAAAAACATTTCTCCTTTCCACTGATGCTTTCCAATCCTTGTTCCACAAAAAAACCCAAATTTTCAAAAATCATTTGTCATTGGGACAAAAAGTGAGGTGAAATCTTCTGAAGAGGAGGAAAGACAGCAAAACAAATGTCACAGGGGTGATAACCCTTCCCTATGTTTTCCAAAAAGCTTAAAAAAGATTTTTTGGCTGGAGCTAAACACGTTAAAAATGTACCCGTTAAAAATTACAAACAGATTCTACTTAACAACAAACCTACAGTCCCTGTCTTGTTTGCACCACCTGTATACTGTTGTTCAGTGTATATAGGGCCTGGTGGCCCCACACCTTTCCTTATTTTAATTTGGGTGCGGGGTTCCCCTTAATATCCGTACAAGACCCAAAGGGCCTGGTAATGGTCTGGGGGGTACCCATGCCATTTGTCTCACTGATTTTCATCCATATTGCCACGACCCGACATTACATTAAACCCGCAAGCAGTTTTAAATGAGATTTTTTCCTTTAAAAATTACATTTTGTGCAGGGACTGTTCTAAACACGGGAAACACGCGCCACTTTACAGGCATACTAAAGACACACCCCAGGTACGATATTTAAAGGAATATTTCACTTTTTTTTTTTTTACTTTAAGCATCATTAAAATCACTGCTCCCGAAAGAACTGCCGTTTTTAAAAGTTTTTTTTGCATTGATACATGTCTCCTGGGGTAGGACCCTTTTTAGGACAATACCATGCAAATTAGCCTTTAAAATGAGCACTTTTGATTTCGAACGTTTGAGTCCCATAGACGTCAATGGGGTTCTAACGTTCGTGCAAATTTTCGGTCCGTTCGCAGGTTCTGGTGCGAACCGAACCAGGGGTGTTCGGCTCATCCCTACTCCCAATATATTTTTTTTCCCCTGACATTTTTTTACTGCACCCCCAGATCAGGCAGGCTAGATCTGACCCTGATACTGCTTGTTGTTTTTTAAATGGACTTGAACCTAACAAGTGCATATGTATATGACATAAATTGGAAACATTTAGGAAGTTTAATTGTGCCTAAGCAGAAATGTAACTTTAGCCCTGGTTCACATTGAATGCAGCTTTGAAATCATGCAAATTCACCTGAAATCGCACCATTTCAAAGCCACATGTCAGTGCGACTTCAGGTGTGACTTGGCTGACATCTGTGTGACTTCATGCATAGATGTCTATGCCAGTCACACCTGAAATTGCCAAAGGTAGTGCAGGAACTACCCTCTCAAATTGGTGTGGCACCGCAAATTCTACGTCGCACCGATTTGAACAGTTCCATTGCCGACAACAGGGTGTGACTTGTCAAATCGCACAACTCGCACCGTTGTTAACGGGGACTCAGTCTTGAATTCCTCTTGAAAGATGGAAAGCACATTCTGGTATGTGAGTGTATCTAGGCACTTGTGTGCCTGTACCCCTATAGCTCTTTATCTGCACTGTTGCCTGTGACTGCTTGTCTCAGATGATTTGTCATGAGATATAATAATGCCACTACTTTGCTGCTTACTGGTGAGAAATCTGCAGTGCATGCATCTCCCTACTTCTTACTTCATTAATTCTGTGGATCTGTGCTTTTTTAACCTCTCCTGCTGCTTCTTAAATATCCCCCCATCAGTCAACAGATCACCAGTCATTAGGAGGACACATTTGATATCGCAAAGCCAAGTCCTGTGCTTCTACCAAGATTGTTGCCTCAACACAGAGAGACATTGTAGAACAAGGAATGATAATTTAGTAATAACGAAAAGATCAGCTTCAGGGATCTACAACAATACTGATGACTAGACCTCTTCCCTTTGCTTGTCTTTTTAGACAGATCTTCAAGAGATCAGATGTTACCAACCTTCTATGTCTGCCCGACCACCGTAATCAGCTTACCCCTTAATGTTAATTCAATTTGATGCAGATCTTAAATCTTTAGAACTAGAACCTTTTGAACCCTGGTGCAAGAAACCATAAAAGTTGGGGCCCTGCTTTCTAAACCTGGGGTCCTTCCTTTCAAGCCTGGGGCCCTTTTATCCTGTCACTGGGCCCTTTATTATGATCTCCTTTCACGTTATAAGTTCTGTCTGTCTACTGGTCATCTCTTTAACAACTTACTAGATTTCTTGCATGCTTTGCAACTTCTTCTCTGCTCTTTTCTTTTGTGTACTTTCAGATTCTAAGTCATAAATATACCTTGGTGCCTTGCTGACTACAATTAGTGATGATGCAAAGTGTTTCCTGTACAGACTGTACCTCTAAAACTCCTCCTCTCCACAGCACTGTAGTTTAGAAGGCATGCTCTGTATATTGTATGACATGGGGGATATGTATCAATGCAAAAAAAGTTTTAAAAATGGCCGTTTTTTCGGGAGCAGTGATTTTAATAATGCTTAAAGTGAAACAATAAAAGTGAAATATTCCTTTAAATATCGTGCCTGGGGGGTGACTATAGTATGCCTGTAAAGTGGGGCATGTTTCCCGTGTTTAGAACAGTCCCTGCACAAAATGACATTTTTAAAGGAATAAAAGTCATTTAAAACTGCTTGCGGCTGTAAAGTAATGTCGGGTCCCAGCAATATAGATGAAAATCATTGAGAAAAATGACATGGGTCACCCCCCCAACCCATTATCAGGCCCTTTGGGTCTGGTATGGATATTAAGGGGAACCCCACACCCAAATTACAAAAAAAAAAAAAAAAAAAAAGGCGTGTGGCCCCCAGGCCCTATATACTCTGAACAGCAGTATACAGGCGGATATAGTCCCTATACAAGATAGGGACTGTAGATTTGTTCTTAAGTTGAATCTGTTTGTAATTTGGAACAGGTACATTTTTAAAGTGTAGCTCCAGCCAAAAAGTTTATTTTTAAGCTTTTGGATAACATAGGGAAGGGTTATCACCCCTGTAACATTTGTTTTGCTGTCTGTGCCCCTGTTCAGAAGATTTCACCTCACTTTCTGTCCCAATGACAATTGGATTTTGAAAATTTTGGGTTATTAGGGAAACTAGGATTGGTGATAATGCATCAGTGGAGACACCTTTTTTCCCATATTAACTCTAATGCCCCGTACACACGGTCGGACTTTGTTCGGACATTCCGACAACAAAATCCTAGGATTTTTTCAGACGGATGTTGGCTCAAACTTGTTTTGCGTACACACGGTCGCACAAAGTTGTCGGAATTTCCGATCGCCAAGAACGGGTGACGTACACCACGTACGATGAGACTAGAAAAGGCCGGTTCAGAACCAAGCGTGGCACCCTTTGGGCTCCTTTTGCTAATCTCATGTTAGTAAAAGTTTGGTGAGAGACGATTTGCGCTTTTTCAGACTCGTGGCTTTCAGATCGTTTTCTGCCGTTCAGTTTGTGCTTGTGGGTTTTTATCTGCTCTTCAGTGTGTGCAGTCAGTTCGTATCGGAGTTTTCTGTGCGATCTTGCCTGCTCGTTGCTGTTTTTCAGGTCGCTCTTCACAGGCCTTGCTGTTCTTCAGTGCGTTCTGTTACTTGGTTCTGAGCAGCCGACCGTTTTCTAGCCATGTTTTGTATGCGTACTCCTCGTAGAGTTCGTGCTGTGAGGGGGCTTGGTGTTGGGGTCCTGACCTTGACACAAGTCCAGTCCATGAACAGGGTGGGGAGGAGTTCATGGACCAAGAATTGGTTGCTTCAGCGTGACCAGTTCTCTCATATGCCTTTACTCCGTGAGATCCGTGAGAATAATCCTGATGATTTCAGGAACTTTCTCAGGATGACCGACCCCGTGTTTCACCGTTTGTTGGCTTCGCTGACCCCCTATATTAGCAGGCAGGATACCTGCATGAGGCAAGCCATCACTCCGGAGCAGAGGTTGGTCACTACCTTGCGGTATTTGGCCACAGGGAGAAGTCTGCAGGACTTGAAGTTCTCGACAGGCATCTCCCCCCAGGCTCTGGGGATCATTATCCCAGAGACCTGTTCTGCCATCATCCAGGTCCTGCAGAAGGAGTATATGAAGGTAAGATTTTTATCCTTTTATATCACATTTTATTGTATTGAATGTTTGATAATATATTGTATTTCTTCCCTCATTCCCTAATTACCATGATTGTAATATGCTGTGAATGTCCCCTTTGTTCTCATGCATGCTGGATTTTTAGGTAATTATTATTTTATGTCCTTCATACATATTTGCCCTTCACTAACCTCCCCAGCATGGTCTTTCCTGGCCTATATTCACCTCATGTAGTCACTTAACAATGTATTTTATCAGCTCCATAGTAGTGCTTTACCCCAAACACCCCCTAATATGTTTGGAAATGTTATTTTTGATTTAAATTCAGGCAGAGTGCCAGAGGCTTTTTTTTGTGGTGTCCCCAAATTTTTTTAACCCTCCCCCCCCAACTGCTAAGTCAGCTGATCCCAATTCTCTATCCTCAATCATCTATCTGCTGACTTTGCCAAACCCATACACACTATACCCATCTCTTTACTGGTCAGATTTATGGATGAATTCCCCAAAAGGGCCTGCCTGTATACTTTCCAATGGTACTGTTTAAAGTTTTGTATCGTATTATTATCTTGATATGTAATAGCAGAATGTTCAAATGTCCTCAAATGTGTACAGTGTGTATTTATATCTTTGTATTATGACACTTCTTACCTGTCCAGTGGTCTGCCAATAGTGTAACTAAGGAGGGGCTGTTCCAAGTAATACCCTGTATTTAGGCATTCATCTCTCAATGAAGTGAAGAGGGTTACCTGTCCAAGAGTTCCCCCCCCTATAATGTTAGAAATGGCCCATGAGAGGGGGGGAGGGGGAATATGATAGGTGTACCTTATACTTTGTTGTTAAATTCCCCTTAGTAAATGCTATCTGGAGGTTGCCCCATAATGTTTGTGTCTAATCTGCTTGCCATATTTCTGTGAAAAAATAGTAATGTTTATTTTTTTTTCCTCAACAGTTTCCTTCCACGCCACAGGAATGGCAGACTGTGGCCTCCCACTTTGCCCAGCGGTGGGACTTTCCTAACTGCGGAGGGGCAATTGATGGGAAACACGTCCACATCATCCCACCACCCAACTCGGGGTCGTACTATTATAATTACAAGGGGTTTAATAGTATAGTGATGTTGGCGGTGGTGTCGGCTAATTACGAGTTCCTGTATGTGGACGTGGGGAAGAATGGCCGGATGTCCGATGGTGGAGTGATCGCCCAGACGGAGTTATACAGGCGTCTCCAGAATGGCAGCTTGGACTTGCCACCTCCAGAGGACAATGTTGAAGGTCTCCCATTTGTGTTTGTTGCTGATGAAGCATTTGCGCTGGGGGACCACCTGATGCGGCCATTCCCGATGAGGACCCTCACCCCGGAACAGAGGGTTTTTAATTACCAGCTGGCCAGAGCCCGAAGAGTGGTGGAGAACACATTTGGAATCCTGGCCAGCCGGTTCCGATTATTTCTGACACCCATCCATATGGCGGAGTATAAACTGAACCATATAATACTTGTCTGCTGTGTTCTCCATAATTTTTTAAGAAAACATTCAGCCAACTATGCTTGGTGTGTGTATATTGGTCCAGCAACGCACCAGCACCTTTGCAGCCATTGTGCTATTTGCTGGGTGTCTGGTGTGCCCTGTACCTTTAAGAAGGGATGGGCTGCCCTTCAGTCCACCTGCCCTCATTTATCCATCAGAATGCATGTGCCTCCACTGTGTAGCCCTCCAATGCCGCTTACTGCGATAGCCAGCTATAAATGAGGGTGGTGGCAAGTTTTTTGAGATCACCTTGGTGTGTGTATATTGGTCCAGCAACGCACCAGCACCTTTGCAGCCATTGTGCTATTTGCTGGGTGTCTGGTGTGCCCTGTACCTTTAAGAAGGGATGGGCTGCCCTTCAGTCCACCTGCCCTCATTTATCCATCAGAATGCATGTGCCTCCACTGTGGGGACACTCATACTTTAGTGTTAGGACCACAGATATCAGGGTGCCGTGACGAGGCTCTGTGGCTTACGCATGCGTTTGCAAATGCGTGTGGACTAAACCCCTGTTTTTAACGCATACTGTTAGACAGGTTAATTTGGTTGTCTGCGAGCTGGTGGTAAGTAGGCTTGGAATTTTTTCCCATTTGCATTCCCCAGGCCTTGTTTATATCTGTTTGTAGCCCTCCAATGCCGCTTACTGCGATAGCCAGCTATAAATGAGGATGGTGGCAAGTTTTTTGAGATCACCTTGGTGTGTGTATATTGGTCCAGCAACGCACCAGCACCTTTGCAGCCATTGTGCTATTTGCTGGGTGTCTGGTGTGCCCTGTACCTTTAAGAAGGGATGGGCTGCCCTTCAGTCCACCTGCCCTCATTTATCCATCAGAATGCATGTGCCTCCACTGTGGGGACACTCATACTTTAGTGTTAGGACCACAGATATCAGGGTGCCGTGACGAGGCTCTGTGGCTTACGCATGCGTTTGCAAATGCGTGCGGACTAAACCCCTGTTTTTAACGCATACTGTTAGACAGGTTAATTTGGTTGTCTGCGAGCTGGTGGTAAGTAGGCTTGGAATTTTTTCCTGGGCATTCCCCAGGCCTTGTTTATATCTGTTTGTAGCCCTCCAATGCCGCTTACTGCGATAGCCAGCTATAAATGAGGGTGGTGGCAAGTTTTTTGAGATCACCTTGGTGTGTGTATATTGGTCCAGCAACGCACCAGCACCTTTGCAGCCATTGTGCTATTTGCTGGGTGTCTGGTGTGCCCTGTACCTTTAAGAAGGGATGGGCTGCCCTTTAGTCCACCTGCCCTCATTTATCCATCAGAATGCATGTGCCTCCACTGTGGGGACACTCATACTTTAGTGTTAGGACCACAGATATCAGGGTGCCGTGACGAGGCTCTGTGGCTTACGCATGCGTTTGCAAATGCGTGCGGACTAAACCCCTGTTTTTAACGCATACTGTTAGACAGGTTAATTTGGTTGTCTGCGAGCTGGTGGTAAGTAGGCTTGGAATTTTTTCCTGGGCATTCCCCAGGCCTTGTTTATATATGCTGGCTCAGTTGGGCCTGAGGCCGGAATCCCTAATCCATCAACACTGACGGTGCTTGAAAGTGGCCGTCCTGGCTTGCCCTCCCTGAATGCCCGTGATGTCCGGTTACGCTACCTGGAGTTCTTTGTGGGTAGGGGGGCTATCAATATGCCAGACAATCTGTGACACCTTTTTCAAATAAAAAACAACCAAAAGAAATTCTTTGTGGACATTTACTGCTTGTGTTTGTTTTAGCTGACCCTGACAGAAATGTGTTGAGTGCAGAAAATGTCGTGATTGGGTAACCTTATAAAGAATAGTGTTGGCTGGTACTTCCTAAATGCAAAAACACATTTCACTACAAGTGCACTTGCAACTGCACTGAACCTGCACTTGTAGTGCAAAGTGTATTTGCCCTTAGGAAATAACCCCCATTTGTGCATAAAACAGCAATTACATCACCCCAAAAGTGTTGTAGTGTTGAGACAATAATCCACACATTCTTGAGTAAGGCACTTTTTTATACCTGCACAATCACATGTGCATTTCCCAAAGGTTTTTAAAACAAACCAACATGTTTGTTGTATAACAATGTTTGCAGTAGCATTATCAAAAATCGAAATATCCATTTCAGATAAAACAGGCCTGTGTAAAACCAACAAGAAAGCCAAAAAACTTGAACTTACAAAGTTCACATATGGTAAAACCTGAAGGCTATATCAGACATGAGTATTTATGAACAGTGTTTGATATAGCGTTCAGATGGGGGGAAATCACCCCTGGAAAAGCCAAATTTGGAAGATGCACACCAATTTACGAATGTCAACATGTGCTATCTGCCATCAGGGGGGATCAAGGGATGTGTTTTGGGGGAGCAAGCCCTTCCTCAACGCTACTTAATAATTGAGGAAGGGGTTGCACCCCCAAAACGCGTCCATTGATCTCCCGTGATGGCAGATAGCACATGTTGGCACACTGTGTGCATCCTCCAAATTTGGCTTTTCTAAACATTGAAAAAATTTTGGTACGATAAAACAGGTGATTTTGTGGGGTTTACATTCGCCCCAAAACATCAATGATGTTATTATTTTTTTTAATAACATCACTGATTTGTTGCTGGATGTTTTGCAATTGGAGATTACACCCCATGATCTCCCCGATCAGTATCTGGGCACTTTCAGATTTAAAGCGTTCTGGATCACGATCACCTAAAAAGAGATAAAGAAAAAAAAAGGTCTCAAAAATCTGCCACCATCCATCTCTTTTACCTGAGCCTGTGGTCGCAGACACTCACCTGTTGTGGTGCCAATCTCCACCATGTCTTCTTCTTCCTCCTGCTCTTCTTCTTGTGTTGGTATTTCCCCTTCTTCCAGAGGGGGGGTCTCTGGTCTCCTGGGATGAGGGGTGTCCGAGTCTTCTCTCCCCTATGTAAAACAAAAATGGTATAATTAGCACACAGATATTTGATGGCAGAACTAGAAATAGGAAACATTGCTCGGAAGTGGGGTACAATTGTCTATTTTAGCAGAGTTCCAAGATGTATATTTTTTATTGCCCTTTGTCAAGCTGCAATACTTTACCTGTTTGGTACAAGCTTCACAGATGTAGCCCCCCTATAGTATACACTGGAGCACCTGTGTGCCCCCCCTAATAAAAATGGTGTTCTTGTGTCCCACACTAGTGCTCCAGTGTCCAGATGTGAAAACAGCTGCTCAGTGTCCTCTCCTTACACACAATCTAGTTTGCATTTCATTCTAGTAACAAACCCATCTACACAAACAAATATTTGCCATCCAAGTAGGCCCCCAAAAATGTGTGAAAATGCATATGGCCTAAACAATGGTGTTCTAGAGGCTGAAAGAAAAATGTTTGATACGAACGAATAATGTGCCCATGAACATTAAAGTTGACCTTTTTAAACGTTACAACTAATAAAAGCATATGGAGCAGAACGAACGTAATAAAGACAGAAAGAATAGGAACACAGCACAACTACTTACTTTTTTGCAGCACTCTCCGGATCTTTCGGTACTGCTCTGGCTCTCTCAACTTCAGGTCCGACCTTCCTGAGCTGATCTTTAGACCTTCTTACCCCGAAATTCCGCTCTAGACTCCTGACCACTTTCGCCATGATCTTGGCCTTTCGGATGTTCGGGTTGGGGTAAGGCCCATATTTTCCGTCATAGTCGGACTTCCTCATGATGTCGACCATCTCCAACATCTCCCCAAACGACATATTTGTGGCCTTAAAACGTCTCCTTCTGGATCGGGACGTGCCTGGATCCGCCCTTCCCTCCTCCTCCTCCTCGTTGCTACAATTAGCCCGCACCTGCTGTATGTCCGCCATCATGCTCTTCCCCCACTGCGCCGAACGAAAAGGGGTGGGGAATACACTAGAAAGAACGTCAGGGGCGGGCGGAGTTACACGCATGCGCAGTGTGTATAAAGCGTAACACGCGTGCGTATTACGTTTGATCTGTGAGCGGAGGAAGGAGCATTGGATGCGCCGATCGTAAGAACGAAGGTAAGAGACAAACTTGTGCCTATACTGCTTCTAGATTGAGGCCTATATTGTAACAAGATTAGGAGAGTTTTGTCTGACATTAGGCTTTGTCTTGTGTTGTGTCTTGCAGTGAACATGGATATCTTAATGAAAGATAATGACTTCATTTCAGTATTCATAGAGCTGCCCTGTCTGTGGGAGATTAAACACCCCCATTACAAGAACCAAGCAAAGAGGAAGGCAGCACTGGAGCAATTGTGTGAAATTGTGAAGCAGGTGATCCCCATGGCAGACATCACTTATTTAAAGATTTTCATTGGTGGCCTGAGGAGCACATATCTGAGGGAGCGCAATAAAGTCCTTGATTCGCAGAGATCCGGAGCAGCAGGTGACATCTATGTCCCCAGGATGTTGTACTACGACAGGCTGCACTTTCTGGCAGGCCAGACTGAACCCAGGCCATCCCTCTCCAGTCTTCCTTCCATGCTTCCTTCCCCCCCAGCTGAGGCTTCTGACGCCCAACCTGGGCCTTCCAGGCCACATGTGGAGGAGCCCAGTTTGAGCCAGGTATAGCATTCCTCTAAATATTTCTGCTTGTCCAATCAATGATGTGAACTATATGTTAGTTGGGAGTACTAATTAAGGATTGTGATTGATGATGCAAAACATTACAACTATGTCCCTTTTTCATACACAGGGAAGTCTCAGCCAGGAGGTGGCCGGGCCGAGCCGGCTGGCTGATATCAAGGTCCCTCCACCCCCCCTGAAAACAGAAAGTGGCAGTAGGAGGAGTGCCCTAGAGGAGGCTGCTATAGCATTCTTTTGGAGGGCTACAGAGGTCCTGGGAGCACCACACACCAGGCAGGAGAACATTGCTGCATTCATAGCCTATAAAATGCAGAGGATGGAGGAGGGCCAAAAAGCCATGTGTGAGGCCCTCATATCGGAGGCTCTGGAGAAAGGTATGAGGGGCCAAATTACACCTCACATACAGCTTTGGGATGGTCCTCGTCCTCCTCCTGCAGGTCCTACTCCTCCTCCAGGTCCTACTCCTCTTCCTGCCACATCTCCAACTGCACAGCCACAGCCGGGAATGAAGCGTGAAAGGAAGACCAGACAGTGAGGATCCTGGATCCAGTCTGTTGGGCAAAAAAATGCAGCCTCTTGTGGTACCACAGCCTGCGGACACACATGTCATCTGCTGCTATCCAAGTCTCTGTGAATCCCGGACCAGACTGCCCTCCCTTACATATGGACTCCTCAGGCCACCAATTTTGATGTTGAAGAATTGATGTCTGCCGTGGGGGTCCCAGGCTTCGCTAATTTCTCTTGTTGATCCAGTGTTGCCTTCCTCTTTGTTTGGTTCTGATCCCTTAATAAAGGATTTTTGTTTTGAATTATACTCTCCTATGTGTTTTACTTCAAAAAGGACAGTTTGTTTGTGAGGATTCAGGTACATTTCAAATATACAATGTGAAATGAACAAGGGACACCAACAACAAACAATCTCCTTGAAATTAAATAATAAAAGATATCAATGGTGTTGGGGTAACTTGACACACAAAACACACCCAAAAATATTCTGGAGTAAAAATAAAAATAACATTGAACAAAGATCAGCCTTGGAAAAAATCCAAACATTAAAGAAAAAAATAGGCTTAAAATCCAAAATTAAAAAAAAATTAAAAAATATCAAACTGTCAGATGTGACAACTAATAACAATGTATTCAGGGAATCCCACTAAAAAAACACAAATAAAAGTTAGTGAGAAGTGTGTGTGAATACGAGCAGCAAAACTACTTAATTCTTGTCACATTATAAAGAAGAAGAGAGTGCGCTGTATTAAACCATTTTTAACATTGCAGCGTGACGAAAGTGCTGTATCCATTGCGAACGCTAAGTTTACCAGAACGAGCTGTCCCGTGTTGGAATTTCTTCTGAGCATGCGTGGCACTTTGTGCGTCGGAACAGGCCACACACGGTCGGAATTGACACGATCGGATTTTGTTGTCGGAAAATTTTATCTCCTGCTGTCCAACTTTGTGTGTTGGAAAATCCGATGGAAAATGTCCGATGGCGCCCACACACGGTCGGAATTTCCGACAACACGCTCCGATCGGACATTGTCCATCGGAAAATCTGACCGTGTGTACGGGGCATTACAGGAGAAAATTTTCCCTTCCTAGGGGTAGATTTCCTCTCACTTCCTGTTGTTTCCCTCTGTTTGTAAGTAGGAGTCATTTGTAAGTCAGATGTTTGAAAATAGAGGACCGTCTGTATATACTATAGGGCCTGTCCTATACACTCTGCAGAAAATTGGGCCTTAGGTGTTGGTGGTACCAGAACACTGCAATGCCCCATACACACGGTCGGATTTTCCGATGGAAAATGTCCGATCGGAGCGTGTTGTCGGACATTCCGACAGTGTGTGGGCTCCATCGGACTTTTTCCATCGGATTTTCCGACACACAAAGTTTGAGAGCAGGCTATAAAATTTTCCAACAACAAAATCCGATCTCGTCAATTCCGACTGTGTGTGGCCAGTTCTGACGCACAAAGTGCCACGCATGCTCAGAAGAAATTCCGAGACGGAACAGCTCGGTCTGGTAAACTTAGCGTTCGGAATGGATACAGCACTTTCGTCAGGCTGCAATGTTTGAAATAGTTAAATACAGCGCACTTTCTTTTTCTTTATAATGTGAGAAGAATGAAGTGGTTTTGCTGCTCATATTCACACAGACTTCTCACAAACTTCTTTCTTTATTATTTATTGTGATTCCCTCAATATATTTTGATTTGTCACATCTGACAAAATTTCTTTTTTGTTGTTTTATTTATTTATTTATTTCAAGGCTGTTTTTTTTGGGGGGGGGGGGTTGTATTTTTATCAAGGCTGATCTTTGTTTGATTTTATTTTTAGTTTTACTCCATAATATTTTTGTGTGTGTTTTGTATGTCAAGTTACCACAACACCATTATTATCTTGTATTATTTAATCGCAAGAAGGTTGCTTGGTGTTGGTGTCCTTTGTTAATTTCACATTGTATTTTTGAAATGTACCTGCCTCCTCACAAACAAACTGTCCTTTTTTAAGGAAAACACACATAGGCGAGTATAACTGAAACAAAAAATCCTTTATTAAGGGCTCAGAACCAAACAAAGAGGGAGGCAACGCTGGAGAAACATCAGAAATTGGCGAAGCCTTGGACCCCCAGGGCAGACATCAAATCTTTTCCTGCAAAATTGGTGGCCTGAGGAGTCCATATCTAAGGGAGTGCAGTCTGGTCCAGAAGTCCCAGAGATCCGGAAAGCAGCAGATGACATCTGTGTCCCCAGGCTGTGGTACTACAAGAGGCTGCATCTTTTGCCAGACAAGACTGGACCCAGGGTCATCACTCTCTGGTCTTCTTTCTACGCTTCCTTCCCGGCTGTGGCTCTGGTGTTGGAGATGTGGCAGGAGGAGGAGTAGGACCTGGAGGAGGAGTAGGACCTGGAGGAGGAGAAGGAGGAGGAGTAGTAGGACCTGGAGGAGGAGGAGGACTATGTGTGAGGTTACAAATGTGGGTAGCACATGTTATTTGGCCCCTCAACCCCTTATTGAGAGCTTCCAAAATTAAGGACTCACACAGGAGTCATTGGACCTCCTCCATCTGCAGCATTTTGCAGGCAGTTAGGCCAGCAAAGTCCTCCTCCACACTGTGGGGGCTTCTCAGGGCCTCTGTAGCCTTTCAAAAGAGGCCTATGGCAGCCTCCTCCAGGTTACTCATCTTCCTGCCACTTTGTCTTTGAAGGTGTAGGGCAGGGACCTGGATATCAGGCAGCCTGCTTGGCCCGGCCACCTCCTGGCTGAGACTTCCCTGTGTATGAAAAAGGGACATGGTTGTAGTTTTTGCATCATCAATCACAATCATAAATTAGTACTCCAAACTAACATCTAGTTAACATCATTGATGGGACAACCAGAAGTATTTAGAGGAATGCTATATCTGGCTCAAGCTGGGCTCCTCCACATGTTTCTGCCTGGAAGGCCCAGGTTGGGCTTCAGAAGCCTCAGCTGGGGGGGAAGGAAGCCTGGAAGGAAGACTGGAGAGTGCTGGCCTGGGTTCAGTCTGACCTGCCAGAAAATGCAGTCTGTCATAGTACCACAGCCTGGGGAGATAAATGTCATCTGCAACTCCTGATCTCTGGGAATCCTGGACCTTCTTGTGCTCCCTTAGATAAGTGCTCCTCAGGCCACCAATTAGGATCTTCAAATAGGTGATGTCTGCTGTGGGGATCACCGTCTTCACAAATTCCAACAAATTATCCAGCTCTGCCTTCCTCTTTGTTTGGTTCTTATAATCAGGGTGGTTTATCTCCCATAGACAGGGCAGCTCCCTGAACATATCAATGAAGATTGCCATAAAGTCTTTATCTTTCAAGATATCAATTTTCACTGCAAGACACAACACAAGACAAACCCTAATGTCAACCTAAAGTCTTCTAAACTTGTACAAATACAGGCCTCAATCTAGAAGCAGTATAGGCCCAATGTTAAATCTTACCTTCATTATCACGATCGGCGCCTCCAGTACTCCTTCCTCCGCTCACAGATCATACGTACTACGCACGCGTGTTACGCTTTATAGACACTGCGCATGAGTGAAACTCCACCCGCCCCTGACGTTCTTTCTAGTCTATTCCCCGCCCCTTCTTGTTCGACGCAGTGGGGAAGAGCACATGGCGGAGTCAGAGCAGGTGTCTGATATTTACACCAACGAGGAGGAGGAAAGCCTGGAGGCAGAAATGTTCCGATCCAGAAGGAGACGATTTAAGGCATCAAATATGTCCTTTGGGGAGATGTTGGAGATGGCCGACATCCTGAAGAAGGCCGACTATGATGGAAAGTATGGACCTTACCCAACCCCAATGTCCGAAAGGCCAAGATCATGGCGAAAGTGGTCAAAAGTCTGCACCGGAATTTCGGGGTACGTCGATCGAAAGATCAGCTCAGGAAGTGGTGGTCGGACCTGAAATTAAGAGAGCATGAGCAGTACAGAAAGATCCAGAGAGTGCTGCAAAAAAGTAAGTAGTTGTGCTGTGTTCCTAGTCTTTTTGTGTTTATTACGTTCGTGCTGCTCCATGTGCTTTTCTTAACTGTTATCCAGTTTAAAATGTCAACTTTCATGTTCATGGGCACATTATTTGTTCGTATCAAACATTTTTCTTTCGGCCTATAAAACACCATTGTTTTGGCCATATGCATTTGCCCACATTTTTTAGGGCCTACTTGTCTGAAAATAATTTGGTTGTGTAGATGGGTTTGTTACTAGAATGAAATGCAAACTAGATTCTGTGTAAGGAGAGGACACTCAGCAGCTGTTTAGACATCTGCACGCTGGAGCACTAGTGTGGGACACAAGAACACCCTTTTTATTAGGGGGCCCACACAGGTGCTCCAGTGTATACTATAGGGGTGTCTCCATCTGTGAAGCTTGTACAAGACAGGTAAAGTATTCAAGCTTGACAAAGGACAAGAAAAATGCTACATCTTGAAACTCTGCCCCCCCAAAAAATTGTACCCCATTTCCAAACAATGTTTCATATTTATAGTTCTGCCATCAAATATCTGTGTGCTAAGTATACCTTTTTTTTACAGACTCGGAGGACACCCCTCATCCAAGGAGACCAGAGACCCCCCACCCCTGGAAGAAGGGGAAATGCACCCAAGACAAACAGAGCAGGAGGAGGAAGACGTGGTGGAAATTGGCACCACAACAGGTGAGTGTCTGCGACCACAGGCTCAGGTAAGAGATGGATGCCGGCATTTTTATAATACATGTTTTTTTTTGGTTTCTATCTTTTTAGGTGATCGTGATTTTGTGGATCCAGATCCTTTCACCTCAGAAAGTGCACAGATCCTGATTGGGGAGATCATGGGGTGTAATAGGGACTTGGAAAACATCAAGAAAAACATCAATGATGTTCTTCAAAAAAATAAGAACATCATTGATGTTTTGGGGAGAGTTTAAAACCCCTCCAAATCCCTTTATTTTATGGTGTGCTACAATTTTAACATTTTTTGTCAAAATGGAGAAAAGCCAAATTTTGAAGAGGCACACAGTGTGTCACATTGTGCTATCTGCCATCACGGGAGCTCAATGGACGCGTTTTGGGGGTGCAACCCCTTCCTCAATAATAAAGTAGCTGAGAGGAAGGGGTTGCTCCCCCAAAACACATCCCTTGATCCCCCATGATGGCAGCTAGCACATGTTGACATTCGGCTATTTGTGTGCATCTTCAAAATTTGGCTTTTCCTGGGGTGACTTCACCCTATCTGAACGCAATATCAAACACAGTTTCTAAATACTCATGTCTGATATTTCCTTCAAGTTCTACCAAATGTGAACTTTGTAAGTTCAAGATTTGTGTCTTTCTTGTTGGTTTTAAACATGCCTGTTTTATCTTAAATGGACATTTCTACTTTTTCTAATGTGACCCCAAAAATTGTTATACAACAAACATGTTGGTTTGTTTTAAAAACCTTTTCTAAATGCACATGTGATTGTGCAGGTATTAAAAAGATTGTTAATCAAGAATGTGTGGATTATTTTCTCAATGCTGCAACACTTTTGGGGTGCTCTAATTGCTGCTTTCTGTGACAATGGGTGTTATTTCCTAAGGGCAAATCCACTTTGCACTACAAGTGCAGTTTCAAGTGCACTTGTAGTGCAAAGTGTCTTTGCCTTTAGTAAATAACACCCAACAGTGCTTTGTAATGTTACACAATCACACCATTTTCAGGACTTACCACATTTATGTCAGGGTCAGCTAAAACAAACACAAGCAGTAAATGTCACCAAATATTTGCTTATTTTGTTTTTTTTATTTGAAAAAGGTTTTACACATTGTCTGGCATATTGATAGCCTCCCTACCAGCAAAGAATTTAAGGTATCCTAGCCGGACATCACGAGCACTCAGGGGGGGCAAGCCAGGACGGCCACTTTCAAGCGCCGTCAGGGTTGGTTAATTTTGAATTCCGGCCTCAGGCCCAACTGAGCCAGCATAGTTGGCAGAATGTTGCCGTAAAAAGTTGTGTGGAACACAGCACGCCAGGATAATGTGATTCAGTTTGTACTCCGCCATATGTATGGGTGTAAGAAATAGGTGGAAGCGCCTGGCCATGATTCCAAACGTGTTCTCCACCACTCTTTTGGCTCTGGCCAGCTGGTAATTAAAAACCCTCTGGTCCGGGGTGAGGGTCCTCATCAGGAATGGCCGCATAAGATGGTCCCCAGTGCAAAAGCTTCATCTGCAACGAAGACGAATGGGAGTCCTTTCACATTGTCTTCTGGAGGTGGCAAGTCCAAGCTGCCATTCTGGAGATGCCTGTAGAACTCCGTCTGGGCGATGACTCCACCATCGGACATCCGGCCATTCTTCCCCACGTCCACATACATAAATTCATTAGTAGCCGACACCACCGCCAACATCACAATACTATTGAACCCCTTATAATTATAATAGTATGACCCCGAGTTGGGTGGTGGGATGATGTGGACGTGTTTCCCATCAATTGCCCCTCCGCAGTTAGGAAAGTCCCACCGCTGGGCAAAGTGGGAGGCCACAGTCTGCCATTCCTGTGGCGTGGAAGGAAACTGTGGAGTAAAAAAAAAAAAAAAATTTGTCTTTTTGCACATAAACATGGAAAGCAGATTAGACACAAACATTTTTGGCCAACATCAAGATAACATTTATTTATGGGAATTTAAAAAGACCAAAGTATAAGGTACACCGATCATATCCCCCCCCCCCCTCTCATGGGCCATTTCTAACATTATAGGGGGGGACTCTTGGACAGGTAACCCTCTCCACTTCATTGAGAGATGAATGCCTAAATAATGGGTATTACTTTGAACAGCCCCTCCTTAGCTACACTATTGGCAGCCCACTGGACAGGTAAAAAGTGTCATAATACAAAGATATAAATACACACTGTACACATTTGAGCACATTTGGACATTCTGCTATTACCTATCAATATAATAATAGGATATAAAAACTTTAAACAGTACCATTTGAAAGTATACATGCAGGCCCTTGCACTACATGCTTTGGGGAATTCATCCATAAATCTGACCACAAAAGAGATGGGTATAGTGTGTATGGGTTTGACAAAGTCAGCAGATAGATGATTGAGGATAGATAGAGAATTGGTATCAGCTGACTTAGCAGTTGGGGGAAGGGAGGGCTCCAAATGATTTGGGGACCCCCCAAAAAAAGCCTCTTGCACTCTGCCTGAATTTAAAGCACAATTCACATTTCAAAACATTTTAGGGGTGTTTGGGGTAAAGCACCACTATGGAGCTGACAAAATATATTGTTAAGTGACTACATGAGGTGAATATAGGGCCAGGAGAGCATGCTGGGGAGGTAAGTGAAGGCAAATATGTATGAAGGAGCAAAATAATAATTACATAAAAATCCAGCATGCATGAGGACAAAGGGGACATTCACAGCATATTACAATCATGGTAATTAGGGAATGAGGAAAGAAATAAAATATATTATCAAACATTATATACAATAAAATGTGATATTAAAGGATAAAAATCTTACCTTAATATACTCCTTCTGCAGGACCTGTATGATGGCAGAACAGGTCTCTGGGATAATGATCCCCAGAGCCTGGGGGGAGATGCCTGTTGAGAACTTCAAGTCCTGCAGGCTTCTCCCCGTCGCCAAGTACCGCAGGGTGGCGACGAGCCTCTGCTCCGGAGTGATGGCTTGCCGCATGCAGGTGTCCTGCCTGCTGATATAGGGGGTCAGCAAAGCCAACAAACGGTGAAATACGGGGTCCGTCATCCTGAGAAAGTTCCTGAAATCATCATGATTATTCTCACGGATCTCACGGAGCAAAGGCATATGACAGAACTGGTAACGCTGAAGCAACCAATTCTTGGTCCATGAACTCCTCCCCACCCTGTTCATGGACTGGGCTTGTGTCAAGGTCAGGACCCCAACACCAAGCCCCCGCACAGCACGAACTCTACGAGGAGTACGTATACGCAACATGGCTAGAAAACGGTCGGCTACTCAGAACGAAGTAACAGAACGCGCTGAAGAACAGCAAGGCCTGTGAAGAGCGACCTGAAAAACAGTAACGAACGAACAAGAACACAATGACAAGTCAATGGTACTCGCTGCATGCACTGAAGAGCAGATACAAACCCACAAGCACAAACTGAACAGCAGAAAACGATCTGAAAACCACGAGTCTGAAAGAGTGCAAATCGTCTCTCACCAAACTTTTACTAACAAGAGATTAGCAAAAGGAGCCCAAAGGGTGCCGCGCTTGGTTCTGAACTGGCCTTTTCTAGTCTCGTCGTACGTGGTGTACATCACCGCGTTCTTGGCGATCGGAAATTCCGATAACTTTGTGCGACCATGTGTATGCAAAACAAGTTTGAGCCAACATCCATCGGAAAAAATCCATGGATTTTGTTGTCGGAATGTCCGATCAATGTCCGATCGTGTGTACGGGGCATAAGCCCTCACAGTTACTCTTGGTGGGCGCTGGAACGGGCTCTGCTGTGAAATATTATATCAAGAATTGTAATTACATGCCCCTGTTAAACAGGGGCAGAAAAATTTGGCCTTAGGCGGTGGTGGTGGTGGCACAACACTGTAAAGCCTCACAGATACTCTTGTTGAGTGCAGGAATGGGCCCTGCCCTGAAATATTAGATCAAAAATTGTAATTACGTGCCTCTGTTGAACAGGGTGTCAGGGATCCACCAGCACGGGAGGCACAAACAGGCGCGCGCGCTGCTGGTCATTCTGAGCATCAATGTGTGTGAGCCCCGCCGCACGCTACGGGCGTGCGCACGTGCATGTCGGGTACGAATGAGCGTGCAACGGGCGCGCATGCGCTAACGCTGTTTGGCACCAGTGGGCCTATAAGAGGAGCTCAGCTGCACTTGTGCGGTGCTGTTCGTCTGCAGCTCTGTACCCAAATTCCTGATTCCTGTTGTTGTTCCTGTGACTACTAACCCGGCTCCTGTCTGACCACTCTGATCTCTCCAGTCCCGACCCCAGCTTGTTTGACCCTGCTTTTGAACTTCTGCCTGACCTCTGTTGCAGAACCTTGCCTGCCTTCTGACCTTGCTTCAGCCTACTACCCTTTCTGATCCGGCCTGCCTGACCATTCTTCTGCCTTGCTTCTAGTGTGCTGTGTCTTGACCAGGTCCTGTAGCCACTGCCTGGCTACCACCGGTCCTCTGGTCACTGGTCTGCTGCCTTCTAGTCATCTCCTGCAAGTCAACCTTTCTGGGAGTTCTCATCCTGCATCATGTCTGCCACTGCAACCTGCTCAGACACTCCTACCCCGCTGTGCTCACGGGACCACTGTCTTCATTCCAGTGGGCCATGAACCAGAGTCATAAGAGAGGTCTTCTCCTGCCAAGTCAGTCTCAACACCAGGGACCTAACAATATGAACAGCCATGTCCGAGCCTGCAGGAGAAGCCTCAGCCATGAAGGAGATTTGCACACATCTTGTGGCACTCACGCAGGCCGTGAAATCCCTACAAGAAGGCTATACTAAGCTAGAGGAACGGGTCCAACATCTCTCCACTACCAGTAATATAGCTCCTGCATCTCCAGTTTCACCTGCACAGTCCTCTTCTCAACCGTCAGTAGTGATGCTTCCACCAAAACCGAGTGTTCCCATTCCCGAGAGATTTTCTGGGAACCGATCAAAATTCTGGGCCTTCTGTAATGCTTGCCAGCTGTATTTTGCCCTCCAACCTAGGACTTTTTCTCTTGAAGCCACAAAGGTGGGATTTGTGATTTCCCTGCTGCAAGGAGAGCCTCAGACCTGGGCCCACCGACTTCTCGAGGGAGACTGTGTCCAGACTCATTCTTTACTGTCCTTCTTTTAAGCCATGGCTCAGCTTTATGAAGACCCCCAATGGACTGCCACGGCCGAGTCTGCCTTGTTTGCACTCGAGAAAGGCCGGAGAGCAGCTGAGGACTATGTCACGGACTTTAGATGCTGGAGCGCCGATAACAAATGGAATGACGCAACCTTAAGACATCAGTTCCACATGGGCCTCTCGGAAGGACTGAAGGACAAGCTTGCTCGTGTTGGCATTCCCGAAACCCTTGAAGGCCTGATCTCCCTAGCCATCCAAATTGACCGCCAGCTCTGGGAACATCGAGTTGAACGCTCCTCCCAACAAAACCGCCCGGTTTGGAAGACTGCAAAGGCTTAGACTCCTGCTTCCCGTTACCTTCCTGTTCCGTGTATGGATCCTGCCAGTTCAGTTCCAGACACTTCCGAGCCTATGCAGCTGGGAATCATGCAACCCACCTTGCCCCCGGAGGAACGTGCACAACGCCGGCAACTGAATCTGTGTCTTTACTGTGGAGGATCAGGTCACTATGTGAACAACTGCCCTGTCAAGACACGTAAGTGCCTCTCCTCTGTTTCTGCCAGTCCTTCATCTCCACCTGCCAATACAACCCACATTGCTCTCCCTCTCTCATTACAGTTTCGGGGAAGGACAATCTCCATCAACACCATCATTGATTCTGGAGCATGTAGTTGTTTTGTTGATGCCACCTTTGCCAGCCAACAAGCCTTGCCCCTTCGGGAGAAGACACATGGACTTTCTGTCTTTCTGGCCAATGGTTCCTGCATTAAGTCAGGTCAAGTGACCCAGGAGACCTTGCCCTTGCCGGCCATCACCCTCTCGCAACATAAGGAACTTTTGACTCTTGATGTGATTTCTTCCCCTTTGTTTCCTGTGATTCTGGGCATACCCTGGCTCCAGGCCCACAACCCCCGTATCAATTGGGCCACCGGGGAAGTGAAGTTCCAGTCTTCCTACTGCCAAAAGCACTGCCTACTTAAACCTCCTGACCCTCCATCCACTCTTTTGTGCTTGGACATTGACCAAAATCTGTGCCAGTCTGTGCCTGAGCCATACCATGGATTTCTTGATGTTTTCAGCAAGCGGGGGGCAGACTCCCTTCCGCCCCATCGTCCCTATGACTGCCTGATCGAACTTCTTCCAGGGGCCGAGATTCCGTTTGGGCGTATTTTTCCCTTGTCTGAGAAAGAACAGGAGGCTTTGAAAATCTACATTGATGAGAACCCGAAGAAGGGATTTATTCGCCATTCTACTTCTCCAGCAGGCGCTGGGATATTCTTTGTCACTAAGAAAGATCAGACTCTTCGCCCTTGTGTGGACTGTCGGGAGCTAAACAACATCACGGTCAAGAACCGATATCCTCTGCCCTTGATACCAGAACTCTTTCAGAAACTTAGATCATTTTTACCAAGTTAGATTTGAGGGGGGCCTATAACCTGGTTCGCATCCGGGCCCGAAAATGGGCTTCCGGACCCGATTTGGTCACTATGAATATTTGGTCATGCCCTTTGTTCTCTGTAATGCCCCCGCTACCTTTCAGCATCTTATTAATGATGTGTTCAAAGACTTTCTGGACATTTTTGTAATCCTCTACTTGGATGACATTTAAATTTTTTTTGAATCACGTTACCAGCACTGGAGGTATGTCTGCAGAGTCTTACTCCGTCTCCGTCAGCATGGACTGTATGCCGGCTGAGAAATGTAAATTAAAACAGCAGAACATCCAGTTTCTTGGGTTGGAGATTTCCCCAACAGGTATCAAGATGGATCCCCTAAAATGTGTCTGCTATACTTGACTGGCCTGTACCCTTGGACAAAAAGGGGGTTCAGCGCTTCGTAGGCTTTGCAAACTTATACAGGAAATTTATTAAAGGATTCTCCTTTATAATCACTCCCATCACACAACTGACCAAACAAAACGCACGCTTCCACTGGGGTCCGGAGGCCCAAGATGCCTTTGAAAGACTTAAGGGACTTTTCACCTCAGCTTCAATCCTCAGCCACCCTGACCCTTCGCTACCATATATCTTGGAGGTAGACGCCTCCGAGATAGCTGTGGGAGCAGCCGTTTCACAACGGCAAGGCAATAAGGACTTGATGCATCCTGTAGGGTTTTCTCGGAAACTCTCTCCTGCCGAAAGGAATTGGATGTTGGTGTCCGAGAACTACTTGCCATTAAATCTGCACTGAAGGAATGGAGATACTTGTTAGAGGGCACGGTTCACCCAGTATTGATTTACACTGACCACAAGAACCTAGAATACTTAAGATCTGCCAAGCGAATAAAGCCTTGGCAAGCTCGTTGGGCTTTATTTTTCTCTCGTTTTTGTTTTTATATCACGTACCGACCAGGATCAAAGAATGTGAAACCAGATGCGCTCTCGCGCATGTATGACAGTTCTAAGGACTTTTCCCTTCCAGACACTATCCCACCTGCAGGTAACTTTTTACTCTTACAAACGGATCTCCTTTCCCAGATCAGAGAAGCATCCACTGACTCTTCAAAACCCCCTGGAGTCTCTTTAACACCCAGAGAAGGCCTTTTTTGGAAGGGGAGTCAAATTTTTGTTCCAGAAACTGTCCGGGTCAGAGTTCTAACACTTCTCCATGACCACCCACTGGCAGGACACTTTGGAGCACGTAGGACCTTGGAACTTGTGCAACGCACGTTTTGGTGGCCTGGTTTAGGGGAATTCTGCAAAAAAATTTGTCAATTCATGTCCTGTCTGTATTCGGAACAAGACACCAAGGAACCGAGCCTGGGGGCTACTAAAACCCCTACCCACACCTGACAGACCATGGAAGATGATCACCATGGACTTTATAGTCGAATTTCCATGTTCCTAGGGATATACAGCCATCTTTGTGGTCGTAGACCGACTATCTAAGATGGCCCATTTTCTACCTTTAAAGGGGACTCCATCTGCTGTCGAGACTGCCCACATTTTCATCAAAGAAATTGTCAGACTGCATGGGGTTCCTGCTAACATAGTATCAGAAAGGGGGGGTACAGTTCACCTCACATTTCTGAAGGGCCCTGTGTGAAACTCTGAAGATTGACCTAGCTCTGTCATCAGCCTACCATCCCCAGACTAATGGGCAGACAGAACAAAACAGACTCTCGAGCAGTACATTACATGTTTCACGTCCTTTGTACAGGACGACTGGGTGTCCCTGCTGCCCCTAGCGGAATTTGCATATAACAATGCTAGTCACTCGGCCACAAAACAGTCCCCTTTTTTGCCAATTATGGTTTTCATTCGTCATTTCTATCTGATCTTCTTCCAGGGTCTCCAGTTCCGGCATTTCAGGACACAGTGAACTTTCTCAGCCGCAACAATCAAGTGTTACAGGAGGCAATAGCCAAGGCCCAGGCAGACAGCAAAAGAGTCTTCGACTGAAAAAGAAGAGGAGAATTGAAGCTGCAGATCGGCGATCAGGTATGGCTCTCTACTATTAACCTTAAATTAGCCTGTCCTTCAAAGAGACTTGCATCCAAATTTTTGGGACCTTTTCCAGTAAAGAAGAAGATTAATGAGGTTTCTTATGAACTGTCCTTACCCGATTCACTGAGGATCCATCCAGTGTTTCATGTCTCTCTACTAAAACCTTCTGTGGTCAATCCCTTCCCCAATAGAGGAGCCAGATCCCCTGAGCCCCTCCTAGTTGATGGTAGTGAAGAGTATGAAGTGGAGGCCATTCTGGATTGTAGAAGGCGGCAAGGACAGTTCCTGATTAAATGGAGGGGTTATGGTCCTGAGAATAACTCCTGGGAGCCTGATAGTAACATACATGCCAGAAGGTTGATCCGTGCTCTCTTCTCCTTTCACCCTGAAAAGAAGGACTTGTTGGACATCCGGAGGCTGCCCCTTGGGAGGGGGCAATGTCAGGGATCCACCAGCATGGGAGGCATGAACGGGCATGCGTGCATGCACACGCGCACCGCTGGTCATTCTGAGCATCAGCGTGTGTGAGCCCCACCACGCGCTACAGGCGTGCGCATGTGTGTGACAGGTACGGGTGCACGTGCAATGGGTATGCGTGCAACGGGCGTGCACGGGCATGCGCTAATGCTGTTTGGCACTAGTGGGCCTATAAGAGGAGTTCAGCTGCACTTGTGAGGCGCTGTGCGTCTGCAGCTCTATACCAAAGTTCCTGATTCCTGGTGTTCCTGTGATTACTAACCCAGCTCCTGTCTGACCACTCTGATCACTCCAGTCCCAACCCCAGCTTGTTTGACCCTGCTTTTCTGCCTGACCTCTGTTGCCGAACCTTGCCTGCCTTCTGACCTGCCTGCTTGACTACCCGTTTTGATCAGGCCTGCCTGACCATTCTTCTGCCTTGCTTCTACTGTGCTGTGTCTTGTCCAGGTCCTGTAGCCACTGCCCAGCTACCACTGGTCCTCTGGTCGCTGGTCTGCTGCCTTCCAGTCATCTCCTGCAAGTCAACCTTTCTCATCCAGCATCACGTCTGCCGCTGCAACCTGCTCAGACATCCCTAGCCTGCTGTGCTCACAGGACCACTGTCTTCATTCCAGTGGGCCCTGAACCAGAGTCGTAAGA
The DNA here is from genome assembly GCF_042186555.1 of Aquarana catesbeiana. Lineage (NCBI taxonomy): Eukaryota > Metazoa > Chordata > Amphibia > Anura > Ranidae > Aquarana > Aquarana catesbeiana. Next base: position 203,493,601 of record NC_133330.1, read on the forward strand.
GAGGTCTTCTCCTACCAAGTCAGGCTCAACACCAGGTACCTAACACAGGGGCAGAAAAATTGGGCCTTAGGTGGTGGTGGTGGTGGCACAACACTGTAAAGCCTCATAAATACTCTTGTTGAGCACAAGAACGGACCCTGCTGTGAAATATTAGAGCAAAAATTGTAATTACATGCCCCTGTTAAACAGGGGCAGAAAAATTGGGCCTCAGTCGGTGGTGGTGGTGGCACAACACTGTAAAGCTTCACAGATACTCTTGTTGAGCGCAGGATTGGGCCCTGCTGTGAAATATTAGGTCAGAAATTGTAATTACGTGCCCCTGTTAAACAGGGGCAGAACAATTGGGGCTTAGGCGGTGGTGGTGGTTGTGGCACAACACTGTAAAGCCTCACAGATACTTTTGTTGAGCGCAGGAACGGGGCCCTTCTGTGAAATATTAGATCAAAAATTGTAATTACATGCCCCTGTTAAACAGGCGCAGAAAAATTGGGCCTTAGGCAGTGGTGGTGGCACAACACTGTAAAGCCTCACAGATACTCTTGCTGAGCACAGGAATGGGCCTTGTTGTGAAATATTAGGTCAGAAATTGTAATTACATGCCCCTGTTAAACAGGGGCAGAAAAATTGGGCCTTAGGCAGTGGTGGTGGTGCCCTGAACCAAAAATATTCTTAGAAGATATCATCATGAAGATTGTGGAGGTCACTCAGCATAATAGGATAGTCACTCCATAGAAAAATCAATCGGTTACATCAGCATCAGGTTCTTGGTAGCTGGTGATCCAAGACTGATCCATTTTTATGAATGTGAGCCTATCAACAGAGTCTGTGGACAGGCGCACTCTGTGATTGGTTACAAAGCCTCCATCAGCACTGAATGTGCGTTCAGAAAGAACGCTGGATGCAGGATAGGCCAGTAGCTCAATTGCATATTGAGCAAGCTCTGGCCAGTGGTCCATCCTCAAGACCCAGTACCCAGTGGATGTTCTGTTGGAAAGGTCTCCAAGTCTGATCTTGCCCCTAGATATTCCTGCACCATGTGATACAGACGCTGGCGATGAGGACTGAAGAATTGTCTGAAGGCATCGGTCAGTCGGCCACTTACTCCACCACTCTTTCTGTGACTGAACGAAGCCTTAGCAACACGTTGTCCAGCACCAGGAAATTGTAACCTCCCAGGCTCTGGAAACGCATTGCACAAACCTTTCTACAAGGCCTCCCGAAGATTTTTCATCCTCTGCTCCCTCTGCTCAGGCTGGATAAGTTCTGCAACCTTACCCTTGTAACGTGGATCAAGAAGGGTTACCAGCCAGTAATGATCCCCCTCCTTGATACCACGAATCCTAGGGTCCTTTTGCAGGCTTTACAGGATCAGGGAGGCCATGCAGCGTAAGTTTGCAGAGGCATTTGATCCTGAGTCCTCTGGGTCACTAAGGACCATATGATCCTCAACCACCTCCTCTTAGCCACAAACAAGTCCATGGGTTTCTGGGGACTGAAAATGATCCCTTGAAGACTGCTGCTGATGCTGAGCATTATCCTCCACCTCCATGCTGACACAATCCTCCTCCTCTTCTTCTTCCTGTGTGATCAGCGGGCCCGCAGGAATACTTGGATAAAGGGGGCCTTGAGAGGTAAGGAAGTCCTCCTCTTCCTCCTGCTGTTCTGCCTCAAGTGCCCTGTTTATTTATTCCACGAATTGTGTGCTCCAACAGGAACACAAGAGGGACGGTATCAATGATGCATGCACTGTCACTGCTCACCATCCTCGTGGCCTCCTCAAATGGTGACAGTACAGTGCATGCATCCTTGATCAGTAGCCACTGGTGTGACAAATAAAAGCCAAGCTCCCCTGACCCTGTCCTGGTGCCATACTCACACAGGTACTCATTGATGGCCCTCTGATGTGTGTGCAGCCACTGCAGCATTGCCAACGTTGAGTTCCACCCAGTGGGAATGTCACAAATGAGGCGATTCTTGGGCAGGTTGCATTCACTTTGAATGTCAGCCAGTCGAGCACTGGCATTGTATGACTGGCGGAAATGACCACAGACTTTTCTGGCCTGCCACAGGAGATCCTGTAAGCCCGGGTACCCGCTCATGAACTGCTGCACCACCAAATTCAGGACGTGAGCCAAACAGGGAACATGGGTCAAGTGTCCCTGTCAGAGGGCAGAGAGGAGGTTGGTGCTATTGTGGCAAAAAACTATTCCTGGCTGAAGCTGGCGTGGTGTCAACCACCTCTGGGCCTGCCCCTGCAGAGCTGTCAGAATCTCTGCCCCAGTGTGGCTCCTGTCCCCTAAGCAGACCAATTCAAGCACCGCATGGCATCTTTTTGCCTGAGTGCTTGCATAGCCCCTTGAACGCCTATGGAGCACCGCTGGTTCAGTGGACAAATCTGCAGAGGAAGAGGCCATAGAGGAAGAAGAAGAGGAGGGGGTGGAGGAGAGAGCTGTGGCAGAATCACCACTACTAGCATTTTGGAGGCGTGCTGGTGGAACAAGCTCCAACAATACTGAATCCTGTTCTGCATCCTTCCCAGCTGCCAGCAGAGTGTGCCGTGAAAGAAAGGTAAGGTCCCTGTCCATGCCTGCTGGACCATGAGTCAGCGGTAATATGCACCTTACTGCTGACCGCCCTGTCCAACGAGGCCAAGACATTGCCTTCCACATGCTAGTAGAGAGCCGGAATGGCCTTCCGTGAAAAGAAATGGGAACCTGCCACTGAGGTACTGCACATTCCACAAATTCACAAAAGGGGGCAGAGTCTACTAGCTGAAAAGGCAGCAGTTGTAGTGCTAGCAATTTGGCCAAGCTAGCATTCAGATGCTGAGCATGTGGATGGCTGGGACCGAATTTCTTTCGACGGTTTAGCAAATGGGGTAGGGAAATTTGCCTGCTAAAATTGGATGTTGGTGTACCGCTAGCAGATTGGCCACAAGTACTTGGGACAACTATTTCTATACCTTCATTCCTCTCAGTGCAGGTTTCTGAGAGGACTGGAGGTATAGTGGGGTTGGAGATCCCAGCTGATGAGGCGCAAGGAGAGGTCCACCTTGTTCTTTGATGTGGGTCTTTTAAGTGCTGTTGCCAACGGACTGCATGGGAGGTTGCCATATGTCTGGTCAAGAATGTGGTGCCCAAGCGCCTGCTGTTTTGGCCACGCTTGATACGCAACGGTGCGATCTGCTGCACACGTGTCAAAAAAGGCCCACACCAAAGAACTTTTCAAAACATGCGGGGAGTCAGCAGTGCCCTGTACCTGCTTAGCTCTGTGGTATGATGCAATAGGGTGGCTGCCCTTAAGCTGCCCCCTGGAGGGCATCCTGCCTCATTGGAGATGTGCCTCCTCCTCCTCCTCTCTTTTATCAGGCACCCAAGTAGAGTCAGTGACCTCATCATCCCCTCCCTCCTCGTCACTGGAGCAAACTTGGCAGTATGCTGCAGCTGGGGGAACATGACTGCCAGTTTCTTGACCTTCTTGGGCACCCCCTCTCTCTAGGCTCACATTACTCCCTTCCTCAACCTGGGTATCATCATCGGAGCCTTCAAATCACTGTGCATCCTCCTGCAGCATGTACCCGACACTGTGGTCGAATGGTTCGAGGGACTCCTCCATGCATGATGGTGGGGCTAGGGAAGGAGTGACTGTTGACATGGAGTTGATGGAATAGGCCGCTTTGGCAGCTGCATTGGCAGGAAATCTACTCTGAGCTCTGAGCCTGGGTGAGAGGATGTGGAGGATGAGGACGGCTTTGTTATCCATTCCACCAACTCTTCTGCATGTTGTGGCTCAATAACACGGCCAGCTGCAAAAAAAAAAAAGACAAGCGTGCTGAGGATGCACCGTGTCTATGACCAGCACTGTCGACTGTGAGCGTCTGCCTCTCCTTGGTGACCTTCCGGACATGTTGTAAATTTTGTTTAGTAAAACCATACTACACTGTATTGTGTACTGTGTATACCACCAGAAGAGTAGAAGTAACTGCACTAGGGGTGCACGGTACTATGTACACCAACAGAAGTGTAATAACAATTATGGGTGCACTGTATGTATTGTGTACACCACCAGAAAAGTAGTAGCAATTGCACTAGGGGTGCATGGTACTGTTTACTGTGTACACCACCTGAAGTATATTAGAAAAAGTACACCAGTGTTGTGGAAAATTTTATATTAATGTATTGTCATAAGTCTCCCAGTGTCTGTTCAATCATAGCCCGCTCTAAAGAGCTGACTGGGGCAGACCAACGCTGGTTGAGATCCGTTTGGTAGTGAAAAGCTCTTTGGGGATGTAGAGAAATGTTTGTGGAGTGGGGACGTGTCCGCCAACTAAGGGCCCCTGTGCGATCCAAAGAACGATCGTCTGGTGGGGGTGTGTTCGCTCTGCAAAGACATTATCAGTTTAACGAGTGTGCTCTCATGTTGCCCCTGTGTGCCTGATCAACACATTTGTGGCCCAATGAGTGTACACCTGCCGATAATCTCTCATCCACAAAGACAGTAGAATAATCCAGGTATACATTGTTTTCTGGAACAATATATAATAGGGATTTCTATCAACGGAAATACGGGAGTCTTTTGGGTTCTGTTTGGAGACAGGGTTAATGTTTGAAAGCCATGTGGCTTCTAAAAACATACATGCACCCTGTCTCTGCTCAGACACACCCATAAGACTCCTGTAGCCATTGTTCATTGGTTGTTGCATTTTCCTGTTGTAACGAGCCCCTTGCTCGCTTGGTTCCACTCTCCTAACACTCCTCTGCAGCTATTGAATCAGATTGCAACGTCTGATGGTTCGGTCATCCAATGGTCTGGGACTAGAACCACAGCTCTGTGCCTAGTCCAGTTGTGATAGTTCAGAACAAACACCAGGCAGGCTGTATGTAAGTTCAAATGGGAATCTATCTTTATTGACAAAATACAGGCTTTTATACACTCAACGTGGAGGTGCAGACCTCCTGCTCATATTACTCTAACAATACAGCTGTAACCTAATTAACCTAATTAACATGAGCTAATTAACTAATCCCTTTAGACAGCCTAGATGACTCAGACATGACCATTAGGCCAGACTGGCCGTCTTGTAGTTCAGAAAATCCAAGGGTCCGCAGACATACAGCCCACAAAGAGCGCCGTTCCCCCAAATGCAAGGGCCCCCAATCGGTCGGCAAGAGGCCCGCACACAGTCCCCTCCAAAAGTCTCTTTCCCGGCTAGGTCTGTCACACCTGTGTTGTTAAATCCTTATATGGTCATTGATATCCTGTGAGGTCACAAGCTTTGTAAGAGGTGTTATTGGCTGTTGGAGGCCGAACCCTCGAGCTTTGGGACCTCCTATGGATATGCTAATAAATGGCTCACGCAGACAGCTGAGGCTGGCTGGCAGGGTAATCTTGGAACTGGAAGGATGAGGATGTGATTATTTGTAAGCATGAGGCACACACCAAAGCATGAGGCACACACCAGAGGATGAGCTACACCAGAGGAAAGACATATGATCAAAAGGTGAGATGCATTTATATCATTAGACGAAATTGTTATTATGATTAGAAACAGGAGATTTGGCTGTGTGCTCTGCGTGCAGCCGAATTTCTCAAACAGAATGGCGAGCCAGGTACTTTATGGAGCAGACAGAACCCCCGTCCACATCGGTGAGAAAAGGGGGGAGAATGGATCCCAGTCTAGGACATTTCTTTCCGATGTGTTGGGGAGCCTTTGCTCTGCAAAAGAACACATTTTTCGTCTTTTGAAATAATGCTGGAAGTTTGATCGTATGACTGGTGTGTGCCTGTGTGTGTGTGTGCCTGCGTGTGTGTGTGATTTGTACCTCAAATCTTTGTGTAAGGAGACTGTGTGTGTGTGTGTGTGTGACTGATGCTGTGTAACAAGTTTGTAATGCATATGAGAAATAGAAAGTTATGAATTGATATTATTTGCAGCCTGCAATGTGTGTGTGGCTGAGTAGCTTTGTAAGTAGCTGAACCTGTTTGTAAAGATGCCATGAGTTTAGTGAAGGGGCAGGCATTGTTGTTTTTGTATTGAAAGGGGCTACGCCCTGGGGGAAGGGAACTATAATGTTCTGAACAGACATTGCAAGCATTCACTGTCTGTATCTTTCAATGTTTTGTTCCTGTGAAAGCTGATGTGAACTGAGTTTGAGGGTATGTTACAGCCGTGTAATTGTGGGTTATGTGGCTTGGTTGTTTCATTGGATAGCATGTATTCCTAAGTTGTGGTTTATTTTTGTAACTTTAACACTTTTAAATGGTTGTCTAAGCGTTCATTTAGTATCTCAAATGTGTAAGTTTTTGGGGAGACATTTTTGGTTTTGGCAGGAAAATGGTTTTTGTCTGCTACTTCCTTTTGTTGTCTGCCATGTGACTACGGTCAGCCATTTTCTTTTCCTTTGTGTTTGAACTTTAAAATGTTTATCCATCTTGGTCGGTCTTGGCGGGAAAATGCGCCATTTTGTTGGGGTCTGGCTTTTGTTGTGGTCACCATGTGCATCGGCGGCCATTTTGAAGACCTCTGAGCCCTCCTATCGGGGAAGCTGCTCCATTGTGTATTCCTTTGCGTGTGCAAAGCCACGTGCTTTAAGCTACAATCTGGCTTCTAGGCACCATTTTGTGAATTCTATTTTTGTACTGTTTACATACTTTTCAAGGAAACTATTGCGTTTTCTGTATTGAATAATCTCTACTTTGCACTGAATTTCAATGGATAACAAGACTAGCTTTAACTGAGTTTTTGGTACACAGCGGTGTGTGTTATTTTAATTTTTTAATGTTTTGGCAGTTTCTTAGAGGGCAATTCATTGTTTTGAGGCTTGTATCGCTTTAAGCTAAGGTTTGCTAGCCTGCAGTATCCCTCCCCTCTCCTTTCCTGTACATTTATATGTAAATAAACCAGTTTGAGGGGTTTTAGAGCTGGGCACGCAGCATTTTACGTATCAACAGGAAGTTGGTGTGGGGGGGGGGGCTTGGAGTATCACACAAGCAAATGAGATTTGTGCTTGGAAGGACAATGGGAAAATACTGGCGTTTGAAAGTGTTTTAAATTTAATTCCAATTGTTTTAAAGAAGTTTATGTTTCTAGTGAAGATTTCTAATGTCTTGATAGACAAAATACAAAGCTATTTGGGGCTTCCTCGCCCCAGGACGTTGGTGGGAGGGGCGAATCATTTTGCATAGTTAATAGTTGGTTGTTAAAAGAGTGGTACTCTGTAGTTCCGTGCCAAACGTGTTGGGACAACAAGCCATAGAGTTGATGCCTCGTTTTAGTGTTTCTAGTTGAGTGACTAGTTTGTAGTCTGTCAATCCACCGTGTAAGAAGGCACCAGGCAGTGGTGTCCGAAATTGGTGCAAGGGTTTTCCCTGGACGCAGGGGTAAGACGATAAGCCGATTTGAATCGCCATGGGCAATGGCAGTCCGTGCAAGGGAAGGAATGCGAGGCTTCCCACAGTCAAACGGATGCACAAGAGCATATGGAGTCTAGTTCTGAGGAAAAAGGCCATTAAACCCCAGAAATATTGACATAGGTGGTCCAAGGATACTATTTTGGGTATCCCTCTGGAGTTGATGTAGCGCGACTACGGCTTCAGAAATCTGTAATGTTGAGTGAGTTGATGGATGCGTAGTACACGTTTGTGTGATTAAAAATACACAGGCCTGTTTTTGAACTTTGTGTGGCTGGTCCATGCAAAGATTTTGAAATGCTCTTGTGCCTTTCAAATTGTATTCTTTTCTATCGCTAAAAGAGTGAAGGCAGCATTCCATCTGGTCGTTTTTATTTTTTTATTTTTTTCGTTTTTGGGAACTATGAAATATCTCCCCCACATTTGTATCTAAATGTTTTTCTTTGTCTCATTGTTTGTATGTGGTAACAAGATGTTTGAACCTCCCGTGACAGCCCTCTTGCGTGTCGCGGCTGTTGTATTTTAGAAAAAAAACGTACAGATGGTTTAGTTATTATCGGTTTTGTGGAATGTCAGTGACAATTTACCAATGTACATGAATATTGTACTGTTTACCATTCTTTGAAGGACAGAGTAATAACTTTTGTTTATAAGTATCTTTTCAGGTCCAGTTTCTGGAAGTGTGTGTACAGGTGTATAAGAAGGTAAAAGTATCATAGGCTATATCACTGTTTTATTCTGCACCATTCTAAACCCTGCATGTCTTCCTCCAGTTTGTAATGAGAAGGGAAGAAAAGGGGGGATGAGAGTGGTGAGAATAACACATTTTCAAACCAACAATACTAACCGCTCTAATTCTAACCAAGTTTGTGCCAAGACTGCCTTTCTTTGATAGAATTTGAATCAGCAAGCAGCAGTCTGGTGAAGTAGGCTCCCATCCCAGATGCTAAGAACCTTTTTGTCACTGGTTCCCGGTATTATACCCCAGATGGTAAGCCACGCACAGGTTATGCAGTGACCACAGTCCCGATGTCTGGGTTATTGTCATATGAGGTTTGTTTGAAGGTCAACCAAAAACAGAGTTGTACTTTCCTTATTAGCTGTCACCCTACATTTTCAGCTGATGGGGTGGGTGCAATCACTGTAACATGAACTTCAAAAGGTCCACCACAGGGTTCACGAGTCCATCCAGGACCCTGACACAATAACCAGTTTACACTCTTCCCAACCAGGTGACTGGGTCATTATAAAGAAGCTTGAGGGATGAGACCACGCCAGCCACTGCAAGAAGCTGATCAACCACAAAGAGTAGAGAAGTATCTTCGTTGATTTATATTTTTTTGTTTAATAAATTTTGGCAAGGGTAACGATGAAAAGCATCCCAACTAGCTAAGAAAGAGAACAGGACACGTGGTTGGGTATTTAGTGTCCCAGCGATGACGGCTGTACATGCTATATGTGACGTTCATATTGGTGTGAGGAGTTTTGACAGACTAGTAAAATTTAAACAGACACCTGTCAAAGGAACTTAACAAAACATTTCTAGAGGGTAAAATTAATTATAATTTTAACAAAAGCTCTGGTTCTTGCCAGCTTTGGTATCGGGATAACTAGGTAGCCCACAAGTGTGCTTCAACTGTAGTTTGGTATTAATGCGGATCTACAGCTTATAAGGTAATTTCCCGTAAGGCAAGAGGTTCATGTGTGCTGGTGAAACTCGTCCCAGCATCTTATGTCGCAGCCAATCGTGAGGATCTGATGGCGCGAGAGAAGGTAAGAATGGCAGGGACAGTTGGAAGGGCATTGCTTGTACACGGTGGGGGCTTGAGCTTATGAAACACTTGAACAATTTCTCATCCATAGAGGATGAGATGTTTTCATGTAACTGTTGAAGCTACAAGGAAGTTCCCACAGTCCAAGGGGGTTTCTGGGAATTCATAAGTAAAGATTGTTATATCTGGATCGGGGATAGTAGTGACAAAGTTCAGGCCCATATGGATAAGGTTTAGATCCCTGCAAGGCAAAGCCAGAGCTATAGATAGTGAAGGTTGGAATCCTTTTTAAGGGTTTGGGAATCGTTGGAGATTTAATTTTTATCTTGCAGTGGATCCTAGTGAAGGAAGTAGGGGTATATATACTCATGTTGTTTTTGTTTCTATTCCTTCTATATGCCATGATGAGGTGCTCCTGTTGTCTGATTGGATGCATGACCAGAGCCTGAGCAGATGACCACATCTTCCCTGATGAGATGCCCCGAAGCCCGACCTACGTACAAGACACAGAGGATCCCAGACCGACTGGCGACTACTACAGCTCACCACGTCATCTCCAACAGAGTCTACATGTCAAGCCGTGTTTTACTTTTTATGGACTAAGAAGAAGATCAGGATTCATTGAGGGACACATGGGATCTTATGACAAGAGGAGGGACTGTTGTGGAAAATTTTATATTAATGTATTGTCATAAGTCTCCCAGTGTCTGTTCAATCGTAGCCCGCTCTAAAGAGCTGACTGGGGCAGACCAACGCTGGTTGAGATCCGTTTGGTAGTGAAAAGCTCTTTGGGGATGTAGAGAAATGTTTGTGGAGTGGGGACGTGTCCGCCAGCTAAGGGCCCCTGTGCGATGCACAGAACAATCGTCTGGTGGGGGTGTGTTCGCTCTGCAAAGACATTATCGGTTTAACGAGTGTGCTCTCATGTTGCCCCTGTGTGCCTGATCAACACATTTGTGGCCCAATGAGTGTACGCCTGCCGATAATCTCTCGTCCACAAAGACAGTAGAATAATCCAGGTATACATTGTTCTCTGGAACAATGTATAATAGGGATTTCTATTAACGGAAATACGGGAGTCTTTTGGGTTCTGGTTGGAGACAGGGTTAATGTTTGAAAGCCATGTGGCTTCTAAAAACATACATGCACCCTGTCTCTGCTCAGACACACCCATAAGACTCCTGTAGCCATTGTTCATTGGTTGTTGCATTTTCCTGTGTTGTTAAATCCTTATATGGTCATTGATATCCTGTGAGGTCACAAGCTTTGTAAGAGGTGTTATTGGCTGTTGGAGGCCAAACCCTCGAGCTTTGGGACCTCCTATGGATATGCTAATAAAGTGGCTCACGCAGACAGCTGAGGCTGGCTGGCAGGGTGATCTTGGAACTGGAAGGATGAGGATGTGATTATTTGTAAGCATGAGGCACACACCAAAGCATGAGGCACACACCAGAGGGTGAGCTACACCAGAGGAAAGACATATGATCAAAAGGTGAGATGCATTTATATCATTAGACAAAACTGTTATTATGATTAGAAACAGGAGATTTGGCTGTGTGCTCTGCGGGCAGCCGAATTTCTCACCAGGAATGGCCTGCATTGAGATATAGGCTTGGCTACACAGGATGCAGTGTATATATATATATATATATATATATATATATATATAAAATATTTAATTTCATAATTATTATTATTATTATTATTATTATATACAAGACTGGCTGTATATATATATTAAATACACTGCAGCTAACAGAATAACCTACCTGCCTGAAGTATATTAGAAAAAGTACACCAGGAATGGCCTGCAGTCAGATATAGCTAAACTGGATGCAGTGGATATATATAAATATATACAAGACTGTCTGTATATATATATAAATATTTAATATACACTGCAGCTAACTGAATAACCTGCCTGCCTGCTCAATCTAAATGACACTCTATCTCCGTCTACGCCAACAACACACTACACGGAGTCGACGTGCAGGCAGCCTTATATAGTGTGGGGCTTGGACTTAGTCCCCCTAAGCCATGAGCATAAGGGTGTAAATTTTCACTCCTCACTGCCTATCACAGTTTCGGAGGCCATGGAATGCCCAGATGGCACAACCCCTCCCCCCCCAAATGACCCCATTTTGGAAAGTAGACACCCCAAGCTATTTGTTGAGAGGTACGGTGAGTATTTTTCAGACCTCACTTTTTGTCACAAAGTTTTGAAAATTGAAAAAAGAAAAAAATGAGAGCTGCAAAATACTCACCATGCCTCTCAGCAAATAGCTTGGGGTGTCTACTTTCCAAAATGGGTGCATTTGGGGGGGGGGTTGTGCCATCTTGGCATTTTATGGCCTTCAAAACTGTGATAGGTAGTGAGGAGTGAAATCAAAAATTTACGCTTAGAAATCCTGAAGGAGGTGCTTGGTTTCGGGGCCCCGTACGCGGCTAGGCTCTCAAAATGTCCCACACATGTGGTATCCCTGTACTCAGAAGAAGAAGAAAAATTTATTTTGGGGTGCAATTCCACATATAATCATGGCATGTGTTAGCAATATATCATTTAGTGACAACTTTTTGTAAATTTTTTTTTGTCATTATTCATTCACTTGGGACAAAAAAATTTTAATGGGCTCAAAATGCCTCTCAGAAATTTCCTTGGGGTGTCTACTTTCCAAAATTGGGTCATTTGGGGGGGTTTGTACTGCCATTTTAGCACCTCAAGAAATGAGATAGGCAGTCATAAACTAAAAGCTATGTAAATTCCAGAAAATGTACCCTAGTTTGTAGACGCTATAACTTTTGTGCAAACCAATAAATATACTTTTTTTTTTACCAAAGACATGTGGCTGAATACATTTTGGCCTAAATGTATTACTAAAATTGAGTCTATTGGATTTTTCTTATAACAAAAAGTAGAAAATATCATTTTTTTTCAAAATTTTCAGTCTTTTTCCGTTTATATCACAAAAAATAAAAATCGCAGAGGCAATCAAATACCATCAAAGAAACCTCTATTTGTGTGCACAAAAGGACGCAAATTTAGTTTGGGTACAGCTTTGCATGACCGCGCAATTATCAGTTAAAGCAGCGCAGTGCCAAATTGTAAAAAGTCCTCTGGTCCTTAGGCAGCCAAATGGTTCAGGGCTTAAGTGGTTAAAAATGGGACCCCATAACCACCACTATTTCAAACTGATATATCCTTATCTTCCCTAAACCAGAAAAAGATTCACCTGATACAAGTACATAACACTCTATAGCACTTTTATTTTGTTATTAGTTTTGTTCTTAAAAATTTCACAAATCTTTTAGCTAATAGGTTGAACAATATCCTCACCTCTATCCTACTTAATGACCCAGTGGGTTTCATGATGCATAAACAGTCTGGGTACAATACCAGACACAAAATAGATCTAAAAGATGGCAACAACAAAATGGGGGCTGAGGTTGAAGCTGAAAATAAATTTGGTTGCTTAACCCCTTCCCGCCGACCGTACGCAGATATGTGTACTCGGATTTCCGGGGTTATACCGGGATGATGCCCGCAGCTGCAGGCATCATCCCGGTACCGTTGTTTACAGCGGGCGATCGGCTACCCGTGTATAACAACCGATGCGGCTAAAAGCCGCTCGGCTGTTATACCGGAGGAGTGGGAGGGGACATCCCCCCTCCCGCCGCCTCCCGCCGCTGTTACCGGGCCTCCCGTGCGATCGGGAGGCCCGGTGTCCATTCGGCTGCCTTCGGCGGCTGGGGGCGGGCTGGAACGAAGCTGCGAGCGGGTTCGTTCCAGCCTTCTCATTGTAAACGCGGAAGCGACGTCATGACGTCACTTCCCGTTTACTCGGCTGCCAATGGCGCCGAATTTAACATTACAGTACAGTACACAGTATTCAGAATCGCCGTTTTCAGCGATCTGAATACTTTGAAGTGTAAAGGAGGGATGGGGGGTCTTTTAGACCCCCCATCCCTCCATAAAGAGTACCTGTCACCACCTATTACTGTCACAAGGGATGTTTACATTGCTTGTGACAGCAATAAAAGTAAAAAAAAAAAATTTTTTTTAAACACAATTTATAAAGTACAAAAATAAATAAAATAAATAAAAAAAAAAAAAAATTTTTAAAGTGCCCCTGTCTCCGCGAGCTCGCGCAGCGAAGAAAACGCATATGGAAGTCGCGCCCGCATATGTAAACGGTGTTCAAACCACACATGTGAGGTATTGCCGCAATCGTCAGAGCGAGAGCAATAATTCTAGCCCTAGACCTCCTCTGTAGCTCAAACCTGGTAACCGTAAATTTTTTTTAAAGCGTCGCCTATGGAAATTCATAGCTACCGTAATTCGTCGCCATTCCACGAGTGCGTGCAATTATAAAGGGTGACATGTTTGGTATCTATTTACTCGGCGTAACATCATCTTTCACATTATACAAAAAAATTGGGGTAACTTTACTGTTTGGATTTTTTAAAATTCATGAAAGTGTCACTTTTCCAAAAATTTGCGTTTAAAACACTGCTGCACAAATACCGTGTGATAAAAAATATTGCAACAATAGCCATTTTATTCTCTAGATTCTCTGCTAAAAAAATATATATAATGTTTGGGGGTTCTAAGTCATTTTCTAGCAAAAAATATGGATTTTAACTTGTAAACACCAAATTTCAAAAATAGGCTTAGTCATGCGGAACTTCACCTAAAAAGAGTCGTTACATTTTTCCTCCTCCTTCTCCTCCTCCCTCCTGTGCTAATTTGGGAGGGTTTTTTTTCGAGAGCAGGTACCTATTTCTGGCAAGTACCCTCTCCCACTTCCACTCGGCTTGCCTAGGCAAGGAGAGTGGATGATCGCCCCCCCTTCTCCCTGCCTGAAACCTCTTGGGACACATAAAAAATCCCTGGAGGCTGCGGCTCCATTCAGATGGTGCTGCGCAACTAGTGCATGCACAATGGGGAGCCGGCTGTGAACCAGTAGGGAGTCACAGCTGGCTTCCTGCAAGTAAGATAGCAGCACCAGGGAACTGAAGACAGGTGATGAACTAGTCCGGGTGAGGACAGTGCTGGATCCCTGGACTGGTGTGTGTTTACTAATCATCAGCAGCTACAGTATTTGTATCTGCTGACCCTTATTTTTATATAAATGACTGAAGATCCTAATTGCCATATTTCATTCTCCCAGAAGATAAACATGCTGAACAGCAACAGACAGGGCTGTTTCCCTGTCTCCATATACAGGTATGTAACCAATATATTTCTAAACCTTACAAACCCACTGGACCCACTGGAAAGTTTCCCCAAGCTTCACCAGGGAATTAAATTCTGTTCACATACTTTTTCTTGCCACTGTACCCATAACTACATTCTGCTTTACCATGGCCTTTCCATGGATGGGATCTACCTTTTCCTCTATGAAAAATTATTTGGACCAGGCACACAAAAGCTCCATTTGTATAATCTACAAGAAGAATGCTCATAACATACTTGTGCTTTGTTACTGTAGTGATATATAGATATATAGATATATATATATATCTATATATCTATATAGATATATAGATGTATATATATCTATATAGATATATAGATATATAGATACATATACAAAACACACTACAGTTACTACTTGCCTGAAATCCTATACTTCATACAACTCTCATTGAGCAAAGTATGCTGGAAGTGTTATACACATATGGGTATCTAATTTGTATTCTGGACCTGCCCAGATATTTCACGCTACTGGTAAATAATGAACATGTTGAGTTTCCAAATGCTGGGAATTACTGTCCCTTTAGACCCCATCAAACACCTTTTGGGAATCTTCCTAAAGAGATTTCTAAACTCCCTAGAAAACACATCACGCTTACATTGACAAGAAGCTGCTGCCTTATAACTCTAAAATGGAAACTCACCACCCCACCTACTAATGTGGAACTTTACAGCAACATTTAAAAAAATCAAGCTGAAGAAATTTCTAACTGCCAGACTGAAATAAACTAGATGAAGTATTGCAACAATGGAATCTCTATATTCCCCCCCCCCCCAAAAAAAATGTGCTCTCATTAACAGCAGTCAGACTTCCAGACCCCTTTTAAAACATTTTTAAAGCCTCCCCCTCCCCCCATTCTTGTACCTACCCCATTCCATGTTTTGTTGTTTACCTATTTTACTTATCCATCTCTAGGGCATCTCAAGAGCAACAAGAAAAGCTATAGCAACTTATAACCTTGGGAACAGATCTGTAACAAGCCTTGCAATCCACTCCTGAGGTGGGGGGGCTATGAGAGAGAAAGAAACTTCTTCTCTGACCTCGTATGAAATGAGTAATCACCCTCCAGAACAATAACTCAGGCCCAAACACTCATGCAGGGCTAATACACTGTAAATATTGTGCTATTCTACTCAAAAAAATTGAGGCAACTATTTGCATCAGCTTTTTAAGTACTGTACTAAACCTATTCTTGTCTGACTCGTTAGCCTTTTCATGTTTTCAACTTTGTTGTTTTATGTAAAACCAACTCAGTTTTTTTCAGTTTATAGACCATAGTGTTTTAAGTTAAGAAAACATACATTAAGTTATTTATTTCAGGTACTTCTATAGCACCATCAATTTACGCAGCACTTTACATATACATTGTACATTCACATCAGTCCCTGCCCTCAAGGAGCTTACAATCTAAGATCCCTAACTCGCATTTATATACATACACATACTAGGGCCAATTTAGATAGGAGCCAATTACTCTACCAGTATGTCTTTGGGGTGTGCAAGGAAACCCAAGTACCTGGAGGAAACCCATGCAGGCACAGGGAGAACATGCAAACTCCATGTAGTGCCCTATTACTTGTCTGGAACCATAGTTTTAAGTGATATTAACTTTTTTTTTTTTTTTTTGTAACTTACTCAATTTTTTTTAAGTTGGTAAAACGTATTTTCCAAAGCTATTTGATAAATGTTTGAAGGTTTTTATTTAATAATAATACAATTATTTGGCTTTAAAAAAGGAATAGTCTCATGAAACAGGCTTTCAAAATAAATTAACATTTATTATTAAGTGTTACAAATGTAATATTATTAAAGCAGCTTTAAATGTAAATGTATACATCTTAAAAAAAAAAGTCTCTTTCTCAGCTATCAAATTTAACTGAAACACACACATGTAACATACAGTATATCTGTAAAGAACATAGAACAGAAAATGTATTAACTTTTTTTTAAGCCTTTTAGGAAAGTAATTTGCACCTTAAAGTGAGAACTTTTGAAGATAGATTCCCCACATCTAGCTCTAAAAAGATCTTTTGAAAAACTTCAAAGGTATATTTTAGGTTTTTAGGGTAGCTCAGGTTAAAAGCATAAATGAGTCCCATAATCATTCTTTCTGATACAAAATGAGAGTGCTATGTGAAAAAATACACTATACTAATATGCTTGTTTTTGTTGCACAAATGCAGCACAAACCTATGGTATATTTGTTTTTGAAATGTAATTACATAGTGCAAAGTGGGTGGAGCTTGAGGTCACATAATCTAAAATTGCAATAACTTCAAAACCGAATGGCAGAAACAATCATTTTTGTGGCACAAAACTGTTTTTAAGCTTAACAGCCAGCGGTCCCTCACCCTGCATCTTGGTTATGTTCTGCCGAATGCATTAAGCACAAACTTTGCGTGTGCACAAGTGAGTGGTCTCAACAGGTGTATACAACAGACGTATGTCCATTTATTATAAATATATTTATCAGCAAATAAAATAAACATTTTGGATGGTATGTTAACCACTTTAATACCGGGCACTTTCCCTTCTTCCTGCCCAGGCCAATTTTCAGCTTTCAGCACTGTCACACTTTGAATAACAATCGTGCAGTCATGCTACACTGTACGCAAACAAAATTTATAATTTTTTTGAGACAGATAGAGCTTTCTTTGGTGGTATTTAATAACCACTGTGTTTCTTATTATTTGCTAAACAAACATAAAAAAAACGAAAATCTTGAAAACAAAAGTTTTTCTTTGTTTCCGTTATAAAATTTTCTAAATAGGTAGTTTTTTTTCTTCACTGATGTGCGCTGACGAGGCTGAACTGATAGGCTGCACTGATGAGGAGGCACTGATGGGCACTGATGAGGAGGCACTGATGAGGCAGGACTGATGAGGAGGCACTGATGGGCACTGATAGGCGCCACTGATAAGTGGCACAGATTGGCAGCACTTGCGGGCACTGTTGGGGCTGCACTGATCATCAGGACACTGATGATCAGTGCCCTGGTGATCAGTGTAGATGTCCCCTGTGTGGATTTACCAGCTATCCTCTCCTCACGTGCTGTCAGTGCAAGGAGAAGACTGCCAATAACTGGCAAATCCTGTTTAAACTGTGATCAGCTGTGATTGGACACAGCTTGTCACATGGTAATGAGCTGCTCTGATTGGCTCTTTATCCCGATCTGTGAACAGCTGTGTCCAAAGGACACTGCGATCACAGTTTGGTGCCGATGCATGCCACAGGGGGCGCATGGAAAGTATGATCACAGGAGGACGTCTATAGATGCCCTCCCAGCAATGTGAGACCATGCTGTAGCTGTCTTTCAGCTAAAGCGTGGGTGGGAGGTGGTTAAAGTGGTTGTAAACCTCAGACATGAAATATGAACAAAGCATATCCCTCTATAGTGTGTACTTGTCTCAATTAGGATCACTAAGTGTCATTTCTGTCCACTGCTTCATTCCTCTACTATCAGTCACGTCTAACAAATTTTCTTGACACGAAGAGAAAAAAGGCAAGGGGGAGAGATTTCCAGTACACAGCCTGTGATTAACAGCCTCAGCGCTGTACCCAAACAAAATTTTTATCATTTTCTTCCCACAAATAGAGCTTTCTTTTGGTGGTATTTGATCACCACTGGGTCTTTTATTTTTTACTAGACAAACTAAAAAAAGACCAACATTTCTTCATTTCTGTTATAAACTTTAGTTTTCTCCTTCACTTATGGGCAGTCATGAGGCTGCACTAATGGGCACCGATGAGGCGGCACTGATGAGGTGGCACTGATAAGGTGGCACTGATGGGCACTGATAAGGAGGCACTTATATGCAGCACTAATATGCAGCACTGATGGGCACTGATAGGCGGCACTGATGTGCACCGATAGGCAGCACTGATAGACACTGATAGGTGGCACTGATGGGTGGCACTGATGGACACTAATAGATGGCACTGATAGGCAGCACTGATGAGGAGGCACTGACAGTTATTACTGATGGGCACTGATTAACAGCTTTGAAGGGCACTGACAGGTGTTACTGATGGGCACAGATTGGCACGTGTGTTTTAAGAACTGATGAAAATAAGTAAGGTACTTAAAATATCAAAGTAAATTAATTAATATTTATTTATTTGTTGCAAATTATTAAATGTTATGGTAAAATTACAAGCCAACATAATCGTTTTTATCAGTGTATCTCTTGTTGTATTTCCCTCCTGGTTCCTATGATGCTTTGTAACTACTAATATTGGTTCTCCAGATTCTGCACCTCTTGATCATCTATCTTTTGTACAATACAAAGTATCAAGAAAAACAACTGTAGCAATAACTCACGGTGGAGCTGCTGATTTAAAGAGGGCTGTTTCCATCACCTTTTTACCTGTAGTTTCACTAATACCAAACTTAGAGTCCACGTTGAGCTTATTATTTGAAAATGTAGGCCACAGTCACTTTAGTACTTTTCCAATGCTTTAATAGGAGATAACTGGAAGTAGTAGCAGGAAAGAGGTAGAAGAAGAGTTGCAGGGAAGTTCAAATACCTTTTCTTGGTGTAGCACTAAGGAATTGAAATCTCAGAGATGAATGTATCTTCAGTTCAGGATTAAATCTTTGCCCGCCCGGATAGGCCTCTCTCACTAACCTAGCAGCCGGAGCGCAGCACGAACAGAAAGTCTCTGCCACAGACTTGAATAGAACAAAACTGTATGATCCTCTGCCACAGGATGTAGTAGTTTCCAATGAACAGCAACACAGTACCAGAACCTTTAAGCCGACCCGGCAGTACTATGTGGTAGGTTAACTTAAGATGCCTCCTCCAATTTAGTCACCAGGCCCCTCTCCAGAGACGGCCTTCCATGACGGGTCCTCCCCTGGATTCTTCTCAATTGTCCAGCTTCTTCCCGCAGGACAGACAGCACAGGACCATCTCTGCAACAGTTGTAGTAGGCCCCAGACAGACTTCCGGGCCCACCCACACGCTGCAGCAACGCAGTCCTCTGGCCCGGAGGACCACGAGGTAGGACTCCTAGCACATACCTGTCGGCCAGGAGGGCCAGCAGGTGGAAAGAAAGAGACCAAGAAATATGGAGTCTGTCCCTTAAATACCCCTTCCCAGAATGCACCTCAGGGGACAACCTCTGCCGAGTTACTTCTGAGAAAGAAGAGCACTCAATACACCTCAGTCTGTTGCTTTCCAACTCTGGTCTGTAGTGACACCGACATCTACAGGTGACGGAGTGGAACTGCACGCAACACAACCAAGGCTGGAACAGAAGCTAATTTAGCCATAGATTAAATCTAAACTATGTACAGAACAGATGACCCACTAAATTTACATATAAGCGGTAGATTAAAAATCTACCAGCGCTACATACTCCCCCCACTACAATAGACGTTGTCCTCAACGTCTGCCAAAATATAACTCTCAAGCCTGAGAGTAGGTATTTGAACTTAAAACTTGGATGAGAAAGAAGAAAGGCAGTGAGAAATGTTACAGCTTCAAACATTTATACAACAACATATTCACATCAGTAATGTCACAAAACCCCACTATCTACCTAGCTGAAAGGCCTAACAGCTTGATAGGAGATCTAGTTGTTCCTAGAAAAAAAACAAAGTTAAACACACACAAAAATGTACAGTAGCATCACTAAACAATTTAGGAGCAAAGCCTCATTCCCAAGAGAATGACACTTTCTTCCCCACACATTTTCCTTCTAATGAAAATGAACTAAAAGTAACTTGAAAAGTCCATCCCTATCTCTGAGCAAATTATATCTTTTCAGCAAAAGAAAATCCAGCTAGCAAAAAGTCTTTGGATATAGAAGCGCCGAGGTTAATAAAGTCTCTTGACCACGGAGTTCTCTAAGCCCTGACACTATCTGGCTATATACCCCAAAGTTCTTTTTTTTTTCTTAGCAGAAACAGAAGACAACAGTCTCTTTGCATAATCACCAATAAAACTGGGGATCTGGTAATGTCAGTTTCTTCCCTTGTTTATCCATGGTGGTGATAAAATAAACAATGTCATCTTTTCCGGGTCTGCAAATGACCACTTTGTCAGCATAGATGTGCCAACCATAGTTCCAATGCAGCAAACATCCATTGAAACGTTCATCCATAGTATCAGAATACCCAGCTCCCCGGAAAGGTTTTGGTACAGACAAATAGTCCCAGACAGATTCACGGTACCACTGTTCACGGTTGGTCTCAATTTCCTGCATAATTTCCTGAGTAACATAGGGAAATTCGAGACCATACTCTGTAGCAACAAGTTTGGTGAGCACTCTCTGTAAACGGGCAAGTCTAGGCAAAGCTCTATTTTTCCCCAAACCAGGAGGCACACAAGAATTTGGTGATTTGCGCACCATAGACCCGATGGGCATCGGCTCAAACTCAAGCAAACTAGTAACTTTAGACAAGGTCTCTTTGGTAGTACTGTGTGGCTCCACACAAGGCGATGTCTTCCCAGAATCCATGACTATCCATTCTGAGAAAGTAAGGGCAGAAGCAATATCTTCACCCTGGGCCCACAATAGTTCCTGTGACATTGTCTCAAACAAATCATCATCACCAGAGAGATTTGACATAGAATCTATCTCCGAGTCTCTCAACTCTTCCGCTGGCAAATATTTACAAAGAGTCCCAGATATGTTCCCCTTTGATCTCTCACCCGTTTCTCGACGTGGACTTCTCCAGATCCATATATCTCTCCGGCTCCGGTTCGGGTAGTCTCGGGCAGGCCTCGACCATGGCCGCGGGAAGCCTTCACATATCCCACCTTCCTTGGGACAGGTGCAACCGGAATAGGTGTAGTAGAAGTAGAAATAAAAGTGATGTCCGCTGATGAAGCGGTAATAGTGACATCTCTCTCGGTAACACTCACGGTAGCAGACAAGACCACGGCCTGCTGCTCTTCCACTGTGGCGGTACCTGTAGCCCAGTCCACACTATAAGCACGGGGCGACACTGTAGGTTGCTCCACTGTGAACAAATATTCTCCGCACTGCAAACATCGAACAAATGGACGGAGATGTATGGCCAGTCCTTCACACTTGTGGCAAAGCATTCCCAGCCCTTCAATATCTCCTACTGTGTATAGTACAAACTGCCCCTGCAGCTTCAAAAGAATGCCAGTATCCGTCAGCAGGGTTTCGGTTAGCATTGCACCAGCAGCGGTACTTGTAAGAAACATCTTGGATCCCATGGTTGACGGTATTAATGGAAAAGAAGACATGGCTGCACTCTGATCCTCTCAACACGATCACGAGGCCTGTCTTCTCCTTTGGCGCCAGACACACACACACACACATGTCCCATGCGGCAACAAGTAGATGTGGCTCCTCCCACTTGTTCCTCTATTCACGTAGCTCCCAGGCTTTTACTTCTCACCTGCAGCCTATGCAGTCAGAAATGTAATCCTACAATTTAATCCCTTCTTTTCCTGGAGAAAGTAACAAAGTCCAGAAACCTCTGTTAACATAGACAAATACTTCTCAGGGCTGCTTAGGGCAACGGCAAACAATCCTGGACAACGCCCCCACATGTAGCAATAACTCAAGGTGGAGCTGCTGATTTGTTTATGTCACCTTTTTACCTGTAGTTTCACCAATACCAAACTTAGAGTCCACGTTGAGCTTATTATTTGACAATGTAGGCCACAGTCACTTTAGTACTTTTCCAATGCTTTAATGGGAGATAACTGGAAGAAGTAGCAGGAAATAGGTAGAAGAAGAGTTGCAGGGAAGTTCAAATACCTTTTCTTGGTGTAGCACTAAGGAATTGAAATCTCAGGGATGAATGTATCTTCAGTTCAGGATTAAATCTTTGCCCGCCCGGATAGGCCTCTCTCACTAACCTAGCAGCCGGAGCGCAGCATGAACAGAAAATCTCTGCCACAGACTTGAATAGAACAAAACTGTACAATCCCCTGCCACAGGATGTAGTAGTTTCCAATGAACAGCAACACAGTACCAGGCAGTACTAAGTGGTAGGTTAACTTAAGATGCGTCCTCCAATTGAGTCACCAGGCCCCTCTCCAGACCAGCGCTCCGCATGATCCTTCCAAGACGGGTCCACC
Source organism: Aquarana catesbeiana (assembly GCF_042186555.1). Taxonomy (NCBI): domain Eukaryota; kingdom Metazoa; phylum Chordata; class Amphibia; order Anura; family Ranidae; genus Aquarana; species Aquarana catesbeiana. The sequence goes on from NC_133330.1 coordinate 203,516,104, forward strand.
CCTGGATTCTTCTCAATTGTCCAGCTTCTTCCCGCAGGACAGACAGCACAGGACCATCTCTGCAACAGTTGTAGTAGACCCCAGACAGACTTCTGGGCCCACCCACACGCTGCAGCAACACAGTCCTCCAAAGTAGGACTCTTAGCACATACCTGTCAGCCAGGAGGGCCAGCAGGTGGAAAGAAAGAGACCAAGAAATATGGCGTCTGTCCCTTAAATACCCCTTCCCAGAATGCACCGCAGTGGACAACCTCTGCCGAGTTACTTCTGAGAAATAAGAGCACTCAATACACCTCAGTCTGTTGCTTTCCAACTCCGGTCTGTAGTGACACCGACATCTACAGGCAATGGAGTGGAACTGCACGCAACACAACCAAGGCTGGAACAGAAGCTAATTTAGCCATAGGTTAAATCTGAACTCTGTACAGAACAGATGACCCACTAAATTTACATATAAGTGGTAGATTAAAAAATCTACCAGCGCTACACAACATAAAATAAAGATGTTGGCTAAAACTGATATAAATGTATTTTCATCTGAAAATGACATTATTCTCACTTTACTCAGCACTTCTGATGTAAGTGAAACCTCACTGACTAATACTTTGATTTTACTGAAACTATGTAAGGAACACAACCAGCTTTACCCAAAAATAGCCCTCAGAACAGTGCTTTTTAGATATACTTATATGCTTGCCAGCACGGAAGTGGTTAACAGACAACAACATTTACTGATCAAGGTTCACAGAGTTGCACTCTAGTGGCAAATCACCTATTTTAGCTGGACCCAGTAATGATTCATTTGACATTACAGCAAATTACGGCAATGTTACTCATTGGGGCAACTCACTGCAGCACGGAAAGGTGACATTTCCATCTGAAAATGTCATTTCTATGTTCCCTATGTCATCTTGTCTCAGTAAGTAGGAACACAAGGCTGGCATGCCCTAGGGAGGGAGAGCACAGTTTTATTTCTGTGCAGTGTGAACTTGCATTACAAATGTAACCTTGCTCTGTTTTAGTCCCATGTGCAGCTGGCAACAGAGAGGTGAGAAGAGAGCTCAGTGCTCTGGAAGTCTGTTACTTTGCAATCTTGGGACAAGGTAGGTAAAACAAGAGTCACACTTTTGCACCCACAGTGTCCTCGCACCTCTCTTCACACATCATAATTGTTTTATTTTCTTCTTCTTTTTAGCATCCTGGAAGAAAATCCTGAGAGCTGTATTGTGTGACTAAGCACAGACATATTTTAAAAAGACAACAGAAGACTAGCAGAAGAGAAAGGCTTTTAGAGACCATTAGAATCATTACAGAATGTTCAAGAACAACACAGAGAAGCCCAAGAGATCTTCAAAGCTATGATAAGTTACAAGCAATAAATGATTGAATAGGATAGATCAACAATAAATATGTATAAACACTAAACATAGAGGAGGCAGAGAAAGAGAGAGAAAAAAGAGAAGTAGAGAGAGAAATAGAGAATAAGAAGAATTACATTTACTTTATTTAGTGGCATTTGTAATTTTTTTGTTGCTTTGCATCTCTGTTGGTTAGGGATGAGCCAAACACCCTCCCGGTTTGGTTTGTACCAGAACTTGCGAACAGGCAAAAAAATTATATGAACACATGAACACCGTTATGGGACACGAACATGAAAAATCAAAACTGCTCATTTTAAAGGCTTATATGCAAGTTATTGTCATAAAAGTGTTTGGGGACCCAGGTACTGCCCCAGGGGACATGTATCAATGCAAAAAAAAGTTTTAAAAACGGCGTTTTTTCGGGAGTAGTGATTTTAATAATGCTTAAAGTGAAACAATAAAAATGAAATATTCCTTTAAATATCGTGCCTGGGGGGTGTCCTTAGTATGCTTGTAAAGTAGCGCATTTTTCCCGTGTTTAGAACATTATCACAGCAAAATGACATTTCTACATGAAAAAATGTCATTTAAAACTACTCGTGGCTGTAATGTATTGTCGGGTCGTGGCAATATAGATGAAAATCATTGAAAAAAGGCATGGGTCCCCCCCCAGTCCATTACCAGGCCTGGTATGGATATTAAGGGGAACCCCCACCCAATTTTTAAAAAAAAATTGCGTGGGGGTTCCCCCTAAAATCCATACCAGGCCCTTTAGGTCTGGTATGGATATTAAGGGGAACCCTGCCCCCCCAAAAATTTAAATAAATGGTGTAGCAGTCCCCCCTAAAATCCATAACAGACCCTTATCCGAGCACGCAACCGGGTAGACTCAGGAAAGGGGGGGACGAGAGAGCGCCCCCCCTCCTGAACCATACCAGGCCACATGCCCTCAACATGGGGTGGATGCTTTGGGGTCCCCCCAAAGCACCTTGTCCCCATGTTGATGGGGATATGGGCCTCATCCCCACAACCCTTGCCCAATGGCTGACTAAAGCCTCTTCACGATGACAGCTGTTATATAGCTGAGGGTGGGCCACCCAGTGACGTAAATGGGTGATCCCGCCCCCTCTGATGTTATGTGATGCTACGTAACATCAGAAGGGGACGGGGTCATCTGTTTACGTCACCGGGTGGCCCAGCCCTCAGCTACAGTGCCTTGCAAAAGTATTCACCCCCTTGGCTTTTTACCTATTTTGTTACATTACAGCCTTTAGTTCAATAATTTTTTATTCTGAATTATATGTGATGGATCAGAACACAATAGTCTAAGTTGGTGAAGTAAAATTAGAAAAATATATACATAAAACTATATTTTAGAAATAAAAAAATGATAATTGGCATGTGCGTATGTATTCACCCCTATTACCTTCAGAAGTCACATAATTAGTGAAATGATGTCCACCTGTGTGCAATCTAAGTGTCACATGATCTGTCATTACATATATACACCTTTTTGAAAGGCCCCAGAGGCTGCAACACCTAAGCAAGAGGCACCACTAACCAAACACTGCCGAGGAACTCTTCAAACAAGTAAGGGACAATGTTGTTGAGAAGTACAAGTCAGGGTTAGGTTATAAAAAAATTCAAATCTTTGATGATCCCCAGGAGCACCATCAAATCTGTCATAATCAAATGGAAAGAACATGGCACAACAGCAAACCTGCCAAGAGACAGCCGCACACCAAAACTCATGGACCAGGCAGGGAGGGCATTAATCAGAGAGTCAGCACAGAGACCTAAGGTAACCCTGGAGGAGCTGCAGAGTTCCACAGCAGAGACTGGAGTATCTGTACATAGGACGACAATAAGCCATACTCTCCATAGAGTTGGGCTTTACGGCAGAGTAGCCAGAAGAAAGCCATTACTTTCAGCAAAAAACAAAATGCCACGTTTTGAGTTTGCGAAAAGGCATATGGGAGACTCTCAAAATGTATGGAGGAAGGTGCTCTAGTCTGATGAGACTAAAATTGAACTTTTTGGCCATCAAAGAAAACACAACACATCACATCACCCAAAGAACACCATCCCCACAGTGAAACATGGTGGCAGCATCATGGGCATGTTCTTCAGCAGTTGGGACTGAAAAACTGGTCAGGGTTGAGGGATAGATGGATGGTGAATACAGGGATATTCTTGCGCAAAACCTGTACCGCTCTGTGTGTGATTTGAGGCTAGGACGGAGGTTCACCTTCCAGCAGGACAATGACCACAAACACACTGCTAAAGCAACACTTGAGTGGTTTAAGGGGAAACATGTAAATGTATTGGAATGGCCTAGTCAAAGCCCAGACCTCAATACAATAGAAAATCTGTGGTCAGACTTGAAAATTGCTGTTCACAAGCGCAAACCATCCAACTTGAAGGAGCTGGAGCAGTTTTGCAAGGAGGAATGGGCAAAAATCCCAGTGGTAAGATGTGGCAAGCTCATAGAGACTTATCCAAAGCGACTTGGAGCTGTGATAGCCCCAAAAGGTGGCTCTACAAAGTATTGACTTTAGAGGGGGGAATAGTTATGCACATTGACTGTTTCTGTTATTTTGTCCTATTTGTTGTTCGCTTCACAATAAAAAAAAAAAAAAAAAAATCTTCAAAATTGTGGGCATGTTCTGTAAAATAAATGATGCAAATCCTTAAACAATCCATGTTAATTCCAGGTTGTGAGGCAACAAAACACTAAAAATGCCAAGGGGTGTGAATACTTTTGCAAGGCACTGTAAATAACAGCTGTTATCACGATGAGGCTTCAGACAGCAGGGGTCTCCCATGGAGGCGGAGGTTTTTTTTTCCCAGGTCATCAGAAGCCGCGATCGAAGATGAATTGACATTGCGGGACAGTTTTTTTTTTTTTTTATAAAGGACTTGTCCCAAATTGTCTACTGTCATTGTTAACATTTTGACACTTTTTTGGTGAATGGGTAGGGGTATATATATACTCTGCATTCAGTGTAGTGTATATATGCAGTTCATTTGGTGGTGTACATTATATAATACACTCCAGGAAGTGTATTTATATATATATATATATATATATATATATATATATATATATATATATATATATATATATATATATATATCTATATCTATATCTATATCTATATCTATCTATCTATCTATCTATCTATCTATCTATCTATCTATCTATCTATCTATCTATCTATCTATCTATAGATATAGATAGATATAGATATAGATATAGATCTATATCTACAGATATAGATATAGATATATAGATATAAATATAGCTATCTATATAGCTATAGATATAGATATAGATATAGATGTAGATATAGATCTATATATGTCAGGGCTGGGCTCAGCCCTTCCTTCTCTGAGCTGGCCGCTCAGCTGTCGGCTAATTGCCAGCTACCATCTCTCTCCACAGTTACTCAGCTCTTAATGATCCTGCTCGTCAGTCCTGGCTACTTAAGCCGTCCAGTCCAGAGGAGCTCTGCCTTCGCCTTGAGTCACATTACAAGAAACTCCTGCATTCCTGTTTAATGACTGGCTTTGCTGACATCCCTTCTGGCTCCAGATCCTGCTTGCTGTTCCACTACTTTGATCCCTGACTTCTGGCTCGGCTGACTATCCATTATGGTTACTGAACTTTGGCTATGTTTTCACTACATTTTTTCTTTTTACTTTTATTATTAAACAAGTGTGATTTAACTGTACTTCTGTCTCAGTCTGATTTCATGGTTTCTGACAGTAGGCAAAGGCCATGGAGATGCCCTCTTATGCAGGAACACTCTGCAGAACAAACAAGTCAGGCAACATGGAAGGTTGGAAACCATAATTCGCCATAAACGGGGACAATTGGGAAGCAGAATTCAAGGCACTGTTGTGAGCAAACTCTGCCCACAGTAATAGGTCTGACCAATTGTTATGACGGTCAGAAATATAGCAACGTAGGAATTGCTCCAAAGACTGATTGGTTCGTTCTGCTACTTTGATCCCTGACTTCTGGCTTGGCTGACTATCCGTTCCGGTTACTGAACTTTGGCTATGTTTTGACTATGTTTGTTCTTTTTAGTTTTATTATTAAACAAGTGGTATATATATATATATATATATATATATATATATATATATATATGTATATATATATATACATATATATATATATATATATATATATACATATATATATATATATATATACATATATATATATATATACATATATATATATATATATATATATATATATATATATATATATATATATATATATATATATATATATATATATATATATATGTATATATATATATATATTTATACCACTTGTTTAATATATATATATTATACCACTTGTTTAATATATATATTATATATATATATATATATATATATATATATATATATATATATATATATATATATATATATATATATATATATATATATATAGTGGGGATGGAAAGTATTCAGACCCCCTTAAATTTTTCACTCTTTGCTATATTGCAGCCATTTGCTAAAATCATTTAAGTTCATTTTTTCTCCTCATTAATGTACACACAGCACCCCATATTGACAGAAAAACACAGAATCATTGACATTTTTGCAGATTTATTAAAAAAAGAAAAACTGAAATATCACATGGTCCTAAGTATTCAGACCCTTTGCTCAGTATTTAGTAGAAGCACCCCTCTAATACAGCAATAAGTCTTTTTGGGAATGATGCAACAAGTTTTTCACATCAGGATTTGGGGATCCTCTGCTATTCCTCCTTGCAGATCCTCTCCAGTTCTGTCAGGTTGGATGGTAAACGGTGGACAGCCATTTTTAGGTCTCTCCAGAGAGGCTCAATTGAGTTTAAGTCAGGGCTCTGGCTGGGCCATTCAAGAACAGTCACGGAGTTGTTGTGAAGCCACTCCTTCATTATTTTAGCTGTGTGCTTAGGGTCATTGTCTTGTTGGAAAGTAAACCTTCGGCCCAGTCTGAGTTCCTGAGCATTCTGGAGAAGGTTTTCGTTCAGGATATCACCATGCTTCACTGTTGGGACTGTATTGGACAGGTGATGAGCAGTGCCTGGTTTTCTCCACACATACCGCTTAAAATTAAGGCCAAAAAGTTCTATCTTGGTCTCATCAGACCAGAGAATCTTATTTCTCACCATCTTGGAGTCCTTCAGGTGTTTTTTAGCAAGCTCCATGCGGGCTTTCATCTGTCTTGCACTGAGGAGAGGCTTCCGTCGGGCAACTCTGCAATAAAGCCTCGACTGGTGGAGGGCTGCAGTGATGGTTGACTTTCTACAACTTTCACCCATTCCACACATCCTGCTTAATTCTAAGCAGGATGTGTGGAGCAAACCAGGCACTGCTCATCACCTGTCCAATACAGTTCCAACAGTGAAGCATGGTGGTGGCAGCAACATGCTGTGGGGGTGTTTTTCAGCTGCAGGGACAGGACAACTGGTTGCAATCAAGTGAAAGATGAATGCAGTCAAGTACAGGGATATCCTGGACGAAAACCCTCTCCGGAGTGCTCAGGACCTCAGACTGGGCCAAAGGTTTACCTTCCAACAAGACAATGACCCTAAACACACAGCTAAAATAACGATGGAGTGGCTTCACAACAAATCTGTGACTGTTCTTGAGTGGCCCAGCCAGAGCCCTAATTTAAACCCAATTGAACATCTCTGGAGAGACCTAAAAATGGCTGTCCACCAACATTTGCCACCCAACCTGACAGAACTGTAGAGAATCTGCAAGGAATGGCAGAGGATCCCCAAATCCAGGTGTGAAAAACTTGTTGCATCTTTCCCAAAAAGACTCATGGCTGTATTAGATCAAAAGGGTGCTTCTACTAAATACTGAGCAAAGGGTCTGAGTACTTAGGACCATGTGATATTTCAGTTTTTCTTTTTTAATAAATCTGCAAAAATGTCAACAATTCTGTGTTTTTCTGTCAATATGGGGTGCGGTGTGTACATTAATGAGGAAAAAAAAAATGAACCTAAATGATTTTAGCAAACGGCTGCAATATAACAAAGAGTGAAAAATTTAAGGGGGTTGAATACTTTCCATCCCTACTGTATATATAGTATATATATATATATATATATATATATATATATATATATATATATATATATATATATATATTTATGACCAAGAGAGATGTGGATCACATAAACATGTGACAAGACTTACGACATAAATAGACATAAGTGTGCCTTGGTGGTCTGGTCAGTATGCCAAGAAAAGGGAGCATACCCAAGGTAAGTAATAGGTAGTTTATGAAGAAGGATGTGCTGAGAAGTGTCTAAAAAAGGGAAGGGCAGGAGGGTATTGTGCACTGGAACAGGCCACGAGCATGGGCGAGTGGGCTGCTTAAATACCCTCTGGACTCCTCCCATCAATTCAGGCCACCATACTAGCCTTCCTATTTATGGTCATGGCCCTGTGACTGAGACAGATGTGGATCACATAAACACGCAACAAGACTTACAACATAAATAGACCTGAAGTGTGCCTTGGTGGTCTGGTCGGTATGCCAAGAAAAGGGGGCAAGAGACTCAGATAGGGAAATAGCGCTTTATTGATTTCTTGTGGTTATTGAGCCAGCTTGGTAAAGGCTGGTGCCATTTCTCCCTGAGGATTTGGGATGTATGTGGCAAAACAAACAGACTTCTATCAGCCTAGTTTCTTGATTACGTGGTTGGGAGGCAGCTGAGGCTGCTCCAATCTGGAAGGAATGTCAAGAGAACTGACTGGGGTTGAAGCCCAAGTTGCTTAGGAGGATCCTGACATGCTTGATAAACTGGCTGCCACTCAGGGGGCTGGTTAAAAAGGGTAGCAATGGGCTACCATCAGATTGGCTGGGTAGCCAGGACAGTAGTCAGTCGAGGACTGTCACTGGGCACCAGGCATTGTTAGTCTGGAACAGGTTGATGTCAACCCCTGGGCAGGTTTGTTGAGTTTTGCAGACTGCGAGATGAAGGGTTTAATGGTTCAGAAAGTGAGTCAGGTGGTGTTGGAGCAGTGTCTGACCACCAGAGCCGCTGATGGTAAATTCACTGGGTTGTAGGATACCGTAGAAGGCCAGGTAGAATGCCGCTTGGATGACTAGGCTGGGCAAAGCTCCAAAGGGAGAACGAGTAAGAATTTCAGACATCTCCCTGAAGATGGCACTCGTGATAGGTAAGCGTTTGCCACTGGCTACAGGTTGGTGCTTCTGTATGCCCCGTAGGAGTGACTTGACTGTGTGGTCCGAGAATACTGATGGTTTACTGGGGTCCTGTAATGATAGAAATTGTTGGATGCCGGCTAGGTATAGCCCAATGGTGTGAGCAAGGGCTAGCTGCGTATGGCAATATGATATGAAGGCTAGGATGTGTCTAACGTCACCTATCGCTGCCCCTGGGCGGTAAGTGTTCCAAGCAGTGCGATAGGCCTTCAGTGTGTTGCATTCCAAGGATTGGTTGATGAGCTGGGTTGCGTTGGCGAGGTGCGATTTTAATCCATCGTCAGCAATGACCAGGGTGGGACAGGAATAGTTGTTGGGTCCGCTCCAGGCTCCTGTTGGAAAAACAAAGTAAGGTTGAAATGGGACAGAGCATCAGCTGCAATATTGCATTTGCTTGGAATATGTCTACAGAAAAAATTAAAGTGGTGACGAAGTGACAGCTGCACGAGCCTGCGCAGGAAGGACATGATGGGGAGTGACTTGGATCTACCTTTGTTAATGATGTCGGCCGTGGCCTGATTGTTCGTGGTGAAAAGCACCGCCTGTTTTGTCCAAGTGTGGCCCAGACCTGGGCAGCTGCCACAATGGGATATAGCTTGAAGAGAGATGAAGACTGGGTGAAACCAGGGATTACGAGAATTTCTGGAGGCCAAGGCTTGGCAAACCAGTGGCGGCCAAATATGGCCACGAAGCCTGTGGAGGCTGCAGCATTGGTCGACACTGCTGGGATGAACATTGAAATGCTGTTCCAGCTGGTGAAGAACTCATCCCACATAGCCAAGTCTGCTACTGCTGTTTGATCTAGTTTGAGAATTCAGTCTGGGTCTTGCACTGGTGTGAGACTAAAAGCCATGATATGGAGGACCATCCCTGAGGAATACTCCTCATTGCGAAGTTCAGCATCCCTAGTAGGGACTGCAACTGCTTCCTGGTGCACCCTTGCAACTGGGGGAGGTTGTGGATAGTTGCCCTGATATGGACTAGTTTGTCAGGAGGCAGGCTAGCTTGCATAGCTTGTTTGTCCAGAGTGACATCTAAAAAGGTAATGGAATGTGCCGGTCCTTCTACTTTGTGCTCAGCTATTGGCACATTGAGGTTGTTGAAAACTATTCTTAACTTATCTAGATCTGCTGGAGGTGTGCCTGGTTTCCCGATAAGCAGGAAGTCATCAAGGTAGTGGATGACTGTGTGACAGTGGGCCTGGTGAGACAGAATCCATGTGAGGGCCTGAACGAAGACGTTAAACTGCTCTTGTCCCGAAGGTCAACTTGGTGGTGAAGTAGTAGGACTCCCTCCACCTAATACCGTGCCACCACCAGAGGGATGGTCCAATAGGGAGGAGCTTGAATGCATCAGATATGTCTGCTTTGGACAGCCAGGCGCCGGGACCTATCTCAATGATGCCTTGGATGGTCAGGTCAACTGAGGCGTATTTGAAGGAAAACGCCTCAGAGGGAATCAGGGAATTCAAGCTAGGGATGTGAGAAGAATGAGCCGCAGAAAAGTCGTACACTAAGCGGAGTTTATTACTGAACTTGCCCTTGACAAGCCCAATAGGGCTCACTCTCCTGACTGGGAAAGGTGACTGTGGGAAGGGGCTGATAATAAAGCCTTTATCCACTTCTGACTGTAGTAAAGAGTCAATTGCTTGTGTGTCGCTGGCTGCTGACTGGAGGTTCCTGCATTCGTGTGTAGTGAGGGGTAAAGTGATAAGGCCGGTGTGGAATCCTTCTGTGAAGCCATGCACCAGGAATATAGCCAGTGAGGGAGTGGAATGTGTAGAGAGGTAGAACCCCAACCAGCTGACATCTATGCGACCTAGTCAGGACTTTCCCTCCTGTTTGACTTGACAGGTGGTGCTCGGGTGAGCTTTATGGCATGCTCTGCAAATATGGAGTAGCCTGCACCGGCTATGGAACCATCCGCCGTGATTAAAATTGTTGCAAATGGGGGCTCCTCCTAAAGAAAGGATAGGCTATCCTAGTCTATCCTCTGGTCGTGGCTGACCGGGGACTGAAAAGCCCTGACTGGTGCTGGAGGAAGAAGGAGGGTAGACGGGGCGCCTTGTGGTCCCTTCAGAGCACCAATTCGCCATGTGTGTAGCGGACTGACAAATGGTGCACAGTGGTGAGCGGAGGCTTGTGAAATGGCAGCAGAAAACCTCTGTGTCAGAAACGCTCCAGTCTGTCTTGACCTGGAACTGGCTAAGCTTGGCGGCTGCCTTGGCTGAAAATGAGCAGTGGTAGTCATAAAAGGTGTGCCCTTCGTACTTGTAGCCTAAATCTGTGACTAAATGGAGATTTAGGTCCAGCTCTTCCCTCCTGCTCAGGGAGGCTGAGCAGACAACATCCCTGAACATCCCGAAAGCCAAAACAAATTCGGTGACTGTAAGTTTGTGGCTGAGCCTGGGGTCTTTCAATGTAATGACCACGGAGACGTCCCCCCAGGCGTATGCTCTTTTGTTGGCTACATCGTGCATCAAAATTAGCATAAGCTAAATTTACGTCCTTGCCCTCCAAGATGTCCTTCCTGAGGCTGGCAAGGACAAGGTGAGCAGGGAGGATGGTAGAAGAGGACTCTGGCATACCTGCAGGAGTGAATGCCAGTGCTGTGACCATGACTGGTTCAGGGAGGGTTGTGAGAGGGTGAACCTCCAGGACTGGGACTCTGGTCTGCACATCAGTAACTGTTGAGGACAGTGAGGAGACCATGGAGTGCAGCTGGGAGATGGACCCAGATATGGACTGCAAGTATGCCTGATGGGCGCTGGGTCAAGTAGTAGCTGTCAGCGGGAAGAGTAGCCTGAAGAGCTCTGCCTTCCTGGCCATAGCAGGGTAGGGGATGCCCTTGCGTCTAAGCTCAGCTATGATCTTGGGAATGGTCCATGTGTGGAGGGACTGTAGGCTGCCACTCCCTGAGCCTGTAGAGGGTGACAGAGGGGTGGGTGTGAGGTCATCACTGCCGGCCTGCGACATTACTCCGACTGTAAGAAAATAAGGGGGTGCTAGTGTTTTGAAGAGATGTAATATTGCACAGTAGGGATGAGCCGAACACCCCCTGTTCGGTTCACACCAGAACATGTGAACAGGAAAAAAGTTTGTTCGAACACGCAAACACCGTTAAAGTCTATGGGACACGAACATGAATAATCAAAAGTGCTAATTTTAAAGGCTTATATGCAAGTTATTGTCATAAAAAGTGTTTGGGGACCCGGGTCCTGCCCCAGGGGACATGGATCAATGCAAAAAAAAGTTTTAAAAACGGCCGTTTTTTTCAGGAGCAGTGATTTTAATCACTTCAGCCCTGGACCATTATGCTGCCTAAGGACCAGAGGACTTTTTCCAATTTGGCACTGCGTTGCTTTAACTGCTAATTGCGCGGTCATGCAATGCTGTACCCAAACGAAATTTGCGTCCTTTTCTTCCCACAAATAGAGCTTTCTTTTGATGGTATTTAATCACCTCTGCCGTTTTTATTGTTTGCGCTATAAACGGAAAAAGACCGAAAATTTTGAAAAAAAATGATATTTTCTACTGTTTGTTATAAAAAAAATCCAATAAACTCAATTTTAGTCATACATTTAGGCCAAAATGTATTCGGTCACATGTCTTTGGTAAAAAAAAAGTCAATAAGCCTATATTTATTGGTTTGCGCAAAAGTTATAGCGTCTACATTTTCTGGAATTTACACAGCTTTTAGTTTATGACTGCCTATGTCATTTCTTGAGGTGCTAAAATGGCAGGGCAGTACAAACCCCCCCCCCAATGACCCCATTTTGGAAAGCAGACACCCCAAGGAAATTGCTGAGAGGCCTGTTGAACCCATTGAATATTTATTTTTTTTGTCCCAAGTCATTGAATAATGACAACAACAAAAAAAAAAATATTTACAAAAAGTTGTCACTAAATGATATATTGCTCACACAGGCCATGGGCCTATGTGGAATTGCACCCCAAAATACATTCAGCTGCTTCTCCTGAGTACGGAGATACCACATGTGTGGGACTTTTTGGGAGCCTAGCCGCGTACGTGGCCCCAAAAACCAATCACCATCTTCAGGATTTCTAAGGGCGTAAATTTTTGATTTCACTCCTCACTACCTATCACAGTTTTGAAGGCCATAAAATGCCCAGATGGCACAAACCCCCCCAAATGACCCCATTTTGGAAAGTAGACACCACAAGCTATTTGCTGAGAGGCATGTTGAGTCCATGGAATATTCTATATTTTGACACAAGTTGCGGGAAAGTGACAATTTTTTTTTTTTTTTTTTGCACAAAGTTGTCACTAAATGATATATTGTTCACACAGGCCATGGGCATATGTGGAATTTCACCCCAAAATACATTTAGCTGCTTCTCCTGAGTATGGGGATACCACATGTGTGGGACTTTTTGGGAGCCTAGCCGCGTACGGGGCCCTGAAAACCAATGACCACCTTCAGGATTTCTAAGGGTGTAAATTTTTGATTTCACTCTTCACTGCCTATCACAGTTTCGGAGGCCATGGAATGCCCAGGTGGCACAAAACCCCCCAAATGACCCAATTTTGGAAAGTAGACACCCCAAGCTATTTTCTGAGAGGCATGGTGAGTATTTTGCAGCTCTCATTTGTTTTTGAAAATGAAGAAAGACAAGAAAAAACATTTTTTTTTCTTTTTTCAAATTTCAAAACTTTGTGACAAAAAGTGAGGTCTGCAAAATACTCACTATACCTCTCAGCAAATAGCTTGGGGTGTCTACTTTCCACAATGGGGTCATTTGGGGGGGTTTTGTGCCACCTGGGCATTCCATGGCCTCCGAAACTGTGATAGGCAGTGAAGAGTAAAATCAAAAATGTACGCCCTTACAAAGCCTGAAGGCGGTGCTTGGTTTTCGGGGTCCCGTACGCGGCTAGGCTCCCAAAAAGTCCCACATATGTGGTATCCCTGTACTCAGGAGAAGCAACAGAATGTATTTTGGGGTGTAATGTCACATATTCCCATGGCATGTTTGAGCAATATATCATTTAGTGATAACTTTGTGCAAAAAAAAAAAAAAAAATTTGTCACTTTCCCGCAACTTGTGTCACAATATAAAATATTCCATGGACTCGACATGACTCTTAGCAAATAGCTTGGGGTGTCTACTTTCCAAAATGGGGTCATTTGGGGGGGGGGTTTAAACTGTCCTGGCATTTTATGCACAACATTTAGAAGCTTATGTCACACATCACCCACTCTTCTAACCACTTGAAGACAAAGCCCTTTCTGACACTTTTTGTTTACATGAAAAAATTATTTTTTTGCAAGAAAATTACTTTGAACCCCCAAACATTATATATTTTTTTTAAAGCAAATGCCCTACAGATTAAAATGGTGGGTGTTTCATTTTTTTTTTCACACAGTATTTGCGTAGCGATTTTTCAAACGCATTTTTTGGGGAAAAAACACACTTTTTAAAATTTTAATGCACTAAAACACACTATATTGCCCAAATGTTTGATAAAATAAAAAAGATGATCTTAAGCCGAGTACATGGATACCAAACATGACATGCTTTAAAATTGCACACAAACGTGCAGTGGCGACAAACTAAATACCGTTTTAAAAGCCTTTACAGGTTACCACTTTAGATTAACAGAGGAGGTCTACTGCTAAAATTACTGTCCTCGATCTGACATTCGTGGTGACACCTCACATGCATGGTGCAATTGCTGTTTACATTTGATGCCAGACCGATGCTTGCGTTCGCCTTTGTGCGAGAGCAGGGGGGACAGGGGTGCTTTTTTTTTTCTTTATTTTTTTTTGCTTTTTTGTCCTATTTTTAAACTGTTCCTTTCATTTTTTTTTTTAAATCATTTTTATTGTTATCTCAGGGAATGTAAATATCCCCTATGATCACAATAGGTAGTGACAGGTACTCTTTTTTTAAAAAAATGGGGTCTATTAGACCCTAGATCTCTCCTCTGCCCTCAAAGCATCTGACCACACCAAGATCGGTGTGATAAAATGCTTTCCCAATTTCCCAATGACGCTGTTTACATCCGGCAAAATCTAAGTCATGAAATGCTCGTAGCTTCCGGTTTCTTAGGCCATAGAGATGTTTGGAGCCACTCTGGTCTCTGATCAGCTCTATGGTCAGCTGGCTGAATCACCGGCTGCATTCTCAGGTTCCCTGTTGAGACAGAAGAGCCAGAGAAAAACACGGAAGACGGTGGGGGGGGGGCATTCCCTCCCACTGCTTGTAAAAGCAGCCTAGAGGCTAATTAGCGCTAGGATTGCTTTTACATGAAAGCCGACCGCTGGCTGAAAAGAATGATACCAAGATGATACCTAAACCTGCAGGCATCATTCTGGTATAACCACTCAAAGTCGTGAATGGCGTACCTGAAGACAAAAAAATGGTTAACAATAAAACACAGTAAACGGTAAAGTATAAAAAATTGCATACTTGAAAAGCAAACATGATAAAACATAATAACAATAAAACATTGCAGAATAGAATACAGTAAAAAAGAGCAGAACAACAGAGAGAGAATAGAGAGAGAGAGAACAATAAAACGACAACTTTTTTTTTATGTTATATATATATTTTTTTTTTTTACACTTTTTTTTGTAACTAACTTTTATAACTGTAACCGGTTCCAGGTTCAGGTCTCTCAAAATGTGATGGCATCTTGGTAGACCCTGTGAAAGTGTGCCTAGTCTGTGCAATGCTGTACCCTACGCTAATACTCAACTAGTGAATGGTAGCGTTCAAAACATTCACCAATGCAAAGACCAGGATTGTCAGGACAGGAGGGACAATAATAGCGGGTGTCACACCTATATTCGCGCTTGCTGCAGACACAACATCTTTTTTGGGAGGGTTTGCTGGGTAGGGGTACTCGGGAGGACATAAAGAAAATGCCTCTCATGCAGCCGACTGCATTTGGTTGGGGATGTGAATGGGGGAAGTACGGGCGCTGCAGAAGTGGTGGGTTCCCAATTAGGATTGGCGAATGCAGCAGGAAGGGCACTATGGGCACGACGGGCCTGTGTTTGTCTTCTTCTTGGTGGCAGTGGGACACTACTTTAGCTTGCCACCTCGCCAACTTGAACTGCACTTATGCGACTCGCCACATCACCAAGTGTTACTGCTGTGCTGGTTTGACTACGACCGGGGTGTACTAGGCCACTGGTGCTTGCCAGTTCACCAAAACGCTACCAAAAAACTGTTAGCAATCGCAGGGATCAGGACTGACTCTGCGAACGCTGCAGTTATGCGTTTAGTGTTTTGTAAGTGACAGTGATCGATCGATACTGCACTTGGGTGGGCTGGGCTGGGCCGGGCGGAGGGGCAAAATGCAGGAGCTAGCAGGTATCTGGGCTGATCCCGCTAACACTGCGTTTTTGGGAACCCTAAACTGCTGGGGATGCTAGTATAGGTCTGATCGGATCAGATATTGATCCGTTCAGATACTATACCACTAAGGGAGGCGTATGCTGCGTGCGTGGGTGTTAGCGGTACTGGCGCTAACCTGACGCTGCCTGGGGCTGGTGCTTGCCAGTTCACCAAAACGCTACCAAAAAAACAGTTAGCAATCGCAGGGATCAGGCCTGACTCTGCGAACGCTACAGTTATGTGTTTAGTGTTTTGTAAGTGACAGTTATCGATCGATACTGCACTTGGGTGGGCTGGGCGGAGGGGCAAAACGCAGGTGCTAGCAGGTATCTGGGCTGATCCCACTAACACTGCGTTTTTGGGAACCCTAAACTGCTGGGGACGCTAGTATAGATCTGATCGGATCAGATATTGATCCGTACAGATACTATACCACTAAGGGAGGCGTATGCTGCGTGTGCGTGGGTGTTAGCAGTACTGGCGCTAATCTGACGCTACCTGGGGCGACGCATATCACCGCCAGGTGATCAGGGGGCTAAACCTTTATTTGGTAATAAACGGCGGGTGCCCTGACACTATAAAAAATAAACAAACTAACCAGCGTCACCCGTAACAGTTATATGGTGATCAGTGGTGAAAGGGTTAACTAGGGGGCAATCAAGGGGTTAAAACATTTATTAGGTAGTATATGGGGGTCCCTGTCGCTATAAAACGCTGACGGCGAACCTAAATATTTACCTCCCTAACTATCGTCACCAGTGACACTAATACAGCGATCAGAAAAATGATCGCTTAGCGACACTGGTGACGGGGGGTGATCAAGGGGTTAAAACTTTATTAGGGGGGTTAGGGTATCCTAGACCTAAAGGGGGCTAACCCTAACTGCCCTAACACACTAACTGTCACAAACTGACACCATGCAGTAATCAGAAAAAAAAAAAACTGCTTGGTGTCAGTGTGACGGGGGGGGGGGTGATTGGTGGGTGATAGGGGGGGGATCGGGGGGTAAAGGGGGGTGTTTTGTGTGCCTGGCATGTTCTACTGTGTGTGTGTAGTGTTGCAGTCTTCTCTCCTCGGCGCCGGAACGGAAACTGCCGAGCCGAGGAGAGATGACATAATTTCCTTTGCTGCTGTTTAGCATACAGCAGCAGAGGAATGATTTGATTGGCCGGCGGCGATCGCGAGGGGGGCCACGAACGGATGGTCTCCCCCTCATCTCCGATCACCGCTGGTCAGAAACGGACCACCTCGGGCACCGGGGGGGTCCGACCAGACCCCCCGCCTGCGGGAGGCAGATCACGTATATGTAAGTGATTCTGCCTGCCCGTGCCACCTTGCTGACGTACATCGGCGTGAGGCGGTCCTTAAGTGGTTAATAATGCTTAAAGTCAAACAATAAAAGTGTAATATCCCTTTAAATTTCGTACCTGGGGGTGTCTATAGTATGCCTGTAAAGGGGCGCATGTTTCACATGTTTAGAACAGTCTGACAGCAAAATGACATTTCAAAGGAAAAAAAGTCATTTACAACTACTTGCGGCTATTGCATTGCCGGTCCGACAATACACATAAAAGTTCATTGATAAAAACGGCATGGGAATTCCCCACAGGGGAACCCCGAACCAAAATTTAAAAAAAAATGACGTGGGGGTCCCCCTAAATTCCATACCAGGCCCTTCAGGTCTGGTATGGATATTAAGGGGAACCCCGGCCAAAATTTAAAAAAAAATGACGTGGGGGTCCCCCAAAAATCCATACCAGACCCTTATCCGTGCATGCAACCTGGCAGGCCGCAGGAAAAGAGGGGGGATAAGAGAGTGGCCCCCCCCTCCTTTTAAAGGGTGTTCTGCGGCTTTCGAATTGTTCGCTGTTCGGCGAACTGGCGAACAGCCGATGTTCGAGTCGAACATGAGTCCGAGTCAAACTCGAAGCTCATCCCTACTCTCCATCTGATCTGACAGAGCTTGAGCTATTTTGCAAAGAAGAATGGGAAAAAATGGCACTCTCTAGATGTGCAAAGCTGGTAGAAACATCCCCAATTTTTTAAGGGGAACCCCGCGCCAAAATTAAAAGAAAAAATGGCGTGGGGTCCCCGCAAAAATCCATACCAGACCCTTATCCGAGCATGCAACCTGGCAGGCCGCAGGAAAAGAGGGGGGGACGAGAGAGTGCCCCCACCCCTCCTGAACTGTACCAGGCCACATGCCCTCAATATTGGGAGGGTGCTTTGCCCGGTGGTTGTGGGGGTCTGTGGGCGGGGGGCTTATTGGAATCTGGAAGCCCCCTTCCAGATGTTGCGTGGTTTGCGAAGGTCACTATAAGTGTTTAGGCTGCTGCTATTGCGTGGTTGCAAAGGTCTCAGTCTGGTCTGCTGAGACGATATTGCATGGTCGCAAGGGCCTTAGTCTGGTTTGACAATATTGTGTGGTCACAATGAGTCTTGGTGAGTGTCTGGCTGCTGAGATGCCTGATTGCAAGGGTTTCAATGAGTATGAGGCTTGTTTTTAGATGATATTGCGTGGTTGCAAGGGTCTCTGCGAATGTTAGGATGCTGAGACAGTATTGCGTTTGCAAGGGTCAGGTTGCTGGGCCGAGACTATATATATATATATATATATATATATACACAGTATCTCACAAAAGTGAGTACACCCCTAACATTTTTGTAAATATTTTATGATATCTTTTCATGTGACAACACTAAAGAAATTACACTTTGCTACAATGTAAAGTAGTGAGTGTAAACCGCTGGCAACAAAAGTGAGTACACCCCTAAGTGAAAATGTCCAAATTGGGCCCAATTAGCCACCCCCCCGGTGTCATGGGACTCGTTAGTGTTACAAGGTCTCAGGTGTGAATGGGGAGCAGGTGTGTTCAGTTTGGTGTTATCGCTCTTACTCTCCTATACTGGTCACTGGAAGTTCAACATGGCACCTCGTGGCAAAGAACTCTCTGAGGATCTGAAAAAAAAGAATTGCTCTACATAAAGCTGGCCTAGGCTATAAGAAGATTGCCAAGACCCTGAAACTGAGCTGCAGCATGGTGGTCAAGACCATACAGCGGTTTGGTAAGTAAGGGAAGCCGGAAGGGAGCACCTTAAGTCACCCTATCCGCTGAGCACCGAAGTCACTTGAAAGGATCATAACTGGTTATCCTGGAATATACTCCTACGATATACATCTTATCCCCTTGGACTTTATATTCATTTATTTTTACTTTTATGTTTATTTTTATCTTTATAAATTTTGTGTATGTTATTTTTTAGGTTTATATTATTTCTGCTTTTTCACACATAATCTGCACGGGACTTTTTTATATATCTTTATATATTTTTATTTATATTTACGGTATATACCCCTGCTCTGGGACTTTTCAACAATATTGAATTTCTGGTTACTTTAATATATATATATTTTATGATTTTCCTGCTATGTCACTTTGGAGGTCTCACTGATATTAGTACCTTCAATATATATGTATGATGTTAGTTCACATTTTTGGTTTACTAGATATGGCTATATATTACATATTTTTCCACTTCCTTGTTTGAGAGAATATACATATCTGTTCATATGTGCACATAGGCACCCTTTTTCTTTTTACTTGGCACGGTTTTTTGTCACACTACACTTTTATAACCATCACGTATGGATAAATTTACATAAATCTAGCTCCAACAGCAAAGGTATTTTTGCCTCCACTGGTGGGAGCTTACTCACTTTTAACTCTGTCTACACCACTTGGTACAATAGGGTAGCACCACGTACCCCACTTTTTTCCTTTTAGACTAAGAACATAGAATACTGGAACCATGTCCTGTGGTCTGATGAGACCAAGATAAACTTATTTGGTTCAGATGGTGTCAAGGGTGTGTGGCGGGAATCAGGTGAAGAGTACAAAGACACGTGTGTCTTGCCTACAGTCAAGCATAGTGGTGGGAGTGTCATGGTCTGGGGCAGCATGAGTGCTGCCGGTTCATTGACTGAACCATGAATGCCAACATGTACTGTGACATACTGAAGCTAAACATGAGCCCCTCCCTTCGGAGACTGCGCCGCAGGGCAGTATTCCAACATGATAACAACCCCAAACACACCTCCAAGATGACCACTGCCTTGCTAAAAAAGCTGAGGGTAAAGGT
The DNA here is from genome assembly GCF_042186555.1 of Aquarana catesbeiana. NCBI lineage: Eukaryota > Metazoa > Chordata > Amphibia > Anura > Ranidae > Aquarana > Aquarana catesbeiana. The sequence goes on from NC_133330.1 coordinate 203,536,223, forward strand.
AATGGATTGGCCAAGCATGTCTCCAGACCTAAACCCTATTGCGCATCTATGGGGCATCCTCAAACAGAAGGTGGAGGAGCACAAGGTCTCTAACATCCACCAGCTCCGTGATGTCCTCATGAGGAGTGGAAGAGGACTCCAGTGGCAACCTGTGAAGCTCTGGTGAACTCCATGCCCAAGAGGGTTAAGGCAGTGCTAGAAAATAATGGTGGCCACACAAAATATTGACACTTTGGGCCCAATCTGGACATTTTGACTTAGGGGTGTACTGACTTTTGTTGCCAGCGGTTTAGACATTAATGGCTGTGTGTTGAGTTATTTTGAGGGGACAGCAAATTTACACTGTTAAACAAGCTGTACACTCACTACTTTACATTGTAGCAAAGTGTAATTTCTTCAGTGTTGTCACATGAAAAGATATAATAAAATATTTACAAAAATGTGAGGGGTGTACTCACTTTTGTGAGATACTGTATATATTTTGAGGGGGTAGCTAAAACGATATTGCATTTTTGCAAGGGTCTCAATAGACAGGCTGCTGATACAGTTTTGCATGGGTGCAGGGTTTCAACGAATGGGAGTTGGGTTGGTGAGAAAAGGATAGAAACACCTGGCTTGTTTGACCGTTCACTGAACCCCTAAGCGGGCAGTATAAGGGATAAGGACAACATCCGTTCGATTCGTAGGTTCCATAGGGGGAACTAATGAACAATCTGGGGGGCAACGAACGATAACGAATTGATACGACATAAAGAAAGTGGTGACGAATCTTACCTGCGACAGTGAGCCATGCGAGTGGTTCGCGGCAGACTGTGGCGGGAGTGCAACGTATCGGGAAGGTGTGGCGTGGTGCTATGCACGAGGCAACAACAAGTTTGGGGTAGAAAGTAAAATGAGAGAAGTGCGTACGAATGATTTGTAAGTTGCACTGTGGAATCTGAACACATAGTATGGGTGATACTGCGAGTGGCTACGAATTGACATGAGAAAAACATGGTAACGAATCCTACCTGCAACAGTGGCCATGCAACTGGGTCCGCATCGGTCTGTAGCGGGTATGAAACATATCCAAAGTGTGTGTTGTGGCACCGTGCATGACACTGTGCATGACGCTCACAACATGACTCGATTTTGGCAAGTAACAGGGGGAAAGAACTGTGTACGAACGATTTGTAAGTTCCGCTGTGGGAACTGAACACACGATATGGGGATACAACGAATGGCAACGATTTAGGACAAGATGCGAATGCAAACCACGAATAAGCAACCGCAATGCACTACTTGGGAACAACAGACTCATGAACACGCAGTGAGCTGAAGAGTCGACCTGGTGACGTAACGAATCACGCACTGGAACCAACGAAGAGCATGGGTGAATGGGCTGCTTAAATACCCTCTGGGCTCCTCCCATAAATTCGGGCCACTATACTGGCTCTCTTATATATACTCTGCATTCAGCGTAGCGTATATATATATATACAGTTCATTTGGTGGTGTCAATTATATAATACACTTCGGTGTGTATATATATATATATATACACACACACTCTGCATTCAGTGTAACCTATATATTCAGTGCATTCTGTGGTGTACAGTTTCTAGTACACTTCAGGCAGTGTACACAGTATATAATACAGTGTAGTGTGCTGTGAAAAAATCCCCATCATATCCAGAAGGCCACCAAGGAGAGGCAGATGCTCACAGGACACTAAAAGAGGGCAAGCAGCCTCTGTGTCTACAGTCAACAGTGGTGGTTGTGGACATGGTGCATCCTCTGCAGATGGCCGTGGGGCATGCTTGACCTTTTTTCTGCTGCTGGCTGTGTTATTGAGCCAGAACATGCAGAAGAGTTGGTGGAGTGGATAACGAAGCCATCCTCATCCGCTGTCACCCAGGCTCATAGTAGTTTGCATCCAACACAGCTGCCAAAGCAGCCTATTCCACCGGCTTCTTGTTCACAGTTGCTCCTCCATTAGCCCCACCATCATGCATGGAGGAGTCCCCAGAATTCGACCACAGTGTAAGTTACATGCTGCTGGAGGATGCACAGCAATTTGAAGGCTCCGATGTTGGTTCCCAGGTGGAGGAAGGGTATAATGTGAGCCTAGAGAGAGAGAGTGCCACAGAAGGACAAGAAACTGGCAGTCATGTTCCCCAAGCTGCAGCATACTGCCAAGTTTGCTCCAGTGATGAGGAGGGAGGGGATGATGAGGTCACTGACTGTAATTGGGTGCTTGAGAGAAAAGTAAAGGAAAGTGAGGAGGAGGCACAACTTCAATGAGGCAGGATGTCCTCCAGGGGTCAAGGGCAGCCACCCTATTGCATCACACCGCAGAGCTCCACAGGGGCAGGGCAATGCTGACTCCCCGCTGACTTTTAAAAGTTCCTTGGTGTGGGCCTTTTTCGAAATGTGTGCAGCTTGGTGTGGGCCTTTTTCGACATGTGTGCTGTTTGCAACCTATGTCTGAAGCGGATCAAGCGTGGCCAGAACAGCAGCCGCTTGGGCACCACATGCTTAACCAGACATATGACGACCTGCCATGCAGTCGTTTGGCAGCAGCACCTGAGAGATCCACATCATAGAGAAAGGCAGACTTGTTCCTCACCTGTGATCTCAAACCCTACTATACCTCCAGTCCTCTCAAAAACCTGCACTGAGAGGAATGAAGGTATAGCAATAAGTGTCACAAGTACTTGCAGCCAATCTGTTAGCAGTACACCACCAGTTGATTTCAGCAGGCAACCGTAAAAAGAAATTTGGTCCCAGCCATCCACATGCTCAGCGTCTAAATGCTAGCTTGATTAAAAAAGAGATGCTAGTTACTATGTACACTCACAGGGTGACACTGTGAATGTACGGATAACAGTGTGCCAGCATCCCAATAGTGGGCAGTAGAAAATCCGTGTGCCTAAAAAGTCAATTTTTCTAGCTATTTTTTTCTAAATGGTAGCTTGGCCAAATTGCTAGCACTGCAACTGCTGCCTTTTCAGCTGGTAGACTCAGCCCCCTTTCATGAATTTGTAGAATGTGCTGTACCACAGTGGCAGGTTACAAAACATCATTTCTTTTCATGTAGGGCCATTCTGGCTCTCTACTGCCATGTGGAAGGCAATGTCTTGGCCTCGTTGGACAGGGCAGTCAGCAGTAAGGTCCATATTACCGCTGACTCATGGTCCAGCAGGCATGGGCAGGGACATTACCTTTCCTTCACGGTGCACTGGGTAACTCTGCTGGCTGTATGCTTCCCTCCCTACACTTCTTCATCCTCTATGGCCTCTTTTGCAGAATTGTTCTCTGAACCAGCAGTTCTCCCTAAATGCTCAAGGGGCTACGCAAGCAGTCAGGCAAAAAGATGTCATGCGGTGCTTGAGTTGGTCTGCCTAGGGGACAGGAGCCACACTGGGGCAGAGATTCTGTCAGCTCTGCAGGGGCAAGCTCAGAGGTGGTTGATGCCATGCCAGCTTCAGCCAGGAATGGTTGTATCCGACAGTGACACCAACCTTCTCTCTGCCCTCCGACAGGGACACTTGATCCATGTTCCATATTTGGGAAAAGTTCTGAATTTGGTGGTGCAGCGTTTCTTGACCAGGTACCCAGACTTACAAGATGTCCTGAGGCAGGCCAGAAAAGTCTGTGGTCATTTCCGCTGGTCATACAATGCAACATTCAAAAGGAATGCAACCTGCCCATCAACCGTCTCATTTGTGACATGCCCACAAGGTGGAACTCAACATTAGCAATGCTGCAGTGGCTGCACTCACAGCAGAGGGCTATCAATGAGTACCTGTGCGAGTATGGCACCAGGACAGGGTCAGGGGAGCTTGGCTTTTTTTTGTTATGCTAGTGGCTACTGATCAAGGATGCATGTGCTGTCCTGTTACCATTTGAGTAGGCCACAAGGATGGTGAGCAGCGACAATGCATGCATCAGTGACACTGTCCCTCTAGTCTTCCTGCTGGAGCACACACTTCATGGAATCATGAACAGGGAACTTGAGGCAGAACAGCAGGAGGAGTTCCTTTCCTCTCAAGGCCCCCTTTATCCAGATAGCATTCCTGTGGGTCCACCAAACACACAGGAAGAAGAGAAAGAGGAGGAGGATTGTGTCAGCATGGATGTCGAGGATAACACATAGCAGTCTTCAAGGGATGGTTTTCAGGCCCCAGAAACCCAAAGAGTTGTACGTGGCGGCTGGGAGGAGGTAGTTATGAATAATGTGATCCTTAGTGACCCAGATGTCAGAAACCATGAAATCAGGCCGAGACAGAAGTACAGTTAAATCACAGTAAAAAGAACAAACACAGTCAAAACATAGCCAAAGTTCAGTATCCAGAATGGATAGTTAGCCAAGCCAGAAGTCAGGGATCAATGTAGTGGAACAGCAAGCAAGAGCTGGAGCCAGAAGGGATGTCAGCAAGTCTTGAACAGGATCGTAGGAGATAGTTTCTGTGATGTGACCAAGGTGAAGGCAGAGCTCCTCTGGACTGGACGGCTTAAGTAGGCAGGACTGACGAGCAGGATATCATCAACAGCTGAGTAACTGGAGAGATAGGAGCTGGCAATTAGCCAATAGCTGAGTGGCCAGCTCAGAGAAGGAAGGGCTGAGCCCAACCCTGACACCAGAGGACTCAGAATCGAATGCCTCTGCAAACTTACGCTGCATGGCCTCCCTGATTCTGTAAAGCCTGCAAAAGGACTCTAGGATTCGTGGCATTAAGGAGAGAGATCATTAATGGCTGGCAACCCTAGGTTGCAGAACTCATCCTGCCTTTGCAGATGGAGCAGAGAATGAAACATCTTCAGGAGGCCTTGAAGAAAAGTTTGTGTAACTAATTTCCAGACCCTGGGAGGTTACCCTTTCCTGTTGCTGGACAACGTGTTTCTGAGGCTTTGTTCAGTCAGAGGAAGAGCGGTGGAGAAGGTGGCCAGCTGAACGATGCCTTTAAACAATTTTTCAGTCCTCAGTGCCAAGGTCTGATAGGTTCCAGCAACCACCACCAGCGTCTGCGTTATATGGTGCAGAAATATCTAAGGGTAAGAGCAGACTTGGAGACCTTTCCAACAGAGCATCCACTGAGTTACTGGGTCTTGAGGTTGGACCACTGGCCAGAACTTGCTCAATATGCAATTGAGCTACTGGGCTGTCCTGCATCCAGCATGCTTTCTGAACACACATTCAGTGCTGCTGGAGGGTTTGTAATGGATCAAAGAGTGCACCTGTCCACAGACTCCGTTGATAGGCTCACATTTCTAAAAATGAATCAGTTCTGGATCCGCAGCTATCAAGCACCTGATGCTGATGTATCTGATTGAATTTGCTATGGATCTGGGATTCCTTGAAGACTGCCTATGCTGCCTATCCTATTCCTCCTCAATCTTGATGATGCTAGCTTTCAACAATATTTTTATTTTAGGGCACCACCACCACCCAAGGCCCAATTTTTCTGCCCCTGTTTAACAGGGGCATGTAATTCCAAGTTTTGAAATGATATTTAACAGCAGGGCCCATTCCTGCACAAAACAAGAGTAACTGTGAGGGGTTACAGTGTTGTGGAACCACCAACACCAAGGCCCAATTTTTCTGCCCCTGTTTAACAGAGGCACGTAACAGCATGGCCTGTTCCTGAGCCCAACAAGAGTAACTGTGAGGGATTACCGTGTTTTGGCACCACCAACACCTAGGGCCCAATGTTTCTGCCCCTGTTTAACAGGGGCATGTAATTACAGTTTTTAAATAATATTTAACAGCAGGGACTGTTCCTGCGCCCAACAAGAGTAACTGTGAGGGGTTACAGTGTTCTGGCACCACCAACACCTAAGGCTAAGGACCAATTTTTTAGCAGAGTATATAATGCAGATGGTATAGTATATATTCTGCAGTTCAGAGTATATAGTGCAGTCAGCGTAGTATATATAATATAGTGCAGGGTATATATATATATATATATATATATATATATATATATATATATATATAGTGCAGTGTACAATATATAATAAAGTGTATTGAAGTGGTTAAGGAGAGAGCCCTATGACAGAATTAGGAAAAAAGGGCATGGGTTCCCCCGTCCATACCAGGCCCTTTGGGTCTGGTATGGATTTTTTAAAAAAATGTTGACGTGGAGTTCCCCTTAAAATCCATACCAGACCCGAAGGGCCTGGTATGGACTGGGGGGGGACCCACACTTTTTTTTCAATGATTTTTTTATGTATATTTCCGGGATCTGGGAGATACAGAACAGGCATTTGTGTGTGTAAACACACAAATCCCGGTTCTGTCAGGAGAGGAGAGACAGATCATCTGTTCCTACTATCTAGGAAAAACAAGCTTCTCCTCTAGTTAGTCACATCCCCCACAGTAAGAAACACACTGAGGGAACACATTTATCCCCTTGATCGCCACCTAGTGTCAACCCCTTCCCTACCAGTGACATTTACACAGTAATCAGTGCATTTTTATAGCTCTGATCATTGTATAAATGTCAATGGTCCCAAAAATGTGTCAAAAGTGTCCGATCTGTCTGCCGCAATGTCGCAGTCCCGATAAAAATCACTGATAGCCACCATTACTAGTAAAAAAATAAAATAAAAAATGCCATAAATCCATCCCCTATTTTGTATATGCTATAAAGTTTGCACAAACCAATCAATATACGCTTATTGTGAACAATGTATTGTAAAGTAATGTAAACAGAGCTTCTTCAATTTTCTTGAACCCCTTAACCCAATCTGACCGACTATCTCTCGGTTCTCCTCTAGGTGAAACTTGAAAATTATCTCTTCGGTGAGGCCTATCCTGCCTCTAATTAATAAACTGGGCATTTACCTCGTCTATCAGCGTATCCCTAACTGTCATTTTCTTTTGTACCAATTGTCCCTCCCTTTTAGATTGTAAGCTCTAACCATGGCGCTCTGATCTCCATTATATTGAATTGTATTGTAACTGTACCATCACTCTCCATTTCATAAAGTGCTGTGCAAACTGTTGGTGCTATATAAATCCTGTATTAAAATAATTATAATAATGTAATAAGGATATAGCAGGCTAATAAGGAATGCAATTTACAAAGCTGCTAGATGTCAACTTCAGTGGCTATGGCTACAAGGAGAGTGAACTGGATCTGCCATTTTTCACTGGAGCAATAATGATACACTTTTCCCTAGATTCGTCTGCAAATCTATCCACCTGTCTTTCTTTATTCTCCATATTGAAAGAACACAAGTATTAAAAAATTTGTATTGTTGCTGTCTGCAGAAAAAAAAATGACAGTTATAAAACATGAGTTGCACTCTTATGTGTCCATATTACACTCATAATGCATGTTGAGCTATGTACAGTATTGTGTAGAAAACAATGTACTTCACATGTTCTGTAGTTTAACAGGATCTGCTAGCAATGTGGGTGTCTGCTGTGCATATGAAGGAGCCATCTATATTTGTGAATTGGTGTAGGTGGTGACTGGAAATAAAGGAAATAAACATGTTGGCTTTTGAAGTATTAAATGTCACACGCGCTAATGAAACAAACATGGAATCACAGTAGCCTATATGGTCACTATCCAAGGTGCTGAAACAGAGACAAAAACTTAGTGTAAATGTCTGTGGCCAGAAGACATTTACTGTAAAAGTAATTTACTAAACATCATCAATGAATCTGCAAACTTGTATATATGTCAGATGTATTTTCAATCTGTCTTTCTTTTTTTGTTGCTTTTGTAGCATAAAAATCAACCTAATGTGACCAACTACCTTGTTTGGTGACCTGGTTAGGACAGAGAAAAAAAATGCTATATCGGTTGAGAGACGTTCTATCCAGCTATGATGTATGAATCTAGATAACTTAAAGTAGCGCTGTGCCAAAGTGGTTTACTTATAAAAAATTACAGAGGGAGAAAGGAGTAATTAAATTCACACACAGGTTAATTATAGTGTGATTATAGAAATCTTCATAACATGATTATGTTTGTGTTTATAGCAGAAAAAAATAAAAACCACAGAGGTGACCAAATGCTACCAAAAGAAAGCTCTATTTGAGGGAATAAAGGACACAAATGTTGTTTAGGTACAGCATTACACGACCGCGCAATTTTCAGTTAAAATAACACAGTGCTGTATCACAAAAAATGGCCTGGTCATGAAACCTTCTGGAGGTCAAGTGGTTAAAAAATCTCAAGTTGGATGATATTTGCTCCAATGAGCTGACATAAGCATTTGGCTGGCTCATGCAGAGAATTAGTAAGCGGATCCTTTAAAACCCTTAGGTGTCTTCTCAGAGATACCAGACCCTGCTTTTAAGCCAACCAATTCGCAGGAGTACTTATTGAGTATCAAGAGGTTAGGAATGATGTTGTTTTCTTGTTAGATGAGTTATGTCACAATGGGTAGATAACCTCATCACATACAGTAGGCCCTCAAATGCTTAAAGTGGTTCTAAAGCCTTAAGGATTTTTACCTTAATGCATTCTATGCGTTAAGGTAAAATAAAGACCTTCTCTGCTGCAGGATCCCGCCAGCCCCCCTTATACTTACCTGAGTCCAATCTTGATCCAGTGATGTGCACAGGAGCAACGGTCATTGGCTCCCGCTGCTGTCAATCAAATGCTGTGATGAGGGATCAGGGGGGTGGGGCAGATAGGGCAACTCAGGAGCAAGCCCGCATGAGTGCCCCAATAGAAAGTGGCTTTCTATGGGGGTACTTGCCAAAGAGGAGCCTAGAACATCAGCAGGCCAGAAGAGGAGGATCAAGGCTGCTCAGTGTAAAAACAGTGCACAGAGCAGGTAAGTATAACACGTTTATTATTTTATTTAAAAAAAAAGTTTTAATATTACTTTAATAAAAAATGCATCTCCAATGGATTCACCTTTCTCTCTCTGAGATACAAAGATGATAAACTGGTTCTGTTTATATTATTACTCTGAAGATGGCTAAAATTGTCTTGGGAAGCACTGATAAATACCTCTCCAGTACCCATGCCCTCTGTTGCTTTTCTGTTTGTACTTTATATAGGTAAGAAACTTAATCCTAGAGGGAACTGAATTCCAATTTTAATGCCCTCTCAGGAAGTGCTCACATTTGTTACTTTATCCTACTATTTGCAATGCAGACAAATTGTGAGTTTTCTAATACTTGCTTTGTTGTAGTGGCGTAACTAGAACCTTCAGGGCCCCAATGCAAGAAACCATGAAGGGCCCCCCTGACCCCCGGATGGGGCCCTTCCCTCCGAGCCCGGTGGCGGAAAGCCAGGGCCTGGTCGCAAGTGTGACGTTTTTGTGGTAGTTCTGCCACTGGTGTCAGTAGTTTTTTATTATTGTACTTTTCTAGCTTATTTTTAGCTATTTTTCTTGTTTATTCATTTTTTTTCAATATTTTTTTTATTATTTTAAAAAAAAATTAGGAGCCCCGTTGAGGATTTTGGTGAGATATCAGGAGTCTGAACAGACCTCTGATGTTTCACTTTTGAGACAGAGAAAGGAGATTGAGGACACAGCCCTCCATCTCCTTCTCTGCAGCCTCAGCTGCACAGAATGCATGGGCAAGAATACTGTAGCTCTGTACAGAGCTTCCTGTTCATTCACAAACTAAAGCATAGTAAACACAGTTTACTATGTTTTAGTTATGAATAGACAGAGTCAATGATCAGTATGCATGATTCTCTCTCTATTCAGAAAAGGCTTCATCCTAACAGATCCCCCACAGCAGCAGGTGGGAGAGGGAAGAACCCTCCCTGCAGAGCTGTGGGGACAAGGGGGAAGGAAAAAGCACAGGGGGGCTGGAGAGCACCACAAGGGGGCAGCATAAATAAGCTGCATAGGAGGAGCTGCGGGGGTGGCTGCATATAAAGGAACCGATCTCTCAATTTTCCCCCCGCTTCTCCTCCTCTTCCTCCCGCAGGCATTTAGTGACTGCAGGAGGAAAATGGAGAGATTGGATCCTCTATATCCTCTATATCAGTGTTTCTCAATCTTTTTCCAGTCAGGGCACCCTTGAAGTATACCCCTAGGTGAATGGTGCTGCACTACAACCCAGTGGTGGTCGGTGCTCAACATTTTTGTGGGGGTGCAAACAAACTGAAATATTCTGACAAATTCTGAAACAAAAACATCAATTGCAACCACTGTGCTATCAAATGCAGCTACTGTGCCCATCATATGCAGCCAACTGTGCCCAGCAAATGTAGCCAGCTGTGCCCATCATATGAAGCCACTCTGCCCATCATATGCAGCCACTGTGTCCATCATATGCAGCCAACTGTGCCCATAATATGCAGCTAACTGTGCCCATCATATGCAGCCACAGTGCCCATCATATGCAGCACACTGTGGCCATTATATGCAGCCAACTGTGCCCATCATATGCAGCCAACTGTGCCCATCATATGCAGCCAACTGTGCCCAGCAAATGCAGCTAACTGTACCCATCATATGCAGCCAACTGTGCCTAGCAAATGCAGCCAACTGTGCCCATCATATGCAGCCAACTGTGCCCATCATATTCAGCCTCTGTGCCCATCATATGCAGCCAACTATGCCCCTCATATGCAGCCTCTGTGCCCATAATATGCAGCCACTGTGCCCCCTCACCCGCCTGTCCACCCGCTGTCTACCCCATCGTTGTGGCGGGTCAGGCAGTGGGTGATGGTGGTGAGCTGTGGGAAGGGTAGCGCAGGTCAGGCGATGGCTCCTGTGTACTCCCTGCATCTCTTCTTCCTGTTCTGCTAGGCGGCCAATGGGATCTCCTCTGCCTTCAGCCAATCAGGTGACCGGTATTAGATCCTTGCCTCCTGATTGACGGAGAGGCAGTTCAGTGTTAGAATAGCGAATATTCATTCGCTTTTCTAAATCACCTGGGTGGACTGCAAGGGCAATGCTCTGCGCACGCAGTTTACCTTTTTTGAAGCCTATTAGAGCCTATGGCTCTAATCAGGTGCTTAAAAAAAACACCCCCACCAGTGTAATTCAGGTGCCAGTCATCTGAAAAGGGGCTGGACGCCTGAATAGGGGGTGGTATAGCGGTCATGGATAGATTCATGCAATGCATGAATCTATCCATTTTACATACAATACTGTGAACTATACATATGCATTATAGCTATCTATCCAGAAGATGGCACTGCAGTGTTGTGGTGTGTATCTGTGGTGTGATGTAATGGGAGGAAGTACTGTGTTTCCTCTGTGTGTACTTGTTTGTGGTTAGTTCCTGTTTCATATTTCTCCATGATGTAAGACATGTTCTTTAATCATCCATAAAAGCAAAGTATTCTCTGCATCCCAAAAGCTTCCAGCACATTATTTCAATACTCTGCACAACAAAAATCACTTCAAGCACTCTGGATATTTTACAACTATATGGTACTTCAATAGTTTCCAAGTTGCTGACCTGGAATATCTATAAATATTTTAGTTGTTACGTATTCATTTTTTTTTAAATTCCTGTTTGGATTATCTTTGGGAAAAAACTGAACTAAAGCAAAGCAAGCAATCATGAGTATCATAGATTTAAGCTTGATACACACTATACAATTTTCTTTAGATTTTTTTCCCTTAGATTTACCAAAACCATATAATATGAGGTCAAACCTAAACACTTTCAATTTGTATGAAATCAGGCAGGTCCTTGAACTACAAAATTGAAAGTAAATCTTAAGAAAATTGAACAACAAAAGCTGTATAGTGTGTATCCAGCTTTAGCTAGCTCAAGCTATAAAATTCTAAGGTACAGCAGGTCAAGGCTTAGCCTATTTGAAACCAGAGGACAGTCTAGCTATGCACTAGGGCCGATCCTGAGTGGGGTGAGGGTGCACCACGCCCCAGTGCTGTAATGTGCCTGCAGAAGAGGGGCGCTGCCGCCGAAGGTGACTGCACTGGTTGCTCACTTGGCTTGCTAGAATCGTCGACCGCCTGGCCGGCGCCTAGCTAGCAACCAATGACGTCAGTGAAAGACCGCACCCGCCCCAGCATTCAGAGCATGCCGCGGTCTCCCCAGCATTCATTGCGTGCCACCTCCGCGGCTAGTGATCAAGCTCCGCCCACCTCGGCCATGTTCTTCAGACAGCGTGACGAGGGAGTGGAGTGGACGGAGCCGGAGCATGTCTGAAGAGAGCTGCTGCTGTGCCTTGCTGTGAGTGTCTCCAGTCCCTGCACTGCACCAGGCCAGTCAAGGAAGTACGTGACAAAGTGTCCATTAAAAGCAGCCACTGTGCCCATCAAGCGCCCACTGTGCCCATCACATGCCCACTGTGCCCATCAAATGCCCACTGTGCCCAAACGCCCACTGTGCCCATCAAAAGTTGCCACTGTGCCCAAACACCCACTGTGCCCATCAAACGCCCACTGTGCCCATCAAAAGATGCCACTGTGCCCAAACGCCCACTGTGCCCATCAAAAGCAGTGCCACTGTGCCCATCAAATGCCCAATGTGCCCATCAAAAGCTGCCACTGTGCCCATCAACCACAGCCACTGTGCCCATCAAACACAGCCACTATGTCTCCCGCTCTACAAGACTCTGGTTCGGCCACACCTGGAGTATGCTGTCCAGTTCTGGGCACCAGTCCTCAGGAGGGATGTACTGGAAATGGAGCGAGTACAAAGAAGGGCAACAAAGCTAATAAAGGGTCTGGAGGATCTTAGTTATGAGGAAAGGTTGCGAGCACTGAACTTATTCTCTCTGGAGAAGAGACGCTTGAGAGGGGATATGATTTCAATTTACAAATACTGTACTGGTGACCCCACAATAGGGATAAAACTTTTTCGCAGAAGAGAGTTTAATAAGACTCGTGGCCACTCATTACAATTAGAAGAAAAGAGGTTTAACCTTAAACTACGTAGAGGGTTCTTTACTGTAAGAGCGGCAAGGATGTGGAATTCCCTTCCACAGGCGGTGGTCTCAGCGGGGAGCATTGATAGCTTCAAGAAACTATTAGATAATCACCTGAATGACCGCAACATACAGGGATATGTAATGTAATACTGACACATAATCACACACATAGGTTGGACTTGATGGACTTGTGTCTTTTTTCAACCTCACCTGCTATGTAACTATGTAACTATGTAACTATGTCCATCATGCGCAGCCACTGTGCCATCAAACGCAACCACTGTGCCCAAACGCAGCCACTGTGCTCATCAAACGCAGCCACTGTGCCCATCAAACACTGCCACTGTGCCATAAAACGCAGCCACTGTGACAATCAAACACAGCCACTGTTCCCATCAAACGCAGTCACTATGCCATCAAATGCAGCCACTGTGCCCATCAAACGCAGCCACTGTGCCATCAAACGCAGCCACTGTGCCCATCAAAAGCAGCCACTGTGCCCATCAAACGCAGCCGTGTGCCAAACGCAGCCACTGTGCCATAAAATGCAGCCACCGTGCCCATCAAACGCAGCCTTTGTGCCATAAAACGCAGCCACTGTGCTATAAAACGCAGCCACTGTGCCCATCAAATGCAGCCACTGTGCCATCAAACGCAGCCACTGTGCCATAAAACGCAGCCACTGTGCGATCAAAAGCTGCCACTGTGCCCATCAAACGCAGCCACTGTGCCCATCAAATGCAGCCACAGTGCCCACTAAAAGCAGCTACTGTGCCCATCAAACGAAGGGGCAGTTGAGCAGACGGGGAGGGGGGTAATTGTGCAGACTGGGGAAGGGGGGATTGTGCAGACTGGGGGGGGGGTAATTGTGCAGACTGGGGGGAGGGGGAATTGTGCAGACTGGGGGGAGGGGGGATTGAGCAGACTAGGGAAGGGGGGATTGTGCAGAGTGGGGGAGGGGGGATTGTGCAGAGTGGGGGCAGGGGGGATTGTGCAGACTAGGGGAGGGGGGTAATTGTGCAGACTGGGGGGATTTGGGCTTGTGCAGACTAGGGGTACGGGGAATTGGGCAGACAGGGGATGCAGACTGGGGGTAGGAGGGATTGAACAGACTAGGGGGAGTTGTGCAGAATGGGAGGGGGGTGGAGAACTAAAAGCAGCGCAAAGGAAACTCCCAGAGTCTTGGAGGCAGGCAGGGGCAGTGCACACCAGGGAGTCATGACGAACATGACTGGCTCAGGTTGTGGGGCTAGATGCTGATATGCAACAACTTGACCCCAGGACAAGGAGCATCAGCCCCAGGAGGCCATGCAAGGACCTGCTGAGCTGACATCGCTGAGGTGAGAGACACAGCTGACCCCCCACATCAGGCTGCATTGATGGGCACTGATGAGGCAGCACTGATGGTCACTGATAAGGCAAAGCTTATGGGCACTGGTGAGGCTACATTGATGGGCACTGATCGGGCAGTCTCCCACCATCTCTTGTACCATGTCTGCATTCTTTGACCATTTCCTGTAGTATGTTTGCAGTCTCTGACAATTTCTTGTATTATGTCTGCAGTCTCTGACCATCTCCTGTAGTATTTCTGGAGTCTCTGATCATCTCTTGTACTATGTATGCAGTCTCTGACCATCTCTTGTACTATGTTTGCAGTCTCTGGCCATCTCTTGTACTATGTCTGCAGTCTCTGACCATCTCCTGTACTATGTCTGCAGTCTCTGATCATCTCTTGTATCATAACTGCAGCCTCTAACCATCTTCTGTAGCATGTTTGAAGTCCCTGACCATATTTTGCATCATGTCTGCAGTCTCTGAGCATCTTCTGTAGTATGTCTGCAGTCTCTGACCATCTCTTGTACTAGGTCTGCAGTCTCTGACCATCTCTTGTACTATGTCTGCAGTCTCTGACCATCTCTTAATAGTATGTCTGCAGTCTCTGACCATCTTTTGTAGTATATCTGCAGTCTCTGACCATTTCTTGTATCATATCTGCAGCCTCTGACCATCTTCTGTAGTATGTCTGCAGTCTCTGACCATTTCTTTTATCATGTCTGCAGTCTCTGACCATCTCTTGTATCATTTCTGCATTCTTGACCATCTTCTGTAGTATGTCTGCAGTCTCTGACCATCTCTTGTACTATGTCTGCAGTCTCTGACCATTTCTTGTACTATGTCTGAAGTCACTGACAGTCTCTTGTACTATGTCTGCAGTCTCTGACAATCTCTTGTATTATGTCTGCAGTCTCTGATCATCTCTTGTACTATGTATGCAGTCTCTGACCATCTCTTGTACTATGTCTGCAGTCTTTGACCATCTCCTGTACTATGTCTGCAGACTCTGATCATCTTCTGTAGCATGTTTGCAGTCCCTGACCATTTCTTGTATCATGTCTGCAGTCTCTGACCATTTCTTGTATTATGTCTGCAGTCTCTGACCATCTCCTGTATCATGTCTGCAGTCTCTGACCATCTCTTGTATCATGTCTGCAGTCTCTGACCATCTCTTGTATCATGTCTGCAGTCTCTGACTATCTCCTGTATCATGTCTGCAGTCTCTGACCATCTCCTGTACTATGTCTGCAGTCTCTGATCATCTCTTGTATCATAACTGCAGCCTCTGACCATCTTCTGTAGAATGTTTGAAGTCCCTGACCATATTTTGCATCATGTCTGCAGTCTCTGACCATCTTCTGTAGTATGTCTGCAGTCTCTGACCATCTCTTGTACTAGGTCTGCAGTCTCTGACCATCTCTTGTACTATGTCTGCAGTCTCTGACCATCTCTTGTAGTATGTCTGCAGTCTCTGACCATCTTTTGTAGTATATCTGCAGTCTCTGACCATTTCTTGTATCATATCTGCAGCCTCTGACCATCTTCTGTAGTATGTCTGCAGTCTCTAACCATTTCTTTTATCATGTCTGCAGTCTCTGACCAACTCTTAAATCATTTCTGCATTCTTGACCATCTTCTGTAGTATGTCTGCAGTCTCTGACCATCTCTTGTACTATGTCTGCAGTCTCTGACCATTTCTTGTACTATGTCTGAAGTCACTGACAGTCTCTTGTACTATGTCTGCAGTCTCTGACAATCTCTTGTATTATGTCTGCAGTCTCTGATCATCTCTTGTACTATGTATGCAGTCTCTGACCATCTCTTGTACTATGTCTGCAGTCTTTGACCATCTCCTGTACTATGTCTGCAGACTCTGATCATCTTCTGTAGCATGTTTGCAGTCCCTGACCATTTCTTGTATCATGTCTGCAGTCTCTGACCATTTCTTGTATTATGTCTGCAGTCTCTGACCATCTCCTGTATCATGTCTGCAGTCTCTGATCATCTCTTGTATCATGTCTGCAGTCTCTGACTATCTCCTGTATCATGTCTGCAGTCTCTGACCATCTCCTGTACTATGTCTGCAGTCTCTGATCATCTCTTGTATCATAACTGCAGCCTCTGACCATCTTCTGTAGAATGTTTGAAGTCCCTGACCATATTTTGCATCATGTCTGCAGTCTCTGACCATCTTCTGTAGTATGTCTGCAGTCTCTGACCATCTCTTGTACTATGTTTGCAGTCTCTGACCATCTCTTGTAGTATGTCTGCAGTCTCTGACCATCTTTTGTAGTATGTGTGCAGTCTCTGACCATTTCTTGTATCATATCTGCAGCCTCTGACCATCTTCTGTAGTATGTCTGCAGTCTCTGACCATTTCTTTTATCATGTCTGCAGTCTCTGACCATTTCTTGTATCATGTCTGCAGTCTCTGACCATCTCTTGTATCATTTCTGCAGTCTTGACCGTCTTCTGTAGTATGTCTGCAGTCTCTGACCATCTCTTGTACTATGTCTGCAGTCTCTGACCATCTCTTGTACTATGTCTGAAGTCTCTGACAGTCTCTTGTACTATGTCTGCAGTCTCTGACAATCTCTTGTATTATGTCTGCAGTCTCTGACCATCTCTTGTACTATGTTTGCAGTCTCTGACCATCTCTTGTACTATGTCTGAAGTCTCTGACAGTCTCTTGTACTATGTCTGCAGTCTCTGACCATCTCCTGTACTATGTCTGCAGTCTCTGATCATCTCTTGTATCATAACTGCAGCCTCTGACCATCTTCTGTAGAATGTTTGAAGTCCCTGACCATATTTTGCATCATGTCTGCAGTCTCTGACCATCTTCTGTAGTATGTCTGCAGTCTCTGACCATCTCTTGTACTAGGTCTACAGTCTCTGACCATCTCTTGTACTATGTTTGCAGTCTCTGACCATCTCTTGTAGTATGTCTGCAGTCTCTGACCATCTTTTGTAGTATGTGTGCAGTCTCTGACCATTTCTTGTATCATATCTGCAGCCTCTGACCATCTTCTGTAGTATGTCTGCAGTCTCTGACCATTTCTTTTATCATGTCTGCAGTCTCTGACCATTTCTTGTATCATGTCTGCAGTCTCTGACCATCTCTTGTATAATTTCTGCAGTCTTGACCGTCTTCTGTAGTATGTCTGCAGTCTCTGACCATCTCTTGTACTATGTCTGCAGTCTCTGACCATCTCTTGTACTATGTCTGAAGTCTCTGACAGTCTCTTGTACTATGTCTGCAGTCTCTGACAATCTCTTGTATTATGTCTGCAGTCTCTGACCATCTCTTGTACTATGTTTGCAGTCTCTGACCATCTCTTGTACTATGTCTGAAGTCTCTGACAGTCTCTTGTACTATGTCTGCAGTCTCTGACCATCTCCTGTACTATGTCTGCAGTCTCTGATCATCTCTTGTATCATAACTGCAGCCTCTGACCATCTTCTGTAGCATGTTTGAAGTCCCTGACCATATTTTGCATCATGTCTGCAGTCTCTGACCATCTTCTGTAGTATGTCTGCAGTCTCTGACCAACTCTTGTACTAGGTCTGCAGTCTCTGACCATCTCTTGCACTATTTCTGCAGTCTCTGACCATCTCTTGTAATACGTCTGCAGTCTCTGACCATCTTTTGTAGTATGTCTGCAGTCTCTGACCATTTCTTGTATCATATCTGCAGCCTCTGACCATCGTCTGTAGTATGTCTGCAGTCTCTGACAATCTTTTGTATTATGTCTGCAGTCTCTGACCATCTCTTGTACTATGTTTGCAGTCTCTGACCATCTCTTGTACTATGTCTGAAGTCTCTGACAGTCTCTTGTACTATGTCTGCAGTCTCTGACCATCTCTTGTACTATGTATGCAGTCTCTGACCATCTCTTGTACTATGTCTGCAGTCTCTGACCATCTCTTGTACTATGTATGCAGTCTCTGACCATCTCTTGTACTATGTCTGCAGTCTCTGACCATCTCTTGTACTATGTCTGAAGTCTCCGACCATCTCTTGTACTATGTCTGCAGTCTCTGACCATCTCTTGTACTATGTCTGAAGTCTCCGACCATCTCTTGTACTATGTCTGCAGTCTCTGACCATCTCTTGTACTATGTCTGAAGTCTCTGACCATCTCCTGTAGTATGTCTGCAGTCTCTGACTATTTCTTTTATCATGTCTGCAGTCTCTGACCATTTCTTGTATCATGTCTGCAGTCTCTGACCATCTCCTGTATCATTTCTGCAGTCTTGACCATCTTCTGTAGTATGTCTGCAGTCTCTGACCATCTCTTGTACTATGTCTGAAGTCTCTGACAGTTTCTTGTACTATGTCTGCAGTCTCTGACAATCTCTTGTATTATGTCTGCAGTCTCTGACCATCTCTTGTACTATGTTTGCAGTCTCTGACCATCTCTTGTACTATGTCTGAAGTCTCTGACAGTCTCATGTTCTATGTCTGCAGTCTCTGACAATCTCTTGTATTATGTCTGCAGTCTCTGACCATCTCTTGTACTATGTATGCAGTCTCTGACAGTCTCTTGTACTATGTCTGCAGTCTTTGACTATCGCCTGTACTATGTCTGCAGTCTCTGATCATCTTCTGTAGCATGTTTGCAGTCCCTGACCATTTCTTGTATCATATCTGCAGTCTCTGACCATCTTATGTAGTATGTTTGCAGTCTCTGACCATTTCTTGTATCATATCTGCAACCTCTGACCATCTTCTGTATTATGTCTGCAGTCTCTGACCATCTTCTGTAGTATGTCTGCAGTCTCTGACCATCTCTTGTATTATGTCTGCAGTCTCTGACAATTTTCTGTATCATGTCTGCAGTCTCTGACCATCTCCTGTATCATGTCTGCAGTCTCTGACCATCTCTTGTATCATGTCTGCAGTCTCTGACTATCTCCTGTATCATGTCTGCAGTCTCTGACCATCTCCTGAACTATGTCTGCAGTCTCTGATCATCTCTTGTATCATAACTGCAGCCTCTGACCATCTTCTGTAGCATGTTTGAAGTCCCTGACCATATTTTGCATCATGTCTGCAGTCTCTGACCATCTTCTGTAGTATGTCTGCAGTCTCTGACCATCTCTTGTACTAGGTCTGCAGTCTCTGACCATCTCTTGTACTATGTCTGCAGTCTTTGACCATCTCTTGTAGTATGTCTGCAGTCTCTGACCATCTTTTGTAGTATGTCTACAGTCTCTGACCATTTCTTGTATCATATCTGCAGCCTCTGACCATCTTCTGTAGTATGTCTGCAGTCTCTGACCATTTCTTTATCATGTCTGTAGTCTCTGACCATTTCTTGTATCATGTCTGCAGAGTCTGACCATCTCTTGTATCATTTCTGCAGTCTCTGACCATCTTCTGTAGTATGTCTGCAGTCTCTGACCATCTCTTGTACTATGTCTGAAGTCTCTGACCATTTCTTGTATCATATCTGCAGCCTCTGACCATCTTCTGTAGTATGTCTGCAGTCTCTGACCATTTCTTTTATCATGTCTGCAGTCTCTGACCATCTTTTGTATCATTTCTGCAGTCTTGACCATCTTCTGTAGTATGTCTGCAGTCTCTGACCATCTCTTGTACTATGTCTGCAGTCTCTGACCATCTCTTGTACTATGTCTGAAGTCTCTGACCATCTCTTGTAGTATGTCTGCAGTCTCTGACCATTTCTTGAATCATATCTGCAGCCTCTGACCATCTTCTGTAGTATGTCTGCAGTCTCTGACCATTTCTTGTATCATGTCTGCAGTCTCTGACCATCTCTTGTACTATGTCTGAAGTCTCTGACAGTCTCTTGTACTATGTCTGCAGTCTCTGACTATCTCTTGTATTATGTCTGCAGTCTCTGACCATCTCTTGTACTATGTTTGCAGTCTCTGACCATCTCTTGTACTATGTCTGAAGTCTATGACAGTCTCTTGTACTATGTCTGCAGTCTCTGACAATCTCTTGTATTATGTCTGCAGTCTCTGACCATCTCTTGTACTATGTATGCAGTCTCTGACCATCTCTTGTACTATGTCTGCAGTCTCTGACCATCTCTTGTACTGTGTCTGAAGTCTCTGACCATCTCTTGTAGTATGTCTGCAATCTCTGACCATTTCTTGAATCATATCTGCAGCCTCTGACCATCTTCTGTAGTATGTCTGCAGTCTCTGACTATTTCTTTTATCATGTCTGCAGTCTCTGACCATTTCTTGTATCATGTCTGCAGTCTCTGACCATCTCCTGTATCATTTCTGCAGTCTTGACCATCTTCTGTAGTATGTCTGCAGTCTCTGACCATCTCTTGTACTATGTCTGAAGTCTCTGACAGTCTCTTGTACTATGTCTGCAGTCTCTGACAATCTCTTGTATTATGTCTGCAGTCTCTGACCATCTCTTGTACTATGTTTGCAGTCTCTGACCATCTCTTGTACTATGTCTGAAGTCTCTGACAGTCTCTTGTACTATGTCTGCAGTCTCTGACAATCTCTTGTATTATGTCTGCAGTCTCTGACCATCTCTTGTACTATGTATGCAGTCTCTGACCATCTCTTGTACTATGTCTGCAGTCTTTGACTATCGCCTGTACTATGTCTGCAGTCTCTGATCATCTTCTGTAACATGTTTGCAGTCCCTGACAATTTCTTGTATCATATCTGCAGTCTCTGACCATCTTATGTAGTATGTTTGCAGTCTCTGACCATTTCTTGTATCATATCTGCAACCTCTGACCATCTTCTGTATTATGTCTGCAGTCTCTGACCATCTTCTGTATTATGTCTGCAGTCTCTGACCATCTCTTGTATTATGTCTGCAGTCTCTGACAATTTCCTGTATCATGTCTGCAGTCTCTGACCATCTCCTGTATCATGTCTGCAGTCTCTGACTATCTCCTGTATCATGTCTGCAGTCTCTGACCATCTCCTGTACTATGTCTGCAGTCTCTGATCATCTCTTGTATCATAACTGCAGCCTCTGACCATCTTCTGTAGCATGTTTGAAGTCCCTGACCATATTTTGCATCATGTCTGCAGTCTCTGACCATCTTCTGTAGTATGTCTGCAGTCTCTGACCATCTCTTGTACTAGGTCTGCAGTCTTTGACCATCTCTTGTACTATGTCTGCAGTCTCTGACATCTCTTGTAGTATGTCTGCAGTCTCTGACCATCTTTTGTAGTATGTCTACAGTCTCTGACCATTTCTTGTATCATATCTGCAGCCTCTGACCATCTTCTGTAGTATGTCTGCAGTCTCTGACCATTTCTTGTATCATATCTGCAGCCTCTGACCATCTTCTGTAGTATGTCTGCAGTCTCTGACCATTTCTTTTATCATGTCTGCAGTCTCTGACCATCTTTTGTA
Source organism: Aquarana catesbeiana (assembly GCF_042186555.1). NCBI lineage: Eukaryota > Metazoa > Chordata > Amphibia > Anura > Ranidae > Aquarana > Aquarana catesbeiana. The sequence goes on from NC_133330.1 coordinate 203,557,748, forward strand.
TCATTTCTGCAGTCTTGACCATCTTCTGTAGTATGTCTGCAGTCTCTGACCATCTCTTGTACTATGTCTGCAGTCTCTGACCATCTCTTGTACTATGTCTGAAGTCTCTGACCATCTCTTGTAGTATGTCTGCAGTCTCTGACCATTTCTTGAATCATATCTGCAGCCTCTGACCATCTTCTGTAGTATGTCTGCAGTCTCTGACTATTTCTTTTATCATGTCTGCAGTCTCTGACCATTTCTTGTATCATGTCTGCAGTCTCTGACCATCTCCTGTATCATTTCTGCAGTCTTGACCATCTTCTGTAGTATGTCTGCAGTCTCTGACCATCTCTTGTACTATGTCTGAAGTCTCTGACAGTCTCTTGTACTATGTCTGCAGTCTCTGACAATCTCTTGTATTATGTCTGCAGTCTCTGACCATCTCTTGTACTATGTTTGCAGTCTCTGACCATCTCTTGTACTATGTCTGAAGTCTCTGACAGTCTCTTGTACTATGTCTGCAGTCTCTTACAATCTCTTGTATTATGTCTGCAGTCTCTGACCATCTCTTGTACTATGTATGCAGTCTCTGACCATCTCTTGTACTATGTCTGCAGTCTTTGACTATCGCCTGTACTATGTCTGCAGTCTCTGATCATCTTCTGTAACATGTTTGCAGTCCCTGACAATTTCTTGTATCATATCTGCAGTCTCTGACCATCTTATGTAGTATGTTTGCAGTCTCTGACCATTTCTTGTATCATATCTGCAACCTCTGACCATCTTCTGTATTATGTCTGCAGTCTCTCACCATCTTCTGTATTATGTCTGCAGTCTCTGACTATCTCTTGTATTATGTCTGCAGTCTCTGACAATTTCCTGTATCATGTCTGCAGTCTCTGACCATCTCCTGTATCATGTCTGCAGTCTCTGACTATCTCCTGTATCATGTCTGCAGTCTCTGACCATCTCCTGTACTATGTCTGCAGTCTCTGATCATCTCTTGTATCATAACTGCAGCCTCTGACCATCTTCTGTAGCATGTTTGAAGTCCCTGACCATATTTTGCATCATGTCTGCAGTCTCTGACCATCTTCTGTAGTATGTCTGCAGTCTCTGACCATCTCTTGTACTAGGTCTGCAGTCTTTGACCATCTCTTGTACTATGTCTGCAGTCTCTGACATCTCTTGTAGTATGTCTGCAGTCTCTGACCATCTTTTGTAGTATGTCTACAGTCTCTGACCATTTCTTGTATCATATCTGCAGCCTCTGACCATCTTCTGTAGTATGTCTGCAGTCTCTGACCATTTCTTTATCATGTCAGTAGTCTCTGACCATTTCTTGTATCATGTCTGCAGAGTCTGACCATCTCATGTATCATTTCTGCAGTCTTGACCATCTTCTGTAGTATGTCTGCAGTCTCTGACCATCTCTTTTACTATGTCTGCAGTCTCTGACCATCTCTTGTACTATGTCTGAAGTCTCCGACCATCTCTTGCAGTATGTCTGAAGTCTCTGACCATCTTTTGTAGTATGTCTGCAGTCTCTGACCATTTCTTATATCATATCTGCAGCCTCTGACCATCTTCTGTAGTATGTCTGCAGTCTCTGACCATTTCTTTTATCATGTCTGCAGTCTCTGACCATTTCTTGTATCATGTCTGCAGTCTCTGACCATCTCTTGTATCATTTCTGCAGTCTTGACCATCTTCTGTATTATGTTTGCAGTCTCTGACCATCTCTTGTACTATGTCTGAAGTCTCTGACAGTCTCTTGTACTATGTCTGCAGTCTCTGACAATCTCTTGTATTATGTCTGCAGTCTCTGACCATCTCTTGTACTATGTTTGCAGTCTCTGACCATCTCTTGTACTATGTCTGAAGTCTCTGACCATCTCTTGTACTATGTCTGAAGTCTCTGACAGTCTCTTGTACTATGTCTGCAGTCTCTGACAATCTCTTGTATTATGTCTTCAGTCTCTGACCATCTCTTGTACTATGTGTGCAGTCTCTGACCATCTCTTGTACTATGTCTGCAGTCTCTGATCATCTTCTGTAGCATGTTTGCAGTCCCTGATCATTTCTTGTATCATATCTGCAGTCTCTGACCATCTTATGTAGTATGTTTGCAGTCTCTGACCATTTCTTGTATCATATCTGCAGCCTCTGACCATCTTCTGTATTATGTCTACAGTCTCTGATCATCTCTTGTATTATGTCTGCAGTCTCTGACCATTTCCTGTATCATGTCTGCAGTCTCTGACCATTTCTTGTATCATGTCTGCAGTCTCTGACCATTTCTTGTATCATGTCTGCAGTCTCTGACCATTTCTTGTATCATAACTGTAGCCTCTGACCATCTTCTGTAGCATGTTTGCAGTCCCTGACCATTTCTTGTATCATGTCTGCAGTCTCTGACCATCTCCTGTATCATGTCTGCAGTCTCTGACCATCTCTTGTATCATGTCTGCAGTCTCTGACCATCTCTTGTATCATGTCTGCAGTCTCTGACTATCTCCTGTATCATGTCTGCAGTCTCTGACCATCTCCTGTACTATGTCTGCAGTCTCTGATCATCTCTTGTATCATAACTGCAGCCTCTGACCATCTTCTGTAGCATGTTTGAAGTCCCTGATCATATTTTGCATCATGTCTGCAGTTTCTGACCATCTTCTGTAGTATGTCTGCAGTCTCTGACCATCTCTTGTATCATGTCTGCAGTCTCTGACCATTTCTTGTATCATGTCTTCAGTCTCTGACCATCTCTTGTAGTATGTTTGCAGTCTCTGACCATCTCCTGTACTATGTCTGCAGTCTCCGATCATCTCTTGTATCATAACTGCAGCCTCTGACCATCTTCTGTAGCATGTTTGAAGTCCCTGACCATATTTTGCATCATGTCTGCAGTTTTTGACCATCTTCTGTAGTATGTCTGCAGTCTCTGACCATCTCTTGTATCATGTCTGCAGTCTCTGACCATTTCTTGTATCATGTCTGCAGTCTCTGACCATCTCTTGTATTATGTCTGCAGTCTCTGGCCATTTCTTGTATCATGTCTGCAGTCTCTTACCATCTCTTTTATTATGTATGCAGTCTCTGACCATTTCTTGTATCATGTCTGAAGTCTCTGACCATTTCTTGTATCATGTCTGCAGTCTCTGACCATCTCCTGTAGTATGTTTGCAGTCTCTGACCATCTCCTGTATTATGTCTGCAGCCTCTGACCATCTTCTGTATTATGTCTGCAGTCTCTGATCATCTCTTGTATTATGTCTTCAGTCTCTGACCATTTCTGGTATCATGTCTGCAGTCTCTGACCATTTCTTGTATCATGTCTGCAGTCTCTGACCATTTCTTGTATCATGTCTGCAGTCTCTGACCATTTCTTGTATCATGTCTGCAGTCTCTGACCATTTCTTGTATCATAACTGTAGCCTCTGACCATCTTCTGTAGCATGTTTGCAGTCCCTGACCATTTCTTGTTACATGTTTGCAGTCTCTGACCATCTTATGTATCATGTCTGCAGTCTCTGATCATCTCCTGTATCATGTCTGCAGTCTCTGACTATCTCCTGTATCATGTCTACAGTCTCTGACCATCTCCTGTACTATGTCTGCAGTCTCTGATCATCTCTTGTATCATAACTGCAGCCTCTGACCATCTTCTGTAGCATGTTTGAAGTCCCTGACCATATTTTGCATCATGTCTGCAGTTTCTGACCATCTTCTGTAGTATGTCTGCAGTCTCTGACCATCTCTTGTATCATGTCTGCAGTCTCTGACCATTTCTTGTATCATGTCTGCAGTCTCTGATCATCTCTTGTATTATGTCTGCAGTCTCTGGCCATTTCTTGTATCATGTCTGCAGTCTCTGACCATCTCTTGTATTATGTCTGCAGTCTCTGACCATTTCTTGTATCATGTCTGCAGTCTCTGACCATTTCTTGTATCATGTCTGCAGTCTCTGACCATCTCCTGTAGTATGTTTGCAGTCTCTGACCATCTCCTGTATTATGTCTGCAGTCTCTGACCATCTCGTTCTCTTTATTGTTAAGAGATCATGGGAGGATCCCAGCATAACAAAGACTCCTTAAGGGAGCATATCTGTGTTTGAGTCATTGCCATAGAAATATTTGCAAAGTCGAGGAGTTATTAAGATGACCACGCCCACGTGGGGGCACCCAAAATATTTCTGCACCCAGGCGTCTGTGACCCTAGGGTCGGCCCTGCTAAGCACTGTTACTTTTATCTTTTCCCAGCCTATTTGGGCTCTATAAAACATTTTCCATTGTGCTCCCTAAGTTGTAATGGCCTCTCCTGCTTATAGTTCTGCTCTGTTTACTAATAGTAGATGACGAGGCGAAGTATAAGGAACTCCAGCTTTTCCTCCCCAAACCAACAGATGCATTGTGCATGTAAATGAATCACAACCCTGTTGTCAGTTTGTTTGTAACTTACCTACTTTGGCCCCTTTCAGAGGGGCTGTCTGATCAGGTCCGCCTGTCAGTTTTTCAGGCAGACTTGATTGGACATTCCATTCAACCCTCTGGAACAGCGCATTTCAGCGGTGACATGTCCATTGACATCCGCTGCTATCTGATTCGGTCCAACAAGTCCAGACAGATAGTGGTCCTATTTTCCATCCGTGTGGCGGATTGGATGGAATCGGAAGAATATGGACAGGCGGTCCGTTTTTATACAATTTCCCCATAGAGGAAAGCAGGACTCTGTCCATCTCCGCTCTGCACAGTGATCCCTGTTGAATAAGTGGAGTTCATCAAGCGGATCCACCCTGTGTGAAAGGGGCCTTTAGCTATATGCAGCAGGTTTCTGTTTCTGTGATGTCACTCCTCCTCCTGGCTAAATTTCAAAGTTGCTGAGAAAGAAAAATATCACCGCTCTGAAAGAGGTCTGTGTGGAACAAACATTTTCTCCATGCTGGAAGTAACAGGTGCAGGCAATGCTGGTAATTTAGAGGTAAACGAGAAATCCTGGACAGCCGCACTCAAAAGTAATCTTCAATCTTTATTTAAGTATAATCATAAAAATACATGCCACAGCATTACAAAGCAGGAAATCTGACACGTTTCACACTGTAGTCAGTGCTTAATCATAGCTCATGATTAAGCACTGACTACAGTGTGAAACGCGTCAGTTTCCTGCTTTGTGATGCTGTGGCATGTATTTTTATGATTATACTTAATTAAAGATCGAAGATTACTTTTGAGTGTGGCTGTACAGGATTTCTCATTTACTTCTAAATTTCAAAGTTGGTAAAGCAATAGTGCAGCACTCTAGTGCTCAAATAACACATGCAATTGAACTTTAGTAATCCTTAGTAAAGTAAAAAAAGTGAAAAAGGTGAAATATTAAAAGTGATCAAAAGTCCAGAAAAAATAGAAACCATCAATTTCAGTGATCCCACAGCTGTGATGGAGGCAAGAGACTAAAAGAAAGGCAGGTAACACCCTTCACTCTCATGTTCTGCTTACTGGATGGCGTGTGACCCCCTAATAAGGGCTCATGTGCACAGGGCAGTTGAAAACCACTTCTAAATGCTGGAAACCGATAGTGAAAAACGTCAGTTTTACAGCTTTTACATACCAAGTTTGTGTGAGTTTAACCACTTCAATACCAGGCACCTTAGCCCCTTCCTGTCCAGGACAATTTTGAGCTTTCAGTGCTGTCGCAATTTGAATGACAATTGCGCGGTCATACAACACTGTACCCAAACTAAATTTTTTAAATTTTCTTCCCACAAATAGAGCTTTTTTTTGGTGGTATTTGATCACCTCTGCGGTTTTTATTTTTTGCTAAACAAACTAAAAAAGACCGACATTTTTGAAAAAAAAATATGTTTTTCTTCGTTTCTGTTTTAAAATTTTGTTTTCTCCTTCACTGATGGGCACTGATGAGTCGACACTGATGGACACTGATGAGGCGGCACCGATGGGCACTGATGAGTTGGCACTGATAAGGTGGCACTGATGGGCACTGATGAGGAGGCACTGATATGTAGAATTGATGGGCACTGATAGGCGGCACTGATATGCAGCACTGATAGGCACAGATAGGTGGCACTGATATGCAGCACTGATAGGCACTGACAGGCGGCACTGATAGGCACTGACAGGCAGCACTGATGGGCACTGACAGGCGGCACTGATGGCACTGACAGGCGGCATTGATGGGCACTGACCGGCGGCACTGATTGGCACTGATTAGCACTGACAGGTGGCATTGATGGACACTAATAGATGGCACTGATGGGCAGCACTGATTGGTCAGGTACTGACAGGTATTAATGCTGGGCACTGATTGGCACTGTGATGGACACTGATTGGCACTGTGGTGGGCTCTGATTTGCACTGTGGTGGGCACTGGCAAACTTTATTATTGGGGCACTGCTGGGCACTGATTGGCAGCTGATTGGCACATCTGATGGGCTGTGCTGATAATCAATGTGGTGATTATCAGCACAGACCCCCCCTCTCTGACAGGGAGAGGCGCCGATCGGCTCTCCCTGTCAGCTCGAACCGAGGAATGCCATTTACCGGCACTTCCTTGTTCTTGCAGCTGATCAAATGATAAGAAGCCTCTGTCAGAGGCTTCCTATCATGATCGGAGATGCGGGTGTCAGACACGCGCGAGCGCCGACATGTTGTCTTGCTGGACGTCATATGACGCCCAGTCAGCATAACAGAACCACTTCCTGGCTGTCATTCTGTTATAGGCCAAGTGGGAAGTGGTTAAACGCTAGCTGACCAGCGCATGATGATGTACGTCGGCACAATGGCACGGCTGGGCAAATGGGCATACAGGTATGTCCCTTTTAAATTGCGGCATTGTGGTGGGCGCGCACGTGCCCACCATGTGCTCTGTGACCATGCCCGCGGGTCCCGCAGACTCTATGTCCGCCGGGGGCCTGCGATCGTGTCAAGGAAGAATGGAAGAATGTAAACAAGGCACTTCCCCGTTCTGCCTAGTGACATGACGGGGTTCTACTGCTCCCTGTCATCGGGAGCAGTGATCGCTGTCATGTCAGTGGAAGCCCATCCCCCGCACAGTTAGAACACCTCCCTAGGATACACTTAACCCCTTGATTGCCCCCTAGTGGTTAACTCCTTCCCTGCCATTGTCATTTACACAGTAATCAGTGCATTTTTATAGCACTGATCGCTGTATAAATGACAATGGTCCCAAAATAGTGTCAAAAGTGTCCGATGTGTCCGCCATAATGTCGCAGTCATGATAAAAATTGCAGATCGCCGCCATTACTAATAAAAAAAATTAATAACAAAAATGCTATAAATCTATCCTCTATTTTGTAGACGCTATAACTTTTGCGCAAACCAATCAATATACTCATATTACGATTTTTTTTTACCAAAAATATGTAGAAGAATACATATCGGCCTAAACTGAGAAAAAAATTGTTTTTTTATATATTTTTCGGGATATTTATTATAGCAAAAAAGTAAAAAATATTGCATTTTTTTCAAAATTGGCGCTCTTTTTTTGTTTATAGCGCAAAAAATAAAAACCGCAGAAGTGATCAAATACCACCAAAAGAAAGCTCTATTTGTAGAAAAAAAGGACGTAAATTTTCTTTGGGTGCAACATTGCACGACCGCGCAATTGACAATTAAAGCGACACAGTGCCGTATCGCAAAATGTGCTCTGGTCAGGAAGGGGGTAAATCCTTCCAGGGCTGAAGTGCTTAACAGTAGTTATGAGCATTTGAGGTTAGAAGCGTTTTTTAAGGATAACCTCAGGAGACCTTCCCAAATGCACACAATGCATGAAAAATAAATAATTTATTAACTATTTCAGCCATTCTCTGAGAGAAGACAGAGCAGTAGCAGAGAGAGCAGTGTACTTGTAGGTAGCTGTCTTATTTTTTGTGTTTTCACTATGGATCCCATCGTGAGCATGTGTGAGAAAATGCTCTTGATGTTGCTGAGGCTCCGGGGACATAAAAAATTGCATGAGAGGACCAGAGTTCATTGCTACTGGACTCATCCATTGATGCAGGCAAGAGCATGTTGTGAAATTTGTGTTTTTCAACATTTTATATGTTTAAAGTTATAAGAAATGTTTTCCTCTTATACGCTTATAAACGCAAAAGTGCATAAACACACTTTACCGATGTTACACGAGGTTACAATCATTTGCCGTTTGAAATGCCAGTAAACTACCGTCCTGAATGCAATTTTTCTGCTTTCAAAAAATGCTTGTAACCTCAACAGCCTCTAAACTACTATAAACGACTAATGCCACGTACACACGAGCGGAATGTCTGACAGAAAAAGTCAGACGGAAGCTTTTCATCGTATATTCCGATCATGTGTATACCTCATCGGACTTTTTTTTTAGAAAATTCTGAGGGACCTAGAAATAGCACATGTTCTAAATATTTCCGACGGAACCAATTCCTATCGGGAAAATCGCTCGTCTGTATGCTGTTCCGACTGACCAAAAACGACACATGCTCTGAAGAAAATACGAGACGGAAGCTATTGGCTACTGGCTAGTGAACTTCTTTTTTCTGGTCCCGTCGTACGTGTTGTACGTCACCGCATTCTTGACGGTCGGACTTTGGTCGGACTTTGGTTTGACCGTGTGTAGGCAAGAGCGCTAGAATGGAATTCCGTCAGAGTTCCGTCGGAGAAACCTTCTGAGTTTATTCGGACGGCAAAACCGGTCGTGTGTACAGGGCATAAGTGTACATGTACACATAAGATAACATAGAGGAGAGTTCAGGGGCTGCTAAAAAAAAATTCTAACTGCTCCTTAACTTCAGTTTAGCAGCTGTAGTGTACATGAGGCCCAATGTCCCGTACCATGATCGGACATTCCGACAATAAAATCCATGGATTTTTTCAGACAGATGTTGGCTCAAACTTGTCTTGCATACAAACGGTCACACAAATCTTGTCGGAAATTCCGAATGTCAAGAACGCGGTGATGTACAACACGTATGACGAGCCGAGAAAAAGGAATTTCAATAGCCAGTGCGGCTCTTCTGCTTGATTCCGAGCATGCTTGGAACTTTGTGCGTTGGAATTGTGTACACACCATCAGAATTTAACAGAATAGATTTTGTTGTCGGAAAATTTGAGATCCAGATCTCAAATTTTGTGTGACGGAAATTCCGACGGAAAATGTCTGATGGAGCCTACACGTGGTCGGAATTTCTGACAACAAGCTCCCATCAAACATTTTCCATTGGAAAATCTGACCGTGTGTACGGGGCATAAGAGTGGTCAACATGTGCCCCTATTACAAAACCAATCCAGTGTCTCCGGTAGGCAGGGAGAATAGTTGCCAATATTCAGAAAAAATTGATAGGGACACTTTTTTGTCTGTAGGCAGAGTATTATTTTAATCAGGGGGTGGGGCATTCATTTGTAGGTGTGGCCTAAATGGAGTTAAAAAATGTGGCGCACTTGTCGGAAGAGAGGGATGGAGGGAAAGAGAAGGCAAGAACGAAAGGGAGAGAGAGAGAGAGAGAGAGAGAGAGAGAGTGCCGACATGATACAGGAGATGGTCAGAGACTGCAGTCATAATACATGGGATGGTCAGAGACTGCAGACATGATACAAGGGATGGTCTGAGACTGCAGACATGATTAAAGGGATGGTCAGAGACTGTGGACATGATACAGGAGATGGTCAGAGACTGCAGCCAGGATACAAGAGATGGTCAGAGACTGCAGACATAGTACAGGAGGCAGTCAGAGACCGCAGACATGATAGAGGAGATGGTCAGAGACTGCAAACATGATACAAGATATGGTCAGAGACTGCAGACATGATACGGGAGACAGTCAGAGACCACAGACATAGTACAGGAGACAGTCAGAGACCGCAGGCATGATACAGTAGACGGTCAGAGTCTGCAGAAATATACTACAAGATACGGTCAGAGACTGCGGACATAGTAGAGGAGATGGTCAGACTATGGGCATGATAAAGGAGACAGTCAGAGACTGCAGACATAGGAGATGATCAGAGAGCGACATACTACAGAAGATGGGGTCAGAGATTGTGGACATGGTAGAGAAGGTAAGAGACTGGGGACACAGCTGACAGCAGAGGCTTCTCACATGGACATAAATGTGTGCAATGTTCTGTGTATGGGAAAGGGATGTTAGTGAGTTAAGTACACTACACAGGTCAGTGCAGTTTGCTCAGTATACAGAGTGTGTGTGTGTGTGTGTGAGAGAGAGAGTGAGTGTGTGTGTCCTTGCTGCTCACCCTCCCCTCCCTCACAGCGGCAGAGAGAGCCCAAATTGCAGGGTACAAACATACCTCTGCTTGGATGCACACAGGCTACAGTTGAGCTCAGGTCGGACTACGATGTTCATCTTCTCCAATTCATTGGAGAGGAAGAGGCAGGGGGAGGATCTGAGAAATCTCTCTGCTTAACCCATGTGTTACCCCAGTGCTGCAGCCAGGTTTTTCAATGCAGAGTCTGGGCTGGCTACTGCCCGGGACATTGTTCCAATTTTCGGGATTCTCTGAGGGACAAAGAATCCCGGATCATCAATCAGTTTCCCTGGAGTGTCCCAGGAAATCCATAAGTGTTGGCAGCTATGAGGGAGGTCCCTCTCAAAATGGTGACCAAAACAGCTCAAGCAATCAAGCAGGGGCTATGAAGGCTTACACACCCATTCCAGAATGGCACCTTCACTGGTTAGTGTGTTCTCTTTGACCAGCATTAGCTGAAATTAAATTTTTCTTGTAACTGTTAATTAGTCCTGCTTGGAGGAATTACAGGGAAAAGTATGGTCCCCGGGGGCTCACTGGCTCAGGGATGGGCCATCCCTGAGCCAGTGATGGGCACTGATGATGGGCCATCACTGAGTCAGTGATGGGCTCTGACGATGGGCACTGATAGGTGGCACTGATGGGCACTGATAGGTGGTTCTGATGGGTGGCAATGATATGCAGCACTGATGGGCATTGATAGGTGGCACTGATGGGCACTCATAGGTGGCACTGGTGGGCACTGATGGGCAATGACAGGTGACACTGATGGGCACTAAAAGGCTGCACCGATGGGTACTTATGGGTGGCACTTATAGGCGGCACTTCTGGGCACTGATAGACGGCACTGATGGGCACTGATGGCTGGCACTGATAGATTGCACTGATAGGCATCACAGGTGGCACTGGCACTTGCAGGCATTTTTAATGGGCACTGATTGGCAGCTGCCTGGGCACTGATTGGCATATCCTTGGTGGTCTAGGGTGGCATACCTGGTGGTCCTGTGTGGTGGCCATCCCTGGTGGTCCTGGCGGCATCCTGGTAGTCCTGGGTGGGCATCCATGGGGGGCTGTGCTGATAAACAATCAGCACAAACCCCCCTGTCAGGAGAGCCACCGTTTGGCTCTCCTCTACACACGTCTGTCAGATGCCAGTGAGGAAAAAACGATAAATGGCTCTCCCTATTTACATTGAGATCAGTGGTGATTGGACACGGCTGATCATGTGGTAAAGAGCTTCCCTCAGAGGCTCTTTACCGAGATCCGTGATGCGGTGTGTCAGACTGACGCACCGCACCACCAATCACCGCTCTGTGCACCCCCTATGGCGCCCAGTCAGGATAACTGAACCACTTCCCGGCTGTCGTTTTGCTATAGGACAGGCGGGAAGTGGTTAAGGAATGTGCAAATATAATAGCCAATTTTGAGTGGTCTCTGCCTTTTTGGATCAGTTCTCTTAACAGTAATGCTTTGAAACCTAAATATGGAAATATGGAAATCATTGAGGTTGATTTACTTAAAGTATAACTAAAGGAAACACTCTAATTTTGGATAGAGTGGAGGTGGATTAGAACACCTGTCAGTTTTTTTTTTTTGCCACCCGTGTCCCATTGAGAGATTTACATTTACTTCCTGTTCCATTGCCAAAACAGGAAATGAGAGGAAATCCCTGCAAATTAAGGGAATCCCTTGGGGTCCCCCAGGTCACAGAACTAATGTCCTCATTGGACTTTTCTGGGGAAAACCCACAATTTGGGATTTTCTTTTAGTTTCACTTTCAATGATAATGGTAAATAGGACAAATAGAGAGGGTTAATGTCTCCAATGAGGGTACAGAGAGTTCTAATACCTCTGCAGCCTATCCAAAACTGAAAAAAAGAGTTTCCTTTAGTGAGTAAATTCAAAATATCTTTATAAATGTCAAATATTGAGAGAAAATAGTATTACAAATCACACTAATATATAAATACCCTTCTTCCACCAATAAAAAAGACAACATTCTATTTTTTTTAATACAAATGTTTTTATTTGAGAATATGAGAAGGTAATACAAAGTTAACATAGAAGTTATGGCATATGTCGGGATGCAACCCTGCTTGGTAAACATACATGCGATACATATTAGTCATAGTCACAATGGTACCGCTTTCCAATTGTAAACCTTAGTACATTATCTGGATTTTGGCACTGTACCGTGGTGCATTCCATTACCAATAATAGGATTTTTATAACAGCTTACCTGTAAAATCCTTTTCTTGGAGTACATCACGGGACACAGAGCCACGGTAATTACTGTATGGGTTATATGGCACCTTCAGGTGATGGACACTGGCACACCCTAGACAGGAAGTTCAATTCCCCATATAACCCCTCCCCTTACTGGGAGTACCTCAGTTTTGCAGCAAAGCAATACACGTGTAACCAAGAGGGGAGGGACCTCTGTGTCCCGTGATGTACTCCAAGAAAAGGATTTTACAGGTAAGCTGTTATAAAAATCCTATTTTCTTTATAGTACATCACGGGACACAGAGCCACAGTAATTACTGTATGGGATGTCCCAGAGCAATGCCACCTGAGGGGAGGGGACACAAACAAAAGTAGGGTGCAATCAGATCTGAGAACCTATACTGCTGCCTACAGTACACTGCACCCAAAGGCGATATCCTCATGCCTTCTTCACCTAGAACATGGTGAATGTATGGACTGAAGACCAAGTTGCGGCCTTGCAGATTTAAGCCATGGAGGCTTGGTGATGCACTGCCCATGAAGCACTAACAGCCCTGATGGAGTGTGCTTTGATTTGAAAAGGTGGAGCTTTCCTCTTCAAACCATAAGCTTGAATAATTACTTGCCGAATCCATTTGGCAATAGTGGATTTTGACGCTGCCTGTCCTTTCCTAGGACGTTCAGGCAACACAAACAAAACATCTGTTTTGCAAAACTGAGCAGTCGCCTTCAATAGATTTTGACTGCTCTCACTACATCCAAAGAACATTGTGACTTTTCCTCCTTGGAACAGGGTTCTGGAAAAAATGAAGGTAAAACAATATCCTGGTTTAGGTGAAAACCTGAAATCACCTTTGGCAGAGGAGGACGCAATACTACTCTATCCTTGTGAAAGATTAAATATGGATCTTTACAAGGAAGAGCCACCAACTCTTATACCCTTCTTGCAGAAGGAATGGCTACCAGAAAAACTAGCTTCCTTGTCAAAAGGACTAAAGGAATATGTCATATCGGCTCAAAAGGCTGTTTCTGTAACGCCGATAGAAATAAATTCAAGTCCCAAGGGTTCAGGGGTGCTCTAACTGGTGGATTAAGCCGCGTTACCCCCTGTATAAAGCTTCGGACCAAAGAATGCAAAGCAAGCAGTCATTGAAACAATACAGATAAGGCTGAGACTTGGCCCTTGATAGTACTCAAGGCCAGTTTCATCTCTAACCCCATCTGCAGAAAGGCAAGGATTCTACCTATGACATACTTTCTAGGATGCCAACCCCTGGATTCACCCCAGGAAACATATGCCTTCCAGACTCTATAATAAATTACTCTGGAAGCTGGCTTCCTTGCATTAATCAAAGTAGATATCACTGAGCCTGAAAGCCCATGATTCTTCAGAATGTGGGTTTCAACAGCCAAATCGTTAAATTTAGCATTTGTAAAGTAGGATGGAACACTGGTCCCTGCGATAGCAGGTCTGGACGTGGTGGTAGAGTCCATGGGGCCCCTACCACCATGTTTACCATTTCTGCATACCAAGATCCTCTGGGCCATGCTGAGGCCACAAGAACTATTGACTTCTTTGCCCGCTTGATCCTGCGAAGAAGTCGAGGCAGCAGCAGAATAGGAGGGAATGCATAAATCAGTGAGAACTGATCCCATGTGGTCACCATCGCATCTGTTCCGTATGTGAGTGGTTTCCTTGTTCTTGACACAAAGTCATCAACTTTGTTGTTGAACCTGGATGCAAACAGATCTACGTCCAGGATACCCCATCTTTGGCATATAGCCAGGAAGATGTAGGGGTGAAGGGATCATTCCCCCAGGAACAACTGCTGGTGACTAAGTATTCCGCCTGCCAGTTCTCTACTCCTGAAATGAAGATTGCCGATATGCACGGCACATGCTTTTCTGCCCAGGTTAGGATCTGGTTTACCTCTCCCTGGGCTGCCTGACTTCTGGTGCCCCCCTGGTGATTGATATAAGCCACTGCCATGGCATTGTTGGATTGAATCCTGACAGAAGAATTCCGCAACCTGAATGTTCAGGCCCTTATGGCTAGGTGCGCTGCCTGAATCTCTAAGATGTTGATGGGCAAAGTCCTTTGGTTCTGGACCATTTCCCTTGGACCAATGTCTCTTCCAGGACTGCTCTCCAACCTGAAAGGCTGGCATCTGTTGTTACCACCTTCCAGGTGACTGGTAAGAAGGATTTCCCCTTCTGCAGATTCTTGGGTATCATCCACCAACTGAGGCTCTGACACACTTTTGGCGACAAACGCATCGGAAAATCTAGTGCTTGTTCCAAGCCGACAGGATACTGTTTTGCAGCAGTCTCGAATTAAACTGAGCATAGGGTACTGCTTTGAATGAAGCCACCATTTTCCCCAACAACCTCATACAAAGGCGGATAGAAGGAACCTTCTCTGCCCTGACCACCTGAACCAGCTTCTTTATGGCGCTGATTTTTGCCTGGGGTAACAACACCCTCTTCTGGGCTGTATCTATAATCAGACCTAAGTACTCTAATTTAACTGATTTTAAAGAAGGTTTCTCCAAAGTTGAGGACCCAACCTAGGTATTCCAGGTAGTTGACTGTGGTGACCATGCTTTGGTCCAGGCGGGCTACCGACCAGTCTATCAAGAGCAGGTCGTCTAGGTATGCTACTGTCGTTATACCTTGAGTCCTTAAACTGGCCAGAGGAAGGGCCAGAAGTTTTGTAAACACCCGAGGTGTAGTAGCTAGACTGAAAGGCAAAGCTACAAACTGAAATTAAGTTTTTCTACTTCGAAATGCAGATATTTCGGGTGAGCAGGGAAATAGGTACATGCAGGTATACATCCTTGATGTTAATTGATACCAGAAGTTCTCCTCCTTGTAGGACGGAGACTACTGATTGGATTCATTCCATGGGAAAAGAGTGATTTTTCAGGAACCAGTTTGGATCTTTCAGATCTAGAATGGGCCTGACATCTCTATCCAACCCCTGCTCTTCCATGGGGACGATCGTGATCACTTTTTGTGACAAAAGTCGGTCTAACGCTAGAAAGAGAGACTCCTTTTTCTCTGGATCTTTGGGGACATTTGACCTGAGGAAACGAGGAGACAGGAATTCTCGAAACTCTAGTTTGTAACCTAGAGCTATTGTGGAGACCACCCATCTGTCTCAAAACTCTTCCTGCCAGACCCTCGAGAACTGCAGAAGTCTTCCCCCCACTCGAATGAGCGGGGCACCCCTTCATAAAGAGGCTTTAGCGTTTTGTCTTGTGGGTTTCCTCCCCCAGGATTTCTTTTGTCCCTGGGGTTGACCTCGAGGCTTACCTCTTGAACCTGACGGTGGTGGCCGTCGCGCTTGCCTAAAGGCTGATGCCCCTGGCACTGGAGAAAAAGCCTGTTTAATGAGGGATGTTTACTCCTTTTCTTAACTGGCAAAAGGGTACTTTTCCCACTTGATATTTTTTGGATATATTTGTCCAAATCATCCCCAAACAGCTTTTCACCACAGAAAGGAAAACCAGCCAAAAGCTTTTTGCATGGCGCTTCGGCTGACCAACTTTTAAACCATAAGATTCTACGCATATGCATGAACCCAAGCGTAAGGCGAGAGGTTTGAAGAATAGAATCTCTGATTGCGTAGATTGCAAAACACAAAGCTGCTGGCAGCTTAGCTAACTCCTGGGCCTGCTGTTCAGGGAAAACCTTGAGCACCTGTTTCAAATGGTCTCTCAAGGATTGACATACCCCAATTTCCTCCACTGCAGGTTGAGCCACTGAACCTGCCAAGAAAAAAATATCTTTTAACAGGAATTCCAATCTCTTATCAGTTGGATCCGTAAACATTTGTGCATTGTCAACCAGACAAGTTAAACTTTTATTCACAGAGGATATAGCAGCATCAATTGCTGGTATACTCCACATCTTAGTGAATTTTTCCTCCATAGGATAAAGTGTTGAAAACTTTTTAGGAGGGAAAAAATGCTTATCTGTTTTTTTATCTTGCTTTTCCAGCAATGAATGTACAGGAAAGGCACGCAAGGCTTGAGGAGGCTTTAGGCTTTAGGGAACCCAAACAAGAAGTGGGCTCTTCAACCGACTCAGTTAAGGGTAGCTTAAATGTGGAGCGGACCATTTAAGAATGCAGCAGCAACTTCTCAGCATGTGAAGCTGAAGAAGGTCCTTCCCCACTTGATCCCTCAGAAGAGGAATCAGTCTCAACATGGTCTCCTGAGGGGGATTCATTTTCCCCCTCCCACTGTTCCTCTGTTTGAGGATCCTGGGTGGTAGAAGGGGACCTAAAGCACTTTCTTCCACTCTGTCTAACTTTTCCTCTAATCCAGTTAGTTGTGGAAAAAACCTCCTCAGTTACATAGTCAGGAGTTGAAGTGTAGGAAGCAATTGCAGCCCCTGATGACCCCGATGGCTCACTCTGACCAGCCTCCCTAGATCTTTCAGGGGGGATGGTATTGCAGGTGGGGGTCCTTAGTGCCTGAGAGTGACCCTTTTGTGCCCTTAGCTTTTGTGGTATTTGTACCATTCCCTCTGTTTATGGTGCTGAGCACAAACTCAGAGGTACAGCCAAGAAAATGCACCTACTGCTGAGCAATAGTCCAGCAACTGCCGCTGCTATTAAGCTCAGCTTGATGCAAAGTAAATGTGTCCTGGGAATGTCTGTGTCAACCAACACTCACATGCAACCCGTCTCCTCTGTGTCCTTCCTTTAGCTGTATGCACCTGAAAAAAGGTCCACTTTACAGCTATACAGCCAGCGTTGTGGGCGCTAAAGCACGCCAATGCCACTAAGCTCCACCCCTCCTTTCCTCCGACCACCCACTGCGTCCCCCTCCCTCATCTTTTTCAAAGATACAGCTTTCCCACGCGAGCGGGCTCCAATCCACTGGATCGTATATGGAGGAGGGCTGGAGTGGAGTAGAGAAGGAGAGCTGCCAGACGGAGGACCGCCGTAATGGCAGCGGCAGCAGGAGCGGTGTGGCACACCGCCGACTGAGCCACACTTCCTCTGCCTCCTGGGGTGAAGCTGTCTAGGTGGGGGAACATTCCCAAAAGGAAAAAAAACCCTTCCCTGAGTTTTACCTGGGGCTTGGGCTGGAGGAAGCATGCAGCTTGACACAGAGGTGAGACTGACAAGCATGGAATCAGGTACATGCTCTTGCCAGCCCCCGGTGTTAACTATAGGCATGACAACATTTACTTTAAAGGAGAAATACCCACAAGAATTAGAAAAATTCCTTAGGAATCTCCCTTACCTTATCCAGCTGCAGGGTTCTGTGGTAATAGACCCAATCTTCACCTCTCACTGTGTCCCCTTCAGGGACTGGGGCCCCCTTTTTATCGGGGATCCACAGCCCTGGGCCTGTAAAAAGCACCCTGCCAGGAATATGGCTGAAAAAAACAAATATTGGATTCCAAGGTCCAGCTCTCTAAAAAGAGAAGCGTTACAGGTAAAACCTTGTTTATTCGGGTACTATTCAATTCAGTCTGGAAAAGACAATTTGAATGGATCAGGTTGCATGGCTTGCCCCAGTAAGGAATATTCCAGCGGAGCTCAGCACAGCACATCTTTACTCGTGACTAACACCTAGGACACTGGCGAAAAAACTGAGGTACTCCCAGCAAGGGGAGGGGTTATATGGGGAATTGAACTTCCTGTCTAGGGTGTGCCAGTATCCATCACCTGAAGGTGCCATATAACTCATACAGTAATTACTGTGGCTCTGTGTCCCGTGATGTACGATAAAGAAAATACAAAGAGAATAAAAAGAAAGAATAGATGAAATAAAAAGAATGAAAAAGGAAATCTAAAGACGATAACAAAGTTGTGCTGAGTCAAGAGACATAGCTGTAAAAAATTACATGTGTCATATTTATATATAAGTAACCAAAACCAAGCCTATGGGCAGTATTGGATGTGTTTTAAAGGTAAGATATATATATATATATATATATAAATATATATATATATATATATATATATATATATATATATATATATATATATATATATATATATATATATGAGGCCACTGTCTCATCATGTGCTATCATATGCAGTCCATCCAGACCATTTGTTATTGAAATCATGCATAGTATCGAGAATGGTATGGTGGATACGTTCCATTAGTTTAATGATTTCCATTCTTTGGAGTACCTGAGCCCAGAGTACCGTGGGTGAGTGCCAGTTCAAGGTTATGGCCCATAAGATAGCACAGAAAAGTGTATGTGCTAGTTTTTGGTTTGAGGGAGGGAGATCGGGTATGGGGGTGAAGAGTAGGCACATTGGTGCTGTCAGTGTAGTCAGCGACCCAGTCCTATGTGCTACCTTTGAGGCTGCTTGACTCCATATATGTTTCAGTTGAGGACAGCTCCAAAATGTGTGGAGCAATGTTCCTGCAGCCTGACAGTCCCTGAAGCATGTATCTGGGACTTCTGGGTGGAATCTATGCACTCTAACTGGGGTGAGGTACCATCTTGTGTGGAGCCTCACTACACTCTCCTTTAGAGACATAGAGTGAGAACAGTTATGCATGTTTAGTATCATGTCTGTCCATTTCTCAGAGGAAAATTCTTGGCCTATATCTGATTCCCAATGGGTCATAGAAGTTGATTTCTCTGGTAAGTGCAACTCATTAAGGTACCTATAGACCATTGAAATGGTCCCTTTCTCCCTAGATAAATTGTAGCAGACTGTTTCATATTCGGAGAGTCTGAGACTAGCTTTCAGTGAGTACAGTGATTTAAAAAAAGTGTCTTATTTGGAGATATTTATAAAACTCATATCTTGAAATATCAAACTAGAGGTGCGAGAAAGGGTTAAATTGTGACCTATGGGTTAGGGCTTTAGGAGTAGTGAGAGCATTTCTTTCCCACTATAGAAATTCGTCAGGAGATTCATACGCTGGGGGAATCTTGTGTCTCCCAGAAATTAAGCTAGGGGTGGTCTGCATGATCTCAGTTTGAATTTCTGGTGGTACAGGGTCCATAAGTGAATAGTTTGACTCACTATGATATTTTGAGAGCTGACCTCCCTGGGTCTTATTTTTGCTTTCCAAACTAGGCATATATAATGGGCAGACTGAGCCTCAAACAAAAGCCAGGGAATTTGTGAAGGGGGGGGGGCTGCCATTGGCTGCTAAATAATAGAGCCAATAATAAGCCAATCTAGCTGCTAAATAATAGAGCCATACATTAGGTAATCCCAATCCTCCCCATAATAAGGGCCTATGGGTAAGCAATTTGTCATATCTGGGGGTCATGTTCTGCCATATAAATCTATTAATGGCTCGTTGGGTTAAAGCTATAGTTTGGCGGGACGTGTAAATGAAAAGGGCTCTAAAGAAGTATAATAGTTTCGGGAGGAAGGAAATTTTGATGGCCGTAACTTTTCACATCATGGAGATAGGAAAGGTTGACCATAGGTGCAGCTACTGTTTAATCTTAGAAAAGGCTTCTGGGTAGTTGGCATTATACATTGCACGAAGAGAGGAGACCAAGCATATACCTAAATATTGAAGAGTGTTGTTTGTGAAGTTGACACCAAAGGAATCCCTGAGGTTGGCCGTTATACATTGTGAGATGTTGATTGGGAGTGCGGAGCATTTTGCCAGATTGACTCCCAGTCCAGAAAGTGTGTGTAATTTCTGTAGGGTAGATAGCAGGTTAGGGAGAGACACCACTGGGTCTGGTAAAAACATAAGTATTTCGTCTGCGTACAAACTAGTTTTAAATTCTTCCTCTCCTTTTAGGTAACCTTTAATGTTTGGGTTTGTGATAATTACCCTGGCCAAAGGTTCTATTGCCAGGGTAAAAATCAGAGTTGACAGAGGGCAGCCTTGTCTTGTTTCTCTGCCTAGAGGGAAATACTCAGAGGAACATCCAGGCAGCTTGATTCGGGTGTAGGGATTATGATAAAAGGCTTTAAATCCATTTATGAATTCTCCAGAAACAGTGTCAATATAAGACCAGAGGACGCTATTAAAAGCTTTATGTATGTTTAATCCTAGAATCAGTACTTTGCAGGAGAAAAGGTCTGCGTCCTGGCTTATATAAGCCGATAGGCAAATGTTGTCTGTAATTTTTCTTGTGGGGATAAAACCGGTTTGTTCTGGGCCTATTAATGTAGAGATAATGGGTGCTGGTCGATCTGCTAATATTCAGCCTAGTATTTTAAGATCATTAGTGAGAACAGATATCGGTCTGTAATGTTGTGGGAGGGAGTGATCCTTATTGGGTTTGGGGATAGGTGTCATATTTGTGAAGAGCATGTCATCTGGGAGTTTGTTACCCTGTAGAATGTAATTAATCAGTTTTGTTAGTTTAGGGGCAAGAGTGCCTACAAATTTTTTATAATATAATGAGGTGTATCCATATGGGCCAAGGGCATTAGAGGTTTCTAAGGATTTAATGGTAGAGATGATCTTTTTTTCTAAGCAAGGGGCATTCAGGCTGTGTAACTGCTCCTCCGATAATGATGTGATGGGAAAAGAGCTCAGGCATGAATCCAGGCTATTTGGGTGGGGGGGGATTCAGGAGATGACAATAGGGATTGGTAAAAGGATGTAAATATTTGTAGGACCTCTTTAGGATGCGATACCATTTGGCCTGATCTATTTCTTAACTTATACACATGTGTCGGCTGAAGGGATTGATAAAGTTTGCACGTGAACATGGCTGAGACAGTGTTACTATGGAGCAGGAACCGTGCCTTAGACCAGCATATGGATTTCTCTGTTTGTTCTGAGAGAATCGTATCCAGTTCCACTTTTTTTGATTAATCTTTTGTAATATTTCCAGTGAGTGAGATTGGCTATGAGCGTGGTATAGTTTTCTTAGTTATAGGATAAGAGTTTTAATTTTTATCGTTTTTTGACGTTTCTTGATGGTGGCCAATTCTATTAGGTGGCCGTGAAGGGCCGCCTTATGTGCTGCCCATAATATGGAAGGTGATATTTCATCCACATCATTTAGCTTGAACTATTCAGCTAACTGGTCCGCTATTTGTGAGGTTATTTCCGGGTCCGCTAGCAGGGAATCATTCAGTCTCCAGGAGGCTGTTGTGGAGGAGAGCCCTATATGGGATGTATGGAAGAACACCACCTGTGTATAGCAGCTAAAGGATGAGTTAGCGAGTAGCATTGAGGAGCTGAAGATATAATCTAGTCTGGTGTAGCTGTCATATGGTTGCGAGTACTGAGTGAACTCCCTCACTCCCAGCTGGTGAGTCCCTATTGATCTCAGTAAGGACTTGGGGAAGCGTTAGCCATGCTTCCCACTTACTCCTGTCCAAGCTTGAGTGGGCTACTAGGTTAAAGTCCCCCAAACCAACCTGTGTTTCAAGTTGTACCTATCCAGCACCTGAAAAAAGGATCTGAAGAAGGTGCTTTGTGAGTTGTTAGGGGCGTAGACATTTGCAATGGTCAGTGCACGTCCCTGTATCTCACCCTGAAGGATCAGGAACCTGTTGGCAGGATCCTTGCATATATGCATAATATCAAATGACATGGTATTTTTGATAATGATTGCCACTCCCCTAGTCTTGGACTCAAAAGTTGTAAAAAAGTGTTGTTTATAAGATTTATCAAAGAATTTTGGATGAGTAGTAGAGGATAAATGAGTAGCATCAGAATGATATCTGCCCCTATATTTTTATAGTACTTAAAGGCCTTCCTCCACTTTTGTGGGGAGTTAAAGCTTCTCACATTGTGAGATATTGTTCGTAGACCCATCCTAGTTGTAATATCTCTGATAGTTTAAGTGTGATAGCCCTTTAGGCTCATGGGGCCAAAAGTTAGGTTTAACCATATAGGAGTCCAACACTGTAGGGGCTGCCAGAGATCTCAGGGAGTGCGCATCCGCACCCCTGCATATCGTATAACACTTATTTAGGTATTCCTTAATAGTACTAGTGATCATCTCTATTAGCTCAGCAACATGGAAAAAACATATTAAACAAAACCTTAAAACAATAGTAAGTAACCAAACTCTAAGGGGCCAGGATGGGGAGACCACCCTGACCTTCATAACCAAGTTCAGCGGACTATCTAGTCCAATACTCCGTGTATGTTTGAATTTCCACTTGTATGGAGGAAGAAGAAAAAAAAGGGGGGTGAGGGGGGAGGTAAGTGGGTAAACCTGGGGTCTCTCCCTTCAGATATAAGGTGGGAGAGTTGTATATCTTGATAAGAGCGACTGTGGGTGGGGGGTTGTTCAAGCGGGTGAGAAGAGACACTTGCTAGGGCATAAGAGACCAAAATGCTAAGTTCAATGTCAAAAATAGTGGATAGTAGAAACATTTTTTTTTTTAAAAACTGTATTGGAATTCCAACCATCCTCCTTGTGTAGGATGTGTGACGAACATTTCTGACAAGCCAGAATCAGGTGATCTAATCTCTGGAGCATTGGCGGTTCCTACCCCATCCCATTGAGGTGATGGTGTAGCCCAGATTGGGGTTGGGCGAGGGGTTGAAGGGAGCCTTGGCGCACTCTGAGGTTCCAGGAGGTCCAATTTCACAAGGACTTCCTTGCCTTTGGTGACTGTAGTGGTGGTATAGGTGGTGCCAGTATGGGGGATCGAAAGCTTAAATGGGAACCCCCATCTATAGCGGATCCTAGCCGATTGCAGTACTGAAGTGTCCTCCTTCATCCATTTCCTTTTCTCCAGGGTCGCTGGGGAGATGTCGGGGTATATTTGCACCGTGATTCCATCTAGCTGGATGCTGGGGGTGTTACGAGATGCTCGCAGGACTTCCTTCTTCACTAGAAAGTTTTTCAGGCACATCACAATGTCTCTAGGGGTTTTTTCAGGCGGCGGTGTGGGTCTTAGGGCTCTATGTATCCTGTCACATATGAATGAGGCCTCAGGCTGGTCTGGGAGCAGGGAGTGAAACAGTCTCTTAATGGCCTCTGATAAGTCAGTGACTGTTTCGATTTTGCAATTGAAGAACCATATTTGATGAGACCTCATGATGCTTACAGAGGTCTACATAGGCGAGCTGTAATTCATTGTGTTTGATTTCTAAAATATCCATCTGCCCCCCTAGTGCTGCAATCTCCTGAGTCAGAGTGTTGGTGGATTTGTGTAATTACGCCTGGAATTTATGTGCTAGTCTGTCATACATAGTAGACAAACAGTCCTCATGGTCAGCCTTAGTGAGACGAGGGGTGTACTCATTCTGCTCTGAAGAGGCTGTAGAAGAGGCCACTGGATCAGGGATGTGTGGAGGAGCACGCTTCAGCTGGGTGCCATCTTGTGACATCGCGGTCTGTTCCCATACCCAGAGGAGGTAGTTTGTTAGGGACCGCTGAGCGGATTTTTGTTTGTTTTTCTTGGATGTCGACATGCACTACAGGTCCCACAGGGGTGCTGGGGCTGTCAGGGAGAGAATTGTGTGCTGTAAAGCCCTGCGGAGTTAGTTTAGTTCTCCGCTTCCCTAGGAGCTCCAACACCTAGATTCTGGCCAGCTTCACGCTGTTCATGCGCCCCTCTCAACATTGTAATTTTTATTTGTGGAAGAAGGATATTTATATATGTGTGTGATTTTTGATACTATTTTCATTCAATATTTGCCATTTATAAAGATATAAAGAAACAGCGTCTAGGTCAAACAGATACAATACCCAATAAAAGTACCATCATCCCAAATGTCTATTATAAAAGCACAAAGCAGTTCATATTCCGTATTTAATTTTATAAAAATTCACTTATTTAGAGGCTGTCTGTTATCCCCTGTGTCCACCACAGGGGGAACCACTTGGGGCCTTGTACACCCACAGGGAATTACTGAACGGGTGAGCTCATCCTTTTTCTACTTTAATTGTATGTAAATGTTTAAAGTAGTGCTTAATACATCTTGCTGCATTGATAACATATATTTCTTTGTTATGTATTGGTTATAATTACTGTATGTTGTACCACAGATTCTGCTCTCCTGAGGAAGCGGTTAAAACCGCGAAACCGGTCGAGAATCCAAGCTCTATCTATGTCCACTATCACTATGGGTTGTAATCCAATTGGTTGTATTTACTGCTTCCGTTTTTAATTACAACTGTATGTGACACTGTCATAATTTTTTAACCATGTTTTCTATTAAAATGAAATTTTTTTATATTTGTTACTTTACTTTTTTGTACTGATTACTTCACCTTATCTAGTACCGCAATAGTCCCCCTCGCCCTCTCAGGGCGTATTTTCCCTTGCATGGGGTATTGAGACAATGACCGACAGATGCAGCTAACTGCGGCCACTCTCTGCCTCCTGCTTTGTCCATTTATAAAGATATTTTGTGGTTACATCATTTAACTTGTTGTTACATATACCACTTGTGTCCTGTGAAAGCAGTTTCCCTTTGACTGGTATTCTAGTCACCTTTTTTCGATTTGTATTAATACATATGCTGCAGGGACTGCAAAGACTTAATGAGTTGGCATATTTCTACGGTCTAAACCATTTTACCTCTTTATTAGCAATAAAAATTGACAGTTGTTCTAATTCTTCTCCACTGTATCCATCCCACTGGATATTTCATGAGATAAAATACTGAATGGTTTCATGGGATAAATGCTGCATATTTTGGAAAAATACTGTATGTGGTATTTTAGAAGTGTTTTTAGTGAATTTCCCCAAAACATTTGAAAAAACACTATGCGGTATTTTACCGCATTTCTTAAAGCGGTAAAAAATGCTTAGTGAATAGAGCCCCATGTCTTTAAAACTATTCTGTGAACTTTCCTTATGCAGGGAAACTGCAAAAAGCATACTTTAACACTTCCCTAACTCCAGCACCACTTACACACTTCTTATTCTATTCATTACCACTGCATTTTCTTTTGGGATCAGGAGAAACCTTTGTATGTAAGCTACAGGTCTTTCAACTCATGTTTTAAACATAGTTATGGATTTTACCTATATGATATTACTGGTGGTTGGCCCATCACTGTACATAATGTAATTTGCATGCATCTGCTTATTCGTAAATACAAGGTATTTCTTTGCATCTAGCAGCTAAACAAAGTTGCATAAGAAAAAAGGAATGTATGTACTGCTGGCAAGGGAAAATTACACCAATGTGATTTTTTTATTTTTCATTTGATCAAAGAACAAGGACCTTCAAGGAGCGAATAAATATCTCACTACACATTGATAAGATATGGTAACTGTCATGTTGTAACATTATGCAAGAGTTTGTCATCAACTGTTGCATTTTATCATAAGTGTGTCATTCAAAATGTTTTAAATTAGTACTAATTAAACTGAAAAAAACATACAATATAATCAAATTATATAAATGTGGTTGGTTACATTTCTCTCCAAACTAGTGGTAATGTAATTTAATTAGGTTCTTCATTGCCCGAGGAGTTGTAAATCATTTGCACTGCTTTGCTTTCCCAGCACGTTATAACAGGAGGTGCAAAGAATCAGTTTTAGAAACATGACGAAGAATCACCTCTAGAAAGGCTCAAGATATTTTATTTTAGTCACATCTTTTTCATTCTCAATATGTTCAATGCTATGTTATATGGATGCTCTGTCTCCACCTTTCTGCTTAACAGTGAAATCAACTCTCAATGCTGTATACAGGATGCCTTCTTCATAGATAACACTACAACTGGAATGTTGAGCTATAACATCGAAGGGCTAATGGAAGGGCTAAGCATAGCATCCAGTTTGATTCCATTGGCTATTTGTCTTGTGAAGATAAAGACATTTAAGTGAGTCTAAACTTTTGTTAATTTATTTTTTGAAATAACAATATGTTATACTTATCTGATCTGTTCAATGGTTTTTCACAAGTTGCTTGCTGGGGGGGGGGGAGTTCAGGACACTCATCGTGACTCACTCCCAAGCTCCGCCTTTGTCCATAGACTCTGACAGTGGGGCTTTGCCCTGCCCTATTCTCTCGTCATAGGATTTTAGTGACAGCAGCAGGAGTTAATGGCTGTTAATTGTGTGTTTTTTTTCTAGTGTTTCACAATTAATTAATTCATTCATTAATTAGGGGTTCCATGGGGCAGATAGATGGAACATAAGCCATCCATAACTCTCCCTTTGTGCACTCTTTCCTTGGCACTGGGGAAACAGGGGCTTTCTGGAAGGTACCAACTTTTTTTTATGGGATCTCCCTTAACGTAACACTAAATGATGCCTTTGTTCTCTAAAAATAATCACTGCACATCCATGTAATCTATTTTTCATGAAATTGTTTCTTATTGTGTTTTTATGCCTCCTTGTAACATCCCTCTGAATCTCTCTTTTTTCCCCCTTACTTCCACTTGTTTTAAACATGCAAGGCATGCTAGTCATGTGCACTACTGTACTCACACTACAAATCCCATAGTCCCTAGTTCATGTCATGAGTGAGCAAGAGAGGATGGCAAAATTCCTACATACAGTGGGATCATGGAGAACAGACATAGCCACCCCCTAACAGCAGCAAATAAAAAAAAGAGTTTGACGAGGAAGCTGAGAGCAATAGAAGGTGCTTTTCTGAGTCAATATTACATACCTAAATATGTTTTTTTTTAAACCAAAGTTTAGTATCAATTTAGAGCAAAACCTCTATGCTAAAAGGCATGCAGCATGGATTCAAAATGATATGGGTCACTACCCCCTTAGCATGGGCATGCCACACCATCTGCCTTGCATACTGGGATGGTAAATAAAGGATGAGGGCTATTTCACACATGTGGACTCCGCCAGTGGATCTACCTGATCAGTCACACAGGTCCATGTCCACTCCGCTGATGCAGATCGGACATGGACGCAGCCTGCTCTCCTCTATGGGCTGTTGGATGTAAGCGGACCACCTGTCCATTTACATCCGACTGTCATCCGATCGAATCTGCCAGACGAATGGAGAATGGATCCCCCTCTGTCTGTTTTTAGCAGATAGGATCGGATATCGACAGGTGTCAACCAGCCAGGAAACTCCCCAGACCAAGATCTAAAAACACTGAAGCAGCAAACTTTGTAAAAATGTATATTCGTGTCATTCTCAAAACTTTTAACCACGGCTGTAGAGTAATGGAGAGTTAGAAAGCCTGTAATTTTTATATTTTGCCATTTGTGTCCCATTGAGGAGATTTACCTTCACTTCCTTTCCCATAGCCAAAACAGAAAGTAAGAGGAAATCCCTGCAAATTAAGAGAATCCCTTGGGGCCCCCAAGGTCATTAGAACTAGCTTCCCCATTGGAAGATTTCCCCTCTATGTGATTGGACATATGTGGCTGATCTCTCCCTCTCCCTAAAAAAGGTGCTTGTTTTTTGGGGGCTGGGGGGATAATATTGAGTATGGTAATTTCTTCTATGTACTCTTCTAGGGCTCGAATTCCATCCTCCTCTAGACCTCGGATGATGTCTAAATGGGGCATGATTGGTTGTCGGTTGTTGGGGACCTGTATTGGTGAATTTCCTGAGTAGGGGGATTTACTGGACGTGTTTCCGCCTCTAAATCCTCCGATCTTATAGTGGAATTAGTTGTTCCCCAAATATTTTTGGTACTCCTAAACATTTTATTGTCAGAAAAGCGGGGTGGCGATGAGCGCAAAATTTGCACCCAGTGAATCGGATGATAGGTATTTATTCCACTCAAGTAGGCCAGAATTGTTATTTTACAGAAGGTTTATAGACGACCTGATGTTTATTTGAAAAGGAACGGAAGATAGTTTACACAAGTTTATGGCAATTTTGAATCACAACAATAACATTTAACTAGATTATCAATACAGTAAGGAGACTTTTTAGATGTAACAGTGTTTAAACTTAATGAGTGTTTAGCTACAAACATTTTTTTTTAACCCACAGATAGGAATAGCTACCTATCCATTAGGAGTGGCCACCATCCCTCATGGTTACATAATATTCCACGGTGTCAAATAATGCGGATTAGGAGAAACTGTACACTAGATGACGATTTTATTACCCAATCGCAAATTGGAAATATTGACTCAACCAAGAGACCATTGCTTGCAAGATAAAAGGAGGGTTGAGGTTGAGGAGAAAAAAGAGGCACAACAGTGGAACTTTAGATCGGCTTTCCACTGTTAATATAGAGCAGTTGAGACTATTTTTCAGAAGCACTGTGTCAGAAACCATGAACCAGACCAAGACAGAAGTACAGTAAAATCACACTTGTTAATAAAAATAAAAAAGTAAATAGAGTAAGCGTAGTCAAAGCATAGCCAGAGTCCAGTAACCGGATCGGGTAGTCAGACAAGCCAGAGTTCAGTAACCAGATCGGGTTATCAGCCAAGCCAGAGTTCAGTAACCAGATCGGGTAATCAGCCAGGCCAGAAGTCAGGGATCCAAGTAGAGGAACAGCAAGCAGGATAAAGAGCCAGAAGGGATGTCAGCAAAGCCAGTCTTTAAACAGGAACTCAGGAAATAGTTTCTTGTGATGTGACCAAGGCGAAGGCAGGAATGAGTTAGGGCATCTCCAAGAGAGAAACAAAATGATATACACTTTACGTACTTTAAAACCTGAAGGTATGAATATAGAATTGGATATTAACTGTTTCATTAGTGATTACTGATTGTTCAGATTACGTGTGTCATACATTTAAGAGATACATTTGAGGTGTATGAAATGAAAATGTATTTTTTTAATTTTGATATCTGTATTTTATCGTATGTATATTTTAATTTGATTATATGAATTTTGTAATTACTGTATATGAATTTGTGATATTAATTACACTAGGCACCAGAGGATGTAAATTGTGTATGGTTTAATTATCCTCTGTCAAGGAATTACTTAATATATATTTTATTGCCCATTGGGTATAATGAGTCAGTTTTTTTGCAGGTTTCATGGCAATAATTAATTGTGTTTGGCATCCCAGGGGTTAATAGCACACAAGGACAAGGAGCTGTATTCACATCTCAGGGGTATGATAGCCCAATGTGGATAAGAAATAATTGCATTTGGTAACCCTTAGGTAAATGGCACATATGGACAAGGAGCTGTCTTCATGTCCTAGCGGTGCTAAAGCCCGATGTGGATGAGAAATATTTGTGTTCAGTACCATGAGTACCGGGTGACACCTTGAGTTCCAATGCAGATTATGAGGGAGGATACTTAAATAGGGTGGCCTTGCAGACACCCCCTGTGACGAAGTCGGAAGTGACGCAAACACGTCGGACGTGGCTAGGAAGCTGTCAGGGCCGAAATTGGCAGAATATGGAGGTGGTGAGACAACCCAATCAATCACGGAGTGAGATGAATCCTGACATGAATGTGTATTAAGTGCAGTGCTTGCTTTTAATGTGTGAGTGATTTTTCAATTTTAAATAAATTGTTTGACATGGACTTTTTTTGATTTCCTTGTCATTTTAATTTTAATTTCTTTTTTTTTAACAATAGATTT
Source organism: Aquarana catesbeiana (assembly GCF_042186555.1). NCBI lineage: Eukaryota > Metazoa > Chordata > Amphibia > Anura > Ranidae > Aquarana > Aquarana catesbeiana. The sequence goes on from NC_133330.1 coordinate 203,587,598, forward strand.
TTATTGAGTTCCATATTGTACATGTAAAATATAAAGCATTACTTACAGCACAATAAAAGATAAAAAGTGGGTATCAAATATCGAACTTACTAATGTAATATTGTTACTCTTGCTTGAGCTACTTATAAGAACACAGAGTACGACCTCAACAGGAGGTAAAGCCTGTCACTTCGACTGGGTACACACTGTGAGCAGGCTCTTCTAAGAGACTTTTAAGGAGTAGCCCTCCTTGGACCTTGTTGAGGGTCCCTGGAGATGAGATGTGTAGTAAGCTCTTACGTGCAGTATTATTAACCAATAAACAAACATTGAACTTCTCTTTTAATACAAAGTAGTACACATATGTTGGTTATGTTGTGGTCATGTATTCATATTATCATCTATGGATCTATGGATCTCCTAATATGACCACACCTAATATTGGGTCTTACCACTAGATGGCTGGATGTTTTTTATAGGTATCAGGAAAGACTAGTCATGCATCAAGAGTCACAAGTGTGAGGAGGCATAATGAGAAGTTCTCCAGATCTCCCATTGTTTATGGAAAGCTGTAGCTCTTATTTCTTTGTAAGCAAGCATTTTCTCCATTGTGTATTGGGCATTCACTCTAGAAATTACCCCTTCAATTTTTGGAGCTGTTTGTGAGCGCCATTCCTTTGCTATTGAGATGTGGGCTAACAACTTTCCTTGCCAATGGGGGAAGTTTTCAATACCAAGAGAAGGGTGAATACAGGGTTTAATGCATATGTAGTTCTTGTAGTGCTTTGAATAAGGGAAGACACATCCTTTGTAAATTTTAATATCACTTTGAGTTTTCATTTAATTTATCTTGTTTTATAAGTCATTTTGATTTAAGATTACTTGTATTTTCTTTTAATATTTGACATTTATAAAGATATCTTGTATTTGCTTAATTTAACTTAGTTGTTTTTGATGCACCACGTGTGTTCCGTTTGACTGGAATTCTAGTCACCTTTTTTCTTTTGTATTTTTACATATGCTACAGAGATTGCACTTAGTGAGTTGGCAAATTTCTATGGTTTAAACAATTGTACCTCTTTATTAGCAATAAAAACTGATAGGAGTTCTTATCCTTCTCCACTGCATCTGCCCCACTGGATATTGCATGAGATAAAATACTGAATGGTTTCATGAGATAAATACCACAAATGTCGATGAAATACTGCATGGCTTATTTTAGAAGAGTGGGAATCCCAAATGACACAGATTTCCACTATAAATTGAATCTTCCACCAAAACGGCTGCTGAAATCCCGCAGGATGTCAGTATCCAATAGGATTGCCTTCCTTCCCAAGATGGCTGCCTGGAGCCTAAAACAAGAGACACTTATACTAAAAAGAAAAGCAAACAAGAAGGCGCAGGCACCTAGTGCATTATCGATAGGCATTTATTCATTAAAAAAAGATACAAAATGCTACACACCCCTTGATGTCAACAGCATACGTGTGTCCTATAGTCAAGACTTGTCTTTTTAGTGTTACTTCAGATTACACCATCTGAGGAGGGCTGCATCCGCCTAGGTTTTGGTGTTGCTGTTGCCTTTCTGCGTTCCACCACAGAGGGCCTCTTAGCGCTGGAAGTGTTGGCTTATTTTATCTACTAATGCCGCGTACACACGATCAGACTTTTCAGCTACAAAAGTCAGACAGCCCGTCCGACAGACTTTCGACTGACTTTTGGCAGACTTGCGGCGGACTTTCTAACAAATGGACTTAATTACATACGATCACACAAAAGTCCGACAGATTCATACGTTATGACGTACGACCAGACTAAAATGAGGAAGTTGATAGCCAGTAGCCAACAGCTGCCCTAGCGTGGGTTTTTGTCCGTCGAACTAGCATACAGACGAGCGGATTTCTGGGTCCGGCGGAGTTATGATGTATAGATTTGAAGCATGTTCCAATTCTAAAGTCCGTCAGATTTGCGCCTGGAAAAGTCTGCTGAAGGTCCGGTGAAGCCCACACATGATCGGATTGTCCACCGGATTTGGTCCGTCGGCGTCCGTCGGACCAGTCCAGTCGAAAAGTCCAACCATGTGTACGCGGCATAAGAGACACTTATACCTCAAGGTTCTCCTGCCATCCTGAAGAAATGGTACAGTGCCACCCTAAGGTTTGAAGAAATACTGTAGCCTATACCTGCCTACATACCAATTTGTTTGTGTGTATTTGTACCTTTATTTCTGAAAATTAGAGTATAATTCACGTGCCTTATCAAAAGTTGCCTGACAAATATAGCACTATATTGTATAAAAGTGAGCAGCACTAAACTTATTAAAAAAATGTTCTAAGAGTTTTGTATTATAGTGAATGTCTCCCTTTTCTTTTCTATCCTGGAAATGATCTTTCTGGATTAGATAGTTAACTGCTTGCTGATCGTATCACTTACATGTATGGCGGCAAGGCAGCTCTGCTGCGCCAGATCACGTACTAGATAGGGGATGCGCGTGCTCGGCCGGCAACCCAGCTCTGCGGTGATTACACACATATGCCGAATAGTGGGTCCTGGCCAATAGATAACCACCGCCACCCACTGATCGTTGGGAAGACACACAGGACAGAGCTCTGGCTATGTAAACAAGGCAGAGCTCTGTCCTGTCAGTGGGGAAGTAATGGGTTTTCTTTTCCTGCAAAGCAGGGAATAAAATCCATTACTTCCTTTAGTAAAAGCACCACACACAGCACCAAAACACTGGTTAGGCACACATGTAACCCTTTTATCACCCTAAGTGTTTCATCCCTTCCCAGCCAATGTCATTAGTACAGTGACAGTATAGGTGGTGAACCACAGAGAGAAATACTATTCTCAAAGGAGTGTTGCCAACATCTCAATATTGATTGTATGAGGACCCTGGAAAGGGGACACAAGTACCCTCCGGTACAGCGGGACTTTGAGGGCGAACAGAAGCAAGTTATGTATCATAAAATATTATTTATTTAGAAAAATTTAAGTTAAAAAGACCATGTATAAAAAACATGATGGCATTTTATACAACACATATTGGTGCATGACAGAAAAAACATTTTCATCATATAATATTGTTTACACATTTCAAAAATGAGCATAGATTTCCTCCAAATAGCCTGACATGTTTCAGGAAAAAATCCCTTCTTCAGAGGTGTTTCCAGGAGATGATATAAATATATTCTGAAAAAAAGGGGATAGGAATGGTTTTAACAAAGCATCTTTCAAGGCAGCATCGACATCATAGTGTATGAGCATATCTAGCATACGTACCAATCTTGAATTGTGAAAAAGTATATTTGTTTAAAATCAAAGAAAGAAAGCAACTTTACTTAGAAACTTAAGTTTGCCACTGATTGTCCATTGGGACCGATGAACCCCGTCTTAGCTCGAAACAACCCTCACAAGGGTCCCCATAGGATGGCCACCACAATACGGCCACAAGGAAACCCTAAGGAATGGTGAAATGACTTAATGAGATTGAATATATATGTATGAGGATTGCATAAAAATATCCATCAGCAAGTATTCACAATATAAGTGTTTTAGAAGGGTAGAGTTAAATACTAGATAAGCTATATAGTTTCTATTTCCTATCTAAAAAGGGGTGTTGTTTCAAACAACAGATCACTCTAACATTATAGAAATGCAGATTAAAAGATCTTTTAGGATTCAACAGGGAAAGAACAGGGAAAGAAAGGGAGCAAGTCAAAGAGGTGGGAAGAGAGGGAAAGGGGACAAGGAGGAGTGAAGATTTAAGATATCATCCATTTAAGATATACTTTGAATGTACATAAAGCAACAAAAGAGGAGTGAGGAAAGACAGGCATACTAAAACCAAACATGCAGACCTTTTGCTTATTAGGGATAGATGTATAACCACTGATGGCTGGAGTGTTTGTTGATCTGCAGGGTTTGCACTGAGCAGTGCACCCGCTGCAGGCTTTTTAGCACTGACCACTGACTTAGTGTCACTGGTTCCCAAAAAGTATCAAAAGTGTCTGTTAGAGTCCAATTATCCACCGCAATATTACAGTCCTGCAATAAGTTGTTGATCGTCGCCATTACTAGTAAAAAATAAATAAATAGAAATTACAGTATATACAGTATATACCATAGTTTTCGACGCTATAACTTTTAAGCAAACTAATTGATATACGCTTATTGGGATTTTATTTTACTAAAAATATGTAGCTGAATACATATTGGCCCAAATTTATGAAGAATTTTTTTTTGGGGATATGTTTTATAGCAGAAAGTGAAAAATATTGGCTTTTTTTTCTAGAAAATTGTCAGTCTTTATTTTTTTTGTTTGTTCAAAAAATAAAACAATGCAGTGGTGATCAAATACCGTAAAAAGAAAGCTCTATTTGTGGGAAAAAAAGGACATACATTTTATTTGGGTACAGTGTTGCATGACCGCACAATTGTCAGTTAAAATAACGTAGTGCTATATTGCATAAAATTGACCGGTAATAAAGGGGAGTAAATATTCCCGAGGTCAAGTGGTTCAAGAGAGAGGAAGGGGAAGAAGTTTGGCTATACGCTCTACAAGCCTGGGTAAGAAATATATGGGACAGGTATATCTGTGGGAAATGTGAAAGATTTAGTGAAGGATCTGATCGTGGTAGCAATCAAAAGTATAAAACAAAGTGCACAGATGTATAGATATAAATGATCATTTGTGAATATGGAATTTGTTGCTGAAAATGTTACTAAAAAGGGGAATTACTTTTTAAATGAGCTAATTTTTGGTATTGCAGAAATAAAACAATAATACAATCAATAGTTTGAAACACAATCTGCTGACTAAAATTAGGTCCACTTTGTATACATTATTATGGTAATGGAAAATTGTCATTATGAGCCGAAGCTTTCTCCAGGTATTGATGTGCATCCTTTACATTATGAGCCCTTTTCTGCCTTTCATAGCCCAGAAATACCCTGCATACTGAGAGCTCAAGAAATCCACATCTTTACTTGCTAATATCATCTTCTTGTTGACTTTAGGCACCTGTGTTATTTCCCTTCAACCAATGAATTTACATCTCACACACCGTGCACAAGGGAGACGGTAAATTTCATATCACTCCATCTAATCTACATTTACTATTCATAGAGATTTCACCTGGTTTACTGTGAGTAATTGGATGTTCTCACAGTTAAAATTAATTCTCTGATTCTCTTTAAAACTTGCATTATCACAAATTCATAATTAAAACCTACAGGTTATCACAATAAAGTATTTGACTACCTGTACAAAGGTTTACATGTAATATCATATAAAATCCTGTCTCATGTTTGCCATATTATACATTATATCAATATTGTAAGGATCTATAAGGATTCCTATATTTTTATCTGGATTTAATCTTGCTTTCTTTGGCTTGTTATGTGTCTCTTCTTTTTGTCCCCATCATTTCCTTTTACATCTTTCCTTCCTTTTTCTCTGCTGAATCTGCCTCTATCTGTCATCCTGTTTCTTTGCACTGCGCTGCCTTGCTCTTACTTATTTCAGCAGTACCCGAGGCTTCTACTATTGTTGACACATTGACTGTTAATCTAGATCTGTTAAAAAAAAAATGAATTCAGTCCAGGCCCTGTTTCTGTGCTTGTTTGTTCTCTTTTTGGCCTCTTTTGCATGAGCAGCTGTTGGGGAAGCTGTAAAAACAGGTGGCTGAGCTATGGTTTTACCACTACCCATCTAAGTTTAAAATACAGCCAGATGAGGGTTTTCACATGCTGCAGCAAATTCAACGTAACATGCTGAATTGACAGGCAGCACCATCTGTAGTGGTAGTAGAGTTCTTAATCACACTCTTAAATTGATTCACCATGGATTACTTTCCAGAGTATTGGCTATTGTCAACCTATGGCAACCTTCTGTAGTGGCTGTCTGACTGCTTCTACTTCTGTGTGATTGCTCCTGGCAATCACTTGATCCCTTTCTAATTCCCATTTTGTGTTTATTATGTTTGATTCTTTTGTGGAATCACTTGCCCTTATTCTGTATTTTTTGGTCCCTGGCATCTCTTCTGTTTGTTGAATCCCCTAAAAAGTTTTATCTTTAATTATGTTTTCTATTCACTTTTTGAACTGACTTTGAAGAATTGCCTCCCTTGTAATTCCATGATTCTGTCCTTATGAGATAAGTTCAAAAGATGAGGCCGATAAGATTAAAAAGACCTATAATTAAGGGTTATATTACTCCAACTATTAAGGTTCAAGGAAAACCTTTAGACCAATGGTCTCCAAACTGCGGCCTGAGGGCCGAATGCGGCCCTTTGCTTGCCTTTATCTGGCCCTTGGGGCACTATTCCTTCCAATGATATGAGACACTATTGTGCTAACATCAACAGTGGGGCACCATTTCTCCCATTGACATCAAAAATGGGGTACTAGTTCTCCTAAGGATACCAATGATGGGGCACTATTCCTCCACCTCATACTGAATGTGGCAATGTTTACTCCCATTGATGTCAGGAAAATTTACGCTCCCACTGGCCACAGTTTGGCCCCACTAAAGTCTGAAGGACAATAAACTGGCCCTTTGTTTAGAAAGTTTGGAGACCCCTGCTTTAGACTGAGCTCATTATTTAAGCCTTTAGCCTGCAAAGTATTCAGCCTAAAAATCCAAGATTTCTCCTTTTTAAGCAGAACAGTGTCAAAATCACCTCTACGGGCTGACAGGTCAAGGTCAAAGAATCCCTGTGGATTTACCATCATGGCGCAATATGAAGTGTTGTGTCACTGGAGTCTCCTCCTTGAGTCTTATGCCCCGTACACACGGTCGGACATTGATCAGACATTCCGACAACAAAATCCTAGTATTTTTTTCCGATGGATGTTGGCTCAAACTTGTTTTGCGTACACATGGTCGCACAAAGTTGTCGGAATTTCCAATCGCCAACAAGGCGGTGACATCAACCACGTACGACGAGACTAGAAAAGGCCAGTTCAGAACCAAGCATGGCACCCTTTGGGCTCCTTTTGCTAATCTCGTGTTAGTAAAAGTTTGGTGAGAGACGATTCGCGCTTTTTCAGACTCGTGGCTTTCAGATCATTTTCTGCGGTTCAGTTTGTGCTTGTGGGTTTGTATCTGCTCTTCAGTGCGTACAAGCAAGCTATGCGTGACTTTGTCATTGTGTTCTTGTTCGTTCATTACTGTTTTTCAGGTCTCTCTTCACAGGCCTTGCTGTTCTTCAGTGCGTTCTGTTACTTCGTTCTGAGCAGCCGACCGTTTTCTAGCCATGTTGCGTATACGTACTGCTCGTAGAGTTCGTGCTGTGCAGGGGCTTGGTGTTGGGGTCCTGACCTTGACACGAGTCCAGTCCATGAACAGGGTGGGGAGGAGTTCATGGACCAAGAATTGGTTGCTTCAGCGTGACCAGTTCTCTCATATGCCTTTGCTCCGTGAGATCCGTGAGAATAATCCTGATGATTTCAGGAACTTTCTCAGGATGACGGACCCCGTATTTCATCGTTTGTTGGCTTTGCTCACCCCCTATATCAGCAGGCAGGATACCTGCATGAGGCAAGCCATCACTCCGGAGCAGAGGCTAGTCGCTACCCTGCGGTACTTAGTGACAGGGAGAAGCCGGCAGGACTTAAGGTTCTCAACAGGCATCTCCCCCCAGGCTCTGGGGATCATTATCCCAGAGACCTGTTCTGCCATCATACAGGTCCTGCAGAAGGAGTATATGAAGGTAGGATTTTTATCCTTTAATATCACATTTTATTGTATTGAATGCTTGCTAATATATTATATTTCTTTCCTCATTCCCTAATTACCATGATTGTAATATGCTGTGAATGTCCCCTTTGTTCTCATGCATGCTGGATTTTTATGTAATTATTTTTTTAGTCCTTCATACATATTTGCCTTCACTAACCTCCCTAGCATGTTCTCCTGGCCCTATATTTACCTCATGTAGTCACTTAACAATGTATTTTATCAGCTCCATAGTAGTGCTTTACCCCAAACACCCCCTAAAATGTTTAGAAATCTGATTTGTGCTTTAAATTCAGGCAGAGTGCCAGAGGCTTTTTTTTGTAGTGTCCCCAAATCATTTTTATTAACCCTCCCCTTAACTGCTAAGTCAGCTGATACCAATTCTCTATCTATCCTCAATCATCTATCTGCTGACTTTACCAAACCCATACACACTATACCCACCTCTTTTGTGGTAAGATGTATGGATGAATTTCCCAAAGCATGTAGTGCAAGGGCCTGCCTGTATACTTTCAAATGGTACTGTTTAAAGTTTTTGTATCCTATTATTATCTTGATAGGTAATAGCAGAATGTCCAAATGTGCTCAAATGTGTACAGTGTGTATTTATATCTTTGTATTCTGACACTTCTTACCTGTCCAGTGGGCTGCCAATAGTGTAACTAAGGAGGGGCTATTCCAAGTAATACCCTGTATTTAGGCATTCATCTCTCAATGAAGTGAAGAGGGTTACCTGTCCAAGATCCCCCCCTATAATGTTAGAAATGGCCCATGAGAGGGGGGGAGGGGGAATATGATAGGTGTACCTTATACTTTGGTGTTGTAAAATTTCCCTTAATAAATGTTATCTGGATGTTGGCCAAGAATGTTTGTGTCTAATCTGCTTTCCATGTTTATTTGCAAAAATACTAAGTTTTTTTTTTTTTTACTCAACAGTTTCCTTCCACGCCACAGGAATGGCAGACTGTGGCCTCCCACTTTGCCCAGCGGTGGGACTTTCCTAACTGCGGAGGGGCAATTGATGGGAAACACGTCCACATCGTCCCACCACCCAACACGGGGTCGTACTATTATAATTACAAGGGGTTCAATAGTATTGTGATGTTGGCCGTGGTGTCGGCTAATTACGACTTCCTGTATGTGGACGTGGGGAAGAATGGCCGGATGTCCGATGGTGGAGTCATCGCCCAGACGGAGTTTTACAGGCATCTCCAGAATGGCAGCTTGGACTTGCCACCTCCAGAAGAGAATGTGGAAGGACTCCCATTCGTCTTCGTTGCGGATGAAGCATTTGCGCTGGGGGACCATCTTATGCGGCCATTCCCGATGAGGACCCTCACCCCGGAACAGAGAGTTTTTAATTACCGGCTGGCCAGAGCCAGTAGAGTGGTGGAGAACACATTTGGAATCATGGCCAGCCGGTTCCGCCTATTTCTGACACCCATCCATATGACAGAGTATAAACTTAATCATATAATCCTGGCGTGCTGTGTTCTACATAACTTTTTACGCCAACATTCTGCCAACTATGCTGGCTCAGTTGGTCCTGAGGCTGGAATGATAAATGAAACAACCCTGACGGCGCTTGAAAGTGGCCGTCCTGGCTTGCCCTCCCTAAGTGCCCGTGATGTCCGGTTAAGATACCTTGAGTTCTTTGCGGGTAGGGGGGCCATCAATATGCCAGACAATTTGTGATGCCTTTATCAAATAAAATCCAAAAAAAAGCAAATCTTTGGTGACATTTACTGCTTGTGTTTGTTTTAGCTGACCCTGACAGAAATGTGGGGAGTCCTGAAAATGGCGTGATTGTGTAACCTTATACAAAGCACTTCTGGGTGTTATTTACTAAAGGCAAAGACACTTTGCCCTACAAGTGCACTTGAAAATGCACTGAAACTGCACTTGTAGTGCAAAGAGTATTTGCCCTTAGGAAATAACCCCCATCCACACATTCTTGATTAACAATCTTTTTAATACCTGCACAATCACACGTGCATTTAGAAAAGGTTTTTAAAACAAACCAACATGTTTGTTGTATAACAATTTTTGAGGTGGCATTATCAAAAATAGAAATGTCCATTTAAGATAAAACAGGCATGTGTAAAACCAACAAGAAAGACACAAATCTTGAACTTACAAAGTTCACATTTGGCAGAACTTGAAGGCAATATCAGACATGAGTATTTAGGAACTGTGTTTGATATTGCATTCAGATGGGGTGAAGTCACCCCAGGAAAAGCCAAATTTGGAAGATGCACACAAATTTGCCAATGTCAACATGTGCTAGCTGTCCGAATGGCGAGGTGAATGGATGCACTGCAGAGGAGCTCTGTCTAGCCCTCTGCAATCCACTGCCATCCGGCATCCACAAACATCAAAAACTGCCCCAAAGCCTATCTAATAACCACTGGGCACTAGGAGAGCCTTTTACTGAGGACATTGGAGCAGATTAGCCGGCGGACTACTTTGTTTTCAGGCCGCGGCCGGCCTTCTACAATCTACAGCCATCCGGCATCCACAAACATCAAAAACTGCCCCAAAGCCTATCTAATAACCACTGGGCACTAGGAGAGCCTTTTACTGAGGACATTGGAGCAGATTAGCCGGCGGACTACTTTGTTTTCAGGCCGCGGCCGGCCTTCTACAATCTACAGCCATCCGGCCTCCACAGACATCAAAAGCTGCCCCAAAGCCTATCTAATAACCACTGGGCACTAGGAGAGCCTTTTACTGAGGACATTGGAGCAGATTAGCCGGCGGACTACTTTGTTTTCAGGCCGCGGCCGGCCTTCTACAATCTACAGCCATCCGGCCTCCACAGACATCAAAAGCTGCCCCAAAGCCTACCTGGTAGCCACTGGGCACTGGAGGAGTCCTTCCCTGAGAATATTTAAGTAGATTGGCTGACGGATTGCTTGTTTTCGGGCCGCGGCCGGCCTCACTCCACAGACGCCGGCCGCCATCTTGCGGCCTACGAGACACACAGAATCCCCGGTCTCGGGTGCCGCGGAGGGCGATCGGGGGCCCTGGGGCCGGGAGGGCTGTATCCGGAGCGGAGGGGACACCAGACAAGGCAGAGAAAGCAGGCACTGGATGCTTGCGGCAGGCCCGAGGCCTGTGAGGCCCCCAGCATCACCGCATCTTGGCGCCACGACCGGAGGTAAGGGGGTCATATAATTCACCCTCACTTAAAGTGGCCCCCCCTGGGCATATCTGACAAGTTTATAGCCAGCTCAGACCCATCGCTGACCCCGGTAACACTAGAGACTTCCAGTGACGGCCGCCATCTTACCACCTTGCGGCCTAGCTTACAAGACGGGCCCGCACTATCAGAAACTGTGCCCTGGCTGGACGGTGCTCTCCCCCTTGAACCCATACGGTGTCCCAGCCTTGCGCCCATGTTAATAGGGTGACACCGCTGCTCCCGCAGGCCTGGTCGCCCTCCCCAGTCCCCCTCATCTCCGTGGAAGATAGGTTTTGATGGAGAGAGACTAACTATGGATGGCTGAAGACCCGCACCCCTGAGTCCCGTGCTATCCCGACAGCTACAGGCTATTTACATAGCATAGCACACCCACATAATACATGGCGGCAGCTAGCTCACACTCCACGGAGCTTACCGACCCCCAACAAGGCACCATACAGAGGTATCTACTTAGAACTACGCCGATTGATCCCCGAACTCCCAAAGACAAGATGGCACCCGGCCGCAACCCGGGGAAGACCAAGCCTCCCGCCTCAGCAGCAGCTCACACGGCAGAGGACAATAATGAGAGACTTCAGAATTCTACGGGAGAGCCCTCAGCCTCCTCCACAAGGTCAGTCTCATCGTCCGACACAGGCACCGGGGAATCCCAGTCTGCTACGCATCCCCTATCAGGAGAACCCATTAGATCGGAAGCTGCTGCCCTCCTCTCTGCCTTCAGAATGGATTTCGAATCCTGGGCAAGCAAAATGGAAGATTCCCTCCACGTGGAGCTGAACGCCCTGAGGCAACAAGTCACAGCTAACGAGGAAGCAGTATCGGTCTTAACCACGGCTCAGGATGACCACGAGGCACGTATAACAGCCCTTGAATCCTCATCCGCGACACATCTTAGGCGCATACGTCACCAGCAACTCCGCATAGAAGACAGCGAAAATCGCAGTCGCAGAAATAACATTAGACTGCAAGGCATACCGGAGGCAACATCTGGAGCAGAATTGAAACCCACTGTCATAACTATCCTCAATAAAGCACTGGGAAGAGAGGCAACATCACCAATTGAACTGGATCGTGTTCACAGAGTAGGAGGACCAGGGGGGGCCCGAGATGGTCGCCCCCGCGATGTTCTATGTCGGGTCCACTATTACACTTTAAAAGAAGAGATCATGCGAAAGGCATGGAACTTGGGTCCTGTTGACTTCTTTGGTGCCCCTATTCACCTATACCCTGACTTATCTCGCAATACGCTGTATATGCGTAGAGTGGTGCGCCCTCTACTTGACCTTATACGGCAAGCTGGAGCTACCTATACATGGGGTCACCCCTTCAGCATCAAGGTGACACGGGGCGGCAACAGGTTTACGCTCTCTGATCCAGACCAACTGCCCGACTTTTTCCTCTTTATTGAACAAGATCCAGTGGAAGTTTTGAACTGGTTAGACCCTCCAGAGGATAGATCAGGCCAGGTGGGACTTGGTCCACTTCCACAGCGCCGCAGACGTCCTAGGTCCAGATCAGTTTCCTCTGGCCCAGGGATAAGAAGACCTACTTCCCCAGAAGATTAACTCAACAGTTAATTAGAGACTGATGGCTTGTTTTGTCTCCACTGGTTCTTTCCCTGCTCTTTGCCAATTTACAATTTGGCTGGGGTTCGGGTGAGAACATAGATTGGAGTCAATCTTATGCCTCTCATTATGAAGAGCGTCAGGTAATGCGAATGTCTACCAATGCTATGTTTTTGTGTTTTTCTTTTTTCCTTTTTATCTGACGTTTTTCTAAAGATGTTTTGCATTGTCTCAGATTGATTCCTCTCACCTTCCCATGATGATATATGCAGTGGGGGAGGTGTAGCGGGAGTGGGGGGATACCTTCCTCGGAGGGGGGTTTGGTACCCGGTTTTACTCGGTCTCTGCTACAGAGAATATAGGGTTTAAAGGACGTTACACATGGAGCAGAGGATTGCCCCCATGGAGGGATCCCCCACTCTCCCTGCCCTCCATATACCCACCCAATTGTCTTGGCGCAATAACTTTCTTTATATACATGAGACAATGCAATAGTTTTATATATACCTCAGGGTTACTTATTTAAATCCAATGCACACACTTGGTTGATTGTTATCATTTGTTGTGGTTAAGCTGCCTTATGCCCCACACTCGTTTTAAATATCAAGTGTGCCACACATACTACTTGCATGCCTGATATGCTGTCGGGAACACGGCTCAGACCCATTCATCTCGACTTTTCCCCCACAATAGGACAGGCACGGTTTGTGCCTAAAACGTGAATTTTCACGCAGTGTTCTGCGTTCGCGGACACATTAGTTTTCCAGACACATCTTTTTAGGTGTCTTTTCATTTATATCGTATTTCTTCCATTATCCTCACGCTCCTTTCATTTTTCTTCCTCCCCTCCCTCTCTTCCCCTCCTTTGTCTGTTTATCTTTTTCTTCATCTCTTCTTTCTTTTTCTTTCCTGCTCCCTATACCTTTCCTCCATATCTTAATACTTTCTCCCTTTTACAGCTTTTGGCACTCCAGCATGGCTCACACGGTGACTTTGCGCCCACACCTGAAACTTTGTTCGTATAATGTAAACGGACTTAACATAGCGTCGAAACGTGGGCAAATTCTATATCAGATGCACAAAAGACAGGTCAGCATACTCTTGCTGCAGGAGACCCACTTCCATTCTGACTCCACTCCTTCCTGCTCCAATAGATATTTCAATAGATGGATACACAGTACCAACCCGACACAAAAATCTAAAGGAGTATCTATTGCGTTTCATAAAACACTCCCTATTGAGCTGCTTGATCAGGTGACGGACCCCCAAGGCAGGTATGTCTTTGTAAAAATTTTATTATGGGGGACTAAATTTACAATTGCCAACGTATACTTGCCTAACACACACCAAGTCCCATCAGCCTTGCAATACCTAAAGATTTTGGCGGGTTTCACGGAGGGCAAGCTCATACTCGGAGGGGACTTCAATACTCCCCTGGATCCACTTTTGGATTCATCGACATCCCGTTCGTCTATATCCTTTCCAAAAATACGGGCCCTAAAACGTACCATCTACAATATGCATCTCATAGACGTATGGCGAATACTGTACCCGGACTCACGAAACTACACACACTTCTCCAACATCCACCAATCATACAGTCGTATAGATTATTTTTTAGTCGAGCACGGCTGCTTAGATTGGTCCCCCAATTGTGAAATAGACCCTATGGTTTGGTCCGACCACTCACCCATATTCCTGACGCTTACAATCCCCTCTACACCAATAAAAGAATGGACATGGAGGTTAAATGACTCTCTCTTGACTGAACCAGGGTTTGAAACACAGATAGCAGAGACGATATCAAACTTTTTCACAGATCACACATCTGATGACACCTCACCACCCATGAAATGGGAAGCATTGAAGGCGGTATTACGGGGTAGGTTTATTCAGATGGGTGCTCGCATGAAAAAAGAACGTTCAACTGCGATAGTTACGGCAGTACATAAGCTAAGGACACTAGAAACTACTCATAAACGCTCCCCGACGGTTGAACTGCTTACAGAGGTTTCTTCTGCTCGCACCCAGCTTAGAGAGTTATATGAGGCATCAGCCCGCACGTTTGCGAACAAACTAGCTTTTCATCAATATAAATTTAGAGATAAATGTGGTAGATCCCTGGCTCGCACCCTCCACACCAAACAACCTAACTCCTTTATACCTCATATACGGGACAGCTCTGGGAAAACTGTCTCATCACCTTCCGAGATGGGACAGGTGTTCCGGGACTTTTATCAATCCCTATATAATATACCTGCAGCGAGCTCCACTGATCCTCCCCTCACTACAGCGGAAACACAAGCCTTATACATCGAGCAAACTGCATTACCCACTCTAGATGGCGAGACGATAGAGGACCTTGAGGCCCCGATTTCGGAAGACGAGGTTGCCCGCGCCATTACTTCTACCCCATCTGGTAAAAGCCCGGGTCCTGATGGCTTTACTCCGAAATTCTATAAACAATTTGCTACCCTTCTTACTCCCTTCTTGACAAAAGTATTTAACTCCATCTCTGAACGATCAGTGTTCC
Organism: Aquarana catesbeiana; assembly: GCF_042186555.1. Classification (NCBI taxonomy): domain Eukaryota; kingdom Metazoa; phylum Chordata; class Amphibia; order Anura; family Ranidae; genus Aquarana; species Aquarana catesbeiana. The sequence goes on from NC_133330.1 coordinate 203,602,621, forward strand.
CACCACAAACCTTAGAGGCACATATTACCCTCATCCCCAAACCAGACAAAGACCTGAATGTTTGCGCTAATTACCGACCTATTTCGCTAATAGGAGTAGATCTAAAGGTGTACGCAAAAATTTTAGCTAATAGGTTGCAACCATTGTTACCCCGTTTAATACACCTAGATCAGGTTGGCTTTGTGAGTGGAAGGGAGGCGCGTGACAACACCCTAAAAACACTCCTCATTGCTGATTATGCTCGGGCCCACAATATCCCATTGTGCCTTCTCACAGTCGATGCGGAAAAAGCCTTCGACCGTGTCGACTGGCAATTTCTCCGCTTATCATTACAACAACTAGGTCTAGGCCAAAACATGATCTCCAGAATAATGTCCCTCTACACATCTCCTTCCGCTAGGATTAGACTAAACGGCTCCCTATCCCCTAAGTTTACTATACACAACGGAACGCGGCAGGGGTGCCCCTTGTCCCCCATTCTTTATGTAATTGTCATGGAACACCTAGCCATTGCCCTTAGAAACAATCCGGCCATACATGGCGTTAGAGTAGGCCCACTACACACTAAAATTGCCCTATTTGCTGATGATCTACTCATATTTGTAACCCAACCACAAATTTCTCTACCCTCCATTATGCAGGAGTTTCAGAGGTATGGAGAGGTTAGTAATTTTAAAGTTAATCTAAATAAGTCAGAAATCCTCAACATTTCACTCCCAACAGCGGTTCTACAACAGCTTACGACTTCCTTCCCTTTTAAGACAAGCTCCACATCTATCCGCTATCTAGGAATCCATATTCCAACAGTCTCATCCCAACTATTCTCCAGCAACTTCACCCCTTTACTTACCAGAACTCAAGCGATCTGACCACATATGCCTCTAAACAGCTCTCCTGGCTGGGTAGGGTGAATGTCTTGAAGATGGATGTTCTCCCTCGATTCTTATACCTTTTCCAGACCATTCCTATCTATATCCCCACCTCGTTCTTCAAAAGGCTCCGTCAGATCTTCTCTAAATTTATATGGCAGGGACGTCGCCCCAGGATAAAACATGACACAATGATTCTCCCGAAAGTCAGGGGGGGTGCGGGGGTCCCAGATGCCTCTATATACCATAAGGCAGCGGTACTCGTGCGTATAGTGGATTGGTTCCACCACTCTTCCTCCAAACTTTGGGTTCAACTAGAGAAATATCTTAATGAGGCTGATCTTTGCGCCCTGCCATGGACCCCTATGGCTGGGCGTGGGGACGGCTTATTCTCCACTGCTCTTACTCGCCAAACTCTCCAGATTTGGGACCGCATGATCTCAGCGAGTAAATTGTCTAAAATCCAGGGCCCAATGACCCCTCTCTTCGGGACTCCGGCTTTCCCCCCAGCAGCGAACAAGTTAAGATTTGGACCCTGGAGTAGGGATAGCCATAGACGTTTAGCACAGGTCTTACGCGCTGACCCATCCTTGAGAACGGACATACCCTCTCGGACGGAATTAGGGACCTCAACAATGTGGTTACAAAGGGGTCAAATAACGTCATACATACGCACTTTCTCATCCATCTCAGAGATACTGGCCGACCCATCAGACTTTGACGAACTGCTTTTACAACCAGACCCACCAATACATGTAGTATCACTGTTGTATTCCCTACTACTGAACGAATATGCCCCTGACCTTCCAACATATACACAGAAATGGGAAGCGGAGCTGCAACACTCCATCTCCCCCACTGATTGGCAAAAAAGCTTTATCCTAACGCATAGGATTTCCCTGGCAACCAAGAACCAAGAAAAAGGGTTTAAATTATTAACGAGGTGGTACAGATGCCCAGTAGATATTAAAAAGTTTAACCCCTCTTTGACAGACGTGTGTTGGAGATGCCTGTCCTCTAGCGGGACAATGCTTCACATCTGGTGGGCTTGCCCTCCAATCTGGAAACTATGGCAAAAGGTCTTTGATCTTTACAGCAGGCTGATGGCGACATCAATCAAACACACACCAGAGATAGCCCTATTATCTATACTCCCAGGCCCCCTCAAGTCGATTAAAAAAGATGTACTGCGCCACTTTCTGGCAGCAGTTAGGACAGTGATCCCCCGACATTGGAAAACGACAGATGTGCCTTCCTTGGGAGAATGGGTGGTTGAAGTGGACCAGATAAGAGATCTGGAGCGCCTGTTGGCGGAGGAAGTGGGAAAGGAGGAGCAGTTTACCGCCACCTGGACCTCATGGTCCATGTTTCGCTATTCTGATGAGTTTTCCCTTTGGGTCAGAGATACCCCACCCTTACCCGCCGATTAGCCATGCTGGAGTGCCTGATGCCTCAGGTACCATCCCACACTTCTACTCACGTTCTTATTTCTGACTTTTTCTGTCTCCTCTTTGTTAAGTACTGAACCGACCACTCACATATATAGTTAAAGATCATATCTTTGGACTAGCTAAATGACTTGATTATCTATAATAGGTGAATAAAAGACTTCTACAGCAGTCTAATTCGTTGAGAGGGAACCCTCAGATAACACCAACCCGCGAAACTACAAGGTTCATTATATGTTGGCCCCCACCCGTATATTATTCCTCTCTTAGAATAAAGATTTCAATATACAATATGATATACCAGTAGTTCACCGAAAGCTGTATGTTAAAATGATCACTCCTGTTTATACATGGGTAAAGTACACCTCACTATTCTATGTATACTATATGTGTTGCCAAACTGTAAAGAATGGTATTTTTCTGTTATATTCTTTGTGTTCTTACTTTTGAAAATAAACTAAGATTGAAAACAACATGTGCTAGCTGCCATCACGGGGGATTAAGGGACGTGTTTTGGGGGAGAAACCCCTTCCTCTCAGCTACTTTATTATTGAGGAAGGGGTTGCACCCCCAAAACGCCTACATTGATCTCCCGTGATGGCAGATAGCACATGTTGGCACACTGTGTGCATCCTCCAAATTTGGCTTTTCTAAAAATCGCTAAAACATTTTGAACATTGTAGTACACAAAAGAAGAAAGTGATTTGGAGGGGTTTTAAACTCACCCCAAAACATCAATGATGTTTTTATTTTTTTGATTAACATAATTGATGTTTTTCTTGAGGTTTTCCAATTCTAAATTACACCCCATGATCTCCCCGATCAGGATCTGGGCACTTTCTGATGTGAAAGGATCTGGATCCACAACATCACGATCACCTAAAAAGAGAGAAACCAAACAAAAACAGGTATCAAAAATATACCGGTATCCATCTCTTACCTGAGCCTGTGGTCGCAGACACTCACCTGTTGTGGTCACTAGTTCCACCACATCTTCTTCCTCCTGCTCTTCTTGGGTTGGGGGGATTTCCCCTTCTTCCAGAGGTGGGAGGTCTGTGGTCTCCTCAGATGAGGGGTGTCCTCCGAGTCTTTTCTCCCCTATGTAAAACAAAAATGGTATACTTAGCACACAGATATTTGATGGCAGAACTATAAATAGGAAACATTGCTTGGAAGTGGGGTACAATTGTTAATTTTGGCAGAGTTCCAAAATGTAGCATTTTCAGTGTCCTTTGTCAAGCTGTAATACTTTACCTGTTTAGTACAAGCTTCACAGATGGAGACCCCCCTATAGTATACATTGGAGCACCTGTGTGCCCCCCTAATAAAAATGGTGTTCTGGTGTCCCACACTAGTGCTCCAGTGTCCAGATGTGAAAACAGCTGCTCAGTGTCCTCTCCTTACACAGAATCTAGTTTGCATTTCATTCTAGTAACAAAGCCATCTACACAACCAAATTAGTTTCATACAAGTAGGGCGTAAAAAATGTGGCCAAGTGCATATGGCCAAAACAATGGTGTTTTATAGGCCTAAAGAAAAATGTTTGATACGAACAAATAATGTGCCCATGAACATGAAAGTTGCCATTTTAAAATGTACACTTTTAAGAAAAGCACATGGAGCAGCACGAACGTAATAAACATAAAGAATAGGAACACAGCACAACTACTTACTTTTTTGCAGCACTCTCCGGATCTTTCTGTGCTGCTCATGTTCTCGTAATTTGAGGTCCGACCACCATTTCCTGAGCTGATCTTTCGATCGTCGTACCCCAAAATTCCGGTGCAGACTCCTGACCACTTTCGCCATGATCTTGGCCTTTCTGACATTGGGGTTGGGGTAAGGTCCATACTTTCCATCATAGTCGGCCTTCTTCAGGATGTCCACCATCTCCAACATCTCCCCAAAGGACATATTTGAGGCCTTAAATCTCCTTCTGGATCGGGACATGTAAGGATCCGGGCTTTCCTCCTCCTCCTCCTCGTTCCTGTAATTAGCACGCACCTGCTGTGTATCCGCCATGTGCTCTTCCCCCACTGCGCAGAACGAAAAGGGGCGGGGAATAGACTAGAAAGAACGTCAGGGGCGGGCGGAGTTACACGCATGCGCAGTGTGTATAAAGCGTAACACGCGTGCTTATTACGTATGATCTGTGAGCGGAGTAAGGAACATCGGAGGCGCCGATCGTAAGAACGAAGGTAAGAGACAAACTTGGGCCTATACTGCTTCTAGATTGAGGCCTATATTGTATTGTACATTGTATTGTAGGAGAGTTTTGGCTGACATTAGGGGTTTTTTTTGTGTTGTGTCTTGCAGTAAAAATGGATATCTTGAAAGATACCGACTTCATGGCAATATTCATTGACATGTTCAGGGAGCTGCCTTGTCTGTGGGAGATCAACCACCCACATTATAAGAACCAAACAAAGAGGAAGGCAGCGCTGGATCAATTGTTGGAAATTGTGAAGCAGGTGATCCCCACGGCAGACATCACCTATTTGAAGATCCTAATTGGTGGCCTGAGAAGCACATATGTAAGGGAGTGCAAGAAAGTCCAGGATCCGCAGAGATCCGGAGCAGCAGATGAGATCTATGTCCCCAGGATGTGGTACTATGACAGGCTGCATTTTCTGTCAGGTCAGACTGAACCCAGGCCAACACTCTCCAGTCTTCCTTCCATGCTTCCTTCCCCCCCAGCTGAGGCTTCTGACGCCCAGCCTGGGCCTTCCAGGCAGCAACATGTGGAGGAGCCCAGCTTGAGCCAGATATAGCATTCCTCTAAATATTTCAGGTTGTCCAATCAATGATGTTAACTAGATGTTAGTTTGGAGTACTAATTTATGATTGTGATTGATGATGCAAAACATTACAACCATGTCCCTTTTTCATACACAGGGAAGTCTCAGGCAGGAGGTGGATGGGCCGAGCAGGCTGCCTGATATCCAGGTCCCTCCCCTACACCTGCAAAGAGAAAGTGGCAGGAAGAGGAGTACCCTAGAGGAGGCTGCCATACGCCTCTTTTGGAAGGCTACAGAGGCCCTGGGAGCCCCCCACACTGTGGAGGAAGACTTTGCTGGCATAATTGCCTGTAAAATGCAGCGGATGGAGGAAGGCCAACAACTCATGTGTGAGTCCTTAATGTTGGAAGCTCTCAATAAGGGGTTGAGGGGCCAAATAACATGTGCTACCCACATTTGTGACCTCACACATGGTCCTCCTCCTCCTCCAGGTCCTACTACTCCTCCTACTCCTCCTCCAGGTCCTACTAGTCCTCCTCCTCCTCCAGGTCCTACTCCTCCTCCTGCCACATCTCCAACAGCAGAGCCACAGCCAGGAAGGAAGCATGGAAGGAAGACCAGAAAATGATGACCCTGGATCCAGTCTGGTCTGACAAAAGATGCAGCCTCTTGTAATAGCACAGCCTGGGGACATAGATGTCATCTGCTGCTTTCCGGATCTCTGGGACTTCTGGACCAGACTGCACTCCCTTACATATGGACTCCTCAGGCCACCAATTTTGATGTTCAAGAATTGATGTCTGCCCTGGGGGTCCAAGGCTTCGCTAACTTCTGCTGTTTATCCAGCGTTGCCTCCCTCTTTGTTTGGTTCTGAGCCCTTAATAAAGGATTTTTGGTTTCAATTATACTTGCCTATGTGTGTTTTCCTTCAAAAAGGACAGTTTGATTGTGAGGATTCAGGTACATTTCTCCTTGAGATTAAATAATACAAGATAATAATGGTGTTGTGGTAACTTGACACACAAAACACACGCAAAAATATTCTGGAGTAAAACTAAAAATAAAATAAAACAAAGATCAGCCTTGGAAAAAATACAAACCTAAAATAAAAAAAAATCTGCCTTTAAAAAAAAAAAATATTTTTTTCAGATGTGACAAATCAAAATATATTAAGGGAATCCCGATAAATAATAATGAAATAAGTTTGTGAGAAGTCTGTGTGAATATGAGCAGCAAAACTACTTCATTCTTCTCACATTATAAAGAAGAAGAGAGTGTGCTGTATCAAACCATTTTTAACATTGCACCGTGACGAAAGTGTTGTATCCATTGCGAACGCTAAGTTTACCAGACCGAGCTGTTCCGTCTCAGAATTTCTTCTGAGCATGCGTGGCACTTTGTGCGTCATAACAGGCCACACACGGTCGGAATTGACACGATCGGATTTTGTTGTCGGAAAATTTTATAGCCTGCTCTCAAACTTTGTGTGTCGGAAAATCCGATGGAAAATGTCCGATGGAGCCCACACACGGTCGGAATGTCCGACAACACGCTCCGATCGGACATTTTCCATCGGAAAATCCGACCGTGTTTATGGGGCATTATGCTTTTGAGGTGTTCAATGATCCTGATTTGAAGTTGACGTTTCATTTTGCCAACATATAATTTTTTGCACGGGCACTCAAGAATATACAATACCTGTGCAGTGGCACAATTGGTAAAATGTTGGATCTCAAATTCATGTTTTCTTTTGGAACCAGTGAACACCCCTGAGCGTTCAACATAGCAACACATGCCGCAATGGCCATAGGGGTACATTCCCCTAGGCTGGAAAATGGCAGACTGCTGACTAAAACTGTTAGAAAAATGACAGCAGCCAACACTCTATTAATGGCAGACAGTCATCACCCCAAACCCCTAATTTGGGGCATCCCAGTGGGCCAGTTCCTGAGAATACGCAGGAACTGCTCCACCAAGGAGGATTATCATTGCAAGTCCAATATGCTATACAGGTGATTTAGGGAGAGGGGTTACTCCCATCGCATTCTGAGGCGGGCTAAGAAAATTGCTGGGCGTAAAACAAGGAAGGATCTCCTATTGACCCGTGATCCTGCTACCAGTAAAACAGAGGTATCTGTTAGATTAATTATGCAGTACGGCGCCCAATGGAACCAGATAGGGTCCATTTCATGGAACCACTGGCACGTCTTGACCTGCCTGAGTGGCATGGAGGATATTGTGGGCTCTAGGCCACATATGGTAGCAAAACAGGCTAGAAACCTAGATGACACATTGGCTCAATCCGAATTTGTAAGAATGCAGAACTGGATCTGGCTCACTGATATGCCCAGACTTAGGGGGATGTACTCCTGTGGCCATTGCGGAGTGTGTCGCTATGTTGAAAGCTCAGGGGTGTTCACTGATTCTGAAAGAAGACACGAATTTGAGACCCAACATTTTATCAATTATACCATTGCACGGGTACTGTATATTCTTGAGTACCCCTTCAAAAAATTATATGTTGGCAAAACGAAACGTAAACTTTGATTTAGGATCAGTGAACCCCTTAAAAGCATAAGACTCAAGGAGGAGACACCAGTGGCATAACACTTCATATTGTGCCATGATAGTAAATCCACAGGTCTGAGGTTTAGGGGATTCTTTGCCCTTGGCCTTGGCCCATAGAGGTGATTTTGACACTGTTCTGCTTAAAATGGAGAAATCATGGATTTTTAGGCTGAATACTTTGCAGCCTAAAGGCTTAAATAATGAGCTCAGTCTAAAGAATTTCCTTGAACCTTAATAGTTGGTGTAATATAACCATCAATTTTAGGCCTTTTTAATCTTATCGGTCTCATCTTTTGAACTTGTCTCATAAATAAAAAATTAAATCTTAACCAAATTCACCCATCTCAAACAACTAGATGATGTGGTGAATTAAAAATCTAGAATCCTAGCCTCGCACAAGTCTCAGTATGATAAGTATATTTGGTGGAAAAATTATGCTTAATATGTAAACTTTTTGCACTATTCTACCCTCTATCTTACTTTCTTTTGTCTTTTTAACCTATGCAATATACTTGGTCACCACAAGATGAGCTTCAAACTATGTTATGACGTGGTAGATGCTGCCTGGACAATGGTCCCCATTAAAACAACCCATGTCATACGCCTTGAAAAAGCGCATGGACACGTGTGTGAAATGCATTGACAGAGGTAGCGCCAGACCTGCCCCATGCTCTACCATGCGTCCCAGCTAATGTGCGTGATCTTCCCACACCGCCATCTTCCCTTAGTCTGCTTGGATAAGCCTGCTCTCTACTGACCAATGAGCCACCATAGTTGCTCTTCTGGACAGCTGATCGGAAATCTTTACGCACAGCTGAGACACACCGGGCTATGACTGCACTGCATTGTACGGATACTCCTTAAACCTAAACCAATACGACAGTATTTACACTCACTTCAGTGATATTGCTGGGGAAGCACGGACCGGATAGAACCATGGTGGTTCCAGCTATTACCACAGAAAGGTGAGAGCCTTCAGGCTGTATTATGTACCTACCGCCTTTCTCCTAACCCCTATCCCCCTTATACATGATAAGAACACTGAGCATACCTACATGCATCGTGCATTGTCGGCTGTGTCACCATGACTATAACCATATCTGTAGTCTGATATTGCATGACTAACTGTGCCCAAACAACATATTTATCTTATCCTGATCAGCTTATTTCCAAATCTGGGATGCTAGTACGTGTATGACAGTACTAGACCAGTTTATCAATACTGTGCTCTATGATGTTACTATTAATTAATTCACCAGGAATTCTACCCATCCACGAACATTGGTTTTAATGCTAGACCTCATTGGACACTCAGTTATCCATCCATTACATGAACATGAAATTCCCAGGTTTTATTTAATACTGAATGCAGCACCATCTATTTCCATCTGTGTCTGGATATGCATTTGTGTGTATGCATGGGGCCTCTAGTTCTGGCGCCTTATTGTGAAAATGTTATCAAATTTTGTATGTGCATGTTTTTAATTATTGGGTATACTGGGAAATAATTCACATTAATGTCACTGTGCTATATTTAGTGTTTTTTTAACATGCTATTCATTAATAAAGCTAATTGTATTTCTATAAATGGTATACCGTGGCTGATCCTCCTTATTACTATCTCGGGGCATCTCTTTGCCCCACCCCCCAAATTTTCCTCAGTAATCAATTATCTTTGGAGGTATCCCGTCGGACGAATTGATAACCTTTCTACAGTGGTTGAGTTGCCTCGTCACTAACTAATCTGGATTCATGCCAGTTTTTATTTATATACACGTTTTGTAACTAGCCTACTCATGACACTGGGAGGGAAGTCCTGCTGCCTTGGACTCCATCAGGAAAGGAAAATTACTGTAAGTATTTGATAGGAAATTTTCAGTTTTCCTGACAGACTTCATGGCAGCATACATATGGGAAATAACTAGCCATATACCTCATGGGCAGGCAATGCTGAACCAAAGGCTTTAATTTGTACCATCAACAGACAAGACCTTCAAGCCAAATAAACAGAGGATAAAGAAGCAGGCTCTGCACAATAATGAGCCATAAATGTATTGATTGAGGACCGCAAGGCATTGGGAACCACATGCTGCGAAGCTGCCCAAGATATAGACACACTCCTGGTCGAGTGAGCAGTCACCACCTCCAAAGGAGCCAAGCACTCAGCTTTGTGAGCCTGTCAGATGGCCTGGCCCACCCATGCCACAATCGTCCTAGATGAGGCACGTTTCCCTTTGTTCTTTTTCGGCAAAGAATGAACAGGTGTTCTAAAAGCCTGAAGGAAGCTGTAGCTTGCAGATATAACAATATCAGAGAGATTCCTAGAACCAAACAAAAGGCAATCTTATGCATAGTTCACATTTGTTTTACACTTGTCAAGTCACTCGTAGTGCAAAAATCAGATCACTATTTGTAAAAGAAAAGGTACTGCTGAGAATGAAACTCAGGATTCCCCATTTGTTAGATAGGCGCTATAACCAACTAAGCCACAATATGACCTCTCCTACATCTAAAGGACACATGTTAATACTCTAAAGGTTAGCAGAACAAATCCTTGGTTCCTATTAAAGACTGATGTATCCTTGAGATTTGAGCCGAGCATAGGTAACAGCACCACTCGCTCTGGAAAGAGCATTAAGAAAGTTTCTCCATGGCCGATGCTTCAGTGTTAGTTTCAGTTTCTGAGGCTTTATATGCCAAAGTGATAGCCACAAGAAAGGTGAACTTGGCAGAGGCCTTTAATGGAGACAGCCCTAGAACACTCTGCTCCACTTCCTGACAGAGAGTCGAGAACAAGAGGGAGGTTCCATTTCAGAAGCCTCTGCTTACTCAGAAGTCTGAGCCTAGTTGCTCCCTTACAGAATTGTTGGACAAGGAAAAAAAGCCTAGATTTGGACACACCTGTGACGGTGGATAATGCTGACAATTTTACTCTGAGGGAGGCCAATAAGGCATCCCTGCTAATACCTCCACAACTTATGTTCTGAGTCTTCAAAGAACCCGGAAAATGACTGGAACTGGAAGAACTGCACAGGTCCCGCTGCATTTCAATCTGTCCTGAAGGCTTGGAGATACTGGCTCCACCTATAATACTTCTCTAACTTCCTGTTGCACAGGGAGGCAAACGGATTGACTTCTGGACTGACCCCCAGGGACAAAATCCACCTGAAAACCTCCACATGGAGAGACCATTCGTTGTTGTTCAGTTGGACTCTGGAAAGAAAGTCAGAATACTCTGGACTCCGGGGACATGAGCCGCTGAGATGTCGGCTAGATTCTTCTGAGCCCAGGGCATAACTGGCTTATAGGATTCAGAAGGCTGCCTGTAGTTTCAGAACGTTCAGCACAATATTGTGAAACTGACAGCCACATCTGTCCTGATTTATCTCCGATAGGCAGCAAGCCCCCATCTCGTATCGCTGGCATCGGATGCAATTGTAGACCAGGAAATGGGGCAATGGAATGGCAAATGGGTAAGTTTCTCCATTGCAGCCACCAAGGGCTCTCTCTCATGACTGAGGTTATGTATATGACCTGAATTCTGCTTCCTGACTCCCACTGCTCGAGAAACCTCTTCTAGAAGGGTCACATTCTCCAATTCTGCAGAGCGTCCACTTGCCTATCAGATTCATAGACACCATAGTGCCGATCATTGTAGAAATTGAACGGAGTGCAGATGGGAAGAAGACAGGGCCATAAGTATTCTGTTCCAGATCATCGGGGTCCAGAGGCAAAGCAATAGTCCTCTTGATTATATCAAACTGAGCCCCAAGGCACACAAGATCCTGAGTGGGCTCCAGATTCAGCAGCCAAGTGAACTTGAGAAGCATTGAAAAGACCCGAGCTCCGGGCTCCAGCAGCTGCCCTCTGTCTTAGGATAGTAGGAGAAGGTCATTCAAGTAAGATGAAAGTAAGCATCTTAGGTCTATGAAAACAAGCCTGTCACCTGGCTGTATCCCCTAGGGATCGTGTCCCCATCATAAATTTCTCCTTTTTGATGAAAATTGTTTTAGGTGCATAAGGTCTATAACTGGCCTCTGCAAGCCATTCTTCTTCATGACCATAAAGAGGGGCAAGTACATGCCCTGAAATCTTCCACCTTCTGAAACTGGCACAACAGCACTGTGACAGCAATACAAAAGTATATGACTCTTTACCTCGGAGTGAGGTAAATCTGTGAAAACTAATCTGAGATAAGGAGGAAATCCGAAGGACCATGCATGTCCCAAAACGACCGCTTTGACGTTTCAACAGTCTGAGGCCCAAACTCAGCTTCCCAGGTACCCAAGGTCGAGTTCTCTTAGCAGACATTTGAGGGGATACCTGGCCTCTTCACCAGCTCTTCCTAAAATCCTGACCTGATCTGTAAAAACACGCAACCCCCACATGCGATGAACCATGTCTTCTAGACTATGTCATCTTCTGGCCTAGCAGGCACCGGTCCTGAGGCAAAACTCAGACTTGCCAACTATGGCTTGGGTTTTAGTGCTACTCAGCTTGTTGTCAAAAAATGAAGCTCCCTCAAAGGGATCTTTCACCACACCTGCTAGAGGCGGGATCAGCAAGACAAGGCCAGGGCCATAGCGCTCACTTAGCTGTAGATAGCGAGAGCATCACTACTATGTGGATGGTGTCAAATGAAGCCTCATCATGGAAACTACCGCCAGCTCCAGCTCCTGAACTACAGAGTTTCTGGCCGCTTCATCTAAAAACATTTTGAATACTGCGTCCACATTCTTCTTCCACATTCTCAGAGCCCAGGCTGACTTTCAGGCCAATCACTGCATCTTCCAAGGAAGAGCGACATGCTTGCTTGCCTCATCAAGGCTTCAATAACTAGAGAGGTAGCCTTTCGATGCTTCGCATTATTTCCCTGAATGGATAGAGCTTGGCCATCTTGCTCAGAGGGGAGGTATAACTCACGACCTTGCCTTAGTTCCTTTAGGAATCGGAAATTAGAACACTCTCTCTAGAAGTGTTTAAGGAATTTCTTCTTGCTTTGTAAGAGACTCTACAGGTTGTACCCATGTAAATGCCCCCTTTATTGCCTTGCACCACAAGGGCAAAGTGACTCTCCCTCTGCCTCACTCTCTGAGGTCTTCATAGATGGATGGCTTGGTTGGGACCGTTTCCAGTTCTTTCTGGCCGTCCTAGTGGGAAAACATGCCAAAACAGCTGTTGGACATTGCGTGTGGCTTGTACACCACTCATTAAGGGGTTCTTGCCTCCCCAGAGACTCCATTTGCTGGAAATTACCATCCTTTTCTCCAACCACCCGAAAAGACACTAGAGCAAGGGAAGAAAACAGACAAATAGATAAACACTCAAACTGCCGCCATGGATGATGCAATATAAAAGGTATACATCACCACGCATGGCATCTCCACAACTACGCCTGGATAAAGAAGACGCTGCTGCTGCATGGGTCCAGGGCGTTTATGACCACCTGCTTATAGCTAGGCTGCCACTTTGCCTGCCAATGGCCAGGCTTAAGCTCTTCATGGCACCGCATCCATCACCCTTCTCTACCCCACTCATAGCTGGGGGCTGCTGAAGACTCTACATTGGGCCACATCCATCACCCCTCTTCACCCCGCTGATAGCTGGGGACTGCTGGAGATTTTACATGGCACAGCATTAATGGCCCTTCTCAACCCCGCTAATAGCTGGGGACTGCTGGAGATTTTACATGGCACCGCATCTGTCGCCCTTCTCCACCCCACTCATAGCTGGGGGCGGCTGAAGATTCTACATTGGGCCACATCCATCACGCCTCTTCACCCCGCTTATAGCTGGGGACTGCTGGGGATTTTACATGGCACGGCATTAATGGCCCTTCTCCACCCCGCTAATAGCTGGGGACTGCTGGAGATTTTACATGGCACAGCATCCATCTCCCTTCTCCACCCCGCTCATAGCTGGGGGCTGCTGGAGATTCCACCTGGTGCCGCATCCATCACCCCTCTTCACCCTGCTCACAGCTGGATACTGCAGGAGATTTTACATCCATGGTAGTGCATCCATAGCCCTTCTCTGCCCTGCCAATGGCTAGGGATTGCTGGAGATGCCACACGTCTTCTGGGGCACAGCTAACCGAACAACCAGGCCTCAATCGTGGACACTTACACTTGGACACTCCAAGGTAAGACTTCAACCATTCTGGTCATTAGGAGGAGGACGAAAAAAGGAACGCGGCCTCTGGCTCTGGGCACAAATTTATGGGAGTGGGGTCCTATAGGAGTGGAGAGGAGGTGGGGTTAACCCATACATATGCTGACATGGAGTCTGTCAGGAAAGTAAGTTTTATCATTCACTGAAGGGCAATGATGAGGCAGCACTGACGGACACTGATGAGGCGGCACAGATGAGGTGGCACTGATGGGCACTGATGAGGAAGCACTAATATGCAGCACTGATGGGCACTGAAGCACTGATGTCCACTAATAGGTGGCACTGATATGCAGCACTGATGGGCACTGATAAGTGGCACTGATATGAAGCACTGATGTCCACTAATAGGTGGCACTGATATGCAGCACTGATGGGCACTGACAAGTGGCACTGATGGGCACTGATGGTGGCGCCAATGAGTGGCACTGCTGGGCAATGATGGGTACTGCTGGGTGGCACTGATGGGCACTGAAGGTCAACACTGATGGATGGCACTAATAGGCGGCACTGATGAGGAGGCACTGACAGGCATTACTGATGAGCACTGACTGACATTACTAATGGGCACTGGTTGGCATCATTTATGGGCACTGATTGGCATATAATGTGAGTACAGGTGGGCATCACTGGCAGGCACTGGTGGGCATTGCTGATGGGTCTGCACTGATATTCGATGTGCTGATTATCAGTGCAGACCCCCCTGTCAGGAGAGCAGCCGATCCACACTCCTCTACCCTCGCCTTGTCAGCACGAACTAAGGAAAGCTGATTACCGGCACTTCCTGGTTATCGATGTGATCAGTTGTGATTGGACACAGCTGATCACGTGGTAAAGAGCCTACATCAGAGGCTCTTTACCTAGATCGGAAATTCGGTGTGTCAGATCGACACACCACACCACCGATCGCCATGCGCACAAGCGACTTACCCTGCTGGACATCATATAATACCCAATCAGGATAATAAAACTACTTTCCAGCCGTCATTCTGCTATATGGCGGGTGGGAAGTGATTAAGTATAGTGACTGGGGGGTCCCCTTAGTCTATCTGTAATGCGGCACATCTGTACGGTGCATAGAGTCTGATGCAGAAATAAGGACTTATAAAGCCCAAAAAATTACATTTTCCATTCAAGCTTTCTTTATTTCATAAACAACAGCTTAGGGGGCCAGTCTGTATGATGAGGCCACCATTTAGTGCACTCGGAACAAGATTAGAGATTTTTTGGATAAATTCTGGTGTCTCTTTCACAGACTTTGGATAGAAGTAACAGGTGCAGAAAAATTGGGCTTTGAGTGTTGGTGGTGCCTTTACACCATAACCCTATAGATGTACTCTTGATGAAAGAAAGAATTGGCCTTGCTGTCAAAAATTGCAATGATATGCACCTGTCAAACTGTCTAGGCAGTCTAGACAGTTTTTCAGAGGTTCGAGATCCAGAAAGCACCTAATCAGTGACATCGGCATCAGGGGCTTGATAGATGTTGCTAATCCAGGACTGATTAATTTTGATAAATGCCAGCCAGGTCACGATGTCTGTGGACAGATGCGCTCTCTTATCTGTCACAAGACCTACGGCAGCAATGAATGCTTGTTCGGAAAGCACGTTGGATGCAGGACAGCCAAGCAGCTCTATTGCATACTGGGCAAGTTCTGGCCAGTGGTATATTCTCATGAGCCAGTAACCCAGTGGATCGTCAACCGGAAAGCTCTCCATATCTATTTTTGCCCCTAGATAATCTCCCACCATATGATGAAGATGCTGCCAATGGGATGTGGAAGCTAACAGCCCTGGGCGCCGAGGACTAAAAAAAATTTTAAAGGCATCACTGAGATGGCCCCCTTCTCCACTGCTCCTCTCTTGACCAACAGAAGCCTCAAATCAATGTTTACCACCAGACTGTAACCTACCAGAGTCGGGAAAGGCGTTACATAAACTGCTCTTTAAGGTGTCCCCAAGAGCTTTCATCTTCTACTACCTCTGTGGGGATGGGATGAGTTACAAGGCTTTCCCCATGTAACGGTGGTCTAGGAGGGTTGCCAACCAATAGTGATCCTTCATCTTGATGCCATGTATTCTCGGGTCTTTTCGCAGGCTGTGAAGAGCAAGGCAGCCCATGCACCGCAAGTTTGCGGAGGAATGAGAAGCAGACTCTTCAGGGTCACTGAGGATTACAGTATATGGAACTGCCTCTTCCCAGCCATGTATTACTCCCAAGGATTCTGGGGCTGGAAAACCATCTGTTAAGGGTTGACGTATGTCTTGCTCTGCTTCAATGCCTCAAAAGCTACCAGAATCCTCTTCCTCCTCCTCCTCCCTCTCCTCTTGAGTGTAATGTGGCATAGGAAGAATGGTGTCTGCATAAAGTGGGCCCTGAGAGGTAAGGAAGTTCTCCTTTTCCTCCCGCTGCTTTGCCTTGAGTGCCCTGTCCATAATATCATGCAGAGTCTGCTCCAGCAGGAACACAACATGGTTTGTATCACTGATGCATGTATTGTCACCGCTCACCATCCTTGTGGCCTCCTCAAATGGTGACAGTAGTGTGCATGCATTCTTTATCAGTAGCCATTGGTGTGGGGAAAAAAAGCTGAGCCGGCCTGAGCCTGTCGTTGTGCCATACTCACATGGGTACTCATTGATGTCCTTCTGCTGCATGTGCAGCTACTGCATCATTCCCAACTCGAGTTCCACCTGGTGGGCATGTCACAAATCAGGCAGTTTACGGGCAGATAGAATTTTCGCTAAATTTCAGCCAACCGAGCACTGGCTGTGTATGACCACCTGAAATGGCTACAGACTCTTCTGGCCTGCTTCAGCAGCTCTTCCAACCTGGGTACCTATTTAAAAAATGCTGCACCACCAAATTTAGGACATGTGCCAGGAACAGCACATGTGTCAACTTTCCCTGCCTGGGCAGGTAGGAGGTTTGTGCCATTATCGCACACCACCATTCCTGGCTCCAGCTGGCATGGCGTGGCCCTGCAGAGATGCCAGAATATCTGCTCTGGTGTGGCTCCTGTGCCCTAGACAGACCATCTGAAGCACTGCATGGCACCTTTTAGCCTGACTCATTGAATAGCCCCTTGAACACTTAGGGAGTACTTGTAGTTCATGGGACAATTCAACAGAGGAGGGCATGGAAGTGGTGGAGGAGAGGGTGGAGTTGACAAATCCCACATCATCACCACTAGCTGTATGGAGACATGGTGGCACAACAAGCTGCAGCACTGAGCCCTGTCTTGCATCCTTCTGAGTTGCAAGAAAAGTTACCCAGTGTGTTGTCAATAAAATATATCGTCCCTGACCATGCTTGCTGGACCACGTGTCAGCAGTAACATGGACCTTGTGGCTGACCGCCTTGCCCAATGATGACACAAAATTGCCTTCCACATGATGGTAGAGTGCTGGAATAGCCTTAAATAAAAAGAAATAGCGACTGTCATTGTGGTACAGCACATTCTGCAAATTCACGGAAGGAGCAGAATCTACCAGAAGGCAGGAGTTGTAAAGTCAGCAACTTTGATAACCTTGAATTTAGACACTGGATATGTGGGTGGCAGTGACTGTATTATTTTGCTGCAGCAGATGGGGAAGAAAAATTTGCCTGCTGTAGTCTACAGCTGGTGGTGTGCTACTGGCAGATGTTCTGCAAGGACCTGGGACACCCTGCGCTATATCAGGTTCTCTTGTCAATGGGCTGAGTAGTGGGAGGTTAAATGCCTTGTCAATCATGTGGTACCCAAATAGCTGGTGTTTTTGCCATGCTTAATCTGCTTGAGACACATTTTGCAAATTGCAACAGTGCAATTGGCTGCACATGTGCTAAAAAAGCCCCAAACAGCTGAGCTGTGGGAAGGGGCCCAGGAAATAACAGCACCACAATCTGGTGGAATAGAGTGGCTGCTCTCTACTCTTCTATGATGGCTGCCTCTTTGGGGCTGTGCCTCTCCCTGACTTTCCTCCTCTGCTCTATCCTGCACCCAAGTTGCATCAGTGACCTCATCCTTCTCATCCTCCTCCTCCTCTTCATCATCCTCATCATCCTCTCTATTCTCATTATCACTGGATTCAACTCGGCAACACTGCGGTTGGGGGAACATGACTGTCAATTTGTTGTTTTTTGGTGTTGTCCCCTCTCTGTAGGCTTATGTTCCTACCTTCCTCAACCTCAGAACCAAGATCTGAATTAAGTAATGGCTGTGTATGGTCAAGGAGCAAGTAGCTGACGGTGTGTTCAAATAACTCTGCTGACTCCTCAATGCCTGATGCTGGGGCTAAGGCAGGAGTAGCTGTGGACAAGGAGGCATAATAAGCCACCCTGGCAGCTGCAGTGGACTGCGCACTAGTCTCTGCTTGGGTGACGGAGGATGAGGAGGATGATGATGGTTTAGGAAGCCAGTCCACCACCTCCTCTGCATGCTGTGGCTGGAGAGCAAGGGCAACATCACTAAACAGAGGAAATAATGCCCTGCCTGAGGACAGAGCACGTCTACCTTTGCCTGTGGACACATACACTGCTGGACCCCTCACAGTGCCATGGGAACATCTGCCACTCCTTGTTGGCCTGTGTACGTGGATGCACTTTAACCCCTTCCCGACCGGCCGGTGCAGTTGTACTGAGGCAGATTGGCTCCCCTACGCCAAATGACGTAACTGTATGTCGGTTCACCTTTTGACCACTAGGGGGCTTGCGTGCGCAAATGGCAGCGCCATGCCGGAGCCGATGCGAGTGCCTGGCGGGAGCGATGACCACGGGCACCCACGATCACTCATGACAGAGCTAGAACCGGGATCTGTGTGTGTAAACACACAGATCCCAGTTCTCTCAGGGGAGAGGAGACAGATCGTGTGTTCATACAAAGTATGAACACCGATCTCTCTCTTCCTCTAGTCAGTCCCTTCCCCCTACAGTTAGAACACGCTGAGGGAACACAGTTAAGCCCTTGATTGCACCCTAGTGTTAACCCCTTCTCTGCCAGTGACATTTATAGAGTAATCAGTGCATTTTTATAGCACTGATCGCTGTATAATTGTCAATGGTCCCAAACATTTGCCAAAAGTGTTCAATTTGTCCGCCGCAATATCGCAGTCCCAATAAAAATCGCAGATCAGCGCCATTACTAGTAAAAAAAAAAAATAATAATAAAGATGCCATAAATCTATTCCATATTTTGTAGATGCTATAACTTTTGTGCAAACCAATCAATGTACACTTATGTAGAAGAATACATATCGGCCTAAACTGAGGAAAAAATTATTATTTTTTTTTTAAGAATTGGGATATTTAATATAGCAAAAAGTAAAAGATGGTGGGGGTTATTTATGAAAGGCAAATCCACTTTGCACTACAAGTACACTGCAAGTGCACTTGGAAGTGCAGTTGCTATAAATCCGAGGGGGACATGCAAGGAAAATAAAAAAACAGCATTTTAGTGTGCAAATAATTGGATGATAAAATCAGCAGAGCTTCCCCTCATTTCAGATCTTCCCCTCAGATCTACAATGACTGCACTTTCAAGTGCACTTACAGTGCAAAGTGGGTTTGCCTTTAGTAAATCAACCTGTGTTTTTTTTCAAAATTGTTGTTCTTCTTTTGTTTATAGTGCAAAAAATAAAACCCGCAGAGGCAATCAAATACCACCAAAAGAAATCTCTACTTGTAAGAAAAATAGGACATCTATTTTGTTTGGGTACAGTGTCGCACGACTGCGCAATTGTCAGTTAAAGCCACGCAGTACCGTATCGCAAAAAATGGCCTGGTCATTGAGCAACCAAATCTTCCAGGGCTAAGTGGTTAATCGATGAAAAATGTTGTTTGGTGCACTTTAACTTGAGTACTCACTACACAGACACACTCCACTCATACACTACAATATACTGTAGTAAAACTGCAATATACTGTGGTAAATGTGCACTAATGCACTAAAATATACTGCATTAAACGTACAGTATCACACTCAAATATACCACATTAAATGCACAGTAATGCACTGATATATGAAAGGTACCATTACACTCACACTGAACTATCACTAGATTTACACTAAACTGATATTCTACACTGACCATAGAAGCACAATTGCACACTATAGCACACTAACTCCATAGCAGCACTGAACAGAGCCCTGTTCTATCTCTCTCCACACCAATATCACAATGCAAATGGCCAATCTGGGGAGAATATGTTTAGAGTATGGGGCAGAACTAAGAGCAATGAGCCATGATTGGATAGAGTAATCATTGCTATCTCCAATCATGGCTCTGACAGTGCTCTGTGCCCTGATTGGGCAAAGCTTTCAGTGCTTCAGCCAATCAGGGCTTCCAATGCACTGTGCAGTGACGCAGTGCATTCTGGTCATGTGGCGGGCCAAACAAATGGTCGAATGCCATATTAATTTGGGTGTTCGTCGACCCGACAAACAGACAATGTTCTGCCTGAACTCATGCTAAGGCCGAACTGTTTGCCCAACTCTTTGTAGGAGATCTGTGTCCCCTCAGTAGAAAATAGTGATGTCTCAACTGTATATAGGAGCGCTGTGTCCCCTCGGTAGAAAATACCAACCCACCTGGCTGTCCCGAGAAATGTCCCTGAGCAAGGGATTTAGATTAGCTGTGACACTGTCCCATGAAAGCATGCTGGATATTCCATCCTATATGATTGATCAATAACATACCATTCTAACCAAAAATTTTCCTGCAATATTTGGGACTATTTAGTACAGCTTCTCTCATTTTCTATCTATTATTGTGTGTATCCCACTTCAAGCTGCTGCTTTGTTTATATTATTAATTTATGCTGGTACACTAGCGCTGTTTCTTGCCTAATGCTGAATATTGCATCTGGCAGCCTTCTCCTTTGTTGAGGGACAACAATAGTGATAGGTGGTAGGTAGAGGTACTCACACTGTCACTTGAACCCTGCTGCTTGCATAGACTGCTGTTCAGGCCTCCAGATGGACAGATCTTTGCTTGCTGGGCAAAGTGTCTCCCGGATTAGACGCTAGGGTAGTGGAGATCCATTTGTAGTTTCTTTTCCTCATCTACCAGGGCTCAAGACTCCAGCCTCAACACTCCATCTTCCACCCAACAACAACAACCCTGCTGATCAGGCTCTTCTATATTTATGAGCCCATCCAACCACCTTGCAAGGCCTTCTGGCCCGGAATTGGTTAGATTATCATAAATATGCAAATCACTGCCCTCTAACCTCTGCCCACTAGCTTCTAGAACTTTCTAGTAGTTTCTAGAACCAGGGGGATGGACCAAAGGCCTGATCTATAGAGCCCTCCAGCCTGACCTACATCTGAACCCACAGTAATTACCCAGACTCACTTAAGCTACAGTGAGTCAGCTAAATTTTAATACTAACTTTGTACATTAGAGGTTGTTACATAGAGAAGGATGAACAGGTACAAAAAAGCATGTTGGAACAAAGTATTTTGTCTGTCAACTACTACTATAAATTACCTGGATCTATCACCATGTAGGTAGATTGAAACCACAGTTTTAAAACTAGTTTTATTTTGAGAGACAAAACCTTTGAGAATATAGTTGTTTAAACATTTGCTGGTCCATTGGCGGTCTTCAACTGTGATTGTCTTTGCCTTTAGTGCTGGGAAAGCACTTATAATTTTTAAGTTTTTTTTTTCTTTTATGGTTTCTAATTATAAATGATACTGTGCAATGATTTTCTGTTTCTGGAGGAACAACAGATAGAATACATATAAAAACAACAATACTTTTTGACGAACTTATTAATTGTACTGGTCATCCACGTTTGCTTAGTTCAATCCCACTGGAGCTGTGTCTTGTGGAAAGGATACAATTTTGTTATCATAAATCGTTTATTGAAAAAAATGACAAGAGATACAAATAAATAAAGCACAAGAATCAGAGGGGTTGATTTACTAAAGGCAAATTCTCTCTGCACTACAAGTGCACTACAAGTGCAGTCACTGTAGATCGCTGTAGATCTGAAGGGAAGCTCTGAAATGAGGGAAAGTTCTCTTGATTTTATCATCCAAAATGCTGTTTTTTATTTTCCTTGCATGTCCCCCTCAGATCTACAGCGACTGCACTTCCAAGTGCACTTGCAGTGCACTTGTAGTGCAAAGTGTATTTGCCTTATAGTCTCCAACATTGCATCAATAACATTACGAGCAGTACAGTAATGTAGCCATGCTACTTCCCCAAGAATGGCCAGAGCTTCTAATCAAAACAGTAGTACAAAATATCAAACAATACAACACAAAGCAAGTGGCTTAATACATCATAGATTGAATCTAGAGTAGTAAACAATAAAGGTGAGGATCCCTGAGAACTTAGAGTATATATTTTAGTCACAATGGGGCTTTAAATCCTAAAGAAGGAGGTGAAAAGAGAAGTGAAAGGTGAGGTAAAATTAGGAGACTGGAACACTCCTGTTGTCTGCCAGCCATAAGGCCCATTGGTCATGACATTTAAAAGCTGAGAGATGGGCTTTAGTGTAAGAGAAATCCAGTAAGAGATGGTCAATGAGAATATGAATAACATCTTGTAGATAAGGTGATAATTAGGGATGAGCTTCGTGTTTGAGTCGAACCCATGTTCGACTCGAACATGGTCTGTTCGACCATTCGTCGAATTGCGAACGATATGGGCCGTTCGCGCCAAATTCTATGGCGCATCACGGCCCATAATTCACTGTGCAGTGCATTGCTGGATGATGATTGCACTATGACCCGCATGCTTGGCCAATCACAGTGCTATCAGTAGAGAGAGCTGTAATTGGCCAAAGCCAGGGTGGCTTTGACCAATTATGGCTCAGGGGGTTTAGAACACACCCCACACTATATAAGGCAGCCTGCACGGCGGCCCTGTGTAGTGTGTTCCGGCGTGCTGAGAGATAGAGAGAGACAATGTCATTTTATTTGAGTTAGATAGATTAGGCAGGACAGTCAGTCAGTTAGCTGCACTTACAGTGTATTGTGTATATATATATATGCATCCCAGGTGTTGTATATATATATATATATATATATATATATATATATATATATATATATATATATATACACTGTATTCAGTTTAGCTAGATCCGTTCCTGTTATCTTCCTACTGACAGGCAGTCTTGTCTTGTTACAGTATTTACAGCTACCTGAAGAAAATTACTGGTGTTCTTTTGATCCTATTAGTATCACAGTCAGGCAGCTAGACTATTTACAGTTAGTGTAGTGCGTCCTCCTCACAGTGTTCAGCTAAAGCTACAAGTTAGTTTAGTGTGACCTCTGCACAGTGTTCAGCTAAAGCTACGTTAGTGTAGTGCATCCTCCTCACAGTGTTCAGCTAAAGCTACAGGTTAGTTTAGTGTGACCTCTGCGCAGTGTTCAGCTAAAGCTACAAGTTAGTGTAGTGCGTCCTCTGAACAGTGTTCAGCTAAAGCTACAAGTTAGTGTAGTGCGTCCTCCTCACAGTGTTCAGCTAAAACTACAAGTTAGTGTAGTGCGACCTCTGCACAGTGTTCAGCTAAAGCTACAAGTTAGTGTAGTGCGTGCTGTGAACAGTGTTCAGCTAAAACTACAAGTTAGTGTAGTGCGACCTCTGCACAGTGTTCAGCTAAAGCTACAAGTTAGTGTAGTGCGTCCTCCTCACAGTGTTCATCTAAAGCTACAAGTTAGTGTAGTGCGACCTCTGCACAGTGTTCAGCTAAAGCTACAAGTTAGTGTAGTGCCTCCTCTGAACAGTGTTCAGCTAAAGCTACAAGTTAGTGTAGTGTGACCTCTGCACAGTGTTCAGCTAAAGCTACAAGTTAGTGTAGTGCATCCTTCTCACAGTGTTCATCTAAAGCTACAAGTTAGTGTAGTGCGTCCTCTGAACAGTGTTCAGCTAAAGCTACAAGTTAGTGTAGTGCAACCTTTGCACAGTGTTTTCCTGATCCTATCACTACCGCAGGCAGCTAAAGTATTTACACGTTAGTGTAGTGCATCCTCTGCACAGTGTTCAGCTATAGCTACCTGTAGAAGGTTGGTGGTGTTTTCCTGATCCTACCACTACTGCAGGCAGCTAAAGTATTTACACGTTAGTGTAGTGCAACCTCTGCACTGTTCAGCTAAAACTACCTGTAGAAGGTTGGTGGTGTTTTCCTGATCCTATCACTACCGCAGGCAGCTAAATTATTTACACGTTAGTGTAGTGCGACCTCTGCACTGTTCAGCTAAAGCTACCTGGAAAGGTTGGTGGTGTTTTCCTGATCCTATCACTACCTCAGGCAGCTAAATTATTTACACGTTAGTGTAGTGCGACCTCTGCACTGTTCAGCTAAAGCTACCTGTAGAAAGTTAGTGGTGTTTTGGTGTTTTCCTGATACTATCACTACCGCAGGCAGCTAAATTATTTACACGTTAGTGTAGTGCGACTTCTGCACAGTGTTCAGCTAAAGCCTGTAGAAGGTTGGTGGTGTTCTCATACTGTAGGCAGGCAGCAATATATATATATATATATATATATATATATATATATATATATATATATATATATATATATATATATATATATATATATATATATATATATATCCCAGCTTAGTGCAGCTACAGGCCATTAGTATGTCTGGAAGGCCAACAAGGAGAGGCAGACAGTCACAAGCCAATAAAAGAGGGCAAGCAGGCTCTGTGTCTAGAGGCAACGGTGCTGGTCGTGGAGACGGTGCATCCTCATCAGCACATGGCCGTGAGACACGCTTGGCCTTTTTTTCGGCAGCTGGCCGCGTTGAGCCACAAAATGCGGAAGACTTGGTCGAGTGGATGACCAAGCTGTCCTCATCCTCCTCATCCTCCCTCACCCATGCTCAGGGTACTTTGTCTGGCAAAACAGCTGACAAAGCGGCCTCTTCCCTCGGCTCAGTGGCATCAGTGACTCCTTCCCTAGCCCCACCATGTCCTCCTGAGGAGTCCCTCAAACTGTTTGACCACAGTGTTGGGTACATGCTCCAGGAGGATGCCCAGCGTTTAGAAGGCTCTGATGATGATACTGAGCTAGATGAAGGCAGTAACGTGAGCACGGACAGAGGGGGTGCCCAAGAAGGACAGCAATATGGCAGTCATGCTCCCACTGCTGCAGCATACTGCCAGGTTTGCTCCAGTGATGAGGAGGGAGGGGATGATGAGGTCACTGACTCAACGTGGGTGCCTGATAGGAGAGAGGAGGAGGAGGCACATCACCAATGAGGCAGGATGCCTTCCAGGGGCCAGCCTAAGGGCAGCACACTGACTGCATCACACCACAAAGCTCCGCATGTGCAGGGCGCTGCTGTCTCTGCGCGTTATTCCAAAAGTTCTTTGGTGTGGGCCTTTTTTGAGACGAGTGCATCGGATTTGCAACATATGTCTCAAGCGTATCTTGCGTGGCCAAAACATCTTCCGCTTGGGCACCACATGCTTGACCAGACATATGTTGACCTGCCATGCAGTTCATTGGCAAGCATATCTAAAAGACCCACACCAAAGAACAAAGAGGACCTCTCCTTGCTCCTCATCAGCTGAGATCTAAAACCCCACTATACCTTCAGTCCTCTCTGAGACCTGCACTGAGAGAAATGAAGGTGTAGAATTAGGTGTGTCACAGCCAAGTACATGTGGGCAATCTGCTTTTGGTACACCAACATCAGTTTGTACCAGGCAAATTTCCCTGCCCCAGCTGCTGCACCACCGAAAGAAGTTCACTCCCAGCCATCCACATGCCCAGAGGTTGAATGCTAGCTTGGCAAAATTGCTAGCACTTCAACTGCTACCTTTTCAGTTGGTAGACTCTGCCCCCTTCCGTGAGTTTGTGGAATGTGCGGTTCCTCAGTGGCAGATACCCAAATGCCACTTTTTCTCACGGAAGGTGATTCCGGCTCTCTACCGGCATGTGGAAGGCAATGTCTTGGCCTCGCAGGATAGGGTGGTCAGTGGTAAGGTGCATATTACCGCTGACTCATGGTCCAGCAGGCATGGACAGGGACATTACCTAAGTTTCACGGCGCATTGGGTCACTCTGCTGGCAGCTGGGAAGGATGCAGGACAAGGTGCAGTAGTGTTGGAGGTTGTTCCGCCACCACGCCTCCAAAATGCCACTACTAATGATTGTGACACACCTCTCTCCTCCACCCCTCCTCTTCTTCTTCCTCCATGGCCTCTTCCTGTGCTTTGTCCTCGGAACCAGCAGTGCTCTGTAGGCATTCAAAGGGCTACACAAGTACGCAGGCCAAAATATGCCATGCGGCGCTTGAGCTGGTGTGCTTGGGGGACAGGAGCCACACTGGGGCAGAGGTTCTGTCAGCTCTGCAGGGGCAGGTTCAGAGGTGGTTGATGCTACGCCAGCTTAAGGCAGGAATGGTGGTTTGCGACAATGGCACCAACCTCCTCTCCGCCCTCCGACAGGGACAACTGACCCATGTGCCCTGTTTGGCTCACGTCCTTAACTTGATGGTGCAGCGGTTCTTGGGCAGGTACCCGGGCTTACAGGATGTCCTGAGGCAGGCCAGGAAAGTCTGTGTGCATTTCTGCCGGTCATATAATGCCAGTGCTCAGCTGGCAGACCTCCAAAAGGAGTTTAACCTGCCTAAGAACCTGCCTAATGTGTGACATGCCCACCAGGTGGAACTCAACATTGGCCATGCTGCAGCGGCTGCACATGCTGCAGAGCGCCATCAATGAGTACCTGTGCAACTATGGCACCAGGACAGGGTCATGGGAGCTTGTTTTTTTTCCCCACACCAGTGGGCCATGATCAGGGATGCATGCACTGTCCTGTCACCATTTGAGGATGCCACGAGGATGGTGAGCAGTGACAGTGCATGCATCAGTGACACTGTCCCCCTTGTCCACCTGTTGGAGCACACGCTGCGTGGAATAATGGACAGGGCACTTAGGCAGAACAGAGGCAGGAAGAGGAGGACTTCCTTAGCTCTCAAGGCCCCCTTTATCCAGACAGTGTTCCTGCGCACCCGCCGACCACACAGGAAGAGGACAAGGAGGAGCAGGAGGAAGAGGAGGAGGATTGTGTCAGTATGCAGGTGGAGCCTGGCACTCAGCATCAGCAGCAGTCTTTAAGGGATCAGTCCCAAGAAACACATGGACTTGTACGTGGCTGGGAGAAGGTGGCTGCGGACCATGTCATCCTTAGTGACCCAGAGGACTCCAGACCGAATGCCTCAGCAAACCTACGATGCATGGCCTCCCTGATCCTGCAAAGCCTGCGTAAGGATCCTCGTATTCGTGGTATCAAGGAGAAGGACCAATACTGGCTGGCAACCCTCCTTGATCCACGTTACAAGTGTAAGGTTGGGGACCTTATCTTGCCGTCACAGAGGGAGCAGAGGATGAAACATCTTCGGGAGGCCTTGCAGAAAGGTCTGTGCAACGCATTCCCAGAGACTGGGAGGTTACAAAATCCTGTTTCTGGACAACGTGTTGCTGAGGCTTTGGTCAGTCAAAGAAGGAGCGGTGGAGAAGGTGGCCGTCTGACCGATGCGTTCAGACAATTTTTTAGTCCGCAGCCCCAAGGTATGATTGGTTCCAGCAACCATTGCCAGCGTCTGTTTTACATGCTGCAGGAATACCTAGGGGCAAGATCTGACTTGGACACCTTTCCCACCGAAAATCCTCTGGGTTACTGGGTCTTGAGGATGGATAGCTGGCCAGAGCTTGCACAGTATGCAACTGAGCTACTGGCCTGTCCTGCATCCAGTGTTCTTTCGGAACGCACATTCAGTGCTGCTGGAGGCTTTGTAACAGATCACAGGGTGCATCTGTCCACCGACTTGGTCGATCGACTGATCTTCATAAAAATGAATCAGTCTTGGATCACCACCAGCTACCAAGCACCTGATGCTGATGTAACCAAATAATTTTTTTTGAAATGTCAGATCCCTTCAAAGACTGCCTATGCTGATGCTGAGTGACTATCCTGTTATGCTGAGTAATTATCCTCTTCCTCCTCAATGATCATGCTGATAGCTTGTAAGAACATTTATGGTTCTGGGCGCCGCCACCAGTGCCTAAGGCCCAATTTTTAAGCCCTTGTTTAACAAGGGCATGTAATTACAATTTTTGATGCAATTCTTTGCAGCAGGGCTAGTTCCTGCGCTCCAACTAGAGTATCTGTGAGGGGATGCAGTGTTGTGGCACCAGCACCAGTGCCTAAGGCCCAATTTTTCAGCCCCTGTTTAACAGGGACGTGTAATTACAATTTTTGATGCAATTCTTTTGCAGCAGGGCTCGTTCCTGCATTCCAACTAGAGTATCTGTGAGGGGTTGCAGTGTTGTGGCACCAGCACCAGTGCCTAAGGCCCAATTTTTCAGCCCCTGTTTAACAGGGGTGTGTAATTACAATTTTTGATGCAATACTTTGCAGCAGGGCTCGTTCCTGCGTTCCAACTAGAGTATCTGTGAGGGGTTGCAGTGTTGTGGCACCAGCACCAGTGCCTAAGGCCCAATTTTTCACCCCCTGTTCAACAGGGACATGTAATTAGAATTCTTGATCTAATATTTCACAGCAGGGCCCGTTTCTGCGCCCACCACGATTAACTGTGAGGACTTACAGTGTTGTGGCACCACCACCACCACCACCACCACCACCAAAGGCCCAATTTTTCAGCCCCTGTTCAACAGGGGCATGTAATTAAAATCCTTGATCGAATATTTCACAGCAGGTCCCATTTCTGGGCCCACCAAGATTAACTGTGAGGACTTACAGTGTTGTGGCACCAGCACCAACACCACCAAAGGCCCAATTTTTCTGGACCTGTTCAACAGGGGCATGTAATTACAATTCTTGATCTAATATTTCACAGCAGGGCCCTGTGAGGGCTTACAGTGTTGAGGCCACAACAACACCTAAGGCCCAAATTTCTGCTGAGTATATAGGGCAGGCCCCTACTTTCAAACATCCAACTTACAAACGACTCCTACTTGCAAACAGAAGGAGACAGCAGGAAGTGAGATGAAATCTACCCCATAGGAAGGGAAATTATCTCCTGTAAGAGTTAATATGGGAAAAACTTTTCTCCTTTCCACTGATGCTTTATCACCAATCCTTGTTTCACTAAAAACCCCAAATTTTCAAAAAACATTTGTCATTGGGACAAAAAGTGAGGTGAAATCTTCTGAAGAGGAGCACAGACAGCAAAACAAATGTCACAGGGGTGATAATCTTTCCCTATGTTTTCCAAAAAGCTTAAAAACAGATTTTTTGGCTGGAGCTACACTTTAAAAATGTACCAGTTCAAAATTACAAACAGATTCTACTTAACAACAAACCTACAGTCCCTGTCTTGTTTGCACTGCCTGTATACTGCTGTTCAGAGTATATAGGGCCTTGGGGCCCCACGCCTTTCCTTTTTTTAATGTGGGTGCGGGGTTCCCCTTTAATACCCATACAGGACCCAAAGGGCCTGGTAATGGACTGGAGGGTACCCATGC
The DNA here is from genome assembly GCF_042186555.1 of Aquarana catesbeiana. Taxonomy (NCBI): domain Eukaryota; kingdom Metazoa; phylum Chordata; class Amphibia; order Anura; family Ranidae; genus Aquarana; species Aquarana catesbeiana. The sequence continues at coordinate 203,631,855 of NC_133330.1, forward strand.
CATTTGTCTCACTGATTTTCATCCATTGCCAGGATCCGACATTACAAAAATGTCATTTTGTGCAGAGACTGTTCTAAGCACGGGAACCATGGGCCACTTTACAGGCATACTATAGACACTAGACACCCCCCAGGTACAATATTTAAAGGAATATTTCACTTTTTTTTTTTTTTTACTTTAAGCATCATTAAAATCACTGCTCCCAAAAAAACAGCCGTTTTTAAACATTTTTTTGCATTGATACATGTCCCCTGGGGCAGGACCCGGGTCCCCAAACCCTTTTTAGGACAATACCATGCAAATTAGCCTTTAAAATTAGCACTTTTTATTTTGAACGTTCAAGTCCCATAGACGTCAATGGGGTTCTAATGTTCGTGCGAATTTTCAGTCCGTTCGCAGGTTCTGGTGCGAACCGAACCGGTGGGTGTTCGGCTCATCTCTAGTGATAATCTTGCAACAGGTAGTCTGGCAGCAATGATGGTATGAGTTGTGAATGACTGTGTATCCTGAATAGGGATTAGCTGAACACCCCCTGTTCGGTTCGCACCAGAACATGCGAGCAGGCAAAAAATTTGTTCGAACACGCGAACACCGTTAAAGTCTATGAGACACGAACATGAATAATCAAAAGTGCTAATTTTAAAGGCTTATATGCAAGTTATTGTCATAAAAAGTGTTTGGGGACCTGGGTCCTGCCCCAGGGGACAAGGATCAATGCAAAAAAAAGTTTTAAAAACGGCCAATTTTTCGGGAGCGGTGATTTTAATCATACTTAAAGTGAAACAATAAAAGTGTAATGTTCCTTTAAATTTCGTACCTGGAGGGTGTCTATAGTATACCTGTAAAGGGGCACATGTTTCCCATGTTTAGGACAGTCTGACAGCAAAATGACATTTCAAAGTACTCGCGGCTATTAATGACTTGCCGGTCTGACAATACACATAAAAGTTAATTGATAAAAACGGCATGGGAATTCCCCACAGGGGAACCCCGAACCAAAATTTAAAAAAAAAATGACGTGGGGGTCCCCCTAAATTCCATACCAGGCCCTTCAGGTCTGGTATGGATTTTAAGGGGAACCCTGCACCAAAATTTAAAAAAAAATGGCGTGGGGTCCCCCCAAAAATCCTTACCAGACCCTTATCCAAGCACGCAACCTGGCAGGCCGCTCTCTCGTCCCTCTCTCCTGAACTGTACCAGGCCACATGCCCTCAACATTGGGAGGGTGCTTTGGGGTAGCCCCCCAAAACACCTTGTCCCCATATTGATGGGGACAAGGGCCTCATCCCCACAACCCTTGGCCGGTGGTTGTGAGGGTCTGCGGGCAGGGGGCTTATCGGAATCTGGAAGCCCCCTTTAACAAGGGGACCCCCAGATCCCGGCCCTCCCCCCTGTGTGAAATGGTAAGGGCCTACCATTTCACAAAAAAACTGTCAAAAATGTTAAAAATGACAAGAGACAGTTTTTGACAATTCTTTTATTTAAATGCTTCTTCTTTCTTCTATCTTCTATCTTCTTTCTTCTAGCTTCTATCTTCCTTCGGTTTCTTCCTCCATCTTCTTCTTCTTCTGGTTCTTCTGGTTCTTCCTCCAGTGTTCTTGTCCAGCATCTTCCTCCGCGGCGTCTTCTTCCCTTCTTCTCCTCAGGCCGCTCCGCATCCATGATGGCATGATGGGAGGCTCCCGCTGTGTGACGCTTCTCCTCTTCTGACGGTTCTTAAATAACGGAGGGCTGGGCCACCCGGTGACCCCACCCCCTCTGATGCACAGGGACTTGACGGGGACTTCCCTGTGGCATTCCCCATGATGTCAGAGGGGGGCGGGGTCACCCGTTACATAACGGGGTGGCCCCGCCCTCCGTTATTTACGAACCGGAGCGGCCCGAGGAGAAGAAGGGAAGAAGACGACACGGAGGAAGATGCCGGACGAGAACACCGGAGGAAGAACCAGAAGAAGAAGAAGATGGAGGAAGAAACTGAAGGAAGATACAAGATAGAAGATGGAAGAAAGAAGACAGAAGAAAGAAGAAGCATTTAACTAAAGGAATTGTCAAAAACTGTCTCTTGTCATTTTTAACATTTTTGACAGTTTTTTTGTGAAATGGTAGGGGTACTTTTGTACCCCCTTACCATTTCACACAGGGGGGAGGATCGGGATCTGGAGGTCCCCTTGTTAAAGGGGGCTTCCAGATTCCGATAAGCCCCCCGCCCGCAGACCCCCACAACCACTGGGCAAGGGTTGTGGGGATGAGGCCCTTGTCCCCATCAACATGGGGACAAGGTGTTTTGGGGAGCTACCCCAAAGTACCCTCCCAATGTTGAGGGCATGTGGCCTGGTATGGTTCAGGAGGGGGGGCGCTCTCTCATCCCCCCTCTTTTCCTGCGGCTGCCAGATTGCGTGCTCGGATAAGGGTCTGGTATGGATTTTGAGGGGACTCCATGCCATTTTTTTTTTTATTTTGGCCGGGGTTCCCCTTAATATCCATACCAGACCTGAAGAGCCTGGTATGGAATTTAGGGGGACCCCCACATCATTTTTTTTTTTCAATTTTGGTTCGGGGTTCCCCTGTGGGGAATTCCCATGCCGTTTTTATCAATGAACTTTTATGTGTATTGTCGGACCGGCAATTCATTAGCCGCGAGTAGTTTTAAATGACTTTTTTTCCTTTGAAATGTCATTTTGCTGTCAGACTGTTCTAAACATGGGAAACATGCGCCCCTTTTCAGGTATACTATAGACACCCCCCAGGTACAAAATTTAAAGGAATATTACACTTTTATTGTTTCACTTTAAGCATTATTCAAATCACTGCTCCTGAAAAAACGTCCGTTTTTAAAACTTTTTTTGCATTGATCCATGTCCCCTGGGGCAGGACCTAGGTCCCCAAACACTTTTTATGACAATACCATGCATTTAAGCCTTTAAAATTAGCACTTTTGATTTCCCCCATAGACTTTTAAAGGGTGTTCCGCGGCTTTCAAATTTGCCGCGAACACGCCAAATTGTTCGCTGTTCGGCGAACTGGCGAACAGCCGATGTTCGAGTCGACCATGAGTTCGACTCGAACTCGAAGCTCATCCCTAATCCTGAAGGCAGGGCCTGGATGCCTACTCCTGGGAGAGCAATGTACAAGGTGAGAGTTATCAATGTACGGGTTAATGATGTGAGAAAAGTGTTGATAACATCTCAGAACCTAGTGATATTAAGACTAGTACATGTGGAGTAGAGTTCGTGGGTGATCACAGCTGTGCCAATATTTTACCAAATAATCTGGGAATATGGAGGCGAACCTGCAGGGCAGCCATCAGAGATTTTGGGGCTCCTTACACATCTTTAGGCCTGGGCTGCCCAGTCCTGACAATCAACATTCCCCAGGGCCCACCCACTGGCCATCCCACTGAATCTATTCACTGGGCAACCCACTGAGTCCTTCAGTGCACCCACTTTTATTTTAACACTCTTACAACTTAATATATGAAAATGAAAAGTGTATTCCCAGTCATCAGTGTTTTTGAGATTTAACAGTAGGCAATATTTTGGCCAAAAAACATGAAGCCTGCCACCATGGCAAAGTAGACTGTTTTGAGCAGGACCCTACACTAATACTAACTGCATTACATTTTCAATGCCCCTGACACCTACCTATCTCTATATAAAACCCCCTGACACCTACTGACCGCTATATAAGACCCCCAAGACACTGGCCTCTATAAAAAACCCTCCAACACAATAACCTCTATATAAGTCTCCCTTCAGTAAAGGGAGACCCGCAGCCAGAAGGGCTACAGCCAGCTGCCTTTGGAGGCAGCCCCCCTCCCCCCATGATGGAGATAGTGACACAGAGTGCTGTGAGCAGTCATTCAGGACATGTACAGGAGCTGTGGAGGGGACAGAGGAAGACCCTCAGCACCATAGCAGGAGGAAAAAATCCCACATTGTCCCGCTGCTGCTGCTGCTCTCACTGCTCACTGTGCTGGCCACATCCATTCTCCCCTCCAGAGGAAAAGGAAGCTGGTAAGCCTTTGCTGTTAGCTCAAGTACACCCCTGCCTCCAGATAATAATGTTCCACCCAGGAAAAGTGCTAATTCTGCCCACTTCTGCCCACCCTCGTCCCAGCCCTGATCAGCAGCAAAAATTTCTTCATTGGGGCCTCCCTGATGGTGTCCCTGCGAACCTGTAGGGTGTATAGTACCACCAATGAAGTATCTTTTGCAGTGTTAGTGGCATTTAGAACATTTTACTGGGGCTCCAAGCCAAGAGTGTCATGGAGTAGTAGTGATGGTGACGTTAAGGAGGTTCTCCCAGTAAGACAAATATATTGATTTATTTTGTAGGTCAGATTGGAGGAGTAGACAGTAGATGAATAAGATTCCCTTGGTTTAAGAGTCCGATTTTATATAGAGATTAAGCAAGTCCCAACAAAAGGGAGCATTAGACTAGTGAAGTTTTGAAGAGGATATTCCTGACACGGATGTATGGGAAGAAGTCTGATCTGGGGAGATTGTACTTAGAACAGAGTTCAGAAAAAGTGATGAGTTTGTTCCATGTAAAGGCATCTCCAACATATCAGGATATCTGATGTGACCCAGTTTTTTAGTTTTTTAGTGCTGGGTTCCATTGAAGCAAGCAGAGGCATTCAAAGAAAATTTTTGAGAAAAGAATTTTGATTTTAAAGCACACGGATGGCCATTATTAAAGACTAGCTTTGAACACATGCTGTTTCTTACTGTTACTGGGGGAAATTAACTTGGAAACTGGATTACAATGTTTGCACTATTATGCACTAAAATTTTTAGTTTTTCCACATATTGTGCTATGTTTGCACAACTTTACTCTTTTGCACAAAATTATAAATTTTGATATTGCATTTGCACACATAAAAGTGGTTTAATTTAATATTGATGTAATCCTTATCATTGGCTTTTTGATGAGATTTATCATTTTTTTATATCACTTTGGGATATTAAAACAGATGCTAGTGATTTAGGTGTTTATTTGATTTTAGCATTGACTTTTGTATACATATTTGAATAACATAGATTCAATATGTTCGGTTCATGGCAGAACTTTCGAACATAGTAAACGTTCGGAACTAAATAATAAGCCCCTTTGAAGTCTATGGGATCCGAACTGGAAAGATCAAAAGTGCCAGTTTTTAAGGTGGGGGTCTGGATACTTCCTAAGAGGATATGTATTAATGAAAAAAAAATTTGTAAAAAAACATAATTTTTTAGTGAGCAGTGATTTAACGAGCAGTGATTTAACGAGCAGTGATTTACTAACGTAAAACCATAAAAATGAAAATTAACAAAAAAAAAAAAAATCCTTTAAATCTCCTTAGTCTTCCTGTAATGTGGCCCATCTGTACGGTGTATAGAGCCTGCTGCAGCAATTATGACATTTATAAAGCCAAAAAAATGACATTTTCCATTCAAGCTTTCTTTATTTTTTAGATAAATTCTGGTGTCTCTTTCATAGACTTTGGATAGAAGTAACAGGTGCAGAAAAATTGATCTTTGGGTATACTTAGTGCCTCCACACTGTAAAGCCTCGTACACACAATCAGATTGTTCGCCAACAAAACCGTGGAATTTTGTCTGAAGGGCGTTGGCTCAAACTTGTCTTGCATACACACAGCCACACAAATGTTGGCCAACAATTACGAAAGTAGTGACATACTAGACGTACTACGAGCCGATAAAAAGGAAGTTCACTAGTCATGTGCCACCCTTTGGGCTTCTTCTGCTAATCTTGAGTTAGTAGAAGTTTGGTGAGTGTTGATTCGCGCTTTTCAGCCTTGTGCTTGTCAGTTCATTTCTGATTTTCAGGTCGTGCTTGTCGGTTCGTTTCTGTTTTTCAGTGCATGCTTGTCAGGTCATTTCTTTTTTTCAGTGCGTTCTTTTTAGTTTGCTTCTGATTTTCAGTGCATGCATGTCAGGTCGTTTCTGATTTTCAGGTAATGCTTGTCAGGTCCTTTCTGATTTTCAGTGCGTTCTTGTCAGTTTGTTTCTGAACGGCCCTTCGTCTACTAGCCATGTGGCGTTCTCGTCAGAGAGATTGTGCTATTATTGGGCTTGGAGATATTGCTTTGATCCAAGTTCAGTCCAGGAACAGGGGGAGAAGGAGTTCTTGGACCAAGAATTGGTTGCTTAATAGTGACCAATTCTGTCATATGCCTTTGCTGCGGGAGCTCCAGGAGAATAATCCTGATAATTTCAGGAATTATCTCCAGATGACGGACCCCTGCTTTGACCGTCTAATGGCTTTGCTTACCCCCTATATTAATAAGCAGGACACATGCATGAAGCAAGCCATTAGTCCCGAGCAAAGGCTCGTCACCACCTTGCAGTACTTGGCGACGGGGAGAAGTCTCCAGGACCTCCAGTTTACAACTGGGATCTCCCCTCAGGCTCTGGGAATCATTATTCCAGAGACCTGTTCTGCCATTATACAAGTCCTGCAGAAGGACTCTATTTGGGTAAGTTTTAGCCTTTTATATCACATTCTATGTATTTAATGTTTGCTAATGTATTGTATTCATTTCTTCATTCCATAATTACCATTATTGTAATATGCTGTGAATGTCCTCTTTGTTCCCATGTATGTTGTAAGCTTTTAATGCTCCGTTTTTGTCCTTCATGCATATTTGCCTTTACTAACCTCCCCAGCATGCTATCCTGTATTTTATCAGCTTCATTTTTTGCTTACCCTAAACACCCCCTAAAATGTGTACAAATGGTATTGTTGTCCTCAAATTCAGGCAGAGTGCAAGAGGCTATTTTTTGGGGGTCCAAACTCATTTGTCAACCGATAACAATACTCTATCTGCTAACTTTGCAAAACCCATACACACTATACCTCTTTTGTGGTCATATTTATGGATGAATTCACCAAAGCATGTAGTGCAAGGGCCTGCCTGAATACTTTCAAATGGTACTGTTGAAAGTTTTTTTCTCCTATTATCTTGATAGGTAATTTATGAATGTAAAAATGTGCTTCAATTTGGACAGTGTGTATCCATATTTTTGGATTATGACCCTTCTTACCTGTCAAGTGGGCTGCCAATAAGGAGGGGCTGGCCAAATAATATCACACATTATTTATGCATTCACCTCTCATGGAAGTGGAGAGGGTTACCTGTCCAACACATCTACCCATTCCCTTCCCCCCACCATAACATTTTTAGAATGGGCCACCAGAGGGGGTGAGGAATCTGATAAGTTGACCTTATACTTTTGTCTTTAAATACTCATTTCAATAAATCTTATACATATGTTGGCCAAGAATGTTTGTGTCTAATCTGCCTGCAATGTTATGTGCAAAAGTAGTATTTCTTTTCTTGTTTGACTCCACAGTTTCCTTCCAACCCAGAGAAATGGCAGGCTGCTGCTTCCCAATTCCACCGTCAGTGGGATTTTTCCAACTGTGGTGGGGCTATTGATGGGAAGTAGGGATGAGCCAAACACCCCCGGTTCGGTTCGCACCAGAACCTGCGAACGGACCGAAAATTCGCACAAAAGTTAGAACCCCATTAATGTCTATGGGACTCGAACATTCGAAATCAAAAGTGCTCATTTTAAAGGCTAATTTTCATGGTTTTGTCCTAAAAAATGTTTGGGGACCCGGGTCCTGCCCCAGGGGACATGTATCAATGCAAAAAAAACTTTTAAAAATGGCCGTTTTTTCGGGAGCAGTGATTTTAATGATGCTTAAAGTTAAAAAAAAAAAAAGTGAAATATTCCTTTAAATATCGTACCTGGGGGGTGTCTATAGTATGCCTGTAAAGTGGCGTGTGTTTCCCGTGCTTAGAACAGTCCCTGCACAAAATGACATTCTTAAAGGAAAATAAGTCATTTAAAACTGCTTGCAGCTTTAAAGTAATGTCGGGTCCTGGCGATATGGATGAAAATCAGTGAGACAAATGGCATGGGTACCCTCCAGTCCATTACCAGGCCTTTACGGCCCTGTATAGATATTAAGGGGAACCCCGCACCCAAATTAAAAAAAGGAAAGGCGTGGGGCCCCAAGGCCCTATATACTCTGAACAGCAGTATACAGGCGGTGCAAACAAGACAGGAACTGTAGGTTTGTTGTTAAGTAGAATCTGTTTGTAATTTTGAACTGGTACATTTTTAAAGTGTAGCTCCAGCCAAAAAATCTGTTTTTAAGCTTTTTGGAAAACATAGGGAAGGGTTATCACCCCTGTGACATTTGTTTTGTTGTCTGTGCTCCTCTTCAGAAGATTTCACCTCACTTTTTGTCCCAATGACAAATGTTTTTTGAAAATGTGGGGTTTTTAGTGACACAAGGATTGGTGATAAAGCATCAGTGGAAAGGAGAAAAGTTTTTCCCATATTAACTCTTACAGGAGAGAATTTCCCTTCCTATGGGGTAGATTTTATCTCACTCCCTGTTGTCTCCTTCCGTTTGCAAGTAGGAGTTGTTTGTAAGTTGGATGTTTGAAAGTAGGGGCCTGCCCTATATACTCAGCAGAAATTTGGGCCTTAGGTGTTGTTGTGGCCTCAACACTGTAGGCCCTCACTGGGCCCTGCTGTGAAATATTAGATCAAGAATTGCAATTACATGCCCCTGTTGAACAGGGGCTGAAAAATTGGGCCTTTGGTGGTGGTGCTGGTGGTGGTGCTGGTGCCACAACACTGTAAGTCCTCACAGTTAATCTTGGTGGGCGCAGAAAAGGGCCCTGCTGTGAAATATTCAATCAAGAATTGTAAATACATGACCAAAGCCTTAGCAATATGTTGTCCAAAAACAGGAGTATGTAACCTCCCAGTCTCTGGGAACGCGTTGCACAGACCTTTCTGCGAGGCCTCCCGAAGATGTTTCATCCTCTGCTCCCTCTGTGACGGCAAGATAAGGTCCGCAACCTTACCCTTGTAACGTGGATCAAAGAGGGTTGCCAGCCAGTATTGGTCCTTCTCCTTGATACCACGAATACGAGGCTCCTTACGCAGGCGTTGCAGGATCAGGGAGGGCATGCAGCCTAGGTTTGCTGAGGCATTTGGTCCGGAGTCCTCTGGGTCACTAAGGATGACATGGTCTGCAGCCACCTCCTCCCAGCCACGTACAAGTCCATGTGTTTCTTGGGACTGATCCCTTAAAGACTGCTGCTGATGCTGAGTGCCAGGCTCCACCTCCATACTGACACAATCCTCCTCCTCCTCCTCATCCTCTTCCTGTGTGATCGGTGGGCATGCAGGAACACTGTCTGGATAAATTGGGCCTTGAGAGCTAGGGGAGTCCTCCTCTTCCTGCCTCTGTTCTGCCTCAAGTGCCCTGTCCATTATTCCATGCAGCGTGTGCTCCAACAGGTGGACAAGGGGGACAGTGTCACTGATGCATGCACTGTCACTGCTCACCATCCTCGTGGCCTCCTCAAATGGTGACAGGACAGTGCATGCATCCCTGCTCATGGCCCACTGGCGTGGAGAATAAAAAAACAAGCTCCCCTGACCCTGTCCTGGTGCCATAGTCGCACAGGTACTCATTGATGGCCCTCTGCTGCGTGTGCAGCTGCTGCAGCATGGCCAACGTTGAGTTCCACCTGGTGGGCATGTCACTATGTCACGGATTAGGTGGTTCTTGGGCAGGTTAAACTCCTTTTGGAGGTCTGCCAGCCGAGCACTGGCATTATATGACCGGTGGAAATGCACACAGACTTTCCTGGCCTGCCTCAGGACATCCTGTAAGCCTGGGTACCAGCCCAAGAACCGCTGCACCACCAAGTTAAGGACGTGAGTCAAACAGGGCACATGGGTCAGTTGTCCCTGTTGGAGGGCGGAGAGGAGGTTGGTGCCATTGTCGCAAACCACCATTCCTGCCTTAAGTTGGCATGGCATCAACCACCTCTGAACCTGCCCCTGTAGAGCTGACAAAACCTCTGCCCCAGTGTGGCTCCTGTCCCCCAAGCACACCAGCTCAAGCACCACATGGCATCTTTTGGCCTGCAAACTTGCGTAGCCCCTTGAATGCCTATGGATCACCGCTGGTTCCAATGACAAAGCACAGGAAGAGGCCATGGTGGAAGAAGAAGAGGAGGGGGTGGAGGAGAGAGGTGTGTCACAATCATTAGTAGTGGCATTTTGGAGGTGTGGTGGCGGAACAACCTCCAACACTACTGCACCTTGTCCTGCATCCTTCCCAGCTGCCAGCAGAGTGACCCAATGCGCTGTGAAACTTAGGTAACGTCCCTGTCCATGAGTCAGCGGTAATATGCACCTTACTGCTGACCGCTCTGTCCAGCGAGGCCAAGACATTGCCTTCCACATGCCGGTAGAGAGCTGGAATCGCCTTCCGTGAGAAAAAGTGGCGTTTGGGTACCTGCCACTGAGGAACGGCACATTCCACAAACTCACGGAAGGGGGCAGAGTCTACCAACTGAAAAGGTAGCAGTTGAAGTGCTAGCAATTTTGCCAAGCTAGCATTCAACCGCTGGGCATGTGGATGGCTGGGAGTGAACTTCTTTCGGCGGTGTAGCAGCTGGGGCAGGGAAATTCGCCTGGTACAATCTGACGTTGGTGTACCGAAAGCAGATTGCCCACAAGTACTTGGTTATGACACACCTAATTCTACACCTTCATTCCTCTCAGTGCAGGTCTCAGAGAGGACTGAAGGTATAGTGGGGTTGGAGATCTCAGCTGATGAAGAGCAAGGAGAGGTCCTCTTTGTTCTTTGGTGTGGGTCTTTTAGATACACTTGCCAACGAACTGCATGGCAGGTCAACATATGTCTGGTCAAACATGTGGTGCCCAAGCGGGAGATGTTTTGGCCACGCGAGATACGCTTGAGACATATGTTGCAAATAGCAGCGGTGCAATCTGATGCACTCATCTCAAAAAAGGCCCACACCAAAGAACTTTTAGAATAACGCGTAGAGACAGCAGCGCCCTGCACATGCAGAGCTTTACGGTGTGATGCAGTCAGTGTGCTGCCCTTAGGCTGGCCCCTGGAGGGCATCCTGCCTCGTTGGTGATGTGCCTCCTCCTCCACCTCCTCTCTCCTATCAGGCACCCACGTTGAGTCAGTGACCTCATCATCCCCTCCCTCCTCATCACTGAAGCAAACCTGGCAGTATGCTGCAGCAGGGGGAGCATGACTGCCAGATTGTTGTCCTTCTTGGGCACCCCCTCTGTCCGTGCTCACGTTACTGCCTTCACCTAGCTCAGTATCATCATCAGAGCCTTCTAAATGCTGGACATCCTCCTGGAGCATGTACCCAGACACCAGCACTGGATTAACACCTGTTGTATGCTTTGAGGAATCCCACAAAGCATGCCCTCTTTTATTGGCTTGTGACTGTCTGCCTCTCCTAGTTGGCCTTCCAGACATACTAATGGCCTGTAGCTGCACTAAGCTGGGATATATATATATATATATATATATATATATATATATATATATATATATATATATATATATATATATATATATAATATATACACTGATACTGCAGCTAGCAAAATTAACTGCCTGCCTGTAGTATGAGAACACCATCAACCTTCTACAGGTAGCTTTAGCTGAACACTGTGCAGAGGTCGCACTACACTAACGTGTAAATAATTTAGCTGCCTGCGGTGGTGATAGGATCAGGAAAACACCACCAACCTTCTACAGGTAGCTTTAGCTGAACTCTGTGCAGAGGTCGCACTACACTAACGTGTAAATAATTTAGCTGCCTGCTGTAGTGATAGGATCAGGAAAACACCACCAACCTTCTACAGGTAGCTTTAGCTGAACACTGTACAGAGGTCGCACTACACTAACTTGTAGTTTTAGCTGAACACTATGAGGAGGACACACTACACTAACTTGTAGCTTATTTAGCTGCCTGCGGTAGTGATAGGATCAGGAAAACCCCACCAACCTTCTACAGGTAGCTTTAGCTGAACACTGTGGTGAGGTCGCACTACACTAACTTGTAGTTTCAGCTGAACACTGTGAGGAGGATGCACTACACTAACTTGTAGCTTATTTAGCTGCCTGCGGTAGTGATAGGATCAGGAAAACACCACCAACCTTCTACAGGTAGCTTTAGCTGAACACTGTGCAGAGGTCGCAAAAAAATAACTTGTAGCTTACTTAGCTGCCTGCGGTAGTGATATAATCAGGAAAACACCACCAACCTTCTACAGGTAGCTTTAGCTGAACACTGTGCAGAGGTCGCACTACACTAACTTGTAGTTTTAGCTGAACACTGTTCAGAGGATGCACTACACTAACTTGTAGCCTTAGCTGAACACTGTTCAGAGGACGCACTACACTAACTTGTAGCTTATTTAGCTGCCTGCGGTAGTGATAGGATCAGGAAAACACCACCAACCTTCTACAGGTAGCTTTAGCTGAACACTGTGGTGAGGTCGCACTACACTAACTTGTAGTTTTAGCTGAACACTGTGAGGAGGACACATTACAATAACTTGTAGCTTATTTAGCTGCCTGCGGTAGTGATAGGATCAGGAAAACACCACCAACCTTCTTCAGGTAGCTTTAGCTGAACACTGTGCAGAGGTCGCAAAAAAATAACTTGTAGCTTATTTAGCTGCCTGTGGCAGTGATATAATCAGGAAAACACCACCAACCTTCTACAGGTAGCTTTAGCTGAACACTGTGCAGAGGTCGCACTACACTAACTTGTAGTTTTAGCTGAACACTGTTCAGAGGACGCACTACACTAACTTGTAGCTTTAGCTGAACACTGTTCAGAGGACGCACTACACTAACTTGTAGCTTTAGCTGAATACTGTGCACTACACTAACTTGTAGATTTAGATGAACACTGTGCAGAGGTCGCACTACACTAACTTGTAGCTTTAGCTGAACACTGTGCAGAGGTCACACTACACTAACTTGTAGTTTTAGCTGAACACTGTGAGGAGGACGCACTACACTAACTTGTAGCTTATTTAGCTGCCTGCGGTAGTGATAGGGTCAGGAAAACACCACCAACGTTCTACAGGTAGCTTTAGATGAACACTGTGGTGAGGTCGCACTACACTAACTTGTAGTTTCAGCTGAACACAGTGAGGAGGACGCACTACACTAACTTGTAGCTTATTTAGCTGCCTGCGGTAGTGATAGGATCAGGAAAACACCACCAACCTTCTACAGGTAGCTTTAGCTGAACACTGTGCAGAGGTCGCAAAAAAATAACTTGTAGCTTATTTAGCTGCCTGCGGTAGTGATATAATCAGGAAAACACCACCATCCTTCTACAGGTAGCTTTAGCTGAACACTGTGCAGAGGTCGCACTACACTAACTTGTAGTTTTAGCTGAACACTGTTCAGAGGATGCACTACACTAACTTGTAGCTTTAGCTGAACACTGTTCAGAGGACGCACTACACTAACTTGTAGCTTTAGCTGAATACTGTGCACTACACTAACTTGTAGCTTTAGCTGAACACTGTTCAGAGGACGCACTACACTAACTTGTAGCTTTAGCTGAACACTGTGCAGAGGTCTCACTAAACTAACTTGTAGATTTAAATGAACACCGTGAGAAGGACACACTACACTAACTGTAAATAGTCTAGCTGCCTGACTGTGGTACTAATAGGATCAAAAGAACACCAGCAATTTTTTTCAGGTAGCTGTAAATACTGTAACAACACAAGCCTGCCTGTCAGTAGCAAGATACAGTGTGTGTATATATATATATATATATATATATATATATATATATATATACAACACCTGGGATGCATATATATATACACAATACACTGTAAGTGCAGCTAACTCACTGACTGTCCTGCCTAATCTATCTAACTTAAATCAAATGACACTGTCTCTCTGTCTATCTATCTCTCTCTCAACGCCGGAACACACACTACACAGGGCCGCCGTGCAGGCGGCCTTATATAGTGTGGGGCGTGTATTAAATCCCCTGAGCCATAATTGGCCAAAGCCACCCTGGTTTTGGCCAATTACAGCTCTCTCTACTGACGGCACTGTGATTGGCCAAGCATGCGGGTCATAGTGCAATCATCAGCCAGCAATGCACTGCTATGCTGCAGTGAATTATGGGCCGTGATGCGCCATAGAATTTGGCGCGAATGGCCCATATCGTTCGCAATTCGTCCATGGCTTTGGCCAATTCGTCCATGGCTTTGGCCAATTACGGCTCTCTGTTCAGAGAGCCGTGTGTTCAGACGGTGCTGTGATTGCCCAAGCATGCTGGTCATAGTGCATGCTTGGCCAGTCATCAGCCAGCAAGCCAGCCAGCATGCCACAGTGAATTATGGGCCGTGACGTGCCACACGAATTTGGCGTGAATGGCCCATATAGTTCACAATTCGACGAACGATCAAACAGACGATGTTCGAGTCGAACATGGGTTCAACTCGAACACGAAGCTCATCCCTAATGGGAATCATGTGCATATTGTCCCACCACCCAACTCGGGCTCTTATTATTTTAATTATAAGGGCTTTTGCAGTATAATCATGCTAGCAGTGGTGTCAGCAGATTATGAATTTCTCTACCTTGATGTTGGGAAGACCAACTCGGACAGAGGATTAATAACCCAGACAGAATGTTACCGTCGCCCACAAAATGGCACCTTGCTTTTGCCACCTCCTGAGGAGAATGTGGAGAGCCTCAACTTCGTCTTTGTTGCAGATGAGGCCTTTGCTCTGGGGGAACATCTCATGAGGCCGTTTACCATGAAGAACCTGACCCCAGAGCAGAGGATTTGCAATTATAGGCTGTCTTGTGCTCGAAGAGTTTTCGAGAGCGCTTTTGGAATCATGTCGAGTCAGTTCAGGCTTTTTCTTACAGCGATTGACCTGGCCGAATACAAGCTTAATCATGTGGTCATGTGCTGCTGCATTCTACACAATTATTTAAGGAGGAATGCAGCCAGCTACCTTGCCTCAGTTTCAAGTGAGGTGGACTTTGCTGTGTCCGGACCAGCTGAATCAACAGTGATGACGGCTCTTGAAAGTGGCCATGCTGGGCTGCCCTCACAAACTGCCAGATGTCCGGCAAAAGTATCTGGAGTACTTTTTGGGTAAAAGGGCAGTGGATTTACAGCAAAATCTTGCTGATGTTGAATAAAATTTATTTTTTATATTAAACTCATATTTCATTTGAATTAATGTTTGTGTTTCTTATCTGTCTCCTAGGTTCTCAAATGGCCTTTTAATTTTGGCCATTTTCTTCAATAGTGCAAACGTAACTTATTTGCTCCATGAGGTGACAATCTCTTCTTATGTTATATTATATTGTGCTGTGGGTCTGCTACACACACACAATGTTATTGTTGTTAATGCATGTAATGCAATGAGTCCCTACAACTGCCTGAGTTTGCCACATTTTACAGCACATTGTCACTGTAACTACACCAACTTAACAAACACACTGGTATTGAGCACTGAAATAAGAATCCACACATTGTTCAGTATAAAACATTTTACTCCAAGCACATTCACATGTGCATTATAAAGGGTTTTTGAACGAACTAATATCTTGGTATATAACATGTACAGTATGTTTGACACTAATTAGTCTTTTTTGGGGCTAAACAGGCATGTTTAAAAACATAACATACACATGCCCAACTCAGGAACTTACAAAGTTCGACTTTGCTAAAGTGAAGGCCACATGGACATTAGTACCTGAAAACTGTGTTGATGTTGCCTTCCTCAGACAGGGTGATCTCACCCCTCTAAAAGCCAAAATTTGAAGCCACGTACATGTAGAGGCATAACTGTTAAATGTCCCTTATGATCTCCTGCCTAAAATGTGTGTAGGTACAAACAGGTTATTTCCTCAAGCCCCAAAACACACAGTTTGTCAACATGTGCTATCTCCCATCACGTGATATAAATGTACACGTTTTGGGGGTGCAACCCCTTCCTCCAAACTAAAGTAGGTGAGAGGAAGGGGTTGCACCCCTGAAACACGTCCATTGATCCCCCATGATGGAAGCTAGCACATGTTGACACACTGGGGCTTATTTCAGAAAGGCCAATCCACTCTATACTACAATTGCACTTTCAAGTACACTTGCATTGCACTTGTAGTGCAAAGTGGATTTGCCTTTTGGAAATAACCACCAGTGTGTCAACATCTGCTAGCTCACATCATGAGGGATCAATGGACGTGTTTCAGGGGTGCAACCACTTTCTCTCACCTACTTTAGTTTGGAAGAAGGGGTTGCACCCCCAAAACGCATACATTGATATCCCGTGATGGGAGATAGCACATGTTGACACACTCTGCGTTTTGGGGCTTTAGCAAAATAGATGTAGGGAAAGACACACATTTTAGGCATGGGATCATGAGGGAATTCTGAATTTTGTGGCCCAATTTGTGTGCATCTTCAATTTTTAGCTTTGCGATTCTTAAAAACACATACAGATTACATTTAAAATATTACTTAGGGCAGTGTTTCACAATTCTCCTTCTTCAGATGCATTTCTAGGTTATGTTTTCTCTATTTTTTTTTTTTTTTGGCACAGTTGATGATGTCATTTTGGAGGTTAGTAATTCACACAGTTGTTTTTAGCCTGCGGAAGATAAAGAAAACAGGACCTGGTGGTGCACCTAGAGAAGTGGAGTGGCTAAAAACTGACCTCAGACACTATTAAGCCTAGGTTCACATTGGAGCGATTTGTCATGCGATTTTATAGATAAAATCGCATGATAAGTCGCAACTTATTTGGTGCAATGGCACTGTCCGACCGGTGCAACACTGATTTAGCGGCGCCACAACAATTTGCAAAAGTAGTTCCTGCACTACTTTTTCCAATTTCAGATGCAACTTCAATAGACATCTGCGCATGAAGCCACACAAATGTCTATCAAGTTGCACCTGAAATTGCACTGACCTTGCTACTTCAAAATAGTGCTACTTCAAGTGAAGTAGTGCGATTTCATAGTAGCATCAATGTGAACCAGGGCTTAAAAGTCATAAAACCATGGGAAATCTTAAAAGTGCAAACAGGAGCCAACAAGTGGAAGAAAACTTCAGGCCAGATGAACTTAAAATTTGGCAAGCATGTCGATATAATCACGTATTCCTCCCTGCAAAGCAGTGGCAGCCTCCTTTATTTTCTCAAGATCAATCAAAGCCTGCATCATATCTGCATTCATATGGCCAACTGTGCATCTTCGAAGTTCATGTCCTTGTAAGTAGAGAAAAAAGTATTAAGGGAATGATGGCCAAGTGGCTGAGGCCCCACATAGTGAATTATGGTCAAGTTACTAGTCAAATTGGGGAAATACTTACCTACCCAGTCTATTGTTGCTTGCAACCTTCTTGCCCTTTACACACCTACACTACTAGGAATGTACACACTGCAACTACTGTGTAATCTTGTCCCTGGTGCCTGGGTCTACAAAACAGGGGTACCTAGTGTAATGGAATCTTGTAAGTTCTGTATATAATTGTATTCTATTTTGTATGTATTGCACACTGCCCTCACTGTGCACACAGCACTAATAATGTTTTCAGTACATGTTTACATTCTTTCAAGCCTGATTAGAATTAGCCTGCCTATGTAACGCCCCTTGTTACCATAAATGTACAATTGTAATATTAATGTGATACCTACATAATCATTTGTATAAAAACCTTCAATTGCATCATAATAAAGCAGAACAGTTATTTGGAAAGATGCTGAGCATATCTTTTGTGTCTGTTCCCTACTGCAGTAGTTATTATTAATTTGGAACCCCTAATCAATATGAGGATAGGAGTTGCCTATCATCAATTTAACCAAGTCACTAGCAACACTGCCAGCTCCTTCCAGCTCCTTCTTCTCCATGCTAATGTTAAAGCACTACATGCTAATGTGTGGAGTGGGTGTTTGTTTTGGACATCTAAACATTTGACATGTATACACATTTGAAGACAGATTCAAAAAATACTTACTTGTGCAAACAAGAGGCTCACAAATATTTTCTTCCACTTCTGGGTCTCTTTGGCCCTCTGTTTGACTTGCATCAGGGGATGTTACATCCACAATAGGAAGGTCTGTGCTGGGTCCTGGTGTCATATCCCACGCCTCCAAGCCAACATCCTGGTTCATCTGAAAGCACTCACTTTCCTCTAAAAAAAAAAAAAAAAAATACAACATTCATTAATCCCCCACAAGTCACATATGTTTCTAGCATCCATTTTGCTGCATTAGTTGACCAACCTTGCACTGGGGACAATGTTTGTTCATGACTAGTGGACTACACCATGCTGCACTGTGTTTTTTTCCCCTTAAAAATGCATTGAAAAGGGAAGGTGATGTAATTTTACAGAGGGGAAACACTGGACAAGTGCCAACATTGAAAAACTCATGCAGTCACCCCCCACCCCTCTTGTCTCCTATGAGATAGGGGATATATGAGGCTCATTCTAGCAGGCATTATTCTGTGTGACTGTGATCCCTGGGACCTCTCCTCTACCCATGTCTACCCTGGCAAGGCTGCATTAATGGGCACCGATGAGCCAGGCAGCAAACAGAAAGTGTTCTTTACCCCTTAAGTTCCGCCCTAAGCCCAGGGCCTTTGGCACACCTAGAATCACTCCTGTCAGTGGCTAAATGAGTAAGTAAGGTTAAAACGCCTTTGTAGTACACCTGAGAGTTTACAAATGGAAGCCAACAACATGGCCCAGCATTTCAAAGACCAAGGATATGGAGATGCTCTGGTCAATAGAGCACTCACCACAGCCAGTACTGTCCCTAGACAGTCACTTTTACAGGACAAACACCAATCTAAGTCTTCTATAAAAGATATCCCAGTCTTTTCAACACCATTCAGTGCAGAGTTTAATCAAATTAGAAAGATAGTCACTAGATATCTTCTGATCTTATCTAATGACCCTGCATATGACAACATCCTCTCGAAAGGCATTAAGGTGGTCTCTCGCAGAGCACCCACTCTGGGGAGCTCTCTCTCACCCAGTCTAGTTCTAACTGAACGATCTAAGTCCAATTGGCTAAATTTTGTGGGTAACTACAAATGTGGTAAAACAGGCTGCCATTATTGCAGCCATATTAAGAAGGGCAAACAGGTACAATCATGTACAAATGGTAAAATTTATAACATCTCCTCATTCATCAACTGTAACACTCAGTTCATAGTGTACATCATCACTTGCGATATTTGCCAAATCCAGTATGTAGGGTGCACAACACGCCGTCTTAGGGATCGTTTATATGACTACCTACATGACATAGAAAAGGACAGATTAACTAATGTGGCCAAACACTGGATCTTTGTGCACCACAAGGATGTATCGAGCCTCTTTATCCAGGGTATAGAAAAAGTTGTGACACCTATTAGAGGGGGTGACAGATTTCAATTACTATGCAAACGTGAGGTATACTGGATATTCTCTTTAAATACCAGAATTCCCCTAGGTTTAAACTTCAAATGGGATGTCTCCTATTATTATGAATAGCTATAATCTAAATATCTTTTTGAAATATATACATCGCAATTCCTTTGAAGACAATCACGCTTTTTTCTTTCTCTTTTTTGTTGTCTTATCCATCTCTCGTTCCTTCATTATACTTCATGTCAGAAATTGCCATTAATTGGGTTGTTTTATTGATTGTTATCATCCATATACACACACATGGCTTTATATGCATGCATTACCTTTATAATTCTGTTGATTTATGTGTTCTGGACGCTTTTCAATTAATATAACATTGTATGTATAGCTTTTTACATACAATTAATTATCATACTTTTACATACAATTCACAACCTTTTGAGAGTAGTTCATGGAATCCATTCTGTTTAAATGATGTACATTCTTTTCTTCTTTTTTGGATTTCCATACAAAACTCCTTTTTTAGGTCAGAATAGGCATTCCCAGCACCTTTCTATTGCTATACATTTTCAAACTTCTACTTCACAATGTAGCCACTTAGAAAATATACATCGATGCTGGAGATTCATTTATTTACTGTTCTGATAAGCGTAGTTTAGTTACTGTGCATAACATACTTTTAAATGTTGTTGCAATCATGTTTATAGACTGGATCTACGTCTTTCTCAAACGTCTGCTCATGCCAATGTATCAAATTGTATTCATCTCTTGTATTAAGGATTGTATTGTCACTTGACCTTGAGGATTTTACGTCCATTATTCTTTATGCCTTATAAAAAACAAGTGATAGAATTTGTTTTTCCTTTCTTTTTTGCTTTTGGGGTCTCGACATCTGCTGACATTTAAACATACTTATCCCTTTTTGTATTTGTCATACAAGGACAACTAGACTATTTTATGGCTATTATTAATACAACAAATCTTTCCCTTGACATCGGGATATATATATCCAGATTCATTTCAGAGACCCCACAAATAAGCGGGCTGACATTGTCCAGTTATTTCATATTCAGCTTCAGCATTAAACACATTTAATGTTGATGTTCACATATAAACAGGTTAATTTTGATACATATTATTTTTATTAAAAAAAAAAAAAATTTCGGTAGAAATATACCCATTTATTTTTCTATCAGTAGTCTTACATAAAACTTGTTTGATAACATCATGTTATTGTATTACACTGAGGTCTTAATTCAAACCGTTCATGAGCACACACACACAGGCCGATCTCAGTTCACACTTAATCATCCTGGTTTTTCAACACATGTGTAAACAACATCATCACATTAGTCCAGTCACCTTATTTTCATTCAACACTTGTACTTTTTCAATATTATCATTGTTTCACTACATCACATAATTACACTTTTTTATATTTCACTTTTATATGACGGCACACATATTTTGTTTGTGCCATGTCTTTTTTAATTTTTCATTATTCATTCATTTTTTATACGGGCGACTTTTCTCTTTTGGAAAATATGTGAATAGAGCAGCGCTAGCGACGATAAACAAAATAGTAAATATATTACCGCTGCTGTAAGAAAGTACTAGTACTTGAAAATTATAAAACAAACACATACAGCGCTGGTAAAAAATGTGCTATACCATGAATATCCTATATATAAAGTGCTCTGTGCAATACTGATATACTTAAATCCATAAATGACATGGGTAGTGAATATTAGTGTACACTGGGTGCAATACACAAATAGACTGCTAATTCCCCATAAATCTCATACATAAAGTGCAAATTACATTAGATCCACAATCGGTATTATCCAATTGCTGGTGAAATAATAAATATATTTTATGTGCTAACAGAGTTGATATAGTGCTAATAAATAGTCCTAAATAAATACCGGCTGGGCTACTAAACAGGGCTCTCATTAGCAGTCTCACTAGAAGCAAACAGCATCTCTTCAGCCTGCGCTGTCAATCAATCGCCATGGATGTTGTGAATGATGCCTCTAATGTAGGAGCCGATATAGATGTTCATGCAGATAAGTCATATACTTGTGGATGTTGACCCCAAAAGAAAGAGAAAGGCAATATGGTGAAATATTGTGGAGCTGGGAAATCACTTGCACATCACAGCGCTACTCACAGACTCCCGGTTGCAATCAGGCATATCAGAATACTTCTGCTATTGCCGCTTGCAGTGTGCTTTCCATGGAAACAGGAAATGAGTCACTGGTTGGACGTGAGCCGGATGTTTCGTCAACGCATTTCGCCCCTCCCCCAGGGTGTCATCAAAGACTTAACATCCAACCCACGGATGTTGGAATATATAAGGTGTATGGGCTCCTCCCAATAAGGAAATGAGAAAGTGACAGCCAATCAAGGCTAGTGGAGAACGAACACCACCATTTAACCTGATTCATCATATCCTGTTGCAACACCAAAAACTTTATTAAAAATATATATGAACAGCATACAATTAGTATACATGAGAAATTCTTAAAATACGTGGAAACCTAAGTCTTACATAGGTAAAGAATATATCGCATCATTGATATAGTATACTTATTAGATAAAAAAACATATTGTTTGGATAGGAATGATGTCAAAATCTATTACCAAATATGAATGAAATTAAAAAAACGAAAAATGAAAAAAAAATGAAAAAAATGACTTTTCTCTTTTGTGTACAGCAACAATCACATATATATATATATATATATATATATATATATATATATATATATATATATATACATATATGTACATTTATATATTTTCATCTTTCACTTTTTCACGTAATTTATTTTTATTTTTAAACTATTTTTAAACTTTCTTTTTTCTGTTGCTTATTACCATCAATATGGGCGTTTCCATTGTAAGGCTTGTTCATTTGACAGCAGTCGCCGAGATCCCACATAACCGGCTTCCAGCTGCCAGTGATTACACACATAATTATGTGATCACATGGTTTTTTACAAAAGCTTTATATATGTTTGTCAGCTATGAGTAAGCACCAGTTATGAGTGCGAAACGCATCAGTTGAGCTCTGTACATTCCTGCTGTAGTGTCCTGTATATCCTGTGATCCAGCTTTTTAAACAATAAAGGCATTTGCTATTCAGTCCAGTGTGTGGTATCCAGATCTCTTCATCTACTTCTGCTCCACTTTGCATTAGCCAGCACCTGGGACTCTTCTCTTCCGAAGGATTCATACCAGCTTCCTGATGACGCATTTGATGATGCGAAACGCGTAGAGGCTGCTGGGAGAATTTTATGCATCACGTGACCGGACGAAAACGGAAACGAGGCTTGGAGCGCAAGCCGAGCGTGGAGACCGCACACTAACACCAGGCGAACCATGCTAATAGCCACTCGTCCGTAACTGCTGGATAAGCTTCGTGCCGGCTCGAGGGCACTTTTAAATGTGAGTAATTTTAACCTTTGGAATTTTTTAAGAAATAAATGGTTCAAACATATTGCGCTATGATCGCCTTTTGTCCCTATGCTTTCCTATGAGGAGCATTAGAACACAAGTTTTTAGCCGGTGAGAAGTGGTACCTGGGTGGAGTGGTTATCCCTGAATGAACCAAAGGCGCACCCCTAGTGAAGTATCTGGTGAGTGGCCAATCTGAATGGTGGAGGGTCCCACTCAGTCACGTATGAATATTGAAGCAATATAGGAGCACGTCAGTCACTTTAATGGTTACAAGACTTTGCAACATATCTGAAGGACTTTTTTGTTATATGTATATGTATGATTTATTGATCTAAAATTTTAAACTTATGCACATGGAACATTTGTGATGGGTAGTTGATAAGTATTACAGGTGATGGTAGCTTTCACTTGTGTATTTGAGATATTAAGGGAGTAGCGCATTCACATACACCAACTAGTATTGTTCATTTGACAGCAGGTGCCGAGATCCCACATAACCGGCTTCCAGCTGCCAGTGATTACACACATAATTATGTGATCACATGGTTTTTTACAAAAGCTTTATATATGTTTGTCAGCTATGAGTAAGCACCAGTTATGAGTGCGAAACGCATCAGTTGAGCTCTGTACATTCCTGCTGTAGTGTCCTGTATATCCTGTGATCCAGCTTTTTAAACAATAAAGGCATTTGTTATTCAGTCCGGTGTGTGGTATCCAGATCTCTTCATCTACTTCTGCTCCACTTTGCATTAGCCAGCACCTGGGACTCTTCTCTTCCGAAGGATTCATACCAGTCATTCCACCCATCGATCTAGACCTACCTGAGTGGTGGAGCTCTCTTTGCTTTAAATGAGTAAGTTGTCACTTACGATTTTGGGGGGAAGATGGCTTTGTAGTCTCCCCTGTTGGGGCCTGGGTGATGGTAGCCTCCCTTTTTCCCTTCTGGTGGCTTGCCTGTAGCATCCTTTTTTTGTGCTATCCTGTTGAAAGAAGAGTAAAAAAAATAATAATTTACAAACAAAAAATGACAAAAAAAAGATAATATTTAAATGTTCATATCTGCTTTATATTTACCTTGATGTTAAAAAAAAAAGAAAAAAGAAAAAGATTAGAGAAAACATTATCTTACATTTTAAAAACCTACTTTGAGAAAGCACATATACAGTATGTCAGAAAACTGAGTATACCCCTCACATTTTTGTAAATATTTTATTATATCTTTCCATGTGACAACACTGAAGAAATGACACTTTGCTACAATGTAGTACAAGTAGTGAGTGTACAGCTTGTATAATAGTGTAAATTTGCTGTCCCCTCAAAATAACTCAACACACAGCCATTCATGTCTAAACCGCTAGCAACAAAAGTGAGTACACCCCTAAGTGAAAATGTCCAAATTGGGCCCAATTAGCCCTCCCAGGTGTCATGTGACTCGTTAGTGTTACAAGGTCTTTGGTGTGAATGGGGAGCAGGTGTGTTAAATTTGGTGTTATCGCTCTCACTCTCTCATACTGGTCACTGGAAGTTCAACATAGCACCTCATGGCAAAGAACTCTCTGAGGATCTGAAAAAAAGAATTGTTGCTCTACACAAAGATGGCCTAGGCTATAAGAAGATTGCCAAGACCCTGAAACTGAGCAGCAGCACGGTGGCCAAAATCATACAGGGGTTTAACAGGACAGGCTCCACTCAAAACAGGCCTCGCCATGATCGACCAAATAAGTTGAGTGCAGGTGCTCAGTGTTATATCCAGAGTTTGTTTTTGGGAAATAGATGTATGAGTGCTGCCAGCATTGCTGCAGAGGTTGAAGGGGCTGGGGGGTCAGCCTGTCAGTGCTCAGACAATACGCCATACTAGTCAAACTGGTCTGCATGGCTGTCGTCCCAGAAGGAAGCCTCTTCTAAAGATGATGCACAAGAAAGCCTGCAAACAGTTTATTGAAGACAAGCAGACTAAGGACATGGATTACTGGAACCATGTCCTGTGGTCCCATGAGACCAAGATAAACTTATTTGGTTCAGATGGTGTCAAACGTGTGTGACAGCAACCAGGTGAGGAGTACAAAGACAAGTGTGTCTTGCCTACAGTCAAGCATGGTGGTTTGAATGTCATGGTCTGGGGCTGCATGCATGCTGCCATCACTGGAGAGCTACAGTTCATTGAGAGAACCATGAATGCCAACATGTACTGTGACATACTGAAGCAGAGCATGATCCCCTCCCTTCGGAGACTGGGCCGCAGGGCAGTATTCCAACATGATAATGACCCCAAACACACCTCCAAGATGACCACTGCCTTGCTAAAGAAGCTGAGGGTAAAGGTGATGGACTGGCCAAGCATTTCTCCTGTCCTAAACCTTATTGAGCATCTGTGAGGCACCCTCAAATGGAAGGTGGAGGAGCACAAGGTCTCTAACATCCACCAGCTCCGTGATGTCATCATGGAGGAGTGGAAGAGTACTCCAGTGGCAACCTGTGAAGCTCTGGTGAACTCCATGCCCAAGAGGGTTAAGGCAGTGCTGGAAAATAATGATGGTCACACAAAATCTTGACACTTTGGGCCCAATTTAAACATTTTCACTTAGGGGTGTACTCACTTTTGTGTCCAGCATTTTAGACATTAATGGCTGTGTGTTGAATTATTTTGAGGGAACAGCAAATTTACACTGCTATACAAGCTGTACACTCACTACTTTACATTGTAGCAAAGTGTCATTTCTTCAGTGTTGTCACATGAAAAGATATAATAAAATATTTACAAAAATGTCAGGGGTGTACTCACTTTTGTGTGATACTGTACAGACAGCTAAATTACACATATACATATTGGTTAGATACAAATCTTGCTTACTTTTTTTGATTATGTGATGGATGGACTACATCGGCTCTTGCTTGAGGTGCTTTAAATCTGACCATCGCTTTCGGATTTGGTCCTTTGTTAGCTTTACCGAAAATTCAACCTCCAAAATGGCGAGGACTTTCTCCAAAGTGAGGTCCTTTCTGCTGTTGGGCCTTTCTTTCATAGTTGTGCAGCTCGCAATCATAGTCGTGCTTCTCAAGGATACGAACATATTTGTTGACAAAAATTAAATGATGTTAACTAGATGTTATTGATCCCAAATTTCTGCTTTAACAATGTGGTTTACATATATATATAGACAGTAGTGGCCAAAAATGATTGGGACAAGAATGAAAAATGCTGAGGTCAGAATGATAGTCTTTTCTATTTGTTAACATTCAATTTGCAAGAGTCATGAGCTCAACATTGTGTGTAATTGATGACCAAAAACCTAAAAATATGTCCCATTTTAATACACAGGAAAGTCTCAGCTAAAAGGAAGCCATGCCCAGCAGCCAGACTGAATTCCAGGTTCCTCTACTACGCCCTCCAACTAAAAGGGCCAGGAAGTCGAGAAACCTGGATAATGCCATTGCTGCCTTCCTCAGGCATGCTACAAGTGCTATTAGCATGAAGAGGACCAATGAAGCATGTCCGAAGAGATGATCCTTCAGCTCCTCAACAAGGGGAGGAGGGGCCAAATCACCCCGAAAATGCACATATGCGAAATAGAGCATAATCCTCCACCACCTCCACCGACACCAAAGCCACCCCACCCACCACAGCAGCATGGCAGACCATGGCTAATGCAGCCCCAACACCCCCAACAAGGCCGCTGAGCTAGGGATTATCAATAGTACAATTTATAATTTTCTTTTTGTTTATTTTGAGTTGATCTTATTTTTTTGGTGCACAGAATGCATTTTTTATTTAATTTAGTTTATTTGTGTGGAAGGAAGCGTTGAGAGCGATGGCCTGGGTTTGGTCTGGTCTGCAAAAAAATGCAGGCTGTTAGAAGACCACAGCCTCGGGACATATATGTCATCTGCTGCTGCTCCCGATCTCTCGGAGTCCAGGACCGTATTGTGCTCTCTATTAAATGGACTCCTTAGGTTGCCAGTTTTGAAATTCACATAATTGATGTCTGCCCTGGGGTACATATGCTTCACCAATTCCAACTCATCTCCATCATTGCCTTCCCCTTGATTGTTATATGACCTTGTGCTCCCTATTCAATAAAAAAAAAAATTGACAAATACTGGGCTATGTGTTTTACTTAAAAAAGGACAGTTTATTTGTAAGTAGGCAGGTACATTTCAAAAATACAATGTAAAATTAACAAGGGACACCAACATAGTTGTATCTTTGAGCTTCAAAAATACAAGATAATAATGGTGTTGTGGTAACTTGACCCCCCCCAAAAAAAAAAAAAAATATATATATATATATATATATATATATATATATATATATATATATATATATATATATATATATATTATTCTGGAGATCGCTAGAAAAAAAAATGAAATACGTTTGGCAGAACTATGTGAACATCACCAGCAAAGCAGCTTCATTATTATACAATTATAAAGAAGAAGAGAATGTGCTGCATTGAGAGATTTCATAATTTGCCGCGTCACGAATGTGTTATATCCATTATGAACGCTAGTTTTACAAGACCGACCACTTCCAGCTCGTTCTTGCTTCCGAGCATGTGTGTTTGTACTTTGGACTATTGTCCGATGGACTTGTGTACACACGCTCTGAAAATCCGATAACACACATTTGTCTGCGGAAAATTTGAAAACCTGCTAGCCAATATTTGTTGGCAGAAAGTCCAACAAGAATTGTCCGATGGAGCATACACATTACCGCTAACAGCCTGACATTGAATATTTCCCGTCGGAAAGTCTGATCGTGTGTACAGGGCTTAAGGCTATAGAGGGACTCTTGATGAAAGCAAGAATTGGCCTTGCTGTCAAAAATTTAAATGATATACACCTGTAAAACAAGTGTGGAAAAATTGGTCTTTGGGTGTCGGTGGTGCCTTCACACTGTAAGAAGTACTTTTGATGAAAGAAAGAATTTGCCTTGCTGTCAAAAACTTGAAATGATGTGCACCTGTCAAATGGGTGCTGAAAAAATGTTCTTTGGGTGTCAGTGGTGCCTTCACACCATAATCCAATAGAAGTACTCTTGATGAAAGCAAGAATTGACCTTGCTGTCAAAAATTTAAATGATATGCACCTGTCAAACAGGGGAGGAAAAATTGGTCTTTGGGTGTCGGTGGTGCCTTCACACCATAACCTTATAGAGGTACTCTTGATGAAAGCAAGAATTGGCCTTGTGTCAGGGCTGGGCTCAGCCCTTCCTTCTCTGAGCTGGCCGTTCAGCTGTCGGCTAATTGGCAGCTCCTATCTCTCCACAGTGACTCACCTCTTGATGATATCCTGCTCGTCAGTCCTGCCTACTTAAGCCGTCCTGCTCAGATGATCTCTGCCTTCACCTTGGTCAAAATCACAGAGATTATCTCCTACGTTCCTGTTAAAGACTTGCTTGGCTGACATTCCTTCTGGCTCCAGATCCTGCTTGCTGTTCCACTACGCTATTCCCTGGCTTCCTGACTTTCTGGCTTGTCTGACTATCCGTTCCGGTTACCGAACTTTGGCTATGTTTTGACTACGTTTGTTCTATTTACTTTTATTATTAAACAAGTGTGATTTAACTGTACTTCTGTCTCGGTCTGATTCATGATTTCTGACACCTTGCTGTCAAAGCTAGGTTGCCTAGACAGTCTTTCAGAGATTCCAGATCCAGAAAGCACTTAATCAGTGACATCCGCATCAGGGGCTTCATAGCTGCTGCTAATCCAGGACTGATTCATTTTGATAAATAGATGTAAAAAAATGTATAGGAACTGCGCTCAGACTAAAAAAATAACAGCTGACACTCAATTCATATATAGTGCAAATGTGTAACAAATAAATAAACAGTGCAGCGCTCTGTACAATGCGAGAATATAAAGTGAATGGATAAAGAGCTGTCAACAAGACTGATGTAGTAATGCAACAAAATCACATAATGATGTCCATCAACAATGATAAGTAATAAATGAAAAAACATGCAGTGATCAAAAAATTTAAATTTAAAAATTGTGAATAATCATATAAAAATAGTCATATAAAAATAGTACACTATGAAAATGAAATCACTGAAGAGGAAGAAAAGACGCCCATGTGAGGGCACAAAAAGGGTTTTGACTTTGTCTTTGATTGTGAGATCCACCACCATATGATAAGATTGACACGCTCACTAGAGAGCGTGGACTCATATAACGATAAGTATTGAGTCAAACGAGGGTTCATGAGGTATACCTCAACAACTTCCAGCAGGAAAGGGGTGGATCGGGGGGGGCAATGTGGCAATTGCTGCTTCAAGAAATTAGATGTGGGTGAGAGAGCGGGCAGCTCTGCGGGCAGATGACAGCGCAGGCAGATGAGAGAGAGGGTGGGAGAGAGAGTGGGTGGGCCGGGCAGCTGAGCAGCTCGGTGGGTGGGTGAGAGAGCAGGCGGCTGGGCAGGTGAGAGAGCAGGCAGGCCGGGCAGCTGGGTGGCTTGGTGGGTGAGAGGGTGGCTAGCCAATTAGAGAGCCGCTGGGCGGGGAGCAGAGAGATGACATCTTCACTCTTCACCCACCTTGCAGTCACTGTGCAGGCAGCCATGGGCAGTGGAGAGATTACATCATCTCTCTGCTGCCTGACTCTGGGAAACAGCAAGAGACAATCCCCACCTTAGCAGCAAGTGACAATCCTCAACATGTGGCAGGTGATGTGGCATGTGACAGTCCATAACTTGTGGCAGGTGATGTGGCAAGCGACAATCCGCAACTTGTGGCAGATAACGTGGCAAGTGACAATCCGCATCTGGTGGCAGGCAATGGTGGCAAGTGACAATCCGCGATGTGTGGCAGGTGATGCGGCAAGTGACAGTCTGCAACTTGTGGCAGGTGGCGTGGCAAGTGACAATCCACATCTGGTGGCAGGCAACGGTGGCAAGTGACAGTCCACAACGTGTGGCAGGTGGCATGGCAAGTGACAATTCGCATCTGGTGGCAGGCGACGGTGGTAAGTGACACACTCAGGCTCCCACTGATTCTGCGTTATGGTGAGTTGAACTAATTCATTTTATATAACAATGTGATAAAAGAAATAATGCACTTCAATCATCCTGACACCATAACAACCATGATGCTGGGATGATTAAAGCGCCAACACCAGCCATTTCCCCCGATAAATTGTCCATAAAAAAAGTATTTTCTGGCAGTGCCCCTCCCAAGATTAGACTCTGGATCCGTCCCTGCAGCAGGATCAGATGGATGGTTGGAGATCACCTGGCCATGACATGGATGAAGGAGATTCACTTGAGGCAAACAGACTCCCAAAATTGGCAGACATCAATAGGGATGCTCCCAAACACATGTATATGGGAGACCCGGCAACTTTTAGGCGGTTTTGGCTGTGCGGATGCACTGCATCACAGCATTCCACTCCCTATTCACGTTTTAATTCCATCCAGGTTCCCACACTCAGTCAAAGAGGTAGGAACCTAATTTCTATTAGGTGCTACTTGCCATGTGTGCAATTGCAGCCATATGTGTATAATAATATATGATATGTTAATTCTTGTACTAATTTCTTGTTTTTCATTTTTTTGTGCACATTTAATGTTGATTGATTATAGGTCTTCATATTTAATAAATTAATCTTTACGTTCTTTCCTGAGGAAGCCACGCGGCGAAACATGTAGAAAACATGAACATGATGAAAATATGAATGTGATTACAGTAAATCATTGTCAATAATAGGATGTTTGCACACACCTATGGCTATGATTGTATTGTATGCATTGGTTTTATGATATTGTTCATTCAACAAAATTTTGTATATATTTTGACATACACCTTTGAGTGATTTCTACGTTGTAATGCACCCATAAAGACCCATATCTCCTAAATTTCTCTTATATGTATAGAGAATAAACGGCCACACATAGTGTAAAACAACTGAAATCAACAGGTGGCCTGGAGCATGACCAAAAAGGGTTCTTCATATTTGGTCATGCTCCAGGCCACCTGTTGATTGCAGTTCTCATGACCCAGCAACCCAGTGGATCGTCAACTGGAAAGCTCTCCATGTCTGTTTTCACCACTAGACAATCTCCCACCTTATCATGCAGACTCTGCTGATGGGATTTGCAAGCTGACAGCCCTGGGCGCAGAGGACTAAAAAAATTTTGAAAGGCATCACTGAGATGGCCCCCTTTTTCACTGATCCTCTCTGGATCGCCAACAGAAGCCTCAAAACATTTTCCACCAGACTGTAACTAACCAGAGTCAGGAAAGGCATTACATAAACTCCTCTTTAAGGTGTCCTCAAAAGATTCCATCTTCTGCTTCCTCTGTGGGGATGGGATGAGTTCAGAGACTTTACCCTTGTAACGGTGGTCAAGGAGGGTTGCCAACCAATAGTGATCCTTCTCCTTGATGCCACATATTCTCAGGTCCTTTTGCAGACTTTAAAGAATGAGGGAGCCCATGCACCGAAAGTTTGTGGAGGCATGAGAAGCAGACTCCTCAGGGTCAATGAGAATTAAAGTATCTTGAAGTGCCTTCTCCCAGGAGCGTACTACTCCCAAGGTTTCTGGGGATGGAAAACATCTGTTAAGGGTTGACGTATGTCTTGTTTGGCTTCAATACCTCCAATACTGCCAGAATCCTGATCCTCCTCCCTTTTCTCTTGTGTGTTCTGTGGCGTGGCAAAATTCCTCAAGAGGAAAGGAAATCCTCCTCTTCCTCCCGCTGCTCTACCTAGAGTGCCCTGTCCATAATGCCATGCAGAATCTGCTCCAGCAGGAACACAACATGGATTGTGTGACTGATTTATACATTGTCACGGCTCACCATCCGTGTGGCCTCCTCAAATGGTGACAGTACAGTGCATGCATCCTTTATAAGCAGCCATTGGCGTGAGTAAAAAAAAGCCTGAGCCTGTTGTTTTGCCATACTCACATAGGTACTTGTTTAAAAAAGGGGGGAAGGGGGTTTTGGGACTTTATATGAGGCAATGAGTGGGTAGGTTCATCTGCCTCCATCCCTGTTATATTAAAACAAAAAGAGGAGGTTTGTTGGGACTTTATATGAAGCACAGCTAAAAGTATTGAATGAGCAATCACATGTTAATGGATTAGAAACAATTTATACATAGAATAATGAAATAACATGATAAGCAAAAATAATTTCTTCACAATTTATTGTCCATAATGACAACATAATTCAGAGTATTAATAATAGTAATTTCATAAAACGTCATTGTAATTCATCATCAATATAACTGACTTAATGGTGATAATAAAATCCATAATTAGCGATCTCAAAATCACATGATTGAAATAGTGTAGCATAAGGCTGGGGCTCTATGCATTTCATGGAGATATCTACTCATCAGGAGTAGGGATGAGCCGAACACCCCCCCATTCGGTTCGCACCAGAACATGCGAACAGGAAAAAAGTTTGTTCGAACACGCGAACACCGTTAAAGTCCTTGGGACACGAACATGAATAATCAAAAGTGCTAATTTTAAAGGCTTATATGCAAGTTATTGTCATAAAAAGTGTTTGGGGACCTGGGTCCTGCCCCAGGGGACATGGATCAATGCAAAAAAAAGTTTTAAAAACGTCCGTTTTTTTGGGAGCAGTGATTTTAATAATGCTTAAAGTCAAACAATAAAAGTGTAATATCCCTTTAAATTTCGTACCTGGGGGGTGTCTATAGTATGCCTGTAAAGGGGCGCATGTTTCCTGTGTTTGGAACAGTCTGACAGCAAAATGACATTTCAAAGGAAAAAAGTAATTTAACCACTTCAATATAGGGCACTTAGACACCTTCCTGCCCAGACCAATTTTCTGCTTTCAGTGCTGTCGCAGTTTGAATGACAATTGCGCGGTTATACAACACTGTACCCAAACTAAATTTTTATCATTTTGTTCCCACAAATAGTGCTTTCTTTTGGGGGTATTTGATCACCTCTGCAGTTTTTATTTTTTGCGAAACAAATTAAAAAAGACAGAAAATTTTGAAAAAAATAAAAGTTTTGCTTTTGTTTCTGTTTAAAAATTTTGTAAATAAGTAAGTTTTCTCTTTCACTGATGGGCACTGATAAGGCGGCACTGACAGGCACTGATAAGGTGGCAGCAATGAGGTGGCACCAATGAGAGGGCACTGACGGGCACTGACAGGCACTGACGATGGGCATTGATAGGCGGCACTGATGGGCACTCATGGGTGGCACTGGGTGGCACAGGTGGGCACTGATGGGCACTGATAGGCGACACTGATGGGCACTGAAAGGCTGCAAAGATGGGTTCTTATGGGTGTCACTGATGGGCACTGATAGGCGGCACTGCTGGGCACTGATAGGCACTGATAGGAGGCACTGATGGGCACTGATACGTGACACTGATACGCGGCACTGATAGGCATCCCTGGCAGTGGTAGGCATTGTGATTGACAGCTGCCTGGGCATTGATTGGCAACTGCCTTTGCACTGATTAGTATTTCCCTGGGGGTCTAGGGGGCATACCTGGTGGTCCAGTGTGGCTGGTTTCCCTGGTAGTCCTGGGCGGCTTCCCTCTTGGTCCTGGGCGGCTTCCCTGGTGGTCCTGGGTAGGATCCAAGGGGGGGCTGTGCTGATAAACAATCAGCACAGACCCCCATTGTCAGGAGAGCAGCCGTCTGTCAGACGCGAGTGAGGAAAAGCCGATCAACGGCTCTTCCTATTTACATCATGATCAGCCGTGATTGGACACGGCTGATCACGTGGTAAAGAGTCTCCGTCAGAGACTCTTTACCTAGATCGGTGTTGCGGGGTGTCAGACTGACACCCCGCAACAACGATCACCGCGATGCGCACCCCCGGGGGCACCAGATGTAAAGGCAGGAGTTGTAAAGCTAGCAGCTTTGACAAGCTTGAATTTAATAGCTGGGCATGTGAATGGTAGTGACTGTATTTTTTTCCCACTGTTATAGTCTACAGCTGGTGGTGTGCTATTGGCAGACGTGCTGCAAGGACCTGGGAATCCTGCGATATACTCCATCCCTGTCAGTGGAGGCTGCTGAGAGGTCAAGAGGTATAGCGGGGGTAGACTGGAACGCTGAGGAGTGAGGAGGAGCAGAGCTGCATCCCTTTTCTGTAGATTTCAGGTGCTCTTGCAAATGGGCTCAGTGGTGGGAGGTTAAATTCCTTGTCAAGCATGTGATACCCAAATGGCTGGTGTTTTTGCCACGCTTGATGTGCTTGAGGCAAAGTTTGAAAATTGCAACGGTGCGATTGGCTGCACATGTGCTACAAAAGGCCCAAACAGCTGAGCTGTGGGAAGTGGGCCAGGAGATAACAGCTCCACAATCTGATGGGAAAGGGTGGCTGCTCTCTACTCTTCCATGCTAGCTGCCTTTTTGGGCTTGTGCCTCAGCCTCACTTTCCTCCTCTGCTCTGGCGCTTAAGTCACGTCTGTGACCTCATCATCATCATCCCCTCCATCCTCATTATCACTGGAGACAACTTGGCAGTATGCTGTGGCTGGGGGAACATCACTGCCAATTTGTTGTTTAGCAGTGTTCTCCCCTTTATGTAGGCTCATGTTTCTATCTTCCTCAACCTCAGAGCCAAGATCTGAATCAACTAATGTCTGTGTATTGTCAAGAAAGAAGTGGCAGATTTGGTGTTCAAATAACTCAGCTAACTCCTCCATGCCTGATGCTGGGGCTATTACAAGAGTTGCTGTAGACAAGGAGGCAGAATAAGCCACTCTGGCAGCTGCAGTGGACTGAGCACTAGTCTCTGCTTGGGTAACGGAGGATGAGGAAGATGAGGATGGTTTAGTAAGCCAGTCCATGACCTCCTCTAAATGCTGTGGCTGGATAGCACGGGCAACATCACTAAACAGAGGAAATGAAGACCTGCCTTTGGACAGATCACGTCCACCTTTGCCTGTGGAAACATATGCTGCTGGCCACTCACAATGCTATGGGAACATTTGCCTCTCCTTTTTGGCCTCCCAGACATGATGGGGGAGGGCGCTTATTAATAAAATGTAACAAAGATGTGGAAATGTGTATGTGGATGCACTTAATCAATGGAAAAGTGGTGTTTGGTGCACTTTAACTTGAGTACTCACTACAAAGACACACTCCACTGACACACTACAATATACTGCAGTAAAACTGCACTGATGCGCTGCAATATACAGTGTAAAATGTGCAGTAACCCACTAAAATATACTTTGTTAAACGTGCACTAACACACTAAAATTTACAGCCTTAAATGTGCAGTAATGCACCAAAATATACAGTGTTAATTGTGTAGTAATGCACTGAAATATACAGCGTTAAACTTGTAGTAATGCACTAAAATATACTGCGTTAAATGTGCAATAATGCACCAAAATATACTGCGTTAAATGTGCAGTAACGCAGCAAAATATACTGCATTAAACGTGCAGCAACTCACTGAAATATACTGCATTAAACTTTCAGTAACGCACTAAATATGCTGCGTGAAACGTGCAGTAATACATTGAAATATTCTGTCCACTTCACTACCTGCGTATTGTAATATGACGTCCACAGATGGGATCTCCCATCCTGGGTGGACGTCATATGACGGCCTGGGCTTCCCGGCCATCTAGGGGGCGCGCGCCCGCCGCTTTGCTCGGGACCCGGTGCGTATGTCCGCCGGGCACCCGCGATTGCCGTTAACCAGGCCAGGCCGTGGATCTGTGTGTGTAAACACACAGATCCACATCCTGTCAGTTGAGAGGAGACCGATCTGTGTTCCCAGTACAGAGGAAAACTGATCAGTCTCCTCCCCTTGTACGTCCCCACCCCCTACAGTTAGAATCATTCCCTAGGAAACATATTTAACCCCTTGTGTCCCCCTAGTGGTTAACCCCTTCACTGCCTGTCACATTTATACAGTAATCAATGCAATTTTATAGCACGGATCGCTGTATAAATGTGAATGGTCCCAAAAATGTGTCAAAAGTGTCCGATGTGTCTGCCATAATGTCTCAGTCATGAAAAAAAAATTGCGATCGCCGCTATTACTAGTAAAAAAAATAAATACATTTTTTTTTTTAAAAAAGCCATAAATCTATCCCATATTTTGTAGACGCTATAACTTTTGCACAAACCAATCAATATACGCTTATTGCGATTTTTTTACCAAAGATATGTAGAAGAATACATATTGGCTGAAACTGAGGAAAAAAATTTTTTTTTTTTAAATTGGGATATTTATTATAGCAAAAAGTAAAAAATATTGTGTTTTTTTCAAAATTGTCGCTCTTCTTTTGTTTATAGCGCAAAAAATAAAAACCGAAGAGGTGATCAAATACCACCAAAAGAAAGCTCTATTTGTGGGGAAAAAAAGGACGTCAATTTTGTTTGGGTACAACGTCGCACGACCGCGCAATTGTCATTTAAAGTGTGACAGCGCTGAAAACTAAAAATTGGTCTGGGAAGGAAGGGGGTGAAAATGCCCTGTATTGAACCGGTTAAACTTGGAATAACACACTGAAATATACAGCATTAAACATGCCGTAATGCACTGAACTATACTGCGCTAAACTTGCAGTAACACACTAAAAAATGCTGCGTGAAGCATGCAGTAATGCATTGAAATATACTGTGTTAAACGTGCAGTAATGCACTGAAATACATTGCGTTAAATCCGCACCAACACACTGAAATTTTCTGCGTTAAACGCACAGTAACACACTGAAATATAGTATGTTAAACATGCCCTAACATATTAAAATATACTGCATTAAACGTACACTAACGCGCTGAAATGTATTGCATTAGACGTGCAGTAACGCACTGAAATATACAGCGTTAAACACACAGTAACGCACTGAAATATACATCATTAAATGTGCAGTATTGCACTAAAATATACTGTGTTAAATGTGCAATAATGCACTGAAATGTACTGCTTTAAACGAGCAGTAATGCATTAAATATACTAAAATATACTGTGTTAAACGTGCAATAATGCACTCAAATATACTGTGCTAAACGTGCACAAACGCGCTGTAATATACTGCGTTAAACATGCACTAACGTGCTGAAATATACTGCGTTAAATGTGCATTAATACACTGAAATATACTGCATTAAATGTGCACAAATGCACTGAAATATACTGCATTAAACATGCAGTAAAGCACTGAAATATACTGCGTTAAATGTGCAGTAACACACTGATATATACTGCAGGAAACCTGCCCTGACACAATAACCTGACACTCACGCTGCACTATCACTAGATTCACACCAAAGTGACACTAGAGTAAAAATTTATGGTCAAACTACACTCACGCTGTACTATCACTAGATTTACACTAGACTGATATTCTACACTGACAATAGAATCACAATAGCACACTATTGCACACTAACTTGCTAGTAGCACTGAACAGAGATCTGTTCCATCTCTCTCCACACCAATATCAAACTGCAAATGGCCGCTAAGGGGAGAATATTTTTATAGTGTGGGGTGGGACTAGGGATGAGCCGAACACCCCCCGTTCGGTTCACACCAGAAACTGCGAACGGATCGAAAAATTCACGCAAACTTTAGAACCCCATTGAAGTCTATGGGTCTCAAACGTTAGAAATCAAAAGTGCTAATTTTAAAGGCTAATTTGCATGGTATTGTCCTAAAAAGGGTTTGGGGACCCGGGTCCTAGCCCAGGGGACATGTATCAATGCAAAAAAAAGTTTGAAAAACGGCCGTTTTTTCGGGAGCAGTGATTTTAATGATGCTTAAAGTGAAAAAAAAGTGAAATATTCCTTTAAATATTGTACCTGGGGGGTGTCTATAGCATGCCTGTAAAGTGGCGCGTGTTTCCCATGCTTAGAACAGTCCCTGCACAAAATGACATTTTTAAAGGAATAAAAGTCATTTAAAACTGCTTGCAGCTTTAATGTAATGTTGGGTCCCAGCAATATGGATGAAAATCAGTGAGACAAAAGGCACGGGTACCCCCCCAGTCCATTACCAGGTCCTTTGGGTCTTGTATGGATATTAAGGGCAACCCCACATCCAAATTAAAAAAAGGAAAGATGTGGGGCCCCAGGCCCTATATACTCTGAACAGCAGTATACAGACGGTGCAAACAAGACAGGGACTGTAGGTTTGTTGTTAAGTAGAATCTGTTTGTAATTTTGAACTGGTACATTTTTAAAGTGTAGCTCCAGCCAAAAAATCTATTTTTAGCTTTTTGGAAAACATAGGGAAGGATTATCACCCCTGTGACATTTGTTTTGCTGTCTGTGCACCTCTTCAGAAGATTTCACCTCACTTTCTGTCCCAATGACAAATGTTTTTTGACAATTTGGGGTTTTTAGTGAAACAAGGATTGTTGATAAAGCATCAGTGGAGAGGAGATACGTTTTTCCCATATGAACTCTTACAGGAGAGAATTTCCCTTCCTAGGGGTAGATTGTATCTCACTTCCTGTTGTCTCCTTCCATTTGCAAGTAGGAGTTGTTTGTAAGTTGAAGGTTTGAAAGTAGGGGCCTGCCCTATATAATCTGCAGAAATTAGGGCCTTAGGTGTTGGTGTTGCCAGAACACTGTAAGCCCTCACAGTTATGCCCCGTACACACGGTCGGATTTTCCGATGGAAAATGTCTGATCGGAGCGTGTTGTTGGAAATTCCGACCGTGTGTGGGCTCCATCGGACATTTTCCATCGGATTTTCCGACACACAAAGTTTGAGTGCAGGATATAAAAATTTCCGACAACCAAATACGATCGCGTCAATTCCGACCGTGTGTGGCCTGTTCCGACGCACAAAGTGGCACGCATGCTCAAAAGAAATTCTGACACGGAACAGCTTGGTCTGGTAAAATTAGCGTTCGCAATGGATACAGCACTT
The DNA here is from genome assembly GCF_042186555.1 of Aquarana catesbeiana. Classification (NCBI taxonomy): domain Eukaryota; kingdom Metazoa; phylum Chordata; class Amphibia; order Anura; family Ranidae; genus Aquarana; species Aquarana catesbeiana. The sequence continues at coordinate 203,670,454 of NC_133330.1, forward strand.
TCATCACGCTGCAATGTTAAAAATGGTTTAATACAGCGCACGCTCTTCTTCTTTATAATGTGACAAGAATAAGTAGTTTTGCTGCTCATATTCACACACACTTCTCACAAACTTATTTTTTTTTGTTCCTTGGGATTCCCTGAATATATTGTTATTTGTCACATCGTACAAAATTTTTATTTTTTTTTTTTTTGATTTAAAGCCATTTTTCTTTTCGATTTTATGTTTGTAGTTTTTCAAAGGCTGATCTTTGTTTAATGTTATTTTTAGTTTTACTCCAGACTATGTTTGTGTGTGTTTTGTGTGTCAAGTTACCACAACAGATTGTTTGTTGTTGGTGTCCCTTTTTAATTTCACATTGTATTTTTGAAATGTACCTGAATCCTCACAAACAAACTGTCCTTTTTGAAGTAAAACACACATAGGCAAGTATAATTCAAACTAAAAATCCTTTATTAAGGGCTCAGAACCAAACAAAGAGGGAGGCAACGCTGGATAAACAGGAGAAATTAGCGAAGCCTGGGACCCCCAGGGCAGACATCAATTCTTGAACATCAAAATTGGTGGCCTGAGGAGTCCATATGTAAGGGAGGGCAGTCTGGTCCAGAAGTCCCAGAGATCCGGAAAGCAGCAGATGACATCTGTGTCCCCAGGCTGTGGTACCACAAGAGGCTGCATCTTTTGGCCGACCAGATTGGATCCAGGGTCCTCACTTTCTGGTCTTCCTTCCACGCTTCATTCCGGGCTGTGGCTCTGCTGTTGGAGATGTGGCAGGAGAAGGAGTAGAACCTGGAGGAGGAGGAGGACTAGGAGGACCTGGAGGAGGAGAAGGAGGAGGAGGACCTGCAGGAGGAGGAGGAGGACCATGTGTGAGTTCACAAAGGTGTGTATCAGATGTAATTGTAATTTGGGCCCTCATCCCCTTATTAAGAGCCTCCAATATTAACGACTCACACATGAGTTGTTGTCCCTCCTCCATCCTCTGCATTTTATAGGCAATGATGGCAGCAAAGTCATCCTCCATGGTGTGTGGTGCTCCCAGGGCCTCTGTAGCCCTCCAAAAGAGGCCTATGGCAGCCTCCTCTGGGGCACTCCTCCTCCTGCCACTTTCTCTTTCCAGGTGTAGGGGAGGGACCTGCAGATCAGGCAGGTGGCTCGGTCCGGCCATCTCCTGGCTGAGACTTCCCTGTGTATGAAAAAGGGACATGGTTGTAATGTTTTTGCATCATCAATCACAATCATAAATTAGTACTCCAAACTAACATCTGGTTAACATCATTGATTGGACAAGCAGAAATATTTAGAGGAATGCTATACCTGGCTCAATCTGGGCTCCTCCACATGTTGTTGCCTGGAAGGCCCAGGTTGGGCGTCAGAAGCCTCAGCTGGGGGGGGGAAGGAAGCGTGGAAGGAAGACTGGAGAGTGATGGCCTGGGTTCAGTCTGGCCTGCCAGAAAATGCAGCCTGTCATAGCACCACATCCTGGGGACATAGATGTCATCTGCTGCTCCGGATCTCTGTGAATCCTGGACTTTCTGGCGCTCCCTTACATATGTGCTCCTCAGGTCACCAATTAGGATCTTCAAATATGTGATGTCTGCCGTGGGGATCACCTGCTTCACAATTTCCAACAATTGATCCAGCACTGCCTTCCTCTTTGTTTGGTTCCTGTAATGTGGGTGGTTGATCTCCCACAGACAAGGCAGCTCCCTGAACATGTCAATGAAGATTGCCATGAAGTCTGTATCATTCAAGATATCCATTTTAACTGCAAGACACAACACAAGACAAACCATAATGTCAGCCAAAACTCTCCTAATCTTGTTACAATATAGGCCTCAATGTAGAAGCAGTATAGGCACAAGTATGTCTCTTACCTTCGTTCTTACGATCGGCGCCTCCAATGCTCCTTCCTCCGCTCACAGATCGTACGTAATACGCACGTGTGGTACGCTTTATACACACTGCGCATGCGTGTAACTCCGCCCGCCCCTGACGTTCTTTCTAGTCTATTCCCCGCCCCTTTTCGTTCGGCGCAGTGGATGAAGAGCACATGGCGGAGTCAGAGCAGGTGCGTGCTAATTACAGGAATGAGGAGGAGGAGGAGGAAAGCCTGGATCCGGACATGTCCCGATCCAGAAGGAGAAGATTTAAGGCCACAAATATGTCCTTTGGGGAGATGTTGGAGATGGTCAACATCCTGAAGAAGGCCGACTATGACGGGAAGTATGGGCCTTACCCCAACCCCAATATCAGAAAGGCCAAGATCATTGCGAAAGTGGTCAAAAGTCTGCATAGGAATTTGGGGGTACGACGAACGAAAAATCAGCTCAGGAAGCGGTGGTCGGACCTGAAATTAAGAGAGCCTGAGCAGTACAGAAAGATCTGGAGAGTGCTGCAAAAAAGTAAGTAGTTGTGCTGTGTTCCTAATCATTTTGTCTTTATTACCTTCGTGCTGCTCCATATGCTTTTCTTAAGTGTTGTACAGTTTAAAATGTCAATTTTAATGTTCATGGGCCCATTATTCGTTCGTATCAAACATTTTTCTTTCGGCCTATAAAAAACCATTGTTTAGGCCATATGCATTTTCCTACATTTTTTAGGGCCTACTTGGATGCAAAATATTTGGTTGTGTAGATGGGTTTGTTATTAGAATGAAATGCAAACTAGATTCTGTGTAAGGAGAGGACACTCAGCAGCTGTTTTCACATCTGGACACTGGAGCACTAGTGTGGGATACAAGAACACCCTTTTTATTAGGGGGGCATACAGGTGATCCAGTGTATACTATAGGGGGGGTCTCCATCTGTGAAGCTTGTACAAAACAGGTAAAGTATTGCAGGTTGACAAAGGACACTAAAAAACCTACATCTTGGAACTCAGCTAAAATTGACACTTGTACCCCTCTTCCAAGCAATGTTTCCTATTTATAGTTCTGCCATCAAATATCTGTGTGCTAATTATACCCTTTTTGTTTTACATAAGGGAGAAAAGACTCAGAGGACACCCCTCATCCGAGGAGACCACAGACCCCCCACCTCTGGAAGAAGGTGAAATACCCACAACCCAAACTGAGCAGGAGGAGGAAGAAGATGTGGTGGAAATTGGCACCACAACAGGTGAGTGTCTGCGACCACAGACTCAGGTAAGAGATGGATGCTGGAAGTTTTTTGATACCTGTTTTTGTTTGGTTTCTCTCTTTTTCAAATTTGGAGGATGCACACAGTGTGCCAACATGTACTATCTGCCATCACGGAGATCAATGGACGCGTTTTGGGGGTGCAACCCCTTCCTCAATAATAAAGTAGCTGTGAGGAAGGGGTTGCTCCCCCAAAACACGTCCCTTGATCCCCCGTGATGGCAGCTAGCACATGTTGACATTTGTAAATTTGTGTGCATCTTCCAAATTTGGCTTTTCAAGGGGTGACTTCACCCCATTTGAACGCAATATCAAACACAGTTCCTAAATACTCATGTCTGATATTGCCTTCAAGTTTTACCATATGTGAACTTTGTAAGTTCAAGTTTTTTGTGTTTCTTGTTGGTTTTACACAGGCCTGTTTTATCGTAAATGGACATTACTATTTTTGATAATGCCACCCCAAAAATTGTTATACAACAAACATGTTGGTTTGTTTTAAAAACCGTTTCTAAATGCACATGTCATTGTGCAGGTATTAAAAAGTTTGTTAATCAAGAATGTGTGCATTATTGTCTCAACGCTACAACACTTTTGTGGTGATGTAATTGCTGTTTTCTGAGAAAATGGGGGTTATTTCCTAAGGGCAAATCCTCTTTGCAATACAAGTGCAGTTTCAGTGCAGTTTCAAGTGCACTTGTAGTATAAAAAGTGTCTACGCCTTTAGTAAATAACAGCCAACAGTGCTTTGTATAAGGTTACACAATCACACCATTTTCATGACTCCACACATTGCTGTCGGCTAAAACAAACACAAGCAGTAAATGTCACCAAAGATTAATTTTTTTTTTTAATTTGATAAATGCTTCACAAATTGTCTGGCATATTGATGACCCCCCTACCCGCAAAGAACTCAAGGTATCTTAACCGGACATCACGGGCACTCAGGGAGGGCAAGCCAGAACGGCCACTTTCAAGCGCCGTCAGGGTTGTATCATGTAGATTTCCCGCCTCAGGCCCAACTGAGCCAGCATAGTTGGCAGAAAAAGTTATGGAGAACACAGCACGCCAGGATTAGATGATTAAGTTTATACTCCGCCATATGGATGGGTGTCAGAAATAGGTGGAACCGGCTGGCCATGATTCCAAATGTGTTCTCCACCACTCTTCTGGCTCTGGCCAGCCAGTAATTAAAAACCCTCTGTTCCGGGGTGAGGGTCCTCATCAGGAATGGCCGCATAAGATGGTCCCCCAGCGCAAACGCTTCATCTGCAATGAAGACGATTGGGAGTCATTCCACATTGTCCTCTGGAGGTGGCAAGTCCAAGCTGCCATTCTGGAGATGCCTGTAGAACTCCGTCTGGGTGATGACTCCACCATCTGACATCCAGCCATTCTTCCCCACGTCCACATACAAGAAGTCGTAATTAGCCGACACCACTGCCAACATCACAATGCTATTGAACCCCTTATAGTTGAAATAGAATGACCCGAGTTGGGTGGTGGGATGATGTGGATGTGTTTCCCATCAATTGCCCCTCCGCAGTTAGGAAAGTCCCACCGCTGGGCAAAGTGGGAGGCCACAGTCTGCCATTCCTGTGGCGTGGAAGGAAACTGTTGAGGAAAACAAAAATAAATTACTATTTTTGCACATAAACATGGCAAGCAGATTAGGCACAAGCATTCTTGGCCAACCTCCAGATAGCATTTATTAAGAGAAAATTAACACCAAAGTATAAGGTACACCTATCATATTCCCCCTCCCCCCCTCTCATGGGCCATTTCTAACATTATAGGGGGGGTGGAATCTTGGACAGGTAACCCTCTTCACTTCATTGAGAGATGAATGCCTAAATACAGGGTATTACTTGGAACAGCCCCTCCTTAGTTACACTATTGGCAACCCACTGGACAGGTAAGAAGTGTCATAATACAAAGATATAAATACACACTGTACACGTTTGAGGACATTTGGACATTATGATATTACCTATCAAGATAATAATAGAATACAAAAACTTTAAACACTACCATTGGAAAGTATACAGACAGGCCCTTGCACTACATGCTTTGGGGAATTCAGCCATACATCTGACCAGTAAAGAGATGGGTGTAGTGTGTATGGGTTTGGCAAAGTCAGCAGATGGATGATTGAGGATAGACAGAGAATTGGGATCAGCTGACTTAGCAGTTGGGGGAGGGAGGGTTACTAAAAATGATTTGGGGACACCACAAAAAAAAAGCCTCTGGCACTCTGCCTAAATTTAAAGCAAAAATCACATTTCTAAACATTTTAGGGGGTGTTTGGGGTAAAGCACTACTATGGAGCTGACAAAATACATTGTTAAGTGACTACATGAGGTAAATATATGGCAGGAGAGCATGCTGGGGAGGTTATTGTAGGCAAATATGTATGAAGGACTAAAAAAATAATTACATAAAAATCCAGCATGAATGAGGACAAAGGGGACATTCACAGCATATTCCAATCATGGTAATTAGGGAATGAGGAAAGATATACAATATCTTAGCAAACATTAAATACAATAAAATGTGATATTAAAGGATCAAAATCTTACCTTCATATACTCCTTCTGCAGGACCTGGATGATGGCAGAACAAGTCTCTGGGATAATGATCCCCAGAGCCTGGGGGGAGATGCCTGTCGAGAACTTGAGGTCCTGCAGGCTTCTCCCTGTGGCCAATTACCGCAGAGTAGTGACCAGCCTCTGCTCCGGAGTGATGGCTTGCCTCATGCAGGTATCCTGCCTGCTGATATAGGGGGTCAGCAAAGCCAACAAACGGTGAAATACGGGGTCGTCATCCTGAGAAAGTTCCTGAAATCATCAGGATTATTCTCACGGATCTCACGGAGCAAAGGCATATGAGAGAACTGGTCACGCTGAAGCAACCAATTCTTGGTCCATGAACTCCTCCCCACCCTGTTCATGGACTGGACTTGTGTCAAGGTCAGGACCCCAACACCAAGCCCCCGCACAGCACGAACTCTACGAGGAGTACATATATGAAACATGGCTAGAAAACGGTCGGCTGCTCAGAATGAAGTAACAGAACACACTGAAGAACAGCAAGGCCTGTGAAGAGAGACCTGAAAAACAGTAACAAACGAACAAGAACACAATGACTACTTAAAGTCACGCGGAACTTGCTTGCACGCACTGAAGAGCAGATACAAACCCACAAGCACAAACTGAACCGCAGAAAACGATCTGAAAGCCACGAGTCTGAAAAAGCGTGAATCGTCTCTCACCAAACTTTTACTAACACGAGATTAGCAAAAGGAGCCCAAAGGGTGCCGCGCTTGGTTCTGAACTGGCCTTTTCTAGTCTCGTCGTACGTACTTGACGTCAACGCATTGTTGGCGATCTTCCGACAACTTTGTGCGACCGTGTGTACACAAAACAAGTTTGAGCCAACATCTGTCGGAAAAAATCCTAGGATTTTGTTGTCGGAATGTCCGAACAAAGTCTGACCGTGTGTACGGGGCATTACTCTTGATGGGCGCAGGAACGGGCCCTGCTGTGAAATATTAGATCAAGAATTGCAATTACATGCCCCTGTTGAACAGGGGCAGAAAAATTGGGCCTTTGGTGGTGGTGTTGCCACAACACTGTAAGTCCTCACAGTTACTCTTGGTGGGCACTGGAACGGGCCCTGCTGTGAAATATTAGATCAAGAATTGTAATTATATGCATCTGTTGAACAGGGGCAGAAAAATTGGGCCTTTGGTGGTGGTGGTGCCACAACACTGTAAGTCATCACAGTTACTCTTGGTGGGCGCAAAAACAGGCCCTGCTACCTGCTATGAAATATTAGATCAAGAATTGTAATTACATGTCCCTGTTGAACAGGGGCTGAAAAATTGGGCCTTAGGCACTGGTGCTGGTGCCACAACACTGCAACCTCTCACAGATACTCTAGTTGGAGTGCAGGAATGAGCCCTGCTGCAAAGTATTGCATCAAAAATTGTAATTACATGTCTCTGTCAAACAGGGGCTGAAAATTTGGGCCTTGAGGGACAGGAGGCGGAGCCTAGCGGAGCAGACATACATTGTTAGAGCTCCACACCGCTGAGGAGAGAAGAGAAGGACAAAGCAGAGCCTGCAGGCTCAAAAGGTATCCATTTGAACCTTTTTGCACCAGGGAACAAACTGTGAAAGTTTGGGCAGGAAATATGGTACTGGGAGGAAACCGTGGTAGAAATAAAAATCACCTCACAAAGAGCTCACAGGCACTCACTGCAGCTGAAGCAGCTCCAGTCACCTCACAATATACAGCATCAGGGTGCTCTCACAGACAGAAAATGTCACAGCAAGACTCTCCATTTGAGTCAGATACAGAACAAAGCCTCTCACAAACTTCTCCACAAGCCTCCTCAGTATCGCCAGTAATATTATTACAATTTGAAAAGATGATTCATAAGGCTTTAAAACAAACCTCAGACCAAATAACAAACAGCCTAACCAAAGAAATAAGAGAGCTGGGAAACCGCACCGCAGCCTTAGAAATAAAAATGAATGAAATTGAAATTACAACCCAAGAAAATATAACAGAATTGGAACAATTAAAAAAAGAGAATTTAATACTTCAAACTAAGCTCGAAGATTACGAAAATAGAGCCAGACGTTCAAACTTGCACATAAGGGGAATACCTGAAACTGTGACAGACCTGCAATCTACTATTACTGCTCTATTACAAGAACTAAAGCCAGATATCCCTATTGAACGTTTAGAACTGGACAGAGTACACAGAGCCCTCACAGCCAAAAAGAAAGATGGACCCCCACGTGATATAATCACAAAATTTCATTATTACAGAACGAAAGAACAAATACTAATTGCTGTAAGAGAAAAAAAGGAACTTAATTTTCAAGGACACAATTATCAAATTTTTGCTGACCTATCGCAACTTACTATTACTAAAAGACGATCCATGAAACCCCAACTAATGGAACTGCAATGCCACAACATTATGTATCAATGGGGCTTCCCCTTTTCAGTCAGATTTAACTACCAAGGTACAATTTACAGAAGCAGATCAGCAGATGAACTACAACAAACCCTTTTAAAATTAAATCTGACAGAACCCACAAGCAGCAACACTCCCACACGCAGAAGAATGGCATCATCTTCACCTTCAGGCAGCACCCAGAAAATTCCAGAACAAAATGGGAATCATCATTCTCACAAAAGAGGCCGTTATGCCACATCATCCATGGACCAAGAAGATTCAATGGACTGACATCCTAATTCCTGATATCTCTTCATTTATTATACTAAGAGATGGTTCTCTATAAAAAACCTGTATTTATAACTGAATGTAACTGCATTCTGATAGTCACACACTGTGTGGGATCATGTTACATTCCAGTTATATTTCTTATTACTTCTGATTCATATAGCCTTAGAATAAATAAGTGAAATAAGGAAATTCTTGTTCAGTTATATACCTATCAGGTAATAACAATAGATTTATTACTTTTTAGGACAAATATGTTCAATAATCCAGAAGTAATGGAAGCTTTTTTTTTTTTTTTTTTTCTTTCTTTTCTTAAAACAAATATATTATTACCTAACTAGTTCCTAGAATTATGTTTTTGTTTATTCTAATCTGAAGCAATACAACCTCAATTTTATGAGTTAACATATCTAAACAGTTACATATGAATAAAATATGTAATTGTTTACTCTAAAAGGGTTAAAATCCCAAAATAATTCAAACTATCTTCATCAATACCAAAGTTATTAACAGTACCTTTCTAACTGAATTATTTAGCCTAGGGCAAGACTAACCATATACAACCACCCTGGAATAAATAATTTCAACAAAAACTATATTCTGCACTCCAACTAATGAAACATCATTTTGATGTCTTTTGACATAGCACTTCTCTCCTGTAAGCCGAAGATCCGTGTACCCCCATTAGCCCTCCTCATTCTCCCAAACATATTATGTGGGAGTGTGACGAAGGCACTTATTCCCCTGAGAGAGATATTTATTCTCTTTCACGGGTAAATTGTGATTACTTGCAAAAAATAATTTATACAATGTATCATCTAATCTCATATGTTTTTTGTTTACTCTTTACTCCAGAATTCACTGGTTTCTTTTCTATCTATTCATCTCTTCAGTCCACACAGGTTGATCTGCGCAGTCAGCTCTGCATAACAAAAAGTAAGTCAAAACTATTTGATCTATTGCCATGGCACCACTGAATATACTTTCCCTGAATGTTCAGGGAATAAATGTCCCTCAAAAAAGGACCAAAGCCTTCCATACTTTCCATAACAAGAAGGCTCACATAGTATGCCTCCAAGAAACACACTTCACCAAAGATTCTACTCCAAAATATATTTCTCCTTTTTATCAACAAATTTACACGGCTTCTGCCTGTACCAAGCAAAGGGGAACTCTAATTGCATTTCACCGATCCACACCATTCACCTTATCATCAGAAATTAAAGACCCAGAAGGTAGATACCTGATACTCATGGGTTATATAATGGATACAGCAATCACGGTGATTTCCTACTACGCTCCTAACAAACAACCTACACCATTCCTCTCACATATATTACAAGTTACTATGTGGCTGGGCGGTCCTCAATGTGATACAGCACCTCATCCCAAAAATCTAATGATAAAGTCAGAGGAGGGGAATGTAGGGATTATGACGGTGCCAGGAAAAACATAGTATATTTTTTAAATAAGTAATTTTTATTAAGACATATCATATATATAAAAAATATAAACAGAAAGATTACAAAATCAAGGTGTGCATAAATGCTAAAAACATATCTGTAGTGAACTTCACAGGGCTTGGCCTCATGGGTGTGACGGCCAATGCGAAGGGTAGGTATTTTAATTATCCGACATGTTTCGCCAGTGTTGGCTTCTTCAGGGATAGGTTGTTAATACCTAGAACGCTACAGTAATTCTGTAAAAATGACATAACAATCAGTAGATGTAATCGAATAAATGATACAATAGAAAAAATATCATTTAAATGTATATATATATATATGTTTGCGAGCTGACAGTATAGACTGACCTCCACCACCACCCAAAGGGCACCAAGAGAAAGTCCCCACACAGCATCGGGCAGCCCAGAGGTCCCCATCCCGAAACAATCACCCAACCAGACATTCTATAGATGGAAATGAGATACCTGCAAGTCACCAGGGGGGGCCCCACACACCTCCAGCACTAAACCTCCAGCTAAGATCACAATAGGTAGCTGCAAGGGGCAGTAAAAAGGACCTGGCCAAGTATGTATCTAAAGAGGTATAAATTATTTAGAATAAGATCATTTATCATAATGTCATATTTTTCTAAAGAAGTCATATAAGTTCTAATAGTTGGTGGAGAAAATTCGTTGTATGGGACTAAAGAGTCTCCAATTAATGTACTTACAAAATAGTGCTCTTTAAAGTGAATGGCAGGACACCGATAAGTCCTTCAGCTTAGAGAGAAACTTTAAGCAACAACAGGAGACGTATCTCTATGATTTGCATAAACAGGAGAAGAGTTTATGTGCCACTTGTAAGATTATCTGGGGGGGAGAAGGTATAATCACAAAATGCACTTTAGTTGATCCATAAGTAGATTGCACCAGCGAAAAGCAAGGTAAGTTCACACTTACCATTGAGTAGATATATAGCGAAATGCTGGGCTAAGTAAAGCCTGCAGCCAGTGACAACACTAGATAAGAAAAACCAGAAAGCAAAAGATAGTAAGAACAAGAAGTAAGTCTATTAAGACCCCAAGCATTAAGGGTCCATACTAGTACCTACCCAGTCAAGTGGTGGTTGGTATGTCGGTGTCCTGTAACATCCCTGGCGAGTGTGCTGGCCTGGGATGCCGGCGTTCTTATGCCCCCCACACACGCGCGGCGTCTGACGTCACCGCACGTGTGAGCGGATGAAGGAAGCCACGGCGCATGCGCCCACCGCAAATCCGTCCCGGCCTACAAGATCCAGAGGGCATTGCGGTGGTGTCCATGGTGATGTGATTAGCATCACAGACAGGACGCGGTGTCAGACGCCGCATAGAGCGGAATGATACCTGGAAAAGAATAGAAATTTCCAATGCGTCGTGGCTAAGGCGGGCAGAGGGAATTCCCTAAGCCCTTGGGTGTCCATACAGCTAAGTGTGTCCCCGGTAGGAGGCTAAAAGTACCGGATAAAGTGCACAAACCCCACATCGGGAAGCAGGGACTCAGGGGCAATAGAGAAACCAAAAAGGGGATTGAAAGGGAATAAGGGAAGAGAAAAAGAAAAGGAAAGAGATGGGCCAGAAGGTAGAAAGACAAGAGAGGAAAGAGGCAAGGGAGGGGGGGAAAAAAGAGAAAAGGGGGGATGAGGGGGAATTGGAAGGGAAAGAGAAATCCCGGGCATCCGAGGGCACGGGGACGTCATCAAGGCACACAGAGGGAGGAGGTAAAGATGGGCGAGAACAATCCAGGGACATGTGTAAAACCCCAAAGAAACGCCTGCACACAAGGCATGAAATTGGGACAGATTACAGAAAGAAAAATAAGGAGGGGGGGGGTTTTTGTCCCTGGAGTGTGCTCACACAAGTCGCCCTGACAGCTCCCAAAAACCATACATAGGTAGTAGTGATAAAGATTCATAAACTACCAATCAAACAGTGAGGTCAAAATATAATTTACAATAATGTACAAGATAATAAAGTAAGTGTCTTAACTGAACATAAATATACCGTGATGTATCCCATGATAAGAGAAAGTATATTTTTTTCTCAAAGGAAAAAGAGAAAGAAGGGAAAAGGGAGCTGTGTCCCAATCCAACATAGCCAACTTATGCATGGGGAGGGCTAAAGGGAGGAGTATGAAAAAAACACATAAACAAAGTAAATGAATACAGTGAAACTCGAGATAGTCCACATCACGGAGGATTTTTTATAAGAAGGGTTTGAAACTAATATTTTCATTGAGCCCAGGATATCTGGTGGCATCCAAAATGTGTATCCACTTGGTTTCTAACTGTAAAAGTTTCTGGTCAATATCTCCACCCCTTACATGTACAGGGATGTGTTCTAATGCTGTAAATCCTATAACATGGGGATTAGACTCATGATACTGTGCTATATGTCGATTAATAGAGGTAGAAGTCTTCCCTTTCAATAAGGGCTTGATATGGTCTCGAATCCTCACACAAAATTGGCGTTTGGTTTTACCCACATAGTAACTGCCACAGAGGCATGTGGCAAGATATACTACACCAATAGTTTGGCACGTAATTTTATGTTTAATTTTGTATGTTTGGCCATTGGGAAGCGGTTTCTCGCATGTATCGTAGATGAACTCACATGTGTCGCAGTGGCCACAAGGAAATGTGCCATGCACAGTTGAAAGACACTCAAGTTTAGATGTATGGTGAATATAAAAATGGAAAAAGAACCTGCGCTAAAAACCAAGTGTTGAAATAAAATACAATAAACAGCAGCAACCTTCACAAAAACATCAATTGTAGAAAAGCATAAAGAAAAAAGAGGTTGCGCTAGTGTTAATAAAACATGATGAATAATTGGCAGTGACAAAATTCATATAAATCAAAGGAAACCAGTGTACAGAACTCTAATAGTGAAAAAAGTCCATAAGTTGAAACCTCAATTGGGTGTTATAAGGAGTCCAAAAAAAATAAACATCAATGAAGTGTTTACAAAACGTCCAAAAACCCCATCAGGAAAAATAAAATAAAAATAAATGTGAAAAGTAAAAGATCCAAGTGATGAATAATGAAGATCAGTAACAGCGAAGAAGAGTCCACCACCAGGTATTGAAGGGGTTACTCCTTACCGAAATGCCATGACCCCCCACTACAGAGGATCACAGCAAGCAGGGATCTTTTAAAGCCAGAGTGGAGATTAACAGCGGTGTCCACCAGGGGTCATCACTACAGCAGCCGCTCCAACAACCAAGGGCATTGATACCATGAAATAAAAAGGGGCTCACATAGTGTAAAACCACTTAACGCTTTATTAAAATAGATAAAAAACAGATGTACACTTACAAAGTGTCAGATGAATGAACAGCCTTAAGTCCGGCTCCGTGGCCACCGGAGCTCGGACAAACCCGTCCTACTGGAAATTGACTCGCTTGGGGGTGACGTCAGCGCGTCGTCTGGCTCCGCCCTACGCGTTTCGTGACATCATCACGTCTTCCAGGGGCACAGGCGGCGCGCTGCGTCACCCTTCTTAAATAGTGCTGGGTCAGACCAAGCCTCACTGTGGATCACTACACTTGCTGGACCGCACGGACACCGCATACACTTCCGGTGTCAAAGTGCGTCCAACAGTGCAAGCGACCGGCGGAGACTAACAGCCCAGCCAGCACGAATCTAAATCAATATATATTCACAAAGCCTTATGCATTAGACTATTACCCAACAAAGTGCCCAATACAGGGTGAGCCTAGTGACCAATGTTTATACATACATATGCACAATCACACAAAAAACGAACAAAGCATACTATATTAAAAAAATATTATATTAAAAAAAAATTTTTTTTTTTTTTTTTTTTCTCCGGTTCATACCACCATAGACTCGCCAATTAGCATCAAATGATCCAGATTGTATGGGTTGAGCTAAAGGGAATCTTGGTCGCATTAAGGGGTAATGGGTGGAAGGCCAATAAGAGCCTCCAAAGGAGGGGTTAATGAAGGGCCAATGTAAGCCTCTAGCCCAATACCATCTACTGGGAACGACAACGCCAGAGGGCGTATGTCGTTCGCCTTTGTGATTGGAGAAAGGTTTAGATATATAAACAAAAAATTAAAAATGTATGCACAGTATAAATAGGATAGGATCGGTTGACTCCAGCTAGATGAATAGGAACTGGAGCAAAGGGGATCAGCAAGATCCAACCCTCAGGGCCTCCAACAAACTCAAATAGCTTCAAAGGTGCTCATCTCCACCCCAGACAACGGGGCTCCGAAACCGGAAATGGGATATTTTGGCAGCTGTAGTCACCAACTGCCAACACCTAGTGAGTAGCACCATCTAGTGGGTGTGCCAGAAATTACAACAAAGAACTATATTTCAAATGGATATGTCAGTGTATAGGTCCTGGTGTAAATAAAGGCAAAATTAGCAAGAGGTGTATATAAAGTAGGTCTCTTTTTTTTGGAGAATTAGGGATGAAAGAAATATAGTAAAATGAATTATGAGAAATTAAGAATGGATTACAACCAATTGGTTGTTTTGTAAACACTTCATTGATGTTTATTTTTTTTGGACTCCTTATAACACCCAATTGAGGTTTCAACTTATGGACTTTTTTCACTATTAGAGTTCTGTACACTGGTTTCCTTTGATTTATATGAATTTTGTCACTGCCAATTATTCATCATGTTTTATTAACACTAGCGCAACCTCTTTTTTCTTTAGATGTATGGTGACTCACCGTGACTTTATCCCTTAGGGATGGAGAGCGACGGTAAGTAATTTGAGGCTGAGACTGAATGTATTTTTTGATGGTATTGTCTGCTGTCAAGAGAGGCCAAAATTTACATAAAATGTCTCTTATTTCCTTGTGATGTTGGGAATATTGGGTTATAACCCGGACAGGCTGGACATCATCCCTATTTTTGGTAGAAAATATCAGTTTTTTACGATCCAATTTTTTAACTTTGTTGAAGGCCTGCTTTAGCAGGTTATGACTGTAACCTCTTCTTTTTAGTCTTTCATAAAGTTCATGTGAGGCCTTAAAGAAGTCACCTTCATCCGTACAGTTTCGTCTGATACGCAGGTATTGGCTGTAAGGAATGCTGTTGAGCAATGGTTTGGGATGGGCACTGTCAGCATGTAAAATGGTGTTCCCTGATGTTTCTTTACGAAACAGAGACGAGGAAAGATTTCCTTCAGAGTCCAATCGTATTTCCAGGTCAAGGAAAGTGATCCTTGTCTGGCTACACTCCATTGTGAACTTAAGATTATACGAGTTAACCTCAAGAGTGTCTATAAATCTCGAGAGATGTTCTCGAGTTCCTGTCCAAAAGAAAATGATATCGTCTATATACCTGTGCCACGAGGTAACGTGGCACAGGAAATCGACCAAATCATGATTGGAAAAAAGGTCTTTTTCCCACCCCCCCAGGTACAAGTTGGCGTAGGATGGCGCACATTTAGTGCCCATGGCTACGCCTTGTACCTGGAGGAAGTGGGAAGTACCAAATACAAAGTGATTACGTGTTAGGATAAATTTCAGGAGGTCAACAACAAATTGGTTGTATGCCTCAGAGCTAGGGCCTCTGTCTTGTAGCAGTTTAGAAATGACTTGAGTACCAATATCATGGGGTATTGTGTTGTACAGACTTTCTACATCTAAAGCCACCATCCACGTGTTTCCTGGAAGCTTTAGATTCTCAAGAACACGGAGAAGGTGTACTGTATCCTGTATATATGAAGGAAGAGCCTGAACATGTGGGCTCAGGTACTTGTCCACCAAAGCACTCGCATTTTCTGTCAAGCTTGAACATCCTGATATAATTGGGCGCCCAGGGGGATTTTTTAGAGACTTATGAAGTTTGGGCAAGGCATAGAACGTGGGTATTCTTCCATCTTTGACATTTAGGAATTTCCAGGTGTTAATGTCTATGATTCCCTTCTGGTAAGCAGAAAAGATGAGTTCATAGTATTCGCAAGCGTAATTTTCAATAAGTGTACGTGAGATGGGTCTATACCAATCAGGGTTGTCAAGGATGTTGCGGCACATGATTTCATATGCCGCAACATCCATGACAACCACATTACCACCTTTGTCCGCAGGCTTTATAACTAAGCCAGCGTGGTTTTGAAGAGATCTCAAGGCCTGTCTTTGGGCTCCAGACAAATTAGAGGAACGTGGAGTGGAAAAATCGGTATCTCTGATGGTCTTAGTTATTTGTTCAACGAATGCCCAAATGTTGGGATTCGTGGAAAGGTTAGGGAAATTGGTAGATTTGGGTTTAAAGGATAAGGGAGGAGGGAAGGATACTCCAGAGGCAACGATGCCGTGGTCATCAGATTGCCACTCACATTCGTCCTCTGTGCCACCTTCTTCAAGAAGTGTTAACAGGTCTTCGATGGCCTGAATTTCGGCCACCGTGGGAACAGTATTGTCTGAAGCTGAGGCTACCGTAGAAGTAACCATTGTTTTATCAAAAATGACCTTATACATCAATTTTCTTGCAAACAATTGTATGTCTTTGACAAATCGAAATTTGTCAAATTCTACTGAAGGACAGAAGGTGAGGCCTAATTGTAAAACTTTTATTTGGTGTTTAGTTAAAGGAAAAGACGAGAGATTGACCACATCTAGGTCCAGGGTATTAGATACAGAAGTAGTAGGGGCTACAGAGTTGGGCTCTGGGTTGAGTCCAAGGCTTGGGATAAAAAAATCGGAGCTAACTTGGGATCAATCGACTGGGATGCTGTGGGAAACATAGTAGTTAAAGTAGGTTCACTTACCCGTCTTGCCATAGGAACAGGGAGTGCAGGTAGTGCCGGAGTGGTGATAGGAAGTGCTGAGTGCGAGGTACGAGTGGAGGTGAGTGGTGGTCGTGGTAGTGCTCGTGTGAGTGGAGTGGAAGTGCTCGTGGTTTTAGGTCGGGCCCCTAGGGGCTTAGTAGAGTGCGTAGTTCCAAAAGTGCGTCGAATAGAATCTGTAGAGGAAGTAGGTAGGTCATTCTTTTTTTTTTAGGAATTCCATCTTGTGAAAGCTCGCGATAGGTGGTAGATGAGCTGGAGGAAAAGGAGGTAGAAAAAACATTAGGTACTTCAGTGTTGTTTTTAGGTACATTATCCGGATTTGATTTGGTGAAGGGTTTTTTGGGGGTATTTCCATCCCATCTATAGGCGTAGCCATTAGTATGGGCGAGTTTGTCCCGCAGAAACTTGTTTTCTTTGGCATTAATTATGTCTATTGTGTACTCCTCGAGGTGAGCGCGGAGGTCCTTCTCCCTCTGGGCAAATCTCGAGGAGGCTACATCTGCCGCCCGATCCACAAGCCATTCGTTAATAGAGACATCCAGAACTGCCAATTCCTTGTCATATTCCTCACAAAGCGTACGAATCATATTAAAAGAGCACATTTGTAAGTTATCTTCCCAAATCTTTTTAAGGGGGTCAGTAATTTTTTTGATATTGGGGAATATCTGAATTCTAAGTCCCCAGGGGACAATCTGATTCTCAACGTATTTTTCAAAGTAAGTTTTGTGCCAATAGACACGAACCTTCTTTTCCAACAAACGTTGCAATCTAATAAAGTATTTGTCTAGCTCAGTGTCAGAGACATTTGAGCTAGTATGTGACGTTTGAATTTTTGTCATGAGGTCCTCCCACCCTGCCCCACAGAAATCAGCCATGGCTTCAGAGGGAACAGCGAAAAATGTATGCCGAAATTTCACCGTATTACAATATATCAGCTTCAAAAATTAGAAAAGATTAGTTTAGAGCACAAAATAAGACGATTTTTAGAAAATAGTTAATACACAGTAATATATAAGTGCATGTCCTGGCACAGACATAAATAGTGTAAGAGGATAACCCAGCCTGAAAAATGTGTATTAAAACACTGAATATTTCAGGATAAGAGTCCAGAAAAACCACAAAAATTACTATGTGGCTGGGCGGTCCTCAATGTGATACAGCACCTCATCCCAAAAATCTAATGATAAAGTCAGAGGAGGGGAATGAAGGGATTATGACGGTGCCAGGAAAAACACAGTATATTTTTTAAATAAGTAATTTTTATTAAGACATATCATATATATAAAAAATATAAACAGAAAGATTACAAAATCAAGGTGTGCATAAATGCTAAAAACATATCTGTAGTGAACTTCACAGGGCTTGGCCTCATGGGTGTGACGGCCAATGCGAAGGGTAGGTATTTTAATTATCCGACATGTTTCGCCAGTGTTGGCTTCTTCAGGGATAGGTTGTTAATACCTAGAACGCTACAGTAATTCTGTGAAAATGACATAACAATCAGTAGATGTAATCGAATAAATGATACAATAGAAAAAATATCATTTAAATGTATATATATATATATGTTTGCGAGCTGACAGTATAGACTGACCTCCACCACCACCCAAAGGGCACCAAGAGAAAGTCCCCACACAGCATCGGGCAGCCCAGAGGTCCCCATCCTGAAACAATCACCCAACCAGACATTCTATAGATGGAAATGAGATACCTGCAAGTCACCAGGGGGGGCCCCACACACCTCCAGCACTAAACCTCCAGCCAAGATCACAATAGGTAGCTGCAAGGGGCAGTAAAAAGGACCTGGCCAAGTATGTATCTAAAGAGGTATAAATTATTTAGAATAAGATCATTTATCATAATGTCATATTTTTCTAAAGAAGTCATATAAGTTCCAATAGTTATTACAAGTGATTAATACACACAAAATAGGAACAGTGATAATGTGTGGGGATTCGAACCAGGTCCTCCTCCCATTTCTAGATAAATCACCTTTTACACCATCCAAAATAACCTCTAGATTACCTTTTTCTCAACTTCTTTCCAAATACAATCTGGTAGATTCATGGAGAGAAAGTAACCCAATGAAAAAGAAATTCACTTATTTCTCGCACCCTCATCAAACTCTCACCAGAATAGATCATATTTTTCTAACAATAGGAATGATACCAGAAATTATTGCATCAGATATAATTCCGATTCCGTGGTCTGACCATAATGCAGTATACACTACTATAGCCTCAGCCATACCAAAAGCGCATGACCCAACGTGGTACTTACCGGACATAATGCTCAAACACCCACTACATCAGATGGCCATTGAACAAGCTTTAAAGGAATACATATCAATTAACCACTTGAGCCCCGGACCATTATGCTGCCTAAGGACCAGAGGTCTTTTTCCAATTTGGCACTGCGTCGCTTTAACTGCTAATTGCGCGGTTATGCAATGCTGTACCCAAACGAAATTTGCGTCCTTTTCTTCCCACAAATAGAGCTTTCTTTTGATGGTATTTGATCACTTCTGCAGTTTTTATTTTTTGCGCTATAAACGGAAAAAGACCGAAAATTTTGAAAAAAAATGATATTTTCTACTTTTTGTTATAAAAAAAATCCAATAAACTCAATTTTAGTCATACATTTAGGCCAAAATGTATTCGGCCACATGTCTTTGGTAAAAAAAATGTCAATAAGCGTATATTTATTGGTTTGCGCAAAAGTTATAGCGTCTACAAACTAGGGTACATTTTCTGGAATTTACACAGCTTTTAGTTTATGACTGCCTATGTCATTTCTTGAGGTGCTAAAATGGCAGGGCAGTACAAAACCCCCCCAAATGACCCCATTTTGGAAAGTAGACACCCCAAGGAAATTGCTGATAGGCATGTTGAACCCATTGAATATTTATTTTTTTTGTCCCAAGTGATTGAATAATGACAAAAAAAAAAAAAATATTTACAAAAAGTTGTCACTAAATGATATATTGCTCACACAGGCCATGGGCCTATGTGGAATTGCACCCCAAAATATATTCAGCTACTTCTCCTGAGTACGGGGATACCACATGTGTGGGACTTTTTGGGAGCCTAGCCGCGTATGGGACCCCGAAAACCAATCACCGCCTTCAGGATTTCTAAGGGTGTAACTTTTTGATTTCACTCTTCACTGCCTATCACAGTTTCGGAGGCCATGGAATGCCCAGGTGGCACAACCCCCCCCCAAATGACCCCATTTTGGAAAGTAGACACCCCAAGCTATTTGCTGAGAGGCATATTGAGTCCATGGAATATTTTATATTTTGACACAAGTTGCGGGAAAGTGACACTTTTTTTTTTTTTTTTTTTTTTTTTGCACAAAGTTGTCACTAAATGATATATTGCTCACACAGGCCATGGGCCTATGTGGAATTGCACCCCAAAATACATTTAGCTGCTTCTCCTGAGTATGGGGATACCACATGTGTGGGACTTTTTGGGAGCCTAGCCGCGTACGGGGCCCCGAAAACCAATCACCGCCTTCAGCGTTTTTAAGGGCGTGAATTTTTGATTTTACTCTTCACTGCCTAACACCGTTTCGGAGGCCATGGAATGCCCAGGTGGCACAAACCCCCCCCAAATGACCCCATTTTGGAAAGTAGACACCCCAAGCTATTTGCTGAGAGGCATGGTGAGTATTTTGCAGCTCTCATTTGTTTTTGAAAATGAAGAAAGACAAGAAAAAACTTTTTTTTTTTTTCTTTTTTCAAATTTCAAAACTTTGTGACAAAAAGTGAGGTCTGCAAAATACTCACTATACCTCTCAGCAAATAGCTTGGGGTGTCTACTTTCCAAAATGGGGTCATTTGGGGGGGTTTTGTGCCACCTGGGCATTCCATGGCCTCCGAAACTGTGATAGGCAGTGAAGAGTGAAATCAAAAATTCACGCCCCTTAGAAAGTCTGAAGGCGGTGCTTGGTTTTCGGGGTCCCGTACACGGCTAGGCTCCCAAAAAGTCTCACACATGTGGTATCCCCGTACTCAGGAGAAGCAGCAGAATGTATTTTGGGGTGTAATTTCACATATTCCCATGGCATGTTTGAGCAATATATCATTTAGTGACAACTTTGTGCAAAAAAAAAAAAAAAAAAATTTGTCTCTTTCCCGCAACTTGTGTCGCAATATAAAATATTCCATGGACTCGACATGCCTCTCAGCAAATAGCTTGGGGTGTCTACTTTCCAAAATGGGGTCATTTGGGGGGGGTTTGAACTGTCCTGGCATTTTATGCACAACATTTAGAAGCGTATGTCACACATCACCCACTCTTCTAAACACTTGAAGACAAAGCCCTTTCTGACACTTATTTTTTACATGAAAAAGTTTTTTTTTTTTTGCAAGAAAATTACTTTGAACCCCCAAACATTATATATTTTTTTAAAGCAAATGCCCTACAGATTAAAATGGTGGGTGTTTCATTTTTTTTTTTCACACAGTATTTGCGCAGCGATTTTTCAAACGCATTTTTTGGGGAAAAAACACACTTTTTTAAATTTTAATGCACTAAAACACACTATATTGCCCAAATGTTTGATGAAGTAAAAAAGATGATCTTAGACCGAGTACATGGATACCAAACATGACATGCTTTACAATTGCGCACAAACGTGCAGTGGCAACAAAATAAATACATTTTTAAAAGCCTTTAAAAGCCTTTACAGGTTACCACTTTAGATCTACAGAGGAGGTCTACTGCAAAAATTACTGCCCTCGATCTGACCTTCGCGGCGATACCTCACATGCATGGTGCAATTGCTGTTTACGTTTGACGACAGACCGCCGCTTGCGTTCGCCTTAGCGCAAGAGCAGGGGGCGACAGGGGTGCTTTTTTTTTTTTTTTTTTTTTTCTTTATTATTTTTTTGCTTTTTTATCTTATTTTTAAACTGTTCCTTTCATTTTTTTTTTTTTTAAATCATTTTTATTGTTATCTCAGGGAATGTAAATATCCCCTATCATAGCAATAGGTAGTGACAGGTACTCTTTTTTGAAAAAATTGGGGTCTATTAGACCCTAGATCTCTCCTCTGCCCTCAAAGCATCTGACCACACCAAGATCGGTGTGATAAAATGCTTCCCCAATTTCCCAATGGTGCTATTTACATCCGGCGAAATCTAAGTCATAAAATGCTCGTAGCTTCCGGTTTCTTAGGCCATAGAGATGTTTGGAGCCACTCTTGTCTCTGATCAGCTCTATGGTCAGCTGGCTGAATCACCGGCTGCATTCTCAGGTTCCCTGTTGAGACAGGAGAGCCAGAGAAAAACACGGAAGACGGTGGGGGGGGGGGGCATTCCCTCCCACGGCTTGTAAAGGCAGTCTAGAGGCTAATTAGCCGCTAGGATTGCTTTTACATGAAAGCCGACCGCTGGCTGAAAAGAATGATACCAAGATGATACCTAAACCTGCAGGCATCATTCTGGTATAACCACTCAAAGTTGTGAATGGCGTACCTGAAGACAAAAAAATGGTTAACAATAAAGCACAGTAAACAATAAAGTATAAATAATTACATACCTGAAAAACAAACATGATAAAACATAATAACAATAACAATAACAATAACAATAAAACACTGCAGAATAGAATACAGTAAAAAAAGAGCAGAACAATAGAGAGAGAGAATAGAGAGAGAGAACAATAAAACGACAACTATTTTTTTTTATTTTATATATATTTTTTTTTTTTTTACACTTTTTTTGTAACTAACTTTTATAACTGTAACCGGTTCCAGGTTCGGGTCTCTCAAAATGCGATGGCATCTTGGGAGACCCTGTGAAAGTGTGCCTAGTCTGTGCAATGCTGTACCCTACGCTAATACTCAACTAGTGTATGGTAGCGTTCAAAACATTCACCAATGCAAAGACCAGGATTGTCAGGACAGAAGGGACAATAATAGCGGGTGTCACGCCTATATCCGCGTTTGCTGCAGACACAACATCTTTTTGGGGGGGGTTCGTTGGGTAGGGGTACTCGGGAGCACATAAAAATGCCTCTCATGCAGCCGACTGCATTTCGTTGGGGGATGTGAATGGGGGAAGTACGGGCGCTGCAGAAGTGGTGGGTTCCCAATTAGGATTGGCGAATGCAGCAGGAAGGGCACTATGGGCACGACGGGCCTGTGTTTGTCTTTTTGGTGGCAGCGGGACACTACTTGTGCTTGTCACCTCACCAGCTTGAACTGCACTTATGGGACTCGCCACGTCACCAAGTGTTACTGCAGTGCTGGTTTGACTACGACCGGGGTGTACTAGGCCGCTGGTGCTTGCCAGTTCAATAAAAAGCTTCCAAAAAAACTGTTAGCGATCGCAGGGATCAGGCCTGACTCTGCGAACGCTGCAGTTATGCGTTTAGTGTTTTGTAAGTGACAGTGATCGATCGATACTGCACTTGGGTGGGCTGGACTGGGCCGGGCGGAGGGGCAAAACGCAGGTGCTAGCAGGTATCTGGGTTGATCCCGCTAACACTGCGTTTTTGGGAACCCTAAACTGCTGGGGACGCTAGTATAGATCTGATCTGATCGGATCAGATATTGATCCGTTCAGATACTATACCACTAAAGGAGGCGTATGCTGCGTGCGTGGGTGTTAGCGGTACTGGCGCTAACCTGACGCTGCCTGGGGCCGGTGCTTGCTAGTTCACCAAAATGCTACCAAAAAAACTGTTAGCGATCGCAGGGATCAGGCCTGACTCTGCGAACGCTGCAGTTATGCGTTTAGTGCCTTGTAAGTGTCAGTGATCGATCGATACTGCACTTGGGTGGGCTGGGCTGGGCCGGGCGGAGGGGCACAACGCAGGTGCTAGCAGGTATCTGGGCTGATCCCGCTAACACTGCGTTTTTGGGAACCCTAAACTGCTGGGGACGCTAGTATAGATCTGATCGGATCAGATATTGATCCGATCAGATACTATACCACTAAGGGAGGTGTACGGTGCGTGCGTGGGTGTTAGCGGTACTGGCGCTAACCTGACGCTGCCTGGTGCTTGCTTGCCAGTTCACCAAAATGCTACCAAAAAAACTGTTAGCGATCGCAGGGATCAGGCCTGACTCTGCGAACGCTGCAGTTATGCGTTTAGTGTTTTGTAAGTGACAGTGATCGATCGATACTGCACTTGGGTGGGCTGGGCGGAGGGGCAAAACGCAGGTGCTAGCGGGTATCTGGGCTGATCCCGCTAACACTGTGTTTTTGGGAACCCTAAACTGCTGGGGACGCTAGTATAGATCTGATCAGATCAGATATTGATCCGATCAGATACTATACCACTAAGGGAGGCGCATGCTGCGTGCGTGGGTGTTAGCGGTACTGGCGCTAATCTGACGCTGCCTGGGGCGACGCATATCACCGCCGGGCGATCAGGGGGCTAAACCTTTATTAGGTAATAAACGGCGGGTGCCCTGACACTATAAAAAATAAACGAACTAACCTGCGTCACCCGTAACGGTTATACGGTGATCAGTGGTGAAAGGGTTAACTAGGGGGGAATCAAGGGGTTAAAACATTTATTAGGTAGTATATGGGGGTCCCTGTCACTATAAAACGCTGACGGCGAACCTAAATATTTACCTCACTAACAAGCGTCACCAGCGACACTAATACAGCGATCAGAAAAATGATCGCTTAGCAACACTGGTGACAGGGGGTGATCAAGGGGTTAAAACTTTATTAGGGGGGGTTAGGGGGGTACCCTAGACCTAAAGGGGGGTAATACTAACTGTCCCAACACTGTAACTGTCACAAACTGACACTATGCAGTAATCAGAAAAAAAAAAAAAAAAAAAACTGCTGGTGTCAGTTTGTGACAGGGGGGGGGGGGGGGTGATTGGGGGGGGATCGGGGGGCGATCGGGGGGGGGATCGGGGTGTTTTGTATGCCTGGCATGTTCTACTGTGTGTGTAGTGTGTTGTGCACTCACATTGATGTCTTCTCCCCTCGGCGCTGGAACGGAAAATACAGAGCCGAGGGGAGATGACATCATTTCCTTTGCTGCTGTTTAGCATACAGCAGCAAAGGAGTGTTCCCATTGGCCGGCGGCGATCGCGAGGGGGGGGCCACGAACGGATGGCCTCCCCCTCATCTCGGATCGCCGGGGAACAGAACGGGACCGCTTCGGGCACCAGGGGGGGGTCCGATCGGACCCCCCACCCGCGAGAGGCAAATCACGTACATGTACGTGATTTTGCCTGCCCGTGCCGCCTTGCCGACGTAAATCGGCGTTAGGCGGTCCTTAAGTGGTTAATAATAATAAAAACAGACATCTCCCCAATAACACTGTGGGAAGCTCATAAGCCTGTCTTGCGTGGTACAATACAAAGACAAATGGCACTATTTAAACGGGAACGCAAAAATCTAGCAAAAAAAGCTAGAACTCAATTTTAATGCAGCCTACATATCATTTCAAGATAATCCATCTCAGAGTACAAAATCTCATCTGGAAAAATCTAGATTGGAATACGATCTATTTCTCACTGAGTCAGTTGATAAATCCCTCAAACGCTCCAAACACAATTTCTACATGAATACAAACAAACCAGGTACATATTTGGCTCGGGCATTAAATTCAACTAACAAATCTTTCAAACCAATACGTTTGAAATTATCAAAAAATGTTTACACTTGTAATCCAGTTAAAATAGTCCATAAATTTCACTCACATCTCGCAACTTTATACAAGACAAACAATGAATTTAATCCTACAGAGGCTGAATCCTTCTTCTCAAAAATAACCTTACCTGAGTTATCTCAGAATCAAAAAAGCAGTTTGGATGAGCCTATAACTATAGATGAAGTTGCTAACGCCATAAAAGACCTAAAACTTAACAAAAGACCAGGCCCAGACGGCTACTCGGCTTTATACTATAAAACATTCTCAGAAATACTCTCTCCCATTCTCACTGAAACTTTTAACAAACTTCTAGATGGACATTCTTTTCGGCAAGAAACACTAATGGCAATTGTTTGTATGATCCCAAAACCCCTTTCTGATGATACTTCCTGTGTGAATTATCGGCCTATCTCTCTGTTAAACCTCGTTATTAAATTATTAGCAAAAATAATAGCAAAACGCCTCAATAGCATTATAGGAAAATTAATACATAGAGATCAAGTAGGCTACATGCCAAATAGACAGGCAGGCGATAATATACGCAGGGCAGTGTTATTGGCACATATTGCTAAAAAACGGAAAATCCCTTTATGTTTTCTATCTCTCGATATTAAGAGGGCATTTGACACAGTATCCTGGCAATATATGCAATATTCATTACAAAAATGGGGTTTTGGACCCCACTTTTTAACATGGATCAAAGCATTATATAATAAACCCAAAGCCTATATAAAATATGCTGGATACAAATCTGAAGCCTTTAATATCGAAAGAGGTACCCGACAGGGTTGCCCATTATCTCCCTTATTATTTGCCCTTATACTCGAACCCATGGCCCAATACATCAGAACAAACCAAACTATAACTGGCATTGAAGTAGGAGGTATTACACACAAATTATGTATATTTGCAGACGATATATTACTTTTTCTATCATCACCACAGGTCTCTGGTCCTAACTTAATACCAGCTCTTGATGGGTTTGCAGCCCTATCCGGCCTTATAATTAATCCTAAGAAATGCCTAGTGCTTAATATTTCACTCACAAACATGGAATTGATCCCGGCTAGGGCAGAAAAATCAATCCCATATCTTGGAATTCATTTAACAGCATCTCATTCTGACTTATTCTCAACCAATTATCCTCCTGTATTAAGACAGATCACAAATCTAATAAAACAATGGTCGCAACTTCCTTTATCCTGGATAGGGAAGATTAATGCAATCAAAATGACTATTCTACCCAAATTGCTTTATCTATTCAGAGTCCTCCCTATTCCAATTCCTTCCTATTTTTTGAGAATAGTACAAAAAAGAGCAACTTCGTTTATATGGGGCTCTTCTAAACCACGTATACCTATACACACACTACATCTTCCCAAAAATAAAGGAGGCCTGGAATACCCTAATTTTACTAACTACTACAGAGTGGCACATTTGGCCAGTCTGTCCAAATACAATGCAAAACAGGAAATCCCATTATGGGTATTTATAGAGGCTTTAGAAAATGACCCTCTATTAATATCAAATTTATTATGGCTTGATCCTAAAGACCGCTTTAAAATTCATAATCCCATAACTAAACACTTCTTATCTCTCTGGGATAAACTAAAAACCAAATATCAGTTACAATCTCCACACAATCCTATCCTTTCTTTTATCAGAAATCCGGCCTTTTATCCGGCATGGATCTACCCAAATTCTTTTAAAGCTTGGACAACATCAGACATTCAGACACTAAATGACTTCATAGCATCTAAATCATTCCTTTCATTCCCATCGCTTAGAGAAAAATATGATCTACCAAAATCTGAGATATTTAGATATCTCCAAATCAAAAATTTCTATACACCATTCCTAAAGGGGGATACACCATTATCCCAATTATCCATTTTTGAATCAATCTGTACAAAAGATCCATTTGCTAAAGGTACAATTTCATCACTTTATAATCAATTATATGGAGTACCAAATCTTAATAGACCCTCTTACGTTCAGAGGTGGGAGGAGGACCTGGGACGAACTTTAGAAGACACGGACTGGTCTAACATATGGCTCACATCTAAGTCATCTTCACCCAACATCTTAGCACTGGAGACAAATTATAAAGTCCTAACTCGCTGGTACCTTGTACCCGCTAGAGTGGCAAAATATTCACCCAATACCTCAGCTCTTTGTTTTCGAGGATGCCCAGAAATAGGCACATATTTACACATATGGTGGACGTGCCCAGTAATCCAAACCTTCTGGAAGGAAGTCTTCGTGATTGCATCTAAAATATTTAAAAAAATAATACAACCAGATCCATATTTAACTTTACTTAATCTAAAACCGGAATGGTTAACACTCTCTCAATTCAAACTTATGATCCAACTAATAATGGCTGCAAAACAAACAGTGGCCAAGGCATGGAAATCTCCTACATTGGTACTAGCAGAAACAATTCACAGAATGAATAATACAATGTCCCATGCTAAGATGGTAGCCATCGATCAAAATCAAATTCCAAAATTTGAAAAACTTTGGCATCCTTGGATAAAACAACAGTTCCTGTCAAACTTCAATGACTCTGTCCTGTTGCCATGGTAACAGATTAATTGACTTACAGAGACACCCATTCTAATGCTTCAAAGAGAACTAAGAAGAATAATAAACTGACGAGCGGGACAACCTTGTGGACCATACCTCTACCTTTCAACCCTTTTTCTTCTTTCTCTTTCCTTTTCTCCACCTTACGATTAAAGCTCATTATCAGAATTTATTTGACCTATATACACTCTACTTGTAAACAATATGTATAGTAGGTATAAATCATTTACATGTCCCATAATTATTTTTGGTACCACGGTTTTTTCTTTTCACAACAGGTTGGCGTGGCTATGGGAGCCAAATATGCTCCCAGCCTCGCCAACCTGTTTATGGCTGAGTGGGAAGATAAGCGCGTATTTAGTACCCAAAGACCCCAGTTGAAGTTCTATCGTCGCTTCATAGATGACTTGATGTTTATTTGGGAAGGATCAAAAGAGTCAGCGATTGAATTTTTGGGGCATCTGAATAACAACTCTAATGGCATTAAATTAGATTACCAAATTAGCGACACCTCTGTCAATTTTCTAGATGTAACCATAGAAAGAAATGCCAACGGATTAAAGACAAAAATCTATTTTAAGCCTACGGATCGCAACAGTTTTTTGACTATCACGAGTGGGCACCACCCCACTTGGATCCGTAATATACCGAAGGGGCAAATACTCAGGGTGCGAAGAAATTGTACCGAGCTGGAGGACTACCATACCCAAGTTAAAATATTAAAGGACAAATTCATGCAGAAGGGCTACCAAGAACAGATATTGGATAACACAATACAGGAAGTAGCACATACATCCAGAGATCAGTGTTTTGGGAGTGGACATCCACCAGGAGGGAGTGTTCAACATCAAATTAGGTTCATCACAGGTTTCCATTTCCAGTATAGGGATGTTGAGGCGATATTTATAAAACACTGGCACATTTTAGGTCGGGACAGACACTTGGGCCAAATTTTACCCTCATCACCCAAATTTGTCTATAGACGAGCCCCAAACTTTGGGGATAGGGTGGTAAGAAAGATCTTGGACCCTCCGGGGCAACAGACCTTAAGGATTGACCTGCAGGGATTTTATCCATGCAGGAAGTGTGTGTGTTGCAAAACTGTAAGGGTCTCCAACAGGGGGATGACTTCTGTCACCAGTACAGACCAGGAAACCTTTGAAATTAAGGAATACATCTCATGCAATTCTTCACATGTCGTTTACCTTCTATGGTGCCCGTGTGGGTTATTATATGTAGGACGGACGAAACGACTACTCAGAGTTCGAATATCCGAACATCTCACGAACATTAAAAATGGCTTCAAACACCATAGTGTATCGTTACACTTTAGAGAGAAACACCATCAAGACCCCTCCGTAGCACAATTCTGTGGGATAGATTGTGTATATCCATCTTGGAGAGGGTCTAATAGGGTTAGGGACCTCTCACAAAGGGAGACCCTATGGATATTTCGTCTGAAGAGCCTTGCCCCTAGGGGCCTTAATATTGAAGTAGACTTGAACTGCTTCATTAATGATTTTTGATCAGTATACCCAAGGAAATATTTTTTGTGATGTATTCTTTTTGAGTTATTAGTTAATGGACACTACAGCACCTGTATATTTCAGGTGGATTGCATGCTTATTTAACTCTATATTGATTCAGCACATTGGCAGGGATAGTAGGCTTCAATGTTTTACAGAGGGGCGGTAATTGTGTGGATTAATTTCTGAAATAAATAAGGGGTTAGTTTTTCACTTCACCACTAGAGGGCTCTGGCACTGTTCAGCAGTGTAGAGGCTCTCTAAGGTTATATAAAGACTCACTAAGTACTCAACATCATTCACATATTATTTATATATTTAATTGTAGGAATCATGATTATACTTTCACTCTATTTTTTTATTATTTTTTAGTGGTAGTGGGGGTGACCTAGGGAAATGGCCTAATTCACAGGTCAGATCGGGTACTGTACAGGTTATGTAGATTGAGTATAAATTATAGAGTGTCAGTTCTAGTTTATAAGTATTATATCTCCAGATGAATGTTTATATATGCTATATGGTGTGTGATCTAGAAATATGACGAATCTATATTGTCAACAAAAATTCCATGAATAGCATTTATGATTGAGAGTTTTTTCCTTTTTTCTCTTTGATTGAAATTTAATTTATGCAATACACTTGGTTATAGATGTTCCGGCATGCTTTAGGATGCTTTGTAATAAAAGTGTCTCCTGGAGAATGTGATCGGCCCAGTGCTGCTGCTTTGAGGGCCGCGGGGACACCTGGGAATGGGGAGGTGTAATTGCAACCGGTTACGTTGATAGACGTGAGAGGTATAAGAGTAGGGGGTGCCGGACCGTACAGCCAATCCCATGAGGAAGTCAGGTATGACGAAACATGTCGGGGCGTGGCTGAACGGCATCTACCATTAGCAGATAGTGACGGACGGGACGCTGCTGTGTATCTCCGTGCACCGGCGGGAGCTTTTGAACGCGACAGAGGAGCTGCTCCTTGGGCTTGTGTGCCAGTAGGAGATCTACATCTGCAGAGCGTCAGCGAGTGGGGTGAGAACCTATCCAACGCTTTTCTTGGGTCCGCCGCGACCTTCAATCCACAGTGGTGCTGGGCGTTTCACAGAGGAGGATTGAGTTTGATTTGCAGTGTTATTTTGGCTTGATTCAAGAGTTTTTTTGTGAGTGTAATGATTGAAGATTTTAAGTTGAATAAATTTTATATGTTTTACGGTATCACACTATTTTGAGCATTCTTATTTTTCATGCAATGAGATGACACTGGGGTAAATAAGGAATTCGGAGCCTTTACCTTCATCTGACCAACTACATGTTCATGCTTTATTGCCAAAACACGAGAGTGTGAGGCATATTGAGTCGATGACACTGGGGTAAATAAGGAATTCGGAGCCTTTACCTTCATCTGACCAACTACATGTTCATGCTTTATTGCCAAAACACGAGAGTGTGAGGCATATTGAGTCGGTGAGTGCTGAATTCAAGGGGAGAGGAATCACTGGCACTGAGTGAATTGGTGGACTGTTTTCAGAAACTGCACATTTCCTTCACGGTGTTCTCTCTATGGATTTTTTATGGACTAATTTATATAGTTTCACTTTTGATATAATTTGTGACTGAAATTGCTTTGTGCATGGTATATCTTTATATGCACTGTCACGATACTCACTTTCACATTGTACATCGATTAGATTTTTGGTACAGATTGTTCCACGCATGGTACATCATTATTTTGTCACTGCACTAGATCACTTTAGCATAAAGGCTTGCACAGCTTTTGAACACTAGATAGTGTCATCACTGTCATTTAGCGCCACTTATATTGATTTGCAGGGGTCGTTTATGGGCTCTTGGAAACAATAGGAAGTTCTGTTCAGTTTTTATATATAAAGTGGCAGCTTTGGATTAATTCCATTAGGGTATTTTTTACATTTTTTACATCTTTTGCAGGGGGCAAACACCCCTTTGCTTGGCATTGAGCGCAGTGGTGAGAACTCAGGGAGGGCGTATCGATTTGAGTTTTCATATTTGTCACATAAATCATTTAAATACCTACAAAAGTAACTAAGGAAATGATATATATCTTTAATTTAGGTTTACGTGAACCCAATGTTTAATATTTGAAATTTCATGATATTTACCTATATAAACCCTACTGTAAAACAATGAGCTTACTTTATAGATCCTTGTAAACTTACTTTATGTATCTTTATAACATTGTATACTCAATAAACTTCTTTTGACAAGGAAAATTTGGGCCTTGGGCACTGGTGCTGGTGCCACAACACTGCAACCCCTCACAGATACTCTAGTTGGAACGCAGGAATGAGCCCTGCTGCAAAGTATTGCATCAAAAATTGTAATTACACTCCCCTGTTAAACAGGGGCTGAAAATTTGGGCCTTAGCCACTGGTGGCGGCGCCCAGAACCAAAAATATTCTTACAAGCTATCAGCATGATCATTGAGGAGGAAGAGGATAGTCGCTCAGCATAACAGGATAGTCACTCAGCATCAGCATAGGCAGTCTTGAAGGGATCTGACATTTCAAAAAAAATTATTCGGTTACATCAGCATCAGGTGCTTGGTAGCTGGTGGTGATCCAAGACTGATTCATTTTTATGAAGGTCAGTCGATCGACTGAGTCGGTGGACAGACGCACCCTGTGATTGGTTACAAAGCCTCCAGCAGAACTGAATGTGCGTTCCGAAAGAACGCTGGATGTAGGACAGGCCAGTAGCTCAATTGCATACTGTGCAAGCTCTGGCCAGTGATCCATCCTCAAGACGCAGTAACCCAGAGGATTTTCGGTGGGAAAGGTGTCCAAGTCAGATCTTGCCCCTAGGTATTCCTGGACCATGTAAAACAGACGCTGGCGATGGTTGCTGGAACCGATCATACCTTGGGGCTGTGGACTAAAAAAAGTCTGAACCCATCGGTCAGATGGCCACCTTCTCCACCGCTCCTTCTTTGACTAACCAAAGCCTCAGCAACACGTTGTCCAGGAACAGGAGTTTGTAACCTCCCAGTCTCTGGGAAAGCGTTGCACAGACCTTTCTGCAAGGCCTCCTGAAGATGTTTCATCCTCTGCTCCCTCTGCGATGGCAAGATAAGGTCTGCAACCTTACCCTTGTAACGTGGATCAAGGAGGGTTGCCAGCCAGTACTGGTCCTTCTCCTTGATACCACGAATACGAGGATCCTTCCGCAGGCTTTGCAGGATCAGGGAGGCCATGCAGCATAGGTTTGCTGAAGCATTCGGTAAAGAGTCCTCTGGGTCACTAAGAACGACATGATCCGCAGCCACCTCCTCCCAACCCCGTACAAATCCATGGGTTTCTTGGGACTGTAAATGATCCCTTAAAGACTGCTGCTGATGCTGAGTGCCAGGCTCCACCTCCATGCTGACACAATCCTCCTCCTCCTCCTCTTCCTGTGTGATCGGCGGGCACGCAGGAACACTGTCTGGATAAAGGGGGCCTTGAGAGCTAAGGAAGTCCTCCTCTTCCTGCCTCTGTTCTGCCTCAAGTGCCCTGTCCATTATTCCATGCAGCGTGTGCTCCAACAGGTGGACAAGGGGGACCGTGTCACTGATGCATGCACTGTCACTGCTCACCATCCTTGTGGCCTCCTCAAATGGTGACAGGACAGTGCATGCATCTCTGATTATGGCCCACTGGCGTAGGTAAAAAAAAACAAGCTCCCCTGACCCTGTCCTGGTGCCATAATCGCACAGGTACTCATTGATGGCCCTCTGCTGCATGTGCAGCTGCTGCAGCATGGCCAACGTTAAGTTCCACCTGGTGGGCATGTCACAGATTAGGCAGATTAGGGTACCTGCCCAAGAACTGCTGCACCACCAAGTTAAGGACATGAGTCAAACAGGGCACATGGGTCAGTTGTCCCTGTCGGAGGGCGGAGAGGAGGTTGGTGCCATTGTCGCAAACCACCATTCCTGCCTTAAGCTGGCGTGGCGTCAACCACCTCTGAGCCTGCCCCTGCAGAGCTGACAGAATCTCTGCCCCAGTGTGTCTCCTGTCCCCCAAGCTCACCAGCTCAAGCACCGCATGGCATCTTTTGGCCTGCGTGCTTGCATAGCCCCTTGAATGCCTACGGAGCACTGCTGGTTCCGAGGAGAAAGCACAGGAAGAGTCCATGGAGGAAGAAGAAGAGGAGGAGTGGAGGAGGGAGGTGTGTCAGAATCACCAGTAGTAGCATTTTGGAGGCGTGGTGGCAGAACAACCTCCAACACTACTACACCTTGTCCTTCATCCTTCCCAGCTGCCAGCAGAGTCACCCAATGCGCCGTGAAAGATAGGTAACGTCCCTGTCCATGCCTGCTGGACCATGAGTCAGCGGTAATATGCACCTTACCACTGACCGCACTGTCCCCCGAGGCCAAGACATTGCCTTCCACATGCCGGTAGAGAGCCGGCATCTCCTTCCGTGAGAAAAAGTGGCGTTTGGGAACCTGGCACTGGGTAACCGCACATTCCACAAACTCATGGAAGGGGGCAGAGTCTACCAACTGAAAAGACAGCAGTTGAAGTGCTAGCAATTTAGCCAAGCTAGCATTCAACCGCTGGGCATGTGGATGGCTGGGAGCGAACTTTTTTCGGCGGTGCAGCAGTTGGGGCAGGGAAATTTGCCTGGTACAATCTGATGTTGGTGTACCGATAGCAGATTGCCCACAAGTACTTGGCTGTGGCACACCTAATTCTACACCTTCATTCCTCTTAGTGCAGGTCTCAGAGAGGACAGAAGGTATAGTGGGGTTGGAGATCCCAGCTGATGAGGAGCAAGGAGGGGTCCTCTTTGTTCCTTGGTGTGGGTCTTTTAGGTACGCTTGCCAATGAACTGCATGGCAGGTCAACATATGTCTGGTCATGCATGTGGTGCCCAAGCGGGTGATGTTTTGGCCACGCGAGATACGCTTGAGACATACGTTGCAAATAGCAGCGGTGGGATCTGATGCACTCATCTCAAAAAAGGCCCACACCAAAGAACTTTTGGAATAACGCGCAGAGACGGCAGCGCCCTGCACATGCGGAGCTCTGTAGTGTGATGCAGTCGGTGTGCTGCCCTTAAGCTGGCCCCTAGAGGGCATCTTGCCTCATTGGTGATGTGCCTCCTCCTCCTCCTCCTCTCTCCTATCAGGCACCCATGTGGAGTCAGTGACTTCATCATACTCTCCCTCCTCATCACTGGAGCAAACCTGGCAGTATGCTGCAGCTGGGGGAACATGACTGCCAGATTTCTGTCCTTCTTGGGCACCCCCTCTGTCTGGGCTTCCTCTAGCTGAGTACCATCATCAGAGCCTTCAAAACGCTGGGCATCCTCCTGGAGCATGTACCTAACACTGTGGTCTAACAGTTTGGGGGACTCCTCAGGAGGACATGGTGGGGCTAGGGAAGGAGTGACTGATGCCATTGAGCCGAGGGAAGAGGCCACGTTGGCAGCTGCTTTGCCAGACAAAGTAAAAAAAGAAAAAAGGAAGGCGCACCGACCTAGTGCATTACCACTGGTAAAGCTTTATTGAAGCATAAAACAGCAAAGTGTATACTCACAAATGAACATGGATAACTGGCATTAACAATGTTACAGGTTCGCAGTTCTGAATATCAACAGGTCAGAACCTGACGTCAAGTAGATAGAGCGATGGCTGACGCATTTCAGGGGAGAACCCCTTTCCTCAGAGCCTAAGCGGGCCCGCTTAAAAAAAGCTATCAATAAAGCTTTACCAGTGGTAATGCACTAGGTCGGTGCGCCTTCCTTTTTTCTTTTTTTCTTTAGCCTGTGAATACCCATTATTCTGAGGAGGGCTGCAAGACGGCAGATACTACTGT
The DNA here is from genome assembly GCF_042186555.1 of Aquarana catesbeiana. Classification (NCBI taxonomy): domain Eukaryota; kingdom Metazoa; phylum Chordata; class Amphibia; order Anura; family Ranidae; genus Aquarana; species Aquarana catesbeiana. The sequence continues at coordinate 203,705,689 of NC_133330.1, forward strand.
ATGACGTTGTTCACACCTCATATTGAGGAACTAGACACCTGAGCATAGAAGAGATTTCTATTGTGTTTGCCAGACAAAGTACCCTGAGCCTGGGTGAGAGAGGATGAGGAGGATGAGTGCGGCTTGGTCATCCACTCTACCAAGTCTTCCGCATGTTGCGGCACAACACGTCCAGCTGCTGAAAAAAAGGACAAGCATGTCCCACGGCAACGTGCTGATGGGGATGCACTGTGTCCACGACCAGCACTGTTGCCTCTAGACACAGAGCCTGCTTGACCTCTTTTATTGGCTTGTGACTGTCTGTCTCTCCTTATTGGCCTTCCAGACATACTAATGGCCTGCAGTGAGATGTAGCTGCAGAAAACTGGGATGTATATATATATATATATATATATATATAGTGATTATACTGCAGCTAGCAGATTGCCTGCCTGTGATATTAATAGGATCAGAAGCAGCACACCAGCACTTGTCTTCAGGTAGCTATAGGTGCAACTGTGCAGGGTACACAGTACACTAACTGTAAATACTTCAAGATGCCTGCCTGTGGTATTAATAGGATCAGACGAAGAACAGCACATGTCTTCAGGTAGCTATAGGTGCAACTGTGCAGGGTACACAGTACACTAACTGTAAATACTTCAACCTGCCTGCATGTGGTATTAATAGGATCAGAAGAAGTACAACAGCACTTGTCTTCAGGTAGCTATAGGTGCAACTGTGCAGGGTACACAGTACAATAACTGTAAATATTTCAAGCTGCCTGCCTGTGGTATTAATAGGATCAGAAAAAGAACAACAGCACTTGTCTTCAGGTAGCTATAGGTGCAACTGTGCAGGGTACACAATACACTAACTGTAAATACTTCAACCTGCCTGCCTGTGGTATTAATAGGATCAGAAGAAGAACACCAGCACTTGTCTTCAGGTAGCTATAGGCGCACACTGTGCAGGGTACACAGTACACTAACTGTAAATACTTCAAGCTGCCTGCCTGTGGTATTAAAAGGATCAGAAGAAGAACAACAGCACTTGTGTTCAGGTTAGCTATAGGTGCAACTGTGCAGGGTACACAGTACACTAACTGTAAATACTTCAAGCTGCCAACCTGTGGTATTAATAGGATCAGAAGAAGAACAGCACTTGTCTTCGGGCAGCTATAGGTGCAACTGTGCAGGGTACACAGTACACTACTGTAAATACTTCAACCTGCCTGCCTGTGTTATTAATAGGATCAGAAGAAGAACACCAGCACTTGTCTTCAGGTAGCTATTGGTGCAACTGTGCAGGGTACACAGTACACTAACTGTAAATACTTCAAGCTGCCTGCCTGTGGTATTAATAGGATCAGAAGAAGTACAAAATCACTTGTCTTCAGGTAGCTATAGGTGCAACTGTGCAGGGTACACAGTACACTAACTGTAAATACTTCAACCTGCCTGCCTGTGGTATTAATAAGATCAGAAGAAGAACACCAGCACTTGTCTTCAGGTAGCTATAGGTGTTCTGTGCAGGGGTACACAGTACACTAACTGTAAATACTTCAAGCTGCCTGCCTGTGGTATTAATAGGATCAGAAGAAGAACAACAGCACTTGTTTTCAGGTAGCTATAGGTGCACCTGTGCAGGGTACACAGTACACTAACTGTAAATACTTCAAACTGCCTGCCTGTGGTATTAACAGGATCAGAAGAAGAACACCAGCACTTGTCTTCAGGTAGCTATAGGTGTTCTGTGCAGGGGTACACAGTACACTAACTGTAAATACTTCAAGCTGCCTGCCTGTGGTATTAATAGGATCAGAAGAAGAACACCAGCACTTGTCTTCAGGTAGCTATAGGTGCAACTGTGCAGGGTACAGAGTACACTAACTGTAAATACTTCAACCTGCCTGCCTGTGGTATTAATAGGATCAGAAGAAGAACACCAGCACTTGTCTTCAGGTAGCTATAGGTGCAACTGTGCAGGGTACATAGTACACTAACTGTAAATACGTTAACCTGCCTGCCTATGGTATTAATAGGATCAGAAGAAGAACAGCACTTGTCTTCGGGCAGCTATAGGTGCAACTGTGCAGGGTACACAGTACACTACTGTAAATACTTCAACCTGCCTGCCTGTGTTATTAATAGGATCAGAAGAAGAACACCAGCACTTGTCTTCAGGTAGCTATTGGTGCAACTGTGCAGGGTACACAGTACACTAACTGTAAATACTTCAAGCTGCCTGCCTGTGGTATTAATAGGATCAGAAGAAGTACAAAAGCACTTGTCTTCAGGTAGCTATAGGTGCAACTGTGCAGGGTACACAGTACACTAACTGTAAATACTTCAACCTGCCTGCCTGTGGTATTAATAAGATCAGAAGAAGAACACCAGCACTTGTCTTCAGGTAGCTATAGGTGTTCTGTGCAGGGGTACACAGTACACTAACTGTAAATACTTCAAGCTGCCTGCCTGTGGTATTAATAGGATCAGAAGAAGAACACCAGCACTTGTCTTCAGGTAGCTATAGGTGTTCTGTGCAGGGATACACAGTACACTAACTGTAAATACTTCAAGCTGCCTGCCTGTGGTATTAATAGGATCAGAAGAAGAACACCAGCACTTGTCTTCAGGTAGCTATAGGTGCAACTGTGCAGGGTACAGAGTACACTAACTGTAAATACTTCAACCTGCCTGCCTGTGGTATTAATAGGATTAGAAGAAGAACACCAGCACTTGTCTTCAGGTAACTATAGGTGCAACTGTGCAGGGTACATAGTACACTAACTGTAAATACGTTAACCTGCCTGCCTATGGTATTAATAGGATCAGAAGAAGAACAACAGCACTTGTCTTCAGGTAGCTATAAGTGCAACTGTGCAGGGTACAGAGTACACTAACTGTAAATACTGTAAAAACACCTGCCTGCCTGTCAGTATATTAGAAAGAGAATAACAGGAACGGATCTAGCTAAACTGAATACAGTGTATAAATATATATATACAACACCTGGGATGCATATATATACACAATACACTGTAAGTGCAGCTAACTGACTCGCCTGCCTACTCTATCTAACTTAAATCAAATGACCCTGTCTCTCTCTGTCTATTTCTCTCCGCTGCCGCAACACACTACACAAGGCCGCCATGCAGGCGGCCTTATATAGTGTGGGTGTGTACTAAACCCCCTGAGCCATAATTGGCCAAAGCCACCCTGGCTTTGGCCAATTATGGCTCTCTGTGCAGATGGCGCTGTGATTGGCCAAGCATGCGGGTCATAGTGCATGCATGGCCAATCATCAGCCAGCAATGCACTGTGATGCCTCAGTGAATTGTGGGCTGTGACGCGCCACTTGAATTTGGTGTGAACGGCCGATAATGCTCGCAATGCGGCGAATGGGCGAACACACGATGTTCGAGTCGAACATGGGTTCGACTCGAACACGAAGCTCATCCCTAGACAGGACTAAGAGCAATGAGCCATGGTTGGATAGAGTCATCATTACTTTCTCCAATCATGACTCTGAAAGTGCTCTGTGCCCTGATTGGGCAAAGCTTTCATTGCTTCAGCTAAACAGGGCTTCTAATGCACTATGCGGGGACGCAGTGCATTGTGGTAGTTTGGTGCACCGAACAAGCGGTCCAACACCCTGATAATTTGGGTTTTTCGTTGAATGGGTGAACAGCCAGTGTTCAGCCCGAACTCATGCTCGGACTGAACTGTTCACCCAACTCTACTTGCTGTGAGTTGCTGCCTCTAGATTCCGTAAGAATAAAGCTTCTATAACAGAAATGCAAACATAATGACAGCTTTCTATATCAGATACACTTTCCTCTGCCGAATCAGTCACTCTCATTCACATTCAAGCGCTAAAGAGAGGAGATACTGTTACCTTATCCTCTCTGCCCCTTGCTGCTGGGGGTCTTATAATGTGGGTAGGGTTGGAAAGAGTGTAAGAGCCATTGGAAGGTGGAGTCCTTATGTCAGGAGAAGGTAGAAACTGTACTGAACTTTTCATTCCTTTGTGAGCCTCTGTCCTGTGGACCAAAAATCACTACAATGAGCTTTGCACTGGACTCCAATATAAGACAAGTGTAGGGTTTTTCTGGGAGGGAACTTTGTAGCAGCACAGCACCCCTCATGTTACTATGGGGTGTAGGCTGTAGCTGCTTGAGGGTGGTCTATGTTCTGTTGGATTGTTCAAAATACCTTGGTTTAAAATGGCTTAGTCCACCATTCAGAAGTCAAGTAAAGATGTTTCTTGCACCATATTGTGGCATTTTAGTGGAAGTGGACCTCATTATGCCACAGTAAAACCTATTGTACAAACTGTGGGTTAATATTGCAGAACACAACCACCTTGGGACAGTAGCAGTGGTGGTCAGGAGACAGTGGGTTCTGGTGATGGACCCCTCCTGGGTGGCAGTGCTACTGTAATTGGTCCTTGGTTGTGGAGCAAGATCACTTTCAGGCTTGTAACCAGGACAGTAGCAAGGCTTTGACATTAGTGATGGGCCGAACAGCCCTCGGTTCGGTTCACACCAGAACCCCTGAACATGTAAAAAGTTCAGAACCGAGCCGCAAACTCTATTAAAGTCTATTGGACCCAAAATTGAAAAATCAAAAGTCCCTATTTTGAAGGCTTACCGTATATGCAAATTATTGACCATAAAAAGGGGATAGGGGCCTGGGTACTGCAAACATGCAAACATATTTTTAAATGATGCTTAAAGTGAAACAATAAAAACAAAAAATACCTTGAAACATAGTGCCTGGGGTCCTCTTGGTCTGCCTGTAAAGTGGCACATTTGTGCCGTGTATAGAACCTGCTGCAGCAAAACTGACATATATAAAGAAAAAAGATGACATTTAAATAGATTTTCCTGTCTGCAAGCCATTGCCGGCAAAAAAAATGTTAAAAAAACAGCGTGGGGGTCCCCCCAAAATCTTTACAAGACCCTTATCTGAGCATGCAGCCTGGAAGGTCAGGAAAGGGGGGAACGAGCAAGCGCCCCTCCCCTCCTGACCCATACCAGGCCACATGCTCTCGATGTGGGGGGTGCTTATTGGAATCTGGAAGCCCCCTTATAATAAGGGGACCCCTGGATCCTGCCCTCCCCATTCACCAAAAAAAGTGTCAAAAAGAAATAAAAACACACACACACACACAGTTTTTGACAATTCTTTTATTAAAAATAGGAAAAAACAATGTCCCCAATGTAGATCCATCATCAATAACGAGGCTCACCACACCACTGGACTCGAAAAAAGAAAAAAAAGCTTAGCAGAGGGCAGAGCTTTTTCTTTTTTTTTCTTTTTTCGGGTCCGGAGCTGCAGCGGGTGTTGTGATTGACAATGGATCTACAGGGGAACAGTGTTTTTTTTTATTTTTAATAAAGGAATTGTCAAAAACTGCATGTGTGTTTTTATTTATGTTTTACACTTATTTCTGGTAAATGAGTAGGGGTACAATGTACCCCGACTCATTCACATAGGGAGGCCAGGATCTGGGTGGGCTTCTAGATTCCGATAAGCCCCCTGCCCACAGACCCCCACAACCACAGCCCAGGGTTGTAAGGAAGTGGCCCTTGTCCCCAACATTGTTAAATGTTGGCGTGAAGGTTGTCCTCAAAATACATAGCAGACCTAAGGATTCGGGGGACTCCATGCCATTTCTTCCTTTAATTTTTCTGCTGCCAGCAATGTTTTTTTTTCAGCTGGGAACATCTATTTAAATGTCATTTTCTTTCTTAATTAATTTCTTATTTAATGGAATTTTTCATTTTTATTGTTTCACTTTAAGCATCATTAAAATCACTGCTCCTTTAAAAAAATACGTACATACACACATACATACATATACTGTGGCAGGGCAGCCCTTAAGTGCAAAATCATGTACCTGTACGTGATTTGTCTTTTCGGCTCTGGGGTGCGCAATTGGACACAGTGGGAGCTAATCTGCGGGTCCAGTGGCTGCCATGGCCACCGGCCACCAGCGATAGTTTGCTGGAGAGGCAAAACAGCTGTTTGCCTATGTAAACAAGGCAGACCGTCATTCTGTAAGAGGGGAACAGAGAGATCTTGTGTTCCTGCTAATCAGGAATACATATGTCTCTCTTCCTCCAGTCAGTCCATTCCCCACACAGTTAGAAAGCATTCCTTAGAAGCACACTTAATCCTTTGATCACACCTGATGTTAACCCCTTCCCAGCCAGTGTCATAAATACAGTGACAGTGCATTTTTTTTAGCACTGATCACTGTATTGGTGTCACTGGTCCCCAAAAAGTGTCAGATTTGTCCGCAAAAATGTCGCAGTCCTGCTAAAAATCACTGATCACCGCTATTACTAGTAAACTATCCATAGTGCCTCAGACGAAGTCAGGAAGTGACGAAACACGTCAGTTGCATGATCTCCATGATAGCCAGAAGTGACGTTTGTGGGTCAACGACAGCTGAGGAACCAGGAATAATATAAAATTATTGATGCACTCTAATTTAAACTATCAACTAGTGCACAGCTCACTTTATAACATAAGATTCTGTGAATAAAGCCGAACATCAAAAAATGAAAATAAACCATGAAAAATGAATAACTAATATATGAAAGCATGATAGTGTCAGCACTTATCAACTAACCATGAAAAATGGGGAACCAGGAAGCAGCCAAGTGTAGCGGTTCTTGTTGACGTGGATGTCTCCTCATTGCTAGCAATCGGTGGCAACGCTACGATGTGCTTTTATGCTTCATTTTTTATCTTATCCTGTACGTATAATCTGTAAGGGGGTTGTTATATGGCTTCAATAAAACAAATTTAAACAGGATTACGCTATGTGAATCTTTATCTTTTCACATGACCCTGGTATATTGGAGCTGCTCATACCTTATAGAATACAGATAATAAGTGGATGTCCTTGAGAAATGGAAACATAAAGTTATATTTTGGATGCTTGATTTTACCAGATTTCTGGTTAGTTTAGCCACAAAGGGGGAGTTTCTACTCATGTGGTGACAAGCCTGGTGTTTGGTGTATGGATTGATGAACTTTTTATCACCTTAAGAATATTTTCGTTTTACTCACCTGAAACCACTTCAATGGACTGACTAATTTATTTATCTATCTATTTTATTTAATTTATGTGTACAAGGAATTGTATATAAGCATGTCATAGACATTTAGATTGACATGAGCGCTGCTATGATGGTTTCAAGTTGTACAATCCTTTATTCCATCATCTGTTTACAAATTACATGATATAAATGCACATTTATTAAATATATTTTATATTTAAAGGTGCTTTAAATTAAAATACTAAATAAATACAGAAGATCTGGGGGCACCTTACATAATATTCTCATACATAAATTCTGGAAGTCTGCAATTTATCCATAGCCTATATAAACTTGAGAAAGGATAGGAGCATATGCCCTGTAAATATTAACTTCCATCAAGTGATTGCATGCAATAGAACATCCATAAAGCCAATTAACATCAAAATCGGAACATCATAATGCATATTTTCCATTGCATTGATTTGCTGAATATTAGCAATCAATCAGTCTGTCTTGTCTGCTTTTTATTTGCCTTGTGATTTATGTACTGCACATAATTTCTGTCTCTCGCACACTTTTCATCATCACGGTATTCATTCCAGGCACATGTATATTAGATTTGAGCTGCTTCTGCCAATTGCAAAGAAATCAAACACACAGGATCTCCTAGGTCTGGAACCATTGTCAGGAGTTTTGTGCTTGCCAAAAATATCTTCCTTTTGAATCATTGCCAGCACCCCTGTTAATTCAGTTAATTAGAGCTCTGGAAGAATGATTGTCATGCAAATGGTTGTAAATTTTGCAAGCCAGGAAAGGGATACACATGGCATAGTATACACATGGCATAGTATACACCTGGCGCTGTAAAGGTAAACACTGTCGGATTTTCTTGAATGTAAGCTTTTCATGGACATTTTGTGTTGGCAGTTGGTGAATGGGAGAAAAGCAGCCTTATTATCATGAGGCACGATTAAAAGGAAAACATATCAGTACCTCTTAAAGCAACAGGCAATTAAAGCTTTTAAGGTCTGCATACTACATGTAAATTGGTCATGCCACACTCACCCCATAATACTCCTAGCTAATGTACCAGGTGCTGCTTACCCCTTAATTCCTTCAATGTACATCAAATACCTTAAAAAGAGAGGGATGGGATGAACAGCTAATGTTTACTACTACCCGCTCCACCATTAGAAGAACTGTTTTATTAGTAAATGGGTGAAGGAAACATGTTTTTTCCCCTCCTATCTTCCAAAAAAAATCAATATATAAAAGAAAAGAATAAGTTTTTTTTTAAGGTAGTAGAAAGAATAAGGTATGCATCAAGAGCATATGTTATAATAAATGTTTTTATTTAAACAGTCATAAGATAGTACATAATTAAGTCTGATACAACAAGACTCACAAATAGGGATGAGCCGAACACCCCCCGGTTCAGTTCGCACCAGAACCTGCGAACGGACCGAAAATTTGCACGAAGGTTAGAACACTATTGACGTCTATGGGACTTGAACATTCAAAATCAAAAGTGCTCATTTTAAAGGCTAATTTGCATGGCATTGTCCTAAAAAGGGTTTGGGGACCCGGGTCCTGCCCCAGGGGACATGTATCAATGCAAAAAAAACTTTTAAAAATGTCCGTTTTTTCGGGAGCAGTGATTTTAATGATGCTTAAAGTAAAAAAAAAAGAAAGTGAAATATTCCTTTAAATATCGTACCTGGGGGGTGTCTATAGTATGCCTGTAAAGTGGTGCGTGTTTCCCGTGCTTAGAACAGTCCCTGCACAAAATGTCATTTTTAAAGGAAAAAAAGTCATTTAAAACTGCTTGCGGCTTTAATGTAATGTCGGGTCCTGGCAGTATGGATGAAAATCAGTGAGACAAACAGCATGGGTACCACCCAATCCATTACCAGGCCCTTTGGGTCTTGTATGGATATTAAGGGGAACCCCTCACCCAAATTAAAAAAGGAAACAGCAGTATACAGGTTCTGTACTCTGAACAGCAGTATGAACAACAAGAACAACAAGACAGGGACTGTAGGCTTGTTGTTAAGTAGAATCTGTTTGTAATTTTGAACTGGTACATTTTTAACGTGTTTAGCTCCAGCCAAAAAATCTATTTTAAGCTTTTTGGAAAACATAGGGAAGGGCTATCACCCCTGTGACATTTGTTTTGCTGTCTGTGCTCCTTTTCAGAAGATTTCACCTCACTTTTTGTCCCAATGACAAATGTTTTTTGAAAATTTGGGTTTTTTTGTGAAACAAGGATTGGTGATAAAGCATCAGTGGAAAGGATAAATGTTTTTCCCATATTAACTCTTACAGGAGAGAATTTCCCTTCCTAGGGGTAGATTTCATCTCACTTCCTGTTGTCTCCTTCCGTTTGCAAGTAGGAGTCATTTGTAAGTTGGATGTTTGAAAGTAGGGCCTGCCCTATATACTCAGCAGAAATTTGGGCCTTAGGTGTTGTTGTGGCCACAACACTGTAAGCCCTCACAGGGCCCTGCTGTGAAATATTAGATCAAGAATTGTAATTACATGCCCCTGTTGAACAGGGGCAGAAAAATTGGGCTTTTGGTGGTGGTGCTGGTGCCACAACACTGTAAGTCCTCACTTGCTCTTGGTGGGCGCAGAAACGGGCCCTGCTGTGAAATATTAGATCAAGAATTGTAATTACATGCCCCTGTTAAACAGGGGCTGAAAAATAGGGTCTTAGGCACTGGTGTCACAACACTGCAACCCCTCACAGATACTCTAGTTGGAGAGCAGGAATGAGCCCTGCTGCAAAGTATTGCATCAAAAATTGTAATTACACGCCCCTGTTAAACAGGGGATGAAAAATTGGGCCTTAGGCACTGGTGCTGGTGCCACAACACTGCAACCCCTCACAGATACTCTAGTTGGAACTCAGGAACGAGCCCTGCTGCAAAGTATTGCATCAAAAATTGTAATTACACGCCCCTGTTAAACAGGGGCAGAAAAATTGGGCCTTTGGTGGTGGTGGTGGTGCTGGTGCCACAACATTGTAAGTCCTCACTTGCTCTTGGTGGGCGCAGAAATGTGCCCTGCTGTGAAATATTAGATCAACAATTGTAATTACATGTCCCTGTTGAACAGGGGCTGAAAAATTGGGCCTTAGGCACTGGTGCTGCTGCCACAACACTGCAACCCCCTTACAGATACTCTAGTTGGAACGCAGGAACAAGCCCTGCTGCAAAGTATTGCATCAAAAATTTTAATTACACGCCCCTGTTAAACAGGGGCTGGAAAATTGGGCCTTAGGCACTGGTGGCGGCGCACAGAACCAAAAATGTTCTTACAAGCTATCAGCGTGATCATTGAGGAGGAAGAGGATAATTACTCAGGATAGTCACTCAGCATCAGCATAGGCAGTCTTTGAAGGGATCTGAGATTTCAAAAAAAATTATTCGGTTACATCAGCACCAGGTGCTTGGTAGCTGGTGGTGATCCAAGACTGATTCATTTTTATGAAGGTCAGTCGATTGACCGAGTCGGTGGACAGACGCATCCTGTGATCAGTCCTCACTCGCTCTTGGTGGGCACAGAAACGGGCCCTGCTGTAAAATATTAGATCAAGAATTGTAATTACATGCCCCTGTTGAACAGGGGCTGAAAAATTGGGCCTTAGGCACTGGTGTCACAACACTGCAACCCCTCACAGATACTCTTTCTTCTTCTTTTTTACAATGTTTTTTAATCTATCTGGTATATTTGTTATCGCCTAGGTACTGAGGGGTTGTCCTACCCATATGTGATCTTATTCAATCCTATCCCCGTTTAAATGTATACTTTGATGTGTTCTCTCCTGTGGTTTGTATACTAACAAAAGCATTTTTGGAAGTATTTCATAAATGGCATTAAGGATCATGTCCTATAATGTGAAGGGCCTGGGCTCCATTCAGAAACGTTGGGTAGCTCTGAAGGAGTTCAGGTCCTCAGGTGTGGATGTGATATTGATTCAAGAGACGCACTTCTGAGCTAGTGGCTTGTTAAAATTTGCATCTAAGTCCTTCCCCACCTCCTATCTCACCTCTGATTCCACAGGCAAGGCAGGAGTAGCTGTCTTGATCAGGAAATCATGTCCTATTAAGGTTAAAAACACTCATGCGGATCCTCATTCTAGACTGTGATTATCTAAACTCTTCCCTCACCCTAGTCAACCTATACGCTCCCAGTACTGGACAGATTGATTTCCTCAACAAACTCTTCGATACCCCTCAGTACCGCTCTCAACCTTTTATGATTGTTGGTGGGGACTTCAATCTGGTTTTAGAGATAGACAAACTTTGTTTAATGCTACCCCCTCGAGGAAGATTACATCCCAAGCTAGCTCATTTCACAAATGTATTAGGTCCCATCAACTCTTTGACTCATGGAGGATCAAACATCCTTCTGCTAAGCAATATACACTCCATTCCATGGCCCATAAAATGTATTCCCGCCTTGACCATTTTTTCATTTCTGCTCCACTCATCCCCTATGTTATTGAGTCTGACATATCCCCCATCATGTGGTATGACCATGCTCCCATCACGCTAGACCTTATGCTCTCCCAGACCCACACTAGGTCATGCCACTGGCGCCTTAATGACCACCTTCTACAATCCGAGATCTCACGGAATAAGCTGGCAACGGGTCTAAAAGAATTCTTCCAACTTAACATAGGGTCTGTATCTGAGTTTTCTACACTGTGGAAGGCCCATAAGGCTGTTTTTCGAGGTGAATGCATAGCAGAGGGTTCGCGTCTGCAAAAAGACAGAAATAGTCTTTTGCGGTCCCTATCTACAGCTTTGGTTATTGCTGAACGGCAGCTGTTGTGCAATCCCAGAGTGTTGAAGCTCCGCATAGTCCCTGCCCTCAGAGAACAGATTAAATCAACACAACTCGAAAGGCAGCTAAATCCCTTCTTTGGACAAAACAAAAGTTTTATGAGTTCTCAAATAAGCCCCATAGGATCCTAGTCAATAAATTGCGCCCGCATCCTTTTAACTCCTTCCCTGACTTCCTTCTCCAAACAGATGGATCGAGAACCCATTGCCCCCAAGAGATGTCCAAAATCTGGTACATTTTATCAAAAGCTATATAATTGTCTAACCCCTGCTAATAATTTCAACTTTACCCAGGGGAAATTTGAGGAATTTTTCTCTGACTTAAAGCTTCCCGAAACTATCCACATCTGATCTATCTAGTTTAAACAAATCCATAACTGCAGAAGAACTCCTCATTATAGTTAAAGACCTCCCGTTAAACAAATCGCCTGGCCCAGATGGGTTACTCTACTTTTACTAAAAGACTTTCATAGCTATACTGTCCCCCCACATGCTGAATCTTTATGATTCCTTACTCAAAGGTCAACCCCCCCACCACCATTTTTCCCACTCCTATATTACTGTCATCCCGAAACCTGGTAAGGATCCCTCAACTCCAGATAATTATAGGCCCATAGCCCTTCTAAATTTGGATTATAAAATATTTACAAAAATACTTGCATCCAGACTGTCTGAACTTATCCCTAAATTAATCAACAGAGACCAAGTGGGTTTTGTCCCCAGCAGACACGCTGGAGACAACACCTGCCGCACTATAGACTTGATTGATCTCCTTGATAGGTCATCTCGACAGGCCCTTGGCTTAAGTCTAGATGCACAAAAAGCCTTCGATAGGCTGAGTTGGCCCTATATATTCGCCTCCCTGCATGTATATGGTTTCAGGGGCCCTTTTCTTCTACTCTTTTCTTCTACTCGAAAGTCACAGCTCAAGTTCAGATGTCTTCTTTTCTGTCACCTAGCTTCCCCATGACTAATGGGACTCGGCAGGGATGCCTCTATCACCATTACTTTTTTTTATTTAATTGTGATTTTTATTAAAGAAAACATGAAGAGAAATTATCCATACAGACAAAAGCATATGTAAAAAGAAAAAACGTTCAAGTTTGTATACAACTTATAACATATTTTGAGTAAAGAAAAATAAATTGTTTCAAAAACAGTCACGACGCTGCCAATACTGCAAGTAATTAGACGTAAGCTATATATTTAATGAAGGTATAAGTAGATGGATAATGTCAGGTAAGAAAGAAAAGTAAATTATAAACTGAGATAATAATTATATACTAAAAAGGCATTAGACCAATGAATGGGCAATCAATGGATGAGCATTTCAGAGGGGTGGTACGTCAGACGATGTGAGGGAACTAACACCAGGGTTAAGACTCAAATAATCCCATAGGTCCCATGTTTTGGAGAATTGCGGGAGGGAATCGTGTATTATTGCAGTAAGGTGTTCCATTCTACATATCTCCTCCAATGTTTGTAATACCTGTGGAAGAGTAGGTTGGGAAGGGGACAGCCATCTCAAGGGTATAGCCCTTTTTGCAGCAAGCAAAATAAAGGTGGCTAATTTTTGGGCATGTTTGGAGAGTCCAGGAATCGGTAGACCTAACAGAAAGTGAGTAGGGTCTAGTGAGAGCGAAATTTTAAACAAATCTTGTATAAAGGTCTGAATGGCTATCCAAAATGGGTGTATTAAAGGGCAATCCCAAAAGATGTGGAAATGTGATCCAGTGTCTCCCCGGCACCTCCAACATAACTGAGAATTCTTGGAATCATACCTATGCAGAATTTCAGGGGTTCTATACTAGAAAAATAATATTTTATAAGACGTCTCTTTTTGTTCCACACATTGTGATGATTTAGAAATAGCTTCCAAAAATCTTCTGCCATTGAGGGAGAGAAATAGAGCGAGATATCCGTTGGGACCATTTCTGCATGTTGGAATGGGATATGTTAGTTATAGGGGTTGCGTTATGTAGGAGTTTGTAAATGTCAGTAAGGAGATGATTCTGATGTGGCCCTTGAGCACATAGGAGTTCAAACGGGGTAGGTCTATTAAGGCTTAAAGTAGAGGATTTAGAGGCAAAGTAATGCCTAATCTGAAGGTAGGAATAAAATAATTGTTTAGGTATCTGGTGTTTCTTTTGCAGTTCTTCAAAATACAAGAGTGTATACGTAAGGGGAGGTATGAGGTCTCAGAGCTGAAAATGCCTGCCTGTGTCTATGGATGCATTCTATGGTATGATAGGCTGTCCGGTAGATCAGCATTGAACAATACATTTAACAACGGGGGACATGGGGATGCAAGAGGGAATTGATGTGAACATTTCTTCCATACGGCAAGGGAGAATAGCATTGGAGAATAGCATTGGGCCTAGACATGTGTGTTCTAAGTTGGCACATGGAGGAGTCCAAATCTGCCCATATCATGGCACAGGGGTGTACCGGTCTAGTGATGCTCATTTCAATCTCTGCCCATATGTTAGGTGCCATTCTGGAGGACCAGGTGATGATTGTCTTAAGATGTGTAGCAAAGTAACACTTAATAAGATCTGGGACCCCCATCCCGCCAGGTGATTTGGGGGCAAACATTACTGAGCTCGCTATCCTGTGTGTTTTATAGTGCCAGATGAAATTAAGAAATGTTCTCTGCATAACTTTAAGTTGTGACATTGGAATGGAAATTGGGAGCATGTGAAATAGGTAGAGGAGTCTTGGCATAATAGACATCTTCAGGACATTGATGCGACCCAAGAGGGAAATGGGATATATGTCCCATTGTAGCAAGAGTCGGTCAATGTCCCTAAAGAGTGGGGGATAATTAGCTTGATACAAAGTTGATTACGAGGAGGTTATGTTTACACCTAAATATTTAAGGGAGTATGGACAACAATGAAAAGAGTAGTTTTGTTTGAGATTAATGAGATCTGAAGGCTGATTGTGTAGTGGTAAAGCTTCTGTATTGCTTGTATTGATTTTGTATCCTGACATGGAGCTAAAGTCTTTCAACAAGGCCATGAGATTAGGGAGAGAGATATGAGGCCTGGTCAGAGTTAAAAGGACATCATCTGCAAACAAAGACAGCTTATAGTCTTTTTGGCGTAGTAGGACTCCCTTTATATCAGGGATGGTGCGAATAGCTGCAGCTAGTGGTTCCAGACAGAGAATGAAAAGAAGAGGTTATAAAGGGCAACCCTGTCTGGTTCCATTACTTAATGAAAAAAGTGGTGATAAATAAGAAGCTAATTGGACTTGGGAGAAAGGACGGGAGTATAGGGCACTTAGGGCTGCTATGAAAGGGCCATCAAATCCATAATTGGAGAGAGTAGCAAACGGATATGGCCAGCTAAGCCGGTCAAAGGCTTTTTGCGCCTCAAGACTTAAGACTATAGCTGGACAGGAAGTCTTGTTTAAGAGATCTATGAGATCGACTGTGCGTCTTGTATTGTCTCCTGCATGTCTGGCTCAAACAAAGCCTACCTGATCCTTATGTATAAGTCTAGGGATTATATGAGAAAGCCTATTAGCCAGCACTTTCGTGAATATCTTGTAGTCAGAATTAAGTAATGCAATAGGCCTGTAATTATCGGGAAGGGAGGGATCTTTGCCAGGTTTCGGGATCACGGAAATATGAGCATGAAGGAATTGTGGATGTGGTGCAGTCCTTTTGAAAAAAGAAGCATATAGTGAAATCATATGGGGGTTTAGAATTGGTAAGAAGGTTTTGTAATAAGAGTAGGGTAGGCCGTCCGGACCGGGAGCTTTCTGGGTGGGGAGATGTTTAACTACCTGATCGAATTTCTCCTAAGTAAAACTATAGTTAGGATCTGTCTGTAGACAATTATATAATTGTTGATAACATTTCCCAAAAAGTTTAGTCATAGTAATGGGGCAATAGGTGGTAGTTCCAACAGTTTGTCTGAGAAAATCAGGGGAAGATTGGAAGGGACAAGGTTTCAATTTGTCTGCTAACATTTTATGGGGTTTATTGGAATACTCGTAGAATTTTTGTTTAGACCATAAAAGGGATTTATCTATTTTGCTCATCGTCAAGGATCTAAGTTGGTTTCATAATGATACTACAGTCCAGAGTCCAGCCACTGTGGGGAAAGTTAACAATAGTTTCTCAGCTGAACTGAGTTTAGACATAATAGCCGAGTATTGTAATGCTTTGTCTTTTTTGAGACGGGAACCTATAGCTATACATTGTCCCCGAAAAACGGCTTCATGTGCTTCCCACAGAGTGGAGGGCTCTGAGACCGTGCCTATGTTAAGTTGAAAATATTCCTTCAGGCCATTTAACAGGAGATCTTTAGGTTCAGGGGTGTGAAGAAACGTCTCATTAAGTCTCCAGTGACATGTTTTAGGGGAAGCAGAGGAGAGATGAATGTTGAGATGGACGGATGAATGGTCCGACCATGTTATGGGGTTTATTTCCGAGGAAACCGTAGATGTCAGGGGGGGCGTAGAAATGAAAAAATGATCCAGTCTAGAATAGAGTTTTTGGGAATGTGAGTAGAACATGTATTGCTTGTGAGTGGGGTGTTTGATCGCCCAAATGTCTAGGAGATTTTTAGCTCTTATTAGTTTATGAAATGATTTAGAGAGGTGGTTGGCTGTAGTGGATGTAGCAGGTGAAAACAATGTACATCTATCTTTATCCGGGGACATAGTTACATTGAAATCTCCTCCAATCACCATAAAGGGTTGGGAGAACTTATCTATAGTATCAAACATGGAAGAAAGCAAGCTAATCTGGCCAGAATTAGGAGAATATAAATTAACAATAGTGAGGGACTGAGTGAGATATGAGCAATCTAGGATGATATATCTGCCCTGGATGTCCAGGTGGGAAGATTTGACCCATAAGGGGCATGTTCGGTGAATTAAAATTGCTACGCCCGCCTTACCAGGGGAAATGCTTGCTGGCGACTTTGAGGGATCCCCCAGGGCGGAAATGGGTCTCCTGAACTAGGATTATGTCTGCCTTGGAAGCTTTAAACTCCTTCAAAGCCAGCCATCTTTTTTGAATGGAGTTTAAACCTTTAACATTATATGTCAAAAATTTCAGTGCCATAACAACCTAGATAAAAGAAAAAGCGTTAGACATTTTATACCGTACATAATAGGGGATATATTTTCTGATGTATTATATAAGAAAAACATATCAAGTATCATAGGTATCTGTGCAGCAGTGGCAGCAAAGTGACTGAAAGGTATTGATGTAGCGAAGATTAACAGTCCCAGGTTAAAAAAGGAAAAAAAAATAACCTAAGGGTACAAGCAGGATGAAGAAGACAAAAAAAGAAAACGAAAGTCAAAAAGAAAACAAAAAACTCAATGTCAATCAAGTAGAAACCTGGAAGGCCGGGTGCCACTAGGAAGCCCAGGTCAGAGCCATGGGTCGTAAAAAGTAGCATGGAAGTCTCTGAACATAGGGACATGAAGGGTCTCCCACCATTCTCCAAGGAAAAAGTTGCCTGAATTCCAAAAACAAAAGAATTGAACTGTTAATAAACCTTTAATTCAGGGCAGCTGTAGTGTAACTAGCCGCACAACCCCCGGAACAGAGGGTGCATGAACCCACTAAGGGGCAATTGACCATTCAAAAAACACAGTAACTGCGGGTTACTGAGAATGATGTATTTAGCCTCAGCCAATGAAGAGTGTTCAGGGTGGAAGTCTTGAGGTTTGGCGCTTCTGAGGTGTGAAATTTGATTTGGCTTATTTCTGTCTCACTGGGGTCCAGATGCGACTTGGGGCTCTTGGTGGTTTAGGAGTATTTGGGAGCGGCGGTGGTTCCACGTCAGGAAGGGGTGGTATCCCAAGGTTACGTAGAAATGTGTCCCTTTCTTATAGATCTCGTAAGGAATATTGTACGCCATCACGGGATGCAGAGAGGCGAAAAGGAAAGCCCCATCGGTATATTACTTTGTGGGATTGAAGGTGCAGGGTTAGTGGGCGCAAATTTCTCCGCATAGTTAGAGTAATAGGTGAAAGATCACTGAAAATTTCGATCTTGGAACCTTTGAATTCAATTCTGGATTGGTTGCAGGTTGCCAGTGATAGAGCTTCTTTACTATCATAGTAATGGAATCAGACAATCACATCTCTTGGGTTGGCCCCTGGTGGAGGTTTAGGGGCAAGAGACCTGTGAGCTCTGTCTAGGCGCCAGTCGATGTCGGGGATATTGGGAGCAACCGCATTGAAAAGATTTAAGAGGTATTAACGGAGATCTCCATCTTCCATGGTCTCAGGAATACCTCTGAATCTCAAATTTTGCCTGCGTTCTCTGTTTTCCAGGTCTTCTTGCTGGGCCTGGAGCTGGGTAACCATATTTTTTATGGTGACATTATCCTCCTCCAGCGCCTGAACATACTGCACCATCTCCTACCATTACTTTTTATTTTGTGTTTGGAGCCCTTGGCCGAGTCTGTTAGTTTACATCCTGACATCGGTGGGGTGGTGATGAGACAAGGGGAATATAAACTATCACTCTTTGCAGATGATACACTGCTGACTATCATTAACCCATTGCTCTCATTTCCATCACTACATAAATCACTTTCCTCATTTAGTGACATTTCAGGTTATAAGGTAAACTCCTCTAAAACTGAGGCCCTTCTGATATCCCAGCTCAGGGACTCCTTTTTTATCCCAGCTCAGGGACTCCTACCCCTATAAGTGGTGCACTGACTCCCTCAAGTACCTGGGTGTCCTTCTTACTCCATCCTACTCCTCCCTTTACCCTGTAAATTACCCCTCTCTGATCCTTGACATCAATAAATCTCTACAGACCTGGACAAAATACCCTCTATAACTTCTGGGCAGGATTAACGTTTTAAAAATGTCTATTCTACCTAGATTACTATACCATTTTGAGACATTATCTGTTGCAGTTCCTATCCCCCAACTTAAAATGCTTCAGAGGAGCTTTCTTAAATTCATATGGAATAATAAGGCACACCGTATGGCTAGTTCAGTGGTCTTCGCAAAGAGATCCGGGGGGGGGTTGGGAGCACCGGATATTGTTAAGTATTACTATGCTTCACATTTAAGGGTCATTGCCTCATGGTCCTCTTTCCACACACCTAATCACTGGACCGCTATCGAGAAAGGAGTATTGTATCCAGTGATCTCATGTTCTTTAGCTTGGTCTCCCTCTCCCTCACTGGACCTCATCTATAGGCATCAATGTACTGCTCCAATTAACTTTATTTTGAATACCTGGCGTAAATGTCTTAAAAATTTTCCTCTTATTTCACCCTGTTCTCCCTTTACAAATGTGCTCTTCAATCCCTCCATACCTGACAGTTTGCCCCTGGGTAGGGTATTCCCTTGGATAGAGGCCTCTTTGTTCCAACTTCGGGACTTGGTTCACCCAATCTCCCAAGGGCTTCATAGCTTTGATACTCTACGTGAGAAATTTGGCATCCCCCTACATCTTTTCCACTTCTACTTACAGGTTAGACATTTTTTCCAATCTCAGTCCCCGCTCTTGACCCTAGATAAACCCACTCCTTTTGAATATCTATGTGCACAGGGCCCTCAACAACTACACCTAATATCCACTATACACCATATCCTCCATGAGTCAACCCCTTTTACTGAAAACACACATCTATATATGAGAAGATGGTCTAATTTAATAGGCAGACCTATTAGTTCCCAAATGTGGGATAGGATCTGGTCCCCCACTTTCAAGTCCTCAAGATGTGTTTTACATAAGGAAACATCCATCGAGGTGCTCATGTTTTGGTACAAGACCCCTGAAGTTATTTACAAATTCGAACCCGCATCCTCGGCATAGTGCTGGTGATGTGGGATCGATGTAGGATCCCTATTTCATATATTTTGGCAATGTTCCATGATACAGCCTTTTTGGCACGAGGTAATGCTATTAATACAAAGGGTGGTGGATGTGTCCCTCCCGCTTGATCCCCTAAATTATCTTTTAGGACTTCCGTTCTTGGGTATTACAAAAAGAGACAATAGGCTGATTGCTTACATTCTTCTAGCGGCCAAGCGGATCATCCCACTATGCTGGCTGTCCAATTCACCCCCCCACATGGTCTAGATTTTTACAACTAATAGCTGAGATTCGAGGTATGGAATATTTGACAGCCTCTGATTATGACAGTATCCCCCAGTTTAACAAAATCTGTGAACCCTGGGACTGATCGGAATTTGGTACACCTCTGCTACCCAGTAAATCATAAATCACGTCGCCTCGACTTATGCTTACATACAGATGGATACCCTTTTTAAGTTTTTATTCTCTTATGTATACCAAAAATTTCTTTGCCTTTATACCCAACCTCGAAATACCTATTGCTGCTTTCTGTGAGTTGCTTATACCTTCTGATGAGATTTACAGAACACTCTTGTGCTCTGTATACATGGACATTTATTGTTTGTACTTTTACACTTTGATTGTAATTCAGATATCTGTATACTCTGTTTATTTTTTGGAAAATTTTCAATAAAAACTACAATTATAAAACAAATGTAAGTGTAATTCCCAGTATTAAAGAATGGGCCCCCAAACTAAATTATAGTTTCTCACCAAATATGGATATAGGGAACCATAAGGGAAGCCAGTGGGGAAGGCCCCCCCCCCCCCTTTTTTTTTCACTCTTTTTTTTCTTTTACTTTCTCTGCTTTTTTCTTTTGTTTTTCTTTTTTCTATTTTCTCTTTTTTTTTCTTTGCTATTTATTTGAATGGTTGTTGGTATGGGGATGCAAAGGTATATGCACAAATATAAAATTGTATGACAAACCGGCTCAAACTGAGTTTTTGTGATTTGCTTATGAAGCCAAATGAGAATTTATGCTAGTAGATTCTCATATGTGACTAAGTGTATCATAAAAAATGGTTCAATAAAGCTTGGAAAAAAATTAGTGTTTGTACTGTTATAGTTAGCATGTAGCAGCAAAACATGTTGCCTTGTCATCTTTCATTAAGAATAACCTTTTTGAAAGATTACAGCTATGCACCTTTTAGAGTGTTTCCTCGATAGGATGCTGGGTGACATGATGTGGGTGCAGATGCACTGCATACATCTTTCCCCTATACATCTTTCCACTACACCCTTTTCCCTTTTGGGGGATTAGTGGGCTTGTGTGTAGTGTGTGTGTGTCTGTGTGTGTGTGGGTGGGGGGGTACTTTGCTACACACTTCTGACAAATTCTACGTACTGTATAAACTGTTGAATTTAGGATTAGCATACATTTTAAGTGTATAACAATCTACAGGATACAAATAACAATATGTTATTTTACCGCAATCCAGATTTATTTTACCATCTTTTATGTATTGTTATTTGTATACTGTAGATTGTTTATATGCAGATTTTTGTGGTGCATTTTTAATGAGGATGCTAGGTGTCACTATATGGGTGTCCATATGAGTCCATTTTTTTGGGATCACTAGCGGATTTGGACTCTTTGATCTGACTGGTTTGGCTTCACCCCCTTCATACTGCATCTATCTAGCTACACTCTGTCTCTACTGGCTGGGTGTGTCTGTTTGCAGCCAGGGGGGTGGGGTGGGAAGCCTTTGTGTGACATAAAGGTATACTGCGGTTGGTGGCTGACATCACATGCACACCCATGTTATGTGCTATGAGCAATGACTTTGCAGATAGACCACCCTGGGGTGGTGTTAGGTAGGGCTTCAGCACGCACTGGAAACAAGGAGACATACCCCCTACGTGGCCTCTTTGCCATGCTTGAGATCAAATATGTTTGCAAGATGACAATGAGGTAAACAGACATTTAACTGTTGGACAGTATTATTTTCCTTTCTTTTTTTAGTTTTTTATTCAATTAACCGCTTCAGCCCCGGAAGATTCTACCAGCTTCCTGACCAGCTATAACTTTCGCTTAACTGACAATTACATGGTGGCGAGACGTTGCACCCAAACAAAATTGACGTCCTTTTTTTCCCACAAATAGAGCTTTCTTTTGGTGGTATTTGATCATCTCCGTGGTTTTTATTCTTTGCGCTATAAACAAAAAAAGAGCGACAATTTTGAAAAAAAATATTGTTTACTTTTTGCTATAATAAATATCCCTCAAAATATATAAAAAAACAATTTTTTTCCTCAGTTTAGGCCGATATGTATTCTTCTACATATTTTTGGTAAAAAAAATGCAGTAAGCGTATATTGATTGGTTTGCGCAAAAGTTATAGCGTCTACAAATTAGGGGATAGATTTATAGCATTTTTATTATTTTTTTTTTTTACTAGTAATTGCGACATTATGGTGGACAGGTCGGATAATTTTGACACATTTTTGGGACCATTAACATTAATACAGTGATCAGTGTGATTAAAAATGCACTGATTACTGTAAAAATGTCACAGTGGCAGTGAAGGGGTTAACACTAGGGGGCAGTGAAGGGGTTAAGTGTGTCCTAGTTTGTGTTCTAACTGAAGGGGGATGGGGACAGTGCAGGGAAGGTAACAGATCATTGTTCATACTCTGTATGAACAAACAATCTGTCAGTTCTCTCCTCAGAGAACCAGAAACTGTGTGTTTACACACACAATTCCGGGTTCTCCGTATCTCAGCAGCAATCGCGGGAGCCCGGCAGTGATCGAGACTGCCGGGCACTCGCATCGGCTCGGGGGGCGAGCGGGGAGCTCGTGCACGCGCCCCCTAGTGGCCACAGGGCGAATCGACGTTACATAACGCCGTTTTGCCCAGCCGTGCCATTCTGCCACAGTACAACTGCGGCGGCTGGTTAGCATTTGGTTAAGATATCCCCTTAGTGAGCTCAGACATATGCTTGACTATATCTGATTTAAGGTGCAGTTTTGCTTGAAGTTGCTGGAAGAATCTGAACGTTTGCAATTGTTATGAGAAATGGCCCTCCCCAAACAGGATATTGCACTAAACCTGTATGTAAATAGAAAAAAAAACAGAACCTTCCCTAAGTGGTAAAGTATGTTAAATAATAAAGTTGGCAGTGTCTCCACCCAGGACAGAGCCTATGTGAACAGAGGGGATGCCCTTTCTGGGAAAATAACCAGTAATCTAATCGACTGGGAGCAGAAGAACTACTGCAACCAGAATATAACATTAACTATAAGTATATACAGTAAATGCACACCAGTACAGATATAATACAAGCTTTACAGTATATAAGAAAATACAAATAATAGTACATACATTCAATGTACAAACAAGTATTATCAGTAAAGGGCCCAACAATTGGTACACACATACCCGTGTATATGGTCATTATTAGAGATACTGTACCTCCAGATGAATATCTGTTCATCTGTTCAGTTGCAAGGGCCCCTGAAGATGATCATAAAGCAGCATCTGTGTTTTATGCCAGATACCTGAAGACAAGATCAGCAGTAATGGGGAGATCCACCCACTATTGTCCAACCAGCCTGGAATGAAGTTTCTCACCAACAGAAACTGTGGTATTACTGGAACTCAGAGTCAGCCTATCTACTCTGCACTTTAGCCCCAAGTTTTTTCTACTCTGATATGCAACCGGGCCTCTAACTACCAGAAGTGGACATAGGCCAGGATTAACTAAAATAACAGGAGCTACATATAACTAAAAAATGTTGTAAAGCGCTGCATAAACTGTTTGCACTATATAAATCCTGTATAATAATAATAACAGGAGCTGCATATCAACTCTAGTCCAATAAACAGGATCACCTACTTATGTACTGGAAGGTTACCATTACACTCATATGCCCTGTACACACGGTCGGACATTGATCGGACATTCCGACAACAAAATCCATTTATTTTTTCCGACGGATGTTGGCTCAAACTTGTCTTGCATACACATGGTCGCACAAAGTTGTCGGAATTTCCCAACGTCAAGAACACGGTGACGTACACCACGTATGACGAGACACTAACAGGGCAGTTCAATACCAAGCGCGGCACCCTTTGGGCTCCTTTTGCTAATCTTTGTGTTAGTAAAAGTTTGGTGAGAGAAGATTTACGCTTTTTCAGACTCAGATTTTTTTGGTTTTCAGATCGTATTTCTGCTGTTCAGTTTGCGCTTGTGGGTTTGTATCTGTTCTTCATTGCGTGCAGTGAGTTCCAATTGGTTTATTCAGTGTGTTCTTGTCCATTCGTTACTGATTTTCAGGTCGCTCTTCACAGGTCTTGCTGTTCTTCAGTGCGTTCTGTTACTTCGTTCTGACCAGCCGACCATTTTGAAGCCATGTTGTGTGTACGTACTCATCGTAGAGTTTGTGCTGTGCGGGGGCTTGGTGTTGGAGTTCTTACTTTGACACAAGCCCAGTCCATGAACAGGGTGGGGAGGAGTTCATGGACCAAGAATTGGTTGCTCAAGCATGACCAATTCTGTCACATGCCTTTGCTCCGTGAGATCTGTGAGAATAATCCTGACAATTTCAGGAACTTTCTCCGGATGACGGCCCCCGTATTTCACCATTTGTTGGCTTTGCTGACCCCTTATATCAGCAGGCAGGATACCTGCATGAGGCAAGCCATCACTCCGGAGCAGAGGCTAGTCGCCACCCTGCGGTACTTGGCGACAGGGAGAAGCCTGCAGGACCTCAAGTTCTTGACAGGCATCTCCCCCAGGCTCTGTGGATCATTATCCCCGAGACCTATTCTGCCATCATCCAGGTCCTGCAGAAGGACTATATTAAGGTAAGATTTTTATCCTTTTACATCACATTTTATTGTATTTAATGTTTGCTAATGTAATGTATTTCTTTCCTTATTCCCTAATTACCATAATTGTAATATGCTGTGAATGTCCCCTCTGTTCTCATGCATGCTGGTTATATTTCATTTTTTTTTTTGGTCCTTCATGCATATTTGCCTTCACTAACCTCCCCAGCATGCTCTCCTGGGTCTATATCCATCTCGTCTAGTCACTTAACAATGCATTTTGTCAGCTCCATAGTAGTGCTTTACCCTAAACAACCCCTAAAATGTGTACAAATGTTTTTTGTGCTTTAAATTCTGGCAGAGTGCAAAAGGCTTTTTTTTGGGTCCCAAAATCATTTGGAACCCTCCCTCCACCCAACCGCTAAGTCAGCTGATACCAATCCTCTATCTACTGACTTTGCCAAAACCAAAAAAAATATACCTGTGACGGGAGGGCCCGTGGAACTCAGAATACATCTTATGTCTAAGTCACCCTGTGCCATCCTGGCACAGGGTGAGTGAGAAAATATATCTTGGACTACTTAAAATGGGACAGTAATATTTGTCCGCAATATCTCCCAGGATGTATGTAGAGACTATTATTGGTTTGGTTGATTCTGAACTCAACCTGTTAATTGAGTGAGCTGATCACATTAGCCTCCAGGACTGGCTAGGAGCCGAACTGTTGCTGAATAGGCTGAGGAGGGGGGAGATTGTTGTTTGTATTGTTAATTGTAATTAGCTCCAGCTATTGTGTTTATACTACTGTGTGAAGCTCGGTGCCCACAAGTCTGTCATCTGGTCTGGGTAAATTTTTTAGTTAATTAGCTCATGTTAATTATGTTAATTAGGTTACAGTTGTATTGTTAGAGGAGGTTCCAACGGCATATAAAGTCTTGTAATTTTGATTCTAAATAAAACAGTTCATGGTAGCAACAAGCAAGTGTCGCCTTGTTTTGTGCTCAGAGAGGTTGGAATATCTGATATCTGTATACAGACTGGGAGGAAGTGGTATATGACGGAAGCACTCAAGCAGAGTGTGGGACGTTCCGTGACATTGGTGGCAAGCAGCGGGAAAGCTTCCTGCAGTCTGGGACATCCAAACTTCCATCTGGATCCAAGGTCCAGATAGCAGGAGAGGAGAGGTACAGTTACCAGCCGCCATGGATGAGGAATTCAGAAGAAGGTTGCGAGAGATGCAGATACAGCACAGAGGACCAGTATCGGAGCAGGTCCTGCTGGGATGGCGTGATTCTATTCGCTGCAAACTCTGGAAGGAAGCGCTAGCCCGTGAGCAGCGACACCAGGGAAAAGTTCTCCCCTCCATCGAGGAAAGGTACTGGTCGCAGTATGGACTGCGGGTGCAGTTTTTGGGAGAAAAACCACACAAGAAGCAGACAGCTGAATTAAGCAGGCTGGTCTGGGCAGAGATAAAGCTGGATGAGAGCTACAGAGCCCTCCGGTGGCATGTATCCCAAGCATGTCTCTGGATAGCGGATGACAGCCCAATGGAAGGCTTAAGCTACGGCGGCTTGGGACTGTTGTTTGTGAAGCTGACAGGGGACCCTAACTTTGGGAGTGATTTGGAGTGGTGGGTGGACGAAATCATGGATTTCAGAGAAGGGCTACTGAACATTTTGGAAGTGCACTGGGCACAGGAAGATTTGGAGTTTCTGGCCATTCAGGAATGGGAGCTAGAGATCGCCTACAGGCAGGTGCTAGACATTGCTCAGTGCTAGGGCTGGGCTCCCTTTGCCTGGGACTATCAGGAAATACCAGATGACAACCCGGAAATCCTGGCTGAAGAGTCGGCAATGTGGCAGAGCAATAGTGTGCTTTGCCAACCTGCCCCCACAGCTAAGGAGGCGGAGGTCTTATGGCGGATGCAGCAAGTGCTGACTGACCTTGATGATCCTGTTTCTGCATGTGATGATCTTGGATGGAGGAATGTGCCTGTCCAGCAGCATGCCAGAGAATCTGCAGCGGAAAATCTGGAGATTGCCATCCCCAAACCTGAAGTGCTGACAACCGGGCAGAGCTCTGCTAACCTCTGCCCAGCACTGATGGCATCTTCTGAGTTCCACGGACAGGAGATGGTGAACCTCTATCCACAGACACCAGTTATAGAGGTAGGGGTTTTAATAGACTTTTCTGCTGAGGAAGAACAACCTGATGAGCCTCCAGCAGAAGAGCTGCTATTGGGGCCAAACTTCACTGTGCTCTGCCCAGCACCAACAGCAGTATCTGTGGAGTTACAACAAACTTCTCCAGCTGAAGATCTGGCAACCAGACAGAGGGTCCAAGACCTCTGCCCCACACCTGTGGCAGTTTCGGAGGCCCAGGGTGAGAAGGTGGCAATCACTTCCCAGCAGCAGATACAGGGGGAGAAGGGAGAGGAGGTGTGTGTTGTCCCTCCCCAACAGTTGGTCAGGGTGGAGGAAGCGGCCTTCCCTCCCCAGCAAAGATCAGTGCACCTGGGAGACAGTACCATAGACATGTCGTCCAAGCAACCAGATGAGGGAATGGAAAAGGAAGCAGCCAGCTCACCTCCCCAATGGCAGCTACACAGTTTGGGATTGGAGGAAGCCAGCCTCCTGCCCCAACGGTTAGCCGGAGCGGAGGATGCGGAGTCCCCAGCAGAAGTGCTGGCAACAGGGCAGAGTGTTACCAACCTCTGCCCAGCACCAGCAACAACTACAGAGTTCCAGGGAGGCGGGGCAGTCGGCCTCCCTCCCCAACAGTTAGCCGAAACAGATGGTGTGGGGTTTCCAGCAGAAGGGCTGGCAACAGGGCCGAGGACTGCTGGACTTGCCCTCGACTAACAGAGGATGGATTTCCTGTGAAGGTGGATGGGACTTCAGTCTCCACCTGTATACCCCAGGGATGCTGGGCAGTGGGCCCCGATCCCCAACAGCATGACAGAGTGAGCCCAGACACCCTGTCTTCTCTCCGAAAGCGGCCGAAAGGACTCCAGGGAGAAGGGCCAGTCCAGGCCTCTCCCCAGTGGCAGATATGTTCTCTGAGAGAGGCAGAGGTTGGCTGGGTGAGTAATGCTTTGTTTGGAACAATTTATTTGGGGTACTGTGTGGGTACAGGCAGTAGAGGACTGGAACTACTTACTAACTTCGGAGTCAACCTGTCTGGGGTCTCCTCCTGTGTTAGTCTTCTGCCGAAAGGGGAGAGATGTGACGGGAGGACCCGTGGAACTTAGAATACATCTTATGTCTAAGTCACCCTGTGCCATCCTGAGTGAGAAAATATATCTTGGACTACTTAAAATGGGACAGTAATATTTGTCCACAATATCTTCCAGGATATCTCCCAACCTGTTAATTAAGTGAGCTGATCACATTAGCCTCCAGGACTGGCTAGGAGCCGAACTGTTGATGAATAGGCTGAGGAGGGGGGAGATTGTTGTTTGTATTGTTAATTGTAATTAGCTCCAGCTATTGTGTTTATACTACTGTGTGAAGCTCGGTGCCCACAAGTCTGTTATCTGGTCTGGGTAAATTTTTTAGTTAATTAGCTCATGTTAATTATGTTAATTAGGTTACAGTTGTATTGTTAGAGGAGGTTCCAACGGCATATAAAGTCTTGTAATTTTGATTCTAAATAAAACAGTTCATGGTAGCAACAAGCAAGTGTCGCCTTGTTTTGTGCTCAGAGAGGTTGGAATATCTGATATCTGTATACAGACTGGGAGGAAGTGGTATATGACGGAAGCACTCAAGCGGAGTGTGGGACGTTCCTTGACAATACCTACCTCTTTTGTGGTCATGTTTATGAATTCCCCAAAGCATGTAGTGCAAGGGCCTGCCTGAATACTTTGAAATGGTGATGTTCAAAGTTTGTGTATCCTATTATTATCTTGATAGGTGATAGCAGAATGTAAAAATGTGCTAAAATGTGTACACTGTGTATTTTTATCTTTGTATTATGACACTTCTTACCTGTACATTGGGCTGCCAATAGTGTAAGTAAGGAGGGGCTGGCCAAAGTAATACATATTATTTAGGCATTCATCTCTCAATGAAGTGGAGAGGGTTACCTGTCCAAAACATCCCCCCCCCCGAAATTGTTAAAAGGGCCCAAGAGAGGGTGGGGGAAGGAATCTGATAGGTGGACCTTATACCTTTGTCTTTAAATACACCCTAAAATAAATGTTATACTGATGTTGGCCAAGAATGTTTGTGTCTAATCTGCTTTCAATGTTTATGTGCAAAATGATTAATTTTTGGTTCTTGTTTGACTCCACAGTTTCCTTCCAACCCACAGGAATGGCAGACTGTGGCTTCCCACTTTGCCCAGTGGTGGGACTTTCCTAACTGCATTGGGGCAATTGATAGGAAACACGTCCACATAGTCCCACCACCCAACTCAGGGTCATACTATTACAACTATAAGGGGTTCAATAGTATTGTGATGTTGGCGGTGGTGCCGGCTACTCATGAGTTCCTGTATGTGGACGTGGGGAAGAATGGCTGGATGTCGGATGGTGGAGTCATCACCCAGACGGAGTTCTACAGGCATCTCCAGAATGGCGGCTTGGGCTTGCCACCTCCAGAAGACAATGCGGAAGGACTCCCATTTGTCTTCGTTGTGGATAAAGCGTTTGTGCTGGGGGACCATCTTATGCGGCCATTCCCTATGAGGACCCTTACCCTGGACCAGAGGGTTTTTAATTACCAGCTGGCCAGAGCCCGAAGAGTGGTGGAGAACACGTTTGGAATAATGGCCAGCCGGTTCCGCCTATTTCTTACACCCATACATGGCGGAATATAAACTGAATCGCATCATCCTGTGTTGCTGTGTTCTCCACAACTTTTTAAGGAGAAATTTTTGGAACAATGCTGCCTCAGTTGGGACTGAGGCCGGAATTAATATTAATGAACCAACCCTGACGGTGCTTGAAGCTGGCCATCCTGGCTTGCCCCCCCAGAGTGCCCGCAAGGTCCGTATAAGATACATGGAATACTTTGCGGGTAGGGGGGCCATCGATATGCCAGACAATGTCTGAGACATTTTTTAAATAAAAATATATTTTAAACTGAACAAATATTTGCTTTGATTTCCTGCTTGGCTCTCTTTTAGCTGTTTCCTCGGATATCTTTTATTAATGGTCTAATTTTTTGGCCTTTTTCTTCAACAGTGCAAAAGAAATTTCGTGGATACATGAGGTGACAATCTCTTCTTTGGCTAACTAATAATTATTATGTTGTGGGTCTGCTACACACACACCTTGTTTTTTTTGTGACTGTATGTAATGCATTACTGACAAAAATAATAATAATTTTCAACACCATGCCCTAAATTTGTGGAGTCCTGAAAAAGGCGTGATTCTGTAAAATTAGAAAGCACTGTTGGGTGTTATTTACTAAAGGAAAATACACTTTGCACTACAAGTGCACTTGAGACTGCACTGAAACTGCACTTGTAGTGCAAAGTGGATTTGCCTTTAGTAAATAACCCCCATTGTCACTGAAAACACCAACTTTACTCCAAAAAATGCTTTTGAGCAATGAAAGAGGAAGCCACGCATTGTTGATTATCAATCTTTTTAATTTCAATAGTTTTTTATTGATTTTAAAGCATAGGATAGAAACGAAGCAGAAGGAAAAGTACAAACAGCAGTACTTGTAATAAAAGGCATTATTATACAATTTGACATTTCCAACTTATCCACTAGACAATTATGTTACTAAACATTACATGGTTTTATGCGTAATTGTACTCTGAGAAAGCCACATTGTAGTTAAGTGGGAGTAGATAAAGAGGCATACACATTTTAGGAACCTCTCCTCCTCCGACACCCCTATTGGGAACCTGCTGTGCCCCAGAGGGAGAGGGCCCCATCGACTTAACTCAAATAAAGAATCTATAATCAGTATAGATTTCACATGTCTTACCATACTTTGGACCATTTGTGATGTTGTTGTGTGGATATGAACAGAGGAAACAGATTAGAGATAAAACAAATAAAGTGAACTATATAAAATAAAATAAAATAAATACTAAGAACATAAACAAATTATATCAAATAATAATAATAAAGAATAAGGAATGGAGCAATCCATTTTGTGAGGTGTGCGTTTTTAAGCTCATCCAGTGATTGCACATATATCAGTTTTGTTTTTAGCTTCTATACCATTCTTGGTTTATACCACTCGGTCCACGGTTTCCATTGTTTGCATGCTATCAAGAATTTACCTTGGGCTGATGCATACATTTTTTCATATGTAATGTGCGTGTTGGTGGTTAGGATTATTTCTTTTATTTTGGGGGTTTCTTGTGTCTTCCAATGTCTGGTTATTGTTAATCTAGTGCTTAGTAATACATGAGATATTATTTTCCTATATATTTTAGGGAACAGGTCTATGTCTATAGAAAGAATAGCTAGTTCTGGTGTGGCCTGGATTTGCTGATTCGTTATTTTTGTGAGTATTTCGAATACCTTTTCCCATAGAGTACGTATTTTAGGGCATTCCCAAAGTATATGGTGTAAGGTACCTACATGATTGCAGTTCCTCCAACACAGTGGGGAGGTCATGGGGTCAAACTTGGAAATCCTGTATGGTGTTAAGTACCAACGCATAAGTATTTTTTGTGTTAATTCCCATAAGTTGGTACACCTGGAAGTGGTGTATGTAGTTTGAAGTGCTTTTTGCCATTGTTCTGGTTTGAAACATTGTTTTAGTTCACGTTCCCAGGCATCAATATAGGAGTGTTTGGTAAATGTTAATTTATTGTTTAGAGTATTATAAAATAAGGAAATTCCTTTAATATTGGTGTTTTGTTTTGTAAGGTATAGTACTATTCTCCAGGGGAGTTGTACTGAGAGGGAGGGGTTGGTTCTCATGAAATGGCAAATCTGTATATATCTGTAATACTCAGAATGCTCTAAATTGTATTCAACTTGTAGTGCTCTAAATGTTTTCATCGTGGGTCCTATTCTAAGATCTTCTAGGTTTGCAATACCTAATTTAGCCCAATGTTTTATGCTAAGGTTAGGAATAAGTTCGGATAAACTGGTGATGGGTATCTTTATCAAGGACATAGGCGAGGTGTATGATTGGTTTTTTACCAAAATATTCCAGGCTCTGATTGACGCTTTTATTGTTGGTGCTAAGTTCTGGGTGCGGGAAGAAGTAATTGAGTTACACAGTAGATAGTCATATAAATTTTTGTTGGGAATTTGATCTTCCTCCAACTCCTGCCACCTAGTGTTGGGCGATTCTGGGAACCATGTTCTCAATTGTGCTAATACAGATGCAAGGTAATAGTCTTTGATTACAATGTTGCCTACCCCCCCCAACTTTTCTGGACATTACTGAGTTTTTAAACGCCCATCTCGCTTTTTTCCCTTTCCATAGAAATCTGTTTAGCATAGATTGAAGTTTGGAAAAAAAGGAATTGGGAACAGGGATAGGGAGTGATCTGAAAAGGTATATTATTTGGGGTAAAATTACCATTGTAAAAGCGGCCAGACGTCTTGACCATAGGAGTTCTGTTTTG
Source organism: Aquarana catesbeiana (assembly GCF_042186555.1). NCBI lineage: Eukaryota > Metazoa > Chordata > Amphibia > Anura > Ranidae > Aquarana > Aquarana catesbeiana. Next base: position 203,737,758 of record NC_133330.1, read on the forward strand.
GCAAATTTTTGCAGTTTTGTTGGTAAAGCGTCAAGAAAGGGGATATAGTTAGCCTTAAAAAGGTGGTTCGGAGACGCTGTTAGGGTGATTCCTAGATATTTCACCCCTTCTTTACACCATGAGTATGGAAACCGTGAACCGAGAACTCCCTCTTCCTGCGCCTCTATACCCATACCCAGTATATAAGATTTGTTCTCATTGACTTTATAGTATGAAACTTTAGAAAACATTTGTAGTGTGTCATGTACCGAAGCCAGGGAGGTTGTTGGATTTGTGAGCATCAGGATAATGTCATCCGCAAATAAGCTAATGATATGTTCCGATTTATGGGTCATGAATCCTGTTATAGATTGATGTTGTCTGATGATCGTTGCTAAGGGTTCTAAAATTAAATTGAAAATTAATGGAGATAGGGGACAGCCCTGGCGGGTACCGTTGGTTATGTTGAATGGCTTAGAGAGTACTCCCGATGTATATACGCGGGCTGATGGCTTTGAATACAATGCCATGATTGCTTTTAAGATAGGTCCAGAGAATCCAAATCTCCCCAGAACCAACTCTAAATAGCCCCAATGGACTCTATCAAAGGCCTTCTCTGCGTCCAATGCTAGGAGCAGAGAAGGCCTCTGCTGGGTTGCAGCAATGTGTATAATATTCGTTAGTCTCCTGGTAGCGTCAGAAGTCTGACGTCCCCTGGTGAATCCGGTCTGATCCGGGTGTATTAAGTGAGGTAATATGTCTATGAGTCTGTTAGCTATTGTTTTAGCATAAATTTTTAAATCTGTATTTAATAAAGAAATAGGCCTAAAATTTGCTGGGGTGTCTGGACTTTTCCCTGGCTTGGGCAATGTCACTATCAGTGCAGTTAACATTTCAGATGGGAAGGACGAGGAGGCAGCCGCTGTATTGAAAACTTTGTTTAGATGTGGGGACAGTAAATTTTTGAACGTTTGATAGTATTCCCCTATAAATCCGTCTGGACCTGGGGATTTATTATTTGGGAGTGATTCTATAGTTTTATGAATTTCTTAAGTAGTAAATGGTGCATTTAAATACTCCTTTTCTTGTTGAGAAAGTGTTGGCAATTTGATGTGGTTTAAAAAATCAGTTATCGTTGTCGGTGTAGGTTGGACTGTGGTTATGTCATCTTTCAGGTTATATAGCTTGCTATAATAAGTACTAAAGGCGTCAGCTATATCTTGTGGATGTTGTAGTTTAGTGTTATTTGTGTGATGTAATATGTATGGGATTTTAGTTTTATTTCTATGGCCCTTAATTTGTTGTGCTAACAATTTTCCTGCCCTATTACCGTGTGCGTAGTAGTTCATTTTAAGCCGTTTCGTGTTTTTTTCAAACTCCTCCAGTAAAAGGAGTCTTAGATCATATCTCAGTTGGTTTAGTCTTTTAGATAGTGTAGGAGAAAATTGTTGTTTATTTTTGGAGTCAATTTTAAAAATTTCATCTGTGATATCCTGGAATTTCTTTTGGCGCTGCCTCCTCGCCCTGGCCCCCAATTTAATGAATATTCCTCTAATGAATGCCTTATGAGCACTCCACAGAGTAAAAGGACTCTGTACAGAAGACTCATTAATGTGGAAGAATTCTACCAAGTGATCTTCAATAATTTTTTTGGATTCTGGTTGTTGCATAAGAAAAGAGTTGGATCTCCACATTGGAGTGGCATTGACTATTGAAGTGTCTTTAATAGATAGGGTGATTGAAGCGTGGTCTGACCACGTGATGTTGTTGATGGTTGAGGAGGCTGCTTTGATCAGAGTGTGCTGGTCTACTAAGAAGAAGTCAATCCTGGTGTACGTGTGGTGTGGGGCGGAGAAAAATGTAAAGTCTTTCTCTCCAGCATGGAGACACCGCCACACATCATATAGGTTCTCCTTATGAATGGACTCTTGTAGAGATATTATTGCTCGATTCGCTTTTCTTGTTGTGTCTATGGATGGGTCAGGTATAATGTTGAAGTCCCCGCACAATATCAAAAAACCTTTTCTCAGGGAATCAATTTTGTGGACAATCTTGTAAAAAAAAGCGGATCTGATGCTTATTTGGTGCGTAGACGTTTACTATGGTGTAAGTTACTTGATTGATATCGCACACTAGCGCCAAGTATCGCCCCTGTGGGTCAATATATTTTGAATGAAGATTGAATGCAACGGTATCTCTTATGGCAATCATTACTGCTTTGGATTTTGATTCAGCGTTTGCAAAAAAGATGTGTGGAAAGTTCTTATGCTGACATAGTGGGGCAGCTGTACTACTAAAATGTGTTTCTTGTGCGCATAATATATCAGATTTATTCACTAATGCTTCCTTCCAGAGGGATTTTCTCTTTGCTGGATGATTAAGCCCTTTGGCATTAATAGATAAAAATTGGATAGCCATTAGGTTGGATTTTTGTGAGTGTTGGTTGTGGTTTGTTTTCAGATCTGAGGTATCTGAAAATCACCTTTAGTGAAGGATGCGGTGCGTGCGTATACTTTCTTGTAGTACAAGTACTCACTGTGATCCTTATAGTATCTGTATTCTGTTGGTTGTTATACTGGATATTTTCAGATGATTGATGTTCATATGTTGCGAAGAGCTGGATGTTGGGTACGTGGTTGTGGTGCTCCATATGTGAACGAAAAAAGAAAAGGCAGAAAAAATGTAACAAAACAAAATTAACATAGTAGGTATAGTTACCATTCAACTTTCCAGAAACTTCTGGATGACCCATAAGGGAAACTTCCTTCTCATGGGGTTTAGTGAGAATCACCAGTGTGCAGCAAATTGCTGCTCAAGAAACTTGAGGGGTTAAGTTCTAGCCTATCGGCTACTCCGGCATTTTAGATGGACTTACAAGTTATCCGAATTTCCAAAAGAAATTATTTATGCGACTTGGCGTTCTTTGGCGTGACTTTTTTCCAGTCAGGTGTAACCGATTGTCGGTTACTTTTAGGGCTTCCGTTGTTTTCGGAGTCAGGAAGGATGTTCCATGATTTAAGTAAGGCAATGCCTTTATCCATTGAGTCTACAATGAACGTTTTGTCTTGGTTGGTGATGGTTATTTTAGTGGGGTACCCCCATCTGTAGGGTATGTTGTGGTTCCTGAGCACTTTTGTGATAGTGTTCAAGTTCCTTCTCTTTTGTAATGTATGCTGAGAAAGGTCAGCATATAATTGCAGTTGTTGAAAGCGGGATGGGATATTCTCCTGCTTCCGCATTGCTTGCATTAATTGCTCTTTGACATGGAAGAAATGCATGCGCAAAATCACATCTCTGGGAACAGTGTCCGGGAGATAAGTTGGTTTTGGTAGGCGGTGTATTCTGTCAATAGTATTGTCTATTTCGGAGAGGTCCGGTAAGAGAGCAGTGAAAATGTCCACAACATATGGTCTCAGTTCAGATGCTTGAACTGATTCCGGGATCCCCCTGATCTTGAGGTTGTTCCGTCTGGACCTGTCCCCAATGTCTGCGATTTTGTTTTTAATCCATACAGATTCTTCCTCTCTCTCTTCATTTGCGTCCACCAAGTCATTAATGGTGGATGCAAAATCCCCCATTTTATTTTCCACATGCTCCACTCGGGCCTCTATTGCGTTTAATTCCCCACTGAATCTGTGCATACAGTGCATCATATCAGCCTGCAAAGTACTTCTTAGAGACACTAACATATCCTTTAGGACAGTGTCCAGTACCGGTTGATTCATGGTGGGGAAAGTGGTAATTGATTCAGGGAGCTCCCTAGTGTCATCCCCTGAGTCCGTTCCCGGGCTTATTGCAGGACTGCATCCAGCTCCATCCAACTTTTGTTTGACTTTTGCTGGACTCCCTGATGGAGAGAATGAAGGGAGGGATCTTTGGCTGCTACAGGAATCATTTTGGTTAGGGGATGAGGTGGCGGTGAGCGGAGCGGGGTTTTTTTTATGTGGCAATGCATGGGGATGGTCGGCGCCATCTTGCCTACCTCCGTGTTGCGGCTGTGAAAAGAAGTCCGTCAGTCGTTGGGGCTTAGATGTGCCCTTTCTCTTGCCCATCATATCCTCCTGATGTGCCCGGTTCGTTTCGCCAGCCGATGAGAGTGAAATCCGGTTGTTTTTAGCCGTTTTTAGTCGCTAATGTCCGCCGGAGTGCCGGAGCTCTGGGATCAGACGTCCATTCAGCTCCGTTGCAGGCCACGCCCCCGATTATCAATCTTTTTAATCAAAGCACAATCACATGTACATTTCTAAAAGGTTTTTTGAACAAACCAACATGTTTGTTGTATAACAATTTTTTTGGTTACATTAAAATAAGTAGAAATGGCCTTTTAAGGTAAAACAGGCATGTTTAAAACCATAAAAAAACACAACTCTGGAACTTACAAAGTTCAACATTTCAAGAAAGTGAAGGCAATATCAGACATGAGTATTTATAAACTGTGTTTGATATTGCGTTCAGCAGATGGGGTGAAGTCACCCCTGGAAAAGCCAAATTTTGAAGATGCACACAATTTGCCAAATGTCAACATGTGCTAGCTGCCATCATGGGGGATCAAGTGACGTTTTTTTGGGGGTGCAACCCCTTCCTCTCAGCTACTTTATTATTGAGGAAGGGGTTGCACCCACAAAATGCGTACATTGATCTCCCGTGATGGCAGATAGCACATGTTGACACACTGTGTGCATTTTCAAAATTTGGCTTTTCTATAATATGTCAAAAATGAATCCTAAAAATAACAATAAAGCTGCAATAAGTTAGGGATTTCTGGGTGTTTTAAATTCTCCCTAAAACATCAGTGATGTTCTTCATTTTGTTTTGAACATCATAGATGTTTTTGCTTGATGTTTTCTAAATCCCTATTACACCCCATTATCTCCCCGATGAGGATCTGGGCACTCTCACTTGTGAAATTACATTCCTCTTCTACAACATCACGATCACCTAAAAGAAAAAAAAAAGCAAAGCACACCATGTATTATAAATATGCAGGCATCCATCTCTTACCTGAAGCTGTTGTCGTAGACACTCACCGGTTGTGGTGACAATTTCCACTATGTCTCCCCCCTCCTCCTCTGGTTGGGTTTGGGGGATTTCCCCTTATTTCTGAGGTGGGGGGTCTGTGGTCTCTTCTGATGAGTGGTGTCCTCCAAGTCTTTTCTCTCCTATGTGACAAAAAATAGGAATAATTAGCACACAGATATTTGATGGCAGAAATAAGAATATGAAACATTGCTTGGAAGTGGGGTACAATTGTCTGTTTTGGCAGAGTTCCAAGATGAAGAAATATTGTTGTCCTTTGTCAAGCTTGAATACTTACCTGTTTTGTACAAGCTTCACAGATGGAGACACCCCTATAGTATCCACTGGAGCACCTGTGTGGAGCCCCCTAATAAAAAGGGTGTTCTTGTGTCCCACACTAGTGCTCCAGCGTCCAGATGTGTAAAAAGCTGCTGGGTGTCCTCTCCTTACACAGAATCTAGTTTGCATTTCATTCTAGTTACAAACCCATCTAGACAACAAACTTATTTTAAGAGAAGTATGGCATAAAAAATGTATTGCACTGCATCTGGACAAAACATGGTGTTTTAGTGGCTGAACGAACAATGTTTCCTACGAACGAATAATGTGTCCATGAACATGAAAGTTGCCATTTTAAAATGTACAACAGTAAAGAAAAGCACATGGAGCAGCACAGATGTAATAAAAATAAAGAATAGGAACACAGGACAACTACTTACATTTTTGAAGCACTCTCCTGATCCTTCTATACTGATCGTGCTCCCTTAATTTGAGGTCCGACCACCGCTTCCTCAGTTGATCCTTGGATCGCCGTACCTCAAAATTCTGGTGCAGACTCTTCACAACTTTCACCATGATCTTGGCCTTTCTGACATAGTTGGCCCTTTTCAATATGACCACCATCTCCACCATCTCTACAAAGGACATATTTGAGGCCTTAAATCGTCTCCTCCGGGATTGTGACATTTCTGGCTCCGGGCTTTCCTCCTCCTCCTCGTTGCTGTAATTATCACACACCTGCTCTGTCTCCGCCATGTGCTCTTCCCCACTGCACCAAAAGAGAAGGGGAGGGGAATAGACTAGAAAGAACGCCAGGGGCGGGCGGAGTTTCATGCATGCGCAGTGTATATAAAGCGTGACACGCATGCGTCATACGTACGATCTGTGAGCGGAGGAAGGAGTATAGGAAGCGCCGATCATGATAACGAAGGTAACATTTAAACTTGAGCCTATACTGTTATAGATTGAGGCCTATATTGGGACAAGATTAGGAGACTTTAGCCTGACATTAGTGTTTGTCTTGTGTTGTGTCTTGCAGAGAAAATGGATCTAGTCAATGATCATGACTTTATGCCAATATTCATTGATGTGTTCAGGGAGCTGCCCTGTCTGTGGCAGGTAAACCACCCACATTATAACAATAAACCAAAGAGGAAGGCAGCGCTGGATCAATTGCTGGAATTTGTGCAGCCGGTGATACCCACGGCAGACATCCTCTATTTGAAGGCCCTAGTTGGTGGCATGAGGAGCACTTATCTAAGGAAGCACAAGAAGGTCCAGGATTCCCTGAGATCAGGAGCTGCAACAGATGACATTTATGTACCCAGGCTGTGGTACTATGACAGACTGCATTTTCTGGCAGGCCAGAGAGAACTCAGGCCAGCACTCTCCAGTCTTCCTTCCACGCTTCCTTCCACCTCAGCTGAGGCTTCTGACGCCCAAACTGGGCCTTCCAGGCAGCAACATGTGGAGGAGCCCAGCTTGAGCCAGGTATAGCATTCTTCTAAATATTTCTGTTGGTCAAATTAATGATGTTAAATATATGTTAAACATAAAATCATACAATACAGCGCTTGCAAATATATAGTATCAAACAGATTCTTTTGTGAAACCAAAAAAGAAAAGAAAATGGAACTTTGTTGCAGCAGCAGAGTGAAAGTACTGTACTTTGAAGATATATAAACCAAGTGTACTGCGCTAGCAACTAAATGTGTAAAAATATATATATAAATAAAAACCACACAAAACACACAAAACACCACAAGTGTTAATAAAGTGACACGTGAATATAAATATGGATGTGTCAGAGAACTGGACCTGCAGCTCGTGCATCCGAGCCAACACTCAGTGTGCGTGCACTAAACTGCAACACCAGAGCTCCAAGACCCTCCACGGAAACAATATCAATTAGTGTAGAGGTGGCAGGATCATGGGACGATGCACTATTTAAACATATGCATCTATCAAACCTCAGAATTAGCAAATTAGCATACAATGGTATAAACAAAAATATAAATGTATAAATATAGCATAACAATTATGCAAAAAATAAGATAGCATGGAGCAAAACCACTCAGCACGTTCCAGATAGCACAAAGAGACCATAGAATGTCATCTACAATATATATGCTTCTTCATGGGAAAAAATAATAAACGGGCTTCCAACTTTTCATCTTTTCCAGCACCCAGGGCCAATGGTGTAGTAATGTGAAAGGATTACTCATAAAGCCATAGAAGCACACGTTCCACCGAAGGAGAGAAGAGAAGTATATAGCATAAAACCTTTTAAAAACAAAAGGTCACCTGCGCATAAATGCGCTACTCACAGGACCGATAAGGAAAGCAGGCATTCAGATATTTCGGTCGGTTCGCCGCTCATGGCGTGCGTTCCACCGCCAGGAAGTGATGTCACTGGTACAGGCCGAATGAACGTAAACAGGATATTGCGTCGACGCGTTTCGCCCCTCCCCCAGGGCGTTATCAAAGACTTAACATCCTGCCGGCGTGTAAACCTTTTATATTATGTTCAGTGAGTGACAGCCATTTACGGCCAATGGGTGAGAAGTTACCCATTCCTTCCTCTATCATCATATCCTGTTTGCAAAAAATAGAATAAAATAAAACTTTACTCAATGGTCGGAAACAATTCCAATATGCAGATAGGTGTTTACAGCATCTTCATGAGGAAAACATCTTAACACTCACTGCCTTCCACAGAACAAAGTATATGCAAAACAAAGAATACTAGCATCAGGATATTTGGATAGACGGAAAAAAAAATTCATACAATATATATTGGATATCTCAACTCCTGATAATAAAAACAATAGTTTAATACATTACCAATAATTTAAAAATCTATGAAGGATAACAAAATGATATATGAAAAAATTATTTTGTACAAAAAATAAAAAATTATAAAATCAGAAAAAATAATAATATAGCATCCCATATTTCACTCGATGATTTACTCATCTCCCAGGTTCGATATTCATGATCGAGACATGGGAAAAAACACATGATAAAAGATGCATGATGGTAAAAAAAAATATATAAAAAAAATTTTATATTAAATAAAATAGTAAAATAAATCAGTACTAAAAAGCACAGGCAAATATATAGAAAATATATTAGATATAATGAAAACAAAATATGTATATTTATACTACCAATTCGATAAAAAACAATTCAAGTCTAGCTCGATATTCAGGCCCAAGGGGTTCAAAGTGCGTAATCTATGTATCCACTGGGTTTCATTTTGTGAGATGTTTTGTCTAAGGTTAGAACCTCGCCAGTGATCTTCAACTCTGTCAATTCCACAGAAAGTGAGTAGGCTAGGGTCTTGGTTATGGAAAAGCCTGAAATGATTGGAAAGACCATGGAATCTATACCCCTTCTTGATCCTATTCACATGCTCATTGAGCCTTATACCCAGTTGTCTAGTGGTTCTTCCTACATATTGTAGATTGCAAGGGCAAGATAGAAGGTAGGTAACGTGCGTTGTACTGCAGGTGATAAATTTTTTGATTGTGTACGATCTACCATCTACCATAGAGCTGAAATGGGTGGTTTTCCGCTTGCGAAATTTAGATGTTTTACATATTCCACACCTCCCACAACTATAGAACCCAACACTGTCTAGAAAAGTGCATGTCTTCCTAGGGGGATCTATAACATTATGTGCTAACTGGAGCCTCAAAGTGGGCGGTTTGGTATAAATAAAATTTGGCTGTTTTGGCAGCACCTTCCTCAGGTCATCATCCCGATGAAGGAGAGGCCAATGTCTCTTAATGATTCTCTCCAGGTCTCGATACTGTCTGTTAAAACCTGTGATGAAGGATAGACTAAAATTGTTTTCCCCTTTCGATTTAGATTTAAGCAGATCATCCCTATTCATTTCCCCGACTGTTTGTTTTATCTTCTCTAAATTTTCCAGACTGTAGCCTTTTTCTTGAAATCTTTTCACCATGGTGTTAGCTTGCAAGTTATAGTCACTTAAGTTACTGCAGTTTCTTCTAATCCTAAGTAACTGACTTTTAGGGATACCCCCTAGCCATCTAGGGTGGTGGCAGCTCGTCAGGGGGATATACCCATTTCGGTCAACATCTTTGAAGAAGGTGCGGGTAAGTAATTTATTATCTTCCCTAAACAGTGTTAGGTCTAAAAAATTTATTAGTTGGTAACTAAAGCATTCAGAAAAAGATATACCAAACCTATTATTACTTATTTTGGCCATAAATTCTAAAAAGGAGTCGGGTGATCCTGCCCAAATGATCAAGATATCGTCTATGTACCTCTTATATAACCTGAGCTCCGGGATATTGGATCGATAGATGGCCTCATCCTCCCAAAAACTCATGAACAGATTTGCCACTGAAGGTGCATACTTGGCGCCCATTGCGACCCCTTTCTTTTGCCTATAATATTCCTTTTGGTGCCAAAAAAAATTATGGCTCATTGCTAGATCCAGAGCTTTTAAAATAAACTCCTTTTGTTTTAATTTTATATCTGTATCCTCTAATGCCCATCCTACTGCTTGTAACGCATGTTCTTGTTGGATGTTGGTATAGAGTGAATTTACATCAATACTTGCAAGCAAACAATTATCATCTATTGTTACGGTCTTAGTTAATTCAATAAGTTCTCTGCTATCTTTAAGGTATGCAGGATATTTTTTGGTGAGTGGTTGCAGGAAACAGTCTAGGTATTCACCAAGTCTAGAGAAGAGGGATCCAATCCCACTGATTATTGGTCGACCTGGGGGTTTAGATTTATTTTTATGAATCTTTGGCAATTGATAAATCACCGGTACCCGTGGTGCATCCGGGGTAAGGTATCTAGCCTCTTTTTTCTTTAAGATACCTTCATCAGTTGCTGTTTTAACTAAATTTTTTAATTTTAATTTAAATTTCTTAGTGGGATTGTTTTTCAACTTTTCATAGGTATCCTGGTCTCCAACCAATCTATTTAATTCCTCCAAATAATCAGCTTTGTTTAATATTACCACCCCCCCTCCCTTATCAGCCGACCTGATCACTATATTTTTGTTTTTTATCAGTGCCTCTAAACCTCTCTCTAAATCTTTTTTTCTCCTTTGGGGTTTGACAACAAGCTTGTCCAAATCCTGTTCCACCAGAGATTTGAACACCCCAACGAAATGATTATTACTAATCTGGGGGTTGAATATTGAGTTATTCTTCAAAGTTGTATGTATATATTCCTCTTCTGGGGAATTTGATACTATTGCTTTATTGGAAAAATGTTTTTTTATATTAACTTTTCTTATAAATTTCTGTAAATCAATGAACACATCGAATTTATTAAGATTTTTTTCCATGGCATATTTTAAGCCTAAATCTAAAACTTTCAATTCTTCTTGAGAAAAGTTTACATCACTTAAGTTAAAAATTCCCTCCATTAAACCATTCTTCTTCGCTTTCCTTTTCCCTCCTCTGCATCCTCTTGTTCTCCTCTGTTTTCTTGATTTGATTGTGGGGTCATGGGGTACCATGGTCTCCACTCCTCTGGTGGACTCTGGTCTCTCCCCCAGCCCCTGGGAGTTGTGGCACCCCTCCCTCTCGTAGTGGGGGGTCCCCCTGATCCTCTCCTCTGAAAATCCCCTCTCTGGTTACTGGGATACCATCCCCTTCCTCTGTTTGTTGGAGGATAATACTCAGGCTGATTGTGAGCCCAAGGCCTTCCCCTATATCCTCCTCCTCTATTATATCCTCTTTGGTTCTGGGATCCTCTATGGTCATAGCCCTTCTGCCCATAGGAACCCCCTTGGGATGGATAAGGGTAATCATACTCAAGGGGTTCAAAACGATTATATGTGGGTACACTATATCCGGATGCTGATGCACCATAGTGGTTGTTTGCCTGACCACTATGGGTGGTTTTGGCGGAGTCTTTCTGAGAGTCAACAAACTTTCTCACAGGAGTTTTGATAGTATCCAGCACTCGGATTGGCTCTATTTCCATAGGGTTAAGTGCAGTATTGGACTCCTCCCCCATTTCTTGCCATTTATAAACTTTGTTGGATTTATAGTCATTGGTATCTCTGATGAATTTTTTAATTTTTTTTTTTTTAATTTTTTTCTTCTGGGTATCCTTATCCAATTTTTCTACAAAATCCTGGAGCTGTTTTAGTTTGTCCTTACATTCCCCCGAAGTGATAAGAGGGCCTAATTTGGATTTAATTCCATTAATGTTAACCTCAATTAGTTTTAATTTTCTCTCCTTTCTTGCTATTAGCATTTCTAAGAGTTTCCTCTCAGCACTATTAAAAAAGGAGAACCATTCACACTCGAGATCTTTGTCTAGGAGCCCATCATTGGGAGCTAAATCCCATCTGAGCCGTCTGGGGGTCATCCCATCTTTCACATATTTTCTAAGGGAAAAAATGTCCCACCAAGTCCTGACTTGTTTATCAAGGGCTCCCCTGAGATGTTTGAAATCCGAGTTGATATCAGATTGTTCATTATTGGACGAGAAAAATTCGTCCGCATTAATACTCCTGTCATTAATAAAAGTGAAAATCTCCATCATGAAAAAAATGCAGCTGCTGTGACCAAGTGCTCTTACTTGTGAAACATAAAATCATACAATACAGCGCTTGCAAATATATAGTATCAAACAGATTCTTTTGTGAAACCAAAAAAGAAAAGAAAATGGAACTTTGTTGCAGCAGCAGAGTGAAAGTACTGTACTTTGAAGATATATAAACCAAGTGTACTGCGCTAGCAACTAAATGTGTAAAAATATATATATAAATAAAAACCACACAAAACACACAAAACACCACAAGTGTTAATAAAGTGACACGTGAATATAAATATGGATGTGTCAGAGAACTGGACCTGCAGCTCGTGCATCCGAGCCAACACTCAGTGTGCGTGCACTAAACTGCAACACCAGAGCTCCAAGACCCTCCACGGAAACAATATCAATTAGTGTAGAGGTGGCAGGATCATGGGACGATGCACTATTTAAACATATGCATCTATCAAACCTCAGAATTAGCAAATTAGCATACAATGGTATAAACAAAAATATAAATGTATAAATATAGCATAACAATTATGCAAAAAATAAGATAGCATGGAGCAAAACCACTCAGCACGTTCCAGATAGCACAAAGAGACCATAGAATGTCATCTACAATATATATGCTTCTTCATGGGAAAAAATAATAAACGGGCTTCCAACTTTTCATCTTTTCCAGCACCCAGGGCCAATGGTGTAGTAATGTGAAAGGATTACTCATAAAGCCATAGAAGCACACGTTCCACCGAAGGAGAGAAGAGAAGTATATAGCATAAAACCTTTTAAAAACAAAAGGTCACCTGCGCATAAATGCGCTACTCACAGGACCGATAAGGAAAGCAGGCATTCAGATATTTCGGTCGGTTCGCCGCTCATGGCGTGCGTTCCACCGCCAGGAAGTGATGTCACTGGTACAGGCCGAATGAACGTAAACAGGATATTGCGTCGACGCGTTTCGCCCCTCCCCCAGGGCGTTATCAAAGACTTAACATCCTGCCGGCGTGTAAACCTTTTATATTATGTTCAGTGAGTGACAGCCATTTACGGCCAATGGGTGAGAAGTTACCCATTCCTTCCTCTATCATCATATCCTGTTTGCAAAAAATAGAATAAAATAAAACTTTACTCAATGGTCGGAAACAATTCCAATATGCAGATAGGTGTTTACAGCATCTTCATGAGGAAAACATCTTAACACTCACTGCCTTCCACAGAACAAAGTATATGCAAAACAAAGAATACTAGCATCAGGATATTTGGATAGACGGAAAAAAAAAAATTCATACAATATATATTGGATATCTCAACTCCTGATAATAAAAACAATAGTTTAATACATTACCAATAATTTAAAAATCTATGAAGGATAACAAAATGATATATGAAAAAATTATTTTGTACAAAAAATAAAAAATTATAAAATCAGAAAAAATAATAATATAGCATCCCATATTTCACTCGATGATTTACTCATCTCCCAGGTTCGATATTCATGATCGAGACATGGGAAAAAACACATGATAAAAGATGCATGATGGTAAAAAAAATATATAAAAAAAAATTTTATATTAAATAAAATAGTAAAATAAATCAGTACTAAAAAGCACAGGCAAATATATAGAAAATATATTAGATATAATGAAAACAAAATATGTATATTTATACTACCAATTCGATAAAAAACAATTCAAGTCTAGCTCGATATTCAGGCCCAAGGGGTTCAAAGTGCGTAATCTATGTATCCACTGGGTTTCATTTTGTGAGATGTTTTGTCTAAGGTTAGAACCTCGCCAGTGATCTTCAACTCTGTCAATTCCACAGAAAGTGAGTAGGCTAGGGTCTTGGTTATGGAAAAGCCTGAAATGATTGGAAAGACCATGGAATCTATACCCCTTCTTGATCCTATTCACATGCTCATTGAGCCTTATACCCAGTTGTCTAGTGGTTCTTCCTACATATTGTAGATTGCAAGGGCAAGATAGAAGGTAGGTAACGTGCGTTGTACTGCAGGTGATAAATTTTTTGATTGTGTACGATCTACCATCTACCATAGAGCTGAAATGGGTGGTTTTCCGCTTGCGAAATTTAGATGTTTTACATATTCCACACCTCCCACAACTATAGAACCCAACACTGTCTAGAAAAGTGCATGTCTTCCTAGGGGGATCTATAACATTATGTGCTAACTGGAGCCTCAAAGTGGGCGGTTTGGTATAAATAAAATTTGGCTGTTTTGGCAGCACCTTCCTCAGGTCATCATCCCGATGAAGGAGAGGCCAATGTCTCTTAATGATTCTCTCCAGGTCTCGATACTGTCTGTTAAAACCTGTGATGAAGGATAGACTAAAATTGTTTTCCCCTTTCGATTTAGATTTAAGCAGATCATCCCTATCTATCCCTAAAACAGCTCCAGGATTTTGTAGAAAAATTGGATAAGGATACCCAGAAGAAAAAAATTAAAAAATTCATCAGAGATACCAATGACTATAAATCCAACAAAGTTTATAAATGGCAAGAAATGGGGGAGGAGTCCAATACTGCACTTAACCCTATGGAAATAGAGCCAATCCGAGTGCTGGATACTATCAAAACTCCTGTGAGAAAGTTTGTTGACTCTCAGAAAGACTCCGCCAAAACCACCCATAGTGGTCAGGCAAACAACCACTATGGTGCATCAGCATCCGGATATAGTGTACCCACATATAATCGTTTTGAACCCCTTGAGTATGATTACCCTTATCCATCCCAAGGGGGTTCCTATGGGCAGAAGGGCTATGACCATAGAGGATCCCAGAACCAAAGAGGATATAATAGAGGAGGAGGATATAGGGGAAGGCCTTGGGCTCACAATCAGCCTGAGTATTATCCTCCAACAAACAGAGGAAGGGGATGGTATCCCAGTAACCAGAGAGGGGATTTTCAGAGGAGAGGATCAGGGGGACCCCCCACTACGAGAGGGAGGGGTGCCACAACTCCCAGGGGCTGGGGGAGAGACCAGAGTCCACCAGAGGAGTGGAGACCATGGTACCCCATGACCCCACAATCAAATCAAGAAAACAGAGGAGAACAAGAGGATGCAGAGGAGGGAAAAGGAAAGCGAAGAAGAATGGTTTAATGGAGGGAATTTTTAACTTAAGTGATGTAAACTTTTCTCAAGAAGAATTGAAAGTTTTAGATTTAGGCTTAAAATATGCCATGGAAAAAAATCTTAATAAATTCGATGTGTTCATTGATTTACAGAAATTTATAAGAAAAGTTAATATAAAAAAACATTTTTCCAATAAAGCAATAGTATCAAATTCCCCAGAAGAGGAATATATACATACAACTTTGAAGAATAACTCAATATTCAACCCCCAGATTAGTAATAATCATTTCGTTGGGGTGTTCAAATCTCTGGTGGAACAGGATTTGGACAAGCTTGTTGTCAAACCCCAAAGGAGAAAAAAAGATTTAGAGAGAGGTTTAGAGGCACTGATAAAAAACAAAAATATAGTGATCAGGTCGGCTGATAAGGGAGGGGGGGTGGTAATATTAAACAAAGCTGATTATTTGGAGGAATTAAATAGATTGGTTGGAGACCAGGATACCTATGAAAAGTTGAAAAACAATCCCACTAAGAAATTTAAATTAAAATTAAAAAATTTAGTTAAAACAGCAACTGATGAAGGTATCTTAAAGAAAAAAGAGGCTAGATACCTTACCCCGGATGCACCACGGGTACCGGTGATTTATCAATTGCCAAAGATTCATAAAAATAAATCTAAACCCCCAGGTCGACCAATAATCAGTGGGATTGGATCCCTCTTCTCTAGACTTGGTGAATACCTAGACTGTTTCCTGCAACCACTCACCAAAAAATATCCTGCATACCTTAAAGATAGCAGAGAACTTATTGAATTAACTAAGACCGTAACAATAGATGATAATTGTTTGCTTGCAAGTATTGATGTAAATTCACTCTATACCAACATCCAACAAGAACATGCGTTACAAGCAGTAGGATGGGCATTAGAGGATACAGATATAAAATTAAAACAAAAGGAGTTTATTTTAAAAGCTCTGGATCTAGCAATGAGCCATAATTTTTTTTTGGCACCAAAAGGAATATTATAGGCAAAAGAAAGGGGTCGCAATGGGCGCCAAGTATGCACCTTCAGTGGCAAATCTGTTCATGAGTTTTTGGGAGGATGAGGCCATCTATCGATCCAATATCCCGGAGCTCAGGTTATATAAGAGGTACATAGACGATATCTTGATCATTTGGGCAGGATCACCCGACTCCTTTTTAGAATTTATGGCCAAAATAAGTAATAATAGGTTTGGTATATCTTTTTCTGAATGCTTTAGTTACCAACTAATAAATTTTTTAGACCTAACACTGTTTAGGGAAGATAATAAATTACTTACCCGCACCTTCTTCAAAGATGTTGACCGAAATGGGTATATCCCCCTGACGAGCTGCCACCACCCTAGATGGCTAGGGGGTATCCCTAAAAGTCAGTTACTTAGGATTAGAAGAAACTGCAGTAACTTAAGTGACTATAACTTGCAAGCTAACACCATGGTGAAAAGATTTCAAGAAAAAGGCTACAGTCTGGAAAATTTAGAGAAGATAAAACAAACAGTCGGGGAAATGAATAGGGATGATCTGCTTAAATCTAAATCGAAAGGGGAAAACAATTTTAGTCTATCCTTCATCACAGGTTTTAACAGACAGTATCGAGACCTGGAGAGAATCATTAAGAGACATTGGCCTCTCCTTCATCGGGATGATGACCTGAGGAAGGTGCTGCCAAAACAGCCAAATTTTATTTATACCAAACCGCCCACTTTGAGGCTCCAGTTAGCACATAATGTTATAGATCCCCCTAGGAAGACATGCACTTTTCTAGACAGTGTTGGGTTCTATAGTTGTGGGAGGTGTGGAATATGTAAAACATCTAAATTTCGCAAGCGGAAAACCACCCATTTCAGCTCTATGGTAGATGGTAGATCGTACACAATCAAAAAATTTATCACCTGCAGTACAACGCACGTTACCTACCTTCTATCTTGCCCTTGCAATCTACAATATGTAGGAAGAACCACTAGACAACTGGGTATAAGGCTCAATGAGCATGTGAATAGGATCAAGAAGGGGTATAGATTCCATGGTCTTTCCAATCATTTCAGGCTTTTCCATAACCAAGACCCTAGCCTACTCACTTTCTGTGGAATTGACAGAGTTGAAGATCACTGGCGAGGTTCTAACCTTAGACAAAACATCTCACAAAATGAAACCCAGTGGATACATAGATTACGCACTTTGAACCCCTTGGGCCTGAATATCGAGCTAGACTTGAATTGTTTTTTATCGAATTGGTAGTATAAATATACATATTTTGTTTTCATTATATCTAATATATTTTCTATATATTTGCCTGTGCTTTTTAGTACTGATTTATTTTACTATTTTATTTAATATAAAATTTTTTTTATATATTTTTTTTACCATCATGCATCTTTTATCATGTGTTTTTTCCCATGTCTCGATCATGAATATCGAACCTGGGAGATGAGTAAATCATCGAGTGAAATATGGGATGCTATATTATTATTTTTTCTGATTTTATAATTTTTTATTTTTTGTACAAAATAATTTTTTCATATATCATTTTGTTATCCTTCATAGATTTTTAAATTATTGGTAATGTATTAAACTATTGTTTTTATTATCAGGAGTTGAGATATCCAATATATATTGTATGAATTTTTTTTTTTTCCGTCTATCCAAATATCCTGATGCTAGTATTCTTTGTTTTGCATATACTTTGTTCTGTGGAAGGCAGTGAGTGTTAAGATGTTTTCCTCATGAAGATGCTGTAAACACCTATCTGCATATTGGAATTGTTTCCGACCATTGAGTAAAGTTTTATTTTATTCTATTTTTTGCAAACAGGATATGATGATAGAGGAAGGAATGGGTAACTTCTCACCCATTGGCCGTAAATGGCTGTCACTCACTGAACATAATATAAAAGGTTTACACGCCGGCAGGATGTTAAGTCTTTGATAACGCCCTGGGGGAGGGGCGAAACGCGTCGACGCAATATCCTGTTTACGTTCATTCGGCCTGTACCAGTGACATCACTTCCTGGCGGTGGAACGCACGCCATGAGCGGCGAACCGACCGAAATATCTGAATGCCTGCTTTCCTTATCGGTCCTGTGAGTAGCGCATTTATGCGCAGGTGACCTTTTGTTTTTAAAAGGTTTTATGCTATATACTTCTCTTCTCTCCTTCGGTGGAACGTGTGCTTCTATGGCTTTATGAGTAATCCTTTCACATTACTACACCATTGGCCCTGGGTGCTGGAAAAGATGAAAAGTTGGAAGCCCGTTTATTATTTTTTCCCATGAAGAAGCATATATATTGTAGATGACATTCTATGGTCTCTTTGTGCTATCTGGAACGTGCTGAGTGGTTTTGCTCCATGCTATCTTATTTTTTGCATAATTGTTATGCTATATTTATACATTTATATTTTTGTTTATACCATTGTATGCTAATTTGCTAATTCTGAGGTTTGATAGATGCATATGTTTAAATAGTGCATCGTCCCATGATCCTGCCACCTCTACACTAATTGATATTGTTTCCGTGGAGGGTCTTGGAGCTCTGGTGTTGCAGTTTAGTGCACGCACACTGAGTGTTGGCTCGGATGCACGAGCTGCAGGTCCAGTTCTCTGACACATCCATATTTATATTCACGTGTCACTTTATTAACACTTGTGGTGTTTTGTGTGTTTTGTGTGGTTTTTATTTATATATATATTTTTACACATTTAGTTGCTAGCGCAGTACACTTGGTTTATATAAATATATGTTAGTTTGGATTCCTAATTTCTGATTTCACAAAGTGTTTTACATATCAATAGACAGTAGTGGCCACAAATGATTGTGACAAGAGTGAAAAATGCTGGCCTCAGAATGATAGTCTTTTCTATTTATTAACATTCAATTTGCAACAGTCATGAGATGAAAATTGTGTGTGATTGATGAACCAAAAACTAAAACGATGTCCCTTTTTCATACACAGGAAAGTCTCAGCCAGGAGGTGGCTGGGCCCAGTAGCCTGCTTGATACCCAGGTACCTCCCCCCCGCCTTCAAACAAAAAGTGGCAGGAAGAGGAGTAACATGAAGGAGGCAGCAATTGGCCTATTTTAGAAGGCTACTGCGGCCCTCAGAAGCCTCCACAGTGTTCAAGAGGGCTTTGCATACATAACAGCCTGCAAAATGTTGGAAATGGAGGAGGGCCAATGCCTAATATGTGCATATATCATCTTACAAGCCCTAAATAAGGGGTTGAGGGGCCATCTCACAAGCCAAAGCCACGTTTGTGAGTTCAACCATGGTCCTCCTCCTTCTCCTCCTCCAGGTCCTCCTCCTCCTCCTCCTCCTGCCACACCTCCAACACCAGAGCCACAGCCTGGAAGGAAGCCTCTAAGAAAGACCAGAGAGTGATGGCCTGGATTCAGTCTGGTCTGACAAAAGATGCAGGCTCTTGTATGACCATAGCCTGGGGACAGATATGTCATCGGCTGCTGTTCATGATCTCTTGGACGTCTGGACCAGATTGTACTCCCTTATATATGGACTCCTCAGGCCACCAATTTTGCATTATAACAGTTGATGTGTGCCCTTGGGGCCAAAGGCTTCGCCAATTTCTGCAGTTTCTCCAGCGTTGCCTAGCCTCTTTCTTTGGTTATGACCCCTTAATAAAGGTATTTTTTTTTTTTATTATACTCGCCTATGTGTTTTCCTTCAAAAAGGACAGTTTGTTTGTGAGGAGGCAGGTACATTTCAAAAATACAATGTCAAATTAACAAGAGACACCAACGCCAAACAATCTCCTTGAGATTAAATAATACAAGATAATAATGGTGTTGTGGTAACTTGACACACAAAACAAACCTAAAACTATTCTGGAGTAAAAAAAATAAATTAATCAAAAAAATAACAGGAGCTCAGGATTTAACAAACTAAAACAAAATAATACAAAATATAAAAACTAATTTTACCAGACCAAGCAGTTCCGTCTCTGAATTTATTCTGAGCATGCATGGCACTTTATGCGTCGGAATTGTCCACACATTGTCGGAATTTAAGCGAACAGATTTTGTTGGCGGAAAATTTTATAGCCTGCTCTCAAACTTTGTGTGTTGGAAATTCCAATGGAAAAAGTCAGATGGAGCCCACACGGTCGGAATTTCTGCGAGCTCCGATCGCACATTTTCCTTCAGAAAATCCGACCATGTGTACAGGGCAATACAGTAGCACAGACCTAGCTCTATGGCACTGTGCATGTGGGGTGATAACAATAGGACAGATATACTGTACGTCTGTCACAAGGATTCAGGTCAAGAAGTTATGGGCAGCTACAGTACAGATAAAAAGCAAGAACATAGGAACAATAACCTAACAGATTCTGCTTCTGGCTTGGATACAATATAACAGCAGCTCCTGTATGTGGATATGTGGTATCCACAATCCTCGCTCTCTATTTACTTCTTCCCTCTGGGATTTTCAACACAGCTTCCAGGGACAGAATGTGATACACATAAATAATTTTGGACATTGAGTAGCAAATCCCTACATAACATAAAAGGCTTCACATTCACTTACTGTTTCAAGTGCTCTTTTGGGTGTTTATTTCCAGTAGACTATTTGGGGCACACATCTTTTACACAAAGGTGAGAATTAGTTTGATTAAAATAATAGATAGCAATGTGTTAGTGTATTTTATCTGTCTGCTTATTTATAAACCCTTTCAGTTATCATTTTTATTATAATGTAAGCATTTTATGATTCTTTCTGGTACCATAAAGTCCCTTATTTTATTTTTATTTCACATTTTTTATACTGGCAGTGTTGGTACCACTACAAACATTGAACAATCTCAGGTCCATATACTGTATACTCTTTTTGGTAATAAAAATAAATGTAGCTTTGCCCTGTATAGAGCCCTGACTTTGATCCACAGCAAAATCAGCTTACCAGGACATAGGACTGTCATGGTGCTAGAAAAAAAAGAAACATTTATTTGGCAATCTTTTCCCATAGTGACTGCAGTGACTGCCATTAAAGCAGAACTAAACCCATCAATTTAATGGTTTAAAAAAAACAATTATATTCCTGACATGCTAAGTTTCATATTTGCTTGTGCTCTCAACCAAACTGTCAAACCATCAAATGGCCGGAGTCATAACGGATCACGTGGGGAGCTACATGGCAGTTGCAGATTAAACACAGAGAAGGGAGACACAGCAGCGCTAATCTGAGTGTAGTATGTAATCTAAGGTACATCATTTATTGGAGGATAAAAATTGGCAACTCACAAAGGAAGTGTAAGTAAAGGCATATCACATGCAAGGCGTCTCTGTGTGTTCCCGCCAGCGATCTGAACCAGGAACACACAGACGCCTCCTGCGTGGTATGCCTTTACATACACTTCCTTTGGGAGTTGGAAATTTTTATCCTCCAATAAATAATGTACCTTACATTACATACTATACTCAGATGATCACTACTTTGTCTCCCTTCTCTTTGCTTACAGAGCCACTTCACCTCTGACAGCTGGTTGCAAATACTAAGAGTAGTGTCAACAAGGACTACAGAACTTTTTATTGTTGGACATTGTCATGGGTCCCAGCTACCCACATTATTGGCTTTTAAGATTGGGCTTGGACTCATTTTATTGCTTACAACCCTTATGGTTCTGTAACGAAACTTCCCACACTCCGCTTGAGTGCTTTTGTCATATACCGCTTCCTCCCAGTCTGAATATAGATATCAGATATTCCAAACTGCTGACAACCAATAACAAGGCAGTGCTCGTTCGGTTGCTCAACATGAACTGTTTATTGAAACACGGGTACACAGGTGATACTCGGGACAATTCCCCACTTTGGATTCACAATAGAACAATGCAATACAGCCACACCCCAAATGAGCCAGCAGAGTACACAACAAAAAAAGATACAATATAAGATAGAATACAATAGATAGAAGATACAATAGAAGACAATAGAAGATACAATATACAACATTCCAATGTGGTTGTACAGTGAGTCAGATTAGTACAGATCAGACTGGATTTCTAGGTCACCCTGTGCCCCTATTAAAGACACAGAGTGACTTAGACATAGGAGGTGCATGGGGAGCTGAAACAAGGGTTTCCCAACCTTCCCAAGGGATTCTGGGTTCCATGGGCCCCTCGCCCAAAGTGACTCCCATCACATGTTCCCCTTGCTACTCCCGAAGCGCCACTATACACCCCCTTCATCTGCAGATTAAACATAGACCAAGATGGCAGCTTCCCTGGCTAAAAAGGACAGAAGGGCTTAGTTCCACTTTAAGATTACACATTATAATAACAATTGTTCCTGAGTATTAAGTGGAAAAACTGTTTAAGGAAAATTTTGCTAGAACTGCTTCTTTTTATCAGCACTGTCATTTTTTATATATGTTTTACTTTGCCTAGATGCAGTAACACAATAAACAAAAACATTTATGTTCAGTGTAACTACATTACGATGAACAATGTATAAAGAGCTAGAGAAAGCACCAAAACACATTCCAGCTGATAATAATTTATTTGTTTCATGGTTGAAATAAGGCTTTAACTTAGCAGTAGCTTGAATGCTAAACCCATCCTTCATAGATGAAGAAAAGGATTTCTAATGTCACTCAGTAAGTACATCTTTCATCATAGGCTATCATTGCTTTTTTTTGCATTAGAAAAATTATGATTCTGTCTACTAAAAATTGGATTCCCTCTAACATTGTGCTCATATATGAGTAGCATAGTTTAAAATAGGAATGTTACAAATCCCAGAGGTATACAAGGGGTCAAAGCGATTTGAAACCCCTTGCTATTTTTCTGACCTTATCTCTTGTAGGGATCACTCTGTCTCCATCTTGCAATGTAATTACAGAGCCATTAGGGGCTTGTCCACTGTCATGTTTCTAGAGTTTCACTTGAAGAGATCAGACGCTCGACCCTTTGTTTCCTCGCAGACGCCCTGTCTCCATTCTCTAGAAACAAGAGGACACTGGACAACAATGCTGAAGTTCTAGGTCTTTGGTATTACATTAAAGTGCATGCTTTGGAACATACATTAAGTTGTTAACTCCTAAGTAGTGACCGTGACAAACATTACTGCAGGAAATGTATCAATTACAAGTCATTTAACTATTTAAAGGTATGAATAATACCGCCCTCTACATTCAGTCAACACTCCATTTATTCATTTAAGCATTGAAGAGCATCATAGTAATGAGATCATAGTAGAAGACAAAAGTTTAAAAATACAAAAGGGAAGTTCTAGCTTATACCGTGATGCGTGAATTTCTCTTTTTCAGTGCTATGTATGTACAGACAGTCCTCAAGTTACAAACATCTGACTTACATACTGTATGACTCATACTTACAAATAGAGGGAGACAACAGGAAGTGAGGGGAAATCTACCCCTAGTTAGGGAAATTCACTCCTGTAAGGGTTACTATGGGAAAAAGGTGTCTCCACTGAAACTTTGTCACCAATCCTTGTTTCAACAACAACCAAAATTTTCAAAATTCAATCGTCACAGGGACAGAAAGTGAGGTGAAATCTTCTGAACAGGGACACAGACAGCAAAACAAATGTTACAGGGGTATTAACCCTTCCCTAGGCTATCCATAGTACTTAAAGATTATTTTTTTGGCTGGAGTTACACTTAAAAATTTTACCTGTTCCAACTTACATACAAATTCAACTTAGGAAAAACTTACAGAACCTATCTTGTTTGTAACCTGGGAACTGCCTGTATTCTTTTCCAAACAACAGTGCAAAAAGCACAGAAATTAGACAAAAGAAACCATTTTTTCCACCATTCCATTGTATTCTAAACAAAGTGACCAGATAGGGTAACACATTGATACCACAGAAATATGTTATAACTTATAGTTGTGTATTATATTTGTAGTAATTATTTTATGATTTACATTCTACTTTTATTAAAGAATATTGCTGCCAATAGATGACAAAAACAAAGGTATATATTTATCTATACTGTAAAATGGTAAATCTGTGCATTATTAGTGGTTCTATAAACTTCATTGCAACTATGTACTTGTAACTGAAATGCATTTCGACGGCAGCTAGCACTACATGCTTTCCCACATGCATCATACTATATCGTTATCACAGTGCAGTGCTGTCTTATGATATATGATCAAATGTGCTCAAAGCATATTATGCATGACAAAACCTGTATTAAAATAACAAATCCCATCAATAAAATATTCACTTAAATAACATGTATAATGTCAATCTTTATAGGCTAAGCTATATTTGCAGTCATGATATTATTATTTACATTCTACTTTGATTAAAGAGTATTTCTGCCAATAGTTAAAGAAAACAAGAAGGTAATGTATATATTTATTCATATAAGGGAAGTTTGTGCATCTTTAAAGTAATAATTTCTAACAATGCAAACATGTCTAACAGTATCTAAATCATAATATATATATATATATATATATATATATATATATATATATATATATATATATATATATATATATATATATATATATATATATATATATATATATGAAATTGAGTGATAATAAAGGCAATAAAAAAAAAACAAACAAATAACAAACATGTCATACTTTCCTGCTCTGCTGTGTAGTGGTTTTGCACAGAGCAGCCCAGATCCTCCTCTTGTCGGGTCCCCCCCGCCGGAACTCCTGGCTCCTTCCTCCTGTTGAGTGCCCCCAGAGCAAGCACCCAAGCAGGCTCACTCCCAAGCCACAGCTCTGCATGTCTATTCACACACAGAGCTGTGGCTCAGCCACTCCATCTCTCTCTCTCCTCATTGACTCACTGACTGGTATTGACAGCAGTGAGAGACAATGGCTCTCACTGCTGTCTCAGCCAATGGGGAGAGTCCCCAGAGAGCCAAGGCTCTCATTCACATCGCTGGATTGCAATGGGGCTCAGATAAGTATTAAGGGGATTGGAGGGGATTGGAGGAGGGGGGGAAGGCTGCTGCACAGAGATGGTTTTTTACCTTCATGCAATGCATAAAGGTAAAAAACCTTGAGCCTTTAGAGCCACTTGAATATACATCAATATTATTGAACAAAATATAAGTAAGGTATTTGATACACCAATATAGTTATACAGATGTTATTCCTTTCAATTATTCATTTTCTCATAGATGGATTCTCTTCATTGTTCTAGTATCTGGGTGGAACTTCTTATGATATCCAAAGATGTTGAAATTACTACCATTGGTTAACTACTGGTCTGTTTACTTTGACATGGTATTGTAATAAAAGTAGAATGTTTTTCGTGTTTAAAATCTACAAAATCATTGAAGAAGCCTGAAGCAGAGACAGTGGACACATTTATGTTGGGTGATAGTATTAAACCGTGATTCATATAGCACTAGAATTTTACTGAAGGGTTCTAAAAGGGATAAATATATATCTGTAAAGTATTAAAACACTTCAAAGAAATATATAATATATAATAAATGAGAAATGTTTGACCAGAAGGAATTATAATTTTGACATTTTTAGTTGCAGGTGATTGTTGGTGGGTTCCCCCATGTTGCATTGCATGCCTCCCTATTCAGTCATCTGTCTTCTTGCCCTTGCCCCTATAGTGAAGCATTTCAGGAAGAATTGATCAAGTTGTTTAATCACATCCCACAGCAAAAGTATGCACATTAGAATAAATGTGCATCATCTGTGAATTAGTAACTGAAATGTGTTACAATCTTTTGAAAATATTTTAGTGATAGGGATACTGACTAAGGCTGGAAAGTAGACAGGAGTGTCTTTATGGCAAATTAGGCTGGGCCATTGGTCTAGTGTGCAGGCTCAATTATCCCAATAATCATAGATTATACATTTCAGCAGGTAGTGACCATCCTGTCATTGTACTCTAAACTGACCCTTTTTAGAGGAAAATAGATACTATAAAAAGAAAGCAGCACGTCAAGTAAAAAATTTAACTTGTTTGGACAAACACCTGACACTTTCCAGAGGAGTTAGCAAAGTAGGCCTGTATAAGATAGAGCCACAATCCTGGTTGCCAGCACGAAAAGAAAAGAACTGACTCTTACCGCAGTGGTTCACACAGTGGATCACACCAAGAGATAGAAGAAAGCAAAGTGAAAAACTTAAGTTCATAAAGGAAAAAGACTGAAACATTTCTAGTGGTGTTAAAATGTATGCAAGGACTAGTTCCCTGAAAAGCATCAGCGTGCTTTTATTGGATCTTTAATAAATGTGTGCATTTTTCCTGATAAGAAAAGATTCACTTCTCTTCTATCTGGTTCTGAAAAGTTTTCTGTGTGTGATTACCTGCCACATAAATGACTGTAGCTCTTTTGCTGCGTACACACGATCGGATTTTCCGACGGTAAATGTTGGATGTGAGCTTGTTGGCGGTAAGTCCTACCATGTGTATGCTCCATCGGACATTTGTTGTTGGACTTTACGCCAACATATGTTGGCTAGCATGCTCTCAAATTTTCCGCCAACAAAAGTCTGTTGTCGGACTTTCCGATCCTGTGTACACAAGTCCATCGGACAAAAGTCCAAAGTACAAACACGCATGCTCGGAAGCAAGGACGAGCCAGAAGCTGTCGGTCTTGTAAACTACTGTTCGTAATGGAGAATTAACATTCGTGACGTGGCAAATTATGAAATCTCAAAATGGGATAATAATGAAGCTGCTTTGCTGGTGATACTGATGGAGTTATTGCAAACAAATTTTCAAAGGCTTTTTTTTTTCTAGTGATATCAAGAATAATATTATTACTGTATACTTTTTTTATTTTTTATTTGGGCAAGTTACCACAACACCATTATACCGTTTTTTAGATCAAAGATACAACTATGTTGGTGTCCCTTATCAATTTTACATTGTATTTTTTTTAAATGCAACTGCCTACTCCCAAACTGTCTTTTGAATTTTTTTCTTTGCTTCACAATTTTTTTTATTGTGCATTAAAAAAGAAAACAAATAAAATTAGACATGCTATCTGCCAATAGAGCTTAACCAAAAAGTGTATTCTATGCATCCAAAAATATAGAAAATATACAAAATCAAATCATTATTCAATCAAAAAAATAATGTCAAAGCAATAACTCCAAGGCCAATAATAAAATAACACGTTATCTCCTCCGATTCCGCAACATGTCTGGTTGACGAACAGCCATTCAGAAACGAACTGAAAAGCACGAATCAACACTCACCAAACTTCTACTAACACGAAATTAGCAGAAGGAGCCCAAAGCGTGGTGCTAAAGAGCTGAAAAAACACGTAGTACATCTAAAACGTCACTACGTTCGTAATTGTTGGCCAACATTTGTGTGACCGTGTGTATGCAAGATAAGTTTGAGTCAACATCCTTTGAACAAAATGCCACGGTTTTGTTGTCGGAGAGTCTGATCGTGTGTATGAAGCATTTGAGGTACTGTGTGAAGGGGACAGTACCTTCTCTGTGCAATGTTTTAACAAGCAAAGCATCCTTTTTGCATATGAGAAAACCCTCCTTTTCATTGTAATCTTGGGAAATGCTTGTGTGTGATATTCTTGGCACTGTTTATGCCTGAAATATTTTTTAATTTCCTGCTGCTTTATCTTCAGCAGGTTCTTGAAGTTGCAGCACACTGCAGGAGCTACTGTGTGTGCAAAACTATCTCTTATCTTCTGTGGTTTCCTTTCCTATACAGCACAGCTCTCTCCGCATTAGTGCTGATGGAGAGCATAAATGTTCAGTTGGTAGGTGAGGGCCAGATAGGCTTTTCTGATGAGTTGAGTTTTCAGGGATTGTCTGAAAGTGTAAAAAGTAGGAGATAGTCAGACATATTGGGGTAGAGAGCTCCAGAGGATAGGAGAGGCTCTGGAGAAGTCCGGGTGGTGAGCAGAGTCACTGAAGAGTTACTAATCACATTTTGGTTTAAATTGGGAGTAAACCACTTCCCCTTTTGATTAAATTCAATTGAATTACATCTGTGGGGCCAGACCAAGCATAAATCTGAGAACATTTCACACATAGACACTATTTATGTATAGATTGCAGAAATTGCTTACTAGACTTGATTTATAAACTTTTAATAGTCACAGGACTTGATAGAATGCAGCAGGGCTACCAATGCCTAATAAATGCAGCTATACATATAGAAAGTTGTGCTTCCCCTATATTTATCATTACTAAAGAGGCAACATCTGCAGAAAACTCAGATTTTTTTTTTTTGGTGTATGTGATGGAATTTTTTTGTGTTTGTGAGGGAATGAGACGTGAATACTTTTGTTCTAAGAAGACTTTACTGTGGGCACTGATTTGGTTGGAGGGCTTTTCTTTTATTCCTTTAGTCATTTCTCACCATAACCTTTATGGTTTACTTATCTCTAATTGCAGAAGCACAGAGGTCACATTTTCTGAGTGCTCTGGGGCTGGACATTTGCTCTCAGCTCAGCGTTATCATCATATCAATGAATTGCCACAGTTGTGCTCACTCAGCACAATAATGTCATCATCATCATTTATCACAGACACAAAGAAGACACAGGCTTGTTACATTGCTTTCCACACTGGCATGTTAGAGGTTGGAAAGGTAAAAAAAATCAGAACTGAGTATTAGAAGAACATTTGTGCACTGAATAATCTAGCATACAAAGATTTTCTCTAATGCACATTTATTTTGTTTTGCTATTATTTTTGTATTTGCAATCAGTGCTGATCCTGACCTCCCTGGGGCCCTAAGCAAAATTCTGCTAAGGGGCCCTCTACCTGACCTGTGATGCCGTGAGCTATGTAATCCATTTGCCATTGCCATACTGTCACACCTGACACTTCAGTGCTCCCAATACAATCCTCCCTCCTTTAAACAAAACAGTCAAAGAATAAGTACAACAATATAGAACAGAATGAGGTTCAAACAAACAATATTTATTGAATACATCAGAGAGTCTCCCCCTACATCAGGGTCCCCAGAAAGCCCCTCCTTACATCAGAGTCCACACAGAGGTCCCCCTTACATCAGGGTCCACACAGAGATCCCCCTTACATCAGAGTCCACACAGAGGTTCCCCCTTACATCAGAGTCCACACAGAGCCCCCTCCCTTACATCAGAGTCCGCACAGAGCCCCCCTTACATCAGAGTCCGCACAGAGCCCCCTCCCTTAAATCAGAGTCTGCACAGAGCCCCCTCCCTTACATCAGAGTCTGCACAGAGCCCCCCTTACATCAGAGTCTGCACAGAGCCCCCCTTACATCAGAGTCCACACAAGCCCCCTCCCTTACATCAGAGTCCGCACAGAGCCCCCCTTACATCAGAGTCTGCACAGAGCCCCCTCCCTTACATCAGAGTCCACACAGAGCCCCCTCCCTTACATCAGAGTCCGCACAGAGCCCCCTTACATCAGAGTCCGCACAGAGCCCCCCCCTTACATCAGAGTCCGCACAGAGCCCCCCTTACATCAGAGTCTGCACAGAATGCTGCCTCACTGTGCCAATCCACACATGATGCTCACCATTGCCTGGGCTGGTACACACACAGAGAGCGATATCCCATATTAAATCACAGAGCTCTGTCTGTGTTCGGCAGGCGTGCTGTAACAAGGTCCAGCTCCCCTAGACCGGCCTGTGTGATAGGTGGAACACTGATTCAATTCACTATCACATGAGCTGGTCTGGGGGCGGGACCTTGTTACAGCACGCCCACCTAACACAGACAGAGGGACCCCGCCCACCTCCATCAGGGGGAGGGGAGGAGGAGGATGGAGAGGCCATCCGGGCTGCTGGGGATCTTCCGAGCAGAGCCGATCCGCCCTTGGGGGCCCGGGAGCATATAGGGCGGATCGGCTCTGTTTACAATGATTTATATTTATTTAGAGATGCTATCAATTTACCATTGTTCTTGGGCAACAAATAATGGCAGTGTTTAGTGTGTTTCATAAATTATAACACAAAAATACAGCATGCTGCTCAACAAACATGTACTTATATCTTCAGCATTAGGATCACAAAAAAAAGAAAAACACTGACACTGTTCTTATTATAGTAGCCTAATTTAGTGTCTTGGTTAATCATGCAATCTCCTTTAATCACTTCCAGCTAAGGAACAAAATATCCACCCACATCAAAATGATGATAAGGTAATGACAGCAGTAGCAAGCTTATAAGCAAAAGGAGTGTAAAATTGTTGTTGCCAGACTTGTCACACAGTATCAGCAGGCAGAAGGATGATTAATGTACACTTTGATAATGAGCCAGGGTACGACTTAATCCTTCTCTTCAATCCCATCCCCATTTTTTCCCAAATAAAGTGCAAGATTGGACTGAGGGTAATGGCAAGGGGTTTTTGCCTGAGTTTGAGCAAGCTATTGCTGAAAAACGGTTGTAATAAATGTCTCAGTATTATATGTAGCAGATTGCCCACTGAATCACAATGTTAGGATGCAGACCTCTTTCACTCACAACACCCTTGGTTACTGGACACACCCAGGGAAAATAAGTTCCACAGCTCCTCAGAGAGGTTGCAGATTATGGGGCAGAGGTAGCTGGACAAGTGATCTGCAGACAGGGGGGAGGTCCACCATTACCAGAGAGGTGGGGTCTTGGATCCCTTTAGCTGTTTGCCTGTGTTACTAGAGATACCCAGAACTTTACTGTGAGGAACAACGTCTACAAGCTTAAGCCTAATACACACTAGTAGCTTTTTTTTTTTGGTTCAGCCCAGCAAAAAAAACCTGACAGCTCAGGAGGAGCCGCAGTACTAACTACCCAACATTAGTACAGTCATCTCCCATGCTGTGCTATTGTGTTCTGACAGGGGGGTGGCAGCCCTGGCAGAACAACCCGGCCAGTGCTCTCAGCTATTGGTTGAGAGTGCTGATTGGTAGTCGATTGGCAGACCTTTTTCAGTCATGCCTCTTCTGCAGTACACACAGGCCGAATGTTGGCTGGTTTCTATTGAACTGCCTGATGCTGTCTGACATTCGGCCCGTGAGTTCTAGGCTTTAATCAGAGGTAGTTGTGTTTTGTGCAGTTTTACTAAAGTAGTGATTCTAAGTTTGACTCCCAGTAGCTACAGAATCCTATATAGACTATACTATGCAGCCACATGTTACCCTGACAATGATGTGAAGAGTCCATGTTTGTTGAGCTTCATATGTTTGTGCAGCTTTTATTTTTCTGCAGTGTATGCATATTTTTGAAATCCTGAACATGTTTTGCATTATTGACTGTACCTGTTTAGTAAACTGTAAGTTGCTGTTACTCCCTGTCTGATCATTCAACCAGTTACCTATTCTGTTCAGATTTTTTTTTATCCCCACAGTTTCAAACCATAACTGCTTATTTTAATCTCATCAGTCCCTCTTAGTTTTCATTTAAGCATCATATATCACCAGCCATCAAACTGTCTGCCAACTATTTTCATTATCAAGTTTTTGTTACCACGGTACTATTTAAGTATTCTTTATGGAAACTCAAAATGTGCTCTATATGTATTTACCTAAGGATATTGAGCTGCCACTAGTCCTCTACCATCTCTGAGTGAGAGAATAGGAATAAGAATAGGTTCACTCTGGGAACATGTTATACCCATATTTAGAGTTTAACATGTAACATGCTTCCAACCACCTGCCTCCCTCCCTGTGAGAGTGGGCAGGGGTCGGCGCCCCCCCCCCCCCCCCACAGCTGCTGTCACATTTTAAATCAGTTCAAAACTGGGTGGGACTCCGCAATCTGTGAATGAATAAACTACAAGTGCAGCCTGCCACCGTGACAGACAGCTTGTGGATCTCAATGAACTACAGCACCCTTGTTGCCCATTGACACTTTCTACAGGTCTGCAACTGACAGTCCTTACAGATAAATGGACATAGAGCTGTAGACAGTGTCTGCAGGTTCCTGACATTGCACCTGTGATCCACTGACTATACCTTTGTACCTGTTTGGCAAACTGCAAGTTACAGTTACTCTCTGTCTGATCATTTAGCAAATTACCCATTCTGTTAAAGAAATGTGTTAGGGTGGCAAAGAGAAAAGGTGGAGAACAGCATTCAAACTCTGGGAAACAAAGATTTTGCTTCCTGAACACTTATTGATGTATCTTAAAAAATGTGAGCTGCTAAACATGAAAATAACTTATAATTTACCTAATATGTAACATTTCATAAAAATCTTTGGTTTTTGTAATTTCCGTCTGGTGACTATGCTGCACACATGTAAGCATAAGAAAATATTGTTTGCTGAAGAGCATCAGTACACCAGTATACCCAGGACAACTGGAATATCTCTGGAGATCTGAAAGAAGTGGCTCTGCTGCTTGGAATGCAGCTTTGATATAACAAGTACTGTTGGCACACATGCAAATGGCAGTGAGGTACATTACATTAAAAAGAAATGACCACTCCAAAAGATGTTGGTTCCAGGACAGAAAAGTATGGCACATCAAAGATATTTTTGCCTTTGCTTCACATAAAACTTGAACTGATGAAAACATTTGTGAAAGAAATGAACAAGGAAGGTAAAGGTTCTCATTAGAGATGGGCCAAACACCCCCTGTTTGGTTCACAATAGAACTCCCGAACAGGGGTAAAGTTCTAACCCGAATGCCGAAGCCCAACAGGAAAAATCAAAAGTGCCCATTTTTAAAAAACAGTGGGGGTTATTTAAGAAAGGCAAACCACTTTGCACTACAAGTGCAAACTGCAAATGAAAAGTGCACTTGAAATTGCATTAAAAGTGCACTTGGAAGTGCAGTCGCTGTAAATCTGAGGGGTAGATCTGAAATGAGGGGAAGCTCTGCTGATTTTATCATCCAATCATGTGCAAGCTAAAATGCTGTTTTTATTTTCCTTGCATGTCCCCCTTGGATCTACAGCAACTGCAATTCCAAGTGCACTTTCAGTGCAATTTCAAGTGCACTTTGCACTTGTAGTTTGCACTTGTAGTGCAAAGTGGATTTGCCTTTCGGAAATAACCCCCAATGTTTTTTTCAGGAGCAGTGATTTTAATGATGCTTAAAGTGCAACAATAAAAATGAAAAATTCCTCTAAATATAGTGCCTGGGGGCTCTCCTTAGTCTGCCTGTAAATTGTCACATATATAGCATGTATAGAACATGATGCAGAAAAAGAAAAAAAAAACAAGTCAAATCACATTTAAAAAGAAAAAATGGAGTGGGTCCCCTCCCCCCCAGGTCATGCCAGACCCTTCAGGTCTGGTATGTATTCTAAGGGGAACCCCACGCCAAAAAAAAAAAATGACGTGGGTCCCCCCGAAATTCATACCAGACCCATATCTGAGCAAGCAGGAAATAGGCTCCCCCCTTCTAAACCATATCAGGCCACATGCCCTCAACATGGGGGGTGGGTGTGATGTTGATGGGGACAAGGGCCTCATCCCCACAACCGTGGCTGATGGTTGTGGGGGTCTGCAGGCAGGGGACTTATCAGAATCTGGAAGACCCCTTTAACAAGCCCCCAGATTCCAGCCCCCCCATGTGAATGAGTATGGGGTACTTAATAACCCTACTCATTCACCAAAAAATTGCCAAAAAGTAATAAAAACACAGATACAGTGTTTGACAATTGCTTTATTAACAAATTAAAAAAAAAAAACAACAGTGTCCCCCGATGTAAATCCATCGTCAATCATGCCTCCCGCGAAAAAGAAAATTGCTCCCGCCAACATAAAGGCTGGCCGCCACCTGGCTACGTCACCCCTTACCTATAAAAGAACTGTCAAATGGTTTACCCTACACTAGGCAGCCAGCCTTCATGATGGCGGGAGCATTTTTAATATTTTTATTTTTCGGGTGCGGCAAGCGCCATGATTGACGATGGATTTACATCAGGGGTACACTGTTTTTATTACTTTTTAAAACTTTGTTGGTGAATTGGTAGGGATACTATGTACCCCATACTCAATGGAAAAACACGTGTGTGAAAGTTAGGCGGCACACCCCGATAGAATTACAAAAATGGAACAATTTGCCCAAGAGGTTTTCAGGCAGCGAAGTAATTATAGAGAAATACAGTGTTAAAGTATTTTATTAGGTCAAAAAAGTCAATTCAAAATTTATACACTAGATTTAAAATATGAGCTCTGGTTTATGACATAAGAGCAACAACGCGGACTTTCATTTGTGCAAAAAATGCACCATGGGGACAATTGTGTACAATACATTCCAACATTATCCTCATGAATACACCACTGCATTTCAACCTCTATTTTGCAGTCTTCTTTAGGGGGATTTATATTCTAGAAAGATATATCAAGAAAGATTTCTTATTTAGAAAATGTTATTAAACATTTCATGTAATGCAGAACATTATTAAATATTTTATACTCTACAAAACATATCTCCATTTATAGGGTGATATATTTACCATTCAAATGATGGGGAGGTGAAAATATGTCCCATGACCAGAATTGTTAAAAATGATTGAGTTCAGTGATCTCGAGGTCTCCGTGCATCTTCACTACATCCCCCGAGCAAGCCCCAAGTCCACAGGGCTTGCAAGGAGCCACTCCTAGGACCTGGAGAGGGGAAGAAGGGAGGCAAAGTACCCCATAATCATTCACATAGGGGGAGGTGGGATCTGGGGGCCCCCTTGTTATAGGGGACTTCTAAATTCTGATAAGCCCCCTGCCTGCAGACGCCCACAACCACTGCCCAGGGTTGTGGGGATGAGGCCCTTGTCCCCATCAACATGGAGACAAGGTGCTTTGGCCCCAAAGCATCCACCCCCCATGTTGAGGGCATGTGGCCTGGTATGGTTCAGGAGGGGGGCGCTTGCTCCTCCCCCTTTCCTGACCTCCCAGGCTGCATGCCCTGATAAGGGTCTGGTATAGATTTTGGGGGGGACCCCACGTCATTTTTTTAAATTGTTTTTTACTGCAAATTGTTTTTTTTGTCAGTTTGTCAGTGGGGAAGCCCATTGACAGATGATGACTCATCAGTTGTTAAGGATGCCGTGGTGGGCTTCCTGGCTCCACTTCTTAATAACCATTCTATACTGCGCACTGTTTGGGCAAATCTTTGCCCAATCAGAGTGCACAATGCACTGTGCAGTGTGCAGTGCATTACAGGGCATCCGGTGGGGCAAACACCCGCCGAACACCCTGCAAATTCGGGTGTTTCCCAAACAGCCAATGTTCAGCCCAAACTGATGCCCGGGCCTCTAGTTCTCCTTATTTGAGACAAATGTACCAAAAATAATCATAAAGAATGTCAAGATTGAGGAAGGCATTTTTTTTGGTCCACAGGTCAGATATGTTATCAATGGCAAGCTGTTCGAAGATTTGTTAGTGGGGCCATAGAAACTCACTTGCAGAGCATTCAAGGTTGTAATTGAGGATTTTCTTGGCAACTAAGGAGCACCAAACTACATTCAGATGACTATATATAGAAAAGTACCATGCTAATTTTGTGAAATAGACTACTAAAAAAAGCTATATTTGTGACTAAATAGTAAAAAAACAATGATTCAAAGTAATACATTTTATTACACCTTATGTGAATACAAAAGAAATCACTGTGTAAATATTAAAGTCCACATCACTCACAAGTGTAAATAACAATCGTGAGAGAAACCAATTGAATAATAAAGTCCAAAAGGTAAGAAGTGTAATCTGAAAAACTTCAAACAAGAAAGTGTAACCACCTATGTGACCCTTTAATTTTAAAGGGATAGCCAGAAAAAACACCACCATTGATAGGAGGAGGTCTACCAGAAATCATTGACTTGAGGAGGCTTATACTGCCCAAGTCACACAGGCTTGTTAATCGGTGAACCCGATAGGTACAGCTGGTCCTGGGTCCGGAACAAGTGAGGAGGAATTAACAGAAGCAATCAAAGAGTTGAAATTGGGTAAAAGCCCAGGTCCAGATGAAGCTTCCTGATAATGCATTATTTATGCAAAACGCATTGAGACTGGTTGTGCGATGCTGACATAATTTCCTGTCGAATGTACCGCACTGAAAACAAGGCTTGAACCGCACACCGACTCCTAGTAGTATACAGCCATTGTAGGCAAACACTGAAAGGCTGGAGAGACTCAGTGCCAGTCTAAGGCACACATACATGTGAGTGCAATCTTTTATAAAAACCCTTTTAATTATTAAAGTATGGAATGTTGCGCAATGATGGCCATTTTTGTCTTTTGAGAACTACATTAACTGGAGGATCATAAGAAAATAATCTGGGATCTAATGGAGACATATCTACTTACCTATATGGAGGATTAAAGAAAGGCAATACACAGGCTTGTTTATAACTGCTTTTTGGTAGGCACATAGATTGGAAGGTGGTGGTCAATCACAACACAATTGGTTTGGAAGTCACTATTTGTTCAGCACGGTGGATCAACTTATTTGGACTTTATTGTTTGGTTCATACTTTTATTAATGCTTGTTTGTATCAGGGGGTTTCCCACGTTTGTATACTAAGGTTTTGATGGATAATTATCAGCACATAAATACACCATTTGATTTATGCATTTAAAAGGGCTAGCACAGTTACACAAGCAATAGTTTTTTTGCACATTTTTTTCACTGATTTAGTGGTGAATATTAGCCACAGCAAAGTCTGTAGTATACAACAATTGAGATTTGTTTTGCGCCGGTGGCACACATATAAATTGATTAAGTGCATACAACTCACTCAGCAAACCACAGGAAATACCGGACTCATTCAACCTGTCTCACATTACGGTACTCCCAAAACCTAACAAAGATTCTACAGATTGTACGAGCTACAGACCAATCTCACTTTTAAATTTAGTTTTGAAGCTCTTAGCGAAAATTTTTTAGCCAACCGTTGTGCCCACTCCTTTTTAAGGTCATTGTTCCCGAACAGGTGGGCTTTATGTCAGGCCGAGAGGCAAGAGATAATGTAATGTAAGGTGGTGAGTCTGGTACATGAATTGCACTCGGGCACTGTTGGAGGTCTTCTCCTGTCCACGGATGCGGAGAAGGCCTTTGACAAGGTGCCGTGGGACTCCATCTTCGCCACATGCAGACACATAGGTTTGGGCAGCCACATGTTGACATGGATTTCCCCCCTCTACCACAGACCAACATCAAAAATCAAAGTGAATGGTTCATTATCAGAACCCATACAAATACATAATGGCACTAGACAGGGGTGCTCACTGTCCCCGTTGCTATTTATTCTCACTCTAGAGCCAGTCATGTGTTCTATAAACCTTAATGCTTCTGTTAATGGTCTGATGGTTGGAGATAGGGGATACAAGACCACAGCCTACGCAGATGAACTCCTTTTTTTCATCACACAGCCACATATATCACTACCTAATTTACTAACTGCCTTCACTACTTTTGGATACATCTCAAATATGAAAATAAACCACCATAAATCCGAAGTGCTAAACATATCCCACCAAACCAAAGACGTAACCGACATACAACAAAACTGCCCCTTTAAAATGGGAAACCAAAGACATAAAATACTTAGGGGGTGAGGATTACACTGGATCCTACCAAACTTTTTGCGCATAATTTCCTACCCTTATTGTCAATTTTTGATCAAGACCTAAAACTTTGGTTAGTCAAAAACTTCTCTTGGTTCGGTAGAACAGCAATTATTAAGATAACGATCCTACCACTTCTTTTATACCTTATGCAAGCTTTACCGATTACCATCCCCTCCTTATTCTTTAGACTATTAAAATTATCCAAACCTGATTTGTCTGGGCTTACAAAAAACCTTGCATAAATTTTAGTCATATGACAAAATCAAAAGCACATGGAGGCATGGGCTCCCTAATTTCAGGCAATATTACCATTCAATTCACATTGCAAGGGTGATAGACTGGAACTGTCACACTAACACAAAAGACTGGATTCACTTAGAGCAATCCTTTACATCCTTCCTACTTGATGCCTCCCCCTGGATCCCCCTATCAGAATGTGAAAAGACACTCTTATCACATCCCCTGATAGGAGCTATACTATGAACTTTTCATCACATTATCAAGAGAAATGATATATTGAGTTCACTTGGCCCCCTCACTCCACTTTCAAACAACCCTGACTTTCTACCGGGCATACATAACAAACACATTATCATGCCATCTGGTAAACCACTACTGGTCACCCACTGCTTTAAGACAGGGAACTTTAAATCCAGAAACGCACTGACAGAAGAACTAAAAATTAGGGATTTCCCATTCTGGTTATACCTACAGATGCGTAGTTACATCCAAACACATAAGACTAAGAATTAGTACAATGGACCTTTAACAATCTTCAAGACCCTCTGCCTTAAGGGGGAGAGAATATAAAAAGTAATTTCTCATTCCTATGCAGGGCTTCAATAAAGAGTAGATTCACAGAGAGATAGATTTAAAAGACAATGGGCAAACACACTAGGCATTGATATTTCTGACCATCAATGGTGCAAAGCTTGCATCCTAGCACATAATTGTTCCTTAAGCTCTGGAGCAAGGATAAGCAATTAGCGGACCTCCAGCTGTTGCAAAACTACAAGTCCCATCATGCCTCTGCCTCTGGGTGTCATGCTTGTGGCTGTCAGAGTCTTGCTATGCCTCATGGGACTTGTAGTTCTGCAACAGCTGGAGGTCCGCTAATTGCATATCCCTGCTCTAGAGCAAGAAACCGCTTACAAAATGGTATGCTACACCAGACAAACTCAAACGATGGTTCTCAAACTCTTTGGACATTTGCTGGAGATATGGACAGTCTCAAGGTACAATACTTCACATCTGGTGGGATTGCCCTCGTATCTCCTCATACTGGACACAAATCAAAGATTTGATCACTGAAATAACTGAAACAAAAGTTCACTTAACACCTGAATGCTGCCTTCTACACATAAATACCAGATCACTAAAAAAAATACAAACACTCTCTAACTAAACATATGCTTAATGCAGCCAAATCTCTCATCCCATTACACTGGAAATCCACTTCAGTGCCGACAATTAAGGACTGGATACAAAAAATGAATGAAATACACAATATGGAAAGGTCAATTGCAATTGCGGACAATACAACCTCTCGATTCCACAACACCTGGACGACTTGGTTCCTATTTAAACTGTTGAAAAAATACCTTGATCTCCTAAATGACTAGATAAGCTCTAATCATTTATATTTACCCTACATCTCAAGAGTCCATCCTTCCTATTCTCTTGACATATTATACTTTCTACTTCCCACTTCGCTTTCTCTTATACCTTTCAATAACTTACTAAGATTAATGGAGAAGCCTAAATTATAGCTTCCCTATACCTTCAGAAATTGTTCTATTCTTCTTTAAGTTAAACATATATATCTATACTGGCCAACCGTTCTTATTATAATGGCCATATGATACTGTCTACATTAAAATGTGATTTTATTTCCAATATATATTCTACAGTGGTAATGCAGTGGTAGCTGGTGCTCAAAACTTTTTTGGGGGGCGCAAACAAACTGAAAAATTCGGAAAAAAAACCCCATCAATTGCAGCCTCACTGTACTATCAATCGCAGTCACTGTACCATCAGTCGCAGCCACTGTACCATCAAACGCAGCCACTGTGCCATCAAACGGAGCTACTGTGCCATCAAACGCAGCCACTGTGCCCATCAATTGCTGCCACTGTACCATCAAACACAGCCATTGTGCCCATCAATTGCCGCCACTGTGCCATCAAACACAGCCACTGTGCCCATCAAACACAGCCACTGTACCCATCAATTGCCACCACTGTGCTATCAAATGCAACCACTGTGCCCATCAAACACAGCCACTGTGCCCATCAAACGCAGCCACTGTCCCCATCAAACACAGCCACTGTGCCATATCAAATGCTGCCACTGTGCCATCAAATGCTGCAACTGTTACCCATCAAATACAGCTACTGTGCCCATCTTATGCAGCCACTTTGCCCATCTTATGCAGCCACTGTGCCCCATCAAATGCAGCCACTGTGCAGCATCAAATGCAGCCACTGTGCCCATCATATGCAGCCACTGTGACATCATATGCAGCCTCATTGTGCCCATGAAATGCAGCCACTGTGCCCATCAAATGCAGTCTCACTGTGCCCCATCAAATGCAGCCACTGTGCCCATCAAATGCAGTCTCACTGTGCCCCATCAAATGCAGCCTCACGGTGCCCATCAAATGCAGCCTCACAGTGCCCATCAAATGCAGTCTCACTGTGCCCCATCAAATGCAACCTCACTGTGCCCATAAAATGCAGCCTTACTGTTGCCCATCAAATTCAGCCTCACTGTGCCCTATCAAATGCAGCCTCACTGTGCCTCATCAAATACTCCCACTGTGCCCCATCAAATGCAGCCACTGTGCCATATCAAATGCTGCCAGTGTGCCCCCTGCCCACCGTCTGTACTTACCCTGTCTCGATGGCGGTGGGACAGCTCCTCGATGTCTTCTCCCATCCTCTGCTACGATTGGATGCCTAATAGGCGTCCAATCACAGAGCCTGTTGTTTCAGCCAGTCAGGTGATGGATAACAGATCCGAGCACCTGATTGGCGGAGAGGCGGTTTAGTATTAGAAAAGTGAATATTCATTTTATTTTTCTAACATAGCTGAATGACCTGCGAGCGCCCAGCATGGCACTCGCAGGTCTCCTTTTTTGATGCCTAATCAGGTGCTTAAAAAAAAAAACCCTGCCACTGTAATTCAGGCGCCCCGTGCCCGAAAAGGGGTTGAGCACTTGAATAGAGGGTGGCAGCGGTGGCCACAGATAGATTCATGCGATGCATGAATCTATCTATTGGTGCTAGAGGGGTGGCTGGAGAGAGGGGGCAGAGCCCGTGGGCCCTTATGGACGCACCACCACTGTGGTAATGTTAGTATTCACTCTTCAATTTCTGTGATTTTACTCTACTGTATTCCATATTAATTCTATATTGACAAAATATGCTGGTTAACTGTATCACTTATGCTCTCAATAAACCTTTTATTGTTAAAAAAGAATCTAAGATTGCACTATTGGGGTTGAGCAAAAATGTATTTGAGCAGCTTACATAATGAAAGATTTCTCACTGTCTAGCAAGAATAATGTATCTATCATGGGCTATGGATGGTAGAAATTAGTTTGCATACCTTGGGATATATAAGAAAATTAAATTAAATAGAATTCTAAAGTGGGTGTTAGCCCTGCACTAAAATTGGTGTTGTAGTGCAGGCACGTGGCTTCGTTAAACCGGGGATGGGATAAAATATCTGGCCAAAATATCTGGCTTTGTTTGAGGGCCACCACATTACTAACCACATTACTACTTTCTCTCCTTTTCTTTTTCAGTCATGGAAGACATTTAACAAAGCAAAATAAATAAATACTGTACAGTGAGGTAAGGGGCCTTTTAATTCGACTTCAAGGGTGACATAGGAAAAACATCAATCCTTTAAAATACATGCTTGAGAAATGCCTTTAGGCAATATGTGGTGATTGAGACAGTGAGACAGTACGATTTTTAAAGACAGCATCAGAGTGTCAGTGTATTTTTTGCATCACAAATTTGAGAAGAGTAATTGATTTTAACATTTTTAACAATTACATTAGCTTGGCTAAAGCAGCACCCAAGCTCATTCATTTTAACTTGAAAAAGCTTTTATTGTAGTTTTGGCTGATCTTTTTATCCAACAGTAATTAACCCAAATTGACTGATGGAAGTAACAGCTATGTCAGATGTAAAAGCTATAGGAAGGTTTACTTGTAAAAAAAATAAATAAAAGCTGAACACCCGAACTTTGTAAAAATTAGCCAGTGGCACAACAGTCTAAAAGTATCGTTTGTGAGCATCATTTTACACAGTACCACACTGCATTGACAGTTTAAAAAGTTTTTAAAAAAGTTAAAACGAAGTGAACAAAAAAACTAAAAAACACAAGTCTACATTCCTGAATCCCTATCTCATCAATGTATCCCCAATTTTTCCCAAAATATAGACATCAGGAATGTGTTTGTTAGAAACTGGTTAGCATTGGTTTGTACACAAGCACTTGAATAAATAGCAAATAGAAATAATCGAGGCAGGTTTTATCTTGCAATAAAGTGTAAACAGAGTGCAACTTTTAAGAGGCAATTAGCAAAAATATTGCATAGTGGCTGGACAGTTAGTAAGCAGCTTGGTTAAGTCACATTTTAACATTGAAAAATGAGCAGATTTTTTATTGAAATTATCTGATAGACAATAACTACAGATATTGTTTAGTAATTAGACAGTATGAGGGGGATTTACTAAAACTAGTGCACACAGAATCTGGTGCAGCTGTACATAGTAACTTATTGGCTTCTAACTTCAGCTTGTTCAATAAAGCTTTGACAATAAAACCTAGAAGGGGGACAGCTGCATCAGATTCTGTGTGCACCAGTTTTAGTAAATCTCATCTTATGTAAGAAGCTTAGCTAGTCAACAATAAAAGAGGGAGAGATGGTTTTATCTAGAAATAGAAATTAGCGTTACTTATTTAAGAGACAATAGGCACAAATATTGTTCAGTAGCTCGACAGTATGGGGTTTATTTATTAAAGCTGGAGAATGCAAAATCAGTAAAATTTCTGCATAGAAACCAAACAGCTTGCACGTTTTATTGCCAATGTTTAATTGAACAAGCTGAGGTTAGAAGCAGTTTCTCTGCAGAATTGAGACTTATTTTGCACTCTCCAGCTTTAGTAAATAAATCCCAGCGTGAGAAGCTTGGTAAGGATGGTAAGAGGAAGATATGCGGCAGATTTTTTCTTGAAATAGACATTACAGTGTATTATTTGATAGATGATACCCACAAATAGTGTACACTGGCTGGTCAGAATGTAGGTAGTTTGGTAAGGCTGCAATATAAGATGAAGAGAGTTATGCTTTATCTGTAAATCCAACGCCATAAAAAATCTAGTTTTTAACCACTTGCCGACCGCCACACGCCGATGTACGTCCAAAGTTTGGCGGCGAATATCGTTGTTATGGCAGCAGCTAGCTGCCATAACCCCAGTATCCCCGTTTTTGTGCGGCGGTCAGCTTTCAGATAAAAGTGGTCTCTACAGCGGATTCACCGCAAGATCACTTTTATCATTGGCGGGAGAGGGGGCCCCCCTCCCGCCGTGATCCGGTGCCATCCACCGCTTACCGGAGCTGTCGGTAGCGGCGGAGGCAATCGCGTGTATCTCCCTACTGTGCCTGGAGATGAGTGAGGCTAAGATGGTGCCCACTCATCTCCACGACACTGCTGGGCGGAAGCGATGTCAAAACGTCACTTCCACCCATACGTCTTAAAGGCAAATTTTTTTCAATGTAATTTTTTTAAATGACTTTTTTTTTATTGCATTTTAGTGTAAATATGAGATCTGAGGTCTTTATGACCCCAGATCTCGAATTTAAGAGGTCTTGTCATGCTTTTTTCTATTACAAGGGATGTTTACATTCCTTGTAATAGGAATAAAAGTGACACAATTTTTTTTTTAACAGTGTAAAAATAAATAAAATCATGTAAAATAAATAATAAAAATAAAAAAAAAAAAAACCCGTCCCGACTAGCTTACGCGCAGAAGCGAACGCATACGTGAGTAGTGCCCGCATATGAAAACGGTGGTCAAACCACACATGTGAGGTATCGCCGCAATCATTAGAGCAAGAGCAATAATTTTAGCCCTAGACCTCCTCTGTAACGCAAAACATGCAACCTGTAGAATTTTTTAAACGTCGCCTATGGAGATTTTTGAGGGTAAAAGCTTGACGTCATTCCACAAGCGGGCGCAATTTTGAAGCGTGACATGTTGGGTATCAATTTACTCGGCATAACATTATCTTTTACAGTATAGAAAAAAAATGGGCTAACTTTACTGTTGTCTTATTTTTTTATTCAAAAAAGTGAATTATTTCCAAAAATAAGTTCCAAAATGAGGCTGGTCCTTAAGCGGTTAATGATTCATACCTTCCTCCCACCTCAACCCATCCTGCCAGATGTTATGTTTTGCCAACCTGGTGAAGTTATTTATATCCACTTGAGTACCCCCATCCAGATCCTTCACTGACATTGTTTCCCCCTGCACTGGCCACTAATCCAGTGCAACAGGTTAATGCTTGCAAGCTGTTTCTCTTCACTCCCTTAAGTCCGACATCAGTCCCCTTCTGGATCCATTGCCTATCAGTGCAGCGTATTATTGTCCATTGGTGCAGTGTATCATTGCCCATCAATGCAGCCCATCATTGCCCATCAGTGCAGTGTATCATTGCCCATCAGTGCAGTGTATCATTTCCCATTAGTGCAGTGTATTATTGCCCATCAGTGCAGAGTATAATGCCCATCAGTGCAGCCTATCATTACCCATCAGTGCAGCATGCCATTGCCTATCAGTGCAGCATATCAGTATCCATCAATGTAGCCTATCATTGCCCATCAGTGCATCGTATCAGTGCCCATCGGTGCAGAGTATCAGTGTCCATCAGTGCAGAGTATCATTGCCCATCAATGCAGCCCATCATTGCCCATCAGTGCAGCGTATCAGTGCTCATCAGTGCAACGATTCATTGCCCATCAATGCAACATACCATTGCCCATCAGTGCAGCATACCATTGCCCATCAGTGCAGCATATCATTGCCCATCAGTGCAGCATTTCATTGCCCATCACTGCAGCTTACCACTGCCCATTAGTGCAGAATACCATTGCCCATCAGTGCAGAATACCATTGCCCATCAGTGCAGTGTATCATTGCCCATCAGTGCAGTGTATCATTGCCCATCAGTGTAGCATACCATTGCCCATCAGTGCAGCATACCATTGCCCATCGGTGCAGCATATCATTGCCCATCAGTGCAGCATACCATTGCCCATCAGTGCAGCATATCATTGCCCATCAGTGCAGCATATCATTGCTCATCAACGCAAGCCTATCATTGCCCATACGTGCAGCCTCTTCAGTGCCCAGCAATGCATTAGGGAGGAATCAGGAGGATCTGCTGG
Organism: Aquarana catesbeiana; assembly: GCF_042186555.1. Lineage (NCBI taxonomy): Eukaryota > Metazoa > Chordata > Amphibia > Anura > Ranidae > Aquarana > Aquarana catesbeiana. The sequence continues at coordinate 203,782,613 of NC_133330.1, forward strand.
CCAGATGACACAGAGCAAGGATCTCCCGCCGAGTCACTAGTATATGAATAGCCGCCGCTGTCAAATGAGGTCCCGCCTCCTAGACCGGCTACTCTAATAGACAGCACACTGGTTCAATGTCAGTCCAGGAGGTGGGACTTTGTTTGAAAGCGGCCGGCTATTCAAATACAAGCCATTTTTCAGTGGTATATCCCCGCTCTGTGTCATCCGGCTGCCCGATCCTTCTGACAGTTTCCTAGCTGATTTTTTCTGGCAGAAGTGGTGCAGCCTTGTGTACAGGACATCAGAGGGGCCTGGGGGGGGCAGGGAGCCCCCTCCAGGCCACTCTGATAGCCGCACCGCTTCTACCAGAAGTGATCAGCCAGGAAACTGTCAGGAAACTGTCAGCCCAGTCCACCCCTGCCCCACACTCTCCCCCCGCTAATTTCCACTGGCCAAATGTGAGCAGGTGAATAGGCTGCATGTGCAGACACCTTGCTTCATGAGGGAACACTTTCCCCCCTTGCCCCCATGTGGATGCCCATGGCTCTACTAAAACCGTCCTCAGACCTACTGACAAAGTTAACTGTTCTACTGACTGACACCATCCACTGTCCTACTGACACCAACCTCTGCCATACTGACATGTTCACTGCTCTACTGAAGCCGTCCACATAGTAGTGAGTGTACAGCTTGTATAAGAGTGTAAATTTGCTGCCCCCTCAAAATAACTCAACACACATCTATTAATGTCTAAACCACTGGCAACAAAAGTGCGTACACCCCTAAGTGTAAATGTCCAAATTGGGCCCAAAGTATCAATATTTTGTGTGGCCACCATTATTTTCTAGCACTGCCTTAACCCTCCTGGGCATGGAGTTCACCAGAGCTTCAAAGGTTGCCACTGGAGTCCTCTTCCACTCCTCCATGGCAACATCACAGAGCTGGTGGATGTTAGAGACCTTGCGCTCCTCCACCTTCTGTTTGAAGATGCCCCACAGATGCTCAATAGGGTTTAGGTCTGGAGACATGCTTGGCCAGTCCATTACCTTTACCCTCAGCTTCCTTAGCAAGGCAGTGGTCGTCTTGGAGGTGTGTTTGGGGTCCTTATCATGTTGGAATACTGCCCTGCGGCCCTGTCTCCGAAAGGATGTTGACATTCATGGTTCCCTCAATGAACTGTAGCTCCTCAGTTCCGGCAGCACTCATACAGCCCCAGACCATGACATCCCCACCACCATGCTTGACTGTAGTCAAGACACACTTCTCTTTGTACTCCTCACCTGGTTGCCGCCACACACGCTTGACACCATCTAAACCAAATAAGTTTATCTTGGTCTCATCAGACCACAAGACATGGTTCCAGTAATCCATGTCCTTAGTCTGCTTGTCTTCAGCAAACTGTGGGCTTTCCTGTGCATCATCTTTAGAAGAGGCTTCCTTCTGGGACGACAGCCATGCAGACCAATTTAATGCAGTGTGCAGCGTGTGGTCTGAACACTGACAGGCTGACCCCCCACCCCTTAAACCTCTGCAGAAATGCAGGCAGCACTCATACATCTATTTCCCAAAGACAACCTCTGGATGTGACGCTGAGCACGTGCACTCACCTTCTTTGGTCGACCATGGCAAGGCCTGTTCTAAGTGGAACCTGTCCTGTTAAACCGCTGTATGGTCTTGACCACCGTGCTGCAGCTCAGTTTCAGGGTCTTGGCAATCTTCTTATAGCCTAGGCCATCTATGTAGAGCAGCAATTCTTTTTTTCAGATCCTCATGCCATGTTGAACTTTCAGTGACCAGTATGAGAGAGTGAGAGCTATAACACCAAATTTACCACACCTACTCCCTATTCACACCTGAGACCTTGTAACACTAACGAGTCACGATGACACCAGGAGGGAAAATGGCTAATTGGGCCCAATTTGGACATTTTCACTTAGGGGTGTACTCACTTTTGTTGCCAGCAGTTTAATGGCTGTGTGCTGAGTTATTTTGAGGGGGCAGCAAATTTGAACTGTTATACAATCTGTACACTAACTATGTTACATTGTAGTAAAGTGTAATTTCTTCAGTGTTGTCACATGAAAAGATATAATAAAATATTTACAAAAATGTGAGGGGTGTACTCACTTTTGTGAGATACTGTATATATATATATATATATATATATATATATATATATATATATATATATATGCATGTGTGCATGCATGTGTGTTTGAGCTTTGGGGTGCACACCCTAGTGCAATAAGCTGCGCACACCTATGGTGGTGGCACAACACTGGTATTTTGGAACTGATGATGAAAAGAGGAGCTCATCTATTTTTTGGAAAATTAAAAGTCAGCAGCTACAAAAACTGTAGCTGCTGAGTTGTAATAAACAGACACTTTCCCAGGATCCAACAATGTGCTCACTGGAGGAGGAGCTGGGACCATCTTCATTCCCTGGCACCGGAATCTTAGCTGTGGGCACCCGACTGTGACAGCTTGTGGCTTCACAGCTGGGTGCCCACATTGCATGCGTGAGCTACATTGCCCATTGTGAATGGTCCCACAGGGGGATAGGAGAACTTTCGCTTGGATTGACCAAGCAATCGGAGTGGAAGTGGCTGTAGGTACCTCAATATAACGCAATATAGGACTGTATAGCACCTAACTCTCCTTCAAACACACAAGGTTCACCTTAAATGTATGCTAGTGGGAACTAACACCTCATCCCCAGTGTAGCCTAGTGGAAGACTGACATCACAGCCAGCACTGGAATTCAGTGGCAAATTGAAGGAAAGGACGACAATGCAGTAGATAACTACACAAATACTTTTACAGCATTGTCAACCTTATGAAGGAAATGGGCATTGTATTGTAGGTGGGAGTTGATTTAGCGGATAGGGCAGTGGTGGCCCCCCCTCTAGGCAGTCATAAAAAAAAAAAAAAAAAATTAAAGCTGGCCCTGAAAAAAAAAATACGAAAAAATGTCCTTAAATGCACTGTGTTCGGACGCCGGACACAGTGTGACGTTGGACACAGTGCACTTATAGGAAGTGCCATGTCTATGCAATCACGAGATTGCAGACATGGTGCTTCATTTGCGGGTGTTTAGCCTGCCTTGCGGAGCTTTCTGAAGCGCCGAGTAGCTTCCGCCCGGCGCTAGTATCTATTACTATGGCCGGGCGGTTTGATTGACATCTGAGTATGATGTTACTTCCTGTTTCTCTCTCCAATTGCGCCCAGGAGGGATGAACAGGAAGTATGAGAGGAATGGACCTCTCCACAGGAGACACCGCTGGAGAGGACAACACACAGCAAGGTAAGTAACCGGGGGAGGGGGGTTTGATGGTGACACATGCTGCTGCAATTTGGTGGTGACACATGCTGCTGCAATTTGGTGACACATGCTGCTGCAATTTGGTGATACATGCTACTGCAATTTGGTGGTGACACATGCTGCTGCAATTTGGTGACACATGCTGCTGCAATTGGTGGTGACACATGCTGCTGCAATTTGGTGGTGGCACATGCTGCTGCAATTTGGTGACACATGCTGCTGCAATTTGGTGGTGACACATGCTGCTGCATTTTGGTGACACATGCTGCTGCAATTTGGTGACACATGCTGCTGCAATTTGGTGGTGATACATGCTTCTGCAATTTGGTGGTGACACATGCTGCTGCAATTAGGTGACACATGCTGCTGCAATTGGTGGTGGCACATGCTACTGCAATTTGGTGATACATGCTGCTGCAATTTGGTGGTGACACATGCTGCTGCAATTTGGTGACACATGCTGCTGCAATTGGTGGTGACACATGCTGCTGCAATTTGGTGGTGGCACATGCTGCTGCAATTTGGTGACACATGCTGCTGCAATTTGGTGGTGACACATGCTGCTGAAATTTGGTGGTGACACATGCTACTGCAATTGGTGGTGACACAGGCTGCTGCAATTTGGTGACACATGCTGCTGCAATTTGGTGGTGACACATGCTGCTGCAATTAGGTGACACATGCTGCTGCAATTTGGTGACACATGCTGCTGCAATTTGGTGATGAAACATGCTGCTGCAATTTGGTGACACATGCTGCTGCAATTGGTGGTGACACATGCTGCTGCAATTTGGTGGTGACACATGCTGCTGCAATTTGGTGACACAGGCTGCATTTTATCTGACACAGGTTGCATGTAAGGAGGAACTCCGCTGAGGACACCTGATGGCATCTGATGGCAGGCGACGTGGCTAGTGACACGCTCAGGGCTCCCACTGATTCTGCATTATGGTGAGTTGAATGATTTCATTTTATATTACAATGTAATAATAGAAATAATGTGCTTCAATCATCCTGACACCATAACAACCATGGTGCTGGGATGATTGAAGCGCGAACACCAGGTGTTTGGAGTATCTTTATCTGCTTATTGTTAAACTTTCTAGAATACACATATTTCTATTGTTGTGTAGGATCTGGGCCTGCTGTCCCTCCATCCCTCTCTCCCTCTCCCTCCATCCCTCGTTCATCTCGGACACTAACCACACCACCTTAGAGCCACGCCCACTATTTCACTGAAACCATGGCCATTTTCACCACGTGAGAGGGGTCAAAAAGGAAGGGCGGGGTCTGGCGCCCCCCCATCCTAAAACTTCACCAGCCGCCACTGGGATAGGGGTTCAGGGTATCTGTCAGGATAAGGGAGTTAAGTTTCAAGCAAGGACTTATGGTTGCCTCTATTGCCCGCCAGAGAATATCAGGGGAGGGAGAGAACCAGAATTTGAGTTGTGTAAGCATTGATGCGTGGAAATAATCTTGGAGATCTATGGCTCCCATTCCACCTGTAGCTATGTGTTTAATAAGAAGAGCATGGGAGCATCAGGGGCATTTGGACTGCCAAAAAAATTGTTTAATTGTGCTCTGTAAGGCTCTTAGGTGGTTGTTTTTTGGGGGTATGGGTAGTGTGCACAATATATACAGAATCTGAGGGAGGCATAGCATTTTAAAGGAGGCCAAGATAGCTCTACCTTAGCCAAGCGTTTAGTCTCTTTGGAAATTTTGTCAATCAAAGGTAAATAATTAGCATCTGCTAGATTTGCAGGGTCTGCTGTTAGCAGGAACCCTAAATACTGAATATTGGATTCCATCAGGAGGTTAAATTTGGAGGGTGAAAGTGGAGAGCCTTGCCTTGTCCCATTGGTTAAGGGGAATGATCAAGAAAGGGTATTGGAAGTGTAAACTTGAGCAGATGGGCGGGAATATAAGGCTAGAATAGCAGATAAGATTGGGCCTGAGAAGCCAAACTTTTGAAGTGTCTGAGTCATATACTCCCAGTGGATTCTGTCAAATGTCTTCTCCGCGTCCAGGGTGAGGAGCAGAGAAGGAATTTGATGAAGCGTGGAATAATGCATAATATTTATGATTCTGCGTGTGGCATCTGATGCCATCTACCCAAGGTGAATCCAGTTTGATCTGGGTTGATTAGAGTGGGTAAAATAGGGAGAAGTCGAAGAGTCAAGATTTTGACATAGAGTTTAATGTCAGTGTTAAGTAGGGATATTGGCCTAAAATTAGGGTGGGAAGTGGGTTCTTTCCCAGGTTTTGGAATGTTAACAATGTATGCTTGTAGCATCTCAGATGAGAATGAGGCAGATGTCATTGCAGCTGAATACATTAATAGGAGGGTTGGGGCTAGGTCAGTGGCGGAATTATAGGGGTCGCTGAGATCGCCATGGCCCTTTTCGGGTGTGGCGGGCACCTGAATTACAGCGGCGGGTGTGTTTTTGAAGCACCTGATTAGAGCCATAGGCTCTAATAGGCTTCAAAATAGGTGAACTGCGAGTGCCATGCTTGGCGCTCACAGTCCACCCAGGTGTGTTAGAAAAACAAATTAATATTCACTATCCTAACACTGAACCGCCTCTCCACCAATCAGGTGTGCGGGTCTGTTACCCGTCACCTGATTGGCTGAAATGATACGCGCAGCTATTGGACGCCTATCAGGAGGAGAGGATGGGATATGAGGACGGCAGGAGACCCATGGAGGGCCCGGCTCGTGGCTGTCACCCGTTGCCCCACCGAGACAGGGTAAGTGCCAGGCAGATGGCGAGCGGGCGGGGGGATTCACAGTGGCAGCATTCAATGGCACAGTTGCAGCATTTGATGGCACACTGGCAGCATTTGATGGGCACACCAGCAGCATTTGATGGGCACACTGGCGGCATGGCACAGTGGCAACATTTGATGGGCACAGTGGTGGCATTTGATGGCACAGTGGTGGCATTTGATGGCACAGTGGCAGCATTTGATGGGCACAGTGGTGGCGTTTGATGGCACAGTGTCGGCATTTGATGGGCACAGTGGCAGACTTCGATGGGCATAGTGGCAGCGTTTGGGCACACTGGCAGCGTTTGATGGGCATACTGGCAGCATTTGATGGGCACACTGGCGACATTTGATGGCACAGCGGCAGAGTTTGATGGGCACAGTGGTGACATTTGATGGCACAGTGGCGGCATTTGATGGGCACAGTGGTGGCATTTACATATATATATATGTGTGTGTTTTTATATGTGTGTGTGTGTGTGTGTGTATGTATATATATAGTATATGTGTGTGTATTATGTGTGTGTTTATATATATATGTGTGTGTGTGTGTGTGTTTACATGTATGTATGCTCATTTTATGTATGCGCTTTTAATCCTGCCCCCCTATATGTATACAATCAGAACCGATTTTTTAATTTTTTTTGCTTGTTCATAGTACCAGCAAAAAAATGCTGTTCCTCCTAAAAGCGATCCATGCTCAGATTGCTTTTCAGAGGCATTTGACAGCTGGTAAAAAGGCAATATGTTGCCTACTGACAGCCTGTTTTAACCCCTTAAATGCCTCCTAGAGGAACCGATCTCTCCATTTTTCTCCTGCAGCCACTGAATGGAGAAATGGATAAATGGAATGGAGAAATTGGTTCCTTTATAAGCAGCCACCCACTTGTGATCGGGCCCTGGTGTTCCACCATTGGGCTCAGAGAAAAGAGCCCTGTCCGGGGGTCAGGGGGGCCCTCCATGGTTTCTTGCATCGGGGCCCTGAGGGTTCTAGTTACGCCACTGGGCTAGGTTACACTGAAAGATTTTATAATACTCATTTATTAAACCATCTGGTCCTGGGGATTTGTCATTGGGGAGAGGTTTAATAGCTTTAGTGAGTTGAGACAGCACAATTGGCGCATATAGAGAGGCCAGCTGAGACGTGGACAGAACAGGGAGTTTAAGGGTAGCTAGAAAATTACTACTGGCATTATCCATAGGTTGGGTTGTTGCAGGGTCTTCAGAAAGATTATGTAGTGAGTGATAATAGTCTGCAAAGGAGTTTGCTATATCTCTAGGGTTCCCAATTTTACTCTCGTCTATGGGGTGGATCAAGTGGGAAATTTTGGTTTGAGATTGTCGTTTTCTAAGTCTTTGGGCAAGGAATTTGCCAGCTCTATTGCCCGAAGAGTAATGCGCCAGTTTCAAACAGGTTAGTTGCTTATCACATTGGTCAATAAGGAGTAATCTTAGTTCAAACCTCAGATTGGTTCATTTGTGTGCTAGCACATTGTTTGTTTTGTGCTTCCAGTTGTTTGCTTTCCTTTAATAGTTCTACTAAATAGTTATATAGTTCTACTAATAGTTTAATAGTTCTACTTTCTGAGTCCTCTGTCTTTTAACCCGGGAGCTCAGTTGCAAAAGTATGCCTCTGATATATGCCTTATGGGCACACCACAAGATAGAGGGGTCAGAAACAGAACCAGCATTATATGAAAAAAAAAAAATTCAGTTAAATGTATAGCAATGTATGCTCCGTGCTCAGGTGTTTGAAGGGTATGGAAATTTGCACGCCAGATTTATGTTAGGTTAAAAGGGTTTTCCTCCTTCACAACAATAGATACGGGAGCATGGTCAGACCACAAAATAGTGTGTATGGAGGAGGAAGACACAGATTGTAATAAAACTTTATCAACTAAAATCAAGTCTATACGAGAGTTATGCCTCGTACACACGATCGGATTGTTGGCCAACAAAACTGTGGAATTTTGTCCAAAGAGCGTTGGTTCAAACTTGTCTTGCATACACACGGTCACACAAATGTTGGTAAACAATTCTGAATGTTGTGACGTACTACATGGTTTTTCAGCTCTTTAGTGCCACCCTTTGGGCTCCCTCTGCTAATTTCGTGTTAGTAGAAGTTTGGTGAGTGTTGATTTGCGCTTTTCTTTTCACATTTTTCAATTAGTGATTTTCATTTCGTGCTTTCCAGTTCATTTCTGAACGGCCGTTCGTCAACCAGACATGTTGTGGAATCGGAGGAGATAACATGTTAGTTATTATTGGCCTTGGAGTTATTACTTTGATATTATTTTTTGGTTGAATAATGATTTGATTTGGTATATTTTCTATATTTTTGGATGCATAGAATGCACTTTTTGGTTCAATTGGCAGATAGCATGTCTATTTTTTTTTTTTTTTAATGCACAATTAAAAAATTAGTAGTTTTACTTCAAATGACAGTTTGGGAGTAGGCAGTTACATTTTGAAAAATACAATGTAAAATTGACAAGGGACACCAACAGAGTTGTATCTTTGATCTTATAAACTAGGAGATAATGGTGTTGTGGTAACTTGCACAATTAATTAAAAAAAATATATATATTATTCTTGATATCACTAGAAAAAAAAGCCTTTGAAAATTTGTTTGCAATAACTCCATCAGTATCACCAGCAAAGCAGCTTCATTATTATCCCATTAAAAAAGAAGAGAATTGTGCGCTGCATTTGGAGATTTCATAATTTGCCACGTCATGAATGTTAATTCTCCAATACAAATGCTAGTTTACAAAACCGACTGCTTCTGCTTCCAAGCATGCGTGTTTGTACTTTGGACTTTTGTCCAACGGACTTGTGTACACATGATCGGAAAATCCGACAACACACATTTGTTGGCGGAAAACTTGAAAACATGCTAGCCAACATTGGTCTGACAACAATTGTCCAATGGAGCATACACACAGTCGGATTTTCTGACAACAGCCTGACATCCAACATTTCCTGTCAGAAAGTCCAATCGTGTGTACGGGGCTTAAGTATTATGCCTGGATGAATGAAAGATAATGTCATGTTTGTTTGCGTGTTGGCATCTCCAGGCATCGTATAAGTCGTTGTTGGAAGGAGAGGTTGTAGAGGGGGTGGAGGTCGATCGGCTTTGGAAGTGGAATCTAGATGAAAGTCAGCAGTAAGATTAAAATCTTTACATAGGATTAAGGCACCTGTCCTCAGAGTAACGTAAATGTGAGGAAAAAGTTTGTGGTGAAAAGCTGGGGTGTCGGTAGCTAGGAAGTGGGTTTTCTGAATGCATAGGACATCACATTTAAGCTTGAGGGCCTCTCTCCACAATGATGACCTCTTTGCTGAGTGGTTTAGCCCATTAACATTAAAGGAATGGAGAACCATTTACAATGATTGGATAAGTGATTAAAGAGTACCTAATATTCCTATGGTAGATCCAGGGGATCCTATGTCCATGTGGATAGGGTCTCTGGAGTAGAAGGTATGAGTCTGCTGGACAGGTAGTGAGCAGGCTGTGAAATGAGAAGTATTCTTGAATGAAGAACTGAACCTTAAACAGTAAAAGTGAGATTAAAAAATGTAAACCAACAAGGAAAAACAAGAGAACAAGTACATGGTAACAGCATAAAAAGGAAGATTCCAACAGGAATACGCTGGCATTAGAACTGCACATTACAGTAGGGGGTCAGTTAATGGGTTGTGAGCTCCATAGGATGTTATGGGAATCAAGTTGTTTAGGAATAGCATAGATGTGAGGTGATCATGAGTTGTGTTTTCACTTGTGGGACACCAAGCTCCAATCATCTTTGGTGTCCAGCTTGGGAGGAGGAGATTGGTGTGAAGGTTTCTGTTCAGGGAGTATGTACCAAGAGTGAAGTAGGTTTAATCGTTTATCAAGGGAGAAGGTCACAGAGGATGTGCCATCTCTGGTGATAGTTAGCTTGGTGGGGTACCCCCAGCGGTAATAAATGTTATGATTTTGCAAGGCCTTGGTAATGGGTAGCAAGGACTTGCATTTCTGCAAAGATTTGAATAGTTGCATATTTGGCTGGAGGTTTGGTGTTATTACGAAAAGCCACCATGAACTGGTCCTTGATATGGTAGAAATGCACTTGCATCAATACATCTCTGGGGACCTTATATACTAGAAAGGACAATTTAGGTAGGCGGTGAATTCTGTCTATCACTAGCTCGGTATCAGGAGTAGAGGGTAGGAATTCTTTCATAAGTTCACAGACATATTGTCGCAACTGGGCAGGTATAATGGACTCAAGGATGCCACAAATTTTCACATTGTTTCTACCATTCCTCTAAATCAGCTATTTTAGCTTTAAGCCAGGCCACTTCACCTGTCTGCATCATTATGAGCATCTATAAGGGAGTTGAGAGAAGAAGCAAATTCCCTCATTTTCTTCTCCACATGATCCATCCATCCTCCTAATGCTCCCATCTCAACTTTAAAGTTTTGGATGCAGGACATCATATCAGTATGGAAGGAGCTATGCATGTCCTTCATGGTTGTGTCCAGAATGAGCTGGTTATTAGTGGGCACGGAGCTGATAGGGTCTATGAGCTCTCTTGTATCATCCAGTGTAAGCTGTTTATTAGCAGTTTCTGCAGGAGGTGAATCTGATGCCAGCCTGGGCTTGGATTTAGCAGGGCTGCATGAGGTTGGTGTGGATATGCAGGGTGAGCTCCGCTGAGAACCAGGGTGTGGGCTGGAGCCATGTCAGGCAGCAGGAGAGCCGCTGGAGGCAGTCAGCAAGCGGCTGGCGCCATCTTGGACCCGCTCTGCCAGTGGAAAGAAATGTGAACATTTCTTTGGCTGGGCAGCATTTTGCTGTTTGCGGGTCATGGCGGAAAGTAAGGCGGGTTATTAGGGAGCAGCTGGTACCTTTGCTGGGTCAGAGTCTCGCCTCTGTAGGTGAGGATTTCCGGTGCTGGAGCAGAGCTTCTCTCTCAGACAGCCATTCAGCAGCACAGTAGCCACGCCCCCCTGTTTTTTTTTTTTTTTTTTTCATTTGGCTGTATGCAATGTACACTTCAAAGGCCAATTGAACCCTCAGTTTAACCCTTTCCAGAGCTGTTTTTGCAGATTTTTTTGCATATATAAATAAAAAATAATTTTAGGCCTGAAGGTTAGTTAAAATCCCTAAACATTGTATATTTTCTGAAAGCAGAGACCCTGGAGAATAAAATAGTGGTTCTATTTTTTATGTCACACAATATTAGTGCAAAAATGTATTAGTGAAAATATGTATCATTTCAAAATTTCAATAACAATACATTTAAGTTACTTTTAGGGAACAAAAATGCTAAATATTACATAATTTTGTGTAAAATATTAAGGTTGACATTGTACAGAGTAACTAGCTAACATGTCAAGGTTTAAATTTGTACACACCTGTAAAATAATGAGAACATTAGGTACACTATATTTTCCTTAGCATGATGCTTAAAGAGTCCCTACACATCATCAGTTTAGCGGTAACCTTAGAATTATTGCTCGCACTCATGCGCATCAATACATAACAATGTGTACTAGACATGTGCAGAACGTTTAATTTGTTTTTGGAATTTGTTTCTTTTTTTCGGATTAGAATCAATTCAAATTTTCATAATTCAAATTTGAATCAATTTGAATAGTTTTCAAATCAATTTTGAATAGTTTTCAAATTCGAATAGTTTTTAAATTCAAAAAGTTTTCAAATTCAAATAGTTTGATTTGTTTTCCAAAGAGAATAAGATAGAATAGGGAAAAAAAGGAATCATTTAGAAAAGAATAATACAGAAGATAAAAAAAAATAGAATATAATAGAGTAAAATGGAATGTGATAGAATAGTATATAAAAGAACAGAATAGAATGGAATTCAAAAAGAATAGCATAGATTATAAAGAATATACCCATTTGGATTTAAATAGAATAGAAAAAAACAGATTAGAATAGAATAGAAAATAACCGAATAGTATAGAAAAACAGTAGAATAGAGAGACCATAACAATCTTCCTATTCTAATCTATTATTTTCTATTCTATTCAAATTCAAATTTGAGTTTATTTTGTTTATCCTATTTGTTTCTATTCAAATTTGAATTTTGGAAGATGGTTATATTCTTTCTATTCTATTGTTTTTTTTTCAATACTATTTTGTTATTTTCTATTCTATTCTAATCTATTCTTTTTTATTCTATTCAAATTGGAATTGATTCTATTTGAATTTTGGGAAGTGGTTATATTCTTTCTATTCTATTCTATTGTTTTTTTGAATCCTATTCTTTTCTATTCTATTGTAGTCTATTCTATGCCATTTTTTTTCTATTCTATTCTTTTCTATTATTATTCTATTCTTTTCTTATGTAGTCATATTCAAATCTATTCTATTTGAAATTTGAATACTGTATGTACTGTTGCTGCTGACTTTTAATATTAGGCTCTCACTTGTCCAGGAATCCAGCGGTGTCCTCACCCGAGACGATTTTTTAACCGGCTATCGGGTGCTGGCACCACCATCTTGACTAAGGGAAACCAGCAGTGAAGCCTTGCAGCTTCACAGCCTGTTTCCTACTGCACATGAGCAGGAGGGGGGGCAACTTCCAGCTCAGTTCACCATGGTGAACTGAGCCAGAAGTGGAAGCGGGTACCTGTCAAGATCAAAAGGTGCCAAATGTGGCAGCGGAGGAGGGGAGGAGACAGACAAGTGGAGGTTCCCCTTTTGGGTGGATCTCCACTTTACATTTATTGCACCTGGGCTGTAGTCAGCCTGAGCATTGATTTTTTATAGTTCTGCTTTCGTTAGTCTTCTACTAAGGTGATTTTTTTTGTTTGCTTCTGCTTGCTGTTGGGAGTGTCCCTGGCAAAAGATACAATAATTCTAAATTATGTCTTCCAAGGCAACCACTTGGATGTCTATTGGCAGTGGTGCATGTTGTGGTAGTGCATAAATACTTGGGGTGAACCATTGGAAATCTTCTTGCTTCTTGGGCTGTTCTTAGGAGAGTAAGCTGTGTTTTTAGGAGGCTGCCTGGGGAGGGCCTTTGCAAAGGGGCCTGGTTCAGGGGCCTGGGAATTCAAGATTCATAGGTTTGGAGCACCAGAAATGAAGACTTGGCTGATAAAGAGTGTTCTTGGAGTGTCAGTGCATATTGCAAGTTCTGGCAACTCAAGCACAGAGAACATACTCTGCTCAAAGCTGCTATACAGTCTGAAGAGTACAGAGTGATTAAATGCCAATTTCCTCTGTATTGACTAGGAGTAGAGTCTAAAGTCTGAACTTATTGTGCTTCATAAACTTCTACCAACAAATAGTCAGGAATTCTGCATTGAGGAGCCACCTTGAGGTTACTAATCACCTTATGGGAAAAACAGGCCACTACATATAGTGTTCTGATCTATACATAATAATGGATAAAATTCCATTTAAAATAAATTGTGTAGTGCTACCCTCACAGGAGCTGCTGGATAGACTGGGTTCTTTGTTCTTTTGCCTCGACTCTGAGAACAACCTCAGCCCCAGTAACACACTAGGTGAAATGGATACTACAATGCTACTGGGAGCACAAATATAGATATCCTGCACACAAGTAAGGTTCAATATTAAAGCAAACATCAGACTGGTTAGTGGTAAATTACCCCAATATACAGTATTGTCATGACTTACAGTAAATAGCAGTATGTACATAAATGAGTAATTAAGGGATTAGATCAACCACGGTTCACTAGACAATATGTTCACTAGGCTATAGCAGCATAGATTGGAGTTCTATGCAGCTAAATTAGCGTAAACCTGGCAATCCACAAAATCATAATAAGTAATGACATTAGAATACAGTAGGCTATATCCACTTTAAAGTACACTCTATATGAGTGGTAGCGATTACATTTCGGATTCCATAAAGAGGTACCTGCAGCCATCTGTGTGAACCATTTTTTGCCCTAGTTCTTCAGCCATCTCACCACTCCCAGTTATACAGCAACTGTTTAGATGTAAGCACACTTCTGGATCTGCCTGGAACGACTCTGTAGCAGGATGATGTGCACACAGGAACAGAGATGTGCACACCTCGGTCTTCTCGCAGCAAAGAGGAAAGTTCTTGGTATTCAGCCTGTGAAAATACAGCTTTTTCTCTCTTTCTACCCAGCTTACCAACCATCAAGTATCTTGAGCTCCTTTTGCTTGTCAGCTCTCTCTAGTTGGAGGTGAGCGTTAACCCATTCAGCTGAAGTCCATTGGGAGCACAGAGATCACTGCAGCACAGTGTCCTAAATTATTCTATGTTTCTAGCCAAGCACCTAGCTACAATTACTTTAAGAATTCTTGTTTCTAAAGTGAAATCTAAGATACCACCTTTCTGCACAATAGAGGCAAGTGCTACCCTCCTTTAATAGGATTGGCAATCCTTTTTACTTTTTATAATCTGTACCATCTGAGATCCCTGTCTGTTAATAAAATATCTCACCAAGTTAGTATTATTGTTGGTTATAATATTCAAGAGATGATCTCCTAAGTGATTGCATAACCATCTGGTCATCCTACATACTGCAAGATATAATGTAAACCTTATATATCATGTGATGTGACAGAAGCTAACTGTTTAATGTTAAAAGAACAAGATATTTGTGTATGACTGAACAACATGGATATCACTCAGATAGGAACAACTCTGTCAATGAGTGGATCAACTCTTGAACATGCCCTTAGTACTCAGCAGAGTACCTTTTTTTGATTGTTATAGTGAAATAAAACTAGGCGATAAGTTGGTTCCTTTTGTGAGTACCCTTTTAGTTACAAAATAGACTACAGGAACAAGCATCTTTCTAAGTTCATTATCTACATATAATATGGGTAGATGCAGTAACTGTATATAATTTGTTAGATCTCCTCAAACACTAAACTGTATTGAATTAAAAAATCATGAGCTCCACAATTATAAGGGTGCTAGATTATGAATGCTACTCAAGCAGGGGAAGTCAAACTCCCGTAGTCACCAAGGAGAAAGATGCAGGCTGCCAAAGGTGATGTATGTATAAAATCAATAAAGCACCACACTTCTGTTCAGCTAACCTAGTATAGACTTGAAAATGGCCTCAACCCATGAGTCTCCACCAAAGCCACGCACCCTGACATGTTTCACTCTGCCCACCGGAACTTAATCATAGGGTAGCCTATGATTAAGCCTGGTTGGTGGAGCAAAACATCTAGGTTGGCTGGACAGGAGTGTGGCGTTTCTTTCATTTTCCACAATTATCATGTTTTTTTGTTTCTCTTGGTTTAATTTTTCAATGGGTCCTCTCTCAGAATGCTCCTAAGCATTGATATGCCTCATCTACAGTGGAATGATCATAGCCAGGTTAAAGAAACTAGACATGTACAATGCGTTTCAGTCTGAATCAAAATTCATACATTTTTTTGGTTATTCAGAGATTTGGAATATCTATAAATGACAATAATAATACATTTCGTTGAATTTTCTTATGTTTTGTTTTATTCGTTTGCTAATGAATTCCAAATTTTCAGAACAATTCAAATTGTGATCGCTGGAAAAATGATCCACCAATCCCAATTCTGTGTGAAGCATAGCTGGTTGTTAAGGGGCGGGCCTTAAAAACTTATGACTAATCAGCTGTCAGTGGGTTTCCCGCTGACATCTAAAATTTAAACCAAAGAATGCTGGCAATGAAAAATTCAGAAAGAACACAGCGTGGGGGTCCCCCATTCATATCAGGCCCTTCAGTGATGTCACTGGCTAACCCTGCCCCCATGTTTATCTGTTATTCGGGAATGACACTCACCCAATGAGAGGCAGACATGGTGTGGGTCACCCGGTTACTACACTGGGTAACCTCCACCCCTATGTTTACCTGTCAGAATGCTGTGTTCCTGGACAACTTTTTTTTTTTCATTTGGGTCTGCGTTTTTATGTTTTTTTTTTTAAATAAAGGACTTGTCAAAAGCTGTTGTGTTTTTATTAACTTTAACTTTTTTTTATGCCTGAGTAAGCACTATATACTCCATACTCATTCACATGGGGGGCTGGGTTCTAGGGGGCCGGTTGTTAGAGGGGGCTTCCAGATTCTGATAAGTCACCCCCCACAATCACCAGTCCAGGGTTGTGGGGAAGAGGCCCTTGTCCCCATCAACATGGGGACAAGGAGCTTTGGGAAGGGAGCCCCCATGTGGGGAGCATGTGGCCTAGTATGGCTCAAGAGGGGGGGTTGTTGGTTGGTAAGGACTAGGGATGAGCTTCGAGTTCGAGTCAAACTCATGTTCATCGGCTGTTCGCCAGTTCGCCGAACAGTGAACAATTTGGGGTGTTTGCGGCAAATTCGAAAGCCGCGGAACACCCTTTAAAAGTCTATGGGAGAAATCAAAAGTGCTAATTTTAAAGGCTTATATGCATGGTATTGTCATAAAAAGTGTTTGGTGACCTGGGTCCTGCCCCAGGGGACATGGATCAATGCAAAAAGAAGTTTTAAAAACGGCAGTGATTTTAATAATGCTTAAAGTGAAACAATAAAAGTGTAATATTCCTAAATTTCGTACCTGGAGGGGTTTCTATAGTATGCCTGTAAAGGGGCGCATGTTTCCCGTGTTTAGAACAGTCTGACAGCAAAATAACATTTCAAAGGAAAAAAAGTCATTTAAAATTACTCGAGGCTATCATGGCTTCTCGGTCCGACAATACATATAAAAGTTCATTGATAAAAACTGCATGGGATTTCCCCACAGGGGAACCCCGAACCAAAATTTTTTTTAAAATGGCGTGGGGGTCCCCCTAAATTCCATACCAGGCCCTTCAAGTCTGGTATGGATATTAAGGGGAACCCCCTGCCAAATAGTTTTTTTTAAATGGCGTAGAGGCCCCCCTCAAAATCCATACCAGACCCTTCAGGTCTGGTGTGGATTTTAAGAGGAACCCGCGCCAAAATTTTTAAAAAATGGCTCAGGGTCCCCCCAAAAATCCATACCAGACCCTTATCCGAGCACGCAACCTGGCAGGCCACAGGAAAAGAGGGGGGACGAGAAAGCGCCCCCCCTCCTGAACCATGCCAGGCCACATGCCCTCAACATTGGGAGGGTGCTTTGAGGTAGCCCCCCCAAAGCACTTTGTCCCCATGTTGATGAGGACAAGGGCCTCATCCCCACAACCCTCGGCCGGTGGTTGTGGGGGTCTGTGAGTGGGGGGCTTATCGGAATCTGGAAGCCCCCTTTAACAAGGGGACGCCCAGATCCCGGCCCCCCCTGTGTGAATTGGTAATGGGGTACAAATGTACCCATACCATTTCACAAAAAAGTGTCAAAATGGTTAAAAACTACAAGAGATGGTTTTTTACAAGTCCTTTATTAATTTCTTCTTCTTTCGGCTTCTTCTTCCATCTTCTTTCTTCTGGTGTTCTTCTTTTTCCTCCATCTTCTTCTTCTTCATCTTCTTCTTCTCCATCTTCTTCTTCTCCTTCCTCCACTCTTCTGGTCCCTCATCTTCCTCCAGGCTTCTTCTCCGCTCCGTCCGCACGATCTACCTCAGTTGGAGTCTTCAGCTGTGTGACGCTTTGCTTCTTCTGACATTTCTTATATAATGGAGGGTGGGGCCACCCGGTGACCCTGCCCTCCTCTGATGCATGGAATTCACGGGACTTCCTTGTGGCTTTCCCTATGTTGTCAGAGGGCCGGGTGACTCTGCCCCCTCTGACAACACGGGGAAAGCCACAAGGAACTCCCATGAATTCCCTGTGTGTCAGAGGAGGGCGGGGTCACCGGGTGGCCCCGCCCTCCATTATAAAAGAAGTGTCAGAAGAAGCAAAGTGTCACACGACTGAAGACTCCCAATGAGGCGGATCGTGCGGACAGAGTGGAGAAGAAGCCTGGAGGAAGATGCTGGACAAGAATAGCGGAGGAAGGAGAAGAAGAAGATGAAGAAGAAGAAGATGGAGGAAGAAGAACACCAGAATAAAGAAGATGGAAGAAGAAACCGAAAGAAGAAGAAATTAATAAAGAGCTTGTCAAAAACCATCTCTTGTGTTTTTTAACTATTTTGACACTTTTTTTGTGAAATGGTAGGGGTACATTTGTACCCCATTAAAAATTCACATGGGGGGCAGGATCTGGGGGTCCCCTTGTTAAAAGGGCTTCCAGATTCTGATAAGCCCCCCGCCCCCAGACCCCCATAACCACCGGCCAAGGATTGTGGGGATGATGCCCTTATCCTCATCAACATAGGGACAAGGGGCTTTGGGGGGTTACCTCAAAGCACCCTCCCAATGTTGAGGGCATGTGGCCTGCTATGGTTCAGGAGGGGGGGTGCTCTTTCATCCCCCTCTTTTCCTGCAACCTGCTAGGTTGCGTGCTCAGATAAGGGTCTGGTATGGATTTTCAGGGGGACCCACGCCATTTTTTTATATTTAGGCACAATGTTCCCCTTAAAATCCATACCAGACCTGAAGGGTCTGGTATGGATTTTGAGGGAGACCCCCAGCCCATTTTTTAAAAAATTTTGGCACGGGGTTCCCCTCAATATCCATACCAGACCTGGAGGGCCTGGTATGGAATTTAGGGGGACCCCCACACCATTTTTTAAAAATTTTGGTTCGGGGTTCCCCTGTGGGGAATTCCCATACAGTTTTTATCAATGAACTTTTATGTGTATTGTCGGACCGACAATTCATTAATAGCCGCTAGTAGTTTTAAATGACTTTTTTCCTTTGAAATGTCCTTTTGCTGTCAGACTGTTCTAAACATGGGAAACATGCGCCCCTTTACAGGCATACTATAGACACCCCCCAGGTACGAAATTTAAAGGAATATTACACTTTTATTGTTTCACTTTAAGCATTATTAAAATCACCGCTCCTGAAAAAAATGGACGTTTTTAAAACTTCCTTTTGCATTGATACATGTCCCCTGGTGCAGGACCCAGGTCCCCAAACACTTTTTATGACAATAACTTGCATAAAAGCCTTTAAAAGTAGCACTTTTGATTATTCATGTTCGTGTCCTATAGACTTTAACGGTGTTCGCGTGTTCGAACAAATTTTTTGCCTGTTCGCAAGCTCTGCTGTGAACCGAACCGGGGAGTGTTCGACTCATCGCTAGTAAGGATGTGGCGGCCGGCTTCCTGGCCTACTCCTTAACCACTTCCCAACCGGCGCATGTACGTCGGCAGAATGGCACGGCTGGGCAAATGGGCGTACCCGTACGTCCCTTTGAATTTGCCGCCATGCCATTACATGCACGCCGCTGGCAGCGCGTGCACTCACCGGCTGGGAGCTCTGTGAGTCGGGTCACGGGTCCCTTGGACTCGATCGCCACAGGGATACCTGAGATCGCCTCACAGAGAGGACGAACGGGGAGATTCTAATGTAAACAAGCATCCCCCTGTTCTGCCTAGTGACAGTGTTACTGATCTCTGCTCCCTGTGATCGAGAATAGTGATCATTGACGTGTCACATGTAGCCACGCCTCCCCCACAATTAGTAACACAGCCCAGGACATACTTAACCCCTCCCTAGCCCCCTAGTGGTTAACACCTTCACTGCCTGTGTCATCTACACAGGAATCAGTGCATTTATATAGCACTGATTGCTGTATAAATGACAATGGTCCCAAAAATGTGTCAAAAATGTCCGATGTGTCTGCCATAATGTCGCAGTCACAATAAAAATTGCTGATCACTGCCATTACTAGTAAAAAAAATTAATAATAAAAATGCTATAAAACTATCCCCTATTATTTGAACGCTATAACTTTTGCGCAAACCAGTCAAAAAACTCTTATTGCGATTTTTTTTTACCAAAAATATGTAGAAGAATACGTATCAGCCTAAACTGGGGAAAAAATGTTTTTTTAAATATTTATTGGAGATATTTAATATAGCAAAAAGTAAAAAATAATGCATTTTTTTCAGAATTGTCGCTATTTTTTTGTATAAAGCACAAAAAATAAAAACTGCAGAGGCAATCAAATAGCACCAAAAGAAAGCTCTATTTGTGGGGAAAAAAGTACATCAATTTTGTTTGGGAGCCACGTCGCACGACCGTGCAATTGTCAGTTAAAGTGACGCAGTGCCGAATCGCAAAAAGTGCTCTGGTCAGGAAGGGGGTAAATTCTTCCGGGGCTGAAGCGGTTAACAACCAGTTACTCTTCACACAGAATTCTGGTCAGTCCCAATTCGAATTGTTCCAAAAATTTGGAATTTGTTAGAAAAGGAATAAATTAAATGAAACGAACCAAAATGAAATTAATTACGAAACAAATCAATGAAAAAAAGTTAGTAACATAAAAAATCTATCTGAAACACAACTAAACACATTTTACCATTCTTCTCATGTATAGAAGTAGGGATGAGCTTCAAGTTCAAGTCAAACTCATGTTCGACTCGAACATCGGCTGTTCGCAAGTTCGCCGAACAGCGAACAATTTGGGGTGTTCGCGGCAAATTCGAATGCCGCGGAACACCCTTTAAAAGTCTATGGGAGAAATCAAAAGTGCTAATTTTAAAGGCTTATATGCAAGTTATTGTCATAAAAAGTGTTTGGGGACCTGGGTCCAGCCCCAGGGGACATGGATCAATGCAAAAAAAAGTTTAAAAAGGGCCGTTTTTTCAGGAGCAGTGATTTTAATCATTCTTAAAGTCAAACAATAAAAGTGTAATATCCCTTTAAATTTCGTACCTGGGGAGTGTCTATAGTATGCCTGTAAAGGGGTGCATGTTTCCCATGTTTAGAACAGCCTGACAGCAAAATGACATTTCAAAGGAAAAAAGTCATTTAAAACTACTTGCGGCTATTGCATTGCCGGTCCAACAATACACATAAAAGTTCATTGATAACAACGGCATGGGAATTCCCCACAGGGGAACCCCAAACCAAAATTTAAAAAAAAAATGACGTGGGGTCCCCCTAAATTCCATACCAGGCCTTTCAGGTCTGGTATGGATATTAAGGGGAACCCCACGCCTAAATAAAAAAAAAAAAACGGCATGGGGTCCCCCTTAAAAATCCATACCAGACCCTTATCCGAGCACGCAACCTGGCAGGCCGCAGGAAAAGAGTTGGGACAAGAGAGCGCCCCCCCCTCCTGAACCGTACCAGGCCACATGCCTTCAACATTGGGAGGGTGCTTTGGAGTAGCCCCCCAAAACACCTTGTCCCCATGTTGATGAGGACAAGGGCCTCATCCCCACAACCCTGGCCGGTGGTTGTGGGGGTCTGCGGGCGGGGGGCTTATCGGAATCTGGAAGCCCCCTTTAACAAAGGGATCCCCAGATCCCGGCCCCCCTGTGTGAAATGGTAGGGGGGTACTCCATTTCACTAAAAAACTGTCAAAAATATTAAAAATGACAAGAGACAGTTTTTGACAATTCCTTTATTTAAATGCTTCTTCTTTCTTCTTTCTTTTATCTTACTTCATTTTCTTCTTCTTCTGGTTCTTCCTCCGGTGTTCACGTCCAGCATCTCATCTGCGGCGTCTTCTATCTTCTTCTCCTCGGGCCGCTCCGCACCCATGGCATGGTGGGAGGCTCCCGCTCTTCTCTTCATCTTCTTCTCTTCTTCATCTTCTTCTCTTCTTCTCTTCATCTTCTTCTCTGGGCCGCTCCGCATCAATGATGGTATGGTGGGAGGCTCCCGCTGTGTGACGCATCTCCTCTTCTGACGGTTCTTTAATAATGGGGGTGGGGCCACCCGGTGACCCCCCCTCTGATGCAAGGGACATGATGGGACTTCCCTGTGGCATTCCCCGTGATGTCACAGGGAAGTCCCATCAAGTCACCGTGCGTCAGAGGGGGCGGGGTCATGGGTGACCCCGCCCCCCCCATTATTTAAGAGCCGTCAGAAGAGGAGACGCATCACACAGCGGAAGCCTCCCTCCATGTCAGCATGGATGCGGAGCGGCCTGGAGAAGAAGATGGAGAAGAGAAGAAGAGAAGAAGAGAAGAAGAGAAGAAGATGAAGAAGAGAAGAAGATGAAGAGAAGAGCAGGAGCCTCCCCCCATGCCATGGGTGCGGAGCGGCCCGAAGAGAAGAAGATAGAAGACGCCGCGGAGGAGATGTTGGACGAGAAGACCGGAGGAAGAAACAGAAGAGCCAGAAGAACCAGAAGAAGAAGAAGATGAAGGAAGATAGAAGAAAGAAGAAGCATTTAAATAAAGGAATTGTCAAAAACTGTCTCTTGTCATTTTTAACATTTTTGACAGTTTTTTAGTGAAATCATTTCACACGGGGGGGCAGGATCTGGGGTCCCCTTGTTAAAGGGGGCTTCCAGATTCCGATAAGCCCCCTGCCCGCAGACCCCCACAACCACCGGCCAGGGTTGTGGGGATGAGGCCCTTGTCCTCATCAACATGGGGACAAGGTGTTTTGGGGGCTACCCCAAAGCACCCTCCCAATGTTGAGGGCATGTGGCCTGGTACATTCAGGAGGGGGGCCGCTCTCTCGTCCCCCCTCTTTTCCTGCGGCCTGCCAGGTTGCGTGCTTGGATAAGGGTCTGGTATGGAATTTAGGGGGACCCCCACGTCATTTTTTTTTTAAATTTTAGCCAGGGTTCCCCTTAATATCCATACCAGACCTGAAGGGCCTGGTATGGAATTCAGGGGGACCCCCACATCATTTTTTAAAAAAATTTTGGTTCGGGGTTCCCCTGTGGGGAATTCCCATGCTGTTTTTATCAATGAACTTTTATGTGTATTGTCGGACCGGCAATGCAATAGCCGCGAGTAGTTTTAAATGACTTTTATCCTTTGAAATGTCATTTTGCTGTTAGACTGTTCTAAACATGGGAAACATGCACCCCTTTACAGGCATACTATAGACACCCCCCAGGTACGAAATTTAAAGGGATATTACACTTTTATTGTTTCACTTTAAGCATTATTAAAATCACTGCTCCTGAAAAAACGGCCATTTTTAAAACTTTTTTTGCATTGATCCATGTCCCCTGGGGCAGGACCCAGGTCCCCAAACACTTTTTTATGACAATAACTTGCATATAAGCCTTTAAAATTAGCACTTTTGATTATTCATGTTCGTGTCCCATACACTTTAACAGTGTTCGCGTGTTCGAACAAACTTTTTTCCTGTTCGCATGTTCTGGTGCTAACCGAACAGGGGGGTGTTCGGCTCATCCCTGTATAGAAGAGACCTCCCCCTCATCTCTTTTGCTTCCAAATCAAAACCCTTCATAGTATAACAGTTGCACCTGGGTTTAACGAATCGACCCCTACGTATAGTCTGGCTCACATGAACAGGATGATAGCTAGCAGCATCAAGAACCTGTTCATAGATCATATTATCCAGACAAGAGCCAGGGTCAAGTCTAAATATTAACATATTATCATCCACCCTGAAAAAAGTGTCATCAATGTACCTAGAAAAGAATCTAATCAGGTGCCTATAGGGGTTAATAACTTCAAAAATGTGGCACTCCTCCCACCCACCCATAAATAATTTGGTGGGTGACATTGAGTTAAGGATATATCTAAACATTTTGTAGCTAAAATGGCACCCACAGTTAAAAACATCTTATCACCTAGTTTATTTCCCTTTTGTCAGGGTCTGGATCTGAATCTATGATCTATGTGGTGTCTGGATGTAGCTCTTCTCTCTGTGCTATGCTGTACAGCTCCCTGTCTGATCCTTTAGGCAATTTACCTTGTACCGTGTTTCTGATGAACCTTGAACTCTTTGCTCCTCCCATGAACTTCCTGAGTTAAGCCATGTCTCTGCACCTCCTGTTTGCCAAATCTATTTGCTCTTCTCTAGCCAATATCTTGTTCCTTTCACTCCAGCTATGTCCGTATCTTCATTACCACTTGTTACTGACATTTGGATTGTTCTTCAACTACACTTACACTTGATACCAATATACAACCATTTGTTATTGACCTTTGGCTTGTTCCATGACTACGCTTCCACTTGATCCCAACCTGCAACCACTTCTTACCAACTTTTGGCTTGTTTACTGACTATGCCTCTGCTTAAAGTGATTGTAAAGTCTTGTTTTTTTTCTCTTAAAATAACAAACATGTTATACTTATCTGACCTGTGCAGAGGTTTTGCACAGAGAAGTCCAGATCCTCCTTTTCTCAGGTCCCTCTTCTGCTCCCCTGGCCCCTCCCTCCTGATGAGTGCCCCCACAGCAAGCAGCTTGCTCTGGCGGCACCTGAGCCGAGCTGCAGCTCCATGTGTCCATCCAGATACGGAGCCCCCCAGTTCAGCCCTGCCCCCTCCCTCTCCTGATTGGCTAACTGACTTTGACAGCAGTGGGAACCAATGGCGCAGTGGCTGTGTCTCAACCAATCAGGAGAGAGAGCCACGGACAGCCTAGGCACTCATGGAACTTGCTGGACAGAGATGGGGCTCAGGTAAGTATTAGGAAGTGCTGGGGCAGCTGCTGCACACAGACGGCTTTTACACTTAATGCATAGAAAACCCTTCTGCCTTTACAACCCCTTTAATCCCTACCCGCAACATCTGCTGCAAGACCCTGGCTTGCTCACTTCCTGGTGGGGTGACTCTGAGGACCCTGGCCTGACACTAGCATGCAGCAAAATCCATCTCCACCATTAGGAGTTCTGGTGAAAACTGGTTAGTGCTTAGACCCTGCACCTCGGTTAAGCCCACGTCATCTGCCAGGGTAACCTATTTGTGTACTTATCCTGGTGGTTAATGGGAGCCTCTCTACTGCTATAGCTGCTGGTCTCTGAGCCAGTCCCCTTACCATGAGTAAGAAGTAAGAGTACTTGGCTGAGTACTACAGGCAAGTTTAGGTGGGGATCTGCAGTTGTCTATATTGTTTGTATCTGGGTGATGCCTATGTTGTTCAATGATGCTTATAAGGTAATGTTCCTAACCTTAAGAAATCAGTTAACTTCCACATAAGATACATAGTGTTATTATATTATATTATCTCATGTGTGATGTGTAATATGCAGCAAATAGGTAGGATGATCAGATGGTTATGCAATCACTTTGAGGATCATATATCCAATATTAGGACCAACAAGAATACTGGCATGGCAAGACATGGATCTGAAATATTAAAAAAGAATGACAACCCTATTTGAGGTGTTCTCACTTCTCCTTTTCCTTTTTACCCCCCATGTTTCTTCCTCCTCCAAACATTTTAATTTTCTGTCTTTTTACTTTCCTTCACAATTTTCCTCCTCCTCCTCCACCCCCCCTTTTATTAGACTTCTTTCAGTTATCATCTTAACGACAAATGCAGGTGAAACACATCAGAGTAGGGAAAACTTAGGCGGAGTCTGTGTACATGTCAAAATTCCAAAACAATAAAGTTTTAAGAAAATGCCTTCATCATTATGTCATCATACGTTTGTACACTTTTACTGAGGCAGACATTTTGGCTGTGGGCGCATACAATATGTTACAATATATTTAAATATATTACACATTGTTGTGTAGTTTAGACTAGTCATTTTGTTATCTGATCTCTATTCCATTTAATGCATAAAATCAAATACAAATACAACAAAATAAATATTTTTTACTTTCACATATACGGTATATTTTAGGAAACCATTGTGATAAATAGTAGGCAGGTGAAAAGGCAGATGGTAGAAATGTGATTTTTTCTAAAAGAAAAAAGTGGCTTTCTAACTATGTCCCAAAATGCCTTCTCTTGGGGATCTGGCAAATTCTCTGCTGATTTGTAGCGGAAATAAACAAGTTGTAATTTGTTAACGTGCTGTGTAAAACAGCTTGTGTTTTTCACAAACATGCTGACAGTAAGTGATTCGGGGCTCCCGTTCACTAAACTGTTGATTCATATTCAACTCATCCAAAAGTAATTAACAATTATTTTGTTTACATCTGCTTTGATTTAATCTCTCTGGCATTCTGCCAGATCCTGGTTTATCGCACTGCAATCATTAGTTTGTTGGTTGATATGTGCCATTTTTGTTTTTACGCTAAAACTTTCATTTTCAGGCTGAAGAACTATTTCAATATTTGCTTTAGTATTTAATGCAGTGCCAGATAAAATGTTTTTGCATTAATACTTCTCTGAGGAAGCATTCTTACGAAAACTAGATTAGATAATTTTTCAGTCTGCATGTCCATCTTGCTCTTACATACTTTAAGTAAAGCATCTTTACTTAAATATAATTTATATATAAATGATATATATTGTGACGGTATCCGAGGTGAGATACATGATAATAGTACATTTCACATCGCATTCGAAACGGGATCCGGCCCCGGTTTTTCCAGCCTCTGTGGCAGGCTGGGTTCCGGTCCGGATGTTCTGGTCCACTGGAGTCCACAGTCAGCTGGACTTTAAAATATCCAGGAAGAGAGCACAGCAGGTCGCTCTGGTTTTGAGACTCAGCAAGTTTAGTGTTGGACTAAAAGGTTTGCTTTTCCGCATGTTTTTGTGGGTGACGTGGCCAGCCCCGAACTGTATAGAGAGGAGACTATTTGTTTAGTTAGCGCCAGATAGCAATGATTTAATTTACTGTTTGTTTTTATTTTGCAAACCTCCTGCAAATAAACCTGGCATCCGCCAGATTTTGAAGAAAGTGCCCGTTTGCTGACTGTCATTCAGAAAAGGTGATGCCCACGAGCTAATTCCCCCACACATGGTGGATTCAGCGGGCACCTTTCTGAAGATGGAGGAAATAATAAAGGCCCTGCTACAGGCCAATGCAGCTCAGTGGGAAACCAACCACCAAGTCGCAGAGGCTGCTGCAGCACAACGGGTGGCCCAGCAGGAGATGAACAGCCAAGTCGCAGAGGCTGCTGCAGCACAAAAGGCGGCCCAGCAGGAGATGCACCGCCAAGTCACAGAGGCCGCTGCAGCACAACAGGCAGTCGCTGCAGCACAACAGGCGGCCCAGCAGGAAATGAACCGGCAGTTCACAGAGGCACTGGTGGAACTGAAAAAGGGGTCCGCACCTCCTGTGTCAGCGGAACCAAAGATGGTACATGCCTCCTACCACCTGCAAAATATGACACCTGCGGATGATGTTGAGGCATACATTGCGGCTTTCGAGAGAGTCGCTGTCTGCGAGGGATGGCCAAAAGAGCAGTGGGCGGGTCTGTTGGTCCCATTTCTAACAGAAGAACCCCAAAAAGCCTATTTTGATCTAGAACCAGATAAGGCCGAGGACTATGAGACTCTAAAGACAGAGATACACGCACACTTGGGTGTCACCATGGCAGACTGGGCCCAGCGCGTGCATCAGTGGTCCTAATCCAGCAACAAGCCACCCCGTTCACAAATGTTAGACCTGGTCCACCTCACCAGGAAGTGGTTGCAGCCAGAGACCTTGACAAGTCCTCAGATCATGGAGCATGTGGTAATGGACCGATACCTGCATGCGCTCCCTGCTGCCCTGAGGAAGTGGATCGGACAGGGGGACCCCAAAATTGCGGGCCCAACTGGTGGACCTAGTGGAGAGGTACAATGCTACTGAGGACTTGATGAACCCATCTACACCCCACTCCGGTGTGTCTAGGGGTGTGAGAACTCCCAGCGGTTCTGGTAAGACTGTTCCGGGGTTCAAGAGCTTGGGGAAATTTGATAAGACTGTTGTTACAGAGGATGAGACTGTGGGTCCTAGACCTCGAGAATGGCCAAAGAAGCCAGGAAGGTCTTTGGGGCTGTTAAGAGGACTGGGGGTAGGCAACATACAGTTTTTTCGTTGCCATGCATTAGGGCATATTGCTGCAAACTGTCCTATAGATGATGAACCTATGCAATGTGATTATGCTTTTATGAAAAGACGCATTTATCTGTTTGCACAGGTCGCATGTCCTGCATCATGTCAGAGTCGCATTGAAAAACAGATGTGTGTTATTTCAGTGCAGCAATAATAAATATATAAAAACGTGGATGTTGACCAATAATACACTTAAGCGAAAATACCACTAGGTGCTTAAAATATAGAGTGCACAGTGCTACATAAAACACGCAATGTGAGTGATCAATCAGAAAACATATAACATAAATACTGGATCAAATAAAATATAAAGGGATATATCTACTGAAGATAAAGTCCAAATCAGTGTATATCCGGAAATATAAAAGTGCCCAAAAAAAACATAGTCCATAAATTAGTGAAGCTCGCACATCTTTCCTTCCAAAAGTGTGTCACCAAGAAACATGCTGTAGTGTCTTCCAGCCACCCCCACAGGTATATATGCTCACCTTCCTGTGTGTGACACAGTGATTAAACTATGCCAAACAAAGCCTTGGAGACACTCCTGTGCTCTATTGGAACCAGCTGTGCAGACCTTCAATGCTCTCAGTGAAGATTATATATGTAAAAGAAAAAGACTCCATAGCGCAATATTGCAAGATGTAATGAAAGGATTTTAATTAAAAAGGTTCTCTCCCCTTGCGGGGGTACTCACATACTATGGGTGCGTGAGTGCACCATCCTAAACAAGCAAAGAACGGCCAATCTCGCAGTGTGGCATGCGATGCAGGGTGTGTCTCAAAACTCTCCTTCTCCCTCTCTGCTGACAGCTCCGTCCAGGCCCCTCCCCTACGCGTGTTCAGCACCGGGATCACGTGCCTTCATCAGGGGGAATCTGATTGGACGGAAGCTCTAGAGTAAATTTATAGCTCCGGCGGCCATTTTGCCTAAGACCGCGGACAATATTGTTCATAGGCTACAGCTGCGTCCATAGCGGCCATTTTCCCTTAGACCATGGACCAAGCTGAGACAGGTCATGTCAATCATGGCAGCCATTTTGCCTTAGAACATAAACATAACCCCTAATAGACTGTAGAGGCGGCTCAAGCAGCCATTTTCCCTTGGACTGCGAATCTGCTAAATAGCAAGATGTACAATACTGATAATCAGATCGTATAATAAGCGGTCGAACCAAACAATGTCCAGGTATTTATGTGAAACATACATGAAAATAAAATTATTCAAGACGGAGCGGTCTAGCAAAGAGAGCACCGCCAAGCACCTCACACGCATGGATAGCCACAACAATTACAATCATATAACACAGAGTATCATACCTAGTAAGTATAGTAATTTCAAAACAAACATAATAAAGTGATTATAGTAGCTAACCAAAAGGGTAAATAGATAAAATTAAAAATAAAATTTAAAATTAAAAAATTAATTTTAATAAAATATCAATAAAAAATATTAAAAATATATATATTAAATATATATTAAAAAATATTAGTAAAATCACTGCAGGGAAGTAATCAAACTATCGAGAGGAATATAAAAACATCCTAAGTATCTAATCTATAATCAATGCCCAACTCAGCCCAAAAAACGAATCATCAAATTCAACTCAAAAAGAAGAAACAAGTACAATGATAGAGTATACCGGCGGTGTAAACAATATCAATAATTACTAAGAAAGCATTTCAAATCGAATTCTCTATTCAATCCCCCAGGAACCAAAGATCCAAGCTGGTGTATCCACCAGGATTCCCTTTTACTTATCTCTCTGATAAAATTCGAACCCCTCCAGTGGCGTTTGGGTGCCTCTATCCCCCAAAATTTCATACCAGCGGTGCTTTGGTTATGTATCCTCTTAAAGTGCACATATAGGTTGTGTTTCTCAGACCCATTGCGTATGTGCCTCACATGCTCCTCCATGCGATCTTTAAGAGCCCTAGTAGTACGCCCCACATACACCAAATTACATGGGCACTTCAAAGCATAGACCACCCCTACTGTGTCGCATGATATAAAATCCCTAATCTTATAGGATAGGCCATTTCTAGGATTCGAGAACTCCTTTAACCTTCTAGCATTGTCCGGGATCCTACTACAACTGTAACACCTACCGCAGCTGTAGAATCCTACTAGGTCCAAAAACATTTTAGGTTTTGGAGGGGGTGGATCTACTACATTATGTATTAGCCTGTCCCGCAAATTGGGAGCTCTCTTAAAAACAAACTTAGGTTTATCCGGGAGAACATCTTTAAGCTGAGCGTCCTGTTTTAACACACTCCAATATTTGCATATAATCCTCCTTACTTCATAACTTTGTGCAGAATAATCAAGAACTACACTGATGCCCTCATGATTCTCATTATCGGTTACCTTAGTGGTATCTTTTAAAAGGTCCTCCCTACTCATGCATCCAACCTTGTTTTTTTCCTTCTCCAAAAAGAACAAAAGAACATGGTACTCAACCTCTCTGACTGGGTTTCATAATCCACCGCCCTAGTGCAATTCCTTCGCATCCTTGTATACTGTCCTCTTGGGATGTTACTTAACCAAGGTTTGTAATGACAACTTGTAACCGGAATATAAGAATTGCGGTCCGTGGTTTTAAAGAAGGATTTGGTGATAATACCCTCACTAGTATTGAAAATCTCTAGATCCAAAAAATGTATACACTCTGTGCTAACATTCCAGGTGAGGGAGATGTTGCGATCATTGACATTCATGGAGTCCAGTAACCCCATCAGACCTTCCATATCCCCTCTCCAAACAATTAAAAGATCATCTATAAATCTCCTATATAATAGAATGTCTCCATTGTCATCCCTTAGATTCTCCTCCTCCTCCCATTTGGCCATATAAAGATTTGCTACACTAGGGGCGAATTTGGCGCCCATCGCGACACCTTTCTTCTGTAAATAAATTTTATTGTCATACCAGAAAAAATTGTTCCGTAAACAAAAGTCTAAACACTTCAAAAGAAAAAACGTAAAATCCTCATCGACTGAATCTTCCTTATCCAAGGCCCACTTAACAGCGTTCAGGGCGCCCTCATGATCGATGTTAGTGTACAATGAGGCTACGTCTCCTGTGGCCATGATCATATTCTCATGTACAGTACACCCACCTAGAAGCTGCAAAGTGTGCTTGGTGTCCTTAAGATAGGCGTTGGTTTTCTTCACTAAGGGCTGTAGATGGATATCTATGTACTCTCCCAATCTGGAGGTAAGAGATTCGATACCACTCACTATCGGTCTACCGGGTGGATTTAGGCTATCTTTGTGGATCTTGGGTAAGTAGTATATTACAGGCATTCTACTGACCATAGGGACTAAGTACTTGGCTTCATGTTTGTTCAAATAACCTTCATCAATTCCATATTTGATAATGCCCTCCAATGTATTTTTACAAGATTTGGAGGGGTTACCATTAAGTGGTTGATAAGTATCCGTGTCGCTCAGTATCCTTCCCATCTCATCTTTATACTGTTGTAGCGAGAGGACAACGACACCTCCCCCTTTGTCCGCTGGTCTAATCACTATGTCTTTTCTTTTTCCCAATAAATCCATTCCTCTTTTTAAATCTTTATGTTCATACACCTTCTTAACTGGTAACTGTTCTAACTCAGTAGTAACCAATTTTTTAAATAAATCAACATATTTGTTATTGGATATATAGGGGTTAAACACTGAGTTGTTTCTTAAGCTAGTGAACCTATGGTTGGTGACAGCCCTCTCAACAGGGTTGAGGGCATAGTACTTTTTAATATTAAGTTTCCTAACCAGTTTCTGTACACCAACGTAGGTGTCAAATTTATTAAGACCTTTTTTCGGGGCATATTTAATTCCCTTTTCCAAAACTAATAATTCCTCTCTCGATAATTCTACTCCACTCAAATTATAGATTCCCTGTCCTAATCTTCCCGCCTTCTTTTTCTGTTGTATTCTTCGTCCAGCTCTCCCTCCTCTCTTCCTGGATTTCGTGCTTCTCGGACGGGTCCTCCCCTGGTCCCCCCTAAAAAAGATTCATCCAGAAAGTTTTCATTATCACTCAAAGGCTGAAAACTGTTGGTTACAGGTACTCCATATTGGTCCTGTTGATGTTTTTCATATCTGACTCTCTGCGGTTTAGGGGAATAGTAAGATCCACCCCTACGTGTATCTTCTCTTGCATAGGGGGGGTTTTTTTTGGGCACTTTTATATTTCCGGATATACACTGATTTGGACTTTATCTTCAGTAGATATATCCCTTTATATTTTATTTGATCCAGTATTTATGTTATATGTTTTCTGATTGATCACTCACATTGCGTGTTTTATGTAGCACTGTGCACTCTATATTTTAAGCACCTAGTGGTATTTTCGCTTAAGTGTATTATTGGTCAACATCCACGTTTTTATATATTTATTATTGCTGCACTTTTGATTGATGTGATTTTTTTTTTTTTTTCTAGCGCAGACACATTTTTTTCATTTTTTGCCACTTGCACGATTATGAAACGTGACTGAGTGTTTGCAGCTGGGCTTAACCTAAGGATTGATTACACACTATTTTGTAGGCATTTATCCGTAAGTGGCTCGCAGGGTTTGTTCATTATCTGTGTTATTTCAGTGGATGGAAAGCCACTCACAGCTTTGCTAGACTCTGGTAGTGTGGTGACCCTTGTCAGGAATGACTGTGTGAACCCCACAAAACTACACCCCAGTACTATTGGGGTAATTTGCATCCATGGGGACACTCGGGACTACTAGACAGTGGTTGTTGAGGTTGATACCCCCTGGGGCAGTGTAACACATTCAGTTGGGGTGGTACCTTCACTGCTTCACGAAGTTTTAGTGGGAAGAGATTTTCCTCATTTTTGGAATCTATGGGAGAGCGAGGGGAGGCTGGTAGATAGAGCTCCCCCTGCCGGGGAAGCACAGGAACTCTCACCAGACCCCTTTTACCAAAGGGAAGGGGATGCTGTTGGTGGGATCGAGGAAGCCGGAAATCCTCTTCCTTTCCCCATCATGGCTGGGGAGCCAGGGAGGGCCTGGGCTGCCTCCAGGCTCACCTGCCCCACATCTATTCATTCCATGCATGTGCTTCCACTGTGGAGACACTTAAAAATTTGTAGTGTTAGGACTGCAAGCAATACAGGGTGCCGTGACGAGGCCTTGCAGCTTTCACATACGTTTACAAATGTGTGCTAACTAAACCCCTGCTTTTAACAGATGGTTATTCAGGTTAATTTGGTTGGTCAGCAGACTGGTAGGTGAGTTGAGCTATGGAATTGTTTTGTCTTACATGTATATAGCCCTTCATGTGCTCCTTGCTTTGAAGGCCAGTTATAGGTGGGGCAGTGGCCAGTTTTTTGTTATGAGCTGGAGGACCTAGAAGCTAGCTCTCAGCCTGAGGGTAACGAACAGGAGACCCCCTCTGACCCTGACATTGAGAGTAGCCAAAATGTCGTACCTGACTTAGAGGTCAGGAGAGAGAATTTCTGTACCGAGCAACTGCGAGAGACCACCCTCATGAGAGCCAGGGAAAGCGTTAAGATGTTGGACGGGGAACCAGTGGATCCTGATTGGGTGGTGTCTTTCCCCTACATGGCCGTTAAAAACAATTTATTGTATCGAGTGATAAAACATGGAGAGGACGAGGTAGAACAGCAACTGGTTCCCAAACCCTTCTGTAGGATGGTGCTAGACTTGGCCCGTGGTCATGTAATGGGGGGACATCTAGGTATTGAAAAAAACAGGGAAAGAATTCCCAGAGGTTTTTCTGGCCCGGGTTGCATGCAGATGTCAAGGAGTACTGCAAATCGTGCCCCGAGTGCCAAATGTCGGCACCGTTGCCCTATTTTCACAGCCCTATTGTCTCTCTACCTATAATCGAGGTCCCCTTTGAGAGGATTGGCATGGACCTGGTGGGGCCAGTTGTGAAATCTGCCCGGGGGGTCACCAACATATTCTGGTGATCCTAGACTATGCAACGCGCTATCCTGAGGCCATACCCTTGCGCAACACCTCCGCTAAGGCTATCGCCAAGGAATTGGTTCAGGTGTTTAGTCGAGTGGGGATCCCAAAAGAAGTCTTAACTGATCAGGGCACCCCATTTATGTCTAGGGTTGCCAAGGAATTGTGTAGACTATATAAAATCTCCCATCTCTGTACCTCTGTCTACTACCCCCAAACGGATGGTCTGGTTGAAAGATTTAATAAAACTTTGAAAAGTATGCTGAAAAAGGTGGTCGACAAAGATGGGAGAAACTGGGATTTTTTGCTACCATATCTCATGTTTGCCATACGTGAGGTTCCGTAGACATCCACAGGCTATTCCCCCTTTAAGCTTTTGTATGGTATACATCCCAGGGGGCTGCTAGATGTGGCCAAAAAACGTGGGAAGGGGAGGCCATCCCATATAGAAGCATCATAGAGCATGTCTCCTTGATGCAGGATTGAATCACAGCTGTCCTGCCCCTGGTGTGAGAACATATGCCCAGGAGGCCCAGAGGAAGGTCTATGGATGGGGTGCCAAGATCCGTACTTTCAGCCCTGGGGACAGAGTGTTAATACTGGTTCCCACGGTGGAAAGTAAGTTCCTAGCCAAGTGGCAGGGTCCCTTTGAGGTTGTCGAAAGGGTGGGGGAGGTAAACTACAAAATCTACCAGCTAGGGAAAAGGAAACAACACCAAATTTACCATGTGAATCTCTTAAAGCCCTGGAAGGACAGAGAGACTTTACTGGCCATGTCCATGCCTCTAACAGACCGGGTACCGGTGACACCTGATGTCCCCATAACAGATACCCTGTCCGTGGCACAACAAAGTGACCTTAGGGCGTTTGTGCTTAAAAATAGAGACTTTTTCTCCCCCTTACCCGGACTGACCAACGTGGTCCAACATGACGTAGTGACGGAACCAGGGGTTCGCGTAAATGTAAAACCGTATAGAATCCCAGAGGCCAGACGAGAGGCAGTCGTGAAGGAAATAAAAAATATGTTAGAGTTGAACGTGATAGAAGAGTCCCACAGTGAGTTGTCAAGCCCCATAGTGCTGGTCCCAAAACCTGATGGTACTATCAGGTTTTGTAACGACTTCAGGAAACTCAACAGTGTGTCCAAGTTCGATGCGTACCCGATGCCCGGGTCGAGGAACTCGTGGATAGGGCTCGCTACATAACGATCCTAGTCCTAACGAAAGGCTATTGGCAAATACCGCTGAATCGGCCAAGGAGAAGACTGCCTTTTCCACTCCTGAGGGCTCGTTTCAGTATGATGCCTTTTGGTCTGCACGGAGCCCCTGCTTCATTCCAGCGAATGATGGAAAAAGCCTTGAGACCACATCACCCGTATGCAGCTGCATATTTGGACGATGTGGTCACCCACAGCCCAGATTGGGAATCGCACCTGCTCCGTGTACAAGCGGTGATAGATTCCCTTAGGGAAGCAGATCTTACGGCTAACCCAAAAAAAGTGCCATAGGCCTGGAGGAGGCCAAATACCTTGGGTACATTATTGGCCGGGGAGTGGTCAAGCCGCAGACCAATACGGTTAAGGCAATTCAAAAATGGCCCCAACCGATCAATAAAAAACAAGTGAGGGCCTTCCTGGGCATTACGGGGTATTACAGACAGTTCTTACCCAACTTTGCCACCATGGCCGCCCCTCTGACCGACCTGATGAAGGGTAGAGGGTCGGTCATGGTCAAGTGGAATCCTGAGGCCGAGGAGGCATTTCAGAATTTAAAGCAGACCCTTTGTGGGTTACAGTACTAGTGGCCCCGGACTTCAGCAAGGAGTTACAGACGGATGCTTCTGAAGTGGCCCTAAGGGCTGTACTGTCACAGAACACTGATGGTGAGGAGCACCCAGTTGTATACCTGAGCCAGAAGCTGAACAAGCATGAAAAGAACTATGCCATCGTAGAAAAGGAGTGTCTCGCCATTAAATGAGCCTTAGACTCCCTAAGGTATTACCTACTGGGGAGGTTGTTTAAACTGGTAACCGACCATGCTCCACTAAAGTGCATGTGTGACAACAGGGAGAAAAATGGCCATGTGACAAGGTGGTTCCTGGTTTTACAGCCCCTTCGGTTTACAGTGGTGCACAGGCCGGGAAAAAATCCAAAATAATGCAGATGCGCTCTCTCGTGTGCACTGTATGGTTGGGTCAAGTGCTCAGCCACAGGGGCTTGAGCAGAGGGGGAGGATATGTGACAGTATGCGAGGTGAGATACTTGATAATAGGTACATTTCACCTCGCATTTGTTAAATTGTAAGGGACTGAACCGGAATCCGGCCCGGTTTTTCCAGCATCTGTGGCAGGCTGGGTTCCAGTCCGGATGTTTGGGTCTACCGGAGTCCACAGTCAGCTGGACTTTAAAATATCCAGGAAGAGAGCACAGCAGGTCGCTCAGGTTTTGAGACTTAGAAAGGAACCTGAGTGAGAGGAGCTCTGGCTGTTGGACTAAAAGGTTTGCTTTTCCGCATGTTTTTGTGGGTGACGGGGACCAGCCCCGCACTGTATAGAGAGGAGACTATTTGTTTAGTTAGCGCTAGACGGCAAGGATTTAATTTACTGTTTGTTTTTATTTTGCAAACCTCCTGCAAATAAACCTGGCATCCGCCAGATTTTGAAGAAAGTGCCCGTTTGCTGACTGTCATTCAGAAAAGGTGATCCCCACAAGCTAATTCCCCACAATATATACACACGCACACACAGCATATATTTATTATTTTTAAAAAAAATAATAGTGAGAAAAGTACTTATAATTAACCACTTGCCGACCAGCCACTGTATAGATATACTGCGGCAGGTCAGCTCGATTGCACAAACTGCCGTATCCGTACAGCGGTCTGTGTATGTGACCCGTGGACTTGATGTCCGCCAGTGACCTGCGATCGCGGTACACAGAGGCAGAACGGGGATCTGCCTATATAAATAATAATATAAATCGCCTTCTGACAGGAGACATCATGGAGATATGCTGTTCCCAGTGATCGGGAACAGCGATCTCTGTGATGTTCCAGTGAGCCAAGCCCCCAAACAATTAGAAAACACCCAGGGAATGCAGTTAACCCCTTGATTGCCCCCTAGTGTTAACCCCTTCCCTGCCAGTGCCCTTTATACATTGATCAGTGCATCAATGTAATAATGTCACTGGTCCACAAAAAGTGTCACTTAGGGTCAGATTTGTCCACCGCAATGTCACAGTCCTGCTAAAAATCGCAGATCACCGCCATTACCAGTAAAAACATAAAAAAATTAAGAGTCCATAAATCTTTCCCATAGTTTGTAGACGCGATAACTTTTGCGCAAACCAATCAATATACGCTTATTGAGAGATCTTTTTACCAAAAATTTGTAGCAGAATACACATTTTTTTTTTTTTGGATATGTATTATAGCAGAAAGCAAAAATTATTGTTTTTTTTTCAAAATTGTCGATCTTTTTTCGTCGGTTTATTTTGTTTAAAAATAAAAACCGCAGGAGGTGATCAAATACCACCAAAAGAAAGCTCTATTTGTGGGAAAAAAAAGGACATCAATTTTGTTTGGGTACAACGTCGTACGCCGTATCGCAAAAAATAGCCTGGTCGTTAAGGGGGTAAATCCTTCCGGGGCTGAAATGGTTAAAGTGATTGTAAAGGCTTAAAGGGGTTGTAAAGTTATTTTTTTTTTTTTTTTTAAATAACAAACATGTTATACTTACCTTCACTGTGCAGCTCGTTCTGCACAGAGTGGCCCCGAACCTGCTCTTCTGGGGTCCCCCGGCGGCTGTTTCAGCTCCTCCCCGCAAGCATTTACCACCTTCATGCGAGCTCCCTCGCACGGTGGTGAGTGCTTGCGGGCGCGCTCCCGTGATACAGCCGGCGGTTATAGCCGCTCGCTGTATCACTCGGCCCCGCCCCCCGGCGCGCCGCGTCATCGGATGTAATTGACAGCAGCGCGAGCCAATGGCTGCGCTGCTTTCAATCCATCCACTGCAGCCAATCAGCGACCAGGCTGAGCTGCAATGAAGCTGACGAGGACGAGGAGCGAAGATTCGAGGCGTCAGGTAAGTAAAACGGGGGGCCTGGGGGCGGCGGTACTGTCAAAAGTTTTTTCACCTTAATGCATAGAATGCATTAAGGTGAAAACATTTTTACCTTTACAACCCCTTTAAGGTTTTTTACCTTCAGGCATTGTATGCATGAAGATAAAACCTTCTGTGTGCAGCTGCCCCACTAATATTTACCTGAGCCCCATCGCGAACCAGCACGATAGCCTCGGCTCCCCCGGGAACTCTTTCTCCTCATTGGCTGAGACAGCAGTGGAAGCCAATGAGAAGAGAGGGGGAGGGGCCAAGTCATGGCTCTGTGTCTGAATGGACAAGCTGTTCTGGCGGGGGACCTGAGAAGAAGAGGATCGGGGCTGCTCTGTGCAAAACCACTGCACAGAGCAGGCAACTATGACAACATGTTTGTTTTATTTTTTTAAAGAAGAAACTTGCCATTCATATTACTTTAAGCGGCGCTCCAGGCTCCTTCAGAAAAAATAAAAAGTCAGCAGCTAGAGATAATGTAGGTGCTGACATGTAATATTAGGACACATACCTGTCCACGAATCCAGCAGTGTCCTCATCAGAGCAGATTTTTCAATCGGCTCTTGGGACCTGCCGACCTGCATGTGAAGTAGCCGGTTCTCTACTGCACATGCACAAAGCACGCTGCGCTTTGTGAATGGCCCGGCAGTGGGGGAAGGAGGAGGGGGCAGAGTTTCCGGGTGAGTTTGCAGTGGTGAATTCATCTAGAAGTGGAAACGGGTACCTGTCCAAACTAGGCACCCGCTCCCCCCTCCCCCTGAAAGATGCCAAACATGGAGCATTTGGGTGGAGCTCCGGTTTAAGATAAGAGGAGATTTTCCCCAAAATGTAATCTTTTGTTTCTTTTGAACCATTAATGGACAGGCTGAATGTACTGTACCAAGTTGATCGATCAATCGTTCAACTTGGGTACAAGCAGCCTGCTGGAAGGTTGCTATAGCCTCTATCGATAATCACTGCCTTCTCCTGGTGGGGACTGCCCCCCCCGGGAGAAGACAATTGCTGATCGATAGGTGAAGATAATTTGAAACAAGCTACAACGGGAGGAGAGAGTAGGATTAATTCTATTTCTATTAGATTTCCTAAAACATGTGATAAAGCAATACCTGTTTGTTTCTGTAGTTTCTGTAAAATAGGTTTACCAACTCTCTCTCTCACCAATCCTTGTTTGCTGGTCTTAATGGCAGAGGGACCCCTTTCAGGTTTGGGATAGGTTCACACATGACCGATGTAGCTGCGATTTAGATTTAGCTGGCTGTTAAGGAGTGGGCTTGGAAGCTGGCCGCTGCATCCTTAACAACAGAAGACAATTTAATGTAAAAAAAAAACATTCCTGGCAATAAAAAATTGTGAAAAAAATTACATGGGGGTCCCCTCCAACTCTTACCAGGCCCTTTCAGGTCTGGTATAGATTTTAAGGGGGACCCCATGCCAAACTGTAAAATAAAAAAAAAAAAACAGCATGGGGTCCCCCCCAAATCCATACCAGACCCTTAGCTAGGGTGAGTTTTGCTGTACTATATTTGCTTTTGTCCCTACATCAGCTCCCGCAAAAGAAACTTTGGATATTTTAACTTTTTAGCTGAATTACAGCTTCATGATATAATATTACAATGAACATGCAGCAGGATGCCATAAGCGAGGAGAGGAGGTTGGTTGACCAGAGACCATATACACGATCTTTACCATTCCTGATTGGTGTGTTAAGTCTTCCCAGGTTTTTACCAGGGAAGACAGTGTTCTGGTTTAGAACCCAGATGCTTCTTGCAGGATTAACCTATGAGAAATTGAAATTACAAATGCGGAAAGAGATGAGAATATGGTGGGACCATAAAGGACTGCAAAAATACGTTGATGAGAAGATGATGCGGAGGGGTCTGAGGATTAAAAAAACGCCATTGATGGTGTACTCAGAAAACAATTCCAGATAGAGTGGAATGATATACTTACTCAACGTTCCATGCAACGTATGGGTCTCATCATGACATATGAGTAGGGATGAGCCAAACACCCCCCGGTTCGGTTCGCACCAGAACCTGCGAACAGACCTAAAATTCGCACGAACGTTAGAACCCCATTGACGTCTATGGGACTTGAACGTTCTAAATCAAAAGTGCTCATTTTAAAGGCTAATTTGCATGGTATTGTCCTAAAAAGGGTTTGGGGACCCGGTCCTACCCCAGGGGACTTGTATCGATGCAAAAAAAACGGCTGTTTTTTCGGGAGCAGTGATTTTAATGATGCTTAAAGTAAAAAAAAAAAAAAGTGAAATATTCCTTTAAGTATCGTACCTGGGGTGTGTCTATAGTATGCCTGTAAATTGGCGCGTGTTTCCCGTGTTTAGAACAGTCCCTGCACAAAATGTCATTTTTAAAGAAAAAAATCTCGTTTAAAACTGCTTGCAGGTTTAATGTAATGTCGGGTCCTGGCAATATGGATGAAAATCAGTGAGACAAACGGCATGGGTACCCCCCAGACCATTACCAGGCCCTTTGGGTCTTGTATGGATATTAAGGGGAACCCCGCACCCAAATTAAAATAAGGAAAGATGTGGGGCCACCAGGCCCTATATACTCTGAACAGCAGTATACAGGCGGTGCAAACAAGACAGGGACTGTAGGTTTGTTGTTAAGTAGAATCTGTTTGTAATTTTTAAAAGGGACATTTTTAACGTGTTTAGCTCCA
The DNA here is from genome assembly GCF_042186555.1 of Aquarana catesbeiana. Classification (NCBI taxonomy): domain Eukaryota; kingdom Metazoa; phylum Chordata; class Amphibia; order Anura; family Ranidae; genus Aquarana; species Aquarana catesbeiana. The sequence continues at coordinate 203,823,093 of NC_133330.1, forward strand.
GCCAAAAAATCTTTTTTAAGCTTTTTTGAAAACATAGGGAAGGGTTATCACCCCTGTGACATTCGTTTTGCTGTCTTTCCTCCTCTTCAGAAGATTTCACCTCACTTTTTGTCCCAATGACAAATGTTTTTTGAAAATTTGGGGTTTTTTGTGGAACAAGGATTGGAAAGCATCAGTGGAAAGGAGAAATGTTTTTCCCATATTAACCACTTCAGCCCCGGAAGGATTTACCCCCTTCCTGACCAGAGCACTTTTTACAATTTGGCACTGCGTCGCTTTAACTGCTAATTGCGCGGTCATGCAATGCTGTACCCAAACGAAATTTGCGTCCTTTTCTTCCCACAAATAGAGCTTTCTTTTGATGGTATTTGATCACCTCTGCCGTTTTTATTTTTTTCGCTATACACGGAAAAAGACCGAAAATTTTGAAAAAAAATGATATTTTCTACTTTTTGTTCTAAAAAAAATCCAATAAACTCAATTTTAGTCATACATTTAGGCCAAAATGTATTCGGCCACATGTCTTTGGTAAAAAAAATGTCAATAAGTGTATATTTATTGGTTTGCGCAAAAGTTATAGCGCCTACAAACTAGGGTACATTTTCTGGAATTTACACAGCCTTTAATTTATGACTGCCTATGTCGTTTCTTGAGGTGCTAAAATGGCAGGGCAGTACAAAACCCCACAAATGACCCCATTTTGGAAAGTAGACACCCCAAGGAAATTGCTGAGAGGCATGTTGAGCCCATTGAATATTCATTTTTTTTGTCCCAAGTGATTGAATAATGACAAAAAAAAAAAAAAAAAAAATTACAAAAAGTTGTCACTAAATGATATATTGCTCACACAGGCCATGGGCATATGTGGAATTGCACCCCAAAATACATTTAGCTGCTTCTCCTGAGTATGGGGATACCACATGTGTGGGACTTTTTGGGAGCCTAGCTGCGTACGGGGCCCCGAAAACCAATCACTGCCTTCAGGATTTCTAATGCCCCGTACACACGGTCGGACATTGATCAGACATTCCGACAACAAAATCCTCGGATTTTTTCCTACGGATGTTGGCTCAAACTTGTTTTGCCTACACACGGTCGCACAAAGTTGTCGGAATTTCCGATCGCCAAGAACGCGGTGACGTCAAGCACGTACGACGAGACTAGAAAAGGCCGGTTCAGAACCAAGCGCAGCACCCTTTGGGCTCCTTTTGCTAATCTCGTGTTAGTAAAAGTTTGGTGAGAGATGATTCGCGCTTTTTCAGACTCGTGGCTTTCAGATCGTTTTCTGCCGTTCAGTTTGTGCTTGTGGGTTTGTATCTGCTCTTCAGTGCGTGCAAGCAAGTTCCGCGTGACTTTAGTCACTGTATTCTTGTTCGTTCGTTACTGGTTTTCAGGTCGCTCTTCACAGGCCTTGCTGTTCTTCAGTGCGTTCTGTTACTTCGTTCTGAGCAGCTGACCGTTTTCTAGCCATGTTTCGTATGCATACTCCTCGTAGAATTCGTGCTGTGCGGGGGCTTGGTGTTGGGGTCCTGACCTTGACACAAGTCCAGTCCATGAACAGGGTGGGGAGGAGTTCATGGACCAAGAATTGGTTGCTTCAGCGTGACCAGTTCTCTCATATGCCTTTGCTCCGTGAGATCCGTGAGAATAATCCTGATGATTTCAGGAATTTTCTCAGGATGACGGACCCCGTGTTTCACCGTCTGTTGGCTTCGCTGACCCCCTATATCAGCAGGCAGGATACCTGCATGAGGCAAGCCATCACTCCGGAGCAGAGGTTGGTCACTACCTTGCGGTATTTGGCCACAGGGAGAAGCCTGCAGGACCTCAAGTTCTCGACAGGCATCTCCCCCCAGGCTCTGGGGATTATTATCCCAGAGACCTGTTCTGCCATCATCCAGGTCCTACAGAAGGAGTATATGAAGGTAAGATTTTTATCCTTTTATATCACATTTTATTGTATTGAATGTTTGATAATATATTGTATTTCTTTCCTCATTCCCTAATTACCATGATTGGAATATGCTGTGAATGTCCCCTTTGTCCTCATGCATGCTGGATTTTTATGTAATTATTATTTTATGTCCTTCATACATATTTGCCCTTCAATAACCTCCCCAGCATGGTGTCTCCTGCCCTATATTCACCTCATGTAGTCACTTAACAATGTATTTTATCAGCTCCATAGTAGTGCTTTACCCCAAACACCCCCTAAAATGTTTGGAAATGTTATTTTGGATTTAAATTCAGGCAGAGGGCCAGAGGCTTTTTTTTGTGGTGTCCCAAAATTTTTTGTAACCCTCCCTCCCCCAACTGCTAAGTCAGCTGATTCCAATTCTCTATCCTCAATCATCTATCTGCTGACTTTGCCAAACCCATACACACTATACCCACCCCTTTAGTGCTCAGATTTATGGATGAATTCCCCAAAGCATGTAGTGCAAGGGCCTGCCTGTATACTTTACAATGGTACTGTTTAAAGTTCTTGTATCCTATTATTATCTTGATAGGTAATAGCAGAATGTCCAAATGTACTCAAATGTGTACAGTGTGTATTTATATCTTTGTATTATGACACTTCTTACCTGTCCAGTGGGCTGCCAATAGTGTAACTAAGGAGGGGCTGTTCCAAGTAATACCCTGTATTTAGGCATTCATCTCTCAATGAAGTGAAGAGGGTTACCTGTCCAAGAGTTCCTCCCCCCTATAATGTTAGAAATGGCCCATGAGAGGGGGGGGGGAATATGATAGGTGTACCTTATACTTTGTTGTTGTTAAATTCCCCTTAATAAATGCTATCTGGAGGTTGACCCATAATGTTTGTGTCTAATCTGCTTGCCAGGTTTCTGTGAAAAAATAGTAATGTTTATTGTTTTTTCCTCAACAGTTTCCTTCAACGCCACAGGAATGGCAGACTGTGGCCTCCCACTTTGCCCAGAGGTGGGACTTTCCTAACTGCGGAGGGGCAATTGATGGGAAACACGTCCACATCGTCCCACCACCCAACTCGGGGTCGTACTATTATAATTACAAGGGGTTTAATAGTATAGTGATGTTGGCGGTGGTGTCGGCTAATTACGACTTCTTGTATGTGGACGTGGGGAAGAATGGCCGGATGTCCGATGGTGGAGTGATCGCCCAGACGGAGTTCTACAGGCGTCTCCAGAATGGCAGCTTGGACTTGCCACCTCCAGAGGACAATGTTGAAGGTCTCCCATTTGTGTTTGTTGCTGATGAAGCATTTGTGCTGGGGGACCACCTGATGCGGCCATTCCCGATGAGGACCCTCACCCCGGAACAGAGGGTTTTTAATTACCGGCTGGCCAGAGCCCGAAGAGTGGTGGAGAACACATTTGGAATCCTGGCCAGCCGGTTCCGATTATTTCTGACACCCATCCATATGGCGGAGTATAAACTGAACCATATTATACTGGCATGCTGTGTTCTCCATAATTTTTTAAGAAAACATTCAGCCAACTATGCTGGCTCAGTTGGGCCTGAGGCCGGAATACCAAATACATCAACAATGACGGCACTTGAAAGTGGCCGTCCTGGCTTGCCCTCCCTGAGTGCCCGTGATGTCCGGTTACGATACCTGGAGTTCTTTGCGGGTAGGGGGGCTATCAATATGCCAGACAATCTGTGACACCTTTTTCAAATAAAAAACAACCAAAAGCAATTCTTGGTGGACATTTACTGCTTGTGTTTGTTTGAGCTGACCCTGACAGAAATGTGTTGAGTGCAGAAAATGTCGTGATTGGGTAACCTTATAAAGAATAGTGTTGGCTGGTACTTCCTAAATGCAAAAACACATTTCACTACAAGTGCACTTGCAACTGCACTGAACCTGCACTTGTAGTGCAAAGTGTATTTGCCCTTAGGAAATAACCCCCATTTGTGCATAAAACAGCAATTACATCACCCCAAAAGTGTTGTAGTGTTGAGACAATAATCCACACATTCTTGAGTAAGGCACTTTTTTATACCTGCACAATCACATGTGCATTTACCAAAGGTTTTTAAAACAAACCAACATGTTTGTTGTATAAAATGTTTGCAGTAGCATTATGAAAAATCAAAATATCCATTTCAGATAAAACAGGCCTGTGTAAAACCAACAAGAAAGCCAAAAAACTAGTTCACATTAGGTAAAACCTGAAGGCTATATCAGACATCAGTATTTAGGAACTGGGTTTGATCTAGCGTTCAGATGGGGGCAAATCACCCCTGGAAAAGCCAAATTTGGAAGATGCACACCAATTTACGAATGGCAACATGTGCTATCTGCCATCAGGGGGGATCAAGGGACGTGTTTTGGGGGAGCAAGCCCTTCCTCAATGCGACTTTATAATTGAGGAAGGGGTTGCCCCCCCAAAACGCGTCCATTGATCTCCCGTGATGGCAGATAGCACATGTTGGCACACTGTGTGCATCCTCCAAATTTGGCTTTTTGAAACATTGTAAAAATTTAATTAACATAAAACAGGTGATTTTGTGGGGTTTAAATTCGCCCCAAAACATCAATGATGTTATTATTTTTTTTAATAACATCAGTGATTTGTTGCTGGATGTTTTGCAATTGGAGATTACATCCCATGATCTCCCCTATCAGTATCTGGGCACTTTCTGATGTAAAGCGTTCTGTATCCCGATCACCTAAAAAGAGATAAAGAACAAAAAAAACAGGTCTCAAAAATCTGCCACCATCCATCTCTTTTACCTGAGCCTGTGGTCGCAGACACTCACCTGTTGTGGTGCCAATCTCCACCACATCTTCTTCTTCCTCCTGCTCTTCTTCTTGTGTTTGGGGTATTTCACCTTCTTCCAGGGGGGGGGGGGGCTCTGGTCTCCTGGGATGAGGGGTGTCCGAGTCTTTTCTCCCCTATGTAAAACAAAAATGGTATACTTAGCACACAGATATTTGATGGCAGAACTCTAGAAATAGGAAACATTGCTTGGAAGTGGGGTACAATTTTCTATGTTAGCCGAGTTCAAAGATGTATTTTTTTTATTGCCCTTTGTCAAGCTGCAATACTTTACCTGTTTGGTACAAGCTTCACAGATGGAGACCCCCCCTATAGTATACACTGGAGCACCTGTGTGCCCCCCCTAATAAAAATGGTGTTCTTGTGTCCCACACTAGTGCTCCAGCGTCCAGATGTGAAAACAGCTGCTCAGTGTCCTCTCCTTACACACAATCTAGTTTGCATTTCATTCTAGTAACAAATCCATCTACACAAACAAATATTTGGCATCCAAGTAGGCCCAAAAAAAATGTGTGAAAATGCATATGGCCTAAACAATGGTGTTCTAGAGGCCGAAAGAAAAAATGTTTGATACGAACAAATAATGGGCCCATGAACATTAAAGTTGACCTTTTAAACGTTACAATTACTAAAAGCATATGGAGCAGAACGAACGGAATAAAGACAGAAAGAATATGAACACAGCACAACTACTTACTTTTTTGCAGCACTCTCCGGATCTTTCGGTACTGCTCCGGCTCTCTCAACTTCAGGTCCGACCACCGCTTCCTGAGCTGATCTTTAGACCTTCGTACCCCGAAATTCCTCTCCAGACTCCGGACCACTTTACCAATGATTTTTGCCTTTCGGATGTTGGGGTTGGGGTAAGGCCCATATTTTCCGTCATAGTCGGACTTCTTCATGATGTCCACCATCTCCAACATCTCCCCAAACGACATATTTGTGGCCTTAAAACGTCTCCTTCTGGATCGGGACGTGCCTGGATCCGGGCTTTCCTCCTCCTCCTCGTTGTTCGAATTATCACGCACCTGGTGTAACTCCGCCATCATGCTCTTCCCCCACTGCGCCGAACGAAAAGGGGCGGGGAATAGAATAGAAAGAACGTCAGGGGCGGGCGGAGTTACACACATGCGCAGTGTGTATAAAGCGTAACACGCGTGCGTATTACGTACGATCTGTGAGCGGAGGAAGGAGCATTGGACGCGCCGATCATAAGAACGAAGGTAAGAGACAAACTTGGGCCTATACTGCTTCTAGATTGAGGCCTATATTGTAACAAGATTAGGAGAGTTTTGTCTGACATTAGGCTTTGTCTTGTGTTGTGTCTTGCAGTGAACATGGATATCTTAATGAGAGATACTGACTTCATGTCACTATTCATTGATATGCTAAGGGAGCTGCCCTGTCTGTGGGAGATTACCCACCCCCATTTCAAGAACCAAGCAAAGAGGAAGGCAGCACTGGAGCAATTGTGTGAAATTGTGAAGCAGGTGATCCCCACGGCAGACATCACCTATTTAAAGATATTAATTGGTTGCCTGAGGAGCACATATCTAAAGGAGTGCAAGAAAGTCCTGGATTCACAGAGATCCGGAGCACCAGATGACATCTATGTCCCCAGGATGTTGTACTATGACAGGCTGCATTTTTTGGCAGGCCAGACTGAACCCAGGCCATCCCTCTCCAGTCTTCCTTCCACGCTTCCTTCCCCCCCGGCTGAGGCTTCTGACGCCCAACCTGGGCCTTCCAGGCCATATGTGGAGGAGCCCAGATTGAGCCAGGTATAGCATTCCTCTAAATATTTCTGCTTGTCCAATCAATGATGTTAACTAGATGTTAGTTTGGAGTACTAATTTATGATTGTGATTGATGATGCAAAAACTAAAACTATGTCCCTTTTTCATACACAGGGAAGTCTCAGCCAGGAGGTGGCTGATCTGCAGGTCCCTCCACCCCCCCTGAAAACAGAAAGTGGCAGCAGGAGGAGTAGCCTAGAGGAGGCGGCTATCAGATTTTTTTGGAGGGCTACAGAGGTCCTGGGAGCACCACAGACCAGGGAGGAGAATATTGCTGCATTCATTGCCTATAAAATGCAGAGGATGGAGGAGGGCCAACAAGCCATGTGTCAGGCCCTCATATCAGAGGCTCTGGCGAAAGGTGTGAGGGGCCAACTTACACCTCACACACAGCTTTGGGATGGTCCTCCTCCTCCTCCTGCAGGTCCTCCTCCTCCTCCTCCCTCTCCTCCAGGGCCTCCCAGTCCTCCTCCAGGTCCTCCCAGTCCTCCTCCTCCTCCAGGTCCTCCTCCTCCTCCTGCCACATCTCCAACAGCACAGCCACAGCCCGGAAGGAAGTGTGAAAGGAAGACCAGAGAGTGATTGCCCTGGATCCAGTCTGGTCGGCCAAAAGATGCAGCCTCTTGTGGTACCACAGCCTGGGGACACAGATGTCATCTGCTGCTATCCGAGTCTCTGTGAATCCCGGACCAGACTGCACTCCCTTACATATGGACTCCTCAGGCCACCAATTTTGAGGTTTAAGAATTGATGTCTGCCGTGGGGGTCCCAGGCTTCGCTAATTTCTCCTGTTGATCCAGTGTTGCCTTCCTCTTTGTTTGGTTCTGAGCCCTTAATAAAGGATTTTTGTTTTGAATTATACTCTCCTATGTGTTTTACTTCAAAAATGACAGTTTGTTTGTGAGGATTCAGGTACATTTCAAATATACAATGTGAAATGAACAAGGGACACCAACAACAAAAAATCTCATGGAGATTAAATAATAAAAGATATCAATGGTGTTGTGGTAACTTGCCACACAAAACACACACAAAAATATTCTGGAGTAAAAATAAAAATAACATTGAACAAAGATCAGCCTTGGAAAAAATCCAAACATTAAAGAAAAAAAAAGGCTTAAAAGAAAAAAAGAAAAACATAAAAAATATAAAACTGTCAGATGTGACAACTAATAACAATATATTGAGGGAATCCCACTAAAAAAACACAAATAAAACTTTGTGAGAAGTGTGTGTGAATATGAGCAGCAAAACGACTTAATTCTTGTCACATTATAAAGAAGAAGAGAGTGCGCTGTATTAAACCATTTTTAACATTGCAGCGTGACGAAAGTGCTGTATCCATTGCGAACGCTAAGTTTACCAGAACGAGCTGTCCCGTGTCGGAATTTCTTCTGAGCATGCGTGGCACTTTGTGCGTCGGAACAGGCCACACACGGTCGGAATTGACGCGATCGGATTTTGTTGTCGGAAAATTTTATCTCCTGCTGTCCAACTTTGTGTGTCGGAAAATCCGATGGAAAATGTCCGATGGAGCCCACACACGGTCGGAATTTCCGACAACACGCTCCGATCGGACATTTTCCATCGGAAAATCCGACCGTGTGTACGGGGCATAAGGGCGTACATTTTTGATTTTACTCCTCACTACCTATCACAGTTTTGAAGGCCATAAAATGCCCAGATGGCATAAAACCCCCCCTAATGACCCCATTTTGGAAAGTAGACACCCCAAGCTATTTGCTTTGAGGCATGTTGAGTCCATGTAATGTTTTATATTTTGACACAAGTTGCGGGAAAGTGACAAATTTTTTTTTTTTTTTGCACAAAGTTGTCACTAAATGATATATTGCTCACACAGGCCATGGGCATATGTGGAATTGCACCCCAAAATACATTTAGCTACTTCTCCTGAGTACGGGGATACCACATGTGTGGGACTTTTTGGGAGCCTAGCCGCGTACGGGGCCCCGAAAACCAATCACTGCCTTCAGGATTTCTAAGGGTGTAAATTTTTGATTTCACTCTTCACTGCCTATCACAGTTTCGGAGGCCATGGAATGCCCAGGTGGCACAAACCCCCCCCAAATGACCCCATTTTGGAAAGTAGACACCCCAAGCTATTTGCTGAGAGGCATGGTGAGTATTTTGCAGCTCTCATTTGTTTTTGAAAATAAAGAAAGACGAAAAAAAACATTTTTTTTTTCTTTTTTCAATTTTCAAAACTTTGTGACAAAAAGTGAGGTCTGCAAAATACTCACTATACCTCTCAGCAAATAGCTTGGGGTGTCTACTTTCCAAAATGGGGTCATTTGGGGGGGTTCTTTGCCACCTGGGCATTCCATGGCCTCTGAAACTGTGATAGGCAGTGAAGAGTGAAATCAAAAATTTACGGCCTTAGAAAGCCTGAAGGCGGTGCTTGGTTTTCGGGGTCCCGTACGCAGCTAGGCTCCCAAAAAGTCTCACACATGTGATATCCCCATACTCAGGAGAAGCAACAGAATGTATTTTGGGGTGTAATTTCACATATTCCCATGGCATGTTTGAGCAATATATCATTTAGTGACAACTTTGCGCAAAAAAAAATAAAAAAAATACAAAATTGTCTCTTTCCCGCAACTTGTGTCACAATATAAAATATTCCATGGACTCGACATGCCTCTCAGCAAATAGCTTGGGGTGTCTACTTTCCAACAGGGGGTCATTTGGGGGGGTTTTGAACTGTCCTGGCATTTTATGCACAACATTTAGAAGCTTATGTCACACATCACCCACTCTTCTAACCACTTGAAGACAAAGCCCTTTCTGACACTTTTTGATTACATAAAAAAATATTTTTTTTTTGCAAGAAAATTACTTTGAACCCCCACACACTATATATTTTTTTTAAAGCAAATGCCCTACAGATTAAAATGGTGGGTGTTTCATTTTTTTTTTCACACAGTATTTGCGCAGCGATTTTTAAAACGCATTTTTTGGGGAAAAAACACACTTTTTTAAATTTTAATGCACTAAAACACACTATATTGCCCAAATGTTTGATGAAATAAAAAAGATGATCTTAGGCCGAGTACATGGATAGCAAACATGACATGCTTTAAAATTGCACACAAACGTGCAGTGGCGACAAACTAAATACATTTTTAAAAGCCTTTAAAAGTCTTTACAGGTTACCACTTTAGATTTACAGAGGAGGTCTACTGCTAAAATTACTGCCTTCGATCTGACGTTCGCGGTGATACCTCACATGCATGGTGCAATTGCTGTTTACATTTGACGCCAGACCGACGCTTGCGTTCGCCTTAGCGCGAGAGCAGGGGGGACAGGGGTGCTTTTTTTTTTTTTTTTTTTTTTTTTTCTTTATTATTATTTTTTTTTAATCTTATTTTTAAACTGTTCCTTTCATTTTTTTTTTTTTTTTTAAATCATTTTTATTGTTATCTCAGGGAATGTAAATATCCCCTATCATAGCAATAGGTAGTGACAGGTACTCTTTTTTGAAAAAATTGGGGTCTATTAGACCCTAGATTTCTCCTCTGCCCTCAAAGCATCTGACCACACCAAGATCGGTGTGATAAAATGCTTTCCCAATTTCCCAATGGCGCTGTTTACATCCGGGGAAATCTAAGTCATAAAATGCTCGTAGCTTCCGGTTTCTTAGGCCATAGAGATGTTTGGAGCCACTCTGGTCTCTGATTAGCTCTATGGTCAGCTGGCTGAATCACCGGCTGCATTTTCAGGTTCCCTGTTGAGACAGGAGAGCCAGAGAAAAACACGGAAGACGTTGGGGGGGGCATTCCCTCCCACTGCTTGTAAAAGCAGTCTAGAGGCTAATTAGCCGCTAGGATTGCTTTTACATGAAAGCCGACCGCTGGCTGAAAAGAATGATACCAAGAAGATACCTAAACCTGCAGGCATCATTCTGGTATAACCACTCAAAGTCGTGAATGGCGTACCTGAAGACAAAAAAATGGTTAACAATAAAGCACAGTAAACGGTATAAAAAAGTGCAAACCTGAAAAGCAAACATGATAAAACATAATAACAATAAAACATTGCAGAATAGAATACAGTAAAAAAGAGCAGAACAATAGAGAGAGAATAGAGAGAGAGAGAACAATAAAACGACAACTATTTTTTTTTATTTTATATTTTTGTATGTGGTTTTTTTTTTTACACTTTTTTTTGTAACTGTAACTTTTATAACGGTAACCGGTTCCAGGTTCGGGTCTCTCAAAATGCGATGGCATCTTGGGAGACCTTGTGAAAGTGTGCCTAGTCTGTGCAATGCTGTACCCTACGCTAATACTCAACTAGTGAATGGTAGTGTTCAAAACATTCACCAATGCAAAGACCAGGATTGTCAGGACAGGAGGGACAATAATAGCGGGTGTCACTCCTATATCCGCGCTTGCTGCAGACACTACATCTTTTTTGGGGGGGTTCGTTGGGTAGGGGTACTCGGGAGGACATAAAGAAAATGCCTCTCATGCAGCTGACTGCATTTGGTTGGGGATGTGAATGGGTGAAGTACGGGCGCTGCAGAAGCGGTGGGTTCCCAATTAGGATTGGCGAATGCAGCAGGAAGGGCACTATGGGCACGACGGGCCTGTGTTTGTCTTTTTGGTGACAGCGAGACACTACTTGTGCTTGCCACCTCACCAGCTTGAACTGCACTTATGGGACTCGCCACGTCACCAAGTGTTACTGCAGTGCTGGTTTGACTACGACCGGGGTGTACTAGGCCGCTGGTGCTTGCCAGTTCACCAAAACGCTACAAAAAAAACTGTTAGCGATTGCAGGGATCAGGCCTGACTCTGCGAACGCTGCAGTTATGCGTTTAGTGTTTTGTAAGTGACAGTGATCGATCGATACTGCACTTGGGTGGGCTGGGCTGGGCCGGGCGGAGGGGCAAAACGCAGGTGCTAGCAGGTATCTGGGCTGATCCCACTAACACTGCGTTTTTGGGAACTCTAAACTGCTGGGGACGCTAGTATAGATCTGATCGGATCAGATATTGATTCGTTCAGATACTATACCACTAAGGGAGGTGTACGGTGCGTGCGTGGGTGTTAGCGCTACTGGCACTAACCTGATGCTACCTGGGGCTGCTGCTTGTCAGTTCACCAAAACGCTACCAAAAAAACTGTTAGCGATCGCAGGGATCAGGCCTGACTCTGCGAACGTTGCAGTTATGCGTTTAGTGTTTTGTAAGTGACAGTGATCGATCGATACTGCACTTGGGTGGGCTGGGCTGGGCGGAGGGGCAAAACGCAGGTGCTAGCAGGTATCTGGGCTGATCCCACTAACACTGCGTTTTTGGGAACCCTAAACTGCTGGGGACGCTAGTATAGATCTGATCGGATCAGATATTGATTCGTTCAGATACTATACCACTAAGGGAGGCATATGCTGCGTGCGTGGGTGTTAGCGGTACTGGCGCTAATCTGACGCTGCTTGGGGCGACGCATATCACCGCCGGGCGATCAGGGGGCTAAACCTTTATTCGGTAATAAACGGCGGGTGCCCTGACACTATAAAAAATAAACGAACTAACCAGCATCATCCGTAACAGTTATACGGTGATCAGTGGTGAAAGGGTTAACTAGGGGGCAATCAAGGGGTTAAAACATTTATTAGGTAGTATATGGGGGTCCCTGTCGCTATAAAACGCTGACGGCGAACCTAAATATTTACCTCCCTAACTATCGTCACCAGTGACACTAATACAGCGATCAGAAAAATGATCGCTTAGCGACACTGGTGACGGGGGGTGATCAAGGGGTTAAAACTTTATTAGGGGGGTTAGGGTATCCTAGACCTAAAGGGGGCTAACCCTAACTGCCCTAACACACTAACTGTCACAAACTGACACCAATGCAGTAATCAGAAAAAAAAAAAAAAAAAAACCTGCTTGGTGTCAGTTTGTGACAGGGGGGGTGATTGGGGGGATCGGGGGGGAATCGGGGGGGGATCGGGGGTGTAATGTGTGCCTGGCATGTTCTACTGTGTGTGTGTTTGTGTAACTCACAGTACAGTCTTCTCTCCTCGGCGCCGGAATGGAAAATACCAAGCCGAGGAGAGATGACATCATTTCCTCTGCCTCTGTGTACAATACAGAGGCAGGGAAATGATCCCATTGGCTGGGAGCGATTGCGAGGGGCGGGCCACGAATGGATGGCCTCCCCCTCACCACCGATCGCCGGGGGAGATTTGCCGACCGCCGCAGGCACCGGGGGGATCCGATCGGACCCCCCACCCGCGGGCAGGCAAGGACGTACCTGTAAGTCCTTTTGCCTGCCCGTGCCGCTCTGAGGATTTATATGTTCGTGCGGCGGTCGGCAACTGGTAAACTCTTACAGGAGAGAATTTCCCTTCCTAGGGGTAGATTTCATCTCACTTCCTGTTGTCTCCTTCCGTTTGCAAGTAGGAGTCGTTTGTAAGTTAGATGTTTGAAAGTAGGGGCCTGCCCTATATACTCAGCAGAAATTTGGTCCTTAGGTGTTGTTGTGGCCACAACACTGTAAGCCCTCACAGGGCCCTGCTGTGAAATATTAGATCAAGAATTGTAATTACATGCCCCTGTTGAACAAGGGCAGAAAAATTGGGCCTTTGGTGGTGGTGGTGCCACAACACTGTAAGTCCTCACTCACCCTTTGTGGGTGCAGAAATGGGCCCTGCTGTGAAATATTAGATCAAGAATTGTTATTACATGCCCCTGTTGAACAGGGGCTGAAAAATTAGGCCTTAGGCACTGGTGCTGGTGCCACAACACTGCAACCCCTCACAGATACTCTAGTTGGAACGCAGAAATGAGCCCTGCTGCAAAGTATTGCATCAAAAATTGTAATTACAGGCCCCTGTTAAACAGGGGCTGAAAAATTGGGCCTTAGGCACTGGTGCTGGTGCCACAACACTGCAACCTCTCACAGATACTGTAAGGAAAATGGCTACACTTAGGTTCACTATATGCTTTAGATAAGGGGCTTGAACTTTTGAACTTTTTATACGAGATATATGAAATACTTTTGCAAGATTTTTATAAATGTCAAAATGACAATTTACTAGCAAGGAAAATAGGGAAGTTAGCTAGCTCACCGCACATTTGGATTAAAGCCAAAGGTACACTGTCTGCACAGATGACTGTCTCAAAAGATTATTCCCATATTTCAAAATCATTCATATCATTCATTTTCTTGGAATTCAAGCTAGGTACTTTTTTAGCGTCACTGAGCGTCACTGACCATGACATATAAAAAGTAACTTGTAATGACTTGTGATATATAACTTGTGATATCTGTACTCTTGTGATTGGATAAACTAAGGGACCGCCCCTTGGTTTGCCCCTACTGATAAATGAATTGTTACTCTATATAAACATGTGAAATGATACAATACAGTTGTATTTCTGGATATCCAACGGTGTGTGGTGTCTTGATTTAACCAATCGATTGAAAAGATCTTTTTTGATGTCCAAGTTCAGCTCGAGCAAGGAAAAGGTTTGAGGGCGCACTTGACCAGTATACCTTTACCCTGACAGATACTCTAGTTGGAACGCAGAAATGAGCCCTGCTGCAAAGTATTGCATCAAAAATTGTAATTACATGCCCCTATTAAACAGGGGCTGAAAAATTGGGCCTTAGGCACTGGTGCTGGTGCCACAACACTGCAACCCCTCACAGATACTCTAGTTGTAACGCAGAAACGAGCCCTGCTGCAAAGTATTGCATCAAAAATTGTAATTACACGCCCCTGTTAAACAGGGGCTGAAAAATTGGGCCTTAGGCACTGGTGGTGGCGCCCAGAACCAAAAATGTTCTTACAAGCTATCAGCGTGATGATTGAGGAGGAAGAGGATAATTACTCAGGGATAGTCACTCAGCATCAGCATAGGCAGTCTTTGAAGGGATCTGAGATTTCAAAAAAAATTATTCGGTTACATCAGCATCAGGTGCTTGGTAGCTGGTGGTGATCCAAGACTGATTCATTTTTATGAAGGTCAGTCGATCGACCGAGTCGGTGGACAGACGCACCCTGTGATCGGTTACAAAGCCTCCAGCAGCACTGAATGTGCGTTCCGAAAGAACGCTGGATGCAGGACAGGCCAGTAGCTCAATTTCATACTGTGAAAGCTCTGGCCAGTGATCCATCCTCAAGACCCAGTAACCCAGAGGATTTTCAGTGGGAAAGGTGTCCAAGTCAGATCTTGCCCCTAGTTATTCCTGCACCATGTAAAACAGACGCTGGCGATGGTTGCTGGAACCGATCATACCTTGGGGCTGCGGACCAAAAAATTGTCTGAATGCATCGGTCAGACGGGCACCTTCTCCACCGCTCCTTCTTTGACTGACCGAAGCCTCAGCAACACGTTGTCCAGAAACAGGAGTTTGTAACCTCCCAGTCTCTGGGAACGCATTGCACAGACCTTTCTGCAAGGCCTCCCGAAGATGTTTCATCCTCTGCTCCCTCTGCGATGGCAAGATAAGGTCCGCAACCTTACCCTTGTAACGTGGATCAAGGAGGGTTGTCAGCCAGTATTGGTCCTTCTCCTTGATACCACGAATACGAGGATCCTTCCGCAGGCTTTGCAAGATCAGGGAGGCCATGCAGCGTAGGTTTGCTGAGGCATTCGGTCTGGAGTCCTCTGGCTCACTAAGGACGACATGGTCTGCAGCCACCTCCTCCCAGCCACGTACAAGTCCATGTGTTTCTTGGGACTGATCCCTTAAAGACTGCTGATGATGCTGAGTGCCAGGCTCCACCTCCACACTGACACAATCTTCCTCCTCCTCCTCCTCTTCCTGTGTGATCGGCGGGCACGCAGGAACACTGTCTGGATAAAGGGGGCCTTGAGAGCTAAGGAAGTCCTCCTCTTCCTGCCTCTGTTCTGCCTCAAGTGCCCTGTCCATTATTCCACGCAGCGTGTGCTCCAACAGGTGGACAAGGGGGACAGTGTCACTGATGCATGCACTGTCACTGCTCACCATCCTCGTGGCCTCCTCAAATGGTGACAGGACAGTGCATGCATCCCTGATCATGGCCCACTGGCGTGGGGAAAAAAAAACAAGCTCCCCTGACCCTGTCCTGGTGCCATAGTCGCACAGGTAATCATTGATGGCCCTCTGCTGCGTGTTCTAATAGGGGAATGGCGCTGTTCACAGATAATGGAAAAATCAAAAAACGCAACCACAGCCCACCAGAAAATGAGAAAAAGAAAATATGAATAAAAAATAAAAATATAATTTACGAAAGTAATAAACAATAAATGTGCGGTGTGCACCAAAGTGTGTGAAGATTCTAACTAAAATCCTATGAATTAATCCCTTAAGTTAATAACAGAAGGTGTAAATATGCAAGTCACTACCAAAAGTGAAAAAACGCAAAATCATACATGGTACAGAATGGATAAAAATGACATAAAAATGACATAAAAAGTGATAACAACATTAAAATTCCCACTCATGTCCCAAATATCATACACAATGCATAAAATATACATGTAAGTGATCCAAATAAACATCTGTGATCATCCTGAATTAAATATTAGAAGATAAATAAAAAAGTGAAAATGTATGTGAAAGGTGAATTGATCAAAAAATTAGGATATTAATTAATAAATATGTGCAATCAAACAGATATATGAATAAATATGTGATGCACTCAAAAACGTCCAATATAAATTGTCCAATGAAGGTATATCAGACAGGTGTGTGATCCCCAGCTAGTTTCAGTGTTATGCCGCGTACACACGGTCGGACTTTTCGTCTACAAAAGTCCGACAGCCTGTCCGACAGACTTCCGACGTACCTTCGGCGGACTTGCGGCAGACTTTCTTACGAACGGACTTACACACACACGACCACACAAAAGTACGACAGCCTAGTACGCGGTGACGTACACCAAGTCCGACGAGACTATAAAACGGAAGTTCAATAGCCCGTACGACACCCTTTGGGCTCCTTCTGCTAATCTCGTGTTTATCTCGTGTTAGTAGAAGTTTGGTGAGAGACGATTCGCGCTTGTGAGACTCGTATTTTTCAGTTCGTTTTAACTGTTGTTCAGTCTGTGCTTGTGAGGTTTGTATCTGCTTTTCAGTGCGTTTGGTCAGTTGGCATTGAGAAATCTTTGTTTTATTGGCCGCTCGTTCCTGATTTTCAGGTCGTTCTTCACAGGCCTTGCTGTTCTTCAGTGCGTTCTGTTTAGTGCGTTCTGACCAGCCGACCGTTTTGAAGCCATGTTACCTGTACGTACTCGTCGTCGAGCTCGTGCATTGTATGTGCTTGGTGCTGTAGTTTATTCTTCAGCCCAAGACCAGTCCATGAACAGGGCGAGGAGGAGTTCATGGACCAAGAATTGGTTGCTTCAGCGTGACCAGTTCTGTCACATGCCTTTGCTCCGTGAGATCCGTGAGAATAATCCTGAGGATTTCAGGAACTTTCTCCGGATGACGGACCCCGTTTTTGACCGTTTGTTGGCTTTGCTGACCCCCTATATCAGCAGGCAGGATACCTGCATGAGGCAAGCCATCACTCCGGAGCAGAGGCTGGTCGCTACCTTGCGGTATTTGGCCACAGGGAGAAGCCTGCAGGACCTTAAGTTCTCGACAGGCATCTCCCCCCAGGCTCTGGGGATCATTATCCCAGAGACCTGTTCTGCCATCATACAGGTCCTGCAGAAGGACTATATTAAGGTAAGATATTTTTCTTTTATTAGCATCACATGTTCTTTTATGTAATCTTTGATAATATAATGTATTTCTTGCTTCAAACACTACTTACCATCATTGCAATATAGTGTGAATGTCCCCTTTTTATCCTCACACATGCTGGATTTTTTTCCTGTTATTTTTTGTCATGCATGTATATTTTCCTTCAATAACCTTCCCAGCATGAAGTGATGGGAACATATCCACCTAGTCTACTCATTTGGAATGTATTTTGTTTGAGTGTATTTAGTGTGCTGCTAATGAGCAATTATCTAGATTTCACAAAACCCCCCCCCCCACCTAAACTCACTCCAAATAGTGTGCTGCTAATGAGCAATTATCTAGATTTCACAACCCCACCCCCCCCCCCACCTAAACTCACTCCAAATAGTTTGCTGCTAATGAGCAATTATCTAGATTTCACAACCCCACCCCCCCCACCTAAACTCACTCCAAATAGTGTGCTGCTAATGAGCAATTATCTAGATTTCACAACCCCCCCCCCCCCCCCCACCTAAACTCACTCCAAATAGTGTGCTGCTAATGAGCAATTATCTAGATTTCACAACCCCACCCCCCCCCACCTAAACTCACTCCAAATAGTTTGCTGCTAATGAGCAATTATCTAGATTTCACAACCCCCCCACCCCCACCCTCGTTAAAATTTGCTGGAATGTTCTGTGGTGTTGATTTGTCTAAAGCAAATATATGTTGCACTTTGCAAAATGCATGTGCACTCTACAAGTGCATTTGTTCCAGTGCTTTAGTAAATGAGCAGAAGCTCTGCTGATTTCCATCATCAAATCATATGCAAGCCTCAAAGTGTTTTCATTAATTGCCCTTGCATGTGATTGTGTACTCCTTGCAACATGAATGCCTTTTTACATTACCTCATTTACTGTAAGCTGGTTAGCAACTGCACCTGCAGAGTGCGACAACTGCAGTCTTGTAGCCTTTTTAGTCCCTAAATTCCTGCGTGTCCTAAAAGTAATTTTTTTTAGGGATTTCACAACCCCCTAAAATGTAATCAATGTTCCATCAGAGGGGGTGAGCAATCTGATAAGTGTGCCTTTCCATATTAGTTATTCCAGAACAATTAAATTATTGAATGTTATACTGATGCTGGGGAATAATGTTTTTAATTGTCTAATTTTCTTGCAATGTTAGCTTCCAAATTAATTGATTTTGGTTTTCTTGTTTGATTTCCCAGTTTCCTTCAACGCCACAGGAATGGCAGACTGTGGCATCCCATTTTGCCAGCCGTTGGGACTTTCCCAATTGTGGAGGGGCTATAGATGGGAAACATGTCCACATTGTGCCACCACCCCATTCGGGGTCATATTATTTTAATTATAAGGGGTTCCACAGTATTGTTTTAATGGCGGTGGTGTCGGCACACTATGATTTTTTATATGTGGACGTGGGGAAGAATGGCCGGATGTCGGATGGAGGAGTATTTGCCCAGACGGAGTTCTGCCAGCGTCTCCAGAGTGGTGGCCTGGGATTGCCACCTGATGAGGATAACGTGGAAGGACTCCCCTTTGTCTTCATTGCCGATGAAGCCTTCGCTCTCAGCAAGCACCTCATGAGGCCATTCCCCCAAAGAACACTCACCCCGGAGAGGAGGGTTTTTAATTACCGGCTGGCCAGAGCTAGAAGAGTGGTTGAGAATGCGTTTGGAATTCTGGCCAGCCGGTTCCGCCTGTTTCAAACAGCCATTAATTTGGCGGAATACAAACTTAATTTTATCATTTTATCGTGCTGCATTCTGCACAACTTTTTAAATAAGCATGCTCCAAATTATATAGGCACAGTTGGGCCTGAGGCCGGACAAATAGAAGCCAACCTTACAGGCCTGGATACT